>NC_068449.1:40400121-41850121 GCF_023373465.1 Oncorhynchus keta | reverse complement strand
GCTGTGTGTTAACAGTGTATAATACAGATGAGCACCAAGACTGAGGGCCATGACTTCCCTTCTCCTTTCCGCCTTAGCAGAATAATATAAAGAGGTCAATTATTCATTGGCACGCTGTGTGAAATTGTACATTTAGAAGCTATTAAAAATGCTATTTACATGAACTGCCCTTCAAAACATTGTAACAGCCTGTAATGAGAGGATTGATTCGATTCTGAGTCAGATGTAGCCCCGGTTCGTTGGTGAATACATGAATATGCTTTCTGGGGAGTGCGTATGAAGCCGTTTTGGGCTAGCGAATGTGACCGTCATGATTGTATCTTTATGCATGTGGATGGTAAATGCCATGTGCCGCATGTCTCCCACCTGTTTTGAATTTGGCCCGTTCGAGTTTAACCTCGCTCAATCATGCACTTTGGTTTGTGGGATAATGCCGGGTTGGATCAGTACGGGGGGACTTTGGTTTGCGGGATAATGCCGGGTTGGATCAGGGGGGGACTTGGATAATGCCAGGTTGGACGGGTGGGGGATTTTGGTTTGCGGGATAATGCCGGGTTGGATCAGTACGGAGGGGGGCATATGATAATCATCTAACATAGACTTCTTCATTCGGTCACTTAGAGCACTGCTCTGTGGTTCTGTGCTGCGGTGAGCTAAGCTCAAATAACATCCGTGTGCTCGTTGCTGGTTTGGCTGCGGAAAAAAGTGTTTTTAAGATGTGTCTTGCGACAACACTTGGAGCCGCTGAGCCAAATGTACCCTCTGGAGTCTGGAGAGCAGTTTTATTTTGACCCTTCGGGAGGTATCCAGTGGAAACCTAATGGAGGAATCCAAAAATGAATCTCTCCTCTGACAGTGACTATGCAGTACAAGATTTGCGTGATGACTAATACAGCTTGTCCTATTTTGCTGACATAGGACCATATAAGGAGTTTAGGGATACAGTGCATTTTCTGGGCAACTGTTAACTTCAGTTTAGTTATTAGTGTGGAACTCAGACGGCCTTAATGTCAAAACATTTCACAATTGAAAAGTATTTCTTTAAACAACTTCAGTTTAGTTCCCACTAACACTTTCACTCACATTTTTAATTGTTCTCATCTTTCTATAGAAAAATAAGTCAGACGATCAAAGCTTCCGACATCTTCACAGGCACCTAAACACCTCCGCCCCCCCCACCCCCCTTTTTCCTTTACAGAGCCTATCACGCCTCTTAATCCAATGCTGTCCCGTTTTTGCCGAGTCGGCCATTTTTAAAACCTCTGACAGTGTGAAACGTTATACACCTGTTTACCTCCCTATCACTTCACTGGGGTGAGCCTCGGATCTGCTGTCCCTCTGGGTTTTTCTGAAAGCAAAGCAAGTCTTTTCCGAGGTGTGCTCATTTGTTTTGTCTACCCCGGCCAGACTGGCCTGGCGGTCGCTGAAGGCGGCAAAGCCCATTTGAATGTATTTCTCTGCTCAAGATTGACGAGTCAGCGCCCGACGGAGGGTGTGGAGTTATGTCTGGAGCGTGCCAAGTGCCAACTACAATCATCGGTGTAATCCATGATCGCCCTTTTACTTTCATACCTGGATGATACATCGCTGTGTGTCGCGCAGTGTGTCGAGGGATCTCAGGACGTTTTGCAATACCTTAGCTCTGCTGTTCTGGTAGACATGACTGAGACTTTGAGACCTATTCTGTAGTTAGCACACTACTTTTGAAAAGGGCCCACTGCTCTGTGGTTCTGTGGTGCAGGGTGAGCTAAGCTCAGATCACATCAGTGTGCTCGTTGCTGGTGTGGTTGCGGATAAGTTCAAAGACGTGTCTCGCGACAATACTTGTCACCGCTGAACCAGATGTACCCACTGGAGTCTGGAGAACAGGATATTTCTGCTCTTCGGAAGGTATCAAGTGGAAGTGTTAATGAAGGAATCCAAACATTAATCTCTCTTCCGACTTTGACGATGCAGTACAAGATTGGCTCGACGACCAATGCTTACACAGCGTGTACTGTCAATCAAAACTCCTGACATCAGTTCTGATGGACATGAGTTGGGAGTTAATCAAGTCACTGTAGCAAATGCCAATTACTTAGAGATAGACTATCAAGATCTTACTAAAGCAAAGGGCAACGTTGCCCAAAAGCGATTATTCAGAAGGACTGTAAAGATCATAGATTAAGACCATTTCTCTGGAACTTCTGGAGGGAGGACGTGTTAATAAGAGATGGAAGTGACAATACATAGAACCAGCATCTCACTCTCCCTGTACGAAGAAAGGAATTCAAAAATAACTCTGTCTACTTTGGGAGAGACAAATCAGAGAGGGGGGAAACACAGTTTTGTACCTCAAAGAGCAATCCCATCATTCGTGAAGGCTTGATTAGGCAATTAGGATGCTTCCATGGGCATTAATCTGAACCAGCGTTGCCGGCGTGACTAACTGCCCCAGCTAAGAGAGTTGGGGGGGGATTTTGCAACGGCTCACTCTGCTCTGGGGTTTATTGTAGCAAAAATACTTAAGCAGATAATTTAATATTTCCATTCTACTGCCAGCAGCGCTAAGGCAATGTTGTCTTTAACTGACTGAATCTCTTTAAAAATTGCTACCTCGATTGAAAACAATGCGCACTGCACCAGACACTAGTACAACAGATTTAGGAAGCAGATGGGCGAGGCCTTGCTCCTGGCGAGGGGAGCCCCCCTCCTTTTCCCCGGGAGTACATCCTCATCAAGCGCTCAATCTATCGGTCCACCTCTTAATCACTGTTTTAGTGCCTTTAGTGCCTTTAGTGGCTTTAGTGCCTTTAGTGGCTTTAGGCCCATGGTGCTTCCCTTACAGCTCGGGTTGACTTTAGCTGAAGGCTTTGTTGACCTTTGCGGGTGTTGTTAGTAGTCCTCAAGACCACAGGGTTTGGATGTACTATCGCGACTGCATTCATTCATCTGCAGTACCAGGCAGTAGTTAGTTGACATGATCTAAATGCGCGAGCGCTACACATGCGACGGCAGACCGGCAAAGAGCCAGAATCACACCACTGGAAGTCAGTGTGACACAACAACAGCTTTCGCTGAATGACTAAAGGGAGGATGTGAAATGAACTGGTTGTCGTTTGATGAAGAGATGAATCATTCCAAAACACGGCAGAGGCTTTTTCATGAAACTCCCGGCAACTGTGTGATGTTTGATTTGTGTCACACAGGCAGAGCAGAACACTTAGCTACGATACATCGAGGCGGGCGTAAGCCAAACAAGTTTCTGTACGCTGCTCACAGTTTGCCAAATGCATAACAAGTGGCCCCCGAAATTATTATTAATCGTTAGAAGCTCAAGATTTGTTTCTCATTATAAACAATCTGTTCAGCTGCTGGCAATTGACTTGGGGGGCAGAGATGGAGAGAGGGGAGGGTAATTAGAAAAAGTGATCAATCCGAGCCGTTGTCCTCTTTGCGGTAGGAGAGAGAGAGAAGGAGAGAGAGCGAAAGAAAGCTCAGAAGAGCATTGATTCAGCTACAATCATGCCTGAAATCACGACTGCGAGGACAGAAATGTTCTCATTATGGCGGATTAGAATGGGCTGCGTGCCAGCCGGAGTCCGTTTAATGGCCAGCGTTCTACAGTTGGCATTAGACACCCATCCGATGTACGCACAGCGAAAACATTTGCAAGGCAGATTATTCTCTAGTAAAGATACATCTGCGCAGATGGGGTTTATTGCATTATTTTCTGTCTCTCTTCCTAATAACCTATTTGGATCCTCGGAACAAGCATTTGACACACACGAGCAATCTGGGGAATCTATCCAACCCGCGGCTGCACAACGAGGGTTATGTGGTTAGCATCAGCGGCGGCGAGCAGTAGCAACAGTGTTGAATTGTAATTGTTTCGAAGGGTATGGGATTGAACGGTTGCCATGGCAATGTGCATCAGTCCAAGAGAGAGCGGGGAGAGAGAAGAGAGAGAGAGAGCCCAGACGAGAATTGATTCAGCTACAATCATGCCTGAAATCACAACTGTGAGGACAGAAAATGTCTCATTATGGTGGATTAGAATGGGCTGCGTGCCAGCCGGAGTCCGTTTAATGGCCAGTGTTCTACAGTTGGCACAAGACAGCGATCCGATGTACGCACAGCGAAAAACATTTGCAAGGCAGATTATTCTCAAATAAAGATACATTTGCACAGATGGGGTTTATGGCATTATTTTTCTGTCTCTCTTCCTAATAACCTATTTGGATCCTCGGGAAGACCATGTGACACGCGAGCAATTTGGGAAATCTATCCAACCCGCGGCTGCACAACGAGGGTTATGTGGTTATCGGCGGCGGCGAGCAGTAGCAACAGTGTTGAATTCTAATTGTTTTGAAGGGTATGGGATTGAATGGTTGTCATGGCAATGTGCATAAGTCCAAGAGAGGGAGGGAGGGGGAAAAAGAGAGAGAGAGAGAGAGAGAGAGAGAGAGAGAGAGAGAGAGATGTCACTCTCTGTTGCCTGCTTGCTGTGATCTGAATGTTGAGTTCTCAATCTGTGTTCAGGATGTGCTATCATTGATGTTTGAGCAGATGCTTTAAACCAAGGCCACAGTAATAATAATACTAGACCACACAAAGCATATTTGCTCCTGCATATAGTAAAGGTGTCTAAGGATTATGGAGGATCTGAACAGTTATTGCTACATTTAAACATGACACGAGCGTCTGCTAAATGACGTGAATGTTTTGCTGAGCATTGCTTAGCAACGTGTCTTATGAAATGTCAATATGGTTGAAAATAAAGCTCGTCGTGGTCACATTATGAAATCACACATACATACAGGTAACTGTCAATATAAAGGAAACGCCAACATAAAGTGTCTTACTAGGGCGTCGGGGCAACACAAGCCACCAGAATAACGTTAGTGCGCATTGGCATTGATTCTACAAGTGTCTGGAACTCTACACACCATTCCTCCAAGAGACATTTCATAATTTGGTGTTTTGTTGATGGTGTTGGAAAACACTTATCTCAGGCACCACACCAGAATATCCCATAAGTGTTCAATGGATCTGGTGACTCGCACGCACACGCACACACACGCGCACACACACACACACACACACACACACACACACACACACACACACACACACACACACACACACACACACACACACACACACGCACGCACGCACGCACGCACGCACACGCACGCACACGCACGCACCCACGCGCACACACACACACTCACGCACGCACGCACACACACACACACACGCACGCACACGCACACACACTTTAAACAGCCTATGCTCCTTCAAGACCCCACTATCAAAGTCACTGAGATCTCTTCTTCTTGCCATGTAAGTCAAAGTAATGGACAACTGGGGATTTCTATACATGGCCCCTAAGCATGATGGGAAGTTTTAAATGCTTAATTCATTCAGGGACCACACTTGTTTTCGAAGCACCTGCTTTAAATATACTTTGTATCCCTCATTTACCCGTGCTTCCATTATTTTACCTGTATGTTCTACCAATGTTCAATCATCGGAAACGTTGTTCTGATAAAAGCCATTGATGGAGTCCGCAACAAGTATTGGTATGTATGTGTAAATATACTCTGATGACTTGGACCAGGCACAGCCTATGCTGCTGCGTTGATTTGTCCACCATGTGGCCGTGCATCAGCGCTGTAAAGCTCTATAGGGTCAAATGGCATTCAATTCCCCATGTAGGGCTCTGGTCAAAAGCAGTGCACTATATAGGGAATAGTGTGCCATTTGGGAGACAAGCTGAAAGTATGGAGGAAAAGTCCCTCAGCACAATCCCAGTCTAAAATTGCAGACCTGATTATCTATCGATTTTCACCGCCACTTCCCCATTATAGGTATATCTGTGACAAATGTGCCGTGTTCGTTTTTCCAGTTTATGGCAGTTTACTAAGTCGCCTGTCCACCTCGCTTATTCGAAAGCTCCCTGCTCACCAGGATAATATAGAAACACTAAGTCGGTGCTGTAGCTATGTGCCGTTTGAATGTCATATGTTAAACCATGCTGATTGTTGATTTGAGCTTAACCAACTTTAGGTTTTCTCCCTAAAATACTTTCTATTCCTCCAAGACAATGGGTCATAAAAGTGTCTCCTCGCAAGACTAGAAAAAGCACATTACCCCTCTCCTAAACCTCTCTTACCCTTGTCCTCTCTGCCACGCTCTGGACCCTTCTCAAGGAGGGAGAGGAATCTCCATCTTCAGCAGGCCGAGCACAGGACCCTTCGCTTTCATGTCTAGAACTAATGTAAACTGGTAAGTTAAGGGAATTAGTGCCTTTTAGGGAATCAGTACCTGCTTCAGTACCTACAAGTATGTCAGCAGAGGCTGGTGGGAGGAGCTATAGGAGGACGGGCTAATTGTAATGGTTAGAATGGAATTAATGGAATGGTACCAAACACATGAAAACAACGTGTTTGGTTCCATTTCAATGATTCCATTCCAGGCACCACAATGAGTCCATCATTCTATACCTCCTCCCACCAACCTCCTCTGATGTACACTAACATTCAAAAGTTTGGGGTCACTTAGAAATGTCCTTGTTTTCGAAAGAAAAGCTCATTTTTTGCCCATTAAAATAACATCAAATTGATCAGAAATACAGTGTAGACATTGTTAATGTTGTAAATGACTATTGTAGCTGGAAACGGCTGATTTTTAAAAATGGAATATCTACATAGGCGTACAGAGGCCCATTATCAGCAACCATCACTTCTGTGTTCCAATGTGTTAGCTAATCCAAGTGTATCATTTTAAAAGGCTAATTTGATCATTAGAAAAACCTTTCGCAATTATGTTAGCACAGCTGAAAACTGTTGTGTGATTAAAGAAGCAATAAACCTGTTAAGTAGTTAAGTATCTGGAGCATCAGCATTTGTGGGTT
Source organism: Oncorhynchus keta (assembly GCF_023373465.1). NCBI lineage: Eukaryota > Metazoa > Chordata > Actinopteri > Salmoniformes > Salmonidae > Oncorhynchus > Oncorhynchus keta. The sequence goes on along the minus strand of NC_068449.1, from coordinate 41,843,223 downwards.
CGATTACAGGATCAAAATGGCCAGAAATAAAGGCCTTTCTTCTGAAACTCGTCAGTCTATTCTTGTTTGGCTATGGCTTTAAGAAAGGGCGATACTTGAAACAAAGTTACATTTTCAATTAGTCGAAAATGAGAAGTTGTAATCTGTATACATTTTTGAACAAAGGATGTGCCTTTCGTAATAATCTACCACCTGGGTTCTGTTTCAGTAGTAATGAAATCAGACCTTCTTGTTGAGTACCTGAACGTCTACAATTTTTTATAGAAGTAATTAAAACATGCTGGTAATGGATCTTTCAGAATATCAAAAAAAGGTCTGATAAAACTCAACTGGTATTGGTGGCATGTGGATTATTGCATTGGTTTTGCTCTGTTCGCTCGCTGTGGCACTGGTTTTCTGGGTTGTAATTCAATAGGGCTTACTATAGCAGCAAACGTTTCTTATTGGACAAGTTCCGGTAGTCCCTCCCTGTTTGTTCATTTTCTTCTGCTTGGTGCTTGTGAATACGACCCTGGTGTTTTAATGTTTTCACAGAGTCGGCTGATCGGAGGGGAGGAACACAACCTGACATGACCGGGGCTCAATGATATACACTGCAGGCCTCATGTTATGACAACAGTGGCCTATGGATTACTGTATTTGTAGTGTTGGGGTGTCCGACTACGGGGTGAGAACGAAGCAGATTCTCCGTCCCATGTGAGTCTTTGGCGAGACACGGTGAGCTCCCAGATATCTCCCTGTGACATTTGTCACCAGTGGATCACCACCGCCCTGGGAATGCCTGGCTTGATGGTATCTCCACCCCGGTCCGACAACTGATCTCGACAACTGATCTTGCCCTCGCTATCATCAAGGATTTGGGAGACAGAGAGAGAGATATATGGACGTCGGGAGCATTTGACTTCTCCCATTGATTGAAAGCTAATGTGGGAAGGTGGAGGATAGATAATGGAGGGGGAAGATATTGTACACTGGGTGTGGGCTCCCCAGGGGACGAGGGTCTTAATGATGTCAGCAGGGCCGCAATATCTCTGTTGGGGATGCAGTGACTCACTGCAACTGCGCCCTAAATGGCACCATATTACCATTGTAGTGCACTACTTTTGACCAGGGCCCATAGGGCTCTGCCAAAAGTAGTGCAGTATACAGAAAGTAGGGTGCCATTTGGGACACAACCTGTGTTACGACATTATGTTTTACTATACATCGGTGGCTGTTCATGTTTTGCTGGACTACTTGCTACTGTCCTTATTGCACGTCCTCTACCTTATGTATTTAACTTTCAATGAGTGCTAAAATATATATTTTTGAAATGTATCATGCACTGTGAGTTATTTACTTGTCTATCAGACATCTACTATAATCCATTATCATGCAGTATCATAGACTGTGAAGATATTTTGAAGGTTGAAGCCAGATTAAGAACATTTCGGAAAGTATTCAGATCCCTTCAGTTTTTCCACATTTTGTTACGCCACAACATTATTCTAAAATGGATTAAATAAAAGTGTTTCCTGATCAATCTACACAGATTAAACCCTAATGACAAAGCGAAAACAGGTTTTTAGAACGTTTTGCAAATGTATTAATAAAAAACACAAAAAAACAGATACCTCACCACCAGGATTTGGTCTTATGTAGCAGAATTGGAAATTGCTATTTTTTAAAATGTTTTACATTGAATAAAAGCAGAGACTCAGAGCTACAAAATGGTATATAATACACAGCATTTTTGAGGAACAATGGGAAACTAATTCTGCTTTGAAAGTTGATACACTTGTAAACGCCGAGAGGTATTGACATGTTGAATGCACCGAGCTGTCTGTCTAAACTACTGGCACACAGCTTGGACACCCGTGCATACTGTCATGGTAATTTCCTGTATTACTAAGTAAAAGGAGAGTATACAAACCACACACAAGTTAGAGTTATACTTTCAACTTAAGATTTTAATAATATGAGCTTCACCATAGCCCTTGACTCTCAGATCAATTCAGTGTCTATAAATGAATTCTGAGAGTGCTTACAAAAGAATACTTCATCTTTTATAGCCAAGATACACCCCTCTTAACACAATGGCGAACCACAGATCTTAGAAACTTCACAAAGGGCCTTTTACTTGAAAGAGGAGTATCCCATAGCCAGATAGTATTAGCTATAAATTACCGTTCAGTTTGCTCTCTAAGACAAGGTTCTACTTCTCGTTCTTGGTACTTCCTATTACCAAAACATGACCTCATCCAATGGCATATATCAATTGTCAATTCTAGATACTCCCATCTCTCTGGACAAGCTCATATACTATATATATACTATGAAAGATAAGTTTCAACATCAGAGGGGACATACAATGGTTCCAGACACTGCCATACTCCTCCCCCCAATGGGAAAAGGAGGGAGTGACTGGAGTACAGACATTGTGGAGCCCTTCACAAGGTTTAACAGATATTCACATATGAAGACAATTCTGACCTCTCCCCTCTCTGGGCCCCAAGTGACTTTCCCACATACAGTGGGGCAAAAAAGTATTTAGTCACCAATTGTGCAAGTTCTCCCACTTAAAAAGATGAGAGAGGTCTGTAATTTTCATCATAGGTACACTTCAACTATGACAGCCAAAATGAGAAGAAAAAAATCCAGAAAATCACATTGTAGGATTTTTTATGAATTTATTTGCAAATTATGGTGGAAAATAAGTAATTGGTCACCTACACACAAGCAAGATTTCTGGTTCTCACAGATCTGTAACTTCTTCTTTAAGAGGCTCCTCTGTCCTCCACTCGTTACCTGTATTAATGGCACCTGTTTGAACTTGTTATCAGTATAAAAGACACCTGTCCACAACCTCAAACAGTCACACTCCAAACTCCACTATGCCCAAGACCAAAGAGCTGTCAAAGGACACCAGAAACAAAATTGTAGACCTGCACCAGGCTGGGAAGACTGAATCTGAAATAGGTAAACAGCTTGGTTTGAAGAAATCATCTGTGGGAGCAAATATTAGGAAATGGAAGACATACAAGACCACTGATAATCTCCCTCGATCTGGGGCTCCATGCAAGATCTCACCCCGTGGGGTCAAAATGATCACAAGAACGGTAAGCAAAAATCCCAGAACCACACGGGGGGACCTAGTGAATGACCTGCAGAGAGCTGGGACCAAAGTAACAAAGCCTACCATCAGTAACACACTACGCCGCCAGGGACTCAAATCCTGCAGTGCCAGACGTGTTCCCCTGCTTAAGCCAGTACATGTCCAGGCCCATCTGAAGATTGCTAGAGAGCATTTGGATGATCCAGAAGAAGATTGGGAGAATGTCATATGGTCAGATGAAACCAAAATATAACTTTTTGGTATAAACTCAACTTGTCGTGTTTGGAGGACAAAGAATGCTGAGTTGCATCCAAAGAACACTATACCTACTGTGAAGCATGGGGGTGGAAACATCATGCTTTGGGGCTGTTTTTCTGCAAAGGGACCAGGACGACTGATCCGTGTAAAGGAAAGAATGAATGGGGCCATGTATCGTGAGATTTTGAGTGAAAACCTCCTTCCATAAGCAAGGGCATTGAGGATGAAACGTGGCTGGGTCTTTCAGCATGACAATGATCCCAAACACACCGCCCGGGCAACGAAGGAGTGGCTTCGTTAGAAGCATTTCAAGGTCCTGGAGTGGCCTAGCCAGTCTCCAGATCTCAACCCCATAGAAAATCTTTGGAGGGAGTTGAAAGTCCATGTTGCCCAGCAACAGCCCCAAAACATCACTGCTCTAGAGGAGATCTGCATGGAGGAATGGGCCAAAATACCAGCAACAGTGTGTGAAAACACTGTGAAGACTTACAGAAAACATTTGACCTCTGTCATTGCCAACAAAGGGTATATAACAAAGTATTGAGATAAACTTTTGTTATTCACCAAATACTTATTTTCCACCATAATTTGCAAATAAATTCATAAAAAATCCTACAATGTGATTTTCTGTGAAAATAATCCAGTCAAATCAACGCCTTTCCTTCCAGTTCTCTGCTGCCAATGACTGGAACAATCTGCAAAAATCTCCCTCTATAACTTTAAGCACCAGCTGTCAGCGCATTTCACAGATCACTGCACCTGTACATAGCCCATCTGTAAATAGCCCATCCAACTGCCTCATCCCCATACTGCTTTTTATTTTGCTCCTTTGCACCCCAGTATCTCTACTTGCACACTCATTTGCACATCTATCACTCCAGTGTTTAATTATGGCCTATTTATTGCCTTTACCCCCCTTACCCTACCTCATTTGCACACACTGTATATATACTTTTTCTATTGTATTATTGACTGTTTGTTTACGCCATGTGTAACTCTGTGTTGTTGTCTGTGTCACTCTGCTCTGCTTTATCTTAGCCAGGACGCAGTTGTAAATGAGAACTTGTTCTCAACTAGCCTACCTGGTTAAATAAGGGTGAAATAAAAAAATTAAATACAAATGTATTTTATATATCAATATTTTGCTAAGTCTTGCTAAGTGGATGGGTCTCTACAGAAGGTGTAAACGGTACAGCCAAATGGAGACTTGTCTAGGTGTGTACAGGCAGACCATCTTAGGTAGTTGTTGTGGAATTGTTAGATTACTTGTTAGATATTACTGCACTGTCAGAACTAGAAGCACAAGAATTTCACTACACTCGCATTAACATCTGCTAACCATGTGTACGTGACCAATAAAATGTGATAGGAAGGATGTCAGTGTTGCGCAGCAGCTGAAACCTGGTCCTGACAGTCTGAACGCTCCTTGGTGACAACAACAACACCAGGCTCCAGAGCATCGAGCATTGAAGCTGTAGAACAGGGAATAACAAAAGAAATAAGAAGACATTACAACCCTGCACAACGTCAATTCACCTCCCAAGTTTAAATAAGAAGAATAACCTCATACAATGCAATGAAAATGATTGTCACCTGAAGTGCTGGTACTGCTTGATCTGTGGCAGCGGCCTGAAGTACGGAGTCAGGTGTTGTTGCCAGCCATAGCTTTCCACCAGCACCGTAACATCCTCCAGTCCAACCAGCTGTGAGATGTTGACCCCTGTCACAGTGATGTGCTTCACAACACTCAGACAAAGTGAACAAAGTGTTCACTCTGGTCTTTCTGAAGCGCTGCTTGATGAGCACGAAGTACCAGTCAAACTTGGTGTGGCCTGTGATCAGGAAGTGAAGGTCCAGACTATGGTGGAGCTTGTGCATGGTCTGCCAGGCACAATACCAGTGGACAAACTTGTTCTTGTTTTGGCCACTGCAGTTATCACAATTCAGGTCCACACTGTTTCCCCAAATCCGTAGTTGGTGAAGAAATGGTGCATGCTATCTCAGCCATTCATGGATAGCAGGAAGGTTTCTCACTTTTTCTTTTGGTTAAACCAACTAGGCTCTTAATTTAACAACTTTATTCATATTTATAGATGGCATAAAAGTTTGTTATTAAGGCACATGAAAGTTCACATGTTCGAGAAGGCATTTTCTGCCCCAAAACTAATTTTGTTCAAATGGCTCTCCTGTGAAGTCGTGACTTGCGACATAGGCCTAGTTTCCTGAATCGGTTCACATTTATAGAAGTATTCAGACCCTTTGCTATGAGACACAAAATGTATCATCTCAGGTGCATCCTGTTTCCATTGATCATCCTTAAAATGTTTCTACAACTTGATTGGAGTCAACCTGTGGTAAATTCAATTGATTGGTCCCACAGTTGACAGTGCATGTCAGTGTGAAAACAAAGCCATGGCACCATCACCTATTGTGAAGCATGGTGGTGGCAGCATTATGTTGTGGGGATGTTTTTAAGGGGCAGGGACTGGGAGACTAGTCAGGATCGAGGGAAAGATGAACTGAGCAAAGTACAGAGAGATCCTTGATGAAAACCTGCTCCAGAGTACTCAGGACCTCAGACTGGGGCGAAGCTTCACCTTCCAACCGGAAAATGACTAAGCACACAGCCAAGACAAGGCAGGAGTGGCTTCGGGACAAGTCTCAGAATGTCCTTGAGTGGCCCAGCTAGAGCCTGGACTTGAACCCAGTTGAATATCTCTGGAGAGACCTGAAAGAGCTTGCAACCTGAAAGAGCTTGCTTGAGAGGATGTGCAGAGAAGACTGGGAGAAGCTCCTCAAATACAGCTATGCCGAGCTTGTAGCTTCATATCCAAGGAGACTTGAGGCTTTAATCGCTGCCAATGGCGCTTCAACAAAGTACAGACTAAAGGGTCTGAATACTTATGTAAATGTAATATTTCCATTTTATTTTGAATACATTTGCAAAAATATCTAAAAACCTGTTTTTGCTTTGTCTTTATGGGTTATTGTGTGTAGATTGATGAGGGAGGGGGGGGGGACAATTTAATCCATTTTATAATAAGGCTGTAACGTAACAAAATGTGGAAAAAATAAATGAGTCTGAATACTTTCTGAATGCACTGTATATTTATGTTATTTGCCTCATAGACATTTGCGTCACATTGACACTACATAAGGATATCATATAGGCTGTTTGACTGACAGTTTGTTATATTGTCACGCCCTGGCTGTAGATTGCTTTGTATGTTTCTATTTTTAGTTTGGTCAGGGTGTAATGTGGGTATGTAATCTATGTTGTAGGTCTAGGTTTTCTGTTTCTATGTGTTTGGCCTGGTATGGTTCTCAATCAGAGGCAGCTGTCTATCGTTGTCTCTGATTGAGAGCCATACTTAGGTAGCCTGTTTTTCATTTTGAGGTGTGGGTGATTATTTTCCGTTTCAGTGTTTTCACCATACGGGACTGTTTCGGTTTTCCTTTACTCTCTTGTTCGTTTGTATTCAGTGTTCAGTTTATTAAAGGCATCATGAACACGTACCATGCTGCACTTTGGTCTACTCCTTCTTCCACCAATGAAAATCGTTACATATATCCTCTCTCCAAGGTGCCATTTAAAAGCACTCCTACGTCGCAGAGATGACAGAAACAGTCAATAGAAAGGTGCCCAGTCAAGACAGCTCGCCTTTTTACCGGACAAGGACATCATCAATAAGAGACAGCTATTTTCGATTAATTGAGGAGAGAGAATACATTTTTGGAGAATATAGTGATGAGTTCTATTGAGTTCATCTCTAAACGCTAAACCCAAGGCCAATGTCCTATTTAGGCGGCCGGCAGAGTTTCTGTATTTCGACAGAGCCCTGTTTGGATTGCTTAGCTGATAAAATATCTCAAACTAAACCCAACATCTATGGCTTTCGCGTGGACACACAGAGAGCAATGATAGATATGTGATGTCATGCGCATGTGTACTCTTGTTTTCGGTTCTTTGTCTACAATCCTCCAGCCCACAATGCCTTGAGGGTGTTTTACAGTTTCCCACCATGGGCATCCAAAGAACAAAGAAATCGGGCATAATTATAGTTTGACTCCATAACGACTTTCCCTTTGAAAGCCTCCTTATGCCCACTAATTCAAAGTGAGTTTATAGCCTTAGAGTACAATTTCATTGATATGCTGATTAGGACATTTGCACTTGAAAGTTGGTACAGAGTTTTTTTCCCCTTCTACGTTGATGCTTTATCAATCGATGACTGAGTGATCAAGCTTGTCTTCGCCTCCACCGTATCTCTCGTCTTTTGGAGGCTCGATCTCCCATCGCCCCAAACAGGGCCCTTCTTCTCTCCTCTCTTTGTCTGTCCTCCTGTCTTTCTGTCCTTCCTCTCTGACTTTTCTCTACTCTCTCTCTCTCTCTCTCTCTCTCTCTCTCTCTCTCTCTCTCTCTCTCTCTCTCTCTCTCTCTCTCTCTCTCTCTCTCTCTCTCTCTCTCTCTCTCTCTCTCTCTCTCTCTCTCTCTCTCTCTCTCTCTCTCTCTCTCTCTCTGTCTCCCTGTCTCCCAGATTATCTCACTCCTTCCTTCGTCCATTCTCTCAGCTTTACTGTGACTGAAAAGATACTTGGCGTTGTCTTTGAAATATTAACTTCACATTTGACACGATAAGATCACATTCGGCTCCTCATCCGCATACCAATACGCCCCTTCCTCTGGTCTCATCACAACTGGGCGGACACTTCTGTCGTGAACCTGTCACACACAATGTTGTCAAATTACGTCAATGTCACATCGGTTCTAAGTGTACCGGGTAGGTAATTTTCACCTCTGACTGAAGTGCTGTGGCGTCTATCGGGGTGGGACTGTAGGGGGGTCGGGAGAAGAGCGTGTCGGGCCTGTCGGCTTCACTGCACCTGATCATGTAATTTATGCAAGAGTCAAATACCTCTACTTCATTTCACACGCTTTTGCCTCTACGTCCCTCCGCCAATCGGTTGCTTGTTGGAAATCGCAGTCTTAAGGGGAACGCTCAGCCGCAATTATCATGCACAATTGATTCAATCAGGGGAAAATATTACATTGAAAATGAAATACTGCGTACTCTCCTGGCCGGGTCCAGCTCCATAATATAATTATCTCAGAGTTGCAGTGTCCTGAGGTTTCTGAGGTTCGGGCCAGGTTCGGGCCAGGTTGGGTGAATAGGCCATTATTCAAACTATTGTTTTGCTAGATATGCAGACAGTATAAAATCAAAAATAAAGGTTGACATATCTAATAGGAAGGATATTCATGCAGGTTGACATTTATTGTCATGAGTCTTGTCCTGGAGGCAGAACTAGAGCCATTTCCCCATTGATATATTTTAGCACTTCATGGAAAACAAAAATAAGCTTTTTGGTCTTAATTTAAGGTTAGGGTTTGGCATTAGAGTTAGCAGTGTGATTAAAGTGTGGCTGTGCCAGCTAGTGACCACTCTACAGAGCGGCCACCAGAACAAGATTCATTTATCCATAGGCCTACATAATGTAGAAAATCTAATATCATTGAGGTTTGGTATTGTGTCTCTACTGGTTTGAACCAGGCACAATATTAATTTAGGCCTAGTAGTATACAATTTGTATTTTCCTGTTTTAGGCCTGTTGGCAAAAATGTAAATGCTCACAACTCAACATACAGAACAGTCTCTACCAAGACGATCAATTGGTCAAGCGGGAAGGAACGATATCCTTGGAACTTCCATTTCCCTCCAAATCCCCTTAATGAGTTGATTACAAAATATTTGACTCATGTTTAATTGCTTTCCCTCCGTTCCTTCCTTTTTTTCGGGTGGGGCTGGGACACCCATTGTTGTGGTACGGTGAGTGTCGGTGGCGTGGTGAAGGTCTCACACCGACTGAGCTGGCACTGCCTGGGAGACACACAGTCTCCATTGAAGCCGGCATGGCTCAGATCCAGCGTGGGAAGATATCAAAGGAGGCCTGGCTCCTGCAGCAGCTCTGCAGCAGGGGAGGAGAGATAAAGAACTGCAGCAACCCAACTGGGCCGTACAACCAGTGTGCAATAAATAAAGGTGTGCATCCCAAATGGAAACACATTCCCTTTGTAGTTCAATACTTTTGACCAGGGCCTATAGGGGAATATATAGGAAATAGGGTGCCATTTGGGAAACACCCAACATCTGCAAGATGACGTTACGAACACTTTTGAATCTTTTTTGTTGTTGCCTGATGGTTAAAGAGGTTGGAAAGCGTCCTGGGTTTTTATGACGTGTCTGGTCAGCTAACAAAAAAGGGTCCGTTTCAGCTTCAGGCTCTGGACGTTTTGGCTCAGGGGCCAAGTTAAGCAAAACACATAAATGGGGCATTTTTGGGTCAGGCTGATATGCTCAGTCTGCTCAGACAGCTAGTGCTGTGTGGAAGGTTAGCGCAAACCTATCATCAAGCTGTTATTCCTCCTGCATAGAGTAGGTGCTCCGCTGTGGGACCTGGTGCGTCATCCACCAACCACATCATCATCCCGCATTATGGGAAAGAATGGAGCTCCTCTCACAAAGTGAGGGCATTATCATTCTTTAAGAGTACAACTCGCCTGTCATGCCCAATTCATCATTACCTTGGCGCTGGGTTTCCTAGTGCCTCGGTGCATGCAGCGATTCATCAAGACCGTGAAGTATCCTTTTTACGCTGAGAGCAGGGGGTGTATAGAATGGGGGGGGGATAGTTTTTTAGATAACACATTGTTGGACACCGTTCTTGTTGGACCAATGTATTTGATCGTTTTGTTCGCCAATGGGATTCAATATAAATCCACAGTGGGTTTTAATATAGGGTCAACGACTTTGGTTCTTCAGCCTGAATGTCGACTAGAATTGATTCGGCCCTGGGGTACTAGCCCATATAGCCCTGGCAAACCTGCTGTCGGGCTGCTAGCGAGAGGCTACGATTAAACCGCGTTCAAAAGGCCACCGTCGATCAGCCCCACAGGAGGTCATTTAATTTTAATTGTAGGTAACGATGCTAGTCCCCCCTGACAATGGTTAGAGCCTACAGTTGGGGTAATAGTAATGTCATATGGCATAACAGTTGAACAAAAGATCAAGAGGAAATCATTGTAATCTAATAATCATAAAATGTAGGATATGGCTATTTTAAATATACACTGAGTGTACACAACATTAGGAACCTCTTCCTAATATTGAGTTGCACTCCTTTTTGCCCTCAGAACAGCCTCAATTTGCCGGGGCATGGACTCTAGGCGTTGAAAGCGGTCCGTAGTGATGCGGGCTTGTCACGGCCGTCAAAAGAAGTGGACCAAAGTGCAGCGTTGGGAGCGTACATTATCTTTTTATTCAAAATGTCGCCAACAAAACAACAAACGAAAGCAACAACCGTGAAGCTTACAGGACATTAGTGCCACAAACAAAGTTAACTACCCACACTGAAGGAGGGAAAAAGGGCTACCTAGACAACGATAGACAGCTGTCCCTGATTGAGAACCATACCCAGCCAAAACATAGAAATAAAGAAACATAGAAAACAAAACATAGAATGCCCACCCCACATCACACCCTGATCTAACCAAATAGAGAAATAAAACACTCAAAACGGTGCGCCTGGCACCTAGTACCGGATCCCGTTCAAAGACACTTACATGTTTTGTCTTGCCTATTCACCCTCTGATACACGTACACAATCCATGTTTCAATTGTCTCAGGGCTTAAAAATCCTTCTTCAACTTGTCTCCTCCCCTTCATCTACAGTGATTGAACTGGATTTAACAGGTGACAGCAATACGGGATCATAGCTTTCAACTGAAATCACCTGGTCAGTCTATGTCATGGAAATAGTTCCTAATGTTTTGTACACTCAGTGTATGTATGGGTAGTCATATTATATTATATTATATTATATTATATGAACAGCAACTCAAGTTGACATGACGAGTTGGTTGATCCACTAATAGTACACTAAATCTACTAACTGAACAACAGAACTGCACTGGTGCAAGGCCTCACTTCCCTTTGGCTAGTTCGACAGTAATATACAATATACAATCAAAATGCTAATTGTAACGGCGTGTGGAATTCAATGTCTCTTATAGCATAATCCCCTTCTTAATTAGGCAAAAGCTTCAGGTATTGCCCACGTACCGCTCTCTCTTCTCTCTCTTGCTACTGCTCATTAGCTAGACGATATACTCACGACACCATGCTGGAGAACTTTTATATAGGTCAGCATCATGAGCCAATCTTACTGATACTTCTCTACAGCGGCCCAGAGGGGGCAAATGCTTTTTTAGTCGCTCAGATTCTTCATAAGCCATGTCAAAAACATGGCATTTACCTCTAACATGTATAGTACAGCCAAAACAACAATGTAAGACATTAAAAACACAATGTACTTAAAAACATAGGACCGTATGACATATAAGACCATAATAACAAAGACCATAACACCAAGGACTATCACAGCAAAGACTACAAAGGACCATAACAGCAAAGACTCCAAAGGATCATAACAGCAAAGACTCCAAAGGATCATAACAGCAAAGACTCCAAAGGATCATAACAGCAAAGACTCCAAAGGATCATAACAGCAAAGACTACAAAGGACGGTAAACAGCAACAGACACAAAGGACCATAAAAACAAAGATGATAACACCAAAGACCGCAAAGGACCATAAAAACAAAGATGATAACACCAAAGACCGCAAAGGACCATAAAAACAAAGATGATAACACCAAAGACCGCAAAGGACCATAAAAACAAAGATGATAACACCAAAGACCGCAAAGGACCATAAAAACAAAGATGATAACACCAAAGACTGCAAAGGACCATAAAAACAAAGATGATCACTCCAAAGACCACAACAACAAAGTCCACAGAAACAGAGCTACAGGACCCTTTATATGAACACAGGTTTCTTTTAGACATAGCATTGTCTGATTCAATTGTCCTTGTACTGTACAGACAGAGGCAGACAGAGGAGCGGGTGAGTCTGGAGGTCAGTCGCAGACTGGGAGAGATGTACATGTTTCATCTGTCCGGAACGCTAAAATGCATCACTCCCTCTCTTTTCTATCGCTCATCCTCTCACTCACTTCCTTTCTCTCTCTCTCTCATTCTCTCTTCTTCGCTCTCTAGGACTGTTTGCGAGTCTCTTCACTGTTTCCAGTCTTTCTTGCCATCTCTCTCTTGCGTCATCAACCTGCCTTTTTCTTTCTTTCTTTCTTTCTTTCTTTCTTTCTTTCTTTCTTTCTTTCTTTCTTTCTTTCTTTCTTTCTTTCTTTCTTTCTTTCTTTCTTTCTTTCTTTCTTGGCATCTTAGTCTTCTCCCTTTCCCTGTCTAAGCGTTCATGTATAATACATTAGAGCATGGCTGAGCATAAATTGAGTCAATAGTGCTACTGTTGGTTAATCCACTATCGGCCATGCTCTATCTTGCCTGGTCTGCAGAAAAGAGCCCCAACAAAACTATCCCAATCAGTGTAATGGCCTGAGCTAACTCAAAACAGTAATCATTTCATCGTATCTGCTCTAATCAGTGGAGTGTTGAACAAATTTACCCATCTTATACAGGGAGATAGACAAAAAGGCCTTGTCGGTTTGAATCTCAGCTACGCACATCGCAGCTAACATAATCATAGCTCACATGTATACAGTTGGCACTCCCTGCTTCAAACAAAAGCACTTAGGGAAGAGAAAATATGAACGCGAAGCTCTCGTTTCAGAGAAAGACCTAATAGGACATTTCAGAGAAGGTGCAGGGCGTGACCTCTGGGGTGCTGTGTAAATGGTTGCAGGGGAGCTGGGGTGGGCACTTTGTAGTTAAAATAGCGCGATGGTGGCGGCTCTGAGCGAAACTCATTAAGATAATGTTGCCCAACTTCCATAACTGAAATGTCAATAACGGTTTTAATTAACTCGGCTTCCTAAAATGGCACTGGACCAAAAGGGGCTTTGTGTAGAATCTCATAGAAAGAAAACAAAGTTTTGCGAGTCAGCCGAGCATGTCAGGTTGCCCTAGATAAATAAAAAACATAGTTCGCCCTCCCCTCCTGTCAGGGTACCTTCCCCATGGTGGGTAACTACACTTACATTTTTACACAACTTCCACTGCTTTGCGACTGTCCAAATATGGACAGCGTACAAACATGTTACTTTTACACAGGCATCCACAGGTTAAGTGCTTCAGCATGGTCTTGAACACAATGTTTCTCCTGGGCCACCGAGGCTTTGCGCTATGCACAACCTATCTCCAAGGATCTTACTAATTAATGAGAGTGCTATACTGAGGGACCTGGAGGGTAGGTAGGTTGCAAACAGCACAGTGCTTCAACCTGACCGACACAGACATATGCAGCTGAAAATAGCTGAGAATGTGTGGGGAAAAAGAGAGTCTTGCACCGTATATCTTAGTTAAATCAATTAACTGTTTGAAAATCAACACCTACAGTGTTTTTTAACAAACAGTAGACACTGTTTTAAACAGGTGCAGCTTAAAATTGTCTGTGTGAAAAAAAGCAATAATCTGCGTATATACAGTTGAAGTCGATATGTTTACATACACCTTAGCCAAATACATTTAAACTCAGTGTTTCACAATTCCTGACATTTAATCCTCATAAAGATTCCCTGTCTTAGGTCAGTTTGGGATCACCACTTTATTTTAAGAATGCGAAATGTCAGAATAATAGTAAATTATTTATTTCAGCTTTTATCTCCTTGATCACATTCCCAGTGGGTCAGAAGTTTACAATTAGTATTTGGTAGCATTGCCTTTCAATTGTTTAACTTGGGTCAAACGTTTCGGATAGCCTTCCACAAGCTTCCCACAATAAGTTGTGAATTTTGGCCCATTCCTCCTGACAGAGCTGGTATAACTGATTCAGGTTTGTAGGCCTCCTTGCTCGCACACACTTTTTCAATTCTGCCCACAAATTTTCTATAGGATTGAGGTCGGGGCTTTGTGATGGCCACTTCAATACCTTGACTTTGTTGTCTTTAAGCCATTTTGCCACAACTTTGGAAGTATGCTTGGGGTCATTGTCCATTTGGAAGACCCATTTGCGATCAAGCTTTAACTTCCTGACTGATGTCTTGAGACGTTGCCTCAATATATCCACATAATCTTTGTTCCTCATGATGCCATCTATTTTGTGAATTGCACCAGTCCCACCTGCAGCAAAGCACCCCCACAAAATTATACTGCCACGCCCGTGCTTCACGGTGTTCTTCGGCTTGCAAGCCTCCCCCTTTTTCCTCCAAAATTTAACGATGGGAATTATGGCCTAACAGTTCTATTTATGTTTCATCAGACCAGAGGACATTTCGTCAAAAAGTACGATCTTTGTCCCCTGTTGCAAACAGTAGTCTGTTTTTTTATGGCGGTTTTGGAGCAGTGTTTTCTTCCTTGCTGAGCGGCCTTTCAGCTTATGTCGAAATATAACTTGTTTTTATTGTGGATATAGATACCTTTGTACCTGTTTCCTCCAGCATACTCACAAGGTCCTTTGCTGTTGTTCTGGGATTGATTTGCACTTTTCGCACCAAAGTACGTTCATCTCTAGGAGACCGAACGTGTCTCCTTCCTGAGCGGTATGACAGCTGCGTGGTCCCATGATGTTTATACTTGGGTACTATTGTTTGTACAGATGAACGCGGTACCTTCAGGTGTTTGGAAATTGCTCCCAAGGATGAACCAGACTTTTGGAGGCCTTGGCTGATTGGCTGATTTATTTGGATTTTCCCATGATGTCAAGCAAAGAGGCACTGAGTTTGAAGGTAGGTGTCACGCCCTGGTCGAAGTATTTTGTGTTTTTCTTTATGTATTTGGTCAGGCCAGGGTGTGACATGGGTTTTTGTATGTGGTGTGTAGCTTAGTGGGATTGTAGCTTAGTGGGGTGTTCTAGGAGAGTCTATGGCTGTCTGAAGTGGTTCTCAATCAGAGGCAGGTGTTTATCGTTGTCTCTGATTGGGAGCCATATTTGGGCAGCCATATTCTTTGGTTGTATTGTGGGTGATTGTCCTGATGTCCTTAGTCTGTGTTAGTTTGCACCAGTTAAGGCTGTTTCGGTTTTCACTACGTTTTTTGTTTTGTAGAGTTTGTGTTTTGGATTCGTGTTACTTGTGTGATTAAACATGGATCGCAATATACACGCTGCACTTTGGTCCGACTCTCCTTCACCACATGAAAACTGTAACAGTAGGCCTTGAAATCCATCCACAGGTACACCTCAAATGATGTCAATTAGTTGTCAATACACTCAAATGATGTCAATTAACCTATCAAAAGCTTCTAAAGCCATGACATCATTTTCTGGAATTGTCCAAGCTGATTAAAGGCACAGTCAACTTGGTGTATGTAAACTTCTGACTCACTGGAATTGTGATACAGTGAATTATAAGTGAAATAATTTGTCTGTAAACAATTGTTGTAAAAATGACGTGTGTAATGCACAAAGTAGATATCCTAAACGACTTGCCAAAACTATAGTTTGTTAACAAGAAATGTGTGGAGTGGTTGAAAAACGAGTTTCAATGACTCCAACCTAAATGTAGGTAAACGTCCGAGTTCAAATGTATTGTATTGGTTTGCTCAGTAGAAATGAATATCCAACTAGTCAGTGACAATTATGTGGAGTTTGTGACAAGAACTATTTGAGCTTATTACAGTATTGTAGACACTATGTCTTGGAATGACCTATGATCTATGTAGAAGAACCCCTTACCTTTTAACAACTCTGGTGTGGCGTCTGAGCATCATAGAGCAAAACACATGTACATGGTCATTTAGAAATGTACTTGTTTTTGAAAGGAAACCACATTTTCTGTCCATTAAAATAACATCAAATTGATCAGAAATACAGTCTAGACACTGTTAATGTTCTAAATCACTATTGTAGCTGGAAACAGCTGTTTTTTTATGAAATATCTACATAGGCGTACAGAGGCCTATTATCAACAACCATCCCTTCTGTGTTCCAATGGCAGATTGTGTTAGCTAATCCAAGTGTATCATTTTAAAAGGCTAATTGATCCTTAGAAAACCCTTTTGCAATTATGTTAGCACAGCTGAAAACTGTTGTCCTGATTACATAAGCAATAAAAATGGGCCTTCTTTAGACTAGTTGAGTATCTGGAGCATCAGCATATGTGGGTTCGATTACAGGCTCAAAATGTCTAGAAACAAAAAATGTTCTTCGGAAATGTGTCAGTCTATTCTTGTTCTGAGAAGTGAAGGCTATTCCATGCAAGAAATTGCCTAGAAAATAAAAGATTAAGATGAGTAAAAGAACACAGACACTGGACAGGGGAACTCTGCCTAGAAGGCCAGCATCCCATAACATCACAAATCCACCGCCATATTTTAGGTATGCGGTTCTTTTCTGAATATGCATCCTTCCTGCGACACCAAACCCACCACTGTCGTGCATAAGCACAGAGCAAAATGTTTGTCTCATCTGACCAGTTTCAAAGCAAGTGCCAATGCCGTTTAGCATCCCCAGGTGTTTACATTTGTTGGTTAGTCTCCTAAACCATCTGTGCGTGAGGAAGATACGCTTTCTTAGTAGAAGAACCAAGTGTAACTTGACTGGCCTGCACAAAGTTCTGACCCCAACTTCATCGAACACCTTTACGAATGAATTGGAACGCCGACAATCAGTGCCCGACCTCACTAATGCTCATGTCTGAATGGAAGCAAGTCAGGTGTCCACACACTTTGGGTCATCTAGTGTAGATATCACAATGTTATTAACTGATTCACAGCGACACTGATTGTTTTTGATCCTCCAGGGGCCTTGATCTGTGTAACACCAAAATGTTGTTGATTCCTAATGGGAAGAAGAGGTAGAACCGGCGATTTCCCCCTGGATGGAACGTAATAGAGTAATAAGCCTGCAACTACAATTATTGTTTCTTTTTTCAAACCTGCATGCGTTTTATCGAGACATCCTAGGGATAAGCAAAAACATTGGTGGAGAAAACACTGTCACTGACAGAGAGAGCAAACCAGAGAAGAAACAGTTGACGCACAGGCGTTGTGACAGATCGCTCCAGGTGATCTCATTGGTTTATCCTCGCTCACTTGCTTGAACTCCCGTCTAGGGCAGACCAAAGCAGATGCCAGCGACTGCAGTATAAGGTTGGCATCTGAAGATGTTAAGGAGAAATCGATACCCCCCACCCACCCACACCAAAAAACAGAAGAGAAGCAGTCCCTTAAGAGTGAACCTCATTTGTAGGGCAACGGTAAGCAACACAATGACCTAATGATGTTAGAGGTGTACACTAAAATACATTTATTCACTCCGTGCTCAGGAGAGAGAGAGAGAGAGAGAGAGAGAGAGAGAGAGAGAGAGAGAGAGAGAGAGGCGGTGTTTCATCTGGCCCTAATAGCGAGCTCGCAGAGATACATAACTTTCCACTGTCACTTCCCATTTGATCTGACAGGGCATACATTACGAGCCTCCTGCCCCTGCGCTCCGCCTTGCCTTCCCACCAAACACAAGAACGGATGACATATTGCACAAACAGTCCAAGGTAGCAGACAAACGAGACGCTGTGTGTTTCCATTTTTCAGCACCCCACCAGGCCAGCTCTTTGGGTCTTTAAGTTGAAACCAAGTGGAAAATGAACAGCGTTGGTGTGTCGTTGGTGTGGCAGAGGCCAGCTATGTCGTGTGTGTGTGTGTGTGTGTGTGTGTGTGTGTGTGTGTGTGTGTGTGTGTGTGTGTGTGTGTGTGTGTGTGTGTGTGTGTGTGTGTGTGTGTGTGTGTGTGTGTGTGTGTGTGTGTGTGTGTGTGTGTGTGTGTGTGTGTGTGTGTGTGTGTGTGTGTGTGTGTGTGTGTGTGTGTGTGTGTGTGTGTGTGTGTGCGCATGCATGTATTTGCTTGTGTGCAATTGTGTCCATGGATGGGCATGCATGTATGTGTAATCTGCATTATACTGTATGTGTGTTCTCTGCAGGCCTGAGGCTGAGAACTGTGTGAGCAGCATGGTCATGTATGGAGACTAATATGCCTGGTCCACTAAGTGAGAAGAGGTGCTACCCTATAACAGAGATTTCCAAACTCGGTCCTGGGCCCCACCACAGGTCCATGTTTTGGTTTTTGTCCTAGCACAAAACATCTGATTCAACTAATTAAAGCTTGATGATGAGTTGGTTATTTAAATCAGCTGTGTAGTGCAAGGGCAAAAACCAAAACGTGCACCCGAGTTTGGGAAACCCTACCCTATGAATACAGGCTGGGAGTGGGAGTAGCTGATTGATTCCCTATATAGTGCACTACTTTTGACCATGTTCCACGTATCTGGTGAAAAGTAGTGCACAATGTTGGGAATAGGGTCCCATTTGGGAGACAGACTGAGGGTACAGTGAGGGTCACAGCTATGGGGGCTAGGATAGAGTGGTTGCCATGCATAGGTAGGAAGCTGTTTATTTAGTCATATTCACAACTCAATGCTTCTATACAATATATTTGACTTCTGTTAAACATTTAAAAGTATTAGCAATTAAGCATATCTAAATAATATAGAGTAGGCTTTACATGTATTTTGGACATTGATGATTTTTTTGTCACAGGCAAATATGGAGATATTGTCACCTGTATATGCTTTTCAATAACATGCTGAGCATCACAAAATAAATGTAGAAATCCATATTATTCAGTTATTGTGCCAACGAGCGTCTGCAATGCCAAGGGCTAAAATATAACTCCTTTCTATTTCTGACGTAGATCGCGCTGAAAGTCCTGCCTCTCCCATCTCCTCATTGGTTTATAGAAGCAGGTACCCACGTGCCATCTCCTCATTGGTTATACCCACGTGGGTGATTGAAAGACGAACTGTTTTGCCGTTCGTGGTGGTAATACTATGAAAGTTTAGATGCCGATCACCATTATAGGTTCAAAGATGAAAAAGCCTGGAAGGAGGAGAGATGACTAGAAACGAGTCGGTTGGCCGTTTTATGTGTGGATTAAGAGGACCTTGTGCATTTCAGGTAAAATAACAACTCAATGTTTATATCCCGGGACAAATTAGCTCGCAAGTGCAAGCTAACTAGCTAAATTTCCATACATGTTTAATGCTTCTCAACCTGTCCCCAAATTAATGTCATTGGCTCAGAGTTTGATTTGATATTTTAACCTTTGTGCCGTGATCCCGTTTGGTGTAGGGGGACAAAATAAATGTATGCACGATAGTGCACGCGCGCAGCCAGTTTGGGTTCCGTGTAAGGGTCTTGACAGGGTTCAAGTCAATCCTTTAGTCTCGTGTGTGTGTGTGTGTGTGTTAACCTTCATTTCTTGTCTGAATTCTTCTTAAAACTCTCGCTGCTCACCTCGTGTTTGGGCATGCTGACCGAGGGCGCCGGATGAATATAGAAATACGCGAGCAAACCACGGCGGAAAAAGAGATGTCACGACCCGGTAAATAGCGTTGTAAAGAAGAGGGGGAAGAGAGGGCATAACACAAAGGGGGCTAGACGTGAAGAAAAGACATCCTGAGCCGTTTGGGAAGGCAGAGAAGGGAAAAGAAATGTTATCCCTGTGAGGCAAAGCGACTTAATGGAACTTCTCTTATCGGCACCGATGCAGAGTCCCCGCCGCTCCCTCGGTTTCACTTTGATGTGGGACAAGAGAGAGGGAACAGAGAGAGAGAGAGAGAGAGAGAGAGAGAGAGAGAGAGAGAGAGAGAGAGAGAGAGAGAGAGAGAGAGAGAGAAAAAGAGAGGGGGGGAGCACTCTGAAGACTACCTCACACACACTTTGGTATGCTATACGACAATGCATCAGAGCTCCCGATATGGATTTCCAAATGCGGATACATTCTGGATATTATTGTTAGTGCCTCTAACTCCTCCCTGGATACTGCTATTCAAATAGGGCCATTTCGATATGAAATCAGTTTCCATATGCTGCCCCTCGATACTGCCGAACGCTGTACCGTTGTGAGCGAATACGGCTTAGATGATATTTTATCACGGAGTAATGTGAGAAAGGAGGTTGCTGGGTTTCTGGTTGCTTTTCTGGAGAGCTGAGAAGCGTCTCCTCCAACTCCAGACTGCCATCTGGCAAAGGAAGGCATGAAGTGCACTCAGCCAAAGACAGCATTAATAAGTCATTTTGAAAGGCTCAATCCGCAATATTCAGGGCTCTGGTCAAAAGTAGTGGGCTAGGATATATTGTAGGGAATAGGGTGCCATTTCAGACACACCTGTTTGTAATAACAATGCATACAATATCTGTTCTAACGGCACAATCTGCAATTTCTGGGTGCTGTTCAAAAATAATGCACTAGATCATAGGGAAAAAGGCGCTACTGACAGAATGCATAATAACGCCAAAACTAATTATTTAAAACGAGGTTAAAAGTTACACCAATAGGTCTAAAAATGTGAAAACACTCCTTACTTCATCCTTGCATTCTCCCAAACATGTGTCTCTACCACACTTTTATCCACCTGCATCTAAATCAGCAGGCCAAATTGGTGGGAGGGCTTTAATTAACACCATTATTCTAACCCTTGCCTGTCCAAACACACATGAAACAATTACACAATAGAATAGACTGAATGGGATGAAATTATTAGATAGAATTCAATAATTTTTTGAGTTTGTAACTGGATTAACCAAGCAGGTACCTGAATTCATACATCGAAACAAACATTCAATATATACAATTATAATATTGGGAAAAATGTCTCTGTAATTGAGAAGTGAGGATCTCCTCTAACATGCTAATCACAATCACTCGTTCGAGGTCCTCGGGGGCTGCCTATCCAACTGCCTGCTCGATAAGTGGCTCGTTTATTAAGGCACACAAGGGCCCCAATCGAGGCTTCAGCTCGGCTGTCTTCTCCTTCCCATTTTCCCCTTTTCCAGAGTGGCCGGCCGGTGCTGAAGAGAGACACTGTTGCTAGTCTTCCCAGAGGCCCCAAGGTTTGTTTCCCGTCCCGTCAATAATGAATAATGCATGGGGTCTTAATCAAACAAACACAAATGAGGATCACTTGCCAATCAGTGTCGGATGACTGGTCCAAGGTGTTGTCTGACTCGAGAGGCCTGGACTTGTTGTGCTTGTCTCCATCTGCCTTCAAATGTTCCCGTCTCTGCTTTGTGCCTCTCGCTTTCTTTTATCATCCCTACATCCCTCCCTTCCACTCTCCTTTCTGACTCACCCAAACTGTTGTTGTGCCTCAGGAACACATCTTATATGCCTTGGCTGCTCCTTCCATTGAAGATGACCTTCCTCTTTAGCGGTCCATTTAAAGGCCATAGGGTCTACAGTTGATTTTCTGCAAAAGTATCTCAAAGTATTTGAAAGGGTAGAAAATACTATTTGAAGCCAGGTATGCACGCCAGAACCCATCCAGACTAAATGTCTGACACCACATATTGACTAAAGTGGTATCAATGAAGGCTTGATCAATAATCAAATCATGAAAAATAAGCATGCTATTGATTTGAAATACACTATGAAACATGTTCTGCTCATTAGCTAAGCACATAGATACCAACTAGACCCAGGGGAGATGACTAGAAGTTAATATCGTTCATTTCTCCGATTGGCAAGTATCTCAAATATTTGCATGACATATTTCCAATAATCAGATGATATCAAGTATATTAAAAAAGTATCATGTCAACGCATGTGACAGACAGATGGACAGACAGACAAACAGACATTTACATTTGAGTCATTTAGCAGACGCTCTTAACCGGAGCGACTTACAGGACAGACAGACAGAAACAGTGTTGGTCTTGGGAGGTTCTCTACCTCTCTGGCACTATATTCACTAATCACAGCACTCATTACAGGTTCCAGGCCTGTCTCCTATGTCAGCAGCTAGTTTGACAGGGGGGGTAATTGCTCTCAACCCTCGGCATCACTCCTGCTGTGCGTCTGAATTGGGTGCTAATTCCCTACATAGTGCACTTATTTTGACAAGGAAACTGGTCAAAAGTAGTGAACTATATATATATATATACAGTGGGGCAAAAAAGTATTTAGTCAGCCACCAATTGTGTGAGTTCTCCCACTTAAAAAGATGAGAGAGGCCTGTAATTTTCATCATAGGTACACTTTAACTATGACAGACAAAATCCAGAAAATCACATTGTAGGATTTTTTATACATTTATTTGCCAATTATGGTGGAAAATAAGTATTTGGTCAATAACAAAAGTTTATCTCAATACTTTGTTATATACCCTTAGTTGGGAATGACACAGAGGTCAAACGTTTTCTGTAAATCTTCACAAGGTTTTCACACACTGTTGCTGGTATTTTGACCCATGTTTTGGGGCTGTTGCTGGGCAACACGGACTTTCAACTCCCTCCAAATATTTTCTATGGGGTTGAGATCTGGAGACTGGTTAGGCCACTCCAGGACATTGAAATGCTTCTTACGAAGCCACTCCTTCGTTGCCCGGGTGGTTTGTTTGGGATCAGTGTCATGCTGAAAGACCCAGCCACGTTTCATCTTCAATGCCCTTGCTGATGGAAGGAGGTTTTCACTCAACATCTCACGATATGAGTTTGAAAGGTATAGATTGAACATATTCGAATGAATGCTTATGAGCCCTGGTCAAAAGTAGTGCATTAAATGGGGAATAGGGTGCCATTTGGGACACAGACCATCTATCCCACCGTCTGTTTCCTAAATGGCACCCTATTCCCAATTTAGTGCACTACTTTTGACCAGGGGAATAGTGTAGCATAGGCTGCTTTGTACCGTGGATAGTGTAGCACACTTCATTAGGACACATCGAATTAAATATGGTTGCTGTGGTTAATGGATGCAGAATGCTAATTTGACGGGCACAAAATAGCCATGTGACAACTGGAATATTATCCATAGGCATATTGCCCTAACATATGCATGTTCACTTATTGAAGTGAAAATGAAACCTGTCATTCTCTGTGAGTTGACAGAGCAATAGTGTGTTTCTGACAGACCCTGAATTCAAATAGGTTAGGTTGTTTGGTTTTTCCCAAATACTTTAGCTGTGCTAAATAATGATTGCCTACCATAATGGTACCAATGGAACAGTCCCAATAGTGTAAACCCCACCCACATGGCACTCCAGACAGAATTAAACAAGATAAAGGGGTTTGAAAGAAAAACCCAGAGCCCAAAAATATTGATAAACCGCAGAGCTGTCAACTCTGAGCTGCCAATTCTCACACATTGCCCATGAGACACATGCATTTGACCCTCTTCTCAGACTCTCACGGCACACCTCTAAAATGTCACGCATTTAAAAGTACGGCTTTTGTTATTCTAATTAGTCCATGTTAACTTTTCCCAACTGTGCTCCAAATCATTTTTGAAATAGGAGCATCTGCGCCTGCAATTCAACATCACGAGAGGAACTTCTATCCTTATCCTGTCCTGCCACGGCGAACTGTGGCACGTTGAAAGCATATGATTGGTCTAGTTATGTAAGGGATTCAAGGGGATAGAAACGCCATTTTGGACACAACCCGAAAAAGATTAGAGTGGCGCTGAACGGTGAGCAAGAGTTCTCCACTGAGTTTTATACAACTGTTCAATGTTGCCAACAAAAATGACTGTGCTGTTACTCCCGTCCCTATTGCAGAATGCAGTAAATGTTAATTCAATCCACACTTGCATTCATCCCCTCGTTTGGTGATTGACATTTCGGCTGCGAGAACAAAAAAGGCAGCAGACCTACAGTATGTGTTGGTAGGGTCGTTCGGTGGGGTGACCTGATTTGTAACTATGAAAATAATTTTGTGAACCCAAAAGTGTAAGTTTGATTCTAGAGGGGAGACAATACATTTAAACATTATTTGGTTAGGGTGGAGGGGCAAATAGATTAATGTCATCTTGTCTTCAGGAGATGTTATTATTTATTTCCTTTGGAGGGTCTGATTAGTGGAACAATTCTCATTCTTAACAATAGGCTAAAATATATTGTAATTAGTGTGCATGTCAGCAAGAACACTACTGTTATTCCCCACACTTTTTAAAATGATTCCACTTCTTCACCATTTTGTCACCTTCCTCACATATTTGAAATCCGATATGCCTACTTTTGTCTTTGAAAGGGAATTATATGAGAGCACTAGGACCATGCCTCAGGACTACCTGGCCTGATGACCCCTGGCTGTCCTACGTCCACCTGGTCGTGCTGCTGCTCCAGTTTCAACTGTTCTGCCTGCGGCTATGGAACCCTGACCTGTTCACTAGACATGATACCTTGTCCCGGACCTGCTGTTTTTGACTCTCTCTCTCCAATGCACCTGCTGCCTCGACCTGCTGGTCATCTATGAACATTTGAACATCTTGAAGAACAACCTGGCCTTAATGGCCATGTACTATCTCCACCCAACACAGTCAGAAGAGGACTAGCCACACCTCAGAGCCTGGTTCCTCTCTAGGTTTCTTCCTAGGTTCCTGCCTTTCTATGGAGTTTTTCCTAGCTTCCACATCTGCATTGCTTGCTGTTTGGTGTTTTATGCTGGGTCCCTGTATAGCACTTTGTGACATCTGTTGATGTAAAAAGGGCTTTATAAAAAAATTCAATATTGATTGATATCTATTTTTGCAGCCATTCATGGACAGCTCTGAATAACTCAAACAAATAAGTATTAGATATGAAATGCTCCATGAATCAAATATAATTTTTGACTCACAACTCATAAATGCATCATATGTCGAGTAAGATGATTGAAGGGATCTTGAACTCGTAGGCATAAACCAAATGCGTATTAGATTTATTCAATTTTCCTTGAAGGTTGGGTATTCATAGTTTTAAAAAAACCAGCATGCAACCAGCAGTCTAGTTCTGACTAACACTCAGCAGCCCTCTACTGAGTAAAAGGGATTAGAACTGGATATGATAACCACCATTTTTATTTAACTAGGCAAGTCAGTTAAGAACAAATTCTTATTTTCAATGATGGCCCAGGAACATTGGGTTAACTGCCTGTTCAGGGGCAGAATGAAAGCCAATGTTGGGCTTTCTCAAACCAACCCGGTTTCAAATACTATTTGAAAATCTTTCAAGTACTTTGAAATTTTGCTTGAGCCTATCTGGAGTGCCAGGCGGGCGGGGTTAGGCGTTTTGCGACTATTCTATTGGTGCCACTGTGCCAGACAAGCTCAATCAAGCCCAGCTGAAGTATCTGCAATGATCTCAAGAGTATTGTAACCCAGTTTTGCTCTCAACAGGGTTGGTTACCGAGCGCTCCCCCGAGTATGATGAATTGCGGTACAGTAGGTTTGTGTCATCATTTAACCTGATCCAGCGCGTCAGTGGGCCACTCCACCGGTGCTGCATTAAGATGATAAATGGCATGGATGCTGCTTCAACAGAAAAGGCTGTTATTGCATCTCTCTCTCTCTCTCTCTCTCTCTCTCTCTCTCTCTCTCTCTCTCTCTCTCTCTCTCTCTCTCTCTCTCTCTCTCTCTCTCTCTCTCTCTCTCTCTCTCTCTCCCTCTCTCTCAGATCGGCACAGTAGTGAGGCACTCACCGCTGTATGTTATTGTTTAATTTGGGCAAGTTAGGGGAGTGAAAGGGTAGGTCACAAGAAATGCCAAGAGGAGTACATAGCTTTTGAATTAAAGCATTGGGAAACACCATACCCATTCTAACAGTAGTCCGATTTTAAGCAGCGCCAATAACAGCGAGGTATGTATTTACAACTCTCCCAATGGTGGTCTACAGACTCCCTGCCGCACGCACATCAAGAAAATAGCCTTCACGCTTACTCAGCATCAAACACCCGGCGCATCCTATTTCGTAGAAAGGGCCTTTTGATATGGCAGGGTGGTTGCTATCGATCGCCTGACTCGTTGCCACCTGACTCGATGAAAAAACAACCAGATTTAGACTGCCGTGACACATTGAGGCTTCTCATCGAGGCTGCTCGGTGGCAGAGCTCGGCTCCTGCACAGCACAGAGGAGAATCCCAATACATGATGCATGATGCAAGCTGGATGGCGGAAAGAAGCGGGGCACCGGCAGGAAGAGGAGAGGGGACATGGCCTCGAGGTGCAACAGGCCTCTCTGTTGGGACCCATTTAGAATCCCATGCAGGCAGCACAAGCCAACAGAGAGAGAGAGAGACAGGGCAAAGAACAACAACAAAGATAATTGAGACAGAGAGAGGAGATAATACAAAAGCGTGAAGAAAACTGGACATAAATGGCATAAGACACCTTGTATAACTAAGATAATTGGATGTGTCAGGTATTCAATTATGTACTGTGCCTATATTCAAACCCCTAGACTTTTTCCACATTTGTTATGTTACAAAGTGGGATTAAAATGGATTTCATTGTCATTTTTGTCGACGATCTACACAAAATTCTCTGTAATGTCAAAGTGGAAGACAAACTATTTTTTTTTGTTTTATTAATGTAAAATAAAACACATATTTTGATTAGATAAGTTTTCATCTCCCTAAGTCAATACATGTTCGATTCACCTTTGGCCAGTTTTTCTGGGTAAATCTCTAAGAGCTTTGTAAACCTGGATTGTACAATATTTGTCCATTATTCTTTTAAAAAATTCTTTAAGCATTGTCAAGTTGGTTGTTGATCAGTGATAGTCAAAACTGTAACTCAGCAATATTCGATGTCATCTTGGTAAGTAACTCCAGTCTATATTTGGCCTTGCGGTTATTGGATTTGTCTCCCATACTGAACCAGGTTTTCCTTTAGGACTCTCCCTGTGCTTAGCTCTATTCCTTTTATTTGTATCCTAAACAAACTCCCCAGTCCTTGCCGATGACAAGCATACCCATAACATGATGCAGCCACCACCATGCTTGAAATATGAAGAGTGGTACTCAGTTATGTGTTGTGTTGGATTTGCCCCAAACATAAGTGCTTTACTTTAGTGCCTTATTGCAAACATGATGCATGTTTTGGAACATTTTTATTCTGTACAGGGTTAAATCTTTGAACTCTATCATTTAGGTTAGTATTGTGGAGTAACTATAATGTTGTTGTTCCATCCTCAGTTTTCTCCTATCACAGGCATTAACTCTGTAA
The DNA here is from genome assembly GCF_023373465.1 of Oncorhynchus keta. Taxonomy (NCBI): domain Eukaryota; kingdom Metazoa; phylum Chordata; class Actinopteri; order Salmoniformes; family Salmonidae; genus Oncorhynchus; species Oncorhynchus keta. The sequence goes on along the minus strand of NC_068449.1, from coordinate 41,815,870 downwards.
CTGGTTTAAAACCACAATTGAACTCATGGTGAAATCCTTGAGCAGTTTCCTTCCTCTCTGTCAACTGAGTTAGGCCTGTATATGTGTACTGACTGGGTGTAGTGATACAACATCCAAAGTGTAATTAATGACTTCAACATGCTCATAGAGATATTCAATGTCTGGTATTTTTTATACTTATCTACTAATAGGTTCCCTTCTTTGCAAGGCATTGGAAAACCTCCCTGGTCTTTGTTGTTGAATCTGTGCTTGAAATTCACTGCTCGGCTGAGGGACCTTACAGATAATTGTATGTGTGGGGTATAGAAAGAGAGTAGTCATTCAAAAATGATGTTATACACCCTTATTGCACACAGTTAGTCCATGTATCTTATTATCTGATTTCAGATTTTTTGTAGGCTTGCCATAACAAAGCGATTGAACACTTATTGACTCAGCTTCATTTTTTATTAATTTGTAAAAAAAATTACCAAAAACACTATTTGTCTAAAAACACTATTCAACTTTGACAGTGTTGTGTAGATCAGTGACACGGAATATAAATGTAATAACTGTTAAATTCAGGCTGTAACACAACAAACTGTGGGAAAAGTATTGTGTGAATACTTTTTGTGTGAGATTAGTAGGCGAACAGCCTCCAGTGATGATGAGGTCAAGCATATTGCCTGCCTTGTGAGTGGGAGGTAACTGCGAAAGGGTCAAAACACCATTTGTTAAGATTTACTGTTGCCATCAACATAAAAATATGCCATGAATGAATATTGAAGTAACACATTCAAATGAACAAGTATTTACTTCATAGGTGATGGAAACATGATCTCATTTTTTACATTTTAATAAACAGGTAAGGTTTCAATGTTTCAACTGTTCATCCCGTTTTATGGTATCAATTCCCAAACAGTGGATTTCAAGGTTAGCACAAAATCATTGAATACAATTAACCCTTTGACGCGTACGATCACATATTTGTGATCATTGTTGAGTGGTGATTAACTAAGATGTTTAGCAGAGATATATTAGACTAAAACCTGATATTTGGGGTGGCAATTTAGGAACCTTTATTGACAATTAGGAGATGGCAATGAAGGGCACATCTCAGCATTGAGTTTGGTTAATAATAAGTGTTTAATTCGGGCACGGGATGGGACAGCCTCAACAATTAGGGTCTCCTTCCCTCGCCACCTCTGTAACTGGCGACGCAGTAATTATATGGGAGGAGCCTGTCAACACGAGGCTTTACGCGCTCCAAAATCAACCTCACGGCACGCAGGGTGTGTGTGTGTATGTGTGTGTGTGTGTGTGTGTGCGGAGGGAGGTCTCAGTGTGATAGCAAACAGTACGTGCTACTTAGATCTATTGGCATACATAAGTACTGACTAACACATATCCTGCAATATCAATAGAGATTATAGAGATAGACATGATCTTCCTGGTTAAATAAATGCTTGCGCTGTAACGCAGAGTTTAACCACAATATGTAAGCAATGTCTTTTTATTATTTAACCTTTATTTAGGCAGGGATTCCCAAGGGAGTCCTGCATGACAAGACCAGCAGATATTACAGTTAGAGACACACATACTTCAAATCAAGGTGGGAGCAGAGGAAACAAAATAAATACAAATAAACAAGGTCCTTCACCAACAGTCTGTACTGACCGAAAGGCACCAATGCATCTCCAACCGTAGGGTATTATGAAGATTGTCCTCTAAGTGAAACTAAAAGCTGCTTTACTGAAATCTGTAGTGACAGATTGCTAAAAATGGCGCCGGAGCAGAAGGCAGATGTTTTACGTGCCCCCAACCGATTGTGTTATTTTGTTTGTTTATCTGCGTTATATGTAACTTATTTTTGTACTATTTGTGTACATAATGTTGCCGCTACCTTCTCTTATGACCGAAAATAACTTCTAGACATCAGGACTGTCATTACTCAGCAGAAAACCTTTTCTTCTTTCACGACTCTGACGAGCCTGAGGCGGAGGATATACGGCTCACTCGGGGACAGGCCCCGACCCCGGTGATCTGCGTAAAGAGGAGGTGGAGAAAGAGAGGGCGGAGGGCGGGCTGCCTTCTGAGAAGTAGAAGGCGATCGAATAAACTCCCCTCAATTTTGCTCACAAACATGCAATCTTTGGACAATAAAATGGACGAGTTATTGGGAAGATTAAACTACCAACTGGACATTAAAAACTTTAACATTTTAAGCTTCACGGAGTCGTGGCTGAACGATGACAATATCAACATACAGCTGGATGGTTATACGATGTACCGGCAGGATAGAACAGAGGCGTCTAGTAAGACAAGGGGGGCGGTCTATGTATTTTTGTAAACAACAGCTGGAACACGATATCTAAGGAAGTCTCGAGCCATTGCTCACCTGAGGTAGAGTTTCTCATGATAAGCTGCAGACCACATTACCTACCGAGAGAGTTTTCATCTATAATCTTTGTGGCTGTTTTACATATCACCACAGTCAGAGGCTGGCACCAAGATAGCATTAAATGAGCTGTATTCTGCCATAAGCAAACAAGAAAATGCTCAAAAAGGGCTGCTCTCCTAGTAGCAGGGGACTTTAATGCAGGGAAACTTAAATCCGTTTTACCTCATTTCTATCAACATGTTAAATGTGCAACCAGAGGGGAAATAACTCTAGACCACCTTTACTCCACACACAGAGATCCAAAGCTCTTCCTCACCCTCCATTTGGCAAATGTGACCATAATTCTATCCTCCTGATTCCTGCTTATAAGCAAAAATTAAAGCAGGAAGCACCAGTGACTAGACCAATAAAAAAGTAGTCAGATGAAGCAGATGCTAAACTACAGGACTGTTTTGCTAGCACAAACTGGAATATGTTCCAGGATTCCTCTAATGGCATTGAGGAGTACACCACAACTGTCGTTGGCTTCATCAATAACTGCATCTATGACATCATCCCCAAATTGACCGTATGTACCAGAAACCATGAAATACAGGCAGCATCCGTACTGAGCTAAAGGCTAGAGCTGCCGCTTTCAAGGAACAGGACTCTCACCCAGAAGCTTATAAGAATTCCGCTATGCCCTCCGACGAACCATCAAACAGGCAAAGCATCGAGTCATACTACACCGGCTCTGACGCTCGTCGGATGTGGCAGGACCTGCAAACCATTACAGACTATAAAGGGAAGCACAGCCAAGAGCTGCCCAGTGACACGTGACAACCGGACGAGCTAAACTACTTCTATGCTCGCTACGAAGCAAATAACACTGAAACATGCATGAGAGCACCAGCTGTACCGGAAGACTGTGTGATCACGCTCTCCACAGATGATGTGAGTAAGACCTTTAGACAGGTCAACATTTACAAAGCCGCAGGGCCAGACGGAATACCAGGATGTGTACTGCGAGCATGCGCTGACCAACTAGCAAGTGTCTTCACTGACATTTTCAAACTCTCCCTGGTCGAGTCTGTAATACCAACATGTCTCAAGCAGACCACCATAGTGTCTGCGCCCAAGAACACTAAGTTAACCTGCCTAAATGACTACCGATCCTTAGCACTCACGTCTGTAGCCATGAAGTGCTTTGAAAGGCTGGTCATGGCTCACATCAACACCATCATCCCAGAAACTCTAGACCCACTCCAATTTTCATACCGCCCAAACAGATCCATAGATGATGCAATCTCTATTGCACTCCACACTGCCCTTTCCCACCTGGACAAAAGGAACACCTATGTGACAATGCTATTCATTGACTACAGCGCAGCGTTCAACACCATAGTGCCCTCAAAACTCATCAATAAGCTAAGGACCCTGGGACTAAACACCTCCCTCTGCAACTGGATCCCGGACATCCAGACGGGCCGCCCCCAGGTGGTAAGTGCAGGTAACAACACATCTGCCACGCTGATCCTCAACACAGTGCCCCTCAGAGGTGCGTGCTCAGCCCCCTCCCTGTTCACTAGTGACTGCACAGCCAGGCACGACTCCAACACCATCATTACATTTGCTGATGACACAACAGTTGGAGGCCTGATCACCGACAACAACAAGACAGCCTATAGGGAGGAGATCAGAGACCTGGCCATGTGGTGCCAGGACAATAACTTCTCCCTCAATGAGATCAAGAAAAAGGAGATGATTGTGGACTACAGGAAAAGGAGGACTGAGCATGCCCCATTCTCATCGACGGGGCTGCAGTGGAGCAGGTTGAGAGCTTCAAGTTCCTTGGTGCCCACATCACCAACAAACTATCATGGTCCAAGCACACCATGACAGTCATGAAGCGGGCACGACAAAACCTATTCCCATTCAGGAGACTGAAAAGATTTGGCATGGGTCCTCAGATCCTCAAAAGGTTCTACAGCTGCACCATTGAGAGCATCCTGACTGGTTGCATCACTGTCTGGTATGGAAAGTACTCTACCTCCGACCGCAAAGCACTACAGAGAGAAGTGCGAACGGCCCAGTACATCACTGGAGCCAAGCTTCCTGCCATCCAGGACCTCTATACCAGGCGGTGTCAGAGGAAGGCCCTGAAATTGTCCAAAAGACTCCAGCCACCCTAGTCATAGACTGTTCTCTCTGCTACCACATGGCAAGCAGTACCGGAGCGCCAAGTCTAGCTTCTACCTCCAAGCCATAAGACTCCTGTACATCTAGTCAGATGGCTACCCAGACTATTCACATTGCTGCCCCCCCCCCCTCTCCACACCACTGCCACTCTCTGTTGTCATCTATGCATAGTCACTTTAATTAACTCTACCTACATGTACATACTACCTCAACTAACCGGTGCCCACCACATTGATTCTGTACCGGCACCACACTGTATATATTGTTATTTTTTACTGCTCCTCTTTCATTACTTGTTACTTTTATCTCTTATTCTTATCTGTATTTTCTGAAACTGCACTGTCGGTCAGGGGCTCGTAAGTAAGTATTTCACTGTAAGGTGTATTACCTGTTGTATTCGGCGCATGTGACTAATACAATTTGGTTTGATTTGATTTGACAGACGGAATGTTTAACCTGCAAATGATATCTTATTTAGAGCTGTACATTACTGTAAGACACCAAAACACACTATGTTATGACAGAAATCCAAAGAAATGTCGTGTTGAATTACAGTGAGAAGACAAGGATACATCAAGTCACTTTAGTTATCAATATCTGAAGAAAAAAAAGCTCAACGACCCACAACCCAAAGTTTACTTTTTGGTGTGGCCATTTCCTGAACATAAGCCTCCTTGCTCTCTTGCTGTGTACTCTGTAAGAAGCGAGCGAGAACAACCAAAAAGAGGCCAAATGGAAAAATGCCTTCTAATTGTGCTTCTGGCGCATTAGTCGTGACAGAACTGCTAGCGCCGGTGACTTTCTCCTTGAGATCCTTCTCACTTCGTGTATGAGCCACTAAAGAGGATACTCTGCACGGATTACCATGTACCCACTAAGAGGGCCACTTCAAAGAAAAGCTTTGATCATGGCATATAATGGTATTTTGCCCTGTGAAAAGTGATCATGTTCATGTTTTTCATTTCACCCATACACTGAGTGTGAACCATACATTGAGTCATATAGCCTATGAGCCTTGAGTATAATGAGGTTGTTTTTTGCTGAAATGTAACGCGAGGCCACCCCTTTAAAGCTCACTGTAACACAAAGCACATTTGCCATTAACCAGTGGCATATTTCCACACAGCCCATATACTAAGCCACCCTAAAATCAGGTAAAATGGCAATTACACACAGTAATAACATAATAAGCACCAATAGAAAATATGTGTGCCAGAAAGGACATGTCATTTTCTAGAAAGTGCCAGGTTAAAAACTAGTGGGACAGGTAGAGTGCTACATTTATGCTACCTGTAGAATTTTTTTGCGAAGATGGACACTGTAATGCGTGTATATGGGAGGCGAAGTCAAGTGCAGGAGAGCTGAGTATAATAAACAGGCGCACTTTAATACCGGTTACCAAATGACAGCACATAACACATACAAGTGCCAAAAACACGGTCTAAAACAAAAGTGCAACGCCTGACAATCGTCCACGTAACAAATAACAATCACTCACGAATACCACATGGGGAACAGAGGGTTAAATCATTAACAAGTGATTGGTGATTGAAGCCAGGTGTGATAACACAAAGACAGAACAAATGGAAAATGTTCGGCTAGAAAGCCGGTGACGTCGACCGCCGAACGAACAAGAAGAGGGACCGACTTTGGCGGAAGTCGTGACAGACACGGACATGTGATTCATATCATTTCACTTGTGACTTTTGAGCACTCCTAAAACCCTTCAAATGCTCACTAAGCATGTCAGTATAACATGCAATGAATAACAAAGAACGAGTTTGATCAATTCACTCAACTGCATATCTTCAGGCGCTCTTTCTCCCTTAAAAATACACACAGTGTATATTCATTACAGAAACCGTTTACCATTTAAGAACCATACGGAAACAAACAGCGCAAAACAAGAGTTTCTACTGGACAAATGCAGGTAGGTAAACTGCCCTTTTGGTTCCGTTTGCTGCCGTTTAAGAAATGTTTTGCAACAGAATCGGCGGAATGAATACACCCCAAGTATGTCAGCATGATATGTTACGAACGAAGAGCAATCAACTGTAACTACACAACCCTGGCATATAAAATGCGTTAACTAAAGCTCATCATTGTCTTTCACCATCACCATGCATTACATGCGAAACATATTGTGCTGTGTACGCGTCAAACGAGTGCACCTCGAATGGCAAAAGATTAATGGGTGTCTTGGATTGCGACTGGATTGCAACAACTTGCCTTTAACTGTGGGTGTGGTAGGAGTCATCACTCCTGAATATACATCTAATTCCCCATTCAGGCCACGCTTTGCAATGGGTGAAACAAAGCCAGCCCCATCTCAGACATGGGTTCAAATAGCATTTGTTTTCTTTCAAAGACATTGAGAGTTTGATTGAGTGTACCTTAAGTGCCAGGTTGGCGGGGTTTTCAATTTCAGGACTAGTCCATTGATTTCATCTGTGTCGAACCAAGCTCAATTAAGCACAGCTAAAATACTTAGGGGACCAAAACAAATTCTTATTGAACACAGCTCTGTCTTGCGCCGGGTGACCCAAAAACCAGTGCTGAAATCATCTGCCGTCGTTGACTCATGTGGCAAGACCTGGCACTGGAAAGAGCCGCGGGGGTGAACATCCCAACTGCGAGTGCTTGAGAGCTTATCGAGGGGCTGATTGTGACGGGCTGTGCTAACTGTGCTAACCATCCACCATACTGACACTCAACTCTTCAGTCCTGGCCGCCTGACAGAAGGCAAAAGTGACGATGGAGGGGAGACGAGCATGTGTAAAACAAAAGGGGACATTACAGTCTATCCCACGTGTTGAGCCTGCCGGGTACTACAATGCACTTATACTTTTGTTGCCACAGGGCAGAGAGAATATATGTGCAGTTTAACAGCTAATTTCCTGCAATTCTACACATTTTGCCATGACTTATGCCATGTTAATGATATTTGAGTGGCTAACAAAATCTAAATGGGGGGCCCCTCGGCACGTATCCTGTATGCCCGGTCGCTATTCGGCCATGATTAGTGGCCGAATAGCGTTTAGATAGCTGGCTAGACTATTTAAAAAATATATATATATTTCACCTTTATTTAACCAGATAGGCTAGTTGAGAACAAGTTCTCATTTACAACTGCGACCTGGCCAAGATAAAGCGTAGCAGTGTGAACAGACAACACAGAGTTACACATGGAGTAAACAATTAACAAGTCAATAACACAGTAGAAAAAAGAAAAGAAAAAGGGAAAAAAAGAGTCTATATACATTGTGTGCAAAAGGCATCAGGAGGTAGGCGAATAATTACAATTTTGCAGATTAACACTGGAGTGATAAATGATCAGATGGTCATGTACAGGTAGAGATACTTGTGTACAAAAGAGCAGACAAGTAAATAAATATAAACAGTATGGGGATGAGGTACGTAAATTGGGTGGGCTATTTACCGATGGACTATGTACAGCTGCAGCGATCGGGTTAGCTGCTCAGATTGCAGATGTTTGAAGTTGGTGAGGGAGATAAAGTTCTCCAACTTCAGCGATTTTTGCAATTCGTTCCAGTCACAGGCAGCAGAGAACTGGAACGAAAGGCGGCCAAATGAGGTGTTGGCTTTCGGGATGATCAGTGAGATACACCTGCTGGAGCGCGTGCTACGGATGGGTGTTGCCATCATGACCAGTGAACTGAGATAAGGCGGAGCTTTACCTAGCATGGACTTGTAGATGACCTGGAGCCAGTGGGTCTGGAGACGAATATATAGCGAGGGCCAGCCGACTAGAGCATACAGGTCACAGTGGTGGGTGGTATAAGGTGCTTTAGTAACAAAACGGATGGCACTGTGATAAACTGCATCCAGTTTGCTGAGTAGAGTATTGGAAGCTATTTTGTAGATGACATCGCCGAAGTCGAGGATCGGTAGGACAGTCAGTTTTACTAGGGTAAGTTTGGCGGCGTGAGTGCCAGAGGACCGGACAACATGCCCTCCGATTTGACACACTGAACTCTGTCTGGAAAGTAGTTGGTGAACCAGGCAAGGCAGTCATTAGAAAAACCGAAGCTACTGAGTCTGCCGATAAGAATATGGCGATTGACAGGGTCGAAAGCCTTGGCCAGGTCGATGAAGACAGCTGCACAGTACTGTCTTTTATCAACGGCGGTTATGATATCGGTTATGATACTATCTTACCAATCTTAAAATTGTTAGCTGACAGGGCTAATTGAGTGCCTGTAAATGACTGACATGAGACACATTGCTTGTGTATTGTATTATTTTAACTCAAAACAGTAAGTTGAGACCCCAACTGAGTTCCTAATTTTTTTTTTTTATGTTTTCATTTTGTTTTGGTTTGGGGCCCCCTAACGGCCTGGGGCCCTAAGCAACTGCATATGTCGCTTATGCCTGGAGCCGGCCCTTATAAAACATCAAATGGATGAAAAAGGGATGTGTTCAGTAATGCATATTGTACAGGTGTAGGATCTTAATTTGATCATCCTGCCGTAGGAGAACTTTCCTGCAACACATGACATTTTAAAGTTGTAGTGTGTTTGAGGCTTAAAAAGGCTTCTGAAATGTATAATTTCCACTTGATGTTCCCTTATGAAAAATGTATCAATCCCTACACAAATGTCCAATCATTATAATCCACATACAATTTCATATTTCCTGCTGTAGCAAACTGACTCAAAATAAGATCCTATACCTGTAAGTGTCATATGTGCCAACACTTTCACTCAGGGTGTAAAAACAAAACGCAGTAAATTTAAAATACACCGTAAAAAAAACACATTGTCTATCAGGTTCATCGCAACAGCCGCCATATACTGCTACTACGCCACATGATTCATCGTTATTGACATTTTACAAAACACTACATCAATGACATTTCTCTTTAGTTTTTCATATAAAACCAATCCAAGACTCAGCTGTTTCAGCAGGGGGACAATTGTCTGAAATGTCACTCCCATTAGAGAAGCTCCGTGCTTCTGGGCGACTTTTGACAGTTTGATAGCCGAGAGAGGTCATTCAGAGGCAGAGAAGTGAGAGTGAATCTTGCTATTGTGGAGTCGGGATAAAAAAATTGCACTTTTGACAGCTCAGACAGGTGCCTGTTAGAGCAGGGAGAGAGGAAGACATTGCTCTGCCACATGGAAATGGAGTATCATGCATCAAATAATTAATTTGTCAAAGGACTCGTTGGAACATGGAGTCTGAGGCAAGGTGGACGAGACCTCTTCTATTTTTTTAGAATGGGCACGCGGCAGGGGAACACAGTGTACCTTGCTTTTTGAAACCAACAGACCTCCCATCCTCCCTTCTCTCCCATGAAAGGCATTTTTTGCTCAAGAGGCTGATCTCACTCAATCTAGTCACTGACAGGGTGCTCTAACTTCACATGTTGGGTTCTTTCTCAACTGGCACCCTATTCCCCTATATACAGTGCCTTCAGGAAGCATTCATTCCCCCTGAAAAAAATTCAATCTAATATACATAAGTACTGCCACCCCTTTGCTATGACACACCAAATTGAGCTCAGGCGCATCCAATTTCCTTTGATCTTCCTTGATGTTACTACAACTTCATTGGAGTCCACCTGTGGCCAATTAAATTGTTAATGAATGAAACATACCTGTCCCACACTTGACAGTGCATGTCAGAGCAGAAACTATACCATGAAGTGCAAGGAACTGGCCGTAGATTTCTGAGATAGAATTGTGATGAGGCATATATCTGGGAAAGGTTTTTAAACAATATCTGGAGTGTTGAAAGTTTCCAAGACCACAGTTGTCTCCATTATTGGGAAATGGAAAAATATGGAACTACCCAGTCTCTGCCTAGAGCTGGCCGTCCGACCAAACTGAGCAACCAGGCAAGACGGACCTTGGTCAGGTAGGTGCCCAAGAAGCCAATGACCACTGACAGAACTACAGAGTTCCTTGGCTGAGATGGAAGAATCTGCCGGAAGGACAACAGTCTCGAAAGCACTTCACCAATCTGGGCTTTATGAGGGAGTGGCTCGCCGAAAGCCACTCCTGATAAAAAGGCGTATGATAGTAAGGCTGGAGTTTGCAAAAAGGCACGGGAAAAGACAAAGGTAAAATATAAAATAATATAAAAATAATATGTGAAAGTCCTTGAGGCGCCCAACCAAAGCCCAGACTTGAATCTCATTGAAAATCTGTGGAAAGACTTTGCTGTTCACCACCACTCAACATCCAACTTAACAGAGCTTGAGAAAATCTGCAAAGAAGAATGGGAGAAAATCCCCAAATCCAAATGTGTAAAGCTGATGCAGACATTCCCAAGACAACACAAAGCTGTCATTGCCAACAAAGGTGCTTCTTCAAAGTACTGAGTCAGGAGTGTGAATACTTATGTAAATTAAATATCTCAGTATAAAATGTTCTCTAAATTTGCTAACATTTCTGCAAACATGTTTTCACTTTGTCATTATGAGGTATTGTGTGTAGATGGGTGAGAATTAAACAAAACATGTAATCCATTTTGAATCCAGGCTGTAACACAACATGTCAAGGTGTATGAAAACTGTCTTATGGCACTACACTTGACCAGGTTCCACAAGAGTCTTGTCAAAAGTAGTTCACTATATAGTAAATAGGGTTCTATTTCGGACTGTAGTTCTACAACCACTGAGGACCATTGAAGACATAGCATGGTTAAAAAGCCAAACTGTTAAACTGTTACATTCTGAAAGCCAGCTACATTAGCCTTATTGGTAGCAAGATCGTTAATTGGTTTGCTATTGCTGGCGCACCAGGCAATTCAAAACAGACTTTCACATGACTGGGGTTTCCTCTTCAAATGGTATTTTTACAGCACCATGACAATGGGCTTCTCAATTTATTTGATTGACTGCAAAAAGTTACCTGGAAGAAAAAAGAGTGAAACTGAACTTTGCTTTTCAAAACAGCTTCCAAACAGCCCAGAATCAATCTATTTCCAGCCTCGTTCGGAAAATCCGTAACCCATTTTATTGAATACCACGGTCCTTTACAGTGGCGACCCGTCATTTAGGGCAGAGCTCCACCTGTTTAGGCCCCACACTTGTTTTGCTTGACATGTTGGCATTAATACGTGTCACATATCAGTTTGCAAACAATGTAAAAAAAATAATAATTGAGTTAATAAATCTGTATACAAACATGGTCTCTTTTTTGCTTCTTGAGTAAGGCAGCTCAAAAATGGAGGTGTTTCAGCCTAGCTCAGTGCTTTCTGTGGTGGTGGGGCTAGCCTGATTGGCTCAATTTCTGTCACTCGAGGGACAGTACGTCATCCCCAAATCTAAGGTTAGAGCCCGAAAATGTTCACACCTTGGGTTCTGCCATAAAGTTATATTAGAAGTGCCCATCCAAGAAGGCTGAAGGTCATTGGCCACAGATAGAATGACATCAAATCACGTAAGATCTGTAGATTTTATTGTACTGGTCATGTCAACGTCATACATTCAAAATCTTAGCTAGCAAGCTAGCAGTTGTCACCATGAATCAAGTCGATAATCAAATCCTTTTCAATCCTTGTCATATGAAGAAAAATTAGAGATAAAACGTCTCGGTGCTCATCGCCCATTGGACATAAACATTACAAGTTGGAGATCGAAATTCAACTAGGAGTTGTTTTGGAAGGAATCAGTGAGTTCATGACAACTGGGAACTCAGTAAAAAATGAGCTACAACTGGGAAAATACGTTTTGAACAGTCATTCAACTTGGAATTGTAAATCCGGCATCTTTCTCTTTGATGACCAAATTTGCTCATGAAGGACTGCCGCGCCACTTTCCTGTTCAAGCACATCACAGCAACGTGAGTCCCAAAATGTCTCACCCTAATAAGGTGGTCTATTTTCACCAAGGTGGTATTGTAAACACATCGTTCGTGGCCGGTGTGTGCTTGTTTGTCTCTGGCCTGTTTTAGAGAAACGTAATCATTGAATATTGTAAGAGCTTTCATTGTCTGTTTATAATATGAGAAAGGCTCATGTTCTGAATTCTGACGCTGTACATTTCAAAAGTGATGATTGCATTGACTACGTCCGTCGCCTCTCGCTCATTGTCTTAATCGAAATGACGGATCAAAATTAAGGATTGCCTTTTATGCGCTCGTCGTCCCCTAATGCCATAGTTTGTTCATCTCAATTGTCAGTCGAAACCACATTTGTTTAAGCAAGTCGGCCATATCAGCTATGTTTTTTTTTAAAGGCAGTAAATGAGGCTGAACGAACTGTAGCAGTGTTAAGGTGCTGGGACTGCTGTTGGGACAGCTTTATGTAGGCCCTAACAGTTTGTGGGCATTGTTTGTCAAAGTTATAGTGCAATTAATGTATTGTTTAGTGTTGTGTTGTGGCTTTTCTGGCATGCATCCCACAGTTTTTTGTAATGCCCCACCTAGATTTACATGCTAAAATCACCAGTTGTCCTTTATATCCTACTGCGCCATCACTATCAAGACTCCACGTTTTCATTGGGAGGAAGCATGCCAAAGAATTGACAGACAGAAACCATTTATCAGACTTGTACAACTTCCTCGCAATGCTAAAGCATGCATCTGTAATGTCTGTAGGCTGAGTGCTTATTTAATATTCTCTGAGGCTCTCTATCCGTTTCTCCAACCAGCCATGTATCCAATTACAAGCCAAGCCTCTCCAAAGCCAGGTAGGGCTTTCAGTCTCTCCCTGAAGGCATCCAGGTACTTAGCACCTTGTAAGCTCACTGCTATCAGGCAGACTGACATCAGAAAAAGGAATGGTGACATGCTCTTGGACAATAAAGGGAAGGGACAAGATGTGTGTTTTGTGGGTCTGTGTGTGTGCATGTGTGCATTGCAAAGATGTGTGTCATATGACTAATAAAGAGTGAATGGCAGACTAGTTATTAACCTAATAACCACATCATCATTTTACCATCATACTATAGTGTAGGTGAAGCTATCACAGGCAACATCGCAATTCTAAGTACCGCTAATATGTGGTTTCATAAAACACTACCAGTATGAGAGATTGCACTCTGTGAGAAAATGTGAATGTCAGTGCTGTTATTGTTTATATGTGTTATATACTGTATGTGCACTACCTTTCAAAAGTTTGGGGTCACTTAGAAATGTCCTTGTTTTTGAAAGAAAAGCATATTTTTTGTCCATTAAAATAACATCAACGTAATCAGAAATACAGTGTAGACATTGTTAATGTTGTAAATGACTATTTTAGCTGGAAACGGCTGATTTCAATGGAACATCTACACAGGCATACAGAGGCCCATTATCAGCAACCATAACTCTTGTGTTCCAATGGCATGTTGTGTTAGCTAATCCAAGTTTATCATTTCAAAAGGATAATTGATCATTAGACAAAACTCTTTTGCAATTATGTTAGCACAGCTGAAAACTGTTGTCCTGATTAAAGAAGCAATAAACTGGCCTTCTTTAGACTAGTTGTGTACCTGGAGCATCAACATTTGTGGGTTCGATTACAGGCTCAAAATGGCCAGAAGCAGTTTTATTGCTTCTTTTAATCAGGACAACAGTTTTCAGCTGTGCTAACATAATTGCAAAAGAGATTTTTCTAATGATCAATTATCCTTTTAAAATTATAAACTTGGATGAGCTAACACAACATGCCATTTGAACACAGGAGTGATGGTTGCTGATAATGGGCCTCTGTAAGCCTATGTAGATATTTCATTAAAAAATAAGTCATTTTCAACGTTAACAATGACTACACTGTATTTCTGATCAATTTGATGTTATTTTAATGGACAAAAAAATAGGGTTTTCTATAAAAAACAAGGACATTACTAAGTGACCCCAAACTTTTGAACTGTAATGTATGTGAGCCACGTGAGATGTCAAGGAAAATATTCCGTCATATGCAAATTTAACAAACAATAAAGATTGTTATTTTTTAAATGTGTCATGTATGTGGGCCACACGTCAAGGACAATTATGTCGTAAGTACATATGGCAAACAATAAAGCTTATTGAATTGAATGTGCTAGTGCAGAGCCATGTATTTAGAGAGTTGGGACATTAACATTTCTGCATTACGATTTCATAGCAGCCATGTCATCTAACAATGTCATCTAACAATGTCATCTAACAATGAGTTACATGCGGAATACTTAAACAATGTAATGTAACTGAAAGTCTAGAATTTGAACATATTCAACATTTACAAAATTTGGCCCAACTCACTAAATATAAGGCTCTGGGCTAGTGTTGGAGAAATGAGTCATCATTATTCCTGATTGGATCTTGATCTGATGAGCCACAATCAGCTTCTCTCATCTCTCTGGCTCCACTTGACAAGAGGAGAGTTCAAGAGGTCAACAGCCAGAGAAATCTCACTGATTCTCATATATTCCTTGGTATGACACACTACAGACAACAGTGAGTCAAGAGTGAGAACATAGTTCAAGAGACCGTTCAGATCTCCACAGCCCAAGAAATCTTACTGATTCTCATAGCACTTATTGTGTAACACACACAATAGACGAGAGTAGGTGGAGGAGAGATCAATCACCGCTGTTGACACACAATGTCACTTCCTGTGTCGAGGTGCGGTGCGGTTAATTGGTAGGATGGGGGTTTTCTGGGGTGGGGTCTGAAATGAGGGGACAAATAAAGTGAAGACTTTTATTCCAAATCCCCCCCAAATAATCTGTCACACATGAAAAATGATAACATTTATACAGAAATGTAGCCGTCCAAGTCAAAGAACAACACGACACATGGTTGTGTTAATCAGGGTCACCTCCGAAGTGACAAACTCAGAAAAATCCTTAGTAAAGTGCACAAACTGACCTCTGAGCAAAGCTTGGAAACTGGACTTTTTTTCGAGCTGCTGCCGACAACTTTTAGAGAGTAGGGGATAAAAGTGTTTTAGCCGCCTCGCCTTCAGTAGCGGCAATTACAGGGGCCAGCCATCCACTTATCAAGCCACCTGCTCATTTTATGTCCAGAAGTCACCTATTTATATGGAAATGAGTCTGACTCGGACTGATTTTTCCCTGCCATGTTCGTGGCCTGGTGCCCGTGTGACAATCTGGGCACAAGGCCTGTGTCATTTTCGGTCTGGATAGCCCTGTGTTAACCTCTGCTCTATTCATAGTCCCTAGAGTTCTTCCCTCTGCATTGTTAGTATCGATAGCAACTTTTGCCCCGGCTGGTTGTTAGGGTTGTGTGTCACTCTTAGATGTTCTCTGTCATTTTCAGTCTCTCTCTCTCTCTCTCACTCTCCCTCTCTTGGTCTCGGGTCTCTCTTGATTTCTCTGGTCTCCGCTCTAAAAGGAATACCATTATGTACTGTGACTTCAAGGTCGTACTCATGTACCTAAGCTTTTGTCTTTAGTTTATTTTTTGAGGTTTAGAAAGGGGATCGTTGGCGTGAGTGACCTGGTGGTGGTGGCCTTGGATCACGGACGGAGCTAACGGGTCGTAATTGTCCAGGTCAACTTGGAAGGGACAGTCTGGTTAGGCAGTGAAAAGGCTGTGGCACATACATGTATTGCATCTTTGTGGGTTGAGTGAGGGCCATCAAGAACAGTATTTCTGAGTATTTCGATGTATTTCCTGCTTCGACCACCACCACAATATCGTGACCTAACGTCAAGGGTTAAATTAGAGGGAAATTGTTGTTTTGACGAGTTGTTTTGAAGGCCCAAAACAAGCTGACGGAAATAATCTGATTGAGAGAGCACCCACATTTTGGGACAGTTCTAATCTACCACATATGAAAATCCCGCTTGAACCTACCAGTATTTGTTTTCTTTCAAATACTTAGCTGTGCTTCATTGAGACTGTCTGGCACACTGGAACCAACAGAATAGTCTCACATGTTTAACAAACCATGTACATCTGGCACTCCACGGAGGCTCAAAGTATCTGAAAGAAACAAATACCATCTAGACCTTGGTCTACCTTTAAATCAAATACCATTTTATTTGTCACATGCTTCATAAAAGAACAGGTGTGGACTAACTGCAACAATGCAGAGAGAAAGCAAACAGAGAAATAGTAGAAAAGTAAAACATGTAATAATAAATGTAATAACAGATACACAATGAGCAACGATGACTTGGCTATATACAAAGGCTACCAGTACCGAGTCGATGTGCAGGGGTACGAGGTAATTGAGGTAGATATGTTCATATAGGTAGGGATAAAGTGACAGATACTAAACAGTAGCAGCAGCGTACAGTACAAGTCAAAAGTTTGGACACACCTACTCATTCATATTTGGACTATTTTCTACATTGCAGAATAATAGTGAAGACATCAAAACTATGAAATAACACATATGGAGTCATGTAGTAATCAAAAAAGTGTTAAACAAATCCAAATATATTTTAGATTCTTAAAAATAGCCACCATTTGCCTTGATGACAGCTTTGCACACTCTGGGCATTTTCTCAGCCAGCTTCACCTGGAATGCTTTTCCAACAGTTGTGAAGGAGTTCCCACATATGCTGAGTACTTGTTGGATGATTTTCCTTCACTCCACGGTCCAACTCATCTCAAACCATCTCAATTTGGTTGAGGTTGGGTGATTGTGGAGAACAGGTCATCTGATGCAGCACTCCATCACTCTCCTTCTTGGTCAAATAGCCCTTACACAGCCTAGAGGTGTGTTGGATCATTGTCCAGTTGAAAAACAAATGATAGTCCCATTAAGCACAAACCAGATGGGATGTGTATCGCTGCAGAATGCTGTGGTAGCCATGCTGGTTAAGTGTGCCTTAAATTCTAAATAAATCACTGACAGTGTCATCAGCAAATCACCCCCACACCATCACACCTCCTCCCCCATGCTTCACGGAGGGGACCACACATGCAGAGATCATCAGTTCACCTACTCTGCATCTCACACAAGGACGGTGGTTGGAACCAAAAATCTAATATTTGGAGTTATCAGACCAAAGGACAGATTTCCACTGGTCTAATGTCCATTGCTCGTGTTTCTTGGCAAGTCTCTTCTTCTTATTGATGTCCTTTAGTAGTGGTTTCTTTGCAGCAATTCGACCATGAAGGCCTGATTCACACAGTCTCCTCTGAATAGTTGATTTAGTTACTTGTTACTAGTTACTTGAACCCTGTGAAGCATTTATTTGGGCTACAATCTGAGGTGCAGTAAACTCTGATGAACTTATCCTCTGCAGAAGAGGTAACTCTGGGTCTTCCTTTCCTTTGGCTGTCCTCATGAGAGCCAGTTCCATCATAGCGCTTGATGGTTTGCAACTGCACTTGAAGAAACCTTAAAAGTTCTTGAAATTTTCCAGATTGACAGACTTTCCTGTTAAGGCTGTTGCGAATTTTCGCAGCTTTTTGTTAAAAATCGCGCAACATTTCAGTGCCCTGCTACTCATGCCAGGAATATAGTATATGCACATGATTAGTATGTGTGGATAGAAAACACTCAGACGTTTCTAAAACTGGTTAAATCACGGCTGTGACTATAACAGAATGTGTGTTTCATTGAAAAGTGCAGGAAAATCTGATCACTGAAAATGGAAAAATATATCCATCCGCCACTTCAACCCATTGTTAAAGGCGAACCACATTAAATGGGGCTGAGGTTGCAATACCTACAGCTTCCACACGATGTCAACAGTCTTGTCATTTGCCTACGATTTGTTTCTTGGTCAAACGAAGAAGAGACAAGCCATTTGTTCAGGTCTCCGACCGGATATTTTGGTTGAGATTTACCCGGACATTATTTCCAGACGGACAGCTAAAGAATATACATCGCCTCGTGATCAATTTGATCGCTTATTAACGTTTACTAATACCTAAAGTTGCATCACAAAAGTATTTCAAAGTTTTTTGTGAAAGTTTATCGTCAACTTTTTTAATTTTAAAAAATGATGTTACGTTAGAAAACGCTATTTTTTCCGTTGTTCACACAGTCTTCATAGATCGATATCTAGGCTATATATGGACCGATTTAATCGAAAAAAGACCCAAAATGATGTTTATGGGACATCTAGGAGTGCCAAGAAAGAAGCTCGTCAAAGGTAATGAATGTTTTATATTTTATTTCTGCATTTTGGGTATTCTGCTACTTCCTTAAGAAGTTTTAAAGTGATGCTGGACTGTGGTTTCTCTTTGCTTATTTGAGCTGTTCTTGACATAATATGGACTTGGTCTTTTACCAAATAGGGCTATCTTCTGTATACTACCTCTACCTTGTCACAACACAACTGATTGGGCTCAAACGCATTAAGGAAAGAAATTCCACAAATGAGCTTTTAACAAGGCTAACCTGTTAATTGAAATCCATTCCAGGTGACTACCTCATGAAGCTGGTTGAGAGAATGCCAAGCGTGTGCAAAGCTATCATCAAGGCAAAGGGTAGCTCCTTTGAAGAATCTCAAATATAAAATATATTTAGATTTGTTTAACACTTTTTTGCTTACTACATTATTCCATGTGTGTCATTTCATAGTGTTGATGTCTTCACTATTATTCTGCAGTGCAGGAAATAGTAAAAAAATAAAGGAAAACCCTGGAAAGAGTAGATGTGTCCAAACCTTTGACTGGTACTGCATGTACTGAAAAGGTTAGTGCAAAACGGGTCAACGCAGATAGGCTGGGTAGCTACTTGAAACGCTGCCTTTCATTACAGAAACAGTTATGTGTCTGTGAGGGATGTTTTGAATAGATTCTGTGATTCACATTTGATGCCATCCAACAACTGATGCCACAGTGCTTTTAAAAGCATTTCATTCCATTGACATACAGTATACAGAATCCATTGTCATATCTCTGCCAAAAAGCAGATTCTGTTTAAAGTGCACGTGATGAAAGTCAGACATAGAAAACTCTGAATTGACAGAAATATGAAAGGTGCTGAGTACAGCATGCATCTCTACTTCTATAAGAACAATACTTCATTGTCCATTTTCTGAGAACGGAGAAAGTAAATGTGTCTTTTTCAACCCAAAACCAGAAGGCACATCACCCGGAGGGGTTGAAAGCACATCACCCGGAGGGGTTGAAAGCACATCACCCGGAGGGGTTGAAAGCACAGGATCAGCCACAGGGTCAGCCTCCCTGGAGCATTTAAGTGCCTTGCTCAAGGACACAACAGGCAGGAGATAGCATCTAAGATACTAAACTCCCCTCAGATTTTGATCGTCCGACCTGGGATTTGAAACAGCCTTTGTAACCTCTACCATCCTCCGCTAAGAGAGACGAACCTGAAATGAATACTTCCTTCTCGTGACCCTCTCACTTCTTATAATAATAATAATATTTGCCATTTAGCGGACGCTTTTATCCAAAGCGACTTACAGTCATGTGTGCATACATTCTACGTATGGGTGGTCCCGGGAATCGAACCCACTACCCTGGCGTTACAAGCGCCATGCTCTACCAACTGAGCTACAGGACTACCAGAAGACCAATTATTTTGTGTAGCTATATAAATAAATCATTTGATGGGAATAAATCAGGCTTTTCCCCGAAGCGGACATATTTCACCGAGATGAGCTGCCTTTTCACCAGTATGATGAAGAACGTTATTAATTGTCAAAGCATTGCAAAATTAAAAGAGCAATGGATGGTTTAATTGAAAAGGAGGATGAAATTGTTGTTGGAAACCGTTTTCATTTCATCAGAAAAAATGCATCCCGAATGGTACCATAATCCCTGTATAGTGCACTACTTTTGAACAGAGTCATACGGGTGGGTCCTGGTCAAAGGTAGTGGAAAATGTAGGGTATAGGGTTCCATGTGGGATGGAACCAGAGGGAGGGGTGAAGCTGAGGAATTAATTGCAGGGGGGAAATGATTGCTGCTGCATTGGGGCTCTGAGCTGGGGATGGAAGGGAAGGATAAAAGGGGCTGGGAATGGAGGAGGGGGTCAGCTCTCTCTCTCGTAATCATATACAGTAACATATCCGTTATAGATGTTTTGCTAAGCAAAATAGAAACACATCCATACTAGATCATAAAGACACATGGCGTAGGCTGATCATTGAATGATCTTCAAGATCTGCTCAGTAGACTTAGCGAGACGACGTTGCATGCAAACACGCAGCGCGTCTTGATCCTGCGGCTCCCACGCTCTAACAACACGAAGCGAAACGTGTGCAACACGCGCAGATATGCTGTGACTGTGTGAGAGCAAAGTCTTGCATCGCGCTATATCTCAATATCTGCGTGCTGCTTGTTGCAACATTCTCGAATCTGGCTTCAATAGATCGTCATGTGCATCGGTCATAAGATGTCAGGGGCGGCGGGTCCACTCTGTTACATTTGCATGGTATTTTCTATAGGACTACCACCACCTTTTTTTCTGTAGGAAATGTATGTAGGGTGAAACACCTTTTTAATAAATTAAACTGGGCCTCTATTTAGACTCTAGTAGTTTTTTTTGTTTTTTTTTTAAGTGCAGAGTGTTCGATCTGCCTGCAAGGAGACCCTCAGCTCCACTAAAACCAATGGCACCTGGGCGCTGTTTCGATAGATTGTTAAATAAAAGTTATAACTAGTTGGTTGTAATATCCTAACCTCTATGATTGACACAGCGGTTACGGATGACAACAGAGTGACTCGTTCCAAAAGAGAGGCCAGCTGTTCGCACAGTGTAAACATGAACAACAACAAAAAAAACCAGAGCGACCGTGGAGTGTATATCGAGGCACTCAAAGAAACACATTTTCACTTTAACAGACAATTAATAAGAATATACAGTAACCCCGAAAAGTTTCAGAGTATACGACACAATACTGCACTACGACTATTTCTGAAGCGGGCTGACCAATTAAATACAGAGATATCACCTCGTGCCCTTCACTTATAACTGTCGTTGGGAAGCCGGTGGTAGGAACATCAAACGTTTCAATCTCGCCTGCGTGATTGATGGCTGGTAGTTTGGGCTGCCCAGAATTGCCGTCCTCACCTCGGTTAGAAATATGGCCCACCTCAGCAAAATCTAATTGTGCCGCGCTCTGCGCTTCATCAAAGCATTAAGTTATTGGCTTGATTAAGGTTATTAGAGATGGGAGCTAAAGGGGAGGGCAAAATGTTCTTGGAGCTCTGAGTGAGAGCGGGGTTCAAATATGTCAAAGAAAATTGGGGCATGCTTGTGTCGCCCGGGCAGGGCCGGGAGTAAATGTTAATTTCTTGAAATTAGCAAGGGAAAAAAGGTGTTCCATGCTCGAACAGTAGATCGGTGCTACTTCGACTTAATCAAATGATGCATAAGAGGTCCTCTGTAGCTCAGTTGGTAAAACATGGTGCATGCTATGCCAGAATAGCAGGTTTGATTCCTGACACCACCCATACTTAAAATGTATACACATGACTGTAAGTTATTTTGGATAAAAGTGTTGTCTAAATGGCATATTTATTGGTTTTATATATATTTTTATTTTATTTCAACCCAGAAGCCAGCCGCACCAATGTGTTGAAATGAAACTCCTTTCAACTGACGACTGAAGTCAGCCTGCAGGGGCCCGGCCCAGCACAAAGTTTTGCTAGTCCCGATGAGCCATGTAAAGTCCCCCCGGCCAAACCCTCCCCAAACCCGGATGACACCGGGCCAATCCTATGGGACTCCTGGTCATGGCTGGTTATGACACCGCCTGGGATTGAACCCGGGTCTGTAGTGACACCTCAAATCAAATAACATTTTATTGGTCACATACATATATTTAGCAGATGTTATTGCGGGTGTAGCCAAATGCTTGTGTTCCTAGCTCCAACAGTGCAGTAGTATATAACAATTCACAACAATACACAAATCTAAAAGTAAAAGAATCGAATTAAGAAATATATAAACATTAGGACGAGCAATGTCGGAGTGGCACTGACTAAAATATAGTAGAATAGAACACAGTACATGCACATGAGATGAGAAATGCAGTATGTAAACATTATTAAAGAAGTGGCCAGTGATTCCATGTCTATGTATATAGGGCATATAGGGCAGCAGAATCTGCACTCTATGGTGCAGGATTGAGTAACCAGGTGGTAGCCTGCTAGTGATGGCTATTTAACAGTCTGATGGCCTTGAGATAGAAGCTGTTTTTCAGTCTCTCGGTCCCTGCTTTGATGCAACTGTACTGACCTCGCCTTCTGGATGATAGTGGGGTGAACAGGCAGTGGTTGATGTCCTTGATGATGTTTTTGTCCTTATTATGTTATTATGGTGAGGTACAACATTCTCTCCATGATGAAAATATATTGTTGAAATGAGTGGGGGGGGGGGGGAACTGGGCCTGCATGGGAGAATTGAGGGCTGCATGTAATATGTTGTGTATCACGCGATGTACTCAGTGGTTGTAATTCGAAGAACATAAAGGAAACAAGGAAAGTGCTCCATATGCGACTGCACTTTACCGCACATGGCAAATTCCTCTATTATAAGGATGGGCAAATTAATGGTGGAATGATTGCTACCGGTGTGTGAGCAGCTTAGTCTATCCCACTTCACTCCCCATCTCCTAGTGTAAAGTACCGCAGTACAAAGGCATACTAGTACACATAATAGCACAATATCACTGTAGATTATCTGGGATAATGGGTGTTAATCTTGGTGAGCCGTTTACCTATCCATTATACCACAATGCCAGCCTACCTCTCTACACACTTACTGTACAGTGCAACATAATGACGTCTGGCACAGGACAACCACACAATTAAATAGAACACGAGTAATATACATGTACAGCTGAAGTCGGAAGTTTACATACACCTCAGCCAAAAACATTTAAACTCAGTTTTACACAATTCCTGACATTTATTCCTAGTAAAAAAAATCCCTGTCTTATGCCAGTTAGGATAACCACTGTATTTTAAGAATGTGAAATGTCAGAATAATGAGAATGATTTATTTCAGCTTTTATTTATTTCATCACATTCCCCAGTGGGTCAGAAGTTTACATACATTCAATTAGTATTTGGTATCATTGCCTTTAAATTGTTTAACTTGGGTCAAACCTTTTGGGTAGCCTTCTACAAGCTTTCTACAATAAGTTGGGTGAATTTTGGCCCATTCCTCCTGACAGAGCTGGTATTACTGAGTCAGGTTTGTAGGCCTCCTTTCCCTCCTTTGCCTATCAGAAGCTTCTAAAGCCATAACATCATTTTCTGGAATCCAAGCTGTTCAACTTACTGTATGTAAACTTCTGACCCACTGGAATTGTGCTACAGTGAATTAAAAGTGAAGTAATCTGTTGGAAACAATTGTTGGAAACATTACTTGTGTCATGCACAAAGTAGATGTCCTAACATACTTGACAAAACTATAGTTTGTTAACAAGAAATCTGTGGTGTGGTTGAAAAACAAGTTTTAATGACTCCAACCTAAGTGTATGTAAACTTCCCACTTGATCTCTATATGGACAGCATCGACTACATCCAAAATGGCACCATATTCCCTATATAGTGTATTACTTTGATGGGCTCTGGTCAAACGTTGTGCACTTCTAGTCCATCCAATCGAATGGGGGAGAGGTCATTTGGAAAGGAGGGGACATTTGAGCTACTGTTGTTGGCTCCCTAAGATGTCTGTCAATGAAATGGAGCCACGGTTGCCCAGGAGACCAGCATCAGTTCAGGGGTTTGTTCTGAGCTCTCTCAAGGACACTTTTTATTGCTATTGATGAGAATATTAATCAAACGTCAGCAAGGTTAACCAAGGCCAATGAATTAATTGATTTATAATTTTCTGTCAGCGGGGGAGGCGGAGAGGCCCGTGTACAGGGTATATGGGTTATACTCTGACATTGTCCTGTCGTTCCAAAGCAAGCGTGGTGTAGATTGACAGGCAATTAAGAGGCCGAGGGAGATTGATGTTTTCCACATTGCGGGAATGTCGAAACAGGACAGCCGAGCTGAATGTCGCAGTAGCCGAGATGCGACTTCCTCTTCTTCCTCTGTTCTTTATAAGAGTTGAAAATGAACCAACTTGGAATAGACAGTAATTTGTTTACCTAAACAGCCCAAGGGAAACGCTGTGTGTGTGTGTGTGTGTGTGTGTGTGTGTGTGTGTGTGTGTGTGTGTGTGTGTGTGTGTGTGTGTGTGTGTGTGTGTGTGTGTGTGTGTGTGTGTGTGTGCGTGCGTGTGTGTGTGTGTGTGTGTGTGTGGTGTGAGTGTGTGTGTGTGTGCGTGTGTGTGTGTGTGTGTGTGTGTGTGTGTGTGTGTGTGTGTGTGGTCTGTTCAACCATAGAAATAGCATTCGTTATAATTCTAAGGGTTAACAAGTGAATACAGCAGTATTGTCATTCTTCGTAACGTGAAAATGTCAAGGACTGGAAGACAATAGTTGTCTTTAAAGGGATAATCCACTTAAAAACTATTTTGGTATTCGTTTCATTTAGTCCACTGTTGATACAGTCCCAAAATGTTTGCATGTCAGTAGATATTGGAATTTTAAGAAGCAAACCATTGTCATGCAAAACATTTTGGGTCTGTATCAACAGTGGACTAATTAACAAAATTAACAAAACATTTTTTTTTGTGGATTTTCCCTGAAAGTACAAGGACGCTAGTCTGTCACAGGGCCTTATCCTCAATCCGAGGCATCGGTTCCCATTCGCACTGTGTAAACAAACTTTGTAAACTGAAAGTCTTCTCTACCTGTATACAAACCAATACGAATACAACGCAATGTTCTTACCATTAAGTACCCTTGAATAACTTCAACTGTGCTGAATAACAAACTCAACAACTCTGTGTGCACTGGGTTAGGCTATTGAGCAGAAATGTTTTGTGCAAGTATAGAAACAGAAACTAAATCAACATGTTTTAAAATGGTGTTATAAGTTATTCAGGACTAATTATAGAGTGCAAGCTGTACTTTGTCCACTTTGAATGTATAGTGCTTTGTGATGTCATATTCCCTAGCTATTTCAAAAGCTGCACATGTGAAGTAGGCTCATACAGTGATGTATGGGTGAGTCTCAAATGGAACTCTATTCCCTATTTAGTGGTCCCTGGTCAAAAGTAGTGCACTGAATAGTGAATAGGGTGCCATTAGGGATGACACCTATGTGCCGGCTTGCACTGGCACTGGCTGTGTCTGTGGGTGGTACATTGTGTGCACCTCCTTCTGGTCTCACAGTCAATGGCCTGGCGACATTGCATTATATATTACATGACTCATGTGCCGTACCGTGACTATCAATGAAGTGACTGAAATAAGGACAGAGACAGGTAATAACAGCGACGGCGTTGACGATGTCGGTGACGGTAATGACAGCGGCGAAGTTGATACAAGCGGCGTTGATGAGAACAAGTTCAAAAGGACAGCGATTGACTAAAAGTGCCGTGCCAAACGTAACCAAGTTGTCTCGGCAAGCGCACACACCGCGACGATGACGATGTGAACAACAACAACAAGAAGTTCAAGCCTGGCGAATGTCAACTGTGTTACAACGTCTCTCAAGGAGAGGAAAGACCCTTCTCATTCCTGTTGGTATTCCCTGAACGGCTGGGAAATGATCTGCAACGAGTGATCTTTTTTTACATTCGGGCATCAACTTTTTCCGTCAACACCGTCCCCGGCGAGTGCACCTTGGGTAATTACCAAAGAAGGTGCACTAGCACTCCTGGTGGAGATGAAGGATCACAACGGGCATGCTTCTGGGCAATTATGCCTTTGTAGCACATGCAATTAAGTGAAGAAATATAATGTAGCAAATTAATGATGATTGATGGGGCTAATTTGAATGGACAGATTAAGTGCAGTGTTTTAATGTGCTCATATTTCACCTTTTTTGATGGTAGAGGGACAGTGTGAAGGTCCCCTCTCGTTGGGAGACCGTCTTTTTCTGATGGGTGATACCTGGGATGGCAAATTTGGAGGGAAGAGGAGAGAAATATTACAGGTGAGAATGCTGGGTTTAGAGACAATATGCTGTAACCCAGGATTATAGCATGCTGTCACTATACACAGTGTACAAAACATCCTAATATTGAGCCCTCAGAACAGCCTCAGTTCATTGGGGCATGGACTCCACAAGGTGTCAAAAGCGTTCCACAGGGATGCTGGCCCATGTTGACTCCAATGCTTCCCACAGTTGTGTCAAGTTGGCTGAATGTCCTTTGGGTGCTGGACCATTCTTGATACACAGGAAACTGATGAGTATGAAAAACCCAGCAGCATTGCAGTTCTTGACCAACTCAAACCAGATGGCTTTCACCCTCTGAATGGCACACATACACAAACCACGTCTCCATTGTCTCACGGCTTAAACTTCCTTCTTTAACCGGTCTGCTCTCCTTCATCTACACGGATTGAAGTGGATTCAACAAGTGACATCAATAAGGGATCATAGCTTTCACCTGGATTCACCTGGTCTGTCTATGTCATGGAATGAGAGTTCCTAATGTGTTGTGCACTCAGTGTATGTACAGTATGATCCACAGACCTTGAGATAAGTGCGATTCAAGACTTTGCTCTCACTCGGTCACAGAATATCTGCTCATGTGCACACGTCCGCTTAGTGCTGTTACAACGTGGGAGCGACAGGACCAATACGCATGTGTTTGCATGCAACGTCATCTCACTGAGTCTACATTTAATGATGGTGGAAAATGCTGATCTTGGAGATTATTTAATAAATCAGCCTACTCTATGTATCCTGATGATCTAGTAATAATGGCCTAGCGTTTCTGTTTCGCTTACCAAAACAAATCGGCGTCCAAAGCATCTGAAACGGCAGGTAGCAGCATTCTTGCGGAAATGTTATATGATTACTAGTGTCTATGTTTCCTTTTCCCTACGCAAATATTTGTTCCAGCATTAGTGAATCCCAGCCAGAGGGAGAGAGAATAGATGGGGAGAGAGAGAGAGAGAGAGAGAGAGAGAGAGAGAGAGAGAGAGAGAGAGAGAGAGAGATAGATGGGGAGAGAGAGAGAGAGAGAGAGAGAGAGAGAGAGAGAGAGAGAGAGAGAGAGATAGATGGGGGAGAGAGAGAGAGAGAGAGAGAGAGAGAGAGAGAGAGAGAGAGAGAGAGAGGGAGAGAGAGAGAGAGAGAGAGAATAGATGGGGGGAGAGAGAGAGAGAGAGATAGATGGGGGAGAGAGAGAGAGAGAGAGAGAGAGAGAGAGAGAGAGAGAGAGAGAGAGAATAGATGGGGGAGGAGAGAGAGAGAGAGAGAGAGAGAGAGAGAGAGAGAGAGAGAGAGAGAGAGAGAATAGATGGGGAGAGAGGAGAGAGAGAGAGAGAGATGAGAGAGAGAGAGAGAGAGAGAGAGAGAGAGAGAGAGAGAGAGAGAGAGAGAGAGAGAGATAGATGGGGGAGAGAGAGAGAGAGATGGGGGAGAGAGAGAGAGAGAGAGAGAGAGAGAGAGAGAGAGAGAGAGAGAGAGAGAAAGAGAGAGAGAGAATAGATGGGGGAGAGAGAGAGAGAGAGAGAGAGAGAGAGAGAGAGAGAGAGATAGATGGGGAGAGAGAGAGAGAGAGAAGAGAGAGCGAGAATAGATGGGGGAGAGAGAGAGAGGGGGAGAGAGAGAGAGAGAGAGAGAGAGAGAGAGAAAGAGAGAGAGAGAATAGATGGAGAGAGAGAGAGAATAGATGGAGAGAGAGAGAAGATGCAGAGAGAGAGAGGAATAGATGGACACAGTGAGAGACAGAGAAAAGGAGTGAGGGCTAAATAAATAGAAGGAGAAAAGAAGAATGGAGAGGGAGAGAAAGAAAGAGAGAGGGGAGAGAGAGAGAGATTTGCACAGCAGCGGTGGTAGTGTGAGTGTGTCCTTGGAGACCTGCAGCGCTGCAGTAAAACCACTAAGGGCACTAACCTACATTACGGGCGATCTGATCCGTTTAACCTCTGGGCCTTTAATAGAGCCCAGTGATATGGAAGGAAAACAGCTATTTAAGAAGGAGCTGTGTTCCATTTCAGTCACTAAGTGCCAGGTAGCGGTAATTTGGGGTCAAAGGTAAAAGGTGGAAGGTCAGCATGGGCAGCTGTAGAAGGTTGGAGGAGGCGGTCACATGGAGGCAATTGAATGGTGATTGGAAGGGGACACCCCTGACCTGCATATCACCTTAATGAATGCAACACATGTGAGTTGACCTTGTCAAGCCATCTTGTCAGCTCATGAACACTAAATAAGTGGGCTGTGTAATCGGATTACATTATTTATGGGTGACCCGTTTAAAGCAGTTCTCCCTAGTCCCACTGGTCCATGATGTGTTAGTATCCTGCTTGCATAGAGTACAGATCAATGTATCCACTAGAGACTGCCTAAAGAAATGTAGCTTGGTTTTTGGTCGCAGGTCCAGGAATGGCTGAAGAACTGCAACATTTACCTGGAGCTAACTCTGCAAATAGCACTGCTGGTTGATTCGATATATAATAATACCTTTAGAGAAATGTTTATCTTTACAATCTGTAGAAGCTACTGTATGGTGATAGAAAGATTCAGAACTTTGGGTGAAACATCACAGCACAGTTAAAAATGCATGGTGATTAGAAATCAAACTGGATGTCCATCAGAGATAAATGGGAGGGGTTGAGGGTAGCTGAAGGATGGGGTTAACAACAAACAAACAACTGTTGTAAAATACATTGTGTCTGTAAAATGTATATAGTATGTATACGCTGGAAGTAGAAGCCTAAATGTTGTTGTTCATTCGTTTACTCCAATTCGGGGAGGGGGTGGTAGGGTTAGGGGAACATAATAAAGGAAATATATATATATATTTTTTAAAGATATATGGGGGATTGGAAATGATGCAGACAATTGCATTGATGGAAGCTACAATCTATCTGCAATATTAAAGGTGATCTACCCCTTACAATTGTTTTTATAAAAATAGGCGCTCTTTAAAGTTTGAGAAGATTAAAGTGGGTGTGTTTAAATTGACAAGAAATGGCAATGCTTACACGTTTTGGCTTGGATGCCTCCATCCCAATGTTTTTCACTGAAGCTTATGGATACAATTACTACTTTTATCTGAAGTGGCCTACCTTTCAGCGTTGTGTGATGTGGTGTTTCACCATCCACTTGTCCCACTAGCCTAGTAATAATGCTCTTGCATGGGGGAGACATAACACAAACATACACACTATGTAACACACATACCAACGGATACAAGCTAGACACATACAGTTGAGTAGCTCATTAGAGTCTGAGCACTATGAAAGTAGTGTCCTAAATAGGGAATAGGGTGCCATTTGGGATGCAGGTTGAGAAGGAGAGGCCGGGCTACTAACTGGGCCTCGAAGGCTACATGCCAAACTTGTACTAAGCTGGAAATCTCATTAATGGTTCATTTAAGATGCCGGGTTAACTGCGTTATAAATGAATGTACATTTAATTGCAAGTCATTATCAAAAAACGGTTGATGAAGCAACAGAAGGGTCAAATATTATCTAGGAGAAGACGACCTTTACTGAAACATCTCTGCTTTCAGACCCTCCCTCATTCTATCCTCCCAACCCTTTCTCACTCTCCCGGGCCGACAGGAGGCATTAGCAACACACTCATTGCACAAACACCGAGGCGGAGAAAGAGAATGGATGAGTTGTGATTATTTTTGAGACAAGGGAAACTGTATGTATGGCGATTGTGTGGGTACGTGCGCGTGTGCATGTTCGCAAGTGATCGCATGCATTTGTGTCTTATTTAGCAGGGATGCATACACAACCATGTACGGCACTCTAGCTGGTTGTTTGGCAGCTATACTCCCCCCTTATGGAACTTATGGCATTAGGGATATAGCAGGTGTGTATGAATTGTAATTCACATCAGGTCATCTCCCTGGCGTCTGCCACTCACTCAGCCTGGTTGCTCAGGGCTACAGTCTAGTTCTGCAGGGTCAGCACATCTTATAAGCGGATGGATGCTGACGTGATGATTTCAAGCAGACGGACATACGGACAGAGACAGACACGCAAATGGATGAGATGACACACGCGCACGCAGACGCATGCATGCGCACGCTCACCCTTACTGGTCTAAAATACAGTTTCCTTTTTAGCAGCACAATGGACAAACAAGCCTTTTCTTTACTTTTGCAAAGGCAGTTGTCGACACAGTGACGAGAGGATCTCTTTGTGTCTTGAATGATGCAAAGTGATGGCTCTACAGTAATAGGATTCTGTCTTCGCCCACGGGCCTCAATATTGGCATGGTGAAATACATTGGTAGAATTGCAGACTTCGGACTTGATTACATCCAGTGACACTGAGTTTAAATGTGTTCCTGAAGGATACAAACAGGAACCTGTCAAATCTATGCTTCTACAACATCTATCATCAAACAACAGTCACCAAAACAAAAAGTCCCCAGAATTATGTTCTACCCAATCATCGTAGCCTATTGTAAGTAATTTATGTGGAGTTGGCATTGAAACTCCTATCCTACACCAGGAGTCAATTCCACTCAGTCAATTCAGGAAGTAGGTCTGCACTGAAATGCAAATGACAAGGACATTTAAATGTCAGTTAGCTTCCTGAATTGAAATGGAATCGACCCCAACCCAGTCCTGAACATTTGCTTACAAGCTTTTGTTTTTCACTCCAGCTTTCAAGGTGTCTCGCTCGGGCCTCAACAGAGCAGTTTCATCAACCAACTGTGGCACCTGGGAAGCACTTGTCCAAGTAGCCTTCTGTTTCTCAAGCTGTCTGCCCTGCTCACCAGCAATGGCATGCAAGTGAATTGCCAGGACTTACTTGCAATACAGTGGAAAATAAACAAATATTTGTTTGCGCGCCAGCCAGCAGGGTTTATGCCCACTGTTTCACAACATTTTACTACCAGCTGGGAGGTTTGACCTTCTAAAAAAATTAATCCAGGCTATGGATGGCTCATGAATATGGAGAGTTGAGTTTATCCCAATACTAGTAGTAGCTGCTGCTAATTCTGAAATGCCCCTCAGCGGTATCTCAGATAAATATTAGAAAGCGTGTTGTTAACCCTTTACAGTCGTGGGAATTGGCCTATATGGATAGGGCTAAATTTAAATACATAAGCATGGTAGCAATTGAAATGGAACAGTTTGGAGATTATGGGAAAATGATTAGACCAAGTTGAGGACAAAGCAGTTCACATGGAAAATGTGAGTATCATGTACTAGCCTAAATCTATCGATGTTACATTGAACTGAGTGAATAGAATATGAATGACAGTCATCCAACATGCTGTAATAGAAATAAGGCCATGCTCATGAACAAAAGAAAATCATCCTCCCTCATCTTAGACAGCACCGACTGCCACTGGAGAGAATGTTGTCAACGTTGATGCTCACGCAGTCCTAAAAGTCATGAGTCATCAGTCTGTGTCATCCTCACGATGCAACCTCATCTCACACACACACACACACACACACACACACACACACACACACACACACACACACACACACACACACACACACACACACACACACACACACACACACACACACACACACACACACACACACACACACACAAATGCCTGTGTGGTTTGACCAAGCTACAGACCAGCTTCACCTAGTGTTATGTCAATGCTTACCCCTTATCAAATTGCTAGTACTCCAAGGAATACATGAGGTTCATTACATCAACATATGTAAAACGGTTTTCCATATTTATTTCAAAGCCCCATTTTGCTGAGTGGTGAATCTAAACACACAGGGCAGGTGTTCATTGGCAAGATCCCTTTTTGCATTCCATGTCACTTCAACCTGGGGCGGTGATGGAGCTGGGATGGCACTTAATGCTGTAATGGACCCAGGTTTGATTCTGTTGAACAAGCCAACGGTAATAAGGAGGATAGGGAGGTACTTACATGAGATTGTTTTAAAAGTAGGTGCTATTGGCCCCGGTCAAAAGTAGTTCACTATATAAGGGATAGGATGTCATTTGGGACGCAATCTAGACTATACCTCCAAATCCACTCAGACACAAGTGGTGGAATCTAACCTGGTCCCAGATCTGTTTGTGCTGTCTTGCAAGGTTGACCCCCCCCCAAACAAATTAGATTTGCCAAAAATAATTGTTATTAATGCAGAACCTTTGGACGTCTCATTAAGCAAGGTTGAGGCACTGTAAGACTCACTGTTTAACATAGTCCAGCGAGGGGTGTCTTTATACCCTGCCACCTTGTCAGTACCGAGTCGTACAGTGCTGTTGTTATGTAGGCTATGGTTGTCAGTTTCATTTGCGCGCCGAGTTCATAGTCATAACCGGACTCCCCTTTAACAGCTTGAGGTTGTCAGACCATGACAGAGAAAACACCCAATAGATTGTGCTTGGTTATGATGAGTGATGCTTCCGAGAGAGGAAAGCCGTGAGCAAGGGACTGGGGGGAGAGGGAGGTTGTTAGTGTGTGTGTGTGTGTGTGTGTGTGTGTGTGTGTGTGTGTGTGTGTGTGTGTGTGTGTGTGTGTGTGTGTGTGTGTGTGTGTGTGTGTGTGTGTGTGTGTGTGTGTGTGTGTGTGTGTGTGTGTGTGTGTGTGTGCGTGTGTGCGTGCGTGTGTGTGCGTGCGTGCGTGCGTGCGTGCGTGCGTGCGTGCACGTGTGTGTGTACGTGTGTGTGTGTGTGTGTGTGTGTGTGTGTGTGTGTGTGTGTGTGTGTGTGTGTGAGAGAGAGAGAGAGAACGAGGCAGAAGAGGTGAGAGAGAGGGGGAGAGAGGCGAGAGAGAAGTAGAGCAGAATGGCATCCTCTCTCTTACTTTAACAGTCTACCCACACAACCAGCCCAGATGGCTGTGGTATGGTATGAGTCACTGAGGACTAGAGTCTGAATTCAATCATTTGTCACCTTGAGATGCTAAACAGCCAGGTAAACACAGGGCCAGGGATGTGCTCACTGCTTTTGCAGCCATCCTCGCTCAGATTACAGTACATTATTGGTTTAGCAGCAGTCCTTATGATGAGGCTGTACATGGATTACATTTGACATGATGCCGCAATCAACCCCAAGAAGCATACTGATGGGTGGATACTCAAGAAAGATGCCTTTTTCTCAAGGACACAGCAATCTTCTGGACAAAAAAATGTCCCATGTCCCTTATATTTTTCCTCACCACCGTTTCCAATATCATGAAAACAACTAAAGTATTTGAATATATTGTGCACCCACCCACATGGTAATAGACAAAAGTTTCATGGTGAAAACGGATGCATCATCAAGCTGAAAAGTGATCACATGCTGTTTTCTTGTTGTTGCTTTTGTAGATTAGATAAATGAGAAGATTTGTGCAGAGCTACAATATTATTCAGGCATTTTGAATCTCAAAAGGCTATTTCTCTCACCCTATTTCCCTCAAATATTGTTAGAAAATTTGAGAAGAAAAAACCCTCCAACATGTGTGATGGCACATTCCACTAGCAGGCCAGCAGGGAGAACCAGGCTGTGTCTCAAAACACATTACTTTTGACGAGAACCAAGTGGATTTCCAACCTTATTTTAACCGTGGCAAACCTTGATGGGATATACAATTCTGCAGGACACCTAAAATGTCCCTATGAATTTATTTGGTCATGATTTCCATCTCACCTAAGCCATACTGCAAATAATCTATTTTATGTTAAAACATTTTTTTAGAATAATGATATATTATTTTCATAGTTCCTTACTCATGTAGGTTGATTTGTGTGTACTCCTTTAACCCCTTACACTCGTGGGAATTGACCGATATGGATAGGGCTGTATATAAATCTTTTTTACAGAAGAAATATGGAACGAATATGCAAAACAATGGAAGCAATTAAAGGGAACAATTTGGATTATGGGAAAGTTATTAGACTAAAGGTCACAACAGTTCACCTGACAAGACTGAATTCCAAATGTTACTCTGTTGATTTCATTTTTGCATTTTACATTTACCTTACTTTTGTTAAAAACAAAATCTGAACATACTCAGTAACAAAATAAAAATATTCCTGGAAAAGGTGTCCATTATAAATCGCAATCTGGGTCAGGTTGGGCATAATTTGAAATCTTATTCTATTGCCAACATGACTAGCTAAATTATAAAATACGATCTTACAGTGTTAGGCTTTCACTTGGCGATTCAGAAGCCAATCATCATTGTGTGGTCCATGGCAAATGTTTCAATTCTGTTCAGGACAATCCAGGGTATAAAGCCGTGGCATATTGTTTTATACATCAAACATAGTGATCCTAAACATTGACACAGTGTATGATATAATATTTATGATATGGAAATGTGACTAGGGTGGGCATTCTATGTTCCTTTTTCTATGTTTTTGTTTTTCTTTGTTTTTGGCCGGGTATGGTTCTCAATCAGGGACAGCTGTCTATTGTTGTCTCTGATTGGGAACCATACTTAGGTAGCTGTTGCCCACATGGGTTTTGTGGGTAGTTGTTTTCTGTATTGTTAGCTTCCTTAGAGAACTGTTCGTTTTCCTCTTTGTTATTTTTTGTTCTAGTGTTCTGATTTTAATAAAATATCATGAACACGTCTCACGCTGCGCTTTGGTCCAGTCATTCACAGGAAGAGGAGCGTTACAGAACTACTTACCACCAAAAGACCAAGCAGCGTGGCCAGGAGAGGCAGCCCCAATCATTTTTTGGGGGGTGGCACACGGGACTGTCGGAGGAGCAGAGAATGGAACCAGAGCCAGTCGGGGTGAAATTGGAGGTGACCGAAGGGAGCGAAGCAGAGACAGTGAGGGAGGTGATGGGGAGATTGGAGGAGAGAGCTATGAGAGAGCTACTGTGTTGGTGCATGAAGCACAACATTCGCCCGATGGAGATTGTCTTCGAATTGATGTCACTTGAGTCTGCTCTCCATATTCGTCCTGAGGTGCGTGCTAGCCGTCTGGTGAAGACTGTGCCAGCACCAGGCCTCCTGTGCGCAGGGTGGCGCAGTGGTTAAGGGCGCTGTACTGCAGTGCAAGCTGTGCCACCAGAGACTCTGGGTTCGCGCACAGGCTCTGTCGCAACCGGCCGCGACCAGGAGGTCCGTGGGGTAACACACAATTGGCCCAGCGTCGTCCGGGTTAGGGAGGGCTCGGCTCGGCCCGGCCCAGCGACTCCTGTGGCGGGCCGGGCGCAGTGCGCGCTAACCAAGGTTGCCAGGTGCACCGTGTTTCCTCCGACACATTGGTGCGGCTGGCTTCCGGGTTGGATGCGCACTGTGTTAGGAAGCAGTGTGGCTTGGTTGGGTTGTGTATCGGAGGACGCATGACTTTCAACCTTCGTCTCTCCCGAGCCCGTACGGGAGTTGTAGCGATGAGACAAGATAGTAGCTACTAAAAACAATTGTATACCACGAAATTGGGGAGAAAAAGGGGTAAAAAAAAAGGAAGTACCAATCAAAGGTTTGGACACCGCCTCAAAGTGCAAATAGTTAGGATTGATTCGCAAGGAAGGTGGATCTTTTGGAGTATGAAAGGGGATGAAAAATAGATTTGGCTCATTAATCTATATGGTCCAAATCAGGATGATCCATACTTCTTCGAAAATATTAAATCATTATGGTAGGAGACTATAACACAATGTTAAGTACCTCAATGGACCGTAAAGGAAATAAATCGACAAACTATCACCGCACCCTTAAGGAAATCACAAATATTATGGACACATTAGAAATAGTGGATATTTGGAGACAAAAAAATTCCAACCTCGTGAGATACAGTGGCTTGCAAAAGTATTCACCCCCCATGGCATTTTTCCGATTTAGTTTTCTTACAACCTGGAATTAAAATGTGTATCGTTTTATTTACACAACATGCCTACCACTTTGAAGATGCTAAATATTTTTTATTGTGAAACAAACAAGAAAGAAACTTGAGCGTGCATACAGTGAGGGAAAAAAGTATTTGATCCCCTGCTGATTTTGTATGTTTGCCCACTGACAAAGAAAGGATTAGTCTATCATTTTAATGGTAGGTTTATTTGAACAGTGAGAGACAGAATAACAACAAAAAAAATCCAGAAAAACGCATGTCAAAAATGTTAGAAATTGATTTACATTTTAACGAGGGAAATAAGTATTTGACCCCTCTGCAAAACATGACTTAGTACTTGGTGGCAAAACCCTTGTTGGCAATCACAGAGGTCAGACATTTTATGTAGTTGGCCACCAGGTTTGCACACATCTCAGGAGGGATTTTGTCCCACTCCTCTTTGCAGATCTTCTCCAAGTCATTAAGGTTTCGAGGCTGACGTTTGGCAACTCGAACCTTCAGCTCCCTCCACATATTTTTATGGGTTTAAGGTCTGGAGACTGGTTAGGCCACTCCAGGACCTTAAAACCTCTTGCGCCTAGCTGACACGCAGGCGTCCCATCTAGACATCTGGAAATGCAAATGCGCTACGCTAAATGCTAATAGCACTTGTTAAAACTCAAACGTTCATTAAAATACACATGCAGGGTATTGAATTAAAGCTACACTAGTTGTGAATCCAGGCAACAAGTCAGATTTTTAAAATGCTTTTCGGCGAAAGCATGAGAAGCTATTATCTGATAGCATGTAACACCCCAAAAGACCCGCAGCGGACGTAAACAAAATAATTAGCATAGTCGGCGCTACACAAAACGCAAAATAAAATAAAATAAAAAACATTCATTACCTTTGACCATCTTCTTTGTTGGCACTCCTAGATGTCCCATAAACACTATTGGGTCTTTTTTCCGATTAAATCGGTCCATATTGTCACGCCCTGGTCGAAGTATTTTGTGTTTTTCTTCATGTATTTGGTCAGGCCAGGGTGTGACATGGGTTTTTGTATGTGGTGTGTAGCTTAGTGGGATTGTAGCTTAGTGGGGTGTTCTAGGAGAGTCTATGGCTGTCTGAAGTGGTTCTCAATCAGAGGCAGGTGTTTATCGTTGTCTCTGATTGGGATCCATATTTAGGCAGCCATATTCTTTGGTTGTATTGTGGGTGATTGTCCTGAGTGTCTTGATGTCCTTGTGCTGTGCTAGTTGACACAAGTATAGGCTGTTTTCGGTTTTCGTTTTGTTTATTGTTTTGTAGTGTTTGTGTTTATTCGTGTTTACGTTGTGTGATTAAACATGGATCGCAATATACATGCTGCAGTTTGGTCCGACTCTCCTTCACCACATGAAAACCGTGACACATATATAGCCTAGATATCGATCTATGAAGACTGTGTGATCAACGAAAAAAATAGCGTTTTATAACGTAACGTCATTTTTTTTTATTAAAAAAGTTGACGATAAACTTTCACAAAACACTTCGAAATACTTTTGTAATGCAACTTTAGGTATTAGTAAACGTTAATAAGCGATCAAATTGATCACGAGCCGATGTATATTCTATAGCTGTACGTCTGGAAATAATGTCCGGGTAAATCTCAACCAAAATATCCGGTCGGAGACCTGAAGAAATGGGCTGTCTCTTCTTCGTTTGACCAAGAAACAAATCCTAGGCAAATGACAAGACTGTTGACATTGTGTGGAAGCTGTAGGTATTACAACCTCGGCCCCATTTAATGTGGTTCACCTTTATCAATCGGTTGAAGTTGCGCATGGATATATTTTTCCATTTTCAGTGATCAGATTTTCCTGCACTTTTCGATGAAACGCACGTTCTGTTATAGTCACAGCTGTGATTTAACCAGTTTTATAAACATCTGAGTGTTTTCTATCCACACATACTAATCATATGCATATACTATATTCCTGGCATGAGAAGCAGGGTGCTGAAATGTTGCGCAATTTTTAACAGAATTTTCGAAAAAGTAGGGGATAGGAGTAACAGGTTAATGTGCTTCTTCTTGAGCCACTCCTTTGTTGCCTTGGCCGTGTGTTTTGGGTCATTGT
The DNA here is from genome assembly GCF_023373465.1 of Oncorhynchus keta. NCBI lineage: Eukaryota > Metazoa > Chordata > Actinopteri > Salmoniformes > Salmonidae > Oncorhynchus > Oncorhynchus keta. The sequence goes on along the minus strand of NC_068449.1, from coordinate 41,777,611 downwards.
CATGCTGGAATACCCATCCACGACTCATTTTCAATGTCCTGGCTGAGGGAAGGAGGTACTCACCCAAGATTTGACGGTACATGCGGTGAAGTTGTCCTGTCCCCTTAGCAGAAAAACACCCCCAAAGCATAATGTTTCCACCTCCATGTTTGACGGTGGGGATGGTGTTCTTGGGGTCATAGGCAGCATTCCTCCCCCTCCAAACACTTTCACCCAGTTGTCCTCTGAATCATTCAGATGTTCATTGGCAAACTTCGGACGGGCATGTATATGTGCTTGAGCAGGGGGACCTTGAGGGCGCTGCATGATTTCAGTCCTTCACGGTGTAGTGTGTTACCAATTGTTTTCTTGGTGACTATGGTCCCAGCTGCTTAGAGATCATTGACAAGATCCTCCCGTGTATAACTGTTTGGCCATTATGACCATCATTATGTTTGGAGGAAAAAGGGGGAGGCTTGCAAGCCGAATAAGAACACTATCCCAACCGTGAAGCATGGGGGTGGCAGCATCATGTTGTGTGGGTGCTTTGCTGCAGGAGTGACTGGTTCACTTCACAAAATAGATGGCATCATGAGAGAGTAAAATTATGTGGATATATTGAAGCAACATCTCAAGACATCAGTCAGGAAGTTAAAGCTTGGTGTATGTAAACTTCTGACTTCAACTGTATATATACTGAGATCATGTGACAGTTCATGTGGAACTTCGATTTCACACAGGTGGACTTTATTTAACTAATATGTGACTTTTGCAGATAATTGATTGCGCCAGATCTTGTTAAGGGGCTTCATAGCAAAGGGGTGAATACTTTTGCACACACCACTTTTCCATTTTTTTTTTTTTTGAAACAAGTAATTTTTTCCATTTTACTTCACCAATTTAAACTATTTTGTGTCTGTCCATTACATTAAATCTAAATACAAATACATTTTAATTACAGGTTGTATTGCTACAAAAATAGGAAAAACACCAAGGGGGATGAATATCTTTGCACGGCACTGTGTACATTGAGACTTAATAAAGCTAGTCATCTTGACTAGTTTCTTGTCTCTTTCTCTCTTGCATCAAAGGTTAAAAAACAGTTTAAATAGGAGACAGAATGCGATCGGATAATCATCTACTTGGCTTTCACGTAATTCTTATAGAATTTCCACGTGGACAGGGATTTTGGAAATGTAATCAAAGTTTACTGGAGGACAACTTATTTTTAACTAAGACAAAATCATTTAAAACTGAATTTTTCCAATAGAATATAGGAACAGCAAATCCACTTATTGTTTGGGATACTTTTAAATGTTGTCACGTTCTGACCTTTATTTCCGTTGTTTTGTCATTATTTAGTATGGTCATGGCGTGAGTTGGGGTGGGCAGTCTATGTTTGTTCTTCTATGATTTTGGGATTTCTATGTTTCGGCCTAGTATGGTTCTCAATCAGAGGCAGCCTGGGTTTCACTGTTTGTTTGTGGGTGATTGTCTATGTTGATTGCTTGTGTCAGCACAGTTCTCATTAGCTTCACGGTCGTTATTTAGTTTATTGTTTTTGTATAGTGTGTTTCAGTGTTCAGTGTTTTCTTTATTAAAATTCTAGATGAACACAAACCACGCCGCATATTGGTCCTCCGATCCTTCTCAATAATAAAAAAGCAGTTTCTGGCTATAGAGACAAGACTAACAAGGGAAATGCATGAACTATTAGTAACAGGTATGTAGCAATAAGGGAAAACAAAACTAACTTCAGGAACTTATTCAAGAATGATCTAATGTAATCTATTGTAAAGAAATTAAGCAAACTGGATGGAATTTTGAGAAAAATGCACAAAATTCTTTCTGAATCTGCCACACAGGAACGCTAGAAGGTCTGATTTCACTATTTTTATAACAAGACCCAGATGGCAAATATAACGATTCAGTCTATGTAAAAAACTGGAGGCCCCTTACAATTCAATATTGTGATGCAAAAATTCTAGCGAAATGCAGAGCACTCAGAAATTAAGCACCAGCTGTTAGAGCAGCTCACAGATCACTGCGCCTGTACACACATCCAATCTACCTCATCCACATACTGTATTTATTTCTTTATCTTGCTCCTTTGCACCCCAGTATCTCAACTTGCACATTCATCCTCTGCACATCCTACCATTCCAGTGTTTAATTGCTATATTGTAATTACTTTGCCACCATGGCCTATTTATTGCCTTACCTCTCTTATCCTACCTCGTTTGCACATGCTGTATATACATTTTTCTACTGTATTATTGATTGTATGTTTGTTTATTCCATGTGTAACTCTGTGTTGTTGTATGTGTCACACTGCTTTGCTTTATCTTGGCCAGGTCGCAGTTGCAAATGACAACTTGTTCTCAACTAGCCTGCCTGGTTAAATAAAGGTGAAAAAAAATTAAAGACTTCTTGCTTTTCAGCTAAAATTATTATATAAAATTCTTGCCACCAACAAAATTTTGAATATTTGGGGCATAAATTCATCGAAGCTCTGCAGATTGTGATGTGAGGATACAGAATCAATAGACCATTTATTTTGGTATTGCCCTCGGGTAGCCCGTTTCTGGTCTCAGGTTCAGGAGTGGCTTGAAAATGCATGACATTGATCTAAAATTGACCTTCGAAATAGTACTGTTAGGAGATCTGGAGAGGCCGGGTCAGTCAATTACTAATATACAAATACTCTTAGTAAAAGTATTTATCTTCAACTCGCAATCTATGGATTATATTTGATTAGATTGATTGAATTTGTACTATAAACATTACAGCGTAGTTGAAAGATCTATGTTGTGTAGAAATCCGAAGAGGGTGGCCAGGAGAGATAGATGGGATGGGCTGAGGGAAGCTGAGGGTTGGGATGTGGAATTGGAGACAAGTGGGAGTGGAGTTGCTGGACAGGAGATAGAATGATGGTCAAAGATAAAGTCTAAAAAATAAAGTCATAATAAAATATAATAAAAAGTAAGTTTGAATGTTTGAATGACAATGAGGGGCAGTGTTTTTTTCAGCCAATGCCAGTTTGCCTGAGGCTGATGCCGTGCAGGTGTTTGTACACATGCATATGCACACACTCCACACTCTCATTCAAATACACACATACACGGACACACACATATGTAAATAGTGCCAGACATGCACTCAAACATATAGAGTTGGCCTTGCTCGTATGATTTTAGTTGTCCTTGATGTCCGTACTTTTCTTTTGCATTGTTGTTTCTGTTTCTATTTTCTCATTAGTTCATTTTCTTGGTTGTTGGTGCATTTGGGGGGATTCTTGGGGGTGGGGAATGGAATTTTTTAAAAATTGTATTATTATTATAAAAACAATTATTGGGGGGAGGGTGACTGAAGGAGGGTCTCGGATGGTTGAGGGACAGCTATGGGCAACTGTGGGGGATCTTGGAGGGTTCGCGTCCCCGTTTTTGGGGGTGGGGCCTTGAGGGACATCTGTTGACGTGCCCTTGAGCAGGGTGTTGACCCTGGATGCTTCAGGGGGTGGATTCTATTAGTTCTGAATGGGAGTCTGTTGGATGTCTAGTTTGGTGTAGTTGTTGAGCGGCTTCACTGCAAGTATATTGTATGTTTTGGATATTCCATTTTTAAAAAGTACATGTTTTTTTTTAAAGCTGCGGGGCCAGAAAGATTACCAGGATGTGTACTTAAAGCATGCACAGACCAACTGGCAACTGTCTTCACTGACATTTTCAACATGTCCCTGACCGAATCTGTAATACCTACATGTTTCAAACAGACCACCATAGTCGCTGTGACCAAGAAAGTGAAGGTAACCTGCCTAAATGATTACCGTCCCGTAGCACTCGTCTGTAGCCATGAATTGCTTTGAAAGGCTTGCGACTAGGTGGCGCTATTAAACATTTTGGATGAAAAACGTTCCCGTTTTAAACAAGATATTTTGTCACGAAAAGATGCTCGACTATGCATATAATTGACAGCTTTGGAAGGAAAACACTCTAACGTTTCCAAAACTGCAAAGATATTGTCTGTGAGTGCCACAGAACTGATGTTACAAGCGAAACCCAGATGAAAATCCAACCAGGAAGTGACGCATTTTTTTAAACCGCCTCATGCCAATGACTCCTTATATGGCTGTAAATGAGCTACGAATGAGCTTACGTTTTCCACGTATTCCCCAAGGTGTCTACAGCATTGTGACGTCTTTTTAGGCATTAGGCAGTAAGGGACCATATATAGCATGTGGTCACATGGTGTCTCCCGCAGAAAATCTGGTGTAAAATACTGAGGTAGCCATTTTTCCAATCGCTTCTCATGAGAAACCAATTGCCTCAACGGATATATTATCGAATATATATGTTAACACCTTGAGGATGGATCCTAAACAACGTTTGCCGTATTTCGGTCGATATTATGTAGGTAATTTAGAAAAAAGTTTGGCGTTGTAGTAGTAGCATTTTCCGGTCGATTTCTCAGCCAAGGATGATGAAGAAACGGGAGCATTTTCGCCTACAAAAATAATATTTTTGGAAAAAAGGAACATTTGCTATCTAACTGGGAGTCTCCTGAGTGAAAGCATCTGAAGTTCATCAAAGGTAAATGATTTAATTTGGTTGCTTTTCTTATTTTGCTGCCTGCAGAGCCTAGCATAGCATTATGCCATGATAAACTTACATAAATGCTTGTCTAGCGTTGGCTGTAACGCATATTTAGAAAATCTGAGATGACAGTGTTGTTAACAAAAGACTAAGCTTGTGTTTGAATATATTTTATTCATTTCATTTGCGATTTTCATGAATAGGAAAAGTTTCTAGTGGTATTTATGTCTGCTGCGTTATGCTAATGCGTTTGAGGCTATGATTACGCCCCCGGATACGGGATAGCTAGTCGCAAGAGAGCCTTCTTTAAAAGGCTCCTCTGTCCTCCTCTCGCTCACATCAACACCATCATGCAGGAAACCCTAGACCCGCTCCAATTCGCATACCGCCCCAACTTATCTGCAATCGCAATCGAACTCCGCACTGCCCTTTTCCACCTTGACAAAAGGAACACCTATGTGAGAATGATGTTCATTGACTACAGGTCAGCGTTCAACCCCATAGTGCCCTCAAAGCTCATCACTAAGCTAAGGACCCTGGGACTAAACACCTCCCTCTGCATCCTGGACTTCCTGATGGGCCGCCCCAAAATGGTAAGGTTTGTCAACAACACATCTGCCACGCTGATCTTCAACACTGGATCACCTCATGGGTGTATGCTTAGTCCCCTCCTGTACTCCCTGTTCACCCATGACTGTGTGGCCAAACACGACTCCAACACCATCATTAAGTTTGGTCACGACACAACAGTGGTAGGCCTGATCACAGACAACAATGAGACAGTCTATAGGGAGGAGGTCAGAGACCTGGCAGTCTGGTGCCAGGACAACAACCTCTCCCTCAATGTGAGCAAAACAAAAGGAGATGATCGTGGACAATTGGAAAAGGAGGGCCGAACAGGCCCACATTATCATTGACGGGGCTGTGGAGTGCGTTGAGAGCTTCAAGTTCCTTGGTGTCCATATTATCAACAAACTATCATGGTCCAAACACCCCAAGACAGTTGTGAAGAGGGCATGGCAACACCTTTTCCCCATCAGGAGACTGAAAAGTTTTGACATGGGTCCCCAGATCCTCAAAAAGTTCTACAACCTCACCTTCGGGAGCATCACTGCCTGGTATGGCAAATGCTCGGTATCTGACCGTAAGGCGCTACAGAGGTTAGTGCGAATGGCCCAGTACATCACTGGGGCCAAGCTTCCTGACATCCAGGACCTATATTACGAGGCAGTGTCAGAGGAAGGCCCAAAAAATGGTCAAAGACTCCAGTCACCAAAGTCATAGACTGTTCTCTCTGCTACCACACGGCAAGGGCCAAAAGGCTCCTTAACAGCATCTACCCCCAAGTCATAAGACTGCTGAACAATTAATCAAATGGCGTGCCGGAAAATGAACACCCCACCCTTTGTTTTTACACTGCTGCTAATCGCTGTTTATTATCTATGCATAGTCACTTTACAAATTACATTGACTAAACTGTACCCCCTCACATTGACTCAGTACCGGTACCCCCTGTGTATTGCCTCGATATTGTTGTCATCTTCTTTTGTTACTTTTTTATTACATTTTTTTACTTTAGTTTATTTAGTAAATACTTTCTTAACTCTATTTCTTGAACTGCATGGTTAATTAAAAATGTGTAAATAAGCATATCACAGTAAGGTCCACTACACCTGTTGTATTCGGAGCATGGAACAAATAACATTTTATTTGACCAATTTCTAGGCTTGCTAAGTACTAGAGTATTTAGTCAACAAGCAACTACGCTCCTTTCTATACAGTTGAAGTCAGAAGTTTACATACACCTTAGCCAAATACATTTAAACTCAGTTTTTCACAATTCCTGACATTTAATCCTAGTAAAACTTCCCTGTTTGAGGTCAGTTAGGATCACCACTTTATTTTAAGAATGTGAAATGTCAGAATAATAGTAGAGAGAATGATTCATTTCAGCTTTTTTTTATTTCACATTCCCAGTGGGTCAGAAGTTTACAAACACTCAATTAGTATTTGGTAGCATGGCCTTTAAATTGTTTAATTTGGGTCAAACGTGACAGGTAGCCTTCCACAAGCTTCCCACATTAAGTTGGGTGAATTTTGGTACATTCCTCCTGACAGAGCTGGTGTAACTGAGTCAGATTTTTAGGCCTCCTTGCTCGCACAAGCTTTTTCAGTACTGCCCACATTGTATCGACCGTTGTTGGAAGAAGGTGATTCTGTAACGACTCTCCTCTTCTTCTGATGAGGAGTAAGAGAGGTCGGACCAATGTGCAGCATGATAAGTGTCCATTTTCGTTTATTAAACTGAACACTAAAGAATTCAAAATGACAAAGTGAATGATACAAACCAAAACAGTCCTGAAATGTGAAACAAACATTTCAACAGGAAACAATCACCCACAACTCAAAAGTGAAACCAGGCTACCTAAGTATGGTTCTCAATCAGGGACAACGATTGATAGCCTCCTCTGATTGAGAACCATGCCGGGCCAAACACAGAAATCCCAAAACATAGAAAAAGGAACATAGACAACCCCACCCAACTCACGCCCTGACCATACTAAAACAAAGACATAACAACAGAACTAAGGTCAGAACGAACGTGACACACATATTCTCTACAGGATTGAGGTCAGGGCTTTGTGATGGCCACTCCAACACCTTGACTTTGTTGTCCTTAAGCCATTTTGCCTTTCAGGTTATGTCAATATAGGACTCGTTCTACTGTGAATATAGATACTTTTCTGGAAAATGTTGATTACAAAGTTATCATTTTCCGAATGTAACTTTTCAGTTATTTTAAAATCTGATCAATTTGTCTCACCTCATTAGTCCCATTACAAACATCATAAAATACTTGGTTAACTTTAAATGTAAACACATATTTTCTCATTTAGAAGGTTAACATGACATTACATATTTTCACAAATAAACTCAGCAAAAAAGAAACGTCCCTGTCTTTCAAAGACAATTCGTAAAAATCCAAAAAACTTCACAGATCTTCATTGTAAAGGGTTTAAACATTGTTTCCCATGCTTGTTCAACGAACCATAAACAATTCATGAACATGCACTTGTGGAACGGTCGTTAAGACACTAACAGCTTACAGATGGTGTCACGCCCTGGTCTTAGTATTTTGTGTTTTCTTTATTATTGTGGTTAGGCCAGGGTGTGACATGGGTATTTATGTGGTGTGTTTTGTCTAGGTTTTTTTTGTAGGTTTTGGGATTGTGGTTTAGTGAAGTAGTCTAGGTAAGTCTATGGTTGCCTAGAGTGGTTCTCAATCAGAGGCAGGTGTTTATCGTTGTCTCTGATTGGGAACCATATTTAGGCAGCCATATTCTTTGAGTGTTTCGTGGGTGATTGTTTCTGTCTCTGTGTTTGTTGCACCAGATAGGGATGGTTTGGTTTTTCACGTTTATTGTTTTTTGTATATTGTTCGTATTTTCATCTTTATTAAAGATGTTTATAAATAACCACGCTGCATTTTGGTCCTCCTCTCTTTCAACAGAAGAAAACCGTAATAGATGGTAGGCAATTAAGGTCACAGTTATGAAAACTTAGGACACTAAAGAGGCCTTTTTACTAATTCTGAAAAACACCAAAATAAATATTCCCAGGGTTCCTACTCATCTGTGTGAATGTGCCTTAGGCATGCTGCAACGAGGCATGAGGCCAGGGCAATAAATTGCAATGTCTGTACTGTGAGACGCCTAAGACAGTGCTACAGGGAGACAGGACGGACAGCTGATCGTCCTCGCAGTGGCAGACCATGTGTAACAACACCTGCACAGGATCGGTACATCCGAACATTACAACTGCAGGACAGGTACAGGATGGCAACAACAACTGCCTGAGTTACACCAGGAATGCGCAACCCCTCCATCAGTGCTCAGACTGTCTGCAATAGGTTGAGAGAGGCTGGACTGAGGGCTTGTAGGCCTGTTGTAAGGCAGGTCCTCACCAGACATCACCGGCAACAACGTCACCTATGGGCACAAACCCACCGCCGCTGGACCAGACAGGAATAGCAAAAAGTGCTCTTCACTGACGAGTCGCGGTTTTGTCTCACCAGGGATGATGGTCGGATTAGTTTATTGTCAAAGGAATGAGCGTTACACCAGGGATCGTACTCTGAAGCGGGATCGATTTGGGGGTGGAAGGTCCGTCATAGTCTGGGGCAGTGTGTCACAGCATCATGGGACTGAGCTTGTTGTCATTGCAGGCAATCTCAATGCTATTGGATTTTTGGATTGGCGGGTGAGGGCAAGGGCCATTGACCCCAGAAATGTCTGGGAACTTGCAGGTGCCTTGGTGGAATAGTGGGGTAACATCTCACAGCAAGAACTGGCAAATCTGGTGCAGTCCATGAGGAGGAGATGCACTGCAGTACTTAATGCAGCTGGTGGCCACACCAGATACTGACTGTTACTTTTGATTTTGACCCCCCCTTTGTTCAGGGACACATTATTCCATTTTTGTTAGTCACATGTCTGTGGAACTTGTTCATTTTATGTCTCAGTTGTTGAGTCTTGTTATGTTCATACAAATATTTACACATGTTAAGTTTTCTGAAAATAAACGCAGTTGACAGTGAGAGGACGTGAGTTTAGTTTTGTTTCATCAGACCAGAGGACATTTCTCCAAAAAGTATGATCTTTGTCCCCGTGTGCAGTTGCAAACAGTAGTCTGGCTTTTTTATGGCTTCTTCCTTGCTGAGCAGCCTTTCAGGTTATGTCAATATAGGACTCGTTTTACTGTGGATATAGATACTTTTGTACCTGTTTCCTTCAGCATCTTCACAAGGTCCTTTGCTGTTGTTCTGGGATTTATTTGCACTTCTCACACCAAAGTACGTTCATCTCTAGGAGACAGAACGCGTCTCCTTCCTGAGCGGTATGATGGCTACGTGGTCCCATGGTGTTTATACGTGCATACTATTGTTTGTACAGATGAACGTGGTACCTTCAGGCATTTGGAAATTGCTCCCAAGGATGAACCAGACTTGTGGAGGTCTACAATTTCTTTGTCTGAGGTCTTGGCTGATTTCTTCTGATTTCCCCATGATGTCAAGCAAAGAGGCACTGAGTTTGAAGGTAGGCCTTGAAATACATCCACAGGTACATCTCTGATTGACTCAAATTATGGCAATTAGCCTATCAGAAGCTTCTAAAGCCATGGCATAATTTTCTAGGAATTTGCCAAGCTGTTTAAAGGGCATAGTCAACTTAGCGTATGTAAACTTCTGACCCACTGGAATTGTGATACAGTGAATTATAAGTGGAATAATCTGTCTGTAAACAATTGCTGGAAAAATTACTTGTCATGCACCTTTGTTCTAACAGGCACTTTAGTATTGCCAGCCTAATCTCGGGGGTTGAAAAGCTTGAAGTCATAAACAGCGCTGTGAAGCAAGCATTGCTAAGAGCTGCTGGCAAACGCAGTAAAGTTTGAATGAATGCGTACGAGCCTGCTGCCGCCTACCACCGCTCAGCCAGACTGCTCTATCAAATCATAGACTTAATTATAATATAAGAAACACAGAAATACGAGCCATTGGTCATTATGTTGGTCAAATTCGGAAACAATCATTTCGAAAACAAATAGTTTATTCTCTCAGTGAAATACGGAGCGGTTATGTATTTTAATGAACGGGCGGCAACCCTAAGTCTAAATATTGCTGTTACATTGCACAACCTTCAATGTTGTCATAATTATGTAAAATTCTGGCAAATTAGTTTGCAACGAGCCAGGTGGCCCAAACTGTTGCATATACCCTGACTCTGCGTGCCATGAACTCAAGAGAAGTGACACATTTTCCCTGGTTAATATTGCATGCTAACATGAATTTCCTTTAACTAAATATGCAGGTTTAAAAATATATACTTCTGTGTATTGATTTTAAGAACTGCATTGATGTTTATGGTTAGGTACATTTGTGCAACGATTGTGCTTTTTCTCGCAAATGTGCTTTTGTTAAATCATCCCCCGTTTGGCGAAGTTGGCTGTCTTTGTTAGGAAGAAATGGTTTTCACACAGTTCACAACGAGCCAGGCGGCCCAAACTGCTGCATATACCCTGACTCTGTTGCAGAGAACGCAAGAGAAGTGACACAACTTCCCTAGTTCAAAGAAATTCATGTTAGCCGGCAATATTAACTAATTATGCAGGTTTAAAAATATATACTTGTGTATTGATTTGAAGAAAGGTGTTGATGTTTATAGTTAGGTACACATTGGTGCAACGACGGTGCTTTTTTTCGCGAATGCGCTTGTTAATCACCCGTTTGGCAAAGTAGGCAGTGATTCAATGATAAATTAACAGGCACCGCATCGATTACATGCAACCCAGGACAAGCTAGACAAACTACTAATATCATCAACCATGTGTAGTTAACTAGTGATTATGTTAAGATTGATGGTTTTTTATAAGATAAGTTTAATGCTAGCTAGCACCTTACCTTGGCTCTTTACTGCACTCGCATAACAGGTAGTCAGCCTGCCACGCAGTCTCCTCGCGGAGTGCAATGTAATCGGCCATAATCAGTGTCCAAAAACGCTGATTACCGATTGTTCTGAAAACTTGAAATCGGCCCTAATTAATCGGCCATTCCAATTAATCGGTCGACCTCTAGTCAAAACCCATAGAGAGCTGTAAAGCTGAGACCCTGAGCTTTGACATCATGTATAGTATGTTACTACGTTCCAATTTAGACACAAAAGTGTCAAACTCTGCCATTTTCAATCCATATACAGGTAAGGGTGTAAAGAGCTACTAGCGTCTCGTGAATATATGGCAGAAATATTTTTTCTTTGCTCCAGTATTAATTCAGAATGGTTTGGGCTACAGACGAGCGGTTTTGTGCACTGTAAAGTTGCAACCACGGACACAAAGCCATGCTATATTTGTTCCTATGATAGAGGATGTGGTGTAGCTCAGCCAAGAGCCATATATTAAGAAATTGGTGCCCCTCAAATGACATAAATGTAACAACAGACAGAGCGCACTGGACGTGAAACAACGATACAGGTGTAACCATGTGCCATTTAATGTATTTAATGCACTAATGCTCCCAAGTCAATATCTCATGTGCATTCCACAAGTCATGTTTAAAAAAGATAATCAAGCCCTATGGCCTCTGGTTAAAAGCGGTGCACTACCTATTACGGGTGCCATTGGAGTTGCAGCCCTGGAAGTCAAGGTTTAGGTCTGGGGAAGTGGTTGCAAGGTAATCAGTTCGTGCATCTGCCTGTATGTGGCACGGGCCAAAGATCTGTTTACTCATTAACACTAATTGAGGCAATCTGTACATTCTTTTTTTACACCTGCATGTTTATCTGGCACACCGGCAAGGGGGCGCCAGGTCAATTGCCGGGGTAGGTGATTTTTGGTTAACCATCAGCCAGCTGGAGAGAGAGGGGTAACTAAGTGATGTCAGGCTCTCATCCTGTGGGATACCTCGCAGCTAGATGCAACATCCTGGCATTCGCCGTCCCTTTTTGGATGAGGAGGGAAAAAAACTGCTTTTAACTCTTGCTCAAATTTTAAATGTAATTTGAGGACAAAAAGTTGTGTCTCTAACTGGCTTGGGTACTCTTTGTTTGCTCTTAATAGACAACCTTGACGTTATTTAAAGGTACAATTACATCCGAGAGCAATGGACCACCTTAACATATTTCTTTACCAACACTCCAGACACAACAGAGGCTGCCCTTCTTATATTAAGACAAATAACCCACTACTCATAGACAGTGCTAACTGTCAGTGCTAACATTAGCCAGGGGAGCTAAAGCAAGTCTTCAGGCCTCAGACAAGGTCACTCATCACACCAGAATGGTTGACAGATCCACCTCTGTTACATTGGTACACAGACTTAAGCCTAAGAAGCAATACAGCTAACATAGATACTTCACCAAGCCTCATTAGACTGTGAAAAATAATAAGCTGATCTCATATCAGTTTTATCACACACAAGTCAGCTTATTTTGTCAGTCCTTCTCTGTTTGTCATGCCATCGCGGCCTGTGACATATGCTTAGTGGCAACACGATTTGTCCCCATAGCCTGATGATTTCAGTCATTGTCACTGTAGGAGCTACTGGTAGACAGTGCAACTTCCTGTGGCTAAGTGTACTTAGTTACACTAGCCTGCTGTAAATGGCTCATTCTTTAAAGAGGACACGCACTTGGCTTGTGCTTGGGCTCTTTGCTGTGCCACGGTAATCATTCAAACAGCATGCACAGCCTGCTCTCTAGAATAAACATGTGGACTGGTGGACCTTAGCAGATAGCCTTGTGAGTAGCGCACTATATAGGGAATGAGGTGCCATTTGGGACACAACCCTATTAAAATTTTGACCACAAAGAAGAGTTGATATGGCCATGCAAGATTGTACTCAGATTGGCTGGAAATATGAACATTCATGGTTGATATAGAGGTTGCATTTATCCCTTTTTTTCAGCCAGTCATAGAATAACCCTTTTCAAGGAGCACATTGTAACAAGTCTCCATGGCCTTCCAGTTTTTATCCATTCGAGCCCACCAGCACATAGATTTTGCATCTTATTCTGTTATGGCCAGGTAAGCTCTACGCAATTGAAAGTATGCCTATGCCTATTCACTATACTGAACAAAAATATAAACGCAATATGTAAAGTGTTGGTCCCATGTTTCATAAGGTGAAATAAAATTGATTTTCAAATGTTGTGCACAATTGTTTACATCCCTTTTAAGTGAGCATTTCTCCTTTGACAAGATATCCATCCACCAGACAGGTGTGGCATATCAAGAAGCTGATTAAACAGTATGATCATTACACAGGTGCACCCTGTGCCGGGGACAATAAAAAGGCCACTCTAAAATGTGCTGTTTTGTCACACAACACAATGCCACAGATGTCTCAAGTTTTGAGGGACTGAGCAATTGGCATGCTGACTGCCGGAATGTCCACCAGATAATTGAATGTTACTTTCTCTACCATAAGCCACCTCTAACAACGTTTTAGAGATTTTGGCAGTACATCCAACTGGCCAACCGCAAACCACATGTAACCACGCTCTCCCAGGACCTCCACATCTGACTTTTTCACTTGCGGAATTGTCTGAGACCAGACACACAGACAGCTGATGAAACTGTGGGTTTGCACAATTGAAGAATTTCTGCACAAAATGTCAAAAACCGTCTAAGGGAAGCTCATCTGCATGCTCTTCATCCTTACCTGGGTCTCGACCTGACTGCAGTTCAGTGTCGTAACCAACTTCTGTGGGCAAATGCTCACCTTCGATGGCCACTGGCACGCTGGAGAAGTGTGCTCTTCACAGATGAGTCTCGGTTTCAACTGTACCGGGCAGATGGCAGATGGCGTCATGTGGGCGAGCGTTTTGCTGATGTAAACGTTGTGAACAGAGTGCCCCATGGTGGCGGTGGGCTTATGCCATGGGCAGGCATAAGCTATGGACTACGAACACAATTGCACTTTATATACTGTGACGAGATCCTGAGGCCCATTGTCGTGCCATTCATCCACCGCAATCACCTCATGTTTCAGCAGGATAATGCACGGACCCATTTCACAAGGATCTCTACACAATTCCTGGTAGCTGAAAATGTCCCAGTTCTTCCATGGCCTGCATACTCACCAGACATTTTAGATGTTTTAACCATTGAGCATGTCTACGATGCTCTAGATCAACGTGTACAACAGGGTTTGAGTTCCCGTCAATATACAGCAACTTTGCAAAGCCATTGAAGAGGAGTGGAACAACATTTCACAGGCCACAATCAACAGCCTGATCAACTCTATGCTAAGCAATGTGTCGCGCTGCATGAGGCAAATAGTGGTCACACCAGATACGGACTGGTTTCCTGATCCACGCCCCTACCTTTTTTTAAAGTATCTGTGACCAACAGATGCATATCTTTATTCCCAGTCAATGAGAAATCCATAGATTAGGGCCTAATTCATTTATTTCAATTGAATGATTTCCGTATATGAACTGTAACTCAGTAAAATCTTTTGAAATATTTGCAAGTTGTGTTTATATTTTTTGTTCAGTGTAGAATAAACTAAAAGGAACAGAGTTCCCCATGGTGGCTACTTGAGTCATTCAAATTGGTGTTATAAAACCTCTTACTTTATGCACATGTCAAAATTTCCTCTCCATAGCAACTTCAATTCCATGTTCTACAAATGCACGGTCCATGACATGATAGACTCAGAAAGAGAGAGCATCAATAAAAAAGCCAGTGGAATAAATTTAAGGGATTAGAGGAGAGAGAGAGACAGAGACCGAGACCGAGAAATCAATCGGCTGTCTTCCTGGTCAACTGGGACGTTTTTTGTTTAACTTAGCATAAAAAACGCGCGTTAATTAACGTGACACAATTCGCTGTGATCTCCCAGCTAATTGCTTTTCTTTTCGGGTCATGCAATCAGACTCACCACGCAAAATCTGTGGGAAAACATCATGGTGCCAGCCCTGTAATTGCCTGCTCCTTTCTCCAAAGATACTGTAAAGAGCGAGAGAGTGAGAGAGTGAGAGAGAGAGAGAGAGAGAGAGAGGGGGATCATTTGAACATTTTCCCAATTGGTGTCTCAATATAAATGGGCAGCATCAGATCAGACGAGGCTTTTTGGACCACAACAAAAGGGTTAGTACAAAGACAATGGAGAAAGAGCCATCTTAAACAAATGCAAGCAATATCTTGATTGCTTTGATTTGGAGCAACAGGGTAGTTCAAGTACACAGAAGGTGCGTGTTGTTTATCCTCGGTAGCTCAGTTAGTAGACCATGGCTCTTCCAGGGGGTTCGATTACCGGGACCACCTGTACGTAAAATGTATGCATGCGTGACTTTACTTTACCTTGGATAAAGTAGGGGTGTGCTGATCTCATATCAGTTTTATCACACACAGTGAGAAAGTTAGACACACAGATGTCATACCCCGCAGGACAAGCTAACCTCTCACCATTACAATAACAGGGGAGGTTAAGCATTTTGGATGGAATATGACATGTGTGTCCAACTTTCTTGCTCATCATTATTCACGATTCATTCAGGAGGTTTTTTTCTAAACGTTTCACCCAATATGGATGGAATATCTTCAAATTAAAGCTGACAGTCTGCACTTTAACCTCATAGTCATTGTGTCTGTTCAAATCCAAAGTGCTGGAGTACAGAGCCAAAATAATCCAAACAAATGTGTCACTGTCCCAATACTTTTGGAGCTCACTGTATTGTTTCACTTTCTAAGGGGGCAAAACATTTCTCTCCCGACACTTATGCCACAACATTTATTCTATCAAAATAAACGATCTACATTTGTAATTTTATTTTCTACGGATCTGTCGCTCAGAAAACATGCTTGGGCGAGAAGAACGGTTTTGGATCATGACATAAGGACAGATGTCGTCAGCAATGGAATAAATATACGGACGTAGAAAGTAGACCTACAAAACGACGCTAATTAGACAG
Source organism: Oncorhynchus keta (assembly GCF_023373465.1). Classification (NCBI taxonomy): domain Eukaryota; kingdom Metazoa; phylum Chordata; class Actinopteri; order Salmoniformes; family Salmonidae; genus Oncorhynchus; species Oncorhynchus keta. The sequence goes on along the minus strand of NC_068449.1, from coordinate 41,761,566 downwards.
ACAAAAACAAACAGATGGCCTCAGCAAAGTGTAACAGAAAAAAAACTACAGTGAACAACAATGACTAGCAATGGATTCTGATTCGTACATGATGTTTGGAGAAGGGGAGACTTGTGCCCTGAGACGAGTGACTGGTATGAGTGAATGAAACAGCCGTGCGTGTCAGTCTGGGGAAATGAGAGCAGACGGAGAGTGGCTTGTTCTAATCCAATCGTTACAGCAGGCTCAACCAGTTTCTTTACAGACAGGAGAGCTAGACAATAGTTGTTTGGAGCACACAGCGTTTCGCATTGTTGAAAGTGATTTGTTTCCATTTCACAGATAATTACAAAAAAATGACTTGTGTCATAATCGTATTCGCAGAATTCTCCATATCCATTAAGATGACTTGTTTTGTCCGAGTACTCGACACACCCCTTGGATAAAATCATCTGCTAAATGGCATATATCATCATATTATTAATGCTGCATTTAGACAAGGGACGCAAATACAGTCAAACTAGTCGGCATAGCGGGACAAGAAAGCAAAGCAGAGGGTGACGGCAAAAGCAAGCCAGCACGAAAGGTATGCATTGCTATGGTGATTTCAGTAAACAAAAGTAATCAAATCAACATCCGGTAGAAAACATGAATGAATGTTCACACACACACACACACACATTTAGTTAAGAGGGCTGAGCATGATGTGCTTTTTGTGCTAATTCAGTTTGCCGCCACACATTTTCAGAGTTCTGCGGTGCATATCATCATCTTTTGAACATGGAGTTGTGTGCTAAAGATCAACTTTCGTAGTATGTTACAGTTACTTAACATGCGTTACAGCTACTTACATCATTTTGGGTCTATTGGCAATTTATCGACGTCATAACATTTGAAGAGAGGGCAAGAGAAAGAGAGGGCATTTTGTATTGTATATGCACGAGTTCTAACCCGAGGAGGGGTGGATTCAGGAAACAGAAGGAAAGGAATGATAGAGGAGGAGGAGTAGAAGAGGTTATAGGTTAGTGTCTTTCGCACTAAAGGCCGTGGTGAAGCAAGCCAAGGTCAGAACTGGACCTGAGGCTGAGTGAGAAACATTTTGGGGTTTACTCTGTCAACACCCACAACGATAACTAAAAAATGACTGAGTAAGCACCCAATTGAAGAGGAAACACAGGCGGAAAAACCACAGGAGGAGAGCGTTGGAAAGTTGCTGCTTACTTAGTGGACAAACTTGCAATGTTACTACAATGTTTTCCGAATGTTTTTACAATGTTCTACTTTACATCCACAGTGATGCACATTAAATTGTTACTATGTTGATGAAAGTCAACAACTGCAGGTATAACATGATTGGTGCTATGTCCAAGAACTGTGTTGTGAAGATTAACAACAACAGATGTGTTTTTTAGACAGACTTCTCAATTTATTTTTTTACTCTCTTCCTTTAAATGAATGCAAAAAAAACAAGAACAAAAAAACTCATAATAACATAACATAATCAAAAACCTTGCGTGTCTTCATCTGCAGTAAATGCTCTAAAGAATCAGACATGTACTCCCTCAATGTAGGCTGTCTAATTGCGTGACATCTGGAATCCAATTTTTGAGAGAGGGGGATTGAAGTGTTGAAATGTGCTTGTTCTCATCGTCACCGCTGCTGTGCTACAACTCGTCACGTCAGAATCCCTTTGTGGTGGTCTTTGATCTTGGTTTGGAAGAGCTCAAAAGGAGTGTTCTTTTAAACTGGGCCGGTCCGGGCTTAGCTTTTGATCTCTGGTTATCGTGGGTGGCCTAATAATCAGGACACGAGAGGAGAGTAATCTGACATGTATGACACACAAAGAGATCCTCATCAACCAGTTCTCTCCTGAGAGTTGATAAAGGTCACTTTGGTGATTGTGGGTGATCTGATTGATCTCAACAAGGTCAGATGGTTTTAGATCGTTTGGCTTCAAAATATCCCCTCACGGGTTACACAATCCATGGAGCGATACGTAACTGAAAAGTATGGTTCCAAAACAGCTTCCAAATCAGTATCCCCTATGCAGCCTTCTGCCGTTTCCCCCTACAACTGTTCCAGGGCTGCTTTACAACATCTGAACTTCTGCATCTAACCCCTAGGAGGTGTGTCTCGGGGGGCTGGGTTGTAAGAAAGAACGTACATTATCATTGGTCCTATCTTCTCTATGCTCTTGTATGAGGCATAGTTTAACAACTGAGCTAGTATTTTATAAGAAGTCGGACAAGAAAGCAGGCAGGCGTAGAGGTGGTGTGGCTTAACAATCATCACAATCCTCATCATGTAGCATGACTACAAGTTAATGCTACTAGCATAACCTAACCTAACATAAAAAAAACACTGCTGTGATCAGGTCGACCCAGCCCAATGGTTTCCCTGTGGACTAACACCAGATCATAGAATGACATAATTACCGCCTAATACTAACATCACATCATTTAACAGCCAAACGTAACATCAATGGCACTGTCAGGACAACCCAGAGCATGCGCTTCCCTGTGAATGTACTTCAGTCACATAGGTGACTCTCTAGGGACTTGCTACAGAGGATTAGGTTTTATATATATTTATAGAGTGAATTAATAAATCCCGCTAATTATTCTAGGTCACCTGGATTGGACCGTGTGATGCAGTTATGTTGATCAAATTGACAGTAGTGAGAAAGCAGGGTAATATTAACTAGGAACCTGACGGAAGTCAATGGGCCGAAATGCAGAGGGACAATTTCAATTTAAAATTGTTGTCATTTAGCAGATGCTTTTTATCCAGAGCGACTTAAAGTAGTGCATTCATCTAAAAATAGGTAGGGGAGACAACATATCAAAATCGTAGCAGGTACATCTTCCCTCAAAGTAATGGGGGTGGGAGGGCAGTTCCTCTTGCTGCTCCATAGGAAAGCACCAGGGTCTTAAAGATGATGTGTGCCTCGACTGGAAGCCAGTGGAGTGTGCGGAGGAGTGGGGTGACATGGGAGAACTTGGGAAGGTTGAACACCAGGCGGGCTGCGTCATTCTGGATAAGTTGAGGGAGTTTGATGACAAAAGCGGGGAGCCCAGCCAAACAGAGAGTTACAGTAGTCCAGACAAGTGCCTGGGTTAGTACCTGCACCACTTCCTGTGTGAGGAAAGGTCGCACTCTACAGATGTTGTAGAGCATGAACCGGCAGGAGCGAGTCACTGAATTGATGTTTGCAGAGAACAACAGGGTGTTGTCCAGGGTCACGCCAAAGTTCTACCTGAACTTGTCCAATAAGAAACTCGTTTTCATTTTCCGTTGCAAAACATTTTGCTACGGTGTGCACTGATGAATACGATCCTGGTGCAGGAGATCTGGTAACAATCACAAAGCAGGGCCTGCGTGTGTGCAGTGAATGTCTGTGGCTTGGGTCTTTTGGTAACAACTTCATAGCTCAAGACATTATACATGTGCTTATATTGCACTGTAAAGTCATTTTCCAAAATTGTGCAGTGTTTAATGTGTGTATTTGGGAATAGTTGATTAGAACAGTGGAACGAGGAGGGCCTCGGAAAAACGCACATCTTGTTATCGTGAATCCAAAGAGGACAGTCACGCTGCAAGGTAACAGCCGTTCTCTGACAGACAGTGAAGTCACCAGCTAAAGTCTCTGATCTCCCAAACCGCATCTCTATCAGGAGTTTGAACTCACCAGACACCCAGGATATTTCACCCAAAATATGATGTTTTCAGTCAGACTTTTTTTTTCTAGAGTAATGAGAATAAAGTACAGGCCCGTGCAAGTCCATTCACGGCGGCGTCGTATCGATCTCCATTGAGATCAGCTAAAGCCATTTTTAGCGTGTGATTATGAAAGCTCGTCCGTTAGTCCCTAGTTGTATAAGAGGGGCCTCGGTATTATAAGCACTGTATGAACTTTCTGTCCACAAAGGATACATTTAGTTCCATGTCTATTTTCTGAGCCAGACACCAAGTCCCACACGGTTCTGATCAAAAGTAGTGCACTATACAGCGAATAGGGTAACATAAAACAGGCCTTATTGTGGAACGAGCGAGAGAAGATGGTTCAAAACAGAATGTGATGGAGAGGAGTCCTCAATAGCCTATGCTCCCTGAGGAGCAGATGGGCCTAAGTAAAGAATAAGGTAAAAATGTCCATGCCACTACTGCGCTGTTGCATCTGCATTGAATATAGAATGCATTTCTGCTCTGTTGACGTGGCCTACAAAATCTAGACGGGGCCTACTTTATCAAATAAAACAATAGAAAAAGAGAAGGTGAACATTTTCTCTCTGCATTTATCAAGGAATGCACTTCAGTCTGTCTTTTTGCGTGGAAAGGGAAAAGGTGATAGTTCATTGTCATTTTCCCCCCCTATGTACTGTCAGGTGAGTTCGCTTGCACCCCAAATGGCACCCTGTTCCCTACATAGTGCACTACTTAATGCCCTTTGTAGGGAACAGGGTGCCATTTGAGACACAGGCTATGTTTCCCCCAGACACCTATGGGATATGAGACCAGGGGAACAAGAGCAGACTGTGGCTTACTACGTGATGAACAACGTTCCACGGAGAGAAGCACGGGGTAACCTTTAAAAACATACACCTCTGCTGAATCTTGACGTTGTACACTGGCTGCACAGGGCGTCTAGCAGGGCAAGTTCTGGGCAGCTTGACTGACATGTTTTTCAAATGTCTATGTTTTTTATATCTACTTCATAGATTTTTGGGACAAGTAAGGGAGTGAGTGAGTAATCCTTCATTTTTTTTACATACAGATCTGCCTTGTTGCAACTCATAAAATAAAGCTCCTTAGCTTAGCTCCTACAGTACATTCCTTTTCCCTCTTCCTTTTTCAATTTAGTAAATATAAAAGATGATGTGTAACAATGTTCAGGTAACCTTAGAAAAATTGGCTAATTATCAATGTCAATGTTTTTAATTTATTTTAAAAGTAACCCAATTACTCTTACTCTTTTTAAATTAGCTACTTTTTTAAATTAGCTACTTTTTACTTTTACTTAAGTCATGTTGCCAGGGGTAGGCCGTCATTGTAAATAAGAATTTGTTCTTAACTGACTTGCCTAGTTAAATAAAGGTTTAATAAATTAAATAATATCATTAACTTTTTAGGGATAGGGGAATAGTCGATTTAGTTCACTTTAGATGAATTGCGTGCCCATAGTGAACTGCCTCCTACTCTGTGCCAGATGTTAATATATGCATATTATTATTACTATTGGGTAAAACACACCCTGAAGTTTCTAAAACTGTTTGAATTATGTCTGTGAGTATAACAGAACTCATATGGCAGGCAAAAACCTGAGAAGAAATCCAAACAGTTAGTGGGGAATCTGAGGTCGATTTTCAACCCAGCCCCTATTAAATACACAGTGGGATATTGGTTATGTTGCACTTCTTAAGGCTTCCACTAGATGTCAACTGTCTTTAGAAACTTGAATGAGGCTTCTACTGTGATGTGGAGCCGGATGGGAGCTGTTTGGGTCAGTGGTCTGGCAGAGAGCCAGGTCCTGGTCACGTGCATTTCACATGATAGCGACCTGCGTTCCATGGCTTTTCTACAGACATTGGAATTCTCCGGTTGGAACGTTATTGAAGATTTATGATAACAACATCCTAAAGATGGATTCTATACTTAGTTTGAAATATTTCTAGGACCTGTATATAACATTTTGAAGTTTTAGTTCGACTTTAGGCTGGACATGCACGAGCGTTTGGATTTCTGTACTAAACGCGCTAACAAAAGTAATACCACCACAGTGGAAATAAATAAATGGACATTATCGAACAAAACAAATATTTATTGTGAAACTAGGATTCCTGGGAATGCATTCTGATTAAAATCATCAAAGGTAAGGGAATATTTATAATGTTATTTCTGATTTCGGTTGACTCCAACATGACGGATAATTTTTTTGTTTTTTGTTTTTTCCGTAAAGTTTTTTAAAAATCTGACCCAGCGGTTGCATTAAGGAGAGGTATATCTATATGTCCATGTCTAACAATTGTATTTATCGACATTGAAATTAGTATTTCTGTAAATTGATGTGGCTCTCTGGAATATCACCGGATGTTTTTGGAACTAGCGAACGTAACGTGCCAATGTATACTGAGATTGTTTTATATAAATATGAACTTTATGAAACAAAACATACATGTATTGTGTAACATGACGTCTTATGAGTGTCATCTGATGAAGATCATCATAGGTTAGTGATTCATTTTATCACTATTTGTGCTTTTTGTGACTTTTTGTGCTTTTTGTGACTTTTTGGTGGTGACCTAACATAATTGTTTCTGGTGCTTTCGCTGTAAAGCCTATTTGAAATCGGACACAGTGGCTGGATTAACAACAAGATTACTTTTAAAACGGTATAAAATACATGTAGGTTTGAGGAATTTTAATTATGAGATTTCTAATGTTTTTAATTTGGCGCCCTGCACTTTCACTGGCTGTTGTCATATCGATCCTGTTAACAGGATTGCAGCCCAAGACAAAATCTTCATCCAGTGCGAGCGGAGTAATCACTGTCCTGATAACCAGAAGCTCTTTTCGGTCATAAGAGACGGTGGCAGAAACATTAGGTACAAAATAAGTTACAAATAATACAAAAACACACACAATAGCACAATTGGTTAGGAGACTGTAAAACGGCAGCCATCTCCTCTGGCGCCAGTGGGGATCGCGTCTGGCTCTCTACCAGGAACCTCCCCCCAGTGATTACCGTATCTCACCTTCATTTCGTGTCTCCCTTCACAGGCCAGTGGTTACTGGCTGATGCTGTCCCCCATGACACCCCTCGTTCCCCACTGGACGTCGATGGAGCTCCCACCTATGCCGTCAGATCCCTACTGGACTCCCGACGTTGTGGGGGTCGGCTCCAGTACCTGGTGGCCTGGGACGGGTAATGTCCATAGGAGCTGTGTTGGGTTCCGGTGGAGGACAGTCTGGATCTCAACATCATCCGTGATTTCCATCTCTAGCTCCTCGTCCTCGGTTCCATCCCTCTGGCCGGTGTGTTGCGGCTGGAGCCGCGCGTCAGGAGGAGGGTACTGTCACGTCTACTCCCGCTTCTCCCCTCCCGGTTTACTAACCACCGGTTCTGGGAATCATCATTACGTGCACCTGGCTTTCATCATTACGCGCACCTGATCGTCATCATCAAGCACACCTGTTCTCCATTACCTCACTCATTACCTCCCCTTTATCTGGCACTCCCTTAGGTTCCTTCCCCAGGCAGTATTGTTTCTGTTTGTTCATGTCTCGGCGCTACTCCTACGTTGTATTGGCCCATGTTCATTGTTATATTAGACTTACCTCCTGCACCTGCTTCTCGACTTCCAGCGTGTACACCTTTACAAAATATTTTATTCGAAGTGGATAGAATGTCCTCGTTATTTTAATTAACTTTAGTGAGATGAATGAGCAAGAAAGGCAAACAAAAATGTGGTTTCTCAGTAAGTTTGATTAGCTAAATGTAGGAAGCAATGCCCCAGTATAGATCTAGGAGTCTCTGCCAAACTCTAAACAATGACAGAGTTGAGTGAGGTCTAAACTGTGCCTTCATAGCTTACATTTGGAAGATGCACTCCTGTGTGCCAGTAGGAATAGGGTGAAGTTGCCCCTAGACACTGACCTTGAGTCAGTTTTGCAATTCCTCCACTCATGGTTAAGGTTGGGGGAGGGGGAGATTATCCTAGATCTGTACCTAGTGGAAACTTCCACTTATGAGAGTGTGCCCATAAGGTTAAGTGGTAACATTCCCTACAGCAAGGACATATTACAGGTTTAAGGTTCAAACCCCACTTCTGCCTTTCTTTCCCTCCTCCTGGGAGTATTTGATGATTTTTACTGGATGTCCAATGTCGTAAGTAGGCCCAAATCAGCCAGAATTCAGACATTGGAGTGCATGTTCTTTTTTCATTATTTAAGAGCGGAATTCCACTTCATTCAGACACTGTGGAATAAAATGGGGTAGCACATTTTATTCCACAGTGTCTGAATGAAGTGGAATTCCGCTCTTAAATAATGAAAAAAGAACATGCACTCCAATGTCTGAATTCTGGCTGATTTGGGCCTGCTTACGACATTGGACATCCAGTAAAAATCATCAAATACTCCCACGCATGCACACGTAATCAAACCAAATCGTACATAAACCTATCAATCTACAACTGACTGACATGGGCCTAGTGCAAGGAGTACAGTACCAAGACTCTCTCTTCCAGTACATGAGACAGAATTTGTCCCAAATGGCACCCTATTCCTATATAGTGCACTTATTTTGACCAGGATCTATAGGGTCCTGGTCAAATGTAGTACACTATATAAGGAATAGGGGGCTATTTGGGACATAACCATGGAGATGGCACTGGGACACTTAGGGAATTGATTGAATCCCTCGAGGACTCTTGAGAGGATCACAGTGAAGCGCACTCAAGCGTCGGCGCATCGCATCAGTGAGATGGTGGAGGGGAAAAAAGAACAGAAACATGTCTCCAAGAACAGGAAGAGAGAGAGAACCTTGAGTACCATGCAACGGCTAATGCTCAAGATGATTGGAAAGCATGACCCGGTCACTAATCAAATAATCAAAAATTAAATCTCGTCCTTCCCACTGTTTACTTCCATTGTGAAATAACAATAATCATTAGAGATATTGCCATATCCAATAAAGGTTATCCGTAAAACAATATCAACGCAGATGCCAAGATGGGTGGTTTGTGATTGCCTTAGTATGCTATGTTTATGATGTGTTTATATGTGTGGAAAGTATACTTTACGATAGTTAAATGTAAACTGTTACCAAATATTGTGGTGAGGACAGAGATGCTGAACATACTGCTTCATGGGTCAATGACGTCAAACATCAAACTGTAATCTGCGGTACCCAAAACTAAGCAACAAAGTTCTGATATCTTCTTGAAACTGCAGAAACATCCCCACTAGGACCACCTATACAAACTGCACACATACTGTAACTGTAAGTCTCTTTGGATAAAAGCATCTGGTAAATGGCATATATTACAAAGGAAGAAAAGGTCAAATTACTGCATATTTGCACACCTTTTAACATCAAGCAGTATGACAACAGCTTGAAGGCTCCCTGTGTTACACACGCTACGATAGCCGAGTTTGACATGCTAATTATGACAAACAGCTTGCTGTCGTGCTGGAGACGTTCCTTTCTGAGTGAAAACTCATATAACTGAGCCTGAGAGGAGACGGCGGGAGTTTTCAGTTTTGACGCATTCACAGTATTGTCTCAGTCTCGCCAACAATGTTCCTGTCATATCAATTCATTATCAAGGAAGGGAGAGAAGGAAAGAGAGAAAAAGAGAGTTAGGTAGAGAGGAAGCGAGTGTGACGGGGGGACGGGGACGTGTGTCTAGATTCGATGTTCCTTTTAAACCAATCAATCTTCTTTGTAATTTCCAAGGTCACTGCCACAGTTAAAATTCCCACTAATTTGGATGAAAACACAAACAAGTGTGTCATCTCATTCAGCCGTGGCAGAAGTTGTGCGATGATCAGTCAAACAGATGGCTAGCTAGACAGCGGATGCTTCTCCCCTTCCAAGCATCTTCGGCAAATGGAGTAAAAATAAAAACATCTCATGGAGAACGGGAGGACTAACTGACACATCTCTTTCCCCAAGAGTGTTCCCTGTCTTTTGGGGGGAGTGAAATTTATTTCACTTTTTTAGGGGGCAGCATTTTCACGTTTGGATGAAAAGCGTGCCCAGAGTAAACTGCCTGCTACTCAGGCCCAGTTGCTAATATATGCATATTAGTACATGTGGATAGAAAACACTCTGAGGTTTCTAAAACTGTTTGAATGATGTCTGTGAGTATAACAGAACTCAAATGGCAGGCAAAAACCTTAGAAAAATCCAACCCGGAAGTGGGAAATCTGAGGTTTGTAGTTTTTCAACTCATTGCCTATCGAATATACAGTGTCTATGGGGTCGAAATGCACTTCCTAAGGCTTCCACTAGATGTCAATAGTCTTTAGAACCTTGTTTGATGCTTCTACTGTGAAGGAGGGGGAATAGGAGCTGAATGACTCAGTGGTCTGTCAGAGTGGTATGAGCTGGTCATGCGCATTCACGTGAGAGTTAGCTTGCACTCCATTGCATTTCTGAAGACAAAGGAATATTCCGGTTGGAACATTATTGAAGATTTATGATAAAAACATCCTAAAGATTGATTCTATACATTGTTTGACATGTTTCTATGAACTGTAATATGACTTTTCTTCTGAACTTTCGCCTGGACCTGCCCGCGCGTCGTGAGTTTGGATTTGTGAACTGAACGCGCTAACAAAAGGAGGTATTTGGACATAATTGATGGACTTTATCGAACAAATCAAACATTTATTGTGGAACTGGGATTCCTGGGAGTGCATTATGATGACGATCATCACAGGTAAGTGAATATTTATAACGCTATTTCTGATTTCTGTTGACTCCAACATGGCGGATATCTGTATGGCTTGATTTGTTGTCTGAGCGCCGTTTAAAAAAAAATCTGACACATTTACATTTACATTTAAGTCATTTAGCAGACGCTCTTATCCAGAGCGACTTACACAGCGGATGCATTAAGGAGAGTGTTTATCTCTAATTCTGTGCATAACACTTGTAACTTATATTAACGTTTATGCTAACTATTTCTGTAAATTCATGTGGCTCTTTGCAAAATCACCGGATGTTTTGGAAGCAAAACATTACTGAACGTAACGCGGCAATGTAAACTGAGATTTTTTTATATAAATTTGCACTTTATCAAACAAAACATACATGTATTGTGTAACATGAAGTCCTATGAGTGTCATCTGATGAAGATCATCAAAGGTTAGTGATTAATTCTATCTCTATTTCTGCTTTTTGAGCTCCTCTCATTGCTGGAAAATGTCTGTGTGTGTTTTTGTGACTAGGCTCTGACATAATCATATGTTGTGCTTTCGCTGTAAAGCCTATTTGAAATCGGACACGATTGGTAGATTAACAAGAAGTGTGTCTTTAATTTGGTGTATTGCACTTGGAAATGTATGAAAGTTACATAATTCTAAAAAATATTTTTGAATTTCGCGCACTGCCTTTTCTGCGGAATGTTGTCGAGGCGCTACCGCTTTGTCTCATTAGAGTCATATAATTTGACTGTGTTTCCGGGCCTGACTTTTACTCTTGCAACTCTTTGCCCAATTACTCTGTCAAGGCTCTGCCAGGCAGGGAACAGCCTTGACGTCTGAACTTGCTCAGTGCTGCCTGCTCAGCACTGCCTGGTCACCTTGGCATCTGGGCTGGACCCACCTCCACCCTAGCTGCCAAACCCACACGCCACAAGACGGAGAGCCCCTCTCTCGGAGGAAAATTACAGTCTTCACCAACCCGAGTCTGACTCAAATGTCAGCAATTCACTTGTTCATGAATGGGAAGGGAGTGAAATGTCAAGTTACGCTTTTTAAAGCGAATTGCCTTCAGTGTCTTTCAAGACATGGGATTCTTTGGTAACGGGCACTGATTAAAGGAGGAGGCTGAATGCGTTTCCACCTCCGCCTTCCCCACTCACTTGCCTGATGAGCAGATGGGTATTAATAAACTAAGGAGGGAAAATATGCAGAATGGTCTAAGAAAACTGTGTGGCTGTAAAAGAAAGTTGTATTACTACATTACATCTGGTGCCCAGTGCCCACGCACTGCCCTATATGGTATGATCATCTTTGCAACTCTGTTGTCTTCTTGTTTCCTAGGCTGTGCTACAAGCTACAAATCAAGTAATGATCATTTTGAGCTGCCCATGGTTTTATTCTCATTACGAACACGTGCAGAATGGTTGAAAATATGTTGTGAATATGTTAGCCCAATAGACGGGTTGGTTGTTTAGTAACAAAACCGACACGAGTGCAACTATGGGGCAAAACAGACAGGGTTAGCTTACAGTGCATTTGGAAATTATTCAGACCCCTTGACTTTTTACATATTTTGTAACATCACAGCCTTCTAAAATGGATTAAATACATGTTTTCCTCATTAGTCTACACACAATACCCCATAATGACAAAGCAAAAAATGTTTTTTAGTTTTTTTTGTTTGTGAATGTGTTTTTTTTTTAATAACCTGAAATATTGCATTTACATAAGTATTCAGACCCTTTACTCAGTACTTTGTTGAAGCACCTTTGGCTGAGATTACAGCCACGAGTCTTCTTGGATACAAGCTTGGCACAGCTACAAGCTTGGCACAAGCTGGGCACACCTGTATTTGGGGAGCTTCCCCCATCCTTCTCTACAAATCCTCTCAAGCTCTGTCAGGTTGGATGGGGAGGGTCGCTGCACAGCTTTTCTCATGTATTTACAGAGATGTTTGATGGGGTTCAAGTCTGGGCTCTGGATGGCCCACTCAAGGACATTCAGAGAATTGTCCCAAAGCCACTCCAGTGTTGTCTTGGTTGTGTGCTTAGGGTCGTTGTCCTGTTGAAAGATGAACCTTTCCTGAGTTCTTGAGCAGGTTTTAATCGAGAATCTCTGTACTTTGCTCTGTTCATATTTCCCTTGACCCTGACGAGTCTCCCAGTCCCTGCAGCTGAAAAACATCCCCACAACATGGTGCTGCCACCAACATGCTTCACCGTAGGGATGGTGCCAGGTTTCCTCCAGGAATTCAGGAATTCAGACCAAATTCACTACCATAAGGTCCCGATTGGTGGTTGTCCTTCTGGAAGTTTATCCCATCTCCACGGAGGAACACTGGAGCTCTGTCAGAGTGACCATCGGGTTCTTGGTCACCTCCCTGACCAAAGCCCTTCTCCCCTGATTGCTCAGTTTGGCCAGGTGGCTAGCTCTAGGAAGAGTATTGGTGGTTCCACTGTGTTCTTGGGGACCTTCAATCCTGCGTTGTGTTGGTACCCTTCCCCAGATCTGTGCCTCGACACAATCCTGTCTTATATGCCATTTAGCAGACGCTTTTATCCAAAGCGACTTACAGTCATGTGTGCATACATTCTACGTATGGGTGGTCCCGGGAATCGAACCCACTACCCTGGCGTTACAAGCGCCATGCTCTACCAACTGAGCTACAGAAGGACCTCTACAGACAATGCCTTCGACCTCATGGCTTGGTTTTTGCTCTGACATATACTGTGGGACCTTATATAGACAGGTGTGTGCCTTTCCAAATCATGTCCAATCAATTGAATTGACCACAGGTGGACTCCAATCAATTCTTACTAACATCTCAAGGATGATCAATGGAAACGTCTAGAATTTAGCCCAAACAACTACCTCCCCCCTACTGTATTTATTTATTTATTTTGCTCCTTTGCACCCCATTATGTAAAAAACAGGATGCCCCTGATCTCAATTTCGAGTCTCATAGCAAAGGGTCTGAATACTTATGTAAATAAGGTAGTTCTGTTTTTCAGTTTTTTTTGTCATTATATTGCATTGTGTTTAGATTGATGAGGAAAACAATTTATTTTCAGAATAAGGCTGTAAAGTAACAAAATGTGGAAAAGTACAAAGGATCTGAATACTTTTCAAATGCACTGTAGTTTATTGACAAAATCTATAATCTATATTTTGTCTCCAATGTTTTTTGAAAACATAAATACATTTGCACAATGAGCACTTGCCTCTTAAATACATTGTTTCAGTTGTTGGTTAGCTAGCTAGCGAATATTAGCCATATTAGCTATATTTACATGAAATCACTCAAATCACTGGAAAACAAGACATGGTATCAAAAAACAAGATGAAACGAGCGGAAACGAGCCACTTACGATTCCCCACATGGCAGTTTGTAATTATTGCTAGCAATCTGGCCATCCAGAATCACAACATGCTGACTTATGCCCCATGAAAGCATAGAACAACCCATTACAATGTAAAATGTTCCTTGTTCTGACTCATAGGTGAATGTGGAAATACTGTACATGACCAAAAGTATGTGGACAACTGCTCGTCGAACATCTCAATAAAATCATGCTCATTAATATAGAGTTGGTCCCCCCTTTGCTGCTGTAACAGCCTCCACTCTTCTGGGAAGGCTTTCCACTAGATGTTGGAACATTGCTGCGGGGACTTGTTTCCATTCAGCCCTGAGAGCATTAGTGAGGCCAGGCACTGATATTGGGCGATTAGACGGCATTCGAGTTCATCCCAATGGCTGGGTGACTGTGTGCTCGATTGTATACATCTGTCTGCTACGGGTGTGGCTGAAATAGCCAAATCCATTCATTTGAAGGGGTGTCCACATACTTTTGCATAAGTAGCGCATGTTATAGGTGGGTAGTTTCACCAATTTGGTGCCTTTTTAAAATTGTAACTTGGTCAAAATGAACTTTGGATTTCACGTCATTTTAACATTTTGTCATGAACAGCACGTTCAACTTAATTTAAAACTAGTTTTCCCATCTCCATAGAACATATAAACTACAGTAAGTGCCTATTAAGTGCCAAAAAAAGTAACAGGGTTGACCAGAACAGGAGGACGTGAGGAATGTGACATGGGAAATGGAAGCTTGGTGTGTGCAACAGGGAGTGGCAATTTGAAGGCAAGCTTTACAAGAACATCTAAATTGTTAAAACATTTCTAGCCTGTCTATGTGTAACAGGGTTGACATGTCAATTTTTTACCACAAAACATCAGAAAATGGCCTGAGTAGATCCTGCTCACCTGCACCACGATTAGACTATTAGATGTTGACTATTTCTTTCAAATTGTTTTTCTAAAAAGTGTATTATTAAAACAAGAGTTCAGTTCATGTAACAGGGTTGACCTTGAAATGAAGGACAGACGGAAATGAAATCACATGAAATACATAATAATCTTCAGAAGTGTCTTTGCTAAAGCAACAAAGTAACGAGGGCTTTACAATGGTGGAAATCCCCCCCCACAAAAAAAATGGGGGTAAGTGGGTTAAAATCTTCATGAAAGGGTGCATAGAGGGATATGTCAAGATGCTGAATTTTGGCACTTTAGCAAGTCTTTATTCATTCATATAAAAAAAATCTGATTTATTGAATTCTCCATGTGTTGGAGATGAAAGGGAACATTTAGTACAACAGACTTTTAAAATACAATACTGGTGCACAGTTTATACATAAAATATCAAAGGGGACACAAAGGCCAATCTTTTTGTAGAACCACCCAGGTCACATTTATAATTTACGTGTTACATTAGATCAAGGACCCTTTGGAAAATTACACTGAACAAAAAACATCAATAAAACATGCAAAAATGTCAAAGATTTTTCTGAGTTACAATTCATATAAGGAAATCAGTCAATTGAAATAAATAAATTAGGCCTTAAATCTATGGATTTTGCATGACTGGGAATACAGTTACATTACATTACGAAAGTAGTCACCCCCCTTGGCATTTTTCCTATTTTGTTTTCTTACAACCTGGAATTAAAATAGATTTTTTGGGGGGGTTGTATCATTTGATTTATACAACATACCTACCACCTTGAAGATGCAACAAAAAAATTGAATGTGAATCAAACAAGAAATGAGACAACAAAATGAAAACTTGAGTGTGCATAACTCTTTACCCCCCCCAAAGTCAATACTTTGTGGAGCCACCTTTTACAGCAATTACAGCTGCAAGTCTCTTGGAGTATGTCTCAATAAGCTTGGCACATCTAGCCACTGGGATCTTTGCCCATTCTTCAAGGCAAAACTGCTCCAACTCCTTCAAAAAGGATGGGTTCCACTGGTGTACAGCAATCTTTAAGTCATACCACAGATGCTCAATTGGATTGAGATCTGGGCTTTGACTAGGCCATTCCAAGACATTTAAATGTTTTCTCCTTAACCACTAGAGTGTTGCTTTAGCAGTATGCTTCGGGTCATTGTCCTGCTGGAAGGTGAACCTCCGTCCCAGTCTCAAATCTCTGGAAGACTGAAACAGGTTTCCCTCAAGAATTTCCCTGTATTTAGCGCCACCCATCATTCCTTAAATTCTAACCAGTTTCCCAGTCACTGCCGGTGAAAAACATCCCCACAGCATGATGCTGCCACCACCATGCTTCACTGTGGGGATGGTATTCTTGGGGTGATGAGAGGTGTTGTGTTTGTGCCAGACATAGCGTTTCCCTGGATGGCCATAAAGCTCTATTTTAGTCTCATCTGACCAGAGTACCTTCTTTCATATGTTTGGGAGTCTCCCACAAGTCTTTTGGCGAACACCAAACGTGTTTTCTTATTGTTTTCTTTAAGCAATGGCTTTTTTTCTGGACACTCTTCCGTAAAGCCCAGCTCTGTGGAGTGTATGGCTTAAACTGGTCCTGTGGACCAATCTCCGCTGTGGAGCTTTGCAGCTCCTTCAGGGTTATCTTTGGTCTCTTTGTTGCCACTCTGATTAAACTTTCAGTTTCACTTTTTTAGAGTTCAGCCCAGTCCTGCTGAGAACATCAGCGACAAACTTCACACAAGTGGCTACTCTAGCCTGCAGAGGTACATATAAATGGCAAAGTAGAGGAATACTGGGTCTATTTGCCATTTGTGGTAATAATGTTGATGTCTTAATGCCCTCTTTGCCTGGTCCGTGAGTTTTGATGGGCAGCCCTCTCTTGGCAGGTTTGTTATGGTGCCATATTCTTTCCATTTTTTAATAATGGATTTAATGGTGCTCCATGAGATGTTCAAAGTTTTTTGGGGGGAGCTTCTTGGTCTTCATGGTGTCGCTTGCTTGGTTGTTCCCCTTGCTTAGTGGTGTTTCAGAACAGGTGTTCCGTTTATATATAGTGAGATCATGTGACAGATCATGTGACACTTAGATTGCACACAGGTGGACTTTATTTAACTAGTTATGTGACTTCTGAAGGTAATTTGTTGCATCCGGTCTTATTTAGGGGCTTCATAGAAAAAGAGGTGAATACATATGCTCGCACCACTTTTCCGGGAGATTTTTCTCACATTTTTTTAAACAAGATACTTTTTTAATTTGGTATCTGTGCATTTAAATTGCCATTGACAAAATGCAATTTTGTTCGTTATCCATAGCTTATGCCTGCCTATACCAGAACCCCACAATGGGTTATTCTGTTCACAACGTTGACATCAGCAAACTGCTCGCCCACACGACCCCATACACGCTGTCGGCCGTCTGCCTGCTACAGTTGAAACTGATTCGTGAAGAGCATTGAAGATGAGCGAGCATCTGCCCATTGAAATCAGTTACGATGACGAATTGTATTCAGGTCAAGACCCTGGTGAGTACAACGAGCACGCAAATGAGCTTCCCCGAGACGGTTTCTGACAGTTTGTGCACACATTCTTTGGTTGTTTAAACCCACAGTTCCATCAGCTGTCCGGGTGGCTGGTCTCAGATGATCCAGCAAGTGAAGAAGCCGGATGTGGAGGTCCTGGGCTGGCGTGGTTACACGTGGTATGTAAAAGGAAGTTGGAGGCGGCTTATGGTAGAGAAATGAATTAAAGTCTCTGGCAACAGCTCTGGTGGACATTCCTGAAGTCAGCATGCCAATTACATGCTTCCTCAACTTGAGACATCTGTGGCATTGTGTTGTGTGACAAAACTACACATTTTGGAGTGGTCTTTTATTTCCCCCACCACAAGGTGAAATGATCGTGCATTTGCATTTTAGTCATTTAGCAGATGCTCTCATCCAGAGCGTCTTACAGTAGTGAATGCATACATATTCATACTGGTCCCCCATGGGAATCAGACCCACAACACTGGCATTGCAAGTACCATGCTCTACAAAGTATGCCACAAAGGTTTAATCGGTTTCTTGATATACCACACCTGTCAGGTGGATGGATTATCTTGGCAAAGGGGCGGCAGCATAGCCTAGTGGTTAGAGCGTTGGACTAGTAACCGGAAGGTTGCGAGTTCAAACCCCCGAGCTGACAAGGTACAAATCTGTTGTTCTGCCCCTGAACAGGCAGTTAAACCCACTGTTCCCAGGCCGTCATTGAAAATAAGAATATGTTCTTAACTGACTTGCCTGGTTAAATAAAGGTAAAAAATAAAGGTAAAAAAATATATTTTTAAAAGGAGAAAGGCTCACTAACAAGGATGTAAACACATTTGTGCACAAAATTTGAGAGAAATAAGCTTTGTGCCTGTGGAACATATCTGGAGTCTTTTATTTCAGCTCATGAAACATGGGATCAACACTTTATATGTTGCGTTTATATTTTTGTTCTGTGTACATACTGCACGTAGTCAACTAATAAGCAAAACACATTTAGATTTACATGTGTCTTTTTCCAGTGAGAAAAACAGGTTGAAATTATGTTTTTACAGCGTCAAAACTAGCTGAAAATTTCAATTAATCCAGTTGCACACTGGGTTGTAACTTAAAAGAAGATACACTCCAGTCTGTAGCTAGCCTGAGTGAGTTCTAAATTAACCTGTCTAGGACTGGGG
The DNA here is from genome assembly GCF_023373465.1 of Oncorhynchus keta. NCBI lineage: Eukaryota > Metazoa > Chordata > Actinopteri > Salmoniformes > Salmonidae > Oncorhynchus > Oncorhynchus keta. The sequence goes on along the minus strand of NC_068449.1, from coordinate 41,743,168 downwards.
AAACCCGTTCCGCTAGCGGAACCCCTTGCCATCAGCCAATGAAATTGCAGGGCGCCCAAATACAAACAAATCAACAGAAATCTCATAAATCAAATTTCTCAAACATACAAGTATTAGGCACCATTTTAAAGATACAATTCTCGTTAATCCAGCGACAGTGTCTGATTTCAAAAATGCTTTACAGCGAAAGCTCCACAAACGATTATGTTAGGTCACCACCAACTCACATAAAAACCCAGCCATTTTCAAGCCAAAGAGAGGAGTCACAAAAAGCACAAATAGAGATCAAATTAATCACTAACCTTTGATGATCTTCATCAGATGACACTCATACGAATTCATGCTACACAATACATATATGTTTTGTTTGGTAAAGTTCATATTTATATCCAAAAATCTTATTTTACATTGGCGTGTTACATTCAGTAGTTCCAAAACATGCAGTGATATTGCAGAGAGCCACATGAATTCACAGAAATACTCAAAACTATTATGCATGGAACTTTAGATACACTTCTCCTTAATGCAACCACTGTGTCAGATTTCATAAAAACTTCACGGAAAAAGCATAATCTGAGAACGGCGCTCAGAGAACGGCGCTCAAACCAGCCAGAGAAATATTGTCAACATTATTCATTAAATATCATTATAAATATTCACTTACCTTTGATGATCTTCATCAGAGTGCACTCCCTTGGAATCACAGTACCACAATAAATGCTTGTTTTGTTCGATAATGTCCATCATTTATGTCCATTTATGTCCAATAGCTTCTTTTGTTATGGCGTTTGGTAAGCAAATCCAAAAGCACAATCTTGTCCATTCGGACAAACTAAGTATAGAATCAATCTTTAATCTGTTTCTATCATAAAAGTTCAATAATGTTCCAACCCGGAGAATTCCATTGTCTGTAGAAAAGCAATGGAACAAGAGCTACCTCTCAAGTGAAAGCGGGTGACTGAGAACGAGGCTGTTGGCAGACCCCTTGGTCAAACAGCTCCCATCCGCCCCCCCCCCCTTCACATGAGCAGCCTGAAATGACGTTCTGAAGACGGTTGACATCTAAAAACCCACCCCAGCATTCCTTAGGAAGTGAAAAATATCCCATTTCCCACTGTGTATTCGATAGGGGTGAGTTCAAAAACTACAAACCTCAGATGTCCCACTTCCTGTATGGATTTCTACTCTGGTTTTTGCCTGCCATATGGGTTCTGTTATACTCACAGACATCATTCAAACAGTTTTACAAACTTCAGAGTGTTTTCTATCCAATACTACTAATAATATGCATACATTAGCATCTGGGACTGAGTAGGAGGCAGTTCACTCTGGGCACGCTATTCATCCAAAAGTGAAAATGCTGCCCCCTATCCCAAACAATTGCCCCAAGAAAGTCGAACACAGATTTTATGTATTTAAAACCCAGTGTTGATGACGCCATAACAACTTCCATTCAGTTTTGCTCAAGGAACAGGAGCTCCTATCAGGCCCGACACTTCTCACGCCTCATTGAGGAAGCTCACATGGAGCTGTTGGCTTTAATGTGCGCTGAATTAATGTACATGCCATTGATTTGATGCGTTTAAGAGTGCATTTTTACTTACAGCCCTCCAAGTGTGTCTCATGAGCAATGGAGGAAACACTTAAAGAGATGTGCTTAAACAGCACTGCTGCTGTTTTCATAGCTTCAGGACGGGAAATAACCCATTTAAGAGCAGCAGGTATATTGTGCTACCATTACATTGTCGTAGCACACATATTGTCATAACTTCGACTGTAGGAGAATCTAATAAACTTACAGCAGCGTGCTGTTTCTGTCCGTAAACCATTTATTTCATACACATGATCATACAGACATGCAGACAGTGATGAGACCTACACTAGGCATGCATGTTAACCTGAATCTTGGCCTCATCCATTCTACACACAATAGGACCTATTCAGAGTTGAGATAAGTGGACTTAAGTCATAAAATCGGTCGTTCAATGCACCATATGATACTGTAGCGTTCTACGTATCACAGTGAGTGTTAAAAAACCCACCCCGGCATTCCCAAAATGGGCTGCTTTTAAAGTTCTGAAGAATGTGGCGAATGGCCCAGCTAATTAGTCAGCGACACAGTATGGTGCCGACTCCCTCGTGTTTACCCCGTGCGAATGTGAAGACAATGCCAATTTGATGCCGCGCCGCTGCAACAGAGCCGCAACACAAATACCACTCACATTCATATGCAAGTGATTGCTTTCTTTTTTCCGTCTCATCTCTCCTTTTCCGTCTCTATAGATCAACTGATTTGTTTTTCTTGAAAATGGATTTGGTTCATTGATGAGGTAATTAATTAGAGATTCATGGGACTTTTGGCTGATAAAGCCTCTCTCCTGAGCCTCTGAGCTTAGCAGAGGATTACATTTTTTTGACGTGTGGGAGGCGAGATTGACACAGATCTATCCTGACAGTTTTTTTCCGCCATCTTCGTGCCTGATTGGTTCAATGTTGAGGGAGATGCTACATGCTACATGACCTCTGACTCATGATGTCACATAATCCCAACAGGATACCGACAGGATGTAAATACGGGCAGCGAGAGAAATGGCCTTAATTCTGATCCGAGTTAACTGTATAATAGGAACATCTTCATTCTTGTCACATAAGCAGTAGGGCTGTGATGATACCAGTATCACAATATTTTTCCATGGCAAAATTGAAAACACAAAAAAACGTGCTTTATGTAAAATATTCTGTTCTATAGTTTGGAAAATAAATACATATGACCGTGGACGACAACATAATGATGTTTGTTTCCAACATTCAAACCGTTTTCCGAAGGAAGTACATTTGTTATGGCTGCAGGGGCAGTATTGAGTAGCTTGGATGAAAAGGTGCCGATTGTAAACAGCCAGCTCCTCAGTCTCAGTTGCTAATATACGCATATTATTATTAGTATTGTATAGAAAACACTTTGAAGTTTCTAAAACTGTTTGAATTATGTCTGTGAGTATAACAGAACCCATATTGCATGCAAAAACCTGAGAAATTCCACTTCCTGTTTGTATTTTTTCTGAGGGTGGCAGATTTTCAACCAAGCTCTCATTGAAATTACAGCGAGATAAGGATAAGTTTTCACTTCCTACGCCTTCCACTAGATGTCAACAGTCAATAGAACTTTGTCTGATGACTCTAATGTGAAGGGGGGTCGAATGAGACAGGAAATAGTCACCACAGCCACGAGTTGACCATGCTTTCATCATGCGCGTTCACAGGGGAAGGACCTGCATTCCACCGCTCATCTGAAGTCATTCTAATTCTCCGGTTGGAATGTTATTCAAGATATATGTAAACAACATTCGAAAGATTGATTCAGTACATCATTTGACATGTTTCTACTGACTGTTACAGAACTTTTGGAGATTTCGCCACGTTATAGTGGACGCGCTTTGTGACTTTGGAATTGTTTACCAAACACGCTAACCAAAGTAGCTAATTGGACATAAATAACGGACATTTTCGAACAAATCAAGCATTTATTGTGGACCTGGCATTCCTAGGACTGCATTCTGATGAAGTTCATCAAAGGTAAGGAATCATTTATCATGTATTTTCTGGTTTCTGTTGACTCCAACACGGAGGCTAATTTGGCTACTTTTCTGAGCTTCGTCTCAGATTATTGCATGGGTTGCTTTTTGCGTATACTTAAAAAAAAATCTGACACAGCGGTTGCATTAAGGAGAGGTATATCTATAATTCCATGTGTATAACTTGTACTATCATCTACATTTATGATGAGTATTTCTGTTGAAACAATGTGGCTATGCAAAATCACTTGATGTTTTTGGAACTAGTATCTAATACGTCAATGTAAACTCAGATTTGTTTTTAAATATTCATTTTATCAAACAAAATATGCATGTATTGTGTAACATGAAGTCCTAGGAATGTCATCTGATGAAGATAATTCAAGGTTAGTGATTCATTTTATCTCTATTTCTGCTTTTTGTGAATGCTATATTTCGCTGGAAAATGGCTCTGCTTATTGTGGTTTGGTGGAGACCTAACACAATCGTTTGTAGTACTTTTGCTGAAAATCATATTTGAAATCTGACACTTTGGTGGGATTAACAACAAGATTAACTTTAAAATGATATAAAACACATGTATGTTTTAGGAATTGTAATTATGAGATTTCTGTGGTTTGAATTTGGCGCCCTCTATTTTCACTGGTAGTTGTCATATCGATCCCGTTAGCGGGATTGCAGCCATAACAAGTTAAATCCGGTTTGTGTTTTGCTTCCTTGCTGCGAGTATCGCGATACTGGTATCGTCCCAGCCTAAGCAGTGCCTTTTCCCTTTTCCCACTCACAGAAATTAAGAACGTGTGTGGCGAGTGCGTGTGTTAGCGTGTGTCTGTACCTGTGTGTCTCTTCACAGTCCACGTTGTTCCATAAGGTGTATTTGTATCTGTTTTTAAAATTGGATTATACTGCTTGCATCAGTTAACCTGATGTGGAATAGAGTTCCATGTAGTCATGGCTCTATGTAGTACTGTGCGCCTCCCATAGTCTGTTCTTGACTTGGGGATTATGAAGAGCCTTCTGGTGGCATGTCTTGTGGGGTGTGCATGGGTGTCCGAGATGTGTGCTAGTAGTTTAAACAGACAGCTCGGTACATTCATGTTGTCAACATTTCTTCCAAGAACAATTACTGATGAAGTCAATCTCTCCTCCATTTTCAGTCTTGAGAGATTGACATGTATATTATTAACGTTAGCTCTCTGTGTACATTTAAGAGCCAGCCATGCTGCCCTGTTCTGAGTCAACTGTAATTTTCCTAAATCCCTCTTTGTGGCACCTGACCACACGACTGAACAGTAGTCCAGGTGCGACAAAAGTAGGGCTTGTCGGACCTGCATTGTTGATAGTGTTGTTGAGAAGACAGAGCAGTGGGTTATTATGGACAAACTTCTTCCCATATGAGAAACTGTTGTATGAACATGTTTTGACCATGACCGTTTACAATCCAGGGTTACTCCAAGCAGTTTAGTCACCTAAGCTTGCTCAATGTCCACATTATTCATTACAAGATTTAGTTGAGGTTTGGGTTTAGTGAATTATTTGTCCCAAATACAATGCTTTTAGTTTTGGAAATATGTAGGACTAACTTATTCCTTGCCAGCCATTTTGAAACTGCCTCTCTTTGTTAAGTGTTGCAGTCATTTCAGTTGCTGTAGTAGCTGACATGCATAGTGTTTAGTCATCCGCATACATAGACACAGCAGCTTTACTCAAAGCGAGTGGCATGTCATTAGTAAAGACTGAAAAAAACTAGGGGTCTAGGCAGCTGGGTCTAGGCAGGGGTCTAGGCCGCTGCCCTGGGGAATTCTTGATTCTACCTGGATTATGTTGGAGAGGCTCCCATTAAAGAACACCCTCAGTGTTTTGTTAGACAGGTAACTATTTAGCCACAATATAGGGAGGGGTGTAAAGGCAAAACACATACAGTATGTTTTTCCAGCAGCAGACTATGATCGACAATGTCAAAAGCCGCACTAAAGTCTAACAAGACAGCTCCCACAATCTTTCATCATCAATTTCTCTCAGGTAACCATCAGCCATTTGTAAAAGTGCTGTGCATTAACAGCATGCTGAAAGTCTGTTGTCAATTTGTTTACTGTAAAATATATATTTTTTTTTATTTAAACTTTATTTATACAGGTTTTTCCCATTGAGATAACATCTATTTTTCGAGAGAGACCTGGTCCAATAGCAGCAGGAGGAACAAAGTCAATCAATCCGTTTTTAAACTCCACCAACAAGACGAGATCATCACATTTTTAAATGCTCTGGAGGGAATTCCGGGACCACGGAGCTGAATAAATACAACTATTTCTACCATGACCTGTTCTAATCTGTGGTACTCTTAAAAGCAAATGAGAATGGGACCGTAATTGTTATTTATTTACTGACCTGATTAAAAAAATAACAGAGATGAAATGGCATTTTACCCAGTATGGCCTTATAAATCAGTGTATATCAGTGTTTAAGCCAACGCAAGGTCAATCACGACTAGCCAACAGTGCTGTAGAGATCACAATACTGTGTTAGAAGTTTTTGATTTGTAATGAACCTGGGTCGATATGATACACTGAATCAAGTGCTCTCAGGGTAGTGGTTGAGGCCTGGATATACAGTGGGGCAAAAAAGTATTTAGTCAGCCACCAATTGTGCAAGTTCTCCCACTTAAAAAGATGAGAGAGGCCTGTCATTTTCATCATAGGTACACTTCAACTATGACAGACAAAATGAGACAAAAATCCAGAAAATCAGATTGTAGGATTTTTTATGAATTTAATTTGCAAATTATGGTGGAAAATAAGTATTTGGTCAATACTTTGTTATATACCCTTTGTTGGCAATGACAGAGGTCAAACGTTTTCTGTAAGTGTTCACAAGGTTTTCACACACTGTTGCTGGTATTTTGGCCCATTCCTCCATGCAGATCTCCTCTAGAGCAGTGATGTTTTGGGGCTGTTGATGGGCAACACAGACTTTCAACTCCCTCCAAAGATTTTCTATGCGGTTGAGATCTGGAGACTGGCTAGAACACTCCAGGACCTTGAAATGCTTCATAGGAAGCCACTCCTTCGTTGCCCGGGCGGTGTGTTTGGGATCATTGTCATGCTGAAAGACCCAGCCACGTTTCATCTTCAATGCCCTTGCTGATGGAAGGAGGTTTTCACTCAAAATCTCACGATACATGGCCCCATTCATTCTTTCCTTTACACGGATCAGTCGTCCTGGTCCCTTTGCAGAAAAACAGCCCCAAAGCATGATGTTTCCACCACCATGCTTCACAGTAGGTGTGGTGTTCTTTGGATGCAACTCAGCATTCTTTGTCCTCCAAACACGACGAGTTGAGTTTTTACCAAAAAGTTATATTTTGGTTTCATCTGACCATATGACATTCTCCCAATCTTCTTCTGGATCATCCAAATGCTCTCTAGCAAACTTCAGATGGGCCTGGACATGTACTGGCTTAAGCAGGGGGACACGTCTGGCACTGCAGGATTTGAGTCCCTGGCTGCGTAGTGTGTACTGATGGTAGGCTTTGTTACTTTGGTCCCAGCTCTCTGCAGGTCATTCACTAGGTCCCCCTGTGTGGTTCTGGGATTTTTGCTCACTGTTCTTGTGATCATTTTCACCCCACGGGGTGAGATCTTGCGTGGAGCCCAAGATCGAGGGAGAATATCAGTGGTCTTGTATGTCTTCCATTTCCTACTAATTGCTCCCACAGTTGATTTCTTCAGACCAAGCTACTTACCTATTGCAGATTCAGTCTTCCCAGCCTGGTGCAGGTCTACAATTTTGTTTCTGGTGTCCTTTGACAGCTCTTTGGACTTGGCCGTAGTGGAGTTTGGAGTGTGACTGTTTGAGGTTGTGGACAGGTGTCTTTCATAACAAGTTCAAACAGGTGCCATTAATACAGGTAACCAGTGGAGGACAGAAGAGCCTCTTAAAGAAGAAGTTACAGGTCTGTGAGAGCCAGAAATCTTGCTTGTTTGTAGGTGACCAAATACTTATTTTCCACCATAATTTGCAAATAAATTCATAAAAATCCTACAATGTGATTTTCTGGATTTAGTTGATAGTTGAAGTGTACCTATGATGAAAATGACAGGCCTCTCTCATCTTTTAAGTGGGAGAACCTGCACAATTGGTGGCTGACTAAATACTTTTTTGCCCCATTGTATATAACATCACTAAAATCTAAAACCACCAATCTAAAACCACCAAAACCATGTAAATCGTACCAGCTCCTTCCTGGCCTCAAAGAAAAACAAGCATTGTGCCAGAAATAAAGACATATTCTCAGCTTGAGCTTCCTTATCAAGTTCTCCACATGCGAAGCTCAGCTTGTCATCAACCCACACACCCAAATATTTGTACACTTTGACTTGCTCTATAGTATGTCCAGCCAATGTAGCAATGACATGATTAGTAACATGCCTGGCATTTGAAAATACCATGCATTTTGCTTTACCCGAATTCAGAAACAGCTTTAAATCATACAGATTCTGTTGTATGATGTTACATGCTCTTTGGGCATTTTCAAAAGCTAAAGATAAACTACTACCACTTGAATAAAGAACAGTACCATCTGCATAACATTGAACATCTGCCGTTTGAATATGATCCCCAATGTTGTTGATATACAAAATGAACAACAGTGGGCCCAAAACAGAACCTTATGGAACACCTGAGTACAACTCTTTGGATAACACAACCATCCGCCATTATACATTGTGTGCAATTTGATAGGTAATTTATAAACCAATCTAGAGTATGACCAGTAATTCCACAACATTTTAACCTTTGCAGTAACACAGTATGGTCCACTGAGTCAAATGCCGTCGACAAATCAATGAATACAGATACACAATGTAACTTATTGTAAAGAGCATTTAAAACCTTCAATGTTGTTGAAACAGTGCTGTGGCCAGTCCTAAAACCTGATTGCATTCCATGTAAGATGTTGTTTTCTTGGAGGTAGGCCTTCAGCATTTTATCTGGTCAAACACAATTTTTTTCCAAAAGTTTATTTTGGAGGGTTGGTAACATGCTTTTTGAGCCAGTAAAGGGGCTTTACTATTCTTGGGTAGCGGAATGACATTTGCTTCCCTCCATGCCTGAGGGAACACACTTTCTAGCAGGCTTAGACTGACGATATGGCAAATAGGAGTGGCAATTACCGTCCGTTATTATTCTCAGTAATTTTCCATCCAAGTTTTCAGACCCTGGTGGCTTGTCATTGTTGATAGACAACAATCATTTTTCACCTCTCCACACTCACTTTACAGAACTCTAAATTACAATGCTTGTCTTTCATAATTTGGTCAGTTATACTTGGATGTGTAGTGTTAGCATTTGTTGTTGGCAAGTCATAAGTTTGCTAATCTTGGCAATGAAAAAAATTGTAGTAGTTGGCAATATCAGTGGGTTTTGCAATGAATGAGCCATGGAATTGAGTTTTTCCTTTTTTGCTGAAAATGTCATTTAAGGTGCTCCAAAGCTTTTTACTATAATTCTTTATATAATTGATATTTGTTTCATAGTATAGTTGCTTCTTCTTTTTATTCAGTTTAGTCTCAGGATTTCTCAATTTGCAGAACATTTGCCAATCGGTTGTGCAGCCAGACTTATTTGTCATTCTTTTTGCCTTATACCTCTCAACCATACAATTTTTCAATATGAATGGAATTTAAACGTTTTTACAGTCATTATCTTAATGGGTGTGTTAGGTTCTAAATAAACAGAGTAAAATCTCACAGACGCTTAGTAAAGCTCAAACCAAATTTATTCACCCACTGGGTCATACAGTAAAGCTGCATAGGACAAATACATATTCAAACAAGCCCTAGTATTTAATCCTTTCTCCTATGCCAAGTCTCCTCCTTACACCCCTGAACAGCCAATTCATCTCTGTTGCTAGACAGAACTTTAGTGATATCTGTTCTTCCTCACTTCATCTGACCTGACATCGGCCAAAAATTCCTTCCTCACTACTCCCCATAGGATCACCGATTTCTAACAATAAAATATTCTGACAGAATGTCACCCCCATTTCTCTCCCTCAGTGACATGAATAAGGATACTTCATATTTTCAAGTTTAGACCTCAGAACCCATCAGGTGCATGCTTATTAGCAACTGGAATAAGCTATTTCATAAATGTGTCAAGTGCATTGTCTGGTTGCTCCACATTACACACCACAGACCAGCAAATATTCTTTACATCATCGACATAGGAATCACTACAAACTTATTGTATGACCTCTTAAACACTATATTAGGCCGAGCCTTTGGAACTTTGGTTTTCTTAGATATGGTTTCTATATTGTGATCACTACATCCGATGGATTTGGATACTGCATTAAAGTGAATTTCGCCAGCATTGGTAAAGATGTGATCAAAACATGTTGATGATTTAATTCCTGTGATGTTTGTTACTGGTAGGTTGACTGATCACTTCTTACAGTTTGAAGCTTTTTCTTGAGTGGGCAGCTTGATGAAAGCTAGTCAAAATTGAAATCACCCAGAATTTCACACATTTTGACTGTTCGCACTTGGTGGTCTATAGCAACTTCCCACAAGAATGGTCTTTAGCTGAGGCAGATGAACCTGTAGCCATATTACTTCAACAGTATTTCACTTCTTAAGGATAGGGGCAGCATTTCCACTTTTGGATAAATAGCGTGCACAATTTCAACTTCCTGCTAATCATGCCAGGAATATATGATATGCATATGATTAGTAGGTGTGGATAGAAAACACTCTGAAGTTTCTAAAAGTGGTTCAATCATGTCTGTGACTATAACAGAACTTATGTAGCAGGCAAAACCCTGAGGAAAAACTGTTCAGATTCTTTTTTTTTCTTTTCCTCTGACCGTTCCCTCAGTTGTCTTTGCCAAGGGAAATTTGATAGCGACCATTTTACAGTTCCTACGACTTCCATAGGATGTCACCAGTCTTTGGAATTGGGTTGGAGTTAATCATTGGTGCAACGAAGAAGAGGTACATCCTGGAACAACGTTACACTGTTGATAGTTACGCAAGAGGAAAATGGTGCATGTTTTGTTTACTTGCTCTATTGAATACAGATTGCCCCTTCTACAATTTGATCGATTATTAACGTTTAAAAATACCTAAAGTTGTATTACTAAAGTAGTTTATAGTTTATAGGCAACTTTTGAAATGTTTTATAGTGACGTTGTGTTTTGGAAAGCTGTTTTTTCGGATCAAACCTGCTTTATAAATTGACATTTTGGGTATACATGGACGGAATTAATTGAAAAAAGGACCAATTTCGATGTTTATGGGACATATTGGAGTGCCAACAAAGAAGCTTGTCAAAGGTAATGCATGTTTTATATTTTATTTCAGCGGTTTGTGTAACGCCTGCTACGCTAGTTATTTTGTTTACAACTGGTTCAGGTGGGTGCATGCTATCAGATAATAGCTTCTCATGCTTTCGCGAAAAGCATTTTAAAAATCTGACAAGTTGGCTGGATTCACAATGTGTGTAGCTTTAATTGAGTACCCTGCATGTGTGATTTAATGAAAGTTTAAGTTTTATCGCGTTTATTTGAATTTGGGGCTATGCATTTCCCGAGGCTATTGGCCACTTGAGACGCTACCGTCTCACGTGGCCACTTGAGACGCTAGCGTCTCACGTGGCCACTTGAGACGCTAGCGTCTCACTATCCCCAAGAAGTTAAAATGCTTTTCTCTAAGCTTCACAGGAATGTGGTTCTAAATATAGACTGCAATATAGCCCCCATTGGCATTTCCGTCTTTTCTGTAGATGTTATAGCCATGTATTGTTACCACTGTACAATCAAAAGGTATTATCTAAGTGAGTTACAGAGATAGTCAGAATATAAATGTCATCTATTACTAGCAAGTTATTGATTTCATGAACCTTGATTCTTAGGCTCCACATTTCTAATGTGGGCTATTTTGAGCACTTTTCTTGTTTTTGTTGCTTTATTGGGAAGCGTATCAGAAGTATACATGCCAATGTTATTTATATTTTAGCAGGGTGAGCTGCACACAGTGGACTTCCTACTAGGGCACAACATCTCAGTGTAAACAGTATAACTGGTTCATATGCACATGATTACAGCATACAATAGGTGTAGAATCAACAGAGGCATTCAGGACAGTAAGAGGAACATACATTAAGTTACTTACACTACATCGTGCTTGCCAACACCCCTGGGACAATGTACATTTGCAGCAGCACTATGACAACTCAGCGACACAATGTTAGGGATTATCTGAACTGGACTTGGGTCATTGATTCAACGCAGCCTTGAAATGCATGGACAGAGCAAGGAGCCGAGATGATTTGGATTGGTTCTCAGTTCATCGCGCAGACAGGAATAAATCTCCTCTCTCTCATCATGATTAATTACTCATGATGTGATAACATATAGGAACTCAAGTCCTTTTGTTCACCCGACCTAGAATACTTCACAATCAAATGCCGACCATATTACCTCCCAAGAGAATTCTCTTCAGTTATAGTCAGAGCCGTGTATATCCCCCTCAAACCAATACCACAACGGCCCTCAAAGTACTTCACTGGACTTTATGCAAACTGGAAACCACATATCCTGAGGCCGCATTTATTGTAGCTGGGGATTTTAACAATGCAAATTTGAGAATAACTCTACCGAATTTCTATCAACACCTTGATTGTAGCACTCACGCTGCTAAAACATTCGACCACTGCTACTCCAACTTGTGGGATGCCTACAAGGCCCTCCCCGCCCTCCCTTTGGCAAATCTGATCACAACTCCATTTTGCTACTCCCTTCCTATAAGCAGCAACTCAAATAGGAAGTACCCGTGCTAAGGACTGTTCAACGCTGGTCTGACCAATCAGAATCCACGCTTCAAGATTGTTTTGATCACGCGGACTGAGATGTATTCCGGGTAGTCTCCGAGAACAACATAGACGAATACACTGATGCGGTGCCTGAGTTTATCAGGAAGTGTATAGGAGATGTTGTACCCACTGTGACAATTAAAACCTACCCTAACAAGAAAGGGTGGATAGATGGCATTCACGTGCAAAACTGAAAACATGAACCATCTCATTTAACCATGGCAAGGTGACTGGGAATATGGCTAAATACAAACAGTGTAGTTATTCCCTCTGTAAGGCAATCAAACAGGCAAAACATCAGTATAGAGAAAAAGTGGATTCGCAATTCAATGTGGCAGGGTCAATCACATACTACAAAGGGAAAACCAGCCACGTTGCAGAATCCACGCCTTTCTTCCGGACAAGCTAAACACCTTCTTCACCCACTTTGAGGATAACACAGTGCCACCGACACGGCCCGCTACCAAGGACTGTTGGCTCTCCTTCTCCGTGGCCAACGTGAGTAACACATTTAAGTGTGTTAACTGGCGCAAGGCTGACGGCCCAGATGGCATCCCTAGGCGCGTCATCAGAGCATGAGCACCAGCTGGCTGGAGTGTTTGCAGACATATTCAATCTCTCCCTATCCCAGTATGCTGTCCCCACATGCTTCAAGATGTCCACCATTGTTCCTGTATAGAAGAAGGCAAAGGTAACTGAACTAAATGACTATTGCCTCGTAGCACTCACTTCTATCATCATGTGCTTTGAGAGACTAGTCAAGGATCACATCACATCACCTCTACCTTACCTGACACCCTAGACCCATTTCAATTTTCTTACCGCCCCAATAGATCCACAGACGATACAATCACCATCGCACTGCCCTACCCCATCTGGACAAGAGAAATACCCAAGAGGAATACCTACGTAAGAATGCTGTTCATTGCCTATAGCTCAGCATTCAACTCCAAGCTCATCATTAAGCTTGAGGCCCTGGGTCTGAACCCACCCTGTACAACTGGGTCCTGGACTTCCTGATGGGCCACCCCCTTCACTGATTCTCAACACAGGGGCCCCACAAGGGTGTGTGCTCAGCCCCATCGTGTACTCTCTTTTAACCCATGACTGCATGGCCTTCCAACTCAGTCATCAAGTTCGCAGACAACACAACAGTAGTAGGCCTGATTGCCAACAATGACAAGACAGGTGGTGAGGCCGCTGGCAGTGTGCTGTCAGGAAAATAAACTCTCTCCCAACTTCAACAAAGCAAAGGAGCTGATCGTGGACTTCAGGAAACAGCAGAGGGGCACCCACCTATCCACATCGATGGGACTGCAGTGGAGAAGATAACTTTATTGCACTCAAGGCCCAACCGAAATGACTTCCGCTTTTAACCCAACACCACCGAAGACACACATACACTGTTGTTGTTTTTAGGTGGGTACACTGGGCTCCCGGGAGCTGTTGTTGTAGGGGTTAAGCGCCTTACTCAAGAACACAACAGGCAGGCAATGGCATCTAGGAGTTTTCCCTTCGGATCTGGCATTCTAACAGGCAACCGGCCGGTTGCTGTCTCACCCCTCTAACAGCTAGGGTAACTGACACCCTACCCAGTAATATCCTGTACAGTACAAGTTGAACAGCTCAGGAGTTATCTGGCTAACTCATTGATCATGCTAGGCGACGTGCGGCTAGCCTCGACTGAGCCAGTATGGACATTTTCTGGAGACATTAACATACCAATGGTTAACTGTTGAGGCTTTTCCATATCAAATGGAACTGTTTATGGGATTCAAAGTGTTTTGATTCTGCTTTTCCCAAGTCCTTAGTGTCAGCTGAACACTTCAGCTACACTACACTCGTCACCATCAATGTGCCGTCAATGTGACGTTCTACCTGCTACACAGAAACCAACCAAAATCAAATTGATTTCAATTCACGAGGACAGAATGAACATGCGTGTCAACCATTGTTAATTGAACCTCTGCAATTCTTGAGCTTGGACGCTGCCACTGGACGCTACGAGCAGCAGTCCAGCAGCTTTCATTGATTTCAAAGGAAGCATTCCCTCAATAGCTGTTGTCAAAGTCGTACGCCCGATGGCTATTAGCTATGGAAACGCAATTTCACATATTAGGAGTAATACCGGTGCTGCAGTGGAAAAGCCCTACAAGAAGCATGTACTGTAATTGTCCTGTTGTGGATCTGGATGTAGCCTCGATTGAAGATGACAATGATTGCGGCTGTCTTGGCCTCATGCTCAACAGTAAGTGAAATTACACAGCGGGCTGGTTATGAGATCTTTCCTCTGTAACGGCGTTCTTCGTTTGTCGAAAGAGAGTCGGACCGAAATGCAGCGTGGTGGTTACTCATGTCTTTAATAAAGAAACGACGATACATGAAATAACTTAAAAATACAAAAACAACAAACGGAACGTGAAAACCTAATACAGCCTGTCTGGTGAACAACTACACAGAGACAAGAACAATCACCCACGAAATACAAAGTGAAACCCAGGCTACCTAAATACGGTTCCCAATCAGAGACAACGAGAATCACCTGACTCTGATTGAGAACCGCCTCAGGCAGCCAAGCCTATACAACAACCGTACTCAGCCGCAATCCCAATAACTACAAAACCCCAATACGAAATACAACAAAATAAACCCATGTCACACCCTGGCCTGACCAAATAATTAACGAAAACACTACTACAAATACTAAGACCAAGGCGTGACATCCTCTCCGATCCAAGCCAGCGCTCTGTTTTACACTCTTTGACGTCTCAAAAGCCCTACAAATCACATTGGTTTAAAGCTAATACAAATATACAGAAATGATGAAGAGAGACAGAAGGAAAAACATCTCACGGTAATGTAGAATGGGTATTTCATCATGGCATAATACCTCAACATTGGGAATGCTTTTGACCCCATTTAGAGTGTTTATTGCTTCGTCAATAGGCACAGAGATGTACCTTAAAAGGAATATTCCACTCCTCCAAACATATTGTAATATCTTTTTTCATTAGTCCACTTTTGATACAATAACAAAAATGTTTGCATGTCAGCAGTCAAGTTTTCAGTATACAGCACTTTCAAAAGCAAAAACTTGATTGCTGACATGCAAAACATTTTGGGACTGTATCAACAGTGAGCGAATGAAAAAAAAAAAAAAACACCCAAAGATTTTTGAGTGGATTATTCCAACTTTGAACAGCTCAAGTTTGGCTCAGAGGCGAGGGCAGACATATAGAAAAAGATAAATTAGCATAGTGTCAGGCATAGTTTCAGCTATAGAGAGTATTCTGACATGTAGTCAGTCAGTCAAATCAGGACTTAAAGCAGAGGAAAGAGGAGGACCCCTTCAGTCAGCCCCTGACACCTCTATGACAGATTTCCACATGGTCAATGTACTGGAGTGGGCCTCTCAATGGTGGAGGACGTTGGAAGATAGATATGGTACTGCACACGTTTCTCTTAATCTGCTCTAGGAATACTCAAATAAGAGAAGCTGGTGGAATTGGAACCCAGCCTCTGGAACTTTTGTCCTTCACTTCGACTTTCCTAGGTGGGAGGGCGGGAGGAATGAATGCACGTTCAAAATACAAATGAATACATTCTTATTGAAGGCATGGGAAGTTTTTTGTAGGAGGACTTCATTCTGATTCAGATGTGTCCTTTGTGACTTTGTGTCTCAGTTCGGACACCATACTCTCCCCATATTCTCAGCATATACTGAGTGGGATATGGGGTATTTGCTCAGAGAAACACTTGCTTATTTATAAAGTCCAAATTGCTGTGTCTGAATGTGACTCTTTGTAAAGGCGCTTGCCATTCTGTTTGAATGTCTTCCCAGAGCCAGTAAATAAGACATTCAAAAGCACTGTATATGTCAAGTTGTTGAACCCCACTACCATTCGGACCGGGCTCTTTGTCATCATTATGCAAATGCCCGAGGAGGATTTAAAGCAGTGAGCCATGCGAACAGCTCCCATCGTGGACGAATAAAACATCCTGTAACCTTTCAGCATTACAATAATCTCCCTCAAAGGTTGCCTCTGCTGTGTTATCATAAGTAAACCGTCCTCTCGCTGCACTGTCAATATCACGCTAAGAGCATTGAGATCAGAGATAGAGAGGGAACACAGAATGCTGTGTCAGCTTAGTTCTGTTGAAGCATCTGAAGTGTCTGGTTTTTCTGCACTAAACAATATGTTGGATCACAACAGCCCATAGGTTTTACCCACAGCCCATTGATACAGTGTCCATATTAGGACAGACTCAGAGTCACGAGGAGTTAGTGCAAGTTAGTCAGACGTGTCAGCATCACAAAGGCTGTACATTGAGGAGGGGAATTCTTCTGCCTTCCAGGCAGTATACGGTATGTCTGCCTGGCTTTTAAACAACGATGATCTTTATTTGAATGGAAAGGCTCCTTCATCCTTGGTTTTGTATTTCTGAGTCAAATCGTCATGTTCATTTCATTCATGTCAAAATGAATGTAGCTGATATATTCATGATATTTATCGTTGAGAATTGGCCTTTGTGAAGTCAAACAAAGAGAATGTTGAAGATTCTTGGCCAAGCATTAATTTATTTCATTGTAACAGTCTTCGCAAAGGTATACTGTACTAAAATGAGAATAGTGAGAGATCTCTCCTGAAGCAGATGCCTTCTATGGAAGAGAGGTTCTTTGTCACAGCCGATGTATTCACAACAGGGAATCGGAACACCAAATACCTCTAGGTTTTTCTGCAGAGGGGCCAACGTGACTGAGGTCTCTCTCTTAGTGTAAGGCAGGTATGGCACACAATGGAAGCTATATCACAGTGAATGCCTTTCACAACAGGGAATCGGTCTGTTTGTGGCTCTTGGATTTTACTGCAGAGCGGCCAAAATGGCTCAAGTCTATTTCTCAGTGTGAGGCAGGTATGGCACACAATTGACGCTATATCACAGTGATTCTTCCATTCAGGGGACTTTGTTCCCCTGACTTATCTTAAGCGAACCAGCTGTGAACTTTGACAAAGGCTCAGATGGTCACATTGGGCCCTCTAGGTTTTCGGGGTATATCTTTTAAAATAATTCCGCCGCTTGAAAAGTCATGTGTCAGAATCCTTGTCAGTCGACTGCCCCAGCCTCGCTTCAGGATTTTTTGGAGGGAAATGGAGGGTGAAAAGGCGAGATTGTGGTTAAAAATTTAAGTTTGCCGCAGGGGTTTCAGTATGACAATCTGTGACAGCTATTAAGAGTTTGCACAGCCTGACATAATATGTAGCCAATGAAGGGAGTAATTTGCCAGCTATTCACTGTTGAAAAGAGTTAGCAGCACTTCCCTCTATGCCAAGAAGATGACTGGGTGACGACAAGTGTCTTTCTCTGCCTTGACTAACCATGACCTGATGATCTGAAGAGCCCTGTAACTCTTAATCCACTTCAAACTAATAGGTATTTTCACAATAGGCTGGTGGTGCAATTTATGCAGTCAGTTCAAACCTGAACAATAACAGTAGCATTTCTGAGTCCGTTTTCACAGTTTTCTTAAGTACTCTCTTTTGTTTTGTCTGCGTCCTCCCAGTCCGACAAAGACGAATGGCAACAAACTGCAAAGTTGCATTATCATTATCAAACCCACAGTTGCACCAAAACACAACAGGGATGAACAATCATTGGCAATGTCGTCCCCCACCTACTGTCATATGAGATTCAGTACCAGGCAAACGTTTGGACATACCTACTCATTCAAGGGTGTTTCTTTATTTGTACTATTTTCTACATTATAGAAAAGTAGTGAAGACATCAAAACTATGAAATAACACATATGGAATCATGTTGTAACCAAAAAGTGTTAAACAAATCCAAATATATTTTTTCAAAATTTGTTTAACACTTTTTGGTTACTACATGATTCCATATGTGTTGAAGAGGAATGGTTGATTGTTGGTTTGTTTTGTAACTTTAGATTAATGGAGTCTGGGCCATAATGACTCAAACTAATGCTGAAGTACTGTGACAGATTTTTGCGTTCCCTGATTATGTGATGTTTGTGCTCTGAAAGTAGTCGTTAGTCATTCGGCTCTCTAGCTCACTGCATGGAAGCTGGGCTGTTTCCCACCAAAACACAGAGAGAGAAAGAGAGCGAGAAAGAGAGAGAGCGAGAGAGGAAAGAGGGGGAGGACAGAGAGAGATGGGGGATGGGGAGAGGGAGAGAAAGAGACGAAGAGACAGAGGGGGATGTCTTTGGACAAGTAGGACTTCATACAACTTATCATCAGCCATTTGTCATATTGTAGGCCTAAATATTTTTCACAAGGATAATAACACATGACATTGATGTGGTGCTACTGACGTCGTCTTTATCCCCCAATTGGGAACCATAAACTACCACTCTGTAAATGCTAGGACAGTCACAATATGGAACTGTAGCCTTTTCAGCACAGTGGACAGCAACATAGTCCTCTTCAGAACCAGGGACAGCTCCAAGCAGACCACTGTGCTACCAAAGTTGTTCACTCGCACACTGTTCAATCTCACTTTGTATGCACGTCACAAGTTAGCTGCTGTGAACTACATCTCCCCAAAAGCCTTCTACCCTCATATCACCCTTCAATTGCCCCTTTCCACTCTCTCTCTCTCTCTCTCTCTCTCTCTCTCTCTCTCTCTCTCTCTCTCACTCCAATTATCTTTCCTCAGTCTCCTTTGTTCTTGCTCTCCTATTTTGTTCCCTCTCTCCTCTCTCTATCCTGCCCTTGCTCCAGACTCATTGGCATCCTGCCATGCAGAAACTTGGCATGGTCCTATCCAATTTGGTGTCCTGCTAAGATAGATATGTTTGCTTTTTTCGCGGCTGACAGCCCGCCTTGCCTCAAAATACATTTGCAATACAGCAGAACTTTATTCACCCCTCCCCCCCCCCCCCCCCGAAGCCGGTGGCTGGCATTGCAATACCGCTACACCAATGTGGCCCGGCATATCTTCTTCCCAGTCAAACAAAATAATGTCCCGCCATCAACCATGACCTGTATTATTAGGACAAGATTAGATGAAAATGTACCGGCTACATTGCTCGCTTACAATGATTCTGCTTTGTAGAAACACAAAGCATGAAGTAATATCCCAGAGATAGACTTCTCACATTCTTTCTCGCCCACCTTGACTAAACCAGTGACACTTTTACACGGTCATAACCATGTCATATGTCATAACAGCTTTACATAACTTGTCATAAACTGTCATAATATGTTCATAACACTGTCACATATTTAGGTTATGACACTGACGTGAGAGTGTAAAAACCCACTAAACCAACCACGGTAGTTATTTTATGGATGGTTATGACACTGACGTGAGAGTGTAAAAACCCACTAAACCAACCACGGTAGTTATTTTATGAATGGTTATGGCACTGACGTGAGAGTGTAAAAACCCACTAACCCAACCACGGTAGTTATTTTATGAATGGTTATGACACTGACGTGAGAGTGTAAAAACAACCCACTAAACCAACCACGGTATTAGTTATTTTATGGATGGTTATGACACTGACGTAAGAGTGTAAAAACCCACTAAACCAACCACGGTAGTTATTTTATGGATGGTTATGACACTGACGTAAGAGTGTAAAAACCCACTAAACCAACCATGGTAGTTATTTTATGGATGGTTATGGCACTGACGTAAGAGTGTAAAAACCCACTAAACCAACCATGGTAGTTATTTTATGGATGGTTATGACACTGACGTAAGAGTGTAAAAACCCACTAAACCAACCACGGTAGTTATTTTATGGATGGTTATGACACTGACGTGAGAGTGTAAAAACAACCCACGAAACCAACCACGGTAGTTATTTTATGGATGGTTATGGCACTGACGTGAGAGTGTAAAAACCCACTAAACCAACCACGGTAGTTATTTTATGGATGGTTATGACACTGACGTAAGAGTGTAAAAACAACCCACGAAACCAACCACGGTAGTTATTTTATGGATGGTTATGGCACTGACGTGAGAGTGTAAAAACCCACTAAACCAACCATGGTAGTTATTTTATGAATGGTTATGACACTGACGTAAGAGTGTAAAAACCCACTAAACCAACCATGGTAGTTATTTTATGGATGGTTATGGCACTGACGTAAGAGTGTAAAAACCCACTAAAACCTAACACACAAGACAAACCATTCCATTACACCATAGCCTAAATGTCAACAGTATGTTTATGTTGTATTCCTTTATTTTTATTGACCAAATTAAATTGTAATTGCGCACACATTGATGTCAGACATGCACCTACCCCAATGCTCTGTTGCTGATGACTGGGATGAATACAGGAGCAGATTTCAAGAGCAGGACAAGACACCCTCTTTTTGACTGATGACTGATATAAGGGCTTGACAGATAGGCTCATTTGGCTTATATGAGTATGATGGTCATAATGGTTCGTGACAGTGTCATAAAGTGTATTTTCTACAAGTTCTTTCAAATATGACATCAGAGACCCTTGCCCAGGTGATCCAGCCCAGGTCCTTCTGTTAGCATTTTCTACAGCCATTATTCAGCAGATAACAAATCTGATGGTTTTTCCATCGTGTGCAGCTACTATCCTCACCTCGTCATTGATCTATTATTTACCAGTTCATGAGTGACGGGTAGGAAATATTACCTTTCATTAGACTAGAGACGACATTAGTCAAGTAGCTCATTGTGAATTGATGTTCTCAAAGCACAAAGGGTTCCTCGAAGAGAAATGTATTTTTCTGCTGCCAAATGGTGCAGATTGATTCACGGCAACGGGCTTTTTGACATAGTGTGTGCATGAAATCATGTGAGTTGAGTCACCTGTATGTTGGAAGGCATGTGGCGAAACGACAGCCGTTTGAAGAGGGCCATTTACTGAATAAGCAACCGGACTAAAAACCACAATCAACAACACGCTGGGAAACAACGCTTCCCTCTGCTGCGAAATGCCCTTCATCTGAGTTGCGTTCAATGTATGATGCCTGAAAATAATAGCAATAATGCTGTTTTAATACTGAAAAGCTTATTGTTTCAGGCCATACTGTAGATTAAACCTGAAAATGGACTGGTGGCGACTTAAGTTTTCTTTTTCCCCCATGCATGATCCCTACTTGTGACTTCCATCATCTTGTGTGTGCCGGTAATGAGAGGGTGGAAAGACAGCTGGGCTGACACGGGGTCACCGAGCAACTAAGGGTGTTGACCCCCACGTGTCAACAACAATGGGTTTGTTGTTTGTTTATTTGGGCTGTTGCAAGTAGTGCCTATGGCAACATATATGCAATTATATCTCATTACTGCTACCCGAGACCTGCCCTGTCCACCCCGCCCTGGTGCCTGCCCACGCTAGGATATATACACACACCAAGGTTCAGCACACTCACAAACATACATACAGTGGCACACAAACATACAGAGAGACCTGTAGGCTAAACGTACAATTTTCCCGGAACCAGATTCATTTTTTTCTCTCACATATATACTATATGCATACTTAAGAGAGCACGCACAGACACACACTACCAGACAGGCACAATGGTAAAACCATACTTCTGACATACAGGTGTAGCCAATCCCCAAAAAAGGCACGGAAAAAAGTTTGTATGAGAAAAACGCCCACTCACACACTCCAATATGAAGAAACACTAAACAAGCTTATGTTGAGAACAGAAACTCAACTCAAACACATACACAGTTAAGGCGCACGCGTATACAAAGACCTAATTAAGTGAACAAAGTGAGGGAAAACAAGTTTAGGGTATACTCAACAGGCTTCCCTGACCTTAGCTCTCTACAAACGTTTTACCATTAAGGTTTTATAGAACCTAATAATTGCTCATACAACGAACGCAGCGGGGTGACGTTTTCTTTATCTTTTATCCGTTTAATAGCATGTTTCAGCACCTTAAGAATCACCATTTTTCTTTGTTGTCAGGAAATAAATGTAAAACGATTAATGACAAATTTCCCGTTTGTTCCTCCTCGAGAGGAAGTTTGTCAAAAACAACTTGGCTATCAATTAATCTACGTCTTTCCACACTCATTTATGATTCCATTGGCCCTTAATATTATTCTAATTCGCATAGGCTTCTCTTGTAACTCAAGATGACTAAAGACAGGTCTGTTGATCGTAGATGTAACATGATAACCTGATTTGCAGTTCCACTTTAATCAGATTAAGATCTGGGTATTACATCAGCTTCGATTATCGGCCAGAATGTCATCTGTTTCATAATCTTTCAATTTGAAATAGGAATAATTGTGATTAGTTTGGATGCAGTGCGTGACCAACCATATCAATCAGCCGTTAGCCATTCGTAACTGTGTTACCTGTCAGGTACGGTAAGGTCTATTTGTTAAATGTTTGTTACGGGATTCTTCCGTCGAAGGAGATGCGGACCAAAACGCAGCGTGGTTATCTTTATACATCTTTAATGAAAGATGAAAAATGAACAATATACAAAACAAGAAACGTGAAAAACTGAAACAGCCCTATCTGGTGCGACAGAGACAGGAACAATAAACCACAAGAGACCTAAATAATATGGCTGCCTAAATATGGTTCCCAATCAGAGACAACGATAAACACCTGCCTCTGATTGAGAACCACTCCAGGCAACCATAGACTTACCTAGAATACTTAACTAAACACAATCCCATAACTACAAAACCCCTAGACAAAATACACCACATAAATCACCCATGTCACACCCTGGCCTGACAAAATAATAAAGAAAACACAAAATACTAAGGCCAGGGCGTGACAATGTTTCTATTATCTTCAATTTAAATTGTACATTTTAAGAATAATAATATTTTTTTAGTCTGTGATGGACCTCAGCGAGATTAGCTGATGTCACGGTGTCAGCTAATGGGGATCCTAGTAACATTAAAATTCAGATTATACAGACTCACTGTACATGTTGAGATGTTACATTGTGTGGTCCAACGAAATGTAGGTTCGGGGTAGTTTCAGTTGTCAACGCAGTCAACTTAGGAAGTTAATAGACATTTTGTTCATGAACTGAGAAATCGTCAAAGAAATCAATGGGGCCATTTTCAATTGAAGAATCCAATTTCAATTGTTGTGTTCGGGCACAAATCTTGGCTGGATGGCACACAACAACCCATCATCCCACTCGCAGTCACACTGGTGGCTTGGTTACTGCATGGATATTCACAGCAGAAATGAGGTCCTTCTGACATCGTCAGTCAGAAGTACCCTCCATTGTATCTCGGCGTCGGTAGTCTACTCATGCAACTCCAGCATGCACTGCTCAGTGTCAGAGAGCGCTACCTTTAGCCATGCACATGATAATCATCTATTTCTTTTAGGCTTCCATTTCCCACAATTTGTCGAGCATATAGCACGATCCATACATATTTTTCAGCCTTTTTCTTATATCCACCAGCTATGGAATGAAAATCGATGTTGTGCACCAGGCAAATGCAATATTCAAATTGTGCATCGGTTAACATGCCTTGCCTGGCTCTGTTGTTCTCAATGGGCTATTCCCCCCCAGATGTAGTGATGAGAAATTGGTCTAGCCGTGCTCCGTGTGCTTCCCAATGACCTAGGCAGGCTGGTCGCTGCCTGAAAGATACAACTAACTTCCTGTGCTCTTTTTAATATTTCATGGAGGGAATTGGACACAAATGCATGGGTAACGTAAACAAATTCTCATCTTGCAGGAGGATGTGTGTGTGCGTGTGTCCATGTGTAGGTCTATTCCTCACGTGTGTTCGTGTTCAGGCTGTGCATGGAGACAAGGACCAAGGAGAAAGCTGAGCAAACACATCCAGGTTACAATATTGCGGTGTACACCAGAAAAAGGATCAAATACCAAAGAGCAGCCATCATCCAAGAAAGCATTGTTTGATTGTTAGTAGATCAAGCTGCCACTGTGATGATGGGGTTCTTTGGAGTGGTCAGTTCATTGTCGCTTGCCAAAATCGCAGGTTACAGGATTGCTGTGTGTGCCTATCAATGTAATGTTGCTGCCATATTGATTGGTGATTTCCTATGGAGAGCAGAACCATTTTGTATCAAACTAATACAATTAAAGATCTAATAAGCAGCAATCCCTCTGCCATTTCCTGGTTGCTAAAATCCTGATAGTTTGCCTAATTTCAATTTATGTGACAAAACAAGTAGTTGTTTGTGTAGAGAATCATTGTACCATCTAAACCGCTGTGAAATACATTTTCTTTAACCAATATATATATATTTTTTCAGCTGTTTGAAGCTGGTGGACAAAACCCGAAAGATGCTAAATTGAAACTTAAGAACAGGGAAGGATAGAAATAGCACACTTAGAACAGATATACAGCCTCTTAGACTTGCTTTCAATGAGAATGACAGATCTATAACTCACATTTGTATGTGAATTTGGTCAGGTCGCCCAAAAGTTACATATTGCAGCTTTAAGCAATAAAGCCAGAGGGGGAGTGTTGCGTTGCGTCATGACTAAGAACAGCCCTTAGTGCACTATATATACACAAGTATGTGGGCACACCCTCAAATAATAATAATAATAATAATAATAAATAACAAATGATTGAATTTCTCTATTTCAGCCACACCTGTTGCTGCTAGGTGTATAACATCGAGCACACAGCCATGCAATCTCCACAGACAAACATTGGTAGTAGAATGGCCTTACCGAAGAGCTCAGTAACTTTCGACGTGGCACAGTCATAGGATGCCAACGTTTCAAAGGGCTGAAGGGTGTAACACTCACTACAGAACTGCCTCTGGAAGCAACGTCAACACAAGAACTCTTTGTCGGGAACTTAATGAAATGGGTTTCCATGCCAAGCAGCCACACACAAGCCTAAGATCACCTTGCGCAATGCCAAGTGTCAGCTGGAGTGGTGTAACGCTCGCAGCCATTGGACTCTGGAGCAGTGGAAAGGCGTTCTCTGGAGTGATGAATCACCATCTGTCAGTCCGATGGACAATTCTGGGTTTGGTGGATGCCAGGAGAACGCTACCTGCCTGAATGCTGTTTTTCATTTCAGCTCGGCCCCTTAGTTCCAGTGAAGGGAAATCTTATTGCTACAGCATACAATGACATTCCAGACTATTTTGTGCTTCCAACTTTGTGGCAACAGTTTGGGGAAGGCCCTTTCCTGTTTCAGCATGACAATGCCCCGGGGTCAAAGGGAGATCCACACAGAAATTGTTTGTCGTGATCGGTGTGGAAGAACTTGACTTGCCTGCACAGAGCCCTGACCTCAACTCCATCGAATACCTTTGGGATGAATTGGAAAGTCGACTGCAAACCAAGCCTAATCGCCTAGCATCAGTGTCTGACCTCACTAATGCTCTCAGGGCTGAATGGAAACAAGTCCCAGCAGCAATGTTCTAACATCTATCGGAAAGCCTTCCCATAAAAGTGGAGGCTGTTATAGCAACAAAGGGGGGACTAACTCCATATTCATTTTATAACATAAAAATATATACCATTTAGCAGACAATTTTGCAAGCGCCTCTTACCATGTTGTTTTTCAGCTCAGTGTGAGGAATCTATGTACCTGAACATGGGCTACAGTAGTAGCCATGCTAACCCTAACAAACTATCCCACTCTAAGGTCTCACAACACAGTCGGTATAGGGCCTCCAGCCCTCTTAATCACACAGCCCTGGCATTGGAGAGTGGTGTAGCACAAGAGGAGGAGGTGCGCCCAGCCTGGTGGATTTAAACCATTGTAACCAGCCTACCACCCCCTCAACCAGCCCACATGAATATCAGTTAGGCTGGCCCTTGACAGGCTAAACAAGGCCTAATCCACCTGTGGATTGTCCAGTAGCCCCATACCTCATTGCATTGTGGGACTTCTCTGGTGCACATTCCTGGCTTGTAGATGGGAAAAATAAGTAATTTACTGTAAATCTATCATAGGATCTCTATAGGGACACTGGGGAAAGGGGTGTTGGACATCAAGCTGAAAGCTAAAGGACAACAAGCACATGCTACATATCCTCGTGATGTTTGATGTCTGACGATGTGGGAAATCATAGAAAAGACTGAAGAAAAGAAGAGAAGAAGCTACATTGCAATGTTTGTTCTAAGCAATTTACAGTATAATATCTTTGCTGTTTTGTTTCACATACATTTTTATAGCATGTTGTTTATGGCTAACCAGTCTAAATGTATTCAAATCAAAATATCTTGACCTCATGGGTGTTAGTGATACTCTTGGAACTGGGATGCTTTGTTTGAAAAGACTGGTTCCTCAATTTAATTGGCTTGTTACCATCTACCGCTAAGTGTCTGAAATTAGACCAAGAGATTGATACTGTTAAGCCTAATTGATGGTAATTTGTCACTCAATTCATTGATATGGGGGACTGGAAGGACTAACCAAATAAACAGCCCACTCTCAAGTAATTGCATAATTTGTGTGCTAATCTGGAGCTCTCTAATTGTTCTGGAGGGCACAGATGAGCAGAACCAAGTTAAGCTGACAGAATAGAACATTTGCAGCAAACAAATCAATTCTCTGTCAGATGTGTTCTGTCTTTAACAATGTAGGAGTTGTTGTTTGATAAAGAATTGTCTGGAATCGTAATGTTTCCCAAGAATCAGAATGTGGAGGTACAGGATGAAGTGGCCAAATTGTTGATGGTTGAAGGTTTCAAAATTCCAGTCACTTTACCCCAAAAATACCAGCTTTTCTAGACATCCAGAAGGAAGATTTCGGGAATCAGGCAAGAATAAGCAGGAAATCCAGGAATTCCCCGACCAGGATTTATAGAAAACCTGGGCATTTTTGGGGTAAGTTACCAGAATTAAGTGATTGATTGGTGAAAGACAACCCACCTGTGATGAACGATGACTGTTTCCATAACCAACATGCAGCAACACATGAAACATGGTTCATGCCTACATTTCCATTAAACTCCCGTCACACAACCAACATACTGGAAGTACAAATGGACAGCGTATACACCAGGGTTGAGTTCAGTAGGGAAGAGAACATTTTAAAGGCGAGTGAAATGATACACAATTGGAAGGTTTGTCTATCCCATCAGCCACCCAGCCACTGAAAATAGAAGTGTTTTCTAACAAGACTGGTTCAGGGTGACTGAGGGTTGTTTTTGTGTGACAGAGAGGAGGAAGACACAGAGACAAAGAGGCTTAGGAAGACACAGAGACAGACAGACAGAGAACAAGAGAGAAAGACAGAGAGAATGAGAGAAAGAACGAGGGAGAGAGAGAGAGAACGGGAGAGAAAGACAGAGAGAACGAGAGAGAAAGAATGAGAGACAGAGAGAGATAGATATATACACTACTGTTCAAAGGTGTTTTGGTCACTTAGAAATGTCCTTGTTTTTGAATGAAAAGCAAAAAAAAAACATGTTCATTAAAATAACATCAAATTGATCAGATCACTGGAAGCTTCATTAAATAGTACCCGCAAAATACCAGTGTCAATGTCAACAGTGAAGAGGCGACACCGGGATGCTGGCCTCCTGTTGATGTTGAGACTGGTGTTTTGCGGGCACTATTTAATGAAGCTGCCAGTTGAGGACTTGTGAGGTGTCTGTTTCTCAAACTAGACGCCCTAATGTACTTGTCCTCTTGCTCAGTTGTGCACTGAGGCCTCCCACTTCTCTTTCTATTCTGGTTAGAGACAGAATGTTCTGTGAAGGAGTAGTATACAGCGTTGTACGAGTTCTTTAGTTTATTGGCAATTTCTCGCATGTAATTGCCTTCATTTCTCAGAACAAGAATAGATTGACGAGTTTCAGAAGAAAGTGCTTTGTTTCTGGCCATTTGGAGCCTGTAATCAAACCCACAATGATGATGCTCCAGATACTCAACTCGTCAAAAGAAGGCCAGTTTTATTTCTTCTTTAATCAGAACAACAGTTTTCAGCTGAGCTAACATAATTGCAAAAGGGTTTTCTAATGATCAACTAGCCTTTTGAAATGATAAACTTGGATTAGCTAACACAACGTGCCATTGGAACACAGGAGTTATGGTTGCTGATAATGGGCCTCTGTATGCGTATGTAGACTTTTGCTTTTCTTTCAAAAACAAGGACATTTCTAAGTGACCCCAAACTTTTGAACGGTAGTGTATATATTATCTATATATACATAATATGACATTTGAAAAGTCTTTATTCTTTTGGAACATCTATGAGTGTAATCTATACTGTTAATTTGTATTGATTATTTCACTTTTGTGTATTATCTACTTCACTTGGTTTGGCAATGTTAACATACAGTGGGGAGAACAAGTATTTGATACACTGCCAATTTTGCAGGTTTCCCTACTTAGAAAGCATGTAGAGGTCTGTCATTTTTATCATAGGTACACTTCAACTGTGAGAGACGGAATCTAAAACAAAAATCCAGAAAATCACATTGTATGATATTTAAGTCGTTAATTTGAATGTTATTGCATGACATAAGTATTTGACCAACCAGTAAGAATTCACTCACAGACCTGTTAGTTTTTCTTTAAGAAGCCCTCCTGTTCTCCACTCATTACCTGTATTAACTGCCCTGTTTGAACTTGTTACCTGTATAAAAGACTCCTGTCCACACACCCAATCAAACAGACTCCAACCGCTCCACAATGGCCAAGACCAAAGAGCTGTGTAAGGACATCAGGGATAAAAACTGTAGACCTGCACAAGGCTGGGATGGGCTACAGGACAATAGGCAAGCAGCTTGGTGAGAAGGCAACAACTGTTGGCGCAATTATTAGAAAATGGAAGAAGTTCAAGATGACGGTCAATCACCCTCGGTCTGGGGCTCCATGCAAGATCTCACCTCGTGGGGCATCAATGATTGTGAGGAAGGTGAGGGATCAGCCCAGAACTACACGGCAGGACCTGGTCAATGATCTGAAGAGTGCTGGGACCACAGTCTCAAAGAAAACCATTAGTAACACACTACGCCGTCATAGATTAAAATCCTGCAGCGCACGCAAGGTCCCCTGCTCAAGCCAGCGCATGTCCAGGCCTGTCTGAAGTTTGCCAATGACCATCTGGATGATCCAGAGGAGGAATTGGAGAAGGTCATATGTGGTCTGATGAGACAAAAATAGAGCTTTTTGGTCTAAACTCCACTCGCTGTGTGTGGAGGATGAAGATGAATGAGTACAACCCCAAGAACACTATCCCAACTGTGAAGCATGGAGGTGGAAACATCATTCTTTGGGGATGCTTTTCTGCAAAGGGGACAGGACGACTACACCGTATTGAGGGGAGGATGGATGGGGCCATGTATCACGAGATCTTGGCCAACAACCTCCTTCCATCAGTAAGAGCATTGAAGATGGGTCGTGGCTGGGTCTTCCAGCATGACAACGACCCAAAACACACAGACAAGGCAACTAAGGAGTGGCTCCATAAGAAGCATCTCAAGGTCCTGGAGTGGCCTAGCCAGTCTCCAGACCTGAACCCAATATAAAATCTTTGGATGGAGCTGAAAGTCCGTATTGCCCAGCTACAGCCCCGAAACCAGAAGGATCTGGAGATGGTCTGTATGGAGGAGTGGGCCAAAATCCCTGCTGCAGTGTGTGCAACCTGGTCAAGAAATACAGGAAATGTATGATCTCTGTAATTGCAAATAAAGGTTTCTGTACCAAATATTAAGTTCTGCTTCTCTGATGTATCAAATACTTATGTCATGCAATAAAATGCTAATTAATTACTTAAAAATCATATAATGTGATTTTCGGGATTTAAAAAAAAAAATGTTTAGATTCCGTCTCTCCCAGTTGAAGTGTACCTATGATAAAAATGACAGACCTCTACATGCTCTGTAAGTGGGAAAACCTGCAAAATCTGCAGTGTATCAAATACTTGTTCTCCCACTGTATGTTTCCCATGCCAATAAAGCCCTTGAATTAAATTGATAGACAGAGAGAACAAGAGATAGACAGAATGAGAGAGAACTAGAGAGATAGAGAGAAGGAGAGATCGACAGAGAGAACGAGACAGACAAACAAAAAGAGAGAGAGCGCTAGCTGGGCATTAAGCCTCAGAGACAAGCCTCTTTATCAGCCAGCTGACCAGATCCAGCCAGACACATAGTAGAACCCAGGCCCTGTCCATTACCTGTCATCTCAGGCAGCCCGGGACGGCCTAACAACCAGGCGGAGTGACGGCTGATTGGGAGACACGCTAAGCATGGGGGAGGACAGTGTGTATTTTTGTTGTTACACAGAACAGAGATCCCTTCACATTGTTTTTGTTGTGACCTTTCTAAACCACTGAGGAGTTCATTACGAAAGCACAACAAGAATAACGTGAAGGGATCTGTTTTCTCACAGAAAACAGAAAGAAACTGTTGGAAATGCCCAGCTCGAGTGAACAGATGAAAGCTCATTTGAATGCAGGAGTGTATATTTATTTTAAAATGCTCCAGCGCGAAACATTGGCACAAAGTCAGGTATGGTAATTAGAAAAACTTTACACTGTGGCGCTTTTTATACAGACCCCAAAATGGAAGGGATGTCGAGCCCAGAGCTTTCATTCTACACACAGTGGCTGGGTGACACTTCCCCAACACAACAGAGGTAGGGGGAGGAATTTTTTGATTAGATTAACTTTATTATTTTTGATTAGATTAACTTTATTATCCTAACATAGAGAATCCATGTTTGACCGAAGCACAATTACACACGCAACCCATTACTGTCCCAGAGACAACACGGCTTGGGGCAGTTAGACTCAATGCAAGGGAGACTGCTTTTCTTCTGCTAAGGTTCTATTGTTCTACTTCTGCTAATAAAACCACAGTGTTGGGGGCTGACCCTTCTGGTGAAATGACAACTAGTTCCCAGCCAGCCAACCAGGCAGGCAAAGAGTACTGACTCCGATGCTTCCCCACAGTTGTGTCAAGTTGGCTGGATGTTCTTTGGTGACGGACCATTCTTGATACACTCGAGAAACTGTTGAGCGTGAAAAACCCGGCAGGATTGCAATTCCGTGACACAAACCGGTGCGCCTGGCACCTACTACCATAATCTGTTCAAAGGCACATACATCTTTTGTCTTGCCCATTCACCCTCTGAATGGCACACATACACAATTTGTGTCTCAATTGTCTCGAGGCTTGAAAATGCGTCTTTAACCTGTCTCCCTCCCCTTCATCTACACTGATTGAAGTGGATTTACATCAATAAGGGATCATAGCTTTCATCTGGATTCACCTGGTCACTCTATGTCATGGAAAGAGCAGGTGTATTTCATGTTATGTACACTCAGTGTATGTCACTGTGCTTCTATATTCTATATATATTATTGGGGCCCACACAAATTTCTGCAAGCCATCTAGCAATACATTTCTGGGTAAGCTACTGACAGGAGGACAGACATGGGCTTGCCGTCACATGCCAGGGGAATCGTAAAGATGATGGGAATGACCTTTGCACCCTGGTGCTTATCTATTGGCATGCTGGTAAGGACAGAGAGGGATAGATGGCGGTGCCAGTCTGTGTCATGGAACACACAGAGGGCACCATGAGCGTTGATGTGATTTGTTAGGGCGCCATTGCTAAAAAGCCCCCCTCCCGTGAGGCCTGTCTTGCGACGCTGGTCAATATTTGACCCTCTGATCATCGTGTGACATATGAACTTTGCAGGATTTTTCATTGCGAGTTGAATGCAGTGCTTCAACAGGGCCAGTTCTACTACTCGAGAGAAGTAGTACCGACACCTTTTATAGAATAATATAAGCTCTAAAATACCATGAGCGCTGGGACCTAAAATGTAGAGAGTATCACCACCCAAAGAGTAAATACGCTTTAAGCACAGGCTTCATCCGAACATACACACAGCATGCCTACCAACTTTCCAAATGACGTTAAAACATTCAGAAGGTTTAGTGACCATGATAAAAGCTGAGCATATCTTTGATCCAGATTAGGTCTTGATCCTAGAGTACTAGGCATATGCTGTGTTCCTGTATAGCCTAATAGCTGACCTTTTAGCAAAGATGAAAACATGGAAAAATGGCAGATGAAAGGAGAAGAAAGGACATGCCTTACATAAAGGACAACATAACTAGTGCATATCTGCCTTTGCCCTCTGTACTGCTAGCTAACGTTCAATTGCTGGAAAATAAATGGGACAAAGTGAAAGCATGTATATCCTACAAATGGGACATAAAAAAATTGAATATTTTATGTTTCACCGAGTCGCGGCTGAACGACGACATTAATAACATATAGCTGGTTATACACTCTATCGGTAGGATAGAACAGCAGCCTCTGGTAAGACACGGGGCGGGGGCCTATGCATATTTGTAAATAACAGCTGGTGCACGATATCTAAGGACGTTTCGAGGTTTTGCTCGCCTTAGGTAGAGTATCTCATGATAAGCTGTAGACCACACTATCTACCTAGAGAGTTTTCAACTGTATTTGTTGTAGCTGTCTACATACCACCACAGACTGACACTGGCACTAATACCGCACTCAATGAGCTGTATTCCGCCATAAGCAAAAAGGAAAATGCTCATCCAGAGGCGGCGCTCCTAGTGGCCAGGGACTTTAATGCAGGGAAACTTAAATCCGTTTTGCCTCATTTCTTTAGCATGTTAGATATGCAACCAGAGGGGTAAAAAACTCTAGACCACCTTTACTCCACACACAGAGACCGATACAAAGCTCTCCCTCGTCCTCCATTTGGCAAATCTGACCATAATTCTGTCCTACTGATTCCTGCTTACAAGCAAAAATTAAATGTGGAAGCACCAGTGACGCAGCCTATAAAAAGTGGTCAGATGAAGCAGATGCTAAACTACAGGACTGTTTTGCTAGCACAGACTGGAATATGTTCCATGATTCTTCCGATGGCATTGAGGTGTACACCACATCAGTAATTGGCTTCATCAGTAAGTGTATTGATGACGTTGTTCCCACAGTGACCGTACGTACATACCCCAACCAGAAGCCATGAATTACAGGCAACATCCGCTAAAGGGTAGAGCTGCCACTTTCAAGGAGTTAAGTTTATTGAGTTGAGTTTATTTTATTTTTACAGGGACAGTGCACATTAATCAACATTTCAGTAAAAGTGCAGGTTTTAGCCAGCCGGCTAATTTTCAACTTCAGTCCCTGGGCAGGTTATAAGAGTGGGACTCTAACCCGGAAGCTTATAAGAAATCCCGCTATGCCCTCCGATGAACCATCAGACAGGCAAAGCATCAATACAGGTCAAAGAGCAAATCGTACTACGACGGCTCCGACGCTCGTCGGATGTGGCAGGACTTGCAAACTATTACAGACTACAAAGGGAAGCACAGCCGAGAGCTGCCCAGTGACACGAGCCTACCAGATGAGCTAAATCATTTCTATACTTGATTCAAGACAAGTGACACTGAAACATGCATGAGAGCATCAGCTGTTCTGGACAACTGTCCAAGACAGACAGACAGATATACATACAGTGGGGCAAAAAAGTATTTAGTCAGCCACCAATTGTGCAAGTTCTCCCACTTGAGAGAGGCCTGTAATTTTCATCATAGGTACAATTAAACTATGACAGACAAAATGAGAAAATAAATCCAGAAAATCACATTGTAGGATTTTTATGAATTTATTTGCAAATTATGGTGGAAAATAAGTATTTGGTCACCTACAAACAAGCAAGATTTCTGGCTCTCACAGACCTCTTCTTCAAGAGGCTCCTCTGTCCTCCACTCGTTACCTGTTTTAATGGCACCTGTTTGAACTTGTTATCAGTATAAAAGACATCTGTCTTTTGTGGTCTGTTTGTGTTTGTGAACAGAGTCCCAGGACAGCAACACAATTAGACCCAAGAAAATCATGAAAAAACTACAATGGAAAGAATTTATGAAAACACAATTCAAACTAGAATGCTATTTGGCCCTAAACATATTTGACTATGTACAGACTCAGTGAGTATAGCCTTGCTATTGAGAAAGGCTGCCGAAGGCAGACCTGGCTCTCAAGAGAAGAAAGGCTATGTGCACACTGCTCACAAAATGAGGTGGAAACTGAGCTGCACTTCAAAACCTCCTCCCAAATGTATGACCATACTAGAGACGCATATTTGCCTCAGATTACACAGACACACACATCATTTAAAATAAATCAAATTTGGATCAACTCCCATATCTATTAGGTGAAATATCACAGTGTGCAATTACAGCAGCACGATTTGTGACCTGTTGCCACAATAAAAGGGCAACCAGTGAAGAACCAACACCATTGTAAATACAACCTATTTTTATGTTTTTTTTTATTTTCACATCATTTGCACATCTTTACAACACTGTATATATACATAATATGACATTTGAAATGTATTTGTTATTTTGGAACATTTGTAAGTGTAATGTTTACTATAAAAAAATGTATTGTTTGCTCTCTATGTCACTTGCTTTGGCAATGTAAACATATGTTTCCCATGCCAATAATGCCCTTGAATTGAAGAGAGAGAGAGAGAGAGAGAGAGAGAGAGAGAGAGAGAGAGAGAGAGAGAGAGAGAGAGAGAGAGAGAGAGAGAGAGAGAGAGAGAGAGAGAGAGAGAGAGAAAAAGACAGAGAGACAGAGATACAGAGAGAGAAAAAAATAATAGGTATCAAGCCAGAGAGACAGGAGAGCGAGAGAGACACACTGCAGAGGGAGAAACCCAGAGTGCGGTAGCACCACCCAGTGGTGTCAGAGTTCCATGCAGGAAGAGTGGGCCTACTGCTATAGTGTCTGCCTGTTAGCCCTGAGCAACAATGCTACTGTATGTGCATGGCTAATAAGGGAGGATGTGCTTGGAGTGGCTAGACACATGGGGAGGAGTCAGCAACATTTTCACAAAGTTCAGGAGGGTCCTGTTCAGAATGGTGCAACACTTACACAACATGAAGATAGAAATGTATTGTGTAGAACAGATAGGATTGTCTCTCAAGTAAAATAGGGAATCATATTGGATCGATTTGTTCTACATGCGGCGTTCTGCATGTTTCACCTCTGACTTCAAATCAACTCCCAGCCCCTACGTCCTCATAGGAACTTGTGTAGATCTGCGAGTTTGAAGAAATGTAATGATAACAAAAGGACTAATAGAATAATAATAGTAAAATAATAATTATAATAGCTTAATCTTGCCTTCTTAAAATATTTGCCAAATTGCATATCCAATCACTTCAGATATACAGGTGTGCCGAGTGGCTAGGGACAAAGGGGTTAGGGCCTAGGGGTGGATTTGGAACTCAGAAGTGAGATCCTTCAAGAGCATCAACCCAGGCATGATCACATCTACTATAACAGGGTTGTGTTTAGTCGATAAGAAACAGAAGACTCCAAAACGGGGACATTACTATCCATCAATGTTATCTACCTGTCCAATTAGACTTGTGTTTTCGTTTTCCATTTCAAAATGTGGTCCTTCTGTAGCTCAGTTGGTAGAGCATGGCGCTTGTAACGCCAGGGTAGTGGGTTCGATCCCGGGACCACCCATATGTAGAATGTATGCACACATGACTGTAAGTCGCTTTGGATAAAAGCGTCTGCTAAATGGCATATATATATATATATAAAATGCTTTAAAACACCGCCATGAGAAAAAGTACGGTCCCAAATACTTATTCAGTTTCTCCTCCTGTGACAAAGTATAATAAAGGCATTACGGTATTTTCAGTCAAACTCTCTGTGGAAATGTTTCCCTTTCAAGTCGTCTCGATCATCCCCTTTCTTCACCCATTAAAGAGACTTTGAAAAGAAAGCTGTACTTCCCAGCAGAAGCAAAATACTTTAATCAGTGTCTATTTTAAAGACGCTTTTTGTTCCATAGGGCCATATTCTTCTCTTTCTTCCCACTCCCTAAATGCAGAGTAAATCACAGCCTCAGAGTCACACAGTCTGCCACAGCCGCCAAAACCCCCCACAGCTCAGAAGTACTGCAACCTATTTCTCTGCAGTAAAAACGACTGAACCCAGACTACAAGTTCAGTTCTGTATTTCTCTCACAGTATGAGATGTCTGGAGCTCTCACCCAGGTGATTAAGAGTATCATGTCTACTGTTTAGTTGTGGGTCTGTCCCTGAATCACATATCACATTCTGAGTGTACTGGATTTGACAGTTGGTGTGGTGAGTAACCTTGCCTGAGACATGAAGATATGCATAGCACATAAACTGTATATACACACACACACACACGCATATATATATATATACACATTATATCACAAAAGTGAGTACACCCCTCACATTTTTGTAAATATTTGAGTATATCTTTTCATGTGACCACACTGTCTAAATGTCTAAACCGCTGGCAACAAAAGTGAGTACACCCCTAAGTGAAAATGTCCAAATTGGGCCCAATTAGCCATTTTCCCTCCCCAGTGTTATGTGACTCGTTAGTGTTACAAGGTCTCAGGTGTGAATGGGGAGCAGGTGTGTTAAATTTGGTGTCATCGCTCTCACACTCCCTCATACTGACTGGTCATTGGAAGTTCAACATGGCACCTCATGGCAAAGAACTCTCTGAGGATCTGAAAAAATAATTGTTGCTCTACATAAAGATGGCCTTGGCTATAAGGATGCCAAGACCCTGAAACTGAGCTGCAACACGGTGGCCAAGACCATACAGCGGTTTAACTGGACAGGTTCTACTCAGAACAGGCCTCGCCATGGTCGACCAAAGAAGTTGAGTGCACGTGCTCAGCGTCATATCCAGAGGTTGTCTTTGGGAAATAGACGTATGAGTGCTGCCAGCATTGCTGCAGAGGTTGAAGGGGTGGGGGGGGTCAGCCTGTCAGTGCTCAGACCATACGCCGTACACTGCATCAAATTGGTCTGCATGGCTGTCGTCCCAGAAGGAAGCCTCTTCTAAAGATGATGCACAAGAAAGCCCGCAAACAGTTTGCTGAAGACATGCAGACTAAGGACATGGATTACTGGAACCATGTCCTATGGTCTGATGAGACCAAGATAAACTTATTCAGATGGTGTCAAGCGTATGTAGCGGCAACCAGGTGAGGAGTACAAAGACAAGCATGGTGGTGGGAGTGTCATGGTCTGGGGCTGCATGAGTTCATGAGCTACAGTTCATTGAGGGAACCATGAATGCCAACATGTACTGTGACATACTGAAGCAGAGAATAATCCCCTCCCTCGGAGACTGGGCCGTAGGGCAGTATTCCAACATGATAACGACCCCAAACACACCTCCAAGACGACCACTGCCTTGCTAAAGAAGCTGAGGGTAAAGGTGATGGACTGGCCAAGCATGTCTCCAGACCTAAACCCTATTGAGCATCTGTGGGGCATCCTCAGACGGAAGGTGGAGGAGTGCAACATCCACCAGCTCCGTGATGTCGTCATGGAGGAGTGGAAGAGGACTCCAGTGGCAACCTGTGAAGCTCTGCTGAACTCCATGCCCAAGAGGGTTAAGGCAGTGCTGGAAAATGGTGGTGGCCACAGAAAATATTGACACTTTGGGCCCAATTTGGACATTTTCACTTAGGGGTGTACTCACTTTTGTTGCCAGCGGTTTAGAGGTTAATGGCTGTGTGTTGAGTTATTTTGAGGGGACAGCAAATGTACTGTTATACAAGCTGTACACTCACTACTTTACATTGTAGCAAAGTGTCATTTCTTTAGTGTTGTCACATGAAAAGATATACTCAAATGTTTACAAAAATGTGAGGGTGTACTCACTTTTGTGATACGCTGTACATACATACATACATACATACATACATACATACATACATACATACATACATACATACATACATACATACATACATACATACACACATACTCAGCAAAAAAGAAACATTTCTCAGGACCTTGTCTTTCAAAGATAATTTGTCAAGTCGATATAACTTCACAGATCTTCATTGTGAAGGGTTTAAACACTGTTTCCCATGCTTGTTCAATGAACCATAAACAATTAATGAACATGCACCTGTGGAACGGTTGTTAAGACACTAACAGCTTTCAGACGGTAGGCAAATAAGGTCACAGTTATGAAAACTTAGGACACTAAAGAGGCCTTTCTACTGACTCTGAAAAACACCAAAAGAAAGATGCCCAGGGTCCCAGCTCATCTGTGTGAACGTGCCTTAGGCATGCTGCAAGGAGGCATGAGGACTGCAGTTGTGGCCAGGGCAATAAATTGCAATGTCCGTACTGTGAGACGCATAAGACAGCGCTACAGGGAGACAGGACGGACAGCTGATCGTCCTCGCAGCGCAGACCACGTGTAACAACACCTGCACAGGATCGGTACATCCAAACATCATACCTGCGGGACAGGTACAGGATGGCAACAACAACGGCCCAAGTTACACCAGGAACGCACAATCACTCCATCAGTGCTCAGACTATATATACACACACACTGAAGAAAAAATATAAACGCAACATGTAAAGTGTTGGTCCCATGTTTCATGAGCTAAAATAGAAAATCACAGAAATGTTTCCATCGGCACCAAGTTTATTTATTTCTCTCAAATGCTGTGCAAAATTTGTTTATATCCCTGTTAGTGAGCACTTCTCATTTGCCAAGATAATCCATCCACCTAATAGGTGTGACATATCAAGACGCTGATTAAAGAGCATGATCATTACACAGGTGCACCTTGTGCTGGGGACAATAAAAGCCCACTTTAAAATGTGCAGTTTTGTCACACAAGACATCGCCACAGATGTCTCAAGCGCACTTGACAGTCCACTTGGTGTTTGCCAAACGGCATCCTCCCTCCCCCTGAGACAATCCTGCAGGTAAGGAAACCGGATGTGGAGGTTCTGGGCTGGTGTGTTTTTTTGGGGGGCATCTGTACCTTACTTTACTATTTATATTTTTGATTACTTTTACTTTTATTCCAATAAATTCCTAAAGAAAATCACAAACTTTTTACTTCATACATTTTTCCTGACACCCAAAAGTACTAGTTGTAACATTGCTGCGGGGACTTGTTTCCATTCAGCCGTAAGAGCATTAGTGAGATCGGGCACTGATGTTGGGCGATTAGGCCTGGCTCGCAGTCGGCTTTCAAATTCATCCAAAAGGTGTTCGATGGGGTTGTTGAGGTCAGGGCTCTGTGCAGGCCAGTAAAGTTCTTCCACACCGATCTCGACATACCATTTCTGTATGGACCTCGCTTGTGCACGGGTGCATTGTCATGCTGAAACAGGAAAGGGACTTCCCAAACTGTTACCACAAAGTTGGAAGCACAGAATCGTCTAGAATGTCATTGTATGCTGGGCTTAGCCTGAACCATGAAAAACAGTCCCAGACCATTATTCCTCCTCTACCAAACTGTACAGTTGGCACTATGCATTCGGGCAGGTAGCGTTCTCCTAGCATCCGCTAAACCCAGATTCATCCATCGGACTGCCATAACGTGAAGCATGATTCATCACTCCAGAGAACACGTTTCCTCTACTCCAGAGTCCAATGGCGGTGAGCTTTACACCACTCCAGCCAACGCTTGGTATTGCACATAGTGATCTTAGGCTTGTGTGTGGCTGCTCGGCCATGGAAACTCATTTCATGAAGCTTCCGTCAAACAGTTCTTGTGCTGACATTGCTTCCAGAGGCAGTTTCGAACTCGGTAGTGTATGTTGCTACTGAGGACAGACGAAATTTGACAAACTGACTTGTTGGAGAGGTGATGTCCTATGACAGTGCCACGTTGAAAGTCACTGAGCTCTTCAGTAAGACCATTCTACTGCCATGTTTGTCAACAGGTGTGGCTGAAATAGCCAAATCACTCATTTGAAAGGGGTGTCCACATACTTTTGTTTATATGGTGTAGAGTAGTGGTTCCCATACCCCTTCAAACATTAATATAATTCAACCTCCAACTGCGTACCCCATCTAGCACCAGGGTCAGCGTACTCTCAAATGTTGTTTCTTGCCATCATTGTAAACCTGCCACACACACACTATACGATACATTTATTAAACATAAGAATGAGTGTGAGTTTTTGAAACAACCCGGCTCTTTGGAAGTGACAAAGAGCTCTTAAAGGAACAGGTCACAAATAATAATATTATAATAATCAAGGATTTTGCTCTTTATTTAGCCATCTTACAAATAAAACCTTATTTGTTAATAAAAAATGGTGAATAACTTAATGAGAAGGGTGTGCTTGAAAGGACACACGTAACTCTGCAATGTTGGGTTGTATTGGAGAGAGTCTCAGTCACAGTCTGTGCCTGTATTTAGTTTTCATGCTAGTGAAGGCCGAGAATAAACTCTCACATAGGTACGTAGTTGCCAAGGACATCAGTATCTTAATAGTGGGATTTGCCAAGACAAGAAACTCTGGAGGGCAGCCCTATCCAGAAATCTGGCAGTGGCTTCTGATTAAATGACATTTTCACAGAAACGCTTGTTGCAATTTCGATGAGGCTCTCTTGTTCAGATATCGTGAAGTAGACTGGAGGCAGAGCATGAAAGGAATAATAAATCCAGTTGTTTGTGTCGTCCATTTCGGAAAGTACCTGTGTAATTGTGCACCCAGCTCACTCAGCTGCTACGCTATATCACATTTGACATTGTCCGTAAGCTTGAGTTTATTTATACAC
The DNA here is from genome assembly GCF_023373465.1 of Oncorhynchus keta. NCBI lineage: Eukaryota > Metazoa > Chordata > Actinopteri > Salmoniformes > Salmonidae > Oncorhynchus > Oncorhynchus keta. Next base: position 41,702,184 of record NC_068449.1, on the reverse strand, counting down.
AAAAAAATAATACAACTGTGTGTTGTCCTTGTTAATGCAGACAGAAAGAGCTCCGACTTGTTAATCATAGCCTCAATTTTATCCAACACATTGAATATAGTTGCAGAGAGTCCCTGGAATCCTAGATTCAGATCATTCAGGCGAGAAAAACATCACCCAGATAGGCCAGTCGTGTGAGAAACTCATCATCATGCAAGCGGTCAGACAAGTGAAAATTATGGCCAGTAAAGAAAACTTTAAGCTTGTCTCTCAATTCAAAATAACGTGTCAATACTTTGTCCCTTGTTAACCAGTGCACTTCTGTATGTTGTAAAAGTGTTACATGGTCGCTGTCCATATCATTGCATAATGCAGAAAAAAACACGAGAGTTCAGGGGCCTTGATTTAACAAAGTTAACCATTTTCACTGTAGTGTACAAAATGTATTCCAAGCTGTCAGGCATTCCCTTGGCAGCAAGGGCCTCTCTGTGGATGCTGCAGTGTACCCAAGTGGCGTCGGGAGCAGCTGCTTGCACGCGCATTACCACTCCACTATGTCTCCCTGTCATGGCTTTTGCGCCATCAGTACAGATACCAACATGAGCAGCAGCTATGTTTGGCTACATACGGACCGTTAGTGGAAATCCCGCGAGAGAGTAACGGTTAATGTGATTGGATGTTAATTATTTGACTAGGCTACCTGTATTTGACATTGTGTTGTTATTTCGCTGAACACTAGAAGGTTTCCTGTGAAAGCATTCATAATCTGTAGGCTATTGGCTAGTCATCAATATTGTCATAGAATCATGAAGTAATATCCCATAATTTGTACCTACTGCATACAAAACAAGGTAATGGGCCACAGGGCATAGTGGACCAACCCTACTCAGGCTTTGTGAGGCAACCCAAAGCACTGTTCCTCAGATGGCTCTATGTTGGTCTGGACAACAACATTTTGGTATACATTTGATGGGTAAGGATAAAGGGCATAAGGTTAACCTGGGCCACATTGCGAAAACATTTTCTCTAAAAGTAGCAGATATGCTTGTAGAGGGGAAAAAACTGCTTTTTCAATATTCATTTTTTTAGAATTTTGCCAACCCATTAACATAGATTGCATTCCATGATTAATCTATGGGGGGAAAAACATAATTGTATCAACAGTGACTACTCGGAACACGAGCATACGCTCTGGCTAATAAAGAATACTCTACAGGGCTTCTCCCTGTGTGCAAAAGAGAGTCATCAGAAAAGCAACTGTGCAATATTCCCGTCGTATCCTTGGTAGAGAAAGAAGGCAGCAGAGAGAAGGGAAGGAGGGAGAAACAGGTCGATGCGGGCTGACAAAATTAGAAAAGAAAAGCTATTTCTACTATTTCATGTTTGATGACACAATCGAGATAAAACCAGGTGTAGTGGTGTCATCTTTCTCCATTTTGTCAACGTGATGATGTAATTATGAAGAGAGGGGCCCTCACACACCCAGCTTGTGGTGTTCACAACTAACCGAGAGGAGAATGAATTGATTGAAGTGAGATACTGGAGCCTGATAACTCATTTGGGTCTTGTCTCTTAAAGGATGTGAAGTAATATGTCTGTCGTAACATTGAATGAACCCAATTATAAAGACTAAGACTAAACTATGAGGTTTTGTTGAATATTTTGTCCCCAAATTGTAGCCAAAGATGGCATTGCTAGACGGACAATTTCCTGACAAATCCCTGTAAGTTTTTGACCGACTGTGTAGGCCCGCTGAGCTAAAGCATAAGCATTAACTCTGACGGCTAATGCAAGTTGTCAGGACTCAAGTAAGCTTCACTGTGTTTCTATTCTCTGGTACATTTATCATATTGTGTTGTCATGGCTGTGACATGCTGTCAATGTGATGGGTGTCTGTCCAGATTATTATCAATGTAAGTTCATCTCAACTGTATGTGTGATTTAAAACCTGTTATCGGGAGTGGTTCCCATTTGGGAACGACCCTCCCACGCTCAGCTGGAACGTGGCGCATGGAACATAAAAATATTCTTAGAAATATTTAACCTCCACACATTAACAAGTCCAATAGCTCAATTGAAAGAAAAACACCTTGTTCATCTACCCAGCAAGTCAGATTTCTAAAATGGTTTACGGCGAAAACATAGCACATATTTATGTCAAACCACCACCAAAGACACAGCTCATTTGAATAGCCATGTTGAACAAAAATGCAATCAACAAACGCAGGATTAAAAGAAAAATAATTCACTAACCTTTTGAAAATCTTCATCAGATGACAGTAATAGGACATGTTACACAGTACATTTATGTTTTTAATAATATGCTATTTATATCCATAAATCTCTGTTTACAATGACGCCATGTTGAAAAAAATGCTACTCAAATGTCCGGAGAAATGATGATAGCTCCGCCAGATAACGTCAGATAACAAGCAATACACATCATGAACTTTGACTAAATATACATGTTCTACATATAGATAGAAAGATACACTTCTTCTTAATGCAACCGCTGTGTTACATTTACTTTTAACGTTACAGAATTTGTTCACTAGGCTATAATATGAGACGGCGCTCAGACATTAGCATTATGTCTCCTCTATGTTGGAGTCCACAGAAACACAAAAAATTACCACATAAATATTCCCTTACCTTTGATGTTCTTCGATCAGAAGCCGTGGAAGGAGTCATACTTACCAAAAACTGCGTTTGGTTTTCAAGTCTGTGTCTTTGGGCTATCAAACGCGACAAATTCAGTCTGAAATGCAGCCAAAATTCTAGTGGATGCGCATCAAAACTTCAAAATGACATTATATGTCGACTAAACTGGTCAAACTAATTGCAGAATCAAGCTTTAGCATGTTCTAAACGTGCAAAACAATTCTTAGCTCGAACAGACAAACCGACATCGTTTGGTCAATCCTGAAAGAAAGAGAGCTCCGGACCCGACGCGCATGAAAGTACATGTATTTTCGCTTGACCCGAAGGTTTCAGCCCGCCAAAGGCGAGGAAGCGCGCAATTCTCACAATGAAACGCCCCATTGAAACGAGACATCGCGCTGAAGGGATAGAAACTGTTCCCAGATCCGTAGCTGGTTGGGAAGGGTGGGGGCGATGACGTCAAAGTTGGCCCAACTTTTCTGATGACAAGAGAGAGTTTGGGAGAATGGCTGCCCTGAGAGTTCTGCTTTACATACAGACATAATTTGAACGGTTTTAGAAGCTTTAGAGTGTTTTCTATTCAATAATAATTATTATATGCATATATTAGCAATTTTGGACAGATTTCTTTTCTGTTTACTATTACAGTATTCTGCCCTATCCCCAACAGCTATTTTGCTATTTGTTTAGTGCTTTAAAGGTGAATTGGTTGTAATATGAAACAAAGAAAAGAGAAAATATACAAATGCAACCAGAGAAATATACACTGCTCACAAAAATAAAGGGAACACTTAAAAAACACAATGTAACTCCAAGTCAATCACACTTCTGTGAAATCAAACTGTCCACTTAGGAAGCAACACTGATTGACAATAAATGTCACATGCTGTTGTGCAAATGGAATAGACAATAGGTGGAAATTATAGGCAATTAGCAAGACATCCCCCAATAAAGGAGTGGTTCTGCAGGTGGTGACCACAGACCAATTCTCAGTTCCTATGCTTCCTGGCTGATGTTTTGGTCAATTTTGAATGCTGGCGGTGCTTTCACTCTAGTAGTAGCATGAGACGGAGTCTACAACCCACACAAGTGGCTCAGGTAGTGCAGCTCATCCAGGATGGCACATCAATGCGAGCTGTGGCAAGAAGGTTTGCTGTGTCTGTCAGCGTAGTGTCCAGAGCATGGAGGCGCTACCAGGAGACAAGCCAGTACATCAGGAGACGTGGAGGAGGCCATAGGAGGGCAACAACCCAGCAGCAGGACCACTACCTCTGCCTTTGTGCAAGGAGGAGCAGGAGGAGCACTGCCAGAGCCCTGCAAAATGACCTCTAGCAGGCCACAAATGTGCATGTGTCTGCTCAAACGGTCAGAAACAGACTCCATGATGGTGGTATGAGGGCCCGACGTCCACAGGTGGGGGTTGTGCTTACAGCCCAACACCGTGCAGGATGTTTGGCATTTGCCAGAGAACACCAAGATTGGCAAATTCGCCACTGGCGCCCTGTGCTCTTCACAGATGAAAGCAGGTTCACACTGAGCACCTGTGACAGACATGACAGAGTCTGGAGATGCCGTGGAGAACGTTCTTCTGCCTGCAACATCCTCCAGCATGACCGGTTTGGCGGTGGGTGAGATGAGATCCTCAGACCCCTTGTGAGACCATATGCTGGTGCGGTTGGCCCTGGGTTCCTCCTAATGCAAGACAATGCTAGACCTCATGTGGCTGGAGTGTGTCAGCAGTTCCTGCAAGAGGAAGGCATTGATGCTATGGACTGGCCCGCCCGTTCCACAGACCTGAATCCAATTGAGCACATCTGGGACATCATGTCTCGCTCCATCCACCAACGCCACATTGCACCACAGACTGTCCAGGAGTTGGCGGATGCTTTAGTCCAGGTCTGGGAGGAGATCCCTCAGGAGACCATCCGCCACCTCATCAGGAGCATGCCCAGGCGTTGTAGGGAGGTCATACAGGCACGTGGAGGCCACGCACACTACTGAGACTCATTTTGACTTGTTTTAAGGACATTACATCAAAGTTGGATCAGCCTCTAGTGTGGTTTTCCACTTTAATTTTTAGTGTGACTCCAAATCCAGACCTCCATGGGTTGATAAATTTGATTTCCATTGATAATTTTTGTGTGATTTTGTTGTCAGCACATTCAACTATGTAAAGAAAAAAGTATTTCATAAGAATATTTCATTCATTCATATCTAGGATGTGTTATTTTAGTGTTCCCTTTATTTTTTTGAGCAGTGTATATTTTTATTTTGTGATTCGCTGCCTCTCCAAGGTCTTATAATGGATTTCTTAACCCTGCTGTTCATGCTCTCCCTCCCTCCATCAGCAGCAATATGTGGGTCACAAAGCTATTTCTATTATTTAGCCGAATGAAGCGTGAAAACACGCTAAACTTTAATATTTAACAGTACAACAAAAACTTTGTATGATCTCTTCTCCCCCCTTCCCTCCCTAAAAGCTTTTATTGTTTGGAAGGGGAGAAGAAAATCATTTCAGATGTATTATTTTCCCTATGAATGAATTGGAGATGAATGGGAAGTCTTGGATTTGCTCAACTTTTTCCAACCCCAATCTACATGCACTGCAAAGCTTTTGTTGAAATCAATTATGATAATCCCCAATGTTGGCACACATGTTCGTATCCCAATGCGTTTGGAGAAAATGAATCAAGTCGCTGCCTGCCTGCAACAAAGCCAATTCCCTTCCTGGCTGTGTTGCTTTGATATTCATTGTATAGGGAGAGCGCCTCGAGTACACTTGACTATCTCAAACCACAACTAAAGAAGAAAGGCTCAGATGTAACTTCGACCTCCAAAGCGATGATCAAAACCTCATGGTCGCTTATGGGTCAAACTCACTCTCGAGTACAAGTTTTAACAACACCCGAGGCTACTAAAGTAGGCTACAGCTCAAACAATCTGTTATAAGAGTACTTCAAGGCACTTTATGTACTGTAAGTACCATTATGAACCCCAAAATGGATGATCAAAATGATGGTTGTCCTTATGTTATGTTATGTCAACACTCAAGGCCACTAAAGTAGGCCACCATTACCACCTAAGGACCATTGTGAACCCAAGAATACCTCTAAATAACATAACACTTTCACCCTGCATGTCCCCAGGTACCCTCATTTGTTGACTTCTGTGATCGAAAAGTCTTGGTTTTATGCATGTCAACATCAGAAGCCTCCTCCCTAAGTTTGTTTTACTCACTGCTTTAGCACACTCTGCTAACCCTGATGTCCTTGCCGTGTCTGAATCCTGGCTCAGGAAGGCCACCAAAATTCAGAGATTTCCATACCCAACTATAACATCTTCCGTCAAGATAGAACTGCCAAAGGGGGCGGAGTCGCAGTCTACTGCAGAGATAGCCTGCAAAGTAATGTCATACTTTCCAGGTCCATACCCAAACAGTTTGAACTACTAATTTTGAAAATTACTCTCTCCAGAAACAAGTCTCTCACTGTTGCCGCCTGCTACCGACCCCCGTCAGCTCCCAGCTGTGCCCTGGACACCATTTGTGAATTGATCGCCCCCATCTAGCTTCAGAGTTTGTCCTGTTAGGTGACCTAAACTGGGATATGCTTAACACCCCGGCAGTCCTACAATCTAAGCTAGATGCCCTCAATCTCACGCAAATCATCAAGGAACCCACCAGGTACAACCCTAACTCTGTAAACAAGGGCACCCTCATAGACGTCATCCTGACCAACTGGCCCTCCAAATATACCTCCGCTGTCTTCAACCAGGATCTCAGCGATCACTGCCTCATCGCCTGTATCCGCCACGGAGCCGCAGTCAAACGACCACCCCTCATCACTGTCAAACGCTCCCTAAAACACTTCTGTGAGCAGGCCTTTCTAATCGACCTGGCCCGTGTATCCTGGAAGGACATTGACCTCATCCCGTCAGTTGAGGATGCCTGGTCATTCTTTAAAAGTAACTTCCTCACCATTTTGGATAAGCATGCTCCGTTCAAAAATGCAGAACCAAGAACAGATACAGCCCTTGGTTCACTCCAGACCTGACTGCCCTCGACCAGCACAAAAACATCCTGTGGCGGACTGCAATAGCATCGAATAGCCCCGTGATATGCAACTGTTCAGGGAAGTCAGGAACCAATACACGCAGTCAGTCAGGAAAGCTAAGGCCAGCTTCTTCAGGCAGAAGTTTGCATCCTGTAGCTCCAACTCCAAAAAGTTCTGGGACACTGTGAAGTCCATGGAGAACAAGAGCACCTCCTCCCAGCTGCCCACTGCACTGAGGCTAGGAAACACGGTCTCCACCGATAAATCCATGATTATCGAAAACTTCAATAAGCACTTCTCAACGGCTGGCCATGCCTTCCGCCTGGCTACTCCAACCTCGGCCAACAGCTCCGCCCCCCCGTAGTTCCTCACCCAAGCCTCTCCAGGTTCTCCTTTACCCAAATCCAGATAGCAGATGTTCTGAAAGAGCTGCAAAACCTGGACCCGTACAAATCAGCTGGGCTTGACAATCTGGACCCGCTATTTCTGAAACTATCTGCCGCCATTGTCGCAACCCCTATTACCAGCCTGTTCAACCTCTCTTTCATATCGTCTGAGATCCCCAAGGATTGGAAAGCTGCCGCAGTCATCCCCCTCTTCAAAGGAGGAGACACCCTGGACCCAAACTGCTATAGACCTATATCCATCCTGCCCTGCCTATCTAAGGTCTTGAAAGCCAAGTCAACAAACAGGTCACTGACCATCTCGAATCCCACCGTACCTTCTCCGCTGTGCAATCTGGTTTCCGAGCCGGTCACGGGTGCACCTCAGCCACACTCAAGGTACTAAATGATATCATAACCGCCATCGATAAAAGACAGTACTGTGCAGCCGTCTTCATCGACCTCGCCAAGGCTTTCGACTCTGTCAATCACCAAATTCTTATCGGCAGACTCAACAGCCTCGGTTTTCGGATGACTGCCTTGCCTGGTTCACCAATTACTTTGCAGACAGAGTTCAGTGTGTCAAATCAGAGGGCATGCTGTCCGGTCCTCTGGCAGTCTCTATGGGGGTGCCACAGGGTTCAATTCTCGGGCCGACTCTTTTCTCTGTATATATCAATGATGTTGCTCTTGCTGCGGGCGATTCCCTGATCCACCTCTACGCAGACGACACCATTCTATATACTTTCGGCCCGTCATTGGACACTGTGCTATCAAACCTCCAAACGAGCTTCAATGCCATACAGCACTCCTTCCGTGGCCTCCAACTGCTCTTAAACGCGAGTAAAACCAAATGCATGCTTTTCAACCGATCGCTGCCTGCACCCGCATGCCCGACTAGCATCACCACCCTGGATGGTTCCAACCTTGAATATGTGGACATCTATAAGTACCTAGGTGTCTGGCTAGACTGCAAACTCTCCTTCCAGACTCACATCAAACATCTCCAATCAAAAATCAAATCCAGAGTCGGCTTTCTATTCCGCAACAAAGCCTCCTTCACTCACGCTGCCAAGCTTACCCTAGTAAAACTGACTATCCTACCGATCCTCGACTTCGGCGATGTCATCTACAAAATGGCTTCCAACACTCTACTCAGCAAACTGGATGCAGTCTATCACAGTGCCATCCGTTTTGTCACTAAAGCACCTTATACCACCCACCACTGCGACTTGTATGCTCTAGTCGGCTGGCCCTCACTACATATTCGTCGCCAGACCCACTGGCTCCAGGTCATTTACAAGTCCATGCTAGGTAAAGCTCCGCCTTATCTCAGTTCACTGGTCACGATGGCAACACCCATCCGTAGCACGCGCTCCAGCAGGTGTATCTCACTGATCATCCCTAAAGCCAACACCTCATTTGGCCGCCTTTCGTTCCAGTACTCTGCTGCCTGTGACTGGAACGAATTGCAAAATCGCTGAAGTTGGAGACTTTTATCTCCCTCACCAACTTCAAACATCAGCTATCCGAGCAGCTAACCGATCGCTGCAGCTGTACATAGTCTATAGGTAAATAGCTCACCCTTTTTCACCTACCTCATTCCCATACTGTTTTTATACTGTTTTTATTTATTTACTTTTCTGCTCTTTTGCACACCAATATCTCTACCTGTACATGCCCATCTGATCATTTATCACTCCAGTGTTAATCTGCAAAATTGTATTATTCGCCTACCTCCTCATGCCTTTTGCACACATTGTATATAGACTGCCCATTTTTTCTACTGTGTTATTGACTTGCTAATTGTTTACTCCATGTGTAACTCTGTGTTGTCTGTTCACACTGCTATGCTTTATCTTGGCCAGGTCGCAGTTGCAAATGAGAACTTGTTCTCAACTAGCCTACCTGGTTAAATAAAGGTGAAATAAAAATTTGGTGATCTTGAGCATTGCGCTCGGACCGATCACAGGTACTTAACATGCCCATCTCAGCTCAGAGAGAAAAGAAAATAAGAGATTTAAGAGAGAAAATGAAATATTTAAGAGACTATAGATGGATAGGTGTGACCAAAGAATAATTTATATTTGAGAGAGATTTCATAGCTGGAACTGAATGGTTGAGCAACAGAGGGTCAGTGTCTGTAAGTGGCTTTTTGGAAGGAATTGGGTGGGCCTACTACATATAGACTGGCCAAAACGCTCATCAGTAATCCTAAGAAGTTTGGAATAATACTGTGAAAATTATAATGCCCTTTTAGTGTTATGTCTCCTCTATGTTGGAGTCCACAGAAACACAAAAATTACCACATAAATATTCCCTTACCTTTGATGTTCTTCGATCAGAAGCCGTGGAAGGAGTCATACTTACCAAAAACTGCGTTTGGTTTTCAAGTCTGTGTCTTTGGGCTATCAAACGCGACAAATTCAGTCTGAAATGCAGCCAAAATTCTAGTGGATGCGCATCAAAACTTCAAAATGACATTATATGTCGACTAAACTGGTCAAACTAATTGCAGAATCAAGCTTTAGCATGTTCTAAACGTGCAAAACAATTCTTAGCTCGAACAGACAAACCGACATCGTTTGGTCAATCCTGAAAGAAAGAGAGCTCCGGACCCGACGCGCATGAAAGTACATGTATTTTCGCGTGACCCGAAGGTTTCAGCCCGCCAAAAGGCGAGGGAGCGCGCAATTCTCACAATGAAACGCCCCATTGAAACGAGACATCGCGCTGAAGGGATAGAAACTGTTCCCAGATCCGTAGCTGGTTGGGAAGGGTGGGGGCGATGACGTCAAAGTTGGCCCAACTTTTCTGATGACAAGAGAGAGTTTGGGAGAATGGCTGCCCTGAGAGTTCTGCTTTACATACAGACATAATTTGAACGGTTTTAGAAGCTTTAGAGTGTTTTCTATTCAATAATAATTATTATATTCATATATTAGCAATTTTGGACAGATTTCTTTTCTGTTTACTATTACAGTATTCTGCCCTATCCCCAACAGCTATTTTGCTATTTGTTTAGTGCTTTAAAGGTGAATTGGTTGTAATATGAAACGAAGAAAAGAGAAAATATACAAATGCAACCAGAGAAATATACACTGCTCACAAAAATAAAGGGAACACTTAAAAACACAATGTAACTCCAAGTCAATCACACTTCTGTGAAATCAAACTGTCCACTTAGGAAGCAACACTGATTGACAATAAATGTCACATGCTGTTGTGCAAATGGAATAGACATCAGTAATCCTAAGACTCTCTGGCAAAATGTCACCCTATTCCATATAGTGCACTACTTTTGAATAGGGCCCATGGGACTCTGGTGAAAAGGAGTGCACTCTATAGGGGATAGGATGCCATTTGGAACACATTTGGATCTGATCTGACGAAGACCAGTCAGTGACTCAAACTCCCGAGCTGACAAGGTACAAATCTGTCGTTCTGCCCCTGAACAGGCAGTTAACCCACTGTTCCCAGGCCGTCATTGAAAATAAGAATATGTTCTTAACTAACTTGCCTGGTTAAAAGTTTTAAAAAAATAATACACAACGCAATACTGTTTGAAATACTTCAGAAATGCATCCTTCCTTCCTGCCTTCCTTGAAGTAATCATAGAGCTGAATTGTTTGGATTTGTGAAAGTAATATGGTGGGTCACCTTGCTTACACCTATCCAATAACTTTAACATCAAGGAAGGAAGGAAGGAAGGAAGGAAGGAAGGAAGGAAGGAAGGAAGGAAGGAAGGAAGGAAGGAAGGAAGGAAGGAACGAAGGAACGAAGGAACGAAGGAACGAAGGAAGGAAGGATTAAGTATTTCAACAGGGCCAAGATTTATGAACATTGTATTTCAAGTTTGGGATTCTGTGTTTTTATATGTATTGATTATTTTTGTAATATTTCTTTTACACATCCACACACCTATCCAATCACTTACACCTTAAGGAAACACAGAAGGAAGGACACATTTCTATAGGCTTCAAACAGGGCCCAAGTCACAGCCACACACACGTCCTTTCCACTGTGCTTCCAGTTTGTCATCTTCTCTATCAGTCTTTTGAGGTTCTGTGTCTTCCTATTTTATAGAGCAGCACCACCGCCTTCCCAGTGTACAATAAACTGTTTATTACTACGTCCCTAATCTGGAGGAGCACAACTGCCATGGATACTCTATCTGTCACTGAGCTGGGGAAAGATGAGGGCTTTGTCCATTTACAAGCTAGATACTTTACAGGTGGTGTTGGTTGAGGAAATCCTCAGGACAGAAGTACTGAAGGAGGGATACAGACTGCCAGGCTCATATAAAGGGGTGCCAAAATGAAATGACATGCTACATGCTACTCTCATATTTTCATGAAGGCATCATAAATCAATCAGGTATGATATGTTACAACACCATGCAATACAATACTTTGTACAATCTTATAGATATACATTTTGTGAGTCCAGCGTGTTTTGTACATTACAATACCCGGAATCCAGCAACAAATATACAGCCTCATACGAGGAATGTGACACACAATTTGACACCAAAGAGAAAGCACGAGTTGAAAATGTGTCACCGTGACATGAGGAATGCTTTTAAATTATACAAAATTTGAGCGAACACAGCGCGAGACATTCTTGTTAAAAGGACTGCTCTCCTAGTCCATGGCCTAAAACAGATGCATGGAACGGCAACAGATGCATGCAAACAGACTCACTGTACTGCAGCATGGCGCAAACGTTTCCTTAATTCATCTCTGAATGATTTCCCTCTGAAGTTGTGCCAATTTACCTTTGTGAACAGATGCGGACAGAAATGCAGTACAGGTAATATATTGTAACAGCAGCTGACTGGTACTGTGATTAGCCATTGAAGTAAAACCACCTTTCCGTGTTACATTAGTACATGGTTAAGCTATTCCTGGGCAGCGAATGCAATGGTTCAGCTAAGATAACTAAAGTCTGGAGCACCAACACTAACAACAAACAAGGCCATAGTTCTATTGGACTTAACATCTATGGTGGCAGTAAAAAGTAAATACCTGGATTTCTGCATAAATTGGCCATAAAATTTGATCTAATATTCATCTAGGTCACAACAATAGACAAATAATCTGCTTAAACTAATAACATGCAAACAATTATAAGTGTTCATGTCTTTATTGAACACACCGTGTAAACATTCACAGTGCAGGGTGTGGAAAGAACGTGAACCCTTGGATTTAATAACTGGTTGACCCTCCTTTGGCAGCAATAACCCCAACCATATGTTTTCTGTAGTTGTGGATCAGACCTGCACAACGGTCAGGAGGAATTTTGGACCATTCCTCTTTACAAAACTGCTTCAGTTCAGCAATATTCTTGGGATGTCTGATGTGAACTGCTCTCGAGGTCATGCCACAGCATCTCAATCGGGTTGAGGTCAGGACTGGGCCACTGTTTTGGGTCATTGTCCTGTTGTCACGTTCTGACCTTAGTTCTGTTGTTATGTCTTTGTTTTAGTATGGCCAGGGCGTGAGTTGGGTGGGTTGTCTATGTTCCTTTTTCTATGTTTTGGGATTTCTGTGTTTGTCCTGGTATGGTTCTCAATCAGAGGCAGATGTCAATCGTTGTCCCTGATTGAGAACCATACTTAGGTAGCCTGGTTTCACTTTTGAGTTGTGGGTGATTGTATCCTGTGTTAGTGTTTTCACCATACGGGACTGTTTCGGTTGTTTGTTTGTACTTTTGTTATTTTGTTCAGTTGATTTATTAAATATATCATTATGGACACTTACCACGCTGCACATTGGTCTGATCCTTGCTACTCCTCCTGAAGAAGAGGAATTCCATTACACCTGTTGCATCACTCTACTTCTGTTGAGCTTCAATTGGCGGACAGATAGCCTAACATTCTTCTGCAAAATGTCTTGATAAACTTGGGAATTCATTTTTCTGCCGATGATAGCAAGCTGTCCAGACCCTGAGGCAGCAAAGCAGCCCCAAACCATGATGCTCCCTCCACCATAGTTTATAGTTGGGATGAGGTTTTGATGTTGGTGTGCTGTGCCTTTTTTTCTCCACACATAGTGTTGTGTTCCTTCTAAACAACTCAACTGTAGTTTCATCTGTCCACAGAATATTTTGCCAGTAAGCGCTGTGGAACATCGAGGTGCACTTTTGCAAACTTGAGACATGCAGCAATGTTTCTTTTGGACAGCAGTGGCTTCTTCCATGGTGTCCTCCCATGAACACCCTTTTTGTTCAGTGTTTTACGTATCGTAGACTCGTCAACAGAGATGTTAACATGTTCCAGAGATTTCTGTAAGTCTTTAGCTGACACTCTAGGATTCTTCTTAACCTCATTGAGCATTCTGCGCTGTGCTCTTGCAGTCATCTTTGCAGGACAGTCACTCCTAGGGAGAGTAGCAACAATGCTGAGCCTTTACAATTTATAGACTATTTGTATAACTGTGGACTGATGAACATCAAGGCTTTTAGAAATACTTCTGTAACCCTTTCCAACTTTATGCAAGTCAACAATTCTTAGTCGTAGGTCTTCTGAAATCTCTTTTGTTCGAGGCATGGTTCACATCAGGCAATGCTTCATGTGAATAGCAAACTCAAATTTTGTGAGAGTTTTTTATAGGGCAAGGCACCTCTAACCAACATCTCCAATTTCGTCTTATTGATTGGACTCCAGGTTAGCTGACTGATGGCCTAACCAGTGTACAATTTTTGACCTAGTGGACTATATAGGGAATGGGGTGCCATTTGGGACGCACACTAATCTCCTGTGGGAAGATTCTGCATGTAGACCGAAGAATCTGCCGGAACTGAATAGGATGCATGAGATAATGAGAATCATTAGATACGGTTTCAGGGTTTTCATCACTGGTTATTTGGACATATCAGGATTTAGCAAAGGCGGTGCTAAAACTGCCCACACAGATCGGAAGGCGGGGCTTTGGCTGAGAGTTACCTTTTGTGAGGCTGGAGACTTTGTTTTTGCTGTAACTCAATTTCTAACACTTATGAAGACAGACGTTTTTACTTTACTGTGTTAAACATGATCAGTTGTTCCAGCAGCTCACCTTCCAGCAGCAAAATAATTCCTTGGAGAAGGCTTGGTTGGCTCTCCCCTTCTAGTCATAGAAGGGGAGAGCCAATCATTACTTGTTTATTATTTAACCCTCTGTTCCCCATGTTGTATTTGTGAGTGATTGTTTATTGTATTTTCGGTCCGTCATTGTGTGTTCGTGATGTTACTTTGTACATTTGTCTATTTGAGTAAAAGTACGTTTATTACTCGTATTTGCCTGACTCTCTACACCAGCTACACACAGGACCCTTACAGGGGTGTGGTTTAATGTGTGTGCGTTATGTTGTTTGTCCCTCTTGAGTCACGAAAGCAACATTTCACCCTCAAAATAGTCCGAATTTTTCTTAGATAAATCAAGAAATCAAATTCATTTTGAAGGTTTTGGCCGGGGAGGTCTTATTCGCCCAGTTTTACGTAACTAAGTGGTTTGGTGCAGTATTTCTGAAGTAAAAAAAAATGTGCATGAAAACTAGTGGTGCACTGCAGACAGCATCGAGTCAGCTGCTGCTGTTCTCCGGACTGATTTCTGAGAGCATGTCTACCTACAACTTCAGCAAGCTGTCAAACTATTGTCACAATAAAGCTCAATCTCCACGCTGTTAATCAGTGCCCAAAATCACGAGCTAGTTCCATCTCTGTGTTTGTCAGTGAAGCTAGCTAGTAGCTAGCAGGCATATGTAGCAGGCAGGCCACATTAGCTAAATCAGCTTATCAAGTCATTGGCGAGTGGCAAAGTGCTTCAATGCCGTTCTACTACCAGAGTGTGTGTCTGTCTGGCAGTGTTTCATAGCGAATCATGTTACAGAACAGGTCGGACACACAATGCTCGTAAATCCTTTTTGAGTTTCTGAATATTGACAAGTTGCAAGCAAACACACAACAGAAAATGATGTAATAGGAAACTGCCACCAGTGTAGCGCAGCAAATTGTCAGTAGCACCATTAATCTAATGATCACCGTTGGACCCTTGTGGGAATTCTATCAAATTCTTGTTTCAGACTGTGAGGGTGTGTGAGTGTGTGTGTGTGTCTGACACGTTATATTGGTTTTTGAGGTCTTGTGTGGTTGGAGCTCTACTGTATTACTCCCTATTTGACAACCAAGGTTGACAGCACCCTGTGTGGGCCGAATTTGTCCCATTTTATTTTATTTGGCCCCCCAAGTTTTCTGAGTGAGAAAAAGACTGTAAAAACTACAGAAAATCATCTCCAAGTGATTTTCATTTTGGAAATCTGTTCCAAAGTATTCACACACATAATAACGAGATATACTGTATATGATCGTATACAACTGTAAGCAAGGTTTGATTATGATTATGTTTTAGTGAAACATATTTGTTGGCTACTTGCTGTACATTTTAGTCTACAATATACAGTGCCTTGCGAAAGTATTCGGCCCCCTTGAACATTGCGACCTTTTGCCACATTTCAGGCTTCAAACATAAATATATAAAACTGTATTTTTTTGTGAAGAATCAACAACAAGTGGGACACAATCATGAAGTGGAACGATATTTATTGGATATTTCAAACTTTTTTAACAAATCAAAAACTGAAAAATTGGGCGTGCAAAATTATTCAGCCCCCTTAAGTTAATACTTTGTAGCGCCACCTTTTGCTGCGATTACAGCTGTAAGTTGCTTGGGGTATGTCTAATCTTTACAGGAAAATGCCACGGGCACAATCTGATGTGTGCTAATGTAGAAGGAAAAGTTGTGTACATTTGCAAATACTGTGCCAAATCAAAGGTGAAGAACGCAACAAAGATGCAGAATCATCTGGCCAAGTGCATAAACTTCCCTCAGCGTTCACAACAAGCAGCCTCTGACAAAAGTCCCTCTACTTCTATTTGAGGTGAAAATGGTGAATCAGACACCTTATCAATAGCAACAGCTCATGGCCCTCCTGGAATCAGAAGTTGTTATTTGACTCAATGGAGGAACGTAGTCAAAGAAATGCTGATGAATGTCTTGCTCGAGTTGTGGTTAACCTCTGATCCTCAAAGGCAAAAATATATTTGGAAGATTGGAAGGGATTTGTGAATGTTCTTTGCCCAGCATACACCCCTCCAACCAGACATGCTTTATCTACTCATTTGCGGGATGCAGAGTTCAACAGAGTTCAAGTGAAGGTCAAGCAAATCATAGAGAAAGCAGACTGTAATTGCAGTAATCTCTGATGGGTGGTCGAATGTTTGTGGGAAAGGAATAATTAACTACATAATCTCCACCCTTCAACCAGTATTCTAAAAGAGCACAGACACAAGGGACAACAGACACACCGGTCTCTACATTGTAGATGAGCGGAAGGCAGTCATCAATGACCTTGGACCACAGACGGTATTTGCACTAGCGACACACAATGCTGCGAACATGAAGGCTGCTTGGTCTAAAGTGGAGGAGTCCTACCCTCACATCACACCCATTGCTGTGCTGTCTGCTCTTCAATGACATCATGGCACTGAAAACAATGGATACACTCTACAAGAGAGCCAAGATGAAGGTATGTGAAGGGTTATCGCAGCAATCTATCTCACCAAGCAAAGTGATAAGAATAAGAGCACCACATTGAAGCTGCCCAGCAACACCCGTTGAGGTGGTATTGTCATCATGTTTGACAGTCTCCTGGAGGGGAAGAATTTTCCATATCACAGTCTGCCGATATGGACAACCCCATCAAGAGGATCCTCCTGGATTATGTATTTTGGGGAGATTGGTAAACAGCCTGAAACCTATAGCAGTAGCCATTGCATGGATTGAGGGAGACAATGCCATCCAGAGGAAACTGCAGTTCTGAAATACATTAAAAAGCAATGAATACTTCCGCCTGATGCCCATACATGTTGGACCCCAAGTATGCTGGAAAGAGCATGCTGTTTGGTGCAGAGATCAACAAGGCCTATTGTGTCATCACTACCGTGTCTTGGTTCTTGGCAGTCTGCCGAAGTACACTTCCAAGCAAGGGCTTTGGGATGGAGATGCAATATGGCAGTCGTGCCTACATTTCTCATCAGCCACCTGGTGGAAGGGACTTTGTGGATTTGAGGCTCTTTCCCCTGTTGCCTCCAACATCCTCCAAATCCCACCAACATCAGCCGCCTCAGAGCGCAACTGGTCCTTGTTTGGGAACACACACACCAAAACACGCAACAGGCTGACCAATACAATGGTTGAAAAATGGGTGGACATCCGGGCAAATTTGAGGCTTTAAGAACCTGACAATGAGCCATCCTCAACCAGGGTAGAAAATGACAGTGAAGATGAGACTCAGAGTCTGATGTTCAGGACGTGGACATTGAGGAGGTCCAGGGAGAAGACATGGAAGCCTGAGAGGAAGACAACCAAAGCTTTAGTTTCTAGACTATCATTTTATAGATGTATGTTGAAAACGTTTTTGGGAGATGTGATGGATCATTGGGGATCATTCAATATTCCCTTCTTTTCGCAGTTCAGTGAAATCATCCCATGTGAAGAGTCTACTCATTTAATTAAAGTTCATTTCGTAACTAAATAGTTTTTTCTATTGGAAGGATTTCATCATTTGCAATTATGTCTAATTATGATAAGGTAAAAGGTTTATGTTTCTGTCTCCATATGATATGGTAAATATATCCAATGCAAAAAACATCTACATTTAAATGGTATTAATATTCATTTGCATATATTTCCATTAATTCCCATATATTCCTGTTAATTCCCACGTAAAGTTTCCACCTCTGAATATTCCCCAAAATGTGCAACCCTATTCTGCTGTACTATTGGATAGAGCGCAATCAGTGCAGCTGTTTCTTCGTGCATGACAATTTTCCCTACGTGATACCATCCCATGTTAAGTGTGAAAGTGGGCATGATCAAAATTTAACTTTATGACCAACATTATGCTTTTTACACATTGTAGTACATTTTTATAATGGAATAATTTTGACTAATATTGATGATAGGCCGTTGATAGGCCGTTTCCAACCAGATAAATTGTTTTTTTAAGCTCTATGGCCAGTAAACATTAGTTTATATATAACAACATATGGATATAACTATTGGAATGGACATGCCCATCTAGTCAACGGTCTGTTATGGGCGAGGGGCTTGGTCACTTCTATTCATTCTATTTCTGTGTGTGCTATTTTATAGTAAAGCTCTGTGTTCTCTCAATGTTGTTGCTTTGCCAACCATAACAGATCATGTAATCATAGACAATTCTCTATGTGTGTAATTCGGTTTTGTTTTTCTCAGAAAGAGCCCAAGGCCACAATTTGTGGATAGTGCGTATATCAGGGACAAAGTTGATGCAAGGTTACTAGCTTGTGAATCTGTTGGCTTGCTGAGTTTCCAAGTTGCTCTGAAAAATATACCATCCTAGTCAAAATGAGACACGAGACTCTTTCTTTGAAATAATTATGTGAATGAATTCTGCCCTCTTTTCATTTTAGATCAATGTCAATTTCAGGTAAACTGACTACTGTACTCACATACAGTCATTGGGCACTCTCTGAAGTTTGACATCACAAGAACACAATGCCCTGACACCGGTTCACTTATCCTGTTCTCTCAAAAAATATATTCAGTTGCTGTAGACACCTGAAAAGGCGTATCAGGGAGTGGGGGGAAAAAACAGCTAGACAATAAAAAACAGCTTCCTTCCCCCCCATTTATTCGGACTCTAATACATTCAAATGCATTCATTTCACACCGCAGCCCTGTGATTTGAAAAATGTCCCTTCCACTTTGAAATGTTCACCGAGCCGCAAATACATGCACGTTTTCCTTCTCTGTCTCGCGGTGAGCAGATCAGCACCAACATTTTAAACTTTAGCATTGCTGAACCCTGCTCCACCTAAGCTGCTCAACCCTTCCCCTCCCTCTCGCTCTTGATCTCTCCCTCTTTCCCTCTCTCGCTCACTCTCTCCTTCTCATACTGTCTTGCTTTGTCTCTCTCCTTATCTCTTGCTCTCTCTGTGTAACAGCAGGTTAACATTTCACTTGACAACAGGCCCAGGACCTGTACAGTTTTTTTAGGTCATAATACATAATGTCATACAGCATATACCCCATATGTCAGTATATAGTTTAATATAATCGATTATGAATTATGCTGTTTGCAAATCATCAACAGAGGGCCTGTTCTGTGAGTATAGGAATCTGGAGCGTAAACAAGGATACATAGTATGTGTCCCAAATGCCAACCTACTCACTACATATTGCATTACTATCAGTTCCTGGTGCCATTTATAGAGAATATGGCGCTATTTGGGATGCCCAGCCTATGATTACAAGCTTAGCGATATGGCTGCATAAAGTTAATAAACTGACCCTAGGACCTTCTGTTGGTTTAGATTGTATGTGACATGCTTGGGGTCACGGCAATGCAGGGCTATAGGATTGCCTCCTCTCTATCGGGGGGATCATAGGAGAGCTTTTCTGATAGGAATCACACAGGGGGATGGAATGCAGGATGTAATATCTCCTGCTGTGGCAGTGGGTTCATTTGTTACCTTTGCACTCTGTTTGAGTGGTGTGTGTGTGTGTGAGTTCATGCATGTGTATGTGTGCGTGTGTGTGTGTGAAACTCTGTGTGTGTGTGAAAATTCTGACAAGTGGGGACATTTCGCCGGTTCCCACAAGGAAAAAGGATATTTTAGGTTTGTTTACAATTAGAGTTAGGTTTAATTTGAGGTCTTTACCTTTATTTAACTAGGCAAGTCGGTTAAGAACAAATTCTTATTTTCAATGACAGCCTAGGAACAGTGGGTTAACTGCCTGTTCAGGGGCAGAATGACAGATTTTAATCTTGTCAGCTCAGGAATTTGATCTTGCAACCTTTTGGTTACTGGTCCAACACTCTAACCTCTAGGCTACCTGCCACCCCAATGGTTAGAGGATAGGAAAATTAGGATTTTGTCCCCAAAAGGATAGTAAAACAAACATGTGTGTGCGTGTTAGTACACACACAAAAATGGCTAAAACACTGTCATGGGGATACCTCGTGTGTGTGTGTGTGTGTTGACGGTGATGCACTGGCTCACAACAGGAAATGAGGTCACCTCAACAGCATAATGGTAGTGCACCCGAATATGTGTGCATCCAAAAAGGCATGATATTTCCTACATAGTGCACTACTGTTGACCAGAGCCCACAGAGGGGTTGTACACTGTATAGAGCGGGAATATTAAACTCTTACCTTATGAGGTCTGGAGCCTGCTGGTTTTCTGTTCTACCTGATGACTAATTACAGCCACCTGGTGTCCCATGTCTATATCAGTGCCTAATTAGAGGGGAACAATGAGAGAAAGCAGTGGAATTGGCTTCGAGGTCACGAGTTGAGTTTGAGGGGTCTAGAGAATAAGGTGCTATTTTAGACACAACCTTGGTTGTCAAAAAGGGCGTTGTATAGTAAGGCTCCAACCAGACAGACAAGACCTCAAAAAAAACCAATGTGACCCACATAGAAACAGAAACACACACCACCTAAACAATCTGAAACAACAAGTATTTGATAGAATTCCCGCAAGGGTCCAACGGTGATTATTAGCTTAACAGTGCTACTGACAGCTCGCCACGCTACACTGGTGGTGGATTCCTGACACATAATTTCCTGTTGTGTGTTTGTTTGCTCACTGGAGCGGCAGTCCTGACATTCTGATAACAGACTGACAAAGTGCCCTTGAGGGAGCTGGGGGGGAAAAATGCATCAGATATTGGGCCTTGTCGGGGGGAGAGTGTGTGTAAGGGAGTTGGGCGCCAGTCGCTGGGGCGGTTTGGTTCACTTTCTCACAGGAGAGATAGATAGATAGATAGATAGATAGATAGATAGATAGATAGATAGATAGATAGATAGATAGATAGATAGATAGATAGATAGATCAACTGGTATTATTTTGCTTCACTTAGCATGCAAAATGCCCGGGGCGAGAGCGAAAACCATTGTCTGGGGCCTTTTTGGGAGATTAACTGTGAGGGAGTAGGGTCAGAGCAACCCACACTTGGCAACTGCACAAGCGAGGGAGAGAAAATGAAGGGAAAACTGCAGGCGCCAGATGATTCCAGCGCAGTCATGACAGGCTACGTTTAGAGAGACCGTGGGGGGCGAGCTCTGAGTTTGACTTGTTAGGCCTCCGCCTCACCGATCCATCTGTCGTCGCGGCTGGTCCGGGCTGGCGGTAAATTAATCCGCTTCGCTTGACTCATGCCGCCGTTTTCTCAACAGAGCACCTAGGATGTAGGAAAGGACATTTACCCTCAGATTTCACACGTGGCCTACATGAAAAGGTCGGTGCGGGTTTATTCTGCTACTGAACATCAACTGAACATATTACAAATGTTGGCTAATGTAATTCAGAGGAGCATGAGTGATGTGAGTGGAAAGCAGTTAAAGAAGCCCATATACAGTGCCTCCAGAAAGTATACATGCCCCTTGACTTATTCCACATTTTGTTGTGTTACAGCCTGAATTCAAAATATATTCAATAGATTTTTTTCTCACCTACATCTACAGTACACACCCTATAATACCCTATAATGTGAAAGTGAATACATGTTTTCAGAAATGTTTGCAAATTTAAAGAAAATGAAACAAATATCTAATTTACATAGGTTTTCACACCCCTTTTCTATGACACTATGCACACAGTTGAGCTAAGGTGCATCCAATTTCCTTTGATCATCCTTGAGATGATTGGAATCCACCTGTGGCCAATTCAATGTCCAACACGTGTGTTTCTTTCTAAATCATGTCCAAACAATTGAATTGACCACAGGTGGATTCCAATCATAAGGTCCACAGCAGGACCTTGGTGGCACCTTAAGACGGGCTTGTGGTCATGGCTAGAGCGGAATAGGTGGAATGGTATCAAATACAACAAACAAGTGTTTTACATGAGTTTGATATCATTCCATTTGCTTCCTTTCAGCTATTATTGTGAGCCATCCTCCCCTCAGCAGCCTCCACTGATAAGATCCTACAGTTGACAGTGCATGTCAGAGCAGAAACTATACCATGAAGTGCAAGGAACTGGCCGTAGATTTCCGAGATTTGTGATGAGGCATATATCCGGGGGAAGTTTATAAAACAATTTCTAGACTCTAAATAGATGGAGCCGATGAACATCCTGACGTTTTACATTCTCCCAACCAATTGTGCTATTTTGTTCGATTTTTTTTGCAACTTATTTTTTAAAACTTATTGTGTACACAATGTTGCTGCTACCGTTATCTTATGACCGAAAATATCTTATGACCGAGAACAGCGATTACTCACTGCACGGACTTGAAGAATATTTTTCCTTTAACGAGTTCGACGAGAAGGGTATCATGCTTTCACTGGAACAGGCCAAGATCCACGCCTTTTGCGTGAAGAAAAGAAGCAGGAAAAGGGGCCGCAGATCGGGCAGCCTTCTGAAAATCCATAGGCGAGCGAGTAAATTCCCATTGCCATCCATTGTTCTTGCTAACGTGCAATCATTGGAACATAAAATTGAGGATCTACGATTGTTTATCCTACCAACGGGACATCAAAAACTGCAACATCTTATGTTTCACCGAGACATGGCTTAACGACGATACAGACAATATAGAGCTAGCGGGATTTTCCATGCAGAACAGAGACGCTACCTCTGGTAAGATGAGGGGTGGGGCTGTGTGTCTATTTGTCAATAGCGATGTATAAAATTAAAGAAGTATCGAGGTATTGCTTGCCTGAGGTAGAGTACCTTATGATAAGCTGTAGACCACACTATCTACCAAGAGAGTTCTCATCTATATTATTCATAGCCGTCTATTTACCACCACAGAACAAAGCTGGCACTAAGCTGACCGCTCTCAACTCTATAAGGGCATAAGCAAAGAAGAAAATGTTCACCCAGAAGTGGCACTCCTAGTTTTCCGGGGACTTTAATGTTGGCCACACTTAAATCAGCTTTACCAAAAAATGTTACCAGCTAGACACATGCTTCTAGACAACAAAAAAATCCTAGACCACCTTTACTCCACACACAGAGATGCATACAAAGCTCTCCCTCGCCCTTCATTTGGCAAATCTGACCATAATTCTATCCTCCTGATTCCTGCTTACAAGCAAAAACTAAATCAGGAAGTACCAGTGACTCGCTCAACATGGAAGTGGTCAGATGACACGGTTGCTACACTACAGGACTGTTTTGCTAGCACAGACTGGAATATGTTCTGGGATTTGTCCATTGGCATTGAGGAGTATACCACCTCAGTCATCAGCATTATCAGTAAGTGCATCGACGAAGTCGTCCCCACAGTGACCGTATGTACATATCCCAACCAGAAGCCATGGATTACAGGCAACATCCGCATCTAGCTCAAGGTTAGAGATGCCGCTTTCAAGGAGCGGGAGACTAATTCGGAAGCTTATAATAAATCCCACTATGCCCTCAGACGAACCATCAAACAAGCAAAGCGTCAATACAGGATTAAGATTGAATCCTACTACACCAGCTCTGATGCTCGTCGGATGTGGCAGGGCCTGAAAACTATTACGGATTACAAAGAGAAACCCAGATGCGAGCTGCCCAGTGACGCACGCCTACCAGACAATCTAAATACATTTTATGTGAGCTTCGAGGCAAGCAACACTAAAGCATGCACTAGAGCACGAGCTGTTCTGGATGACTGTTCACATCGGCCTTTAACCTGTTAGTCCACTAGGGGCATTATTTCATTTTTGGATAAAAAGACGTGCCCATTTTAAGCGCAATATTTTGTCACGAAAAGATGCTCGACTATGCTTGGAATTGATAGTTTTGGAAAGAAGACACTCTTACGTTTCCAGAACTGCAAAGATTTTCACTGTGAGTGCCTTATAACAAAAGCTTCAGGCAAAACCAAGATGTTTGAGCGACCAGGAAATGAACAGGATTTCTGAAGGTACGTTTTCCATGATCGCCTTATATGGCTGTGAATGCGACAGGAATGAACGGACACTTTCTAGCGTTTCCCCAAGGTGTCTGCAGCATTGTGACGTATTTGTAGGCATATCATTGGAAGATTGACCATAAGAGACTACAATTGCCAAGTGTCCCGCACGGTGTCTGCGTGGAAATTGGTACGCAAAAGTCAGCTACCAGTATTTTTCCATCCGAATCAGAGAACAAAGAAGGCTTCCAGGACTGCCATTTCAATGAAGAGATATGACAAAACACCTTGAGGATTGATTCAAACAACGTTTTCCATGTTTCAGTCGATATTATGGAGTTAATTCGGAAAAAAGTTTGACGTGTAGGTGACTGAATTTTCGGTTAGTTTCGGTAGCCAAATGCATAGTAACAAAACGGAACGATGTGTCCTACACAATAATCTTTCAGGAAAAACTGGACATCTGCTATGTAACTGAGAGTCTCCTCATTGAAACATCTGAAGTTCTTCAAAGGTACATTATTTTATTTGATCCCTTTGCTGGTTTTTGTGAATATGTTGCGTGCTAAATGCTAATGCTAAATGCTAAGCTAGCTATCACCACTCTTACACAAATTATTGATTTTCTCTGGTTCTAAAGCATATTTTGAAAATCTGAGACGACAGGATTGTTAAGAAAAGGATAAGCTTGAGAGCATGCATATTTATTTAATTTCATTTGCGATTTTTAGAAATCGCTAACGTTGCGTTATGGTAATGAGCTTGAGGCTGTAGTAACGCGACCGCATGCGGGATGGGGCGGACTATGAGGTTAAACAGGTCAACATTCACAAATCTGCTGGGCCAGACGGATTACCAGGACGTATACTCAAAGCATGTGCGGACCAACTGACAAGTGTCTTCACTGACACTTTCAACCTCTCCTTGCCCAAGTCTGTAATACCTAAATGTTTCAAGCAGACCACCATAGTCCCTTTGCCCAAGGAAGTGAAGTTAACCTACCTAAATGATTACCGACTTGTGGCATTCACGTCGGCAGCCATGCTTTGAAAGGCGGCTCGCATCAACAGCATCCTCAAATCAAATCAAATCAAAGTTTATTTGTCATGTGCGCCGAATACAACAGGTGTAGGTAGACATTACAGTGAAATGCTTATTTAGAGGATCTAACCAATAGTGCAAAAAATGTATTAGCTGAACAATAGGTAAGTAAAGAAATAAAAACTGTAAAAAAAAGACAGTGAAAAATAACAGTAGCGAGGCTATATACAGTAGCAAGGCTATAAAAGTATCGAGGCTACGTACAGACACCGGTAAGTTGAGCTGATTGAGGCAGTATGTACATGTAGATATAGTAACATGTAGATATCCTCCCGGAAACCGTAGACCCACTCCAATTTGCATACCACCCCAACAGATCCACAAATGACGCAATCTCAATCACAATCCACACTGACCTTTCTCACCTAGACAAAATTAACACCTACAGTTGAAGTCGGAAGTTTACATACACCTTAGACAAATACATTTAAACTCAGTTTTTCCAAATTCCTGACATTTAATCCTCGTAGAAATTCCCTATCTTAGGCCAGTTAGGATCACCACTTTATTTTAAGAATGTGAAATGTCAGAATAATAGTATAGAGAATGGTTTATTTCAGCTTTTCTTTCTTTCATCACATTCCCAGTGGGTCAGAAGTTTACATACACTCAATTAGTATTTGGTAGCATTGCCTTCAAATTGTTTAACTTGGGTCAAACGTTTTTATGGTAGCCTTCCAGAAGCTTCCACACAATAAGTTGGGTGAATTTTGGCCCATTCCTCCTGACAGACCTGGTGTAACTGAGTCAGGTTTGTAGTCCTCCTTGCTCACACACACTTTTTCAGTTCTTCACACAAATTTTCTATGGGATTGACGTCAGAGCTTTGTGATGGCCACTCCAATACCTTGACTTTGATGTCCTTAAGCCATTTTGCCACAACTTTGGAAGTTTGCTTGGGGTCATTGTACATTTGGAAGACCCATTTGCGACCAAGCTTTAACTTCCTGACTGATGTCTTGAGATGTTGCGTCAATATATTCACACAATGTTCCTGCCTCATGATGCCACCTATTTTGTGAAGTGCACCATTTCCTCCTGCAGCAAAGCACCCCCACTACATGATGATGCCACCCTCGTGCTTCACGGCTGGGATGGTGTTCTTCGGCTTGCAAGCCTCCCCTTTTCCCTCCAAACATAACGATGGTCATTATGGCCAAACAGTTCTATTTTTGCTTCATCAGACCAGAGGACATTTCTCCAAAAAGTACAATCTTTGTCCCCATGTGCAGTTGCAAACTGTAGTCTGGCTTTTTTTATGGCGGTTTTGGGTGGGTTCTTCCTTGCTGAGCGGCCATTCAGGTTATGTCAATATAGGACTCGTTTTACTGTGGATATAGATTCTTTTGTACCTGTTTTCTCCAGCATCTTCACAAGGTCCTTTGCTGTTGTTCTGGGATTGATTTGCACTTTTCGCACCAAAGTACGTTCATCTCTAGGAGACAGAATGAGTCTCCTTCCTGAGCGGTATTATGGCTGCGTGGTCCCATGGTGTTTATACTTGCGTACTGTTGTTTGCACAGATGAACGTGGTACCTTCAGGTGTTTGTAAATTGCTCCCAAGGATGAACCAGACTTTCTGAGGTCTTGGCTGGTTTCTTTTGGTTTTCCCATGATATCAAGCAAAGAGGCACTGAGTTTAAAGGTAGGCCTTGAAATACATTTACAGGTACACCTCAAATGATGAAAATTAGCCTATCAGAAGTTTCTATTGACACATCATCATTTTCTGGAATTTTCCAAGATGTTTCAAGGCACATTATAAGTGAAATAATCTGTCTGTAAACTATTGTTGGAAAAATGACTTGTGTCATGCACAAAGTAGATGTCATATCCGAGTTACCAAAACTATAGTTTGTTTAACAAGAAATTTGTGGAGTGGTTGAAAAACACATTTTAATGACTCCAACCTAATTGTATGTAAACTTCCAACTACAACTGTATGTGAGAATGCTGTTCATTGACTACAGCTCATCATTCAACACCATAGTGCCCATGAAGCTCATCACTAAGCTAAGGACTCTGGGACTAAACACCTCCCTCTGCAACTGGATCCTGGACTTCCTGTCGGGCCAACGCCACATGGTAAGAGTAGGCAACAACACATCTACCACGGTGTGTACTTAGTCCCCTCCTGTATTCCCTGTTCACCCACGACTGCGTGGCCAAACACGATTCCAACACCATCATTAAGTTTTCTGATGACACAACAGTGGTAGGCCTGACACCGACAACGATGAAACAGCCTATAGGGAGGAGGTCAGAGAACTGGCAGTGTGGTGCCAGGACGACAACCTATCCCTCAATGTGAGCGACGAAGGAGAACATTGTGTACTACAGGAAAAGGCGGGCCAAACAGGCCCCCATTAACATCGACTGGGCTGTAGTGGAGCGGTTCAAGCGTTTCAAGTGCTTTGGTGTCCACATCCCCAACGAACTATCATGGTCCAATCATACCAAGACAGTTGTGAAGAGGGCACGACAAAACCTTTTCCCCCTCAGGAAACTAAAAAGATTTGGCATGGGTCCCCAGATCCTCAAAAGGTTCTACAGCTGTACCATCGAGAACATCCTGACCAGTTATATCACCGCCTGGTATGCCAACTGCTCGGCATCTGACCGTAAGGCGCTACAGAGGGTAGTTTGAACGGCTCAGTACATCACTGGGGCCAAGCTTCCTGCCATCCAGGACCTATACAATAGGCGGTGTCAGGGGAAAGCCCATAAAATTGTCAGAGACTCCAGTCACCCAAGTTATAGACTTTTTTCTCTGCTACCGCATGGCAAGCAGAACAATTAATAAAATCGCCACCAGACAATATATTTTGACCCCACCTCTCTTTTTGTACACTGCTGCTACTCGCTGTTTATTATCTATGCATAGTCACTTCACCCCCACCTGCATGTACAAATGACCTCAACTAGCCTGTACCCCCGCACACTGACTCGGTACCGGTGCCCCCTGTATATAGCCGCATTATTGTTATTCTTATTGTGTTACTTTTTTTGTCTACTTGGTAAATATTTTCTTAACTCTTCTTGAACTGCACTCTTGGTTAAGGGCTGGTAAGTAAGCATTTCACAGTAAAGTCTACACTTGTCGTATTTGGCGCATTTGACAAATAACGTTTGATTTGATCTGATTTGAACGTTTCCAAGAGAACATCGGGAAATGGAAGAAATATGCAACTACCCAGGCTCTGCCTAGAGCTGGCCGTCCAACCAAACTGAGCAACCGGGCAAGAAGGACCTTTGTCATATAGGTTACCAAGAACCAATAACCAGCCTAAAAGAACTACAGTACCCGTAAAACACCAGTCTCAACATCAACACTGAGGAGGTGACTCAGGGATGCTGGCCTCCTAGGCAGAGTTCTTCTGTCCAGTGTCTGTGTTATTTTGCCCATCTTAATCTTTTTTTTTGGCCAGTCTGAGATATGGAGATTGTGTTTGCGGGTACTATTTAATGAAGTTGCCAGTTGAGGACTTGTGAGGCGTCTGTTTCTCAAAGTAGACACTCTAATATACTTGTCCTCTTGCTCAGTTGTGCACTGGGGCCTCCCACTCTATTCTGATTAGAGCCAGTTTGCGCTGTTCTGTGAAGGGAGTAATATACAGCGTTGTACGAGATCTTCAGTTTCTTGCCAATTTCTTGCATGGAATAGCCTTCACTTCTCAGAACAAGAATAGACTGGCGAGTTTCGAAGAAAGTGATTTGTTTCTGGCCATTTTGAGCCCTGTAATCGATCCCACATATGCTGATGCCCCAGATACACAACTAGTCTAAAGAAGGCCAGTTGTATTGCTTATTTAATCGGAACAACAGGTTTCAGCTGTGCTAACTTAATTGCAAAAGGGTATTCTAATGATCAATTAGCCTTTTAAAATGCTAAACTTGGATTAGCTAACACAACGTGCCATTGGAACACAGGAGTTATGGTTGCTGATAATGGGCCTCTGTACGCCTATGTAGATATTCCATTTTAAAAATGTACTGTTTCCAGCTACAATAGTCATTTACAACATTAAAAATGTCTACACTGTATTTCTGAACAATTTGATGTTATTTTAATGGACAAAAAATGTGCTTTTCTTTAAAAAACAAGGACATTTCTAAGTGACCACAAACTTTTGAACGGTAGTGCATGTATACAGTATATACAGTATCGTGTTTTTTTTAACCAACACTCACACTTGCCTTTTCTTACTGGGACCGACTTTGCTGATAATTACTTTATTGAGGATGAACTAACTGTAGTCGCTCTGGATAACAACGTCTGCTAAATGACTCAAGTGTAATTGTAGAATGTGGAGCTTGTAGTAACATCTCTATTTATATTACAGGTTAGCCATATAGTACAATGAACACAAAGAGACTACATGATGTGTAAAAGCCCTGGAACATACATATGTCTTCGTACATATATATGTATATATGTATATATATGTAATATGTATTCACATATTCTTACGTGTGCATATACATCATTGGTAAAGGCTCATGAGAGATATACACTATGCGTAGTGAACAGAGAACGTCTCAACTCATTTGAAGGATAGGATCTAGAAAAGGCCAAAGTCATCATGGATCAATTCAAAGCCACGAACATGTACTCAATCAACCAAAAATCCACTTGGTTTTGCATGGTAGAGGAGATCTGTTTGTGTTGAATGGGGGCTAAAGAACTGCCCGGTTCCCCTTTTTCCCTGCTCTCGTGGTTGCTGAATCAGAAGCATTGTCACTATTGATAGAGAGCGTGCGTAGGTAGAGGTTTAGATATAGATCTGTGATCTTCTATGATAGCAGATGGGTGTGAAAAAGACATTAGTGATGCACTGCCATCCAACCATTACTGGATCTGAGTGTGTCTTTTTGAACACTTTACGGGTGTAGTCCAGTGTGTTCAGAAAGTATTCACACCCCTTTTGCTTTTTCCAGTTCTTGATGTGAATTTAAAATCAATTCAAATTTGACTTTTTGTCACTGGCCTACACATAATATCCCATAGTGTCAAAGTGGAATTATGTTTCTCAAAATGTGTACAAATGAATAACAAATGAGAAGTTGAAATGTCTTGAATCAATAAGTATTCAACCCCCTTTGTTATGACAACCTTAACTAAGTTAATGAGTAAAAATGTGCTTAGCAAGTCACCTAGTATGTTGCATGGGCTCACTCTGTGTGCAATGATAGTGTTTAGCGTGATTTTTTTATGACTACCTCATCTCTCTACCCCAGACATACAATTATCTGTAATGTCCCTCAGTTGAGCAGTGAATTTCAAACACAGATTCAACCACAAAGACCAGGGAGGTTTTCCAATGCCTCACAAAGAAGGGCACCTATTGGTAGATGAAGTAATATAAAAACCAGATATTGAATACCCCTTTGAGCTTGGTGAAGTTATTAATTACTCTTTGGGTGGTGTATCAATACACCCAGTCGCTACAAAGACACATGCGTCCTTTCTAACTCAGTTGCTGGAGAGGAAGGAAACTGCTCAGGGATTTCACCATGAGGCCAATGGAGACTTTAAAACAGTTACAGAGTTTCGCTGTGATAGGAGAAAACCGAGGATTGCTCAACAACATTGTAGTTACTCCACAATACTAACCTAATTAGAGTGAAAAGTAGTAAGCTTGTACAGAATAAAAATATTCCAAAACATGCATCCTGTTTGCAACAAGGCACTAAAGGAATACTAACTCAGGGGTGTGAATACTTATGTAAAGTAGATATTTATGTATTTATGTATTTTTTCACTTTTTCATTGTGAGGTATTTTGTGTAGATGGTTGAGGGGGGAAAAAAATCTAATAAATGTTGAATTCAGGCTGTAACACAACAAAATGTGGAATAAGTCAAGGGGTATGAATACTTTCTGAAGGCACTGTAACATTGGTTAAATACAGTTGTGAAACCGGTCCATCTCACCATGACCTCTGGATGGGATGGTGATGGGAGGACAAGACAACACGCGTGAAAGATAGGCATGTTAAAGCAGTCCTCTGTAGCTCAGTTGATAGAGCGTGGCCCTTGCCATGATAGTACAGCACTAAGGTAGTGGGTTCAGTTCCTGGGAACACCTGTATGTAAAATGTATGCATGACTACAGTAAGTCGCTTTGGATAAAAGTGTCTGCTAAATGGTATACAAATATATTTCAAATCAGCAAAATCCCTGAAACCTACAGTATAAAGGTTAGGTGAGGAAGAGGGTGAAACCCAGCAGGTTGACTTTGCTTCAGGCCCGTTTGTCATTACTCCTAGGGACGCCGGGGCAGGAGAGGGACTTTCTCTTGGCGATGGGCGGGACAATAAGATGCAACGTTTTATTCATGGTGAAACGCCGGCATCTATATTACAGCGCTATTTCACTTCAGATCAATTGAATTAATGTGGGAATAGGAGAGAGCGAGTTTAGCTCCGCAGTGCATCTATATCAAAGCTAAAGCCTGAATGTTCCAGTGGGATGTGCTGTTGCTGTTTCTCTCCCCGAAACGTCCCAATGGAAGCCATAACTTCAAAACAAACAACAGCCCACTTTGTAGGCCGCTTTGTTTCTTTTAGTTTGTTTGCCTTGTTTTCCGTTGATTTATAATAGTAGTTGATGCTGGCAGGAATTCATAGTTCTAAATCTAACAGTGTACACAAGTGGCCTCCCCGTTTCCACTATGCGTTTAAGAAGGGAGGAGGGTGAGCGCCAGACGATGTGGGGTAGTTTTTTACCATGCTGGTTAAATTCGAAGACTGAGACTAAGCCCGTCGGCGTCGACGATGTGGGATGTATTGGCTTTGTTTTACTTGTTTGTTTTTTTTTATTCCTCTCGAGCAAAATCCACTTGATGTCTTCAAAAAGGTAAAAAGGGCCCTGTGAGGCCGGCAGCAGATTGAAAAGCACTAAGAACTGTGTTAGATGAAAGAAACTGGAAGGAAATGAAGGAACTTTATTCAATTGTTTTCTCCGTCTGTTGACTTTAGGGACTAGAGAGAGTGGGAAGTCACGTTGGTTTGGGAGTGTTGTTGAGACAGGAAGGAGGATGCCCTTAGGATGCTATTAGTCATTTACTGTTCACTGATGGGGGAAAATACTCTAGATTATGTGTACAACATACTACACACTGAACCCTTACACTTAGGTACATGATGACACACACACACACACAAAGACACACACACACACACACAGAGATCTCAATGGGGCACACGGGAAAACACACGTAACGGAGTTAAGAACATGCCGTAAACTTAATCCACAGAAATGTTGCCAATGGAGCTATTGAATGTGATCCGTTTTCTAAGGCTCAATCAGTTCGTACATTTTTAAGTGGGTGGTCAATTGTGTTGGTGAGGTAGAGGACCCTGGTTTAAGCTCAGTCAGAGGCAAGTTCAGGGAGACAGCACTATATACAAATATAGCACACGGTTATGCACACACACGCCGGTGCCTTTAAAGTTTTAACAAATCGTGCTACGAAAGGGTCTTCAGAAGAAACCTGATACCCTCAACAACAACACCGGCACTCGCCAGGGAGGGACAAAATGAGGTCTATGTAAATCCTTCTAAAATAGCACGCGGCACCCTTGGGTTACGACACGATATGAATCAAAGCTGACCGAGAGCAGGTCTCACGCAGCCTGCTGAGGACACACACACACACACACACAGGACTACAGCCATGCCTCGCACACGTACACACACCAACACACAGCCCTGACATTTAAACACACGGACCTAAGATTCTGCGTATGCCCAGGGGCTGTAGGAGGCTGCAGGTAGGTAATCCACATGACATTCGCAACATGTCCTGACCGCTCCTCTGTGATTCTGGGAATATGCGTGACAGCAGGCGAGGCTCTGCCGACTTCCAACGAGGCACTTTATTTCATCAGACGAAGGGGCTTGGTAACTCATCAGGCTGACGTCACCACTCAAGACCACTTAAGTGTGCTACTGGAGTACGACTGATATGAAAGGTACAGGGATCAAACGTGCAAATGTTCATGTTTGCTGAACACATACACTAAACATGGATGTGCATACGTGGGCATGCTCGGCGCACGTATACTAGACATCTATACGCATACGTGGGTCAGTGTGTGTGGGCATGCATACCTGCCTGCGTGAGCTTAAGTTCAAGGCTAAGTGCAAGGCTGATCTCTACCAGTTTCCAGGGTGAGAGGGTCACCTACCACCCCCAGATGAAGGTCCGAGGTGTGGGTGGGTGAGTGGAGGGGAGTTCTTTCCAACCCGCCAACCTCTCTGTCCTCACAGGGTAAAGTACCGAAGGGCAAGAGAGGAAAGGAAAAGGAAAACCTAGTCAGAGAGAAGTGGGAGGAGAGAGAGAGATTTTGATAGAGAGAGAGGAGAGGGGTGACGTGAGGATGAAAATTGATTTATAGCAGTGCCAGGAGACGCAGGCACTCTGGCAACATAAAAAGCGTATGGCGAGGCCCTTCCCACAGCCTGGTAATTGCTGCAGGGGTCTCGACGGACCTCGCCAGAGATCTGTGAGTGGAGATCTGTGAGTGTGCACCCTGACTTTTTATTTTAGAACTCCATTCAAGTAGTCGCCAGAGGTGAGATGGAGCAACACACACATTCTGGCAAACACACTCACACAAACACTAGCCCAACCTTTTTTGTTCACCCACCCAGTCTCTCAAAAGTAGGGCACTCCAACTGCCCTGCAAGTGTAGTACAGTGAGGAAGGTCGTCTGCTTAATAATGCCTAACTCCCAGCATGCAACAGGAGAGCTTTTTGGAGATGGGATGAGATATGGCGTATATACAGTAATCCCACGTCATGCACTTTTCACGGGCCTGTTTACCTGCTAGCGCCGTATGGAATTTCTGCTTTGAGGGGGGAAAAAATCATGAGATGCAAGGAGAAGTAGTAGTGGAGCTATGTTGGACTTCGATGCAACAACGCAATAAATGGATAACATATTTCTGCAGATTTTGTATTTTTTAAATTACCTGTATTTAACTAGGCAACTCAGGTAACAACAAATTCTTATTTTACAATGACCGCCTACCCCGACCAAATCCTCCCCTAACCCGGACGAAGCTGGGCCACCCTATGGGACTCTTGATCACAGCCGGTTGTGACACAGCCCGGGATCGAACAAGGGTCTATAATGACACCTCTGGCACTGAGATGCAGTGCCACAGACCGTTGCGCCACTCAAGAGCCTTATATCTCCTGATGATTAAATCGGCTAAGCGTGAAGTCAAACGTTATGTTGAGTCGTAGTTAATGTAATGTATGCCAAAGTCTGTACAAGTATTACAAGTGTCTACGAGCCAGAAATGTGTTAACGGTATACATGCTTTTCTGATAGAAATTAATTCGCTAGAAAAGAACTAGTCCCACATCACTACTTCATTACCATACTTCCCTCTGTACTCTGGTGCTGTGATCTGTGATGTGTTTCTGATTTAAACCACAGGGCTGTTTTATGGGCCCTCTGTCTGCCTCTGACAACACTGCAATTTACTGGAGCACTCTGCAGTGTGAGGGGGCTGCAACATGGGGCCAGACACATCCAGAGCCAAGCCCAGGCCCAGTCGATACTGCTGACAAAGACTGGGGGTGGAGGGGGAGTGAGGGTCTATACGGCTGGAACTCGGCTCCAATCCAAAGCTATGCTACTGGGAGGTAAGTTGGCTGAATATGGTAGGAAGACACAGAAGTGTTCACACACACACACGAACGAACATACTCGCGCGACTCAATAGCATTTATTTTTCTCTGCAGGGTTTATACTTTTCTGTCCTCACAAAGAGAGTAGCGGTGGATCTTGACCGTTTAGCTGAGGGTGAACTCAAAGATGCAGTCGGGGGGTACAGGGAAAATACTCGGCTCAGGTCGAACAGTGTATAGACCACTGCGAGCCACTTCATTAGAGAGGATGTGTCCTTTAAAAGATGCTTGTCGGAGTCCAAGAAGTTCAAGGCCAATTAAAACACCCCTAAATATATTCACGTAGACATCACGTTTCCATTTCCTATCACAGTGTTCCAAGCAAGCATCTAAAATAGCAATTACAAAGACACAACCTCATTATTATGTCTGTATCTGTGTATAGACCGGGGAAAAAAATACCAACCGTTGGGAGATACAGGCTACATGAAGAAAAAAAAGTTAATCATAAAAAATGGCTTTCTCCAATGGCTCAACAGAAGTCATCCTCACAGAAATCCACATTATGTACGCCTGTATTCGATAGAAAACTCAATATAGACGCTGCCAGGAGTTACAGTATGTGGAGCACAAAACACACACACACACACAGAGAGGGAGAGAGACAGGTGGAGGGAGGGAGAGACAGAGAGGGAGAGACAGAGAGAGAGAGGGAGAGACAGAGAGACAGAGGCAGAGACTGAGAGGGAGAGGGAGGGAGACAGAGGGACAGAGGGAGAGGGAGAGACAGAGAGACAGAGGGAGACAGAGAGGGAGAGAGGGAGAGACAGAGAGACAGAGGGAGAGGGGGAGACAGAGACAGACGGAGAGAGGGAGAGACAGAGACAGAGAGACAGAGGGACAGAGGGAGAGAGGGAGAGGGGGAGACAGAGAGACAGAGAGAGAGGGAGAGACAGAGTCATGCAAAAATCTAAGAAAGAAATTGAGAAACCTGTCCAACCAAAAACATAGAGACCACTATGGTGAATCACTAAAACAATACAGAAATACACTACGGAAAAAGAAGGAACAGCACGTCAGAAATCAGCTCAAAGTAATTGAAGAATCCATAGACTCTAACCATTTCTGGGAAAATTGGAAAACACTAAACAAACAACAACAATACGAAGAATTATCTATCCAAAATGGAGATGTATGGGTAAACCACTTCTCCAATCTTTTTGGCTCTATAACAAAGAATAAAGAGCAAAAACATATACATGATCAAATACAAATCTTAGAATCAACTATTAAAGACTACCAGAACCCACTGGATTCTCCAATTACCTTGAATGAGTTACAGGACAAAATAAAAACCCTCCAACCCAAAAAGGCCTGTGGTGTTGATGGTATCCTTAATGAAATGATCAAATATACAGACAACAAATTCCAATTGGCTGTACTTAAACATCATCCTTAGCTCTGGCATCTTTCCCAATATTTGGAACCAAGGACTGATCACCCCAATCCACAAAAGTGGAGACAAATTTCACCCCAATAACTACCGTGGAATATGCGTCAACAGTAACCTTGGAAAAATCCTCTGCATTATCATTAACAGCAGACTCGTACATTTCCTCAATGAAAACAATGTACTGAGCAAATGGCAAGTTGGCTTTTTACCAAATTACCATACAACAGACCATGTATTCACCCTGCACACCCTAATTGACAACCAAACAAACCAAAACAAAACAAAGGCAAAGTCTTCTCATGCTTTGTTGATTTCAAATAAGCCTTCGACTCAATTTGGCATGAGGGTCTGCTATACAAATTGATGGAAAGTGGTGTTGGGGGTAAAACATACAACATTATAAAATCCATGTACACAAACAACAAAGTGTGCGGATAAAATTGTAAAAAAACACACATTTCTTCACACAGGGTTGTGGGGTGAGAGAGGGATGCAGCTTAAGCCCCACCCTCTTCCACATATACATCAACGAATTGACGCGGGCACTAGAAAAGTCTGCAGCACCCGGCCTCACCCTATTAGAATCCGAAGTCAAATGTCTACTGTTTGCTGATGATCTGGTGCTTCTGTCACCAACCAAGGAGGGCCTACAGCAGCACCTAGATCTTCTGCACAGATTCTGTCAGACCTGGGCCCTGACAGTAAATCTCAGTAAGACCAAAATAATGGTGTTCCAAAAAAGGTCCAGTCGTCAGGTCCACAAATACAAATTCCATCTAGACACTGTTGCCCTAGAGCACACAAAAACTATACATACCTTGGCCTAAACATCAGCGCCACAGGTAACTTCCACAAAGCTGTAAACGATCTGAGAGACAAGGCAAGAACGACATTCTATGCCATCAAAAGGAACATACATTTCAACATACCAATTAGGATCTGGCTAAAAATACTTGAATCAGTCATAGAGCCCATTGCCCTTTACGGTTGTGAGGTCTGGGGTCCTCTGACCAACCAAGACTTCACAAAATGAGACAAACACCAAATTGAGACTCTGCATGCAGAATTCTGTAAAAATATCCTCCGTGTACAACGTAGAACACCAAATAATGCATGCTGAGCAGAATTAGGCCGATACCCACTAATTATCAAAATCCAGAAAAGAGCTGATAAATTCTACAACCACCTAAAAGAAAGCGATTCCCAAACCTTCCATAACAAAGCCATCACCTACAGAGAGATGAACCTGGAGAAGAGTCCCCTAAGCAAGCTGGTCCTGGGGCTCTGTTCACAAACACAAACACACCCCACAGAGCCCCAGGACAGCAGCACAATTAGACCCAACCAAATCATGAGAAAACAAAAAGATAATTCCTTGACACATTGGAAAGAATTAACAAAAAAACAGAGCAAACTAGAATGCTATTTAGCACTAAACAGAGAGTACACAGTGGCAGAATACCTGTCCACTGTGACTGACCCAAACTTAAGGAAAGCTTTGACTATGTACAGACTTAGTGAGCATAGACTTGCTATTGAGAAAGGCCGCCGTAGACAGACCTGGCTCTCAAGAGAAGACAGACTATGTGCACACTGCCCACAAAATGAGGTGGAAACTGAGCTGCACTTCCTAACCTCCTGTCCAACGTATGACCATATTAGAGATACATATTTCCCTCAGATTACACAGATCCACAAAGAATTCGAAAACAAATCCAATTTTGATAAACTCCCATATCTACTGGGTGAAATTCCACAATGTGCCATTACAGCAGCAAGATTTGTGACCTGTTGCCACAAGAAAAGGGCAACCAGTGAAGAACAAACACCATTGTAAATACAACCCATAGTTATGCTTATTTATTTTCCCTTGTGTACTTTAACTATTTGTACATTGTTACAACACTGTATATAGATATATATAATATGACATTTGTAATGTCTTTATTGTTTTGAAACTTCTGTATGTGTAATGTTTACTGTTCATTTGTATTGTTTATTTCACTTTTGTATAATATCTACCTCACTTGCTTTGGCAATGTTAACACATGTTTCCCATGCCAGTAAAGCCCCTTGAATTGGATTGAATTGACAGAGTGACAGAGAAAGGACATAAAGCGAGAGAGAGAGAGACAGAGAGAGAGACAGAGAGAGACCGAGATAGCTGGCCGCAGGAATGCCAGATTAACACAGCGTTAGGGTGGCTAACTTTTTTTAAAACATAGTGATGACTTGCCGCAAACCCCCGCTGCTCAATAATAGATGCCCCCCTTTTTCTCACTCGTCGGCCAACTTCTGAGATTAAATTCCCACGGAGATGAAGGGAATACAATTTTTTAAAAGAAGGGATGGAAGAAAAGGAGAGAGAGAGAGAGAGAGAGGAAGAGTTTACATGGCGGAGGAGTCTCTCTCGCAGCGATCAGCACTTTGCCTGTGATGTTTGCCGGAAGCTCTAAGGGGATTGATCAAACCAGAGGAATCGGGGGATCTGCAGCGCTGGGCACAGATACGAATGTTAAGCGAGACACGTCCTATCCTTGCTTGAGATGTTATCGAAAGCAAACAGAGAGACAGAGCTGTAAATGTCTCACGACAGACACACACGGAAGCTCACAAGGCAGCATAAAGGTATCCTCATGGATTGTGTGGGGGGGTATAGGGAGATGAGATAAGCTATAGTTTGTTAATTGTTATACTTGAGTAAAAGTAAAGATCCCTTAATAGAAAATGATTCAAGTAAAAGTGAAAGTCACCCAGTAAAATACTACACTGTAAGTCTAAAAGTATTTGGTTTTAAATACACTTATGTATCAAAAGTAAATGGAATTGCTAAAATATACTTAAGTATCAAAACTAAAAGTAAAAGAAGAAATTCCTTGTTTCAAATTCCTAATATTAAGCAAGCCAGATGGAACTATTGTTTTTTTATTGACGGATAGCCAGGAGCACACTCCACAACTGGTTTGATACATTCACCTCTGAAGGTAAATAATGTACTTACATTCAGTAATCTTTCTCTGATTTGTCATCCTGAGGGTCCCAGAGATAAAATGTAGCAGTTTTGTTTGGTAAAATCAGCTTTTATATTCAAATGTAAGAACTGGGTTTTACAATTTGAACCCTTACTGTCTCTGGCTCCACACCCACCCTGCCCGGCCATCTAGATGA
Source organism: Oncorhynchus keta (assembly GCF_023373465.1). Classification (NCBI taxonomy): domain Eukaryota; kingdom Metazoa; phylum Chordata; class Actinopteri; order Salmoniformes; family Salmonidae; genus Oncorhynchus; species Oncorhynchus keta. Next base: position 41,662,802 of record NC_068449.1, on the reverse strand, counting down.
GTGAAAGTTAGTGTATAAGCTAATGATCCATAATTATTAACATTCCTAGGAGTGTGTAAACTTACATTTTGTTTTACCATATTATTTTTGGATGTTCTCTATAGTTTTGTACTTGAAAATGTATCAATTGACCAATTCAACACATTTGGGCAGACTACAAAATACTGTGCAGTATTACAATGCTTCAATGGATTAATTTAAAACTTTGCACAGTGCTGCCATCCAGTGTACAAAATCTAAATTGTGCCTAAACTGCATTATATTATATTATGGCCTTTCTTTTGAATTTCAAAGATTATTAATTGAAAGAAAAACATGTTTTTTTGTTTGTATCATTCTTTACCAGATCGAATGTGTTATATTCTCCTACATTAATTTCACATTTCCACAAACTTCAAAGTGTTTCCTTTGAAGTGGCCTCGACAGGTCCTCCGGCCAGGACTAATTGGGTCTGAAGTTGGTGAGTAATCAAGGGGCTGATTGCTAACCAGCTGTTCAGGGTCCATAAAGCTGCCAGGAGGGCAGCACACGAGAGGGTTGGAGGTAGTGAGAGGTTGCTACTGGCTATACGTCCTCACAGTCTGCTAGAACCGAGGACCTCTGTGTTCTACCCCAGAGAAGACAGTATTTCCCAGAGCCCAGAAGGCGTCAACCCGGAAGAGGCCAACTGAAGGAGTCCGGGTGTTTTTATTTATTGTTTAAATAAATACCGTTGAAACTGAGGTATCACACTTTTGTCTGATCTGTGTAAACGTCTTGATCAAACTCCCTGGTCCACCACAAAGCCTATCACACTCAGACAGATCTATACATATTACACCATTTACAGTGGTCCTACGTCACAGTAGGGCCATTTTAAAATATATATTTTTTCAAGCAGAAATGCCTTCTTGAACATTAGCTAGGCTAGTTAGGTGGCTAACTAGGCTAGGGGTTAGGTGGCTAGCTAGGCTAGGGGTTAGGGTTACGTTTAGTTAAATGGTTAAGTATAGGGAAAGGGGTAGCTAACATGCTAAGTAGTTGGAACGTAGAAAATTAGGTCAAATTCTAAAGTTGCCTGTGATTGAAATGCACTGTATACAATAATTGTATTCTGCACACGAAAAAAAAAAAAAAATTGTGTGCCTATCACAAATGTAAGCCTTAGGCCCACCCATCTGTCTGTTTCACAATGATCTGTGACACTGGGTTGGGATAATAGAGAGACTACTTTCTGGAGGACAATGCCATGCTGACTCATGCATTTACACGTTTATTCTTAAAGAGATGGGTGGGGCTAAGGCTTAAGAGGGTGTGAACAATGCTGAATGGGCGGAAACAAAGAAGAGCTCTCTAGAAAGTGTGAAAATCATTCAAGGGCATTTTAGTCCTTCTTGTCTCCAAAGTGGGATGACACGTTTAAACGTGTCTAAGAAGCATAACGTTCCGAGTTCTCCAACTGTAATGTATGATATACCACTTTGAAGTACAATCTTGAAAATGTTACATTAATGTTCAAATTCCTGTAACACCCTCAAGTTCACAAATCAAATCAAATGTATTTATATAGCCCTATCACTGATTTATATAGCCCTTCGTACATCAGCTGATATCTCAAAGTGCTGTACAGAAACCCAGCCTAAAACTCCAAACAGCAAGCAGTGCAGGTGTAGAAGCACGGTGGCTAGGAAAAACTCCCTAGAAAGGCCAAAACCTAGGAAGAAACCTAGAGAGGAACAAGGCTATGTGGGGTGGCCAGTCTTCTTCTGGCTGTGCCGGGTGGAGATTATAACAGAACATGGCCAAGATGTTCAAATGTTCATAAATGACCAGCATGGTCCAATAATAATAAGGCAGAACAGTTGAAACTGGAGCAGCAGCACGGCCAGGTGGACTGGGGACAGCAAGGAGTCATCATGTCAGGTAGTCAGGTAGTCCTAGGGCTCAGGTCCTAAGAGAGAGAGAAAGAAAGAGAGAAAGAGAGAAATAGAGAGAGCACACTTAGATTCACACAGGACACCGAATAGGACAGGAGAAGTACTCCAGATATAACAAACTGACCCCAGCCCCCCGACACATAAACTACTGCAGCATAAATACTGGAGGCTGAGACAGGAGGGGTCAGGAGACACTGTGGCCCCATCCGAGGACACCCCCGGACAGGGCCAAACAGGAAGGATATAACCCCACCCACTTTGCCAAAGCACAGCCCCCACACCACTAGCGGGATATCTTCAACCACCAACTTACCATCCTGAGACAAGGCTGAGTATAGCCCACAAAGATCTCCGCCACGGCACAACCCAAGGGGGGCCAACCCAGACAGGATGATCACATCAGTGACTCAACCCACTCAGGTGACGCACCCCTCCCAGGGACGGTATGAGAGAGCCCCAGTAAGCCAGTGACTCAGCCCCTGTAATAGGGTTAGAGGCACAGTTCACAGACAGTTCTATAACCATTTTCACTTTTCCTACTGTAGTTTCTCTCAGCTGTTCACTTCATTACTTCCTCAGTTTTAGGTAACTCAGGTGAAGAAAAGACAACTCCAGCACCAGAATGAGTTGTAGATGTGGCGTCTACTTTTCCATAAATGCTCGGACTGTCTGGTTCTAGTAATTAACCTTAAAGCCGTGGCAAGAGGGTCAGGTAAGGGGACAAAACCCAGGCTACAGTTTTATCTGGTTGTCGGTGGTCAGTAAATAAGGGAGCCTGGTGGATTGCTTTATTGAAATGCTTTCTCGGGTTGGCCCTTCCAGGCTGTCAAGCTTTATTGGGCAGGATCACTGGGGCCCAGCCAGCAGGTGTCAGTCCTGGCAGAGAGGAGAGAGGGGTGGGGGGAGAGCACTGTGGCATGCCCGCTTTTTCCCTCTTTCCCCTGTTGTCTCTCTTCCACCCACTCTCTTATTCCTCACTATCTCCTCCTTTTTCTCCACTCTCTCTTCCTCCCGTTTCTGGTGGAGCGTCTGCCCTCAGCTGGCAAGGTGTGTATGTGTGGTGTGTGTGTGTCAGGTCCGCACGGTATTTCCCTCCTTCAGTATACCAGCTATTCATCCAGTCTTCTGTATGATCAAGAAAGTGGAGGACAAGCACAGGTAATAAACTAGACATTTGATCCCAGGAGCCACGACACTGAAATGTACAGATTATTACCAACATGCATAGCATGAAGCTAGGTTGAAAGTGAATGGGGAAAAGAGTGTAGTCATGCATATAAAGTAAACCAATTATATGACATTGATTCGCTTCTACTGTTTTTTCTTCCCAATTATTTTATCATGGTTATTAGGGACTTTGAATATTAATGACATGTTTACCTTCTTATTTTGATTCTCTCAATATTGCTAAGTGCTCTATGAGGTGAATGGGAAGTGGGTGGGTGGGACGGGGGGTATTCCAGTGTTGCTAGGCAACATCCACCACAGCAGCCTAACTAACCCGACGGTGAGAACACAACAGAACGGTTAATGAGGATACAAAAGGCGGAACTTCAAACGCCGCTGCCACAGCTGCCGAATGCCGCAGTTTGAGAAGAACAGGCTGTATGTGTTTGGTGGGAGGTGTGGGTGTAATTCAAACAGTCACGACAAGAGAATACAGTCTACCGTCACACCCGAGACACTGCTACAAGATACATTCATGGGTCTCTGAGATTTGGTTTCAGTCAATCGCTGGCAGACTGGCAGTGCCGGGTTGTTTACAGCGATGGTGCCAGTCTCCCTCAATGTCAACAAAAATAAGGAGCTGATGGTGGACTTCAGGAGACAGCAGAGGGAACACGCCCCCCATCCACATCGACGGAGTCGCAGTGGAGAAGGTGAAAAACCTCATGTTCCTCGGCGGACACATCACTGACAGTCTGAAATGGTCCATTCTCTCAACCAGCTTCATAAGAAATGCTTTTCCAACAGTCTTGATGGAGTTCCCACATATGCTGAGCACTTGGCTGCTTTTCCTTCACTCTGCAGTCCAACTCATCCCAAACCATCTCAATTGGTTTGTGGTCAGGTGATTGTGGAGGTCAGGTTATCTGAAGCAGCACTCCATCACACTCCTCCTTAGTCAAATATCCCTTACAGCCTGGAGGTGTGTTGGGTCATTGTCCTGTTGAAAAACAAATGATAGTCCCACTAAGCACAAACCAGATGGGATGGCGTATCGCTGCAGAATGCTGTGGTAGCCATGCTGGTTAAGTGTGCCTTCAATTCTAAATAAATCACAGATGGTTTCACCAGCAAAGCATCCCCACACCATCACAACTCCTCCTTCCTCCATGCTTCAAGGTGGGAACCACACATGCGGAGATCATCAACCTACTCTGCGTCTCACAAAGACATGGCAGTTGGAACCAAAAATCGAAAATTTGGACTCAGACCAAAAGCCAGATTTCCAGAGGTAATTCTGGGTCTTCCTTTCCTGCGCATGAGGTCCTCATGAGAGTTCAGTTTTCATCATAGTGCTTGATGGTTTTTGCGACTGCACTTGAAGAAACATTTCAAGTTCTTGAGATTTTTTGGATTGACTGACCTTCATGTCTTAAAGTAATGATTGACTGTCATTTCTCTTTGCTTATTTGAGCTGCTCTTGTCATAATATGGACTTCATCTTTTACCAAATAGGGCTATCTTCTGTTTACCACCCCTACCTTGTCACAACACAACTGACTGGCTCAAACGCATTAAGAAAGAAAGAAATTTCACAAATTAACAAGGCACCCCTGTTAATTGAAATGCATTCCAGGTGACTATCTCATGAAGCTGGTTGAGAGAATGCCAAGAGTGTGCAAAGCTGTCATCAAGGCAAAGGGTGGCTGCTTTGAAGAATCTCAAATTTAAAATATATTTTGATTTGTTTAACACTATTTTGGTTACTACATGATTCCATGTGTGTTAGTTCATAGTTTTCATGTCTTCACTATTATTCTACAATGTAGAACATAGTACAAATAAATAAAAGCCCTTGAATGACTAGGCGTCCACACTTTTAACTGTTACTGTACAGGTTTACGCCTCTGTTCATGCATCACTTTTCTCCTCGCACTCCTTCTCCCTATCTCAGAATTTAGATTAATGTCTCCATCTAGTGCCAGGCCCATTGAGGCATAGCTAAAGAGTCTGTGGCTCCAGCCAACGAGGTAGTAGTGACAGCATAAGCCTGGAAGGATCATAGGAGTGTGTGTGCCCGTGTGCGTGTTTGAGGGTGTGCCTGTCTGTCTGTGCGTGTGTATGTGTTGGGGAGCATGGCTGAAGCTGGTACCAGATCACAGTGTGTTATAGAGTTTAAAATGATGTTTTGAGCACTCTTTGGGTTACTCTAGTATGTGTGTGTAACTAATGAGACAGCAACATCCAACGATTGTTTTGGTGCTCCGCAGTGTCTCAGTGAATCATTATGCTCTCGTTTGTGTTTGAGAGGCGAATATGAAAGAGAAATAAACTTGGTTGATTTGCATGGCGGGAGGTTGTGACTCGAGCACAATGGGGGAAATTGAGGAGTCGCTGTGCCGCCGCCGCTCCTAGTTTGGGTATCATTAAACTAAGATGCTTCGGCAGGACTTTTGTATCCTAAACAGCTTCTAAATCATCTCCAGGTCCTCATTTGCCTTTGGTCTGGTTGTTGGCAGATTAAAGCTGGAATCCATAGCGGTGAAACTGCCAAGTTGTTTGCGACAATACAACAACAGAAACTTTTCCCCCCCCTCGGACATCGTTGCACGTGAGATAGAACAGCAGAGCATGTATGTACTACACATTTTTTGAAATCACAATGCTGGATGCTCATTTCGTCAAAACAAAAACAATTAATGTTCTCGAGGCGGCCAGCAGTGGGGGTAAAAGTAATAGTCAGGGAGAAAAGGGTGTAGATTCAGGCACAGAGCGCGGCAGGTGTTTATTTCACCTTCGCAGAAGGCAGGAATCGTGGTATACTTAAATATTGAAAGTAAAAGTATAAATCATTTCAAGTTCCTTATATTAAGCAAACCACAACGATATTGCGTTCTTACACACTCCAATACGCCAGGGCACACATAATTTACAAATTAAGCATAAAGTAAAGTACAGATACCCCCCAAAATGACTTAAGTAGTACTTTCAAGTATTTTTACCACTGGCGGGCCAGTGGTGCTGTTGCACCTATTGTGGATCTCAGCTTTAATGACTGCAAGAACAACATGTGGAAATGTGTGGAAAAACACGTTCCACCAAATATTCTAGGGATTTGAGGCCTTTAAGCCACGCTATAAAGTAGCACGTCTGGTATCAAATGGAAAATTGTACTACTATCCTACAGTGCCCACTCTGGTAGCTTGCATAGGGCTCTGATCAAAAGTATTGTACTATGTAGGGAGTAGGGTGCCATTTGGGACGCAAGCATAGCCTACTAAATTCTACAGTGGCTACAGCCCTAAAAAACTAATTTAAATCAATAAAGGTCCCTATGGTCTAATGCAATTTGGACGGGTGTAGCAGAGCACCCCAGGGCTACTTCTTCCTCAGCTCCTTCCCTTGCCCAACTCGGCAGGTGTTCTCACTAAGCCATCTTGCTTAATTTTGCATTCCCCTCAGCGGGAGCAGCCGAGCATGCTGTAGATGAGAAGTGTATTTAAGTTTGCAAACTCCACAGAGGATTGACCCCTTATCATAATATCCTTTGACTACTTGCTGAAGGCAAGGTAATGGGATTAAGGTAAATGGGAGTTTTACAGGCACTATTTCAAACAGCAAGGAAGTTTTTCATAATTTACCACCATTAAAAAGGAAGAGGCCTTGAATTTAAATTAATGTGTGGATTAAAAGTTGTTCTGAAAGTTATCGTATGTGTCCGAAATGGCACCCTATTCCCTATTCCTTACATAATGCCCTACATTTTGCCAAAGCCTTATGGCCCATGATCTTCTACCAAAAGCCTCGTAGCATCACACCAGACACGAATAGTCTTCCACTTAAAGACCGCCAATATGTGGAGACAGTAATTCTTGAATTGACACTTCATTCAACGTACATAATTTAACTACAGGAGGAGCGTTGGGCAGACAAAGGTCATTTGACCAGCAGATACACAATGTACCATTTATAGAAGGGAAAATATCAGTTTTCAAATCAAATTTTAACTGGTGTACCTTACAGTGAAATTCTTACTTACGAGCCCCTAAACAACCTTCTCCACTGCAACCCTGTCGATGACAACAGGGGTGTGCTCGGTCCTCTTTTTCCTGTAGCCCACAATCAACTTCTTTGTGTTGATCACGTTGAGGAAGAGGTTGTTTTCCTGGCACCACACGGCCAGGTCTCTGACCTCCTCCCTATAGGCTGTCTTGTCTTTGTCGGTGACCAGGCCTACCACTGTTGTGTCATCGGCATACTTAATGATGGTGTTGGAGTCGTGCCTGGCCGTGCAGTCATGAGTGAACAGGGAGTACAGGAGGGGACTGAGCACGCAGCCCTGAGGGGCCACTATGTCAAGGATCAGCGTGGCAGATGTGTTGTTTTACCTACCCTTACCACCTGGGGGCGGAGGTGTTTAGTCCCAGGGTCCTTAGCTTAGTGATGAGCTTTGAGGGCACTATAGTGTTGAACACTGAGCTGTAGTCAATGAATAGCATTCTCACATTAGGTGTTCCTTTTGTCCAGGTGTGAAAGGGCAATAGATGTGGAGTGCAATAGAGATTGCATCATCTGTGGATCTGTTGGGGTGGTATGCAAATTGGAGCGGGTCTAGGGTTTCAGGGATAATGGCGTTGATGTGAGCCATTCTTGGGCACAGACACTATGGTGGTCTGCTTAAAACATGCTTAAAACATGTTGATATTGCAGACAGGGAAAGGTTGAAAATGCCAGTGAAGACACTTGCCAGTTGCTCACAGTACACTTCCTGGTAATCCGTCTGGTCCTGTGGCCTTGTGAATGCTGACCTGTTTAAAGGTCTTGCTGCGGAGAGCATGATCACACATTCTTCCGGTATAGCAGCTCTCGGCTGTGCATCCCTTTGTAGTCTGAGCCAGTGTAGTACGATTTGATCTTAGTCCTGTATTGACGCTTTGCTTGTTTGATGGTTCGTCGGAGGGCATAGCGGGATTTCTTATAAGCTTCCGGGTGAGAGTCCCACTCCTTGAAAGCGGTAGCTCTAGCCTGAGTGTAGATGTAATCCATGGCTTCTGGTTGGGGTATGTACGTACGGTCACTGTGGGGACGACGTCATTGATGCACTTATTGATGAAGCCAATGACTGATGTGGTGTACTCCTCAATGTCATCGGACGAATCCCGGCTCCAGCCTGTGCTAGCAAAACCGTCCTGTACCTTAGCATCTGCTTCATCTTACCACGTTTTTTATTGATCTAGTCACTGGTGCTTCCTGCTTCCTGAATGATGGTCCAATCTATCTGTATAGTCCCATACGGTGGGGCAACTCTTTGGTCTTGGCCATAGTGGAGTTTGGAGTGTGACTGTTTCAGGTTGTGGACAGGTGTCTTTTATACTGATAACAAGTTCAAACAGGTGCCATTAATACAGGTATCGAGTGGAGGAAAGAGGAGCCTCTTAAAGAAGAAGTTACAGGTCTGTGAGAGCCAGAAATCTTGCTTGTTTGTAGGTGACCAAATACTTATTTTCCACCGTAATTTGCAAATAAATTCATTAAAAATCCTACAGTGTGATTTTTCTGGATTTTTAATCCTCATTTTGTCTGTCATAGTTTAAGTGTATTTATGATGAAAATTACAGGCCTCTCTCATCTTTCTAAGTGGGAGAACTTGCACAATTACTTTTTTGCCCCACAGTATATCCCGCTCTTTACTGCAGTAGCGTTATCATTTTTTTTCACCTTATCGTAACTTCCTCCGGCAACTAGCTGAATGCAAGATAATGTGACAATTAGCTGAAGGCAAGGTATTGTGATTACGCTGTAAATTAGACTTTTGCAGACACCATTTCAAACAGTGTGCAAACAAATTGCAATAAAACATAGGCAGGATTGACGGTTCTCATAATTTACCATCATTAAAAGAATTTGGACTTAGCCAAAGAGTTGTTCTTAAGTTTATGTTCTTATAACGAAGAGCGCCGTCACCCCGGACACAAAGGTTTTTCACTAAAAAACATTCCACTCATAAATGAAAGTTTGTCAGATGTTTTCAGATCTCAAAAGAAAAGGAATGTCAAGACAGAACCACTTCCCATAACATCGTAGGATTGTGGCTTCCTCCTGTCATTAGACGACTTAGAGGTCTGAAAACATCTGACAAACATTCATTTGAAAGTACAATGACACCAAGACAGCAAAAGTACAGAAAAAGAGATTACACAATTATTCTTAACTTGACACTTCATTCAATGTGACTTATTCAACTGAAGGAGTGCCGGACAGACAGAAAGGTCATGACCAGCAGATACATGACGTACCATTTATAAAAAGGGAAGAGATCTGTTTCTCCCTCTCGTTACAGTGTCCATTAGCCGTATCTAGGTGATTACTCTTTATCTGTTGGCTTCGCTGAGGGAGATCCGGGAGTGGAGGAGAAGAGAGGAATGAGGTTGGGAATAGAGGGAACGTCCTTCACTTGATCCCCATCTCTCTCTTCTCTCTCCAACCCTCTTTCTCTACCTCCCCCCCCAGGGCTACTAGCTATGATAGTCTTCATGGTTGCCTTGCTGGTCTGAATATTGATTCGGCGGATACGGTTCAATCTTGAAACGGTCGGTTGGATCGTACTGTAGTTAGGCTGCGCTGCACATGGCTTATTGTGTGCGGTACTTTAATATTGCAATTGCTCAGCATGACATTGATAGGGGAGAAAGACGGATGTGGTAACCACCAACTAGGGTGAGTAGGCTGTGGTTGAAATACTCACAGATATCTATGGGTTATTCATATCTGACAAGATCAGAGAAGTGGCCGTTATCATAGAAAATGTATACGTCATACTGTATTATAAACCGGGTAGTTTGGGTCATGGATGCTGATTGGAAGAAATAGCATTTCGGCAGTGTATATCAGACAACATACCACAGGTATGACACAAAGATACTTGCTTACAGTTCTATTTATGTTGGTAACCAGTTTATAATAGTAATACTCAGGGGTTTGTGGTATATCAAATCAAATGTTATTGAAACGCTTACTTACAAGCCCCTAACCAACAACGCAGTTAAAAAAAAAATACGAACAAGAATAAGATATAAAAAGTAACATGTAATTAAATAGCAGGAGTAAGATAACAATAGGGAGACTATATACAGGGGGGTAGCAGTACAGAGTCAATGTGTGGGGGCACCGGTTACTCGAGGTCATATGTACATGTAGGTAGAGTTATTAGTGACTATGTATAGATGATAACAACAGATACTGGCTGTATAGTAACAGGTTATTCTTAAGCAATAAGGCCCAAGAGGGTGTGGTATATGGCCAATATACCATGGCTAAGGGCTGTTCTTAGGCACTACGCGAAGCAGGATTCCTGGACAGAGCCCTTAGCCGTGGTATATTGGCCATATACCACACCCTTTAAACATCTGCTATCTGAGCAGCTAACCGATTTCTGGAGCTGTACATAGTCCATCGGTAAATATCCCACCCATTTTACCTACCTCATCCCCATACTGTTTTTATGTATTTACTTTGCTCTTTTGCACACCAGTATATCTACCTGCACATGACCATCTGATCATTTATCACTCCAGTGTCAATCTGCTAAATTGTAATTATTCGCCAACCTCCTCATGCCTTTTGCACACAATGTATATAGACTCTTTTTTTCTTTAGTGTAAATGACTTGTTTATTGTTTACTCCATGTGTAACTCTGTGTTGTTGTCTGTTCACACTGCTATGCTTTATCTTGGCCAGTTCGCAGTTGTAAATGAGAACTTGTTCTCAACTAGCCTACCTGGGTAAATAAAGGTTAAATAAGTAAAAAATGATATATATACACACACACACACAACACCCCCTCTGGCCTTATTGCTTAATAATAGCATGTTACTATATAGCCACTGTGTTACAATTTGGACGCATGTCAGTGCCTAAATCGGCCATTTCAACCCTTATACGGGTACAAGTGCAAAGGGCTATAGGTCCAGTGCAGTCCAAAACCACATCTCCAAGTGTTCTAAGTATATATATTCCCACACATTTCCACAGTCTAGTTCTAATTTACCTTGTGAATTTGATTAGTTATCCATTACGTTATCCCTACATTCTACGTGATGGTGAAATGCCCTGCTACATTGGCTTTACTGGTGTTCTGGTGGGCGAATAGAACAGACAAGCAGCAAACAAGTGATTTATCACTATCATTTGGCTCGTGAGAAATGTGAACGTGAATGATTCCTCCAGCTATAGATCATAGATCAATGAGGCGAGGCAGCAGAGCTCACTGTAAAATCTGCTCTTTCAATACACAGTCCCTCTTCGACAGCGAGATGATCGAAGAGGAGGAGCCTGTGTCTTATTGACCCTTCAATAAGGCAATGTGCCTCCAGCAAATCATTGTTAACGAGCAATTCATTCCAGGAACCAGCGCGGGCAACCTCTGGTTGATAGCGGCAAACATGACAATGGCTGTGTGTGTGTGTGTGTGTGTGTGTGTGTGTGTGTGTGTGTGTGTGTGTGTGTGTGTGTGTGTGTGTTTGTTTTGGTGGGGATAATATACAAAGAGAGGTTGGATAATGTAGACAGTGAGATGATAGATGATGTGTAGAATGAGATGATGGATCATGTGCAAGAGGTTAGATAATGTATACAGTGAGAGGTTGGATAATGTACACAATGCTAGGTATAAATCTATAATTGGGATGTCTCACAGCACTGACTGCTAGATAAGAATTACAATGTGGTGTGGGAGAGAAAAGCTTATTAAAACTAATAGATAGTAGTGAAGTTACTTAATTCCCCTTAACAAAGCCTAGGGGATGAATGCTGTTGCATTATAAATTCCCTCATTCTAAATAGTAATGTTTCACTGAGTATACAATGTCTTTTGGAATCAATACAACCAACCGAGGTATGGAGAGGTATTCATGCCAAAAGTACATTTAGCACATTGGCATATTTAAGGTAAATCGCTACCTCCAGTAAATGAGTGCAAGCTACTTTATTCTGAGCTGCCAGGTCTTCTACAGAAGTCATCATAATGTCGACGTTGTTACCACTTGCCCACACAATGCTTTTCATATCACTTGCAGTCATGTTTCATATCGTCATCTTCACACTTCACATGAATGCTTATCCTATCATCGTTATTGTGCCAATCAAACACAGTGATCTCATGTACATTGTTGGAGATTCAGAAAGCTGGAGTTGATATTTACTCAGCGTTTATTCACGCTTTCAGTTGTTTCATGCCACCAATGAACTAGACCTGGTTTTCTTTTAAATACTTTGAGCGGTGAATTGAGCCTGCATGCCCAGAATGCTTAGATCGGTGGGCTTTGCACTTTTCAGACTACTTTGTTGGTTCCATCGGCAGCAGGTGAGCTCAATCGAACGCAGCTAAAGTAACAAAAATTATACATAAAAAGGACAAATATTATTTGGATCAAGGTCTGCAATTAACTGCTTTGCCCACACATTAAAGGTATGAGAAGGATGAGGAAGTGAGTCGAGGACATTAGATAATGCAGATCCTCATCTAACCCACTAATGTGGGAAGAAAACAAACCTCAGCTAACCTCCAGTATGACGCCTAGTAGTTTGAGCTACAGCAAGTCCCGAGTGACTTACTAATGCATTACAGGGTGCAACCTGTGTCACCCATCAAAGCAGAGGTGAGTAGGAGTGGCAAGAGAGATGGGGGCAGAGAGCAATGGGAGGAGAGGGAAGAGGGAGGGGACATTGGACTGTTTCCCTCTTATGCTTCCTAGCTACCCACTGTATATCTAGTCCTCTGCATCAATCGCCTCCTCTCTTAACCGGTTTGTATAGTTCTTTCCGTCTCCCTTTCCACTTTCTCTCCCTCTCTGTCCTCTCTCCGCCTCCCTCACACTTCCTCTCCCTCCTCTCTCTGCCTCCCTCACACTTCCTCTCCCTCCTCTCTCTATCTTTCATCCCCCTGTCCCTCTCTCTCTTTCTTTCAGCCAGTTCAGGGATAATGAGCAGAGGATAGGTGTCTCTGCTCCAGGTCAGAGCAGCTATACTGATGGCGCTCGGTGATGGCTGCGAGGGTGGGAGCGATACACCTCCCTCCCATTAGAGTCTCTCGTTTACCCAGAGTGACCCCCCACTGAGCTTCGAGGGCAGGAAGGGAGACGGGCAGGTGGCAGGGATCTAAGGGACCCGCCGGAAGAATGAAGAACTATTCACATCTGGTGCATGCTTTGGTGTGGGGAAAAGCAGGGGGGGTGATGAAGGGGGTAGAGAGAGGTGAGGAATACTGTATGTTATTCAGTCTATAATTATGCATTTTCATATCTCGTGAAGAAAGAAAAGTCAATGAAAGCGGGCAGGCAGACAGCTTTCTGGGAGAGGGTGGTTAATGGGAACAATGAAGTTGAAAGGCGCTAGAAACACACACAATGGTCCAGTACCTCTAAAGAGAGTCATCCATCCATCCATAGATTCACATTTAATCTTGCAAGATGAAATCTCTTTAGATGCACTATCATTTTCTTTTCTCATCCATCCATATAACAGTATAAACTACTATCAATTGCCTAACACACATGCGTTCATGTCATGTTAGGTGAGAGGTTGTAGAAAACAGATACCAACGACTCCCTCTGTTATTTACAAACGGAATCCACACTGTACCAGCTTAAAGTACACACCAGTTCCTCTTATTCCCTCGGTTATATGTCAGAGCATGACAAATGTCACAGGAGATAGTTGTATGTGTTTCCATTCCTCCTGAGATGATGTGAACTATGACAGTCATTCTGATAATGTCTCTCGGGTTTGAAAAGCAGGGGAGATGGGAGTATTTCCATGGTAACTGTGTCAAGTGCCACTAATGTACAGTACATGGTGATATATGGTGTGTTAGAAGACTATTATAGCAATTAAATCCTAGCTGGGCGGCATCGCAACATAGAAGGGCACTGATATCATGGATATACTTTAGTGAAGAGTCTAGGGCCCATACCATTTACATTTACATTTAAGTCATTTAGCAGACGCTCTTATCCAGAGCGACTTACAAATTGGTGCATTCACCTTATGACATCCAGTGGAACAGCCACTTTACAATAGTGCATCTAAATCTTTTGGGGGGTGAGAAAGATTACTTATCCTATCCTAGGTATTCCTTAAAGAGGTGGGGTTTCAGGTGTCTCCGGAAGGTGGTGATTGACTCCGCTGTCCTGGCGTCGTGAGGGAGTTTGTTCCACCATTGGGGGGCCAGAGCAGCGAACAGTTTTGACTGGGCTGAGCGGGAACTGTACTTCCTCAGTGGTAGGGAGGCGAGCAGGCCAGAGGTGGATGAACGCAGTGCCCTTGTTTGGGTGTAGGGCCTGATCAGAGCCTGGAGGTACTGAGGTGCCGTTCCCCTCACAGCTCCGTAGGCAAGCACCATGGTCTTGTAGCGGATGCGAGCTTCAACTGGAAGCCAGTGGAGAGAGCGGAGGAGCGGGGTGACCTGGTCATCAGGGTCACCTGGTCATCAGAAGGGGGAAAGGAGAAGATTAATTGTGTGTCGTCTGCATAGCAATGATAGGAGAGACCATGTGAGGTTATGACAGAGCCAAGTGACCCTATTCCCGATAGGGACCTGTTCAAAAGTAGTGCACTAAATAAGGAATAGGGTGCCATTTGTAACAAACTCCTAGACTGCTTGATCATCTATGCTGATCAAACAAATATTGAATAACAACAAAAAAAGTATTAATCCAAATACCGTACAGGCAAGATAAACCAGTGTGAATACGAAAATATGTTTACTAACAAAATGAGCAACACTCCAGACAAATGTGTGTCTCTTTTAGTCTGAAAACAAGTGTTAGGATTTTCTGACTCCAGATGCTTGCTTACACATATCAATTACAGTCTGTTAAATAGTTTTACGAATAATGTGGGATGTCGAGCAAATGTACCACCGTGCCACATTTTATTAAATTGTTATTTTCCTCAACAGCTGCATTTCATTGAGATCAATTAGTAGAAAAATTCCCAAAGAGATTCATCTGGTGATATTGAATTTCAATAACCTCTGTGTAGGAACATGTCAAAACAACATTACATTTACATTTACATTTAAGTCATTTAGCAGACGCTCTTATCCAGAGCGACTTACATCATTAGTGAATGGTTCATGTACAGGTATGTGGGATCTGGCAGCTCTGTTATGGTGTGGGGAGCATTTTCCTGGCATGGGTTGGGTCCACTTCAAACCCTTAGAGGGCCAGGTAAACACCAGTACATAAACAGCCATTCTGGGTAATCACCCATGGTGAATCCTTTATATCCTGATGGGTGTGGATGACAACGCCCCCATCCCACTGAGTGCTTTGATGAGCATAAAAACCGATGTCAACCATTTTCCACTGCTGTCTCAGACACCGGATCTCAACCCAATTGAACACTTAAGGGAGATTCTGGGGCGACGCCTGAGACAACGTTTTCCACCACCTTCAACAAAACACCAAATTATGGAATTTCTCTTGGATTCTGTCCTAGAGTTGCGGACACTTGTAGAATCCATTCTGGGGGGTTTGTGATGGCCCAAAGCCCTATTATTAAGAAGACACTTTATGTTGCTGTTTCCTTTATTTGGGAATTACCTGCATCTATCCTTGGGCTCTGGATATTCTCCACGAAGGCTGAGAGGAGTGTGTGTGGGTGTGTGGACTCGCAAGAGAGGGGGAGAGCAGTACAGGTCAACAACATATCAATCATAGTGGAGAGGGTAACATGCCACGTGGGCTATATTTTCTCAGCGAGGTTTGACGACCCCAATATACTTTCTGTCACCTCTCCTCCCTGCTGACTCGAGTGGTAGGGAATGAAAACGAAAACCCAGGTTTTCAGATTGTATATCAGCAATATTGTATTACATGGGGGGGGGGGCTCCATTCTCTTTGCTACCTCTCTCCCATCTCAGATCTTCTATTCAGCACAGTCAGTTTGGCTACACTACAGTGACCACATTACCCCACAGCTATGGTGAAACACAGCGGGATTTATCCATACTGAGAAAGACTGGTAGAAGAATCGATGCCTGTTTTCACCAGATACCTTTTATCAAAAAATATTTTTGAACAATAAAAAAACGAGTTTTTATTATGGCCATGGGGATTGTTTTCTTCTTTCTGATCCTTTATTTCACCAGGTGAGTCCCATTAAATCTCTTTTTTAAGGGAGTCCTGGTGCCGTAAGAATCCCGTCAATCTTACATGATATGGCCGACATTCCATTTGTCCGTTTTCTCTCTCAAAAACTGACCCTGAGTGAACTAGCTGACAGAGAACGGGTTAAAGAGACAGCTAACAAACAAACATGGCGGCGGTGGACAGGGCAAAGGAGAGGTTTCTCCACAGGGTTGGTTGTGACTGGGCAGGACAGGAGAAACTGAAGAGTTCTACTTCTTCCCCACTGAAAGCTCCTGCGGGAAGGCCTGGGATACTGTGGCTGCCCAGCCTGCCCTGGGCCACTTGAGACACTCCAGTTGGACCCCGGTAGACTCTCAAGAGTCTGTCAACTCAGCTCCGGGGTATCTGGGGGACTCAGAGGTGTAGAAAGAAGCGAAAGAGCAAAAAGGGCAACATGTCTCACTGAGGAGCCCTTGAGGTGACACTTCTGACCTGGGTGGGAGGTAAGATTAGCCCCTGGCTGTCCAATCGCCGTGGCCGCCCCACATAGCGGATCTGTGCCAGGGAGAGACAAAGCAAGCTGCTGGTCTAAAACCATGACCTGTAGTCAGTGTCTTGTGCCGTTAGAAGTAGGACAACAAGACTAAAAACTTTCACCAACGTTTTATGTTGGATAACATAGAGCGAGACTGCAAGAAGACAAAATGTAGGCAGCAAGCACAAAAAGACAACCAATTATACCAGACCGGTAACAAGGATTTAAAAGCGCAAGAAAGCGAAACACAAAATAGATCCAGGCTGATCCGGAAGAGGTAGCATATGTAGAGGGAAGGCAGGAGTGGAAGACGACAAGGCCGAACCTTGGAGTTTTACATTTGACATCCATCACTTTAATGTACAAAATATGGTTGAGCGCACCAAATAATGGAATTGAGGATTTACAGTGCAGAGAGAAGGTGCTTTCGAGAGCATTAAAAAAAAAAACTGTATATCAGAACACCTGTTGTTTCAGCTAATAGCATAAGCATTTGTGTCTCACTTTGACTATGAATGAGGCAATGTGCTTTTATGCTGTAGAAATGGGACTTTGCTTCTCCTAAATGTCATGTGCAGGTATCCAGGGGTGGTGATGTTTGAAAATCAAGGCCAAGGGTAGGAGTGGTTGAAAGGTTTCTCTCATATTGGGGTATGGTTGTGATGTAGTTGGGGGATTTGTTGTCCGACTACCGAGCAAAACATAAGCGCTGCAGGCTCAGCTCCTCTTACCCTTATGTCTCGGTCCAGATGGCGGTTAAAGACCCCAAATATTCCTGTTCGGCCTGGTAAAAATAGTTGAAGACTACCTCAAAGTGGCAGACTATACTCAAAGTGGTTATGCTATATTGTGAGGACAAGTTGTGGTCCTTCTGTAGCTCAGTTGGTAGAGCATGGCGCTTGTAACGCCAGGGTAGTGGGTTCGATCCCCGGGACCACCCATACGTAGAATGTATGCACACATGACTGTAAGTCGCTTTGGATAAAAGCGTCTGCTAAATGGCATATATTATTATTATTATAAGTTGTGTCCGTTGTATTAACACCTCCGATACAGCGTAAATATTCTCACTGAACCAACAGAGTGCTTGACCTACTGTATATCAGCAATTGATTGAATTATACAGCCAATAATTTAGGATGTAAATAAAGCCGTGGACAAATAGCCCCACGTGCAAATAAACTACGTGAAGGGAATGGGCTGGCATTGGACTGTGGCACGAAATTCATAAATATACCTAATGGCTCCATTTTATGGACAGAGATTCATTCTTCTTCTTCCCCATTCCTTTCTTCAAACTGATTGGTTTTGAAAGATTGAGATGATAATAATCTGCGATATAAATGGGGAGGCTGTGAGAAATCTCATTTGAAAAACCAAGGGGGAAGCATAGCCTTGTAAACAAAATTCTATTTCACATTGTTAAAAGGTAATTTGTCTCCATCGTGAGCTGGCAGAGCCTTCATAAATAAAACAATGCAGTGTCTCAGGTGAGCTAACTCTCTCTCGCTCTCTTTCCACTGCTTTTTCTCCACTTTGTGTAATTTGCTCTCCTTGCATGCAAATCAGAAAGTAGAGAAAGAATGCGTGGGGGAAAAAAAACTAAACAGATAAAAGTTGGCGCTGGAGGAGGACTGTTGAGACTTTCTTGGTAAGTTGTTTGTAAAATGGACGACAGGGAAGTTGAATATCATTGTCATATTTACTAGGTCTTGACCAGTTTACACGTGTAATGTGCTATAGTGTTCATCAGGACCATGCTCAGACCTTTCAGGGGGCAGGTGGCTAGCCTGGATATGTAAGTATATGGGGGTTAGCTTGGCTTTAGACTACCTGTGCTGCTGCTGCCCTGACACACATGTCCAACTCCCGACCGAAGAAGGGACAGAGTTGGATCAGAGGGTCCAAGATGCAGCTGCTCCTCTGTCTTTCTGCCTCTATTACTCAAATGTTATGCTGCAGCTGCTGTGGCAGTAGTGTTGATGTTTAAACTAGGTACCTTGCCACCCCCCCAATCTCCGTACAGGGCAGACTGGGAAACGGGTGCAAAAGTGCGCGAGCTCAATACACGGCAGACAAACATGCACAACTAACCAACGAATGAGGTAGGCGGTGGCAAACTGGACACTGTCAAGATGACTTGCAGGTAACAACCACAAAAACTGTATACAATATACCACCCCTCAAAAGGGCACTTGGCGAGTGGGAGGGCAAAGGGGCAGGTGCTCGGGCACAGGTAAACCCCTATCTGTGCATGTGCTTGGCGTTCACGTTCCTAGAGCTTTTCGCTTCCTATCATGACACAAGGCGAGACCCAGACACAGGAGGCAAATGGTTAATAATCCAAAAGGAGCAGGCAAAAGAATGGTAGTGGACAGGCAAAAGGTCTAAACCAGATCAGAGTCCAGGAGGTACAGAGTGGCAGACAGGCTCGTGGTTAAGGCAGGCAGAATGGTCAGGCAGGCGGGTACAGAGTCCAGAACAGGCAAGGGTCAAAATCAGGAGGACTAGAAAGAAAAAAAGAGAGCGAATAGCAAAGGCAGGAGAACAGGAAAAACTGCTGGTTGACTTGGAAACATACTAGACGAACTGGTACAGAGAGACAGGAAACACAAATATAAATACACTGGGGAAAACAAGCGACACCTGGAGTGAGTGGAGACAATAACGAGGTCAGGTGAAACTGATCAGGTTGTGAGACACTTACATTTTTTGGCAACTATCTCCAGCTTTAGCAGTTTTTCACAGTTCCTGACATTTAATCCTAGTAAAAAGTCCCTGTCTTAAGTCAGTTAGGATCACCACTTTATTTTAAGAATGTGAAATGTCAGAATAAAGTGATTTATTTCAGCTATTATTTCTTTCATCACATTCCCAGTGGGTCAGAAGTTTACATACACTCAATTACACTGCTCAAAAACAATAAAGGGAAAACTTAAACAACACAATGTAACTCCAAGTCAATCACACTTCTGTGAAATCAAACTGTCCAAGGTGCAAACTGTAGGTGGTGGAAATTATAGGCAATTAGACACCCCCAATAAAGGAGTGCTGCATGCAACACTGATTGACTGAATACATTTCAATGCATGCTGTTGTGCAAATGGAATAGACAACAGGTGGAAATTATAGGCAATTAGCAAGACACCCCCAACATAAAGGAGTGGTTCTGCAGGTGGGGACCACAGACCACTTCTCAGTTCCTATGCTTCCTGGCTGATGTTTTGGTCACTTTTGAATGCTGGCGGTGCTTTCACTCTAGTAGTAGCATGAGACGGAGTCTACAACCCACACAAGTGGCTCAGGTAGTGCAGCTCATCCAGGATGGAACATCAATGCGAGCTGTGGCAAGAAGGTTTGCTGTGTCTGTCAGCGTAGTGTCCAGAGCATGGAGGCACTACCAGGAGACAGGCCAGTACATCAGGAGACGTGGAGGAGGCCTTAGGAGGGCAACAACCCAGCAGCAGGACCACTACGTCCGCTATTGTGCAAGGAGGAGCAGGAGGAACACTGACAGAGCCCTGCAAAATGACCTCCAGCAGGCCACAAATGTGCATGTGTCTGCTCAAACGGTCAGAAACAGACTCCATGAGGGTGGTATGACGGCCCGACGTCCACAGGTGGGGGTTGTGCAAGATTGGTAAATTCGCCACTGGCGCCTTGTGCTCTTCACAGATGAAAGCAGGTTCACACTGAGCACCTGTGACAGACGTGACAGTCTGGAGACGCCATTCAGGTTATGTCAACATAGGACTCGTTTTACTGTGGATATAGATACTTTTGTACCTGTTTCCTCCAGCATCTTCACAAGGTCCTTTGCTGTTGTTCTGGGATTGATTTGCACTTTTCGCACCAAAGTACGTTCATCTCTAGGAGACCGCAACATTTGATTTTCCCATGATGTCAAGCAAAGACGCACTGAGGTTGAAGGTAGGCTTGGAATACATCCACAGGTACACCTCCAATTGACTCAAATTATGTCAATTAGCCTATCTGAAGCTTCTAAAGCCATGACAATTTTCTGGAATTTTCCAAACTGTTTAAAGGCACAGTCAATTTAGTGTATGTTTAACTTCTGACCAACTGGAATTGTAATACAGTGAATTATAAGTGAAATAATCTGTCTAAACAATTGCTGGAAAAATTACTTGTCATGCACAAAGTAGATGTCCTAACCAACTTGCCAAAACTATAGTTTGTCTACAAGAAATTTGTGGAGAGGTTGAAAAACCTAAGTGTATGTAAACTTCCGACTTCAACTCTGCCGGGTTCACCTTGGGGTCATGATAGGGGCTGTACCAAATGTTTGATGTATTATAATCATTGATTATGCATATCTTGTATTAATAGAAGGGGAAGGGTTATAAGACACCTCCCTTCTTAGAGGGTCTTAATACTACAGATTAACAATATATATTCATTATAATGTTTAAGACTGTTCCACCGTCTATTCTAGTCTCTGCCTCTTATAAAGAAACGGTCGGAGAGATTTATGACTGAGACAGAACTCTGTAGGGGAGTGTAAGAGATGAGACGAGTCAGACATTCCACTATAAATCAACTTGGGGAGTGGACATTTACTGCTGAGCTTTTAGATAACACTGAAACTTGTTTGTATAGTTGTGTAGTCATGGGTTTGGTCTCATGAGCAGAAGGTAATGACGTAGGCAGTGACATCACTAAGATATATGACTGTAGGCATAATAAAACAACTCTGACCTTTTTCTATTTTGCAGAACTTACTCAGAAACATGTGTGCTATGTTCCTGTTGTCAACTTCTGTCTGCAATTGCATTAATAAATGAATGATTGATTTACTTAGATATTGTCTGAATGCTAATTTCACCAATGAGCGACAAGGAACAAGGAACTAATCCCAACCACTGTATGTGGCAGGGTCTACAGACAATCACAGATTACAAAAAGAAAGCCCCCTCGTGGATAGCGCCGTCTCGCTCCCAGATAAATTAAACAACTTCTTGGCGCGCTTTGAAGACAATACAGTGCCACCGACATGGCCCACGACCAAAGACTCTCCTTCAACGTGGCCCGACGTGAATAAAACATTTAAACGTGTTAACCTGCACAAGACTGCCGGCCCAGACGGCATCCCAAGCTGCGTCCCCAGAGCATGCGCAGACCAACTGGCTGGTGTGTTCACGGACATATTCAATCAATCCCTATCCCAGGCTGCTGTCCCCATATGCTTCAAGATGGCCACCATTGTTCCTGTTTCCAAGAAAGATAAGGTAACTGAACTAAATGACTATCTTCGATCATCATGAAGTGCTTTGAAAGACTAGTCAAGGATCATATCACCTCCACCCTACCGGATACCCTAGACCCACTCCAATTTACTTACCGCCCCAATAGGTCCACAGACAATGCAATCGCCATCACATTGCCCTATCTCATCTGGACAAGAGGAATACCGATGTAAGAATGCTGTTCATTGATTACAGCTCAGAATTCAACAGCATAGTACCCTCAACTCATCATTAAGCTTGAGACCCTGGGTTTCGACCCCGCCCTGTGCAACTGAGAGGGCCACACCAATGTGGTGAAGGTAGGAAATAACATCTGCACCCCGCTGATCCTCAACACTAGGTCCCCACAAGGGTGGGTTCTCAGCCCTCTCCTGTAGTCCCTGTTCACCCATGACTGCGTGTCCATGCATGCCTCCAACTCAATCATCAAGGGTGCAGACGACACTACAGTGGTAGGCTCGATTACCAACAACGAGACAGTCTACAGGGAGGAGGTGAGGGCCCTCGGAGTGTGGTGTCAGGAAAATAACTTCTCACTCAACATCAACAAAACAAAGGAGATGATCGTGGACTTCAGGAAAGAGGGAGCACCCTCCTAACAACATTGATGGGACAGTAGTGGAGACGGTGAAAATGTAAAGTTCCTCGGCGTACACATCGCGGACAAACTGAAATGGTCCACCCACACAGACAGCATGGTGAAGAAGGCGCAGCAGAGCCTCTTCAACCTGAGGAGGCTGAAGAAATTTGGCTTGTCACCTAAAACTTCTACAGATGCACAATTGAGAGCATCCTGTTGGGCTGTATCACCGCCTGGTACGGCAATTGCACTGCCCTCAACCGCAAGGCTCTCCAGGGGGTAGTGCGTTCTGCACAACCCATCACCGGGGGCAAACTACCATCTCATGTGTACACTGTATTTTAAACCATCCATTGCATCTTGCCTGTGCCGCACGGCCATCGCACATCCATATATTTATATGTACATATTCTTATTTCATCCCCTTACATTGTGTGTATATCATTTACATTACATTTACATTTAAGTCATTTAGCAGACGCTCTTATCCAGAGCGACTTACAAATTGGTGCATACACCTTATGACATCCAGTGGAACAGCCACTTTACAATAGTGCATCTAAATCTTTTTAGGGGGGTGAGAAGGATTACTTACCCTATCCTAGGTATTCCTTGAAGAGGTGGGGTTTCAGGTGGTAGTCATTGTGAATGTTAGATTACTTGTTACATATTACTGTACTGTCTGAACTAGAAGCACAAGCATTTCGCTACACCCACATTAACATCTGCTAACCATGTGTGTGACAAATGAAATGTCATTTGATTTGTCATTTTAAAGAACAATCACTTTAACAAATGTGTGATGAATGTGAACTAATATTATTTGATGGCGTGATTAGATAGAAGAGTATTCTCATCATTTAAGTCATTAAACATCTATCTTTCTATTGAAAAACCTTTTACATTCTGTGGCAAATCAAATCAAATTTTATTTGTCACATACACATGGTTAGCAGATGTTAATGCGAGTGTAGCGAAATGCTTGTGCTTCTAGTTCCGACAATGCAGTAATAACCAACAAGTAATCTAGCTAACAATTCCAAAACTACCACCTTATAGACACAGTGTAAGGGGATAAAGAATATGTACATAAAGATATATGAATGAGTGATGGTACAGAGCGGCATAGGCAAGATACAGTAGATGGTATCGAGTACAGTATATACATATGAGATGAGTATGTAAACAAAGTGGCATCGTTAAAGTGGCTAGTGATACATGTATTACATAAAGATGCAGTAGATGATATAGAGTACAGTATACATACGTATACATATGAGATGAATAATATAGGGTATGTAAACATTATATTAGGTAGCATTGTTTAAAGTGGCTAGTGATATAAAAAGTGGCTAGTGATATAAGAGGTTCTATCTGCGATTGCATCCTCCTAAAAAAAAAAGATGTCCAAATGTCTTAAGATTTTGATACTCTGCACTTTTAGGTACCTTTAAGGTGAAGACCTGGGTTATAAAAGAAAAATGTACTACAAAAAAGTTCTGATATGTGAAAACTTTAAAGCTCAATATCACAGAACCTTATAGTCCGAAGGTCTTAATGTTACATACTAGACCCACCCCCATCAGTTTACAAACAAGAACAACAGAGCCAGACCCTTTGACCTGAAATATTATGTACACCCAAGTCATTATTGTGCCAAGCTGGTCATGTGTTTATGGGGGACTATGACACTGCAGTGTCATTACAAGAGATTCAGCCATTAATAGAGATTCAGCCATTAATCAATCAGAGATGTTGACCCGACGCAGTGCAAAGAACTCCGGCCCGCCAAGAGCTTTTGAGACTTTAACACCTCCTTGCACAAGGTTACCCACAATCCCCTCCGTATTTCACCCGCCCCATTTTCTATCCGACAGACAAGTGCTGCGTGACTACCTGGCGTTTGATATGAGTTAAGGAAGCACTCACAGTTAATGTAGCGTTCATTGAGCGGGGAGAGTCGTCCGACAAAAGGGGGCTTCTTAAATCACGGCCTGCGTCCACATGCAGATTCAATTAGCCAGATTTACATTGGTAATCCCACTTTGATGGGAGGCCGGCGCTGATGCCGCCAGCAAGTTGAGAGACAAGGTGGTTGTCTTTCCTCTGATCTGATCCACCTCCAGTCAACCTTTTATGAGTCTGTACCAACAAAACACATTAAAGTTAACTTCTTGCAGCTCCATGAAAGATGAGCAGAGGACGTGTGATCACCCCACACAGTCTCCTTCACAGACAGCAAAGTCACCGCCTCATCGAGCATTTGCTCAAGCCTGCTTGCCTGAAGTGCCAGAATGGGGGGGGGGGAGTCTCACAGTGACTCTCTGAAGCCTGTAACAAGTACAGTTTTGTCATTCAGATCAGCCTGCACAGTGACAGGTCACAAGCAGCCAGGGGCTATAGGCTGTAAGTGGTGGATCAACCAGACAGTCAGTGAGAACACGTCCATCTGCCTGCCGCCTGCTCCTGACAGGCAAAGAAAAGGGACACAAAAGAAACCTCTAATCTAAGTAACTCTTCCTGCTGCTGCTGGTCCCTCTCAACACTCCAGACCGGTGATTTGAAATATGATGGTGACAAATTCAGCAAAGCTCTGTCTGATATTATAAAAAAAGACTCCATTCCCATGGACAGTGATAAGTGTAGCGTATGTCGTTAATGGATCACACGTCAAGATGGATGGCGGCGTCAACGGTGATGGGCTCTCAAGGAACGGTCGGTAATCACGTTCAGAGGAGAGAGAGAGAGAGAGAGAGAGAGAGAGAGAGAGAGAGAGAGAGAGAGCGCAAAGTCAACACAAAGGCAAAGGAGTTAAAACAACATGGCACGAAGAAACAAGCACTTGAAAACAATGACTGGAATTCTGATATTGATATGTCGGATATTGATATTGATGTGTCGGACCCGCACAAAACATTTGGCCTCTTGGTTTCAATGGCACAGTCAAGACTCGCAGCACTTCTATGTGAATGTACTGCCGTTCTGACAGCCGAGCGCTCTTTGAATGGCGCAACTCATCTCCGACAAAGTGACACAAGAAACACATTAGCCACATCGACCATATGTGAAGTGACATCTCCCGATGTATCCTTCCTCACCACCACCCGTCTGCATTTCCCGTCTGCATTTCCCATCTCCCTCTCCATGTACTTAGCCACTGCCACACCGAGCCTGTTGATGCAGACACTTAAGGTCCTCCAAGTACTCTCCTCCATGACCCGGAAGCCAATAAGTAGTCGAGGAGCGCGGCAATTCGTTAGTAGGCAAAGGTAAGACGGTCCTCCCCTCTTTGATCGCCTCCTTTTGGCGAGGAAGCACAAATGTATCCTACCGGAGTCCTTCGAGGAAATCAGTTTTGACATCTGCCAAACCCCCTTTGAATCAGCTATTGTTTTCTCGAAGGAGAAAAGCATTCAAACATTGCATAGGTAAAAGGATAAGTAACATATCGCTTTTCAATGTCTTGCACATTTTAAACTAATTTAGTTTCACTTTATCCATTTTTGGTATACCACCCTGTAAACATATATTGCCTGATGACACGCGATTAGAGAAGTCTCATTTCATACAGTGCATTTTTGTCCACTTTTCCTCTCATCACCTCTTCAATTACCTTTGACCTTTTTCAAAAGGAGGTCAGAGAGGATGGAGGAGAGATGACGGCAGGAATTGAGAAAATCCGACTGAGAAAAGGCCATGAGAAAAGATGAGGAGAGAATGGAGAAAAAAACAATGATCCCATGATTTGCAAGCTGATTTCAAGTGTAATCAAGAAGCAGTTCTCTGGGTGTTGTGGAGCTCTGACACCCATCTCTAATCTTCTCACTGGTGGGCTTATGCCCGTCAATAGTAAAATCCCAGTTTTTCCACCCTGGCCCCACACTGCCGCCGATTGTGCGGTAAAGCACACCTGAGTGGTGTCAATCAACAGCTAACTGGGGCACGTTCACTTAGATCTAACCGCTGTCAATCAACGGGCAGGCGCCGTGGCAACAGCAACAGTATTCTCTGTAGGATTAAGCTGGCTGTTAATTTGGCTGCTAGCAGCTGAACAGAATGAGATGTGGAGTGGGGAAATAAAGTGAAAGAGGGAGGTGGAGAAGAGGAGGGGGTGGAGAAGAGGAGCGGGGAAGAGGGAAGAGGGGAAAAAATGAATGTGTGATTCCTGTGTTTAAGATTGGGAATTACATCCCCTTGGTTGTGTGTGGGGGAGGGGGAGGGGGGGATGGGTGGAGAAACTTAACAGAATTATTCACTGAGACATAATTAAATGCACTGTGAAACTTTAAATCATCTAAATAAATAGCTTTTCTCAATTACGCTACCTTTCCTCCTCTCCTCCCATTTCCTCGTGAAAAAATAAATAAATTGTATTACCGTCTTTCAAACCGTGGGTTTTACATGAATGAAAATGTTTAGGGCGGTCCATCGTTGCAAAATAGATATTTATTGAAATTGTCATATGAAAAAGTAATAATTATGATTTGCCTTCCTCATTACTTGGGTAGAGAGAGAAAAATGAAGTCAATTTGTTTGATAGATAAATAAGAGAGAGTGCGAGAAGAACACCAGTCATCCGCCTAGCTAGAACTGCATATTATATTTCAGTTATAGCTAAATAGGCATTTCCCATTTTTAGAGTGCGAGTGTCCCTCCCAATATCAACATTGCAAGCGCTAACCAACCATACTTAATTTGATTGGCTTAGAGTTAAAAACAACCACTAATATACTGTGGTGTGGTGGCAGGTTGTCTCGGCTTGAGCTTTTGAAAATGCAAATGTTGTGTAGAGAGACACACTGGCTTGACTACTAAATTCCGGTTTGACTAATACTTACTTAAACTGCTTGCTGTGTGTTTAGTCAAATAATATATGCAGTACACGCAAATATCAACATACTAGGCTCATCCATATTGCAAAAGGCATCATCTAATGCGCAATTGTGTTGAATCTCGCCATTCGTTCATTTTGGTAGAGCGTGTCCCCTGATTATCAGCGGTTGTCAAAAACACGTGGGTCTCATTTACGATCCTATTCCTCAGTAGTGTGTAGCGATTTCTACGAGATAAAGTCTAAATGAGTATGACATCCTGGCATTTAAAGCATACGAAATTCATGAAATTTCGCATACTATCATGATGTATATTTTTGCATACCCAAATGGCTACTAATTTTGAATGCCAGTATGTACTCGGACACACCCACAGTTTGACAAGAACATGTGGTAGCTAAACTACAAACAAATTAGTGAGTGTCCTTGCAAGCTAAAAAACTAGCTAGTTTGTTGACTGTTGTGGCTAGCCAAAAATAGCTTGTTTTGAAAAGTTGGATCATCTTATTATCCTTTGGGGCTTGAAAGGTGTACTTACACTATAATTTCGAACTAACTGGAAAACTTCCATGGCAGGCATTGTTGTCACTTTATGGCGCTTTTTCCCTGCAGGGCCGTGTTGTGCGGTGAATATCACGGTTCCTATTTCATTTCCATTTGCCTGTGGCCCGTTTGATTCCTGGAACGAAGTGGAATATTCAGCCTAGTTTGATGTGGCACTAACCTAGTTTTATGTGGCACTAACCTCGAACCAAGTAGACCGGTGAGTGGGGTTACAAATGGCTGTACTCAATGTTTGGTCTCACGCATGTTAATACCCATGCATGAGTCACTAGCACCATTTTTATAAGTCGGTCAATCTGACCACGAACAGTAAAGCAACAAATAGACCTTGTGTCTTTACCTGTAAAGCCAAAAAAACAAATAATGTCCAATTACTTTTGAATATCTGGGCAGACTCCAGCATCCAGAGGCAACTGGATTCTTTCACCAGGAATGAAAATTTGATACATTGCCCAAAATTGGAATCCATCGGTCAGTAAAATGGTGCAGGGAAAGAAGAAACTCAAACAAGAATATAAAAAGACCACAACAACAACAGTGGTTCAGACAGCGATATTTGAAGCCATTGATGACACAGAGCAGCGATGATCAGAACGGTAATACATAGTAATTTGTCTAAAAACAATCTAGCTAGCTACCAATGTCTTCAGCGTGTGTGTGAGCACTGCGCGAGGCATGAACCAGGTTCGACAACCATTTTTTTTAAAAAGTATACCTTCATTTAACTAGACAAGTCAGTTAAGAACAAATTCTTATTTACAATGATGGCCTACCAGAATTAAAAATATAAGATGCACATCACAAGAGACACCACAACACTACATAAAGAGAGACCTAAGACAACATCATAGCAACACAACATGACAAAAGCACAACATAGTAGCAGCACAAAACACAGTACAAACATTATTGGGCACAGACAACAGCACAAAGGGCAAGAGGGTAGAGACAACAATAAACCATGCGAAGCAGCCAAACTGTCAGTAAGTGTCCATGATTAAGTTTTTGAATGAATACTTGACGTTATCCAGAGGTTCTGACTTCAGATCAGATTGTTTAATAGTCACATGTACAGTGTTGGTAATAAAACAATATAAATAGCACTATATACAGTACCAGTGAAAAGTTTGGACACACCTACTCGTTCCAGGGTTTCTTTGTTTTAACTAGTTTCTACATTGTAGAATAATAGTGAAGACATCAAAACTATGAAATGACACATATAAAATCATGTAGTAACCCAAAAAAAAGTGTTCAACAAATCAAAATATATTTTACATTTGAGATTCTTCAAATAGCCACCCTATGCAGTGATGACAGCTTTGCGCACACTTGGCGTTCTCTCAACCAGCTTCATGAGGTAGTCATCTGGAATGCATTTCAATTAACTTACAAGGGATCATTGTCCCCCGCGGGAGGGTTGAGCTAACGTGCGCTAATGTGATTAGCATGAGGTTGTAAGTAACAAGTACATTTCCCAGGACTTAGATGAACAAGAATTTAAGCTTGTCTAACTGCACTGTTCAATTTATAGTAGCTATTACAGTGAACGAAACCATGCTATTGTTTGAGGAGAGTGCACAGTTATGAATTTGAAAATGTATTAATTAACCAATTAGACACATTTGAGCAGAATTGACATTTTGAACAGAAATGCAATGGTTCATTGGAGCAGTCTAAAACTTTACAAATACACTGCTGCCATCTAGTGGCCAATCTAAATGTCACCTAAACTGGAATAACAATGTGGCCTCTCACATATCAAAGATTTAAAAAATGTGCACTTTCTTTCATCAGATCTAATGTGTTATAGTCTCCTACAATAATTTCACATTTCCACAAATTTCCCTTTATGAAGGCAGTTCAATTTGGGTGTCATTTTAGGCAAAAATGTTAAAAAATCCTGAAGAGGTTTTAAAACAGGTGTGCCATGTTAAAAGTTACTTTGTGGAATTTCTTTCCTTCTTAAAGCATTTGAGCCAATCAGTTGTGCTGTGACAAGGTAGGGGGGCATACAGAAGATAGCCCTATTTGGTAAAAGACCAAGTCCATATTATGGCAATAATAGCTCAAAAAAGCTAAGAGAAATGACAGTCCGTCATTACCTTAAGACATTAAGTGAATCAACCCGAAAAATTTCAAGAACTTTAAAAGTTTCTTCAAGTGCAGTAGCAACAACCATCAAGCGCTAGGATGAGACTGGCTCTCATGAGGACCGCCACAGGAAAGGCCAACATGTTACATGTGCAACCAGAGTTGAAGAAACATCTATACTATAACATATATAATACTATAACATCTATACTATATACTATAACCCGAATGCTTATAAAAGAATCCCGCTATGCCCTCAGACAAACCATAAACAGTTCAAACGTAAATACAGGACAAAGATTGAATACTACTACACGGGCTCCAATGCTCGTCCGATGTGGCAGGGCTTGCAAACTATTATGGACTACAAAGGGAAGCCCAGCCATGAGCTGCCCAGTGACCCAAGCATACCAGACGAGCTAAATTACTTCTATGCGTGCTTCGAGGCAAGCAACAATGATGCATGCGAGCACCAGCTGTTCTTGGACAACTGTGTAATCACGCTCGCCGTAGCCGATGTGAGTAAGACTTTAAACAGGTCATCTTTCACAAGGCTGCAGGGCCAGATGGATTACCAGGGATGTGTACTCCAAGCATGCGCTGACCAACTGGCAAGCGTCTTCACTGACATTTTCAACCTGTCCCTGGCCAAGTCTGTAATGCCTACATATTTCAAGGAGAACCCCATAGTCCCTGTGCCCATGAACTCTAGGTGTCTAGCCAGACACGTAGGTATTTGTAGTTGTCCACATATTCGAAGTCAGAACCGTCCAGAGTAGTGATGCTAGTCGGGCGGGCGCGGGCAGCAAACGGTTGAAAAGCAAGCATTCCGTTTTACTAGCGTTTAACAGCAGTTGGAGGCCACGGAAAGAGTTGTTGTATGGCATTGAAGCTCGTTTGGAGGTTTGTTAACTTTTTAGGGATAGGGGGCAGTATTCAGATGTTTGGATGATTGAGGTGCCCAGTAAACTGTCTGTTAATCAGGCCCAGAAGCTAGGATATGCATATAATTGGTAGTATTGGATAGAAAACAGTTTGCTGTTAAACTGTTAAAATAAAATAATCTGTGAGTATAACAAAACTGATATAGCAGGCAAAAACCCAAGGAGAATCCATCTGGAAAAATATTTTAGGGAGGTGACACCATTTAAAATGCCTGTCTATGGGGTAATCAATGGAAATCCTCCCCGATTGCAGTTCCTATGGCTTCCAGCAGATGTCAACAGTCTTTAGAAAGAGTTTCAGGCTTGCTTTTTGAAAAATTAGCTAGAATTTGTAGTTTTTTTAAGTGGCTCCCATTTTGGCTGTAGTGTTGTGGTGCGCGTCGGTGAGAGCTCGCACTTCGTTATTTATCTCCGGTAATGAACATACTATTCTCAGTCTGAATAGTATGTTCATTTATTATTTATTTACATATTAGGGTACCTGAGGATTGATTAGAAATGTTGTTTGACTTGTTTGGATGAAGTTTATTGGTAACTTTCGTGATTAATTTGTATGCATTTTGAAAGAGGGAAACTGGATTACTGAGTCAAGCGGTTGGAAAATGTTTAATGCTTTTGTATGCGGGGCGCTGTCCTCAAATAATCGCATGGAGTGCATTCGCCATTAACACCTTTTTGATATCTGACAAAGCGGCTAAATTAACAAGAAGTTGAGCTTTTAAACGATGTAAAACACTTGTGTTTTCATGAATGTTTAATATTATGAATTTTGAATTTCGCGCTCTGCAATTTCACCGGATTTTGGCCAGGTGGAAGACTAGCGTGCCACCTAGCCCGAAGAGGTTATTAACAGTGTCCAAAGAAGGGCCAGATGTATACAGAATGGTGTCGTCTGCGTAGAGGTGGATCAGGGAATCACCAGCAGCAAAAGCAACATTGTTGATATATACAGAGAAAAGGGTCAGCCCGAGAATTGAACCCTGTGATACCCCTATAGAGACTGCCAGAGGTCCGCACAACAGGCCCTCCGATTTGACACACTGAACTCTGTCTGAGAAGTAGTTGGTGAACCAGGCGAGGCAGTCATTTGAGAAACCAAGGCTTTGTCTGCCGATAAGAATACGGTGAATGACAGGGTCGAAATCCTTTGCCAGGTCGATGAAGACGGCTGCACAGTACTGTCTTTTATCGATGGAGGTTATGATATCATTTAGTACCTTGAGCTTGTAACCCGGATTGCACAGCGGAGAAGGTACAGTGGGATTCTGAATGGTCAGTGATCTGATGAATAACTTGGCTTTCAAAGACTTTAGAAAGGCAGGGTAGGATGGCTATAGGTCTATAACAGTTTGGGTCTAGAGTGTCACCCTCTTTGAAGCGAGGGATGACCGCAGCAGCTTTCCAATCTTTAGGGACCTTGGACAGACTGGTAATAGAATACTCCAAGATGGCGTAGCAGTGCAGGCGTGTTTTGTTTGTATTTTTGTATATATTTCAATTTTATTTTCAATCTTTTCTCCATTTTAGTTCAATTATACCTTCTGGTAACCTGCCTCACCCAATGTGATACGGAACCGATATTATTTTGAATTTCTAGACCTTATAGCAAGAACCACCTAGCCACCAGAAGCTAACCAGCTAATTAGCTACAAGCTATTTAGTCATTGTTAGCGGCCTTTACCTTCTGCAAAGGTACCAGCCCTTTTTTTTTAGCTTGGATAATACTTGCCAGCCTACCAGACTGTCTCTCCACTACAACGCCGGATTCCTGCCGTAATCCCTGGACCATTCTCCTGATCTTCACAGCTGGCTAGCACCCACCGAGTTACCCAGTACCGAAGCTATCCCTGAGGCCCACCTCCCGGCCTACTCAGTTGTTCACCCGGACTCCTCCCAAATACGGCTAGAACATACTACTACACCGGATATTTGCCCATAAACTCTGGACCGTGGCACCGGATCACCCCTGCTACTGAGTGGCTATAGTGGCTAACGACCCTGCCCCGAAGCTAGCACCAGTTAGCCGTGAGCCCGGCACATCTCCCGGATAGAAAACTAAATTACTACAACTACAATACCTCTTTCGCCATCTGGCTTGGATCCTTAGTCGACACGGCGCACCACCACGACAGGTCTGCGGATGAATACTCCATCCGTTGTGCCTTCAACCGGTCTCCGTCGGACGTCGGAGCAGATGCTTCTACTAGCCCCGGGCTACTAACTTTTAACGCTGTGTCGCCCGCGTGCTAGCGTAGTAACAACTACTCGGCGGCTTAAATGTTCCATCTATTGTTGCCCCCTGGACCCTATGATCACTTGGCTACATAGCTGATGCCCGCTGGACTGTTCATTAATCACGGTAATCCATTCTGTTTATTTTTATTTATTTAAAAAATATATATTAGTATTATTCTTTTTTTAATCTGTCGGCCCCAGCTGTGAACTCAGGCTCTGTGTGTAGTTAACCGACCCTCTCTGCCCATTCATCTCCGTTTTAGCTGATTAGCTGTTGTCTCACCCGTTGTTGTCTTAGCTAGCTCTCCAAATCAACACCTGTGATTACTTTATGCCTCGCTGTATGTCTCTCTGATATGTCAATATGCCTTCTATACTTTTGTTTAGGTTAGTTATCATTGTTTTAATTTACAATGGAACCCCTAGTTCCACTCATTATACCTCTGATACCTCCTTTGTCCCACCTCCCACACATGGGGTGACCTCACCCATTATAACCAGCTTATCCAGAGATACAGCATCTCTTCACACAAACTCTCATCAGTGCCTGGGCTCACCTCCGCTGTACCCGCACCCCACCATACCCGTCTGCACATTATGCCCTGAATCTATTCTAACACGCCCACAAATCTACTCCTTTTATTCTCTATCCCCAATGCTCTAGGGGACCAGTTTTGATAGCCTTTAGCCATACCCTCATCCTACTCCCCTTCTGTTCCTCAGGTGATGTGGTGGTAAACTCGGGCCCTGCGTGTCCCCAGGCACACTCATTTGTTGACTTCTGTGAAACCTTGGTTTCATGCATGTCAACATCAGAAGCCTCCTCCCTAAGTTTGTTTTACTCACTGCTTTAGCACACTCCGCCAACCCTGATGTCCTTGCCGTGTCTGAATCCTGGCTTAGGAAGGCCACCAACAATCCTGAGATTTACATACCCAGCTACAACCTTTTCCGTCAAGATAGAACTGCTAAAGGGGGAGGAGTTTAAATCTACTGCAGCGAAAGCCTGCAAAGTTCTGTCATACTTTCCAGGTCTATACCCAAACAGTTTGAACTTCTAATTTTAAAAATGAATCTCTCCAGAAATAAGTCTCTCACTGTTGCTGCCTGCTATCGACCCCCCTCCGCTCCCAGCTGTGCCCTGGACACCATTTGTGAATTGATCGCCCCCCATCTAGCTTCAGAGTTCATTATTTTAGGTGACCTAAACTGGGATATGCTTAACACCCCGGCAGTCCTACAATCTAAGCTAGATGCCCTCAATCTCACACAAATCATCAAGGAACCCACCAGGTACAACCCTAAATCCGTAAACATGGGCACCCTCATAGACATTATCCTGACCAACTTTCCCTCCAAATACACCTCCGCTGTTTTCAAACAGGATCTCAGCGATCACTGTCTCATTTCCTGTATCCGCTATGGGCCCGCGGTCAAACGACCACCCCTCATCACTGTCAAATGCTCCCTAAAACACTTCTGCGAGCAGGCCTTTCTAATCAACCTGGCCCGGGTATCCTGGAAGGATATTGACCTTATTCGTTTCCCGCTGCTCGTGTTGAGGCAGGTGCATGATAATGGTCCATTCTAAATCAAATCTCACACATATATTATTTAGTATATGTAAAGACAAGATTAAATCAAGAATAGTCTGATGGATGACAATATTAGCCTATCAGTTGTGAATGATATATCATCACTTGTGAATGATGCCCAGCATAAGGCAAGAAACAATGCCTTTTGTAACTTTCGTATCACAGTGGTGGAAAAAGTACCCAATTGTCACACTTGAGTAAAAGTAAAGATACCTTAATAGTCAAAGTAAAAGTAACCCAGTAAAATACTACTTGAGTAAAAGTCTAAAAGTATTTGGTTTTAAATATACTTAACCTCTTGAAACTAAGGGGCACTATTTTTAATTTTGAAAAAATTATGTTCCCAAAGTAAACCGCCTATTTCTCAGGACCAGATGCTAGAATATGCATATAATAATTGACAGCTGAGGATAGAAAACACTCTAAAGTTTCCAAAACTGTAAAAATATTCTCTGTGAGTATAACAGAACTGATATTGCAGGCGAAATCCTGAGAAAAATCCAATCAGGAAGTGACTCTTATTTTGAAACCCCTGTCTTCCGATGCATCTCTATTGCCCATTGAAAGGGATATCAACTAGATTCCTTTTTCTGTGGCTTCCCTAAGGTGTCTACAGCCTTTAGACGTAGTTTCAGGCCTTTATTTTGAAGAATGAGCGTAAACGACTACATTGCGTCAGTGGCCAGCTGAGGGCTCTGAGTGATTCTTGCGTAAAAGACAGGAGGTAGTCATTTTTCCTCTCGCTCCTACTGAAAAGCCAATTGTCCCGGTTGATATATTATCGAATAGATATTTGAAAAACACCTTGAGGATTGATTATTTAAAAAAAACATTTGCCATGTTCTGTCGATATTATGGACATAATTTGGAGAAAAAAATTGCCGTTGTCGTGACCGCTATTTCCGTTAATTTGACTGCTTTTCGTGACCAAGCTTCCTGCTGCTAGCTGGACATAATGCTATGCTAGGCTATCGATGAACGCTTGTCTTGCTTTGGCTGTAAAGCATAATTTAAAAATCTGAGATGACAGGGAGATTAACAAAAGGCTAAGCTGCGTTTCACTATGTTTCACTTGTGATTTCATGAATATGAATATTTTCTAGTAATATTCTTTCACCGTTGCGCTATGCTAATTAGTGTAGTTGATGACAATTCTCCCAGATCCGGGATGGGTAGTTCTAAATTAAGTATCAAACGTAAATAGAATTGCTAAAATGTACTTAAGTATCAAAAGTAATTGTAGAAATAATTTCAAAGTCCTGATCTTAGCAACCCAGATGGCACAATTATTATTTTCATTCACAGATAGACATAATTTACATGTTCTCTTCATAAGCGTGGGAATTGGACCATTTTCCTGTCAAATTGTAACGAGTAACTTTGGGTGTCAGGGAAAATGTATAGAGTAAGAAGTACATTTATTTTCTTTAGGAATGTAGTGAAGTAAAAGTAGGCAAAAATATAAATAGTAAAGTAAATTAGACACCCCCCCCCAAAAAAAACTTAAGTAGCACTTTAAAGTATTTTCACACCACTGGTCACACACCTCATGGAGCCTAGCCCACAGGTTAATATGTTTTGATAAGATTTGTTTCACATCTAAAGTGGCCAAATAACTTCTTAAAATTAAACATATTATTAATCCATTTTACAAGGGGTGGTTAGCCTAACTGGCATAGTAGGCAGAGTTTCAAGTTTGGCATATAAAATGCACCTTTATAATAAAAGCATTACATTCATAATCATATATGCAGTCACTTTTGATAATGGTGTTTTCCGCTAATGGAACATTCGAGTGAGTGTATAGCCTGCTGAACACTTTAAGCTGAACGTTCTGATCTGTTGCGTCGGCCACATTGCGTAAAAAAAACGTTTTTTTTTTATGCTAGTGTTTGTATTCATTTGGGATCTATCGCATCCCACAACTGTCCCAGACTATGTTTGGAATATTTATCTCGCGCACAGAATAGGTTAACTTTTGTTTCACTGAATCTCCATCTGTATATTTTGTTAATTGATCTTGGCTGGGCAAATAAGTGGAGGTGATCGATGTGCAAACGAATAGATGAGCCATCACTGACCAGAAAAATTTAGCAGGCTATAAATGTTGCTTAAATCAAGAGTATTGCTAATGACTTGCACACTCCAAAAGCCAGCAGAGGTTGATTCATTTTCTATTGGTATGATCAAGATTAATTGGGACTAATACCCTACACCTGTTCCCGACAAGGCGTCGAATCTACGCCTAGGCGTGGCTCATTGAAGGCTTACACCCACGTTGTGCAAGAGGTATAATGTATAGGTCCGCCGTAGAGCGCATTTCACGTGGGATGTAGAGTTACGACCAACAGATACAACCGGCCCCAGACTTAAATGTTCTAAGGACGATATCCAGATATGTAACACTGGAAAAGGGAGACATTTCCTCCGAATCGGTCTAGGACTGAGCCCCCTCACAGTACAGCAGTAATGATCATTCAGTAATCAAACTTCACCCCAAGGTCCAAAAAGCCATTATGCTGTAATGCGATACAGCTCACACAAGTCAGAGTAATGCAATGTTGCCTCATGACAAATAAGGGTTTCATAGCTAAAGGAGGAGAGGCAGATGTGTACAATATGCAATAAGCAGATAACAATAATGAAGAACTTTTTAGTACATCAGTGTTTGGAGCTGCTGTTTATTCTAGAAACAGGGGGGCTCCTTTTATAATTGCATTCCCATTAGCAGTAATATTATCCTGACGTCTCACACTAAATTATTTTGACTCTTTGTCATTTGCTACATACTTTAGTCTGAGACCACCACAAATGCCTTCAATGATGACAAAGTGGGGCACGAGAGGCATGGTACAAAACAAAGTAACGTCGATTGGATCAACGCTAGCCAATCAGAGTATCAAAAGACAATGACACACCCACGTGTGTTCTGGCTCAACCCATTGGTTTCTGGACCAATTAGATGACCCCGATTGTGCTCACAGTCGGTGAAGAGTCAGGCTTTGTACTCCGATCCAGACTCAGTGAGGAGAAGAAACTAACGTCCGTGGGTGTGGCTAAGCGTTTGACTGGTGCAAGGAGTCTGGTTAGCCAGGCAACAGTAATGAACCAAAAACATAAATATTTATGGTGATGAGTTAAACTCTACAAATGCACAGTTTATAATGAGTAAGAAAGATGGCACCTGCGCTCCGATGCAATTCTAGGCCCTTGTGTAGATTGGGACTTAATCTGCACAGGATAGAAAGGAAAAAGCTATTATTGTAATTTGTATATTGGGATAGCAACAAAACAGCTGTTGAATGAACAGACCCAGAGCCTTGGGAAAGAAAAATAACAGGCTTGAAATAGGATTGGATTGATAAAGAGCACAAGATAGATGGTCCCTGATCATTCTTCTTAGCAGATAATTGCAATTTCATACCTTCGATTATTTCAGACCTGGCTGCAACAGCTGCTGCATGTACTGTACTTAATGGTCCCAATTCGTAGACAAAATTACCTGTTTGGGGGTTTGTGGAAAGTGTAGTCTGGATGAAAAGGGAAATGCTGATTCTTCTCTATGGGGAGAGTCAGTGATATTTGGTTTGATCCAAAATTACACACTATTCCCTACATTGTGCACTACTTTTGACTAGGGCCCATAGGGTTCCATTAGGTATGCAGACTTGGTTTTCAAAGGCAAGAGATCCTATACCTTGAAAGGGGATCAAATTAAATGCATTAGCAGCTAAGGCTGTATGATCACCTCAAATGTTGTTACTTTGAGTGGCTATGAAACACTGGATCTCCACAAAAAACCTCAATATGCGACATACAACAGATGGCAGTGGCAAATGACCCCCTTCGGGCCCTGGTCAAAAGTAGTGCACTATATAGGGAACAGGGTGGCATTTGGGACACACATAGTATGTGGTAATTGGGTTACATGGAGAAATATTAGCGTAAGATTCCCATATGTACATCTAATTGTGACATTGTGCTTTTCTGTTTTCAAAAGGATTGCCGTTTTCTCTGACGATAGTTGTACTTTTGTCTCTCTCCGCTGTCAAACTATTGAGGGTATAGTTAGAAGTATACCCAACCACACCGTCCCACCTCATACTCTTCTTTCTGATAGAAAATGGATATCTGAGTTTCATCACTATGTCTCTGCTGTCCTTGTCTTTGGGAGAGAAAAAAAATAACACTGCTGTTGTGTCCCCTTGCTCGCTCTTCACTTCCCCCCCCCCCACTCTCTCTTTTCAGATTCATAATTATTTCAAAGGGCGCGAGCGGCATCAAAGGACTCCTCGTCGGAAGGAGTTGTCTCTTCAAAGTGCCACATCTCCAGTCTCTCGCCACAACTCTCATTCCAAACAAATATAATTCAATGGATTGCCAGGGAGGGAGGTGGAAGAGGCAGGACACCCATCATTAATATTAATTCTTATTTCCCCCTCTTCTAGATATTCTAATAGACATACAATGTCAGGTTATTTAATGTAAAGGCGATGAGAGTGTGTGTGTGTGTAGGGGGGGGGGGCAGGCAAAGGAAAGGGAAATTCTTCTAGGGGGGTTGATACGGGTACTAGCTAATGAACATATTTACCTTTAACCTCACCCATATGCTATCAATAAGGAAGGTCCTTTTTTGACCAATACAGTATAGCCATGTCAGACTGTTACATAATTTTTTACTCCCACATATAGTGTGCATATCCAAAAATAGAAACAATTTCTTGTTATCCTACTAGTGCTGAGCAATTAACCGGAATGTTGGTCAATTAGTTGTTTAAAAAAAAGAAAAATAACCGAGGTAGGTTCAATTATTTTAATTCCATTTAGTTCGTTTTTTTCTTCCTGTGAGACCGATGTTCAGTTTCTCTAGAGATAAATCAGATGAAATATGAACGGTGTGATGTACTAGGGAGTTGTAGTTTCCAACAGGACAATATTCTTGTTCAGCGCAAGAAACGGTGGTAATCAACGACAATAACCTTAATCCATTGCGCGTCCGCTTAAACTTTGAGTCTGTGCTGAGCAGACACCGAGACAGAAGAGAACACGTGATCAAGAGGGATAGAAAGCAGTTGCTTTGAGAGCCTGAAAATTCGCCAGCTACGGTATGTTAGGTTAGTGTGGGGGAGAGAAAGAAAAGAAGAATGCATGATCGGGAGGGATAGAGAACAGTTGCTTTGCGAGATATCTAGCTGAAATTACATGATCTTAGTGATTGACCGTTGGCATTCAGCAGTCATAAAAGTATGCCTTATTTACTTTGAAGAACTAATAAAAGCGATTTTGTCAGACAACATGGGCAGCAGCTCTATAGAGATGATGGTGATTTGGAATGATAAAGTCCTCAAATAAAACATATTTTATTAATGTGAATAAAAGGTTAATAAATAAGCAGGAAAGGGTAACTAATTATTAGGAAGGTGTTCTTAATGTTTTGTACACTCAGTGGACAGTTCATTCAGAAAGTATTCAGACCCTTTGACTTTTTTACATGACAGCCTTATTCTAAAGGGAATTAAATTGTCCCCCCCCTCAATCTCCACACAATACCCCATAATGACAAAGCAAAAATCGGTTTAGACATTTTTGCAAATGTATTACAAATAAAAAAACACAGAAATATCAAATGTACATAAGTATTCAGGCCCTTTACTCAGAACTTTTTTGAAGCACCTTTGGCAGCGATTACAACCTCAAGTCTTCTTGGGTGTGAGGCTACAAGCTTGGCACACCTGTATTTGGGGAGTTTCTCCCATTCTTCTCTGCAGATCCTCTCAAGCTCTGTCAGTTTTGATGGGGAGCATCACTGCACAGCTATTTTCAGGTCTCTCCAGAGATGTACGATCTGGTTCAAGGGGAGCTCTGGCTGGGCCTCAAGGACATTGAGACTGGTCCCAAAGCCACTCCTGCGTTGTACTGGCTTAGCCAAATACATTTAAAATCAGTTTTCACAATTCCTGACATTTAATCCTAGTAAAAATTCCCCGTCTTGGGTCAGTTAGGATCACCACTTTATAAGAATGTGAAATGTCAGAATAATAGTACAGAGAATGATTTATTTCAGCTTTTATTTCTTTCATCGCATTCCCAGTGGGTCAGAAGTTTACACACTCAATTAGTATTTGGTTGCAATGTCTTTAAATGGTTTTACTTTGGTCAAATGTTTCAGGTAGCGTTCCACAATAAGTTGGGTGAATGTGGGCCAATTCCTCCTGACAGAGCTGGTGTAACTTAGTCAGGTTTGTAGGCCTCCTTGCTCGCACACGCTTTTTCAGTTCTGCCCACACATTTTCTATAGGATTGAGGTCAGGGCTTTGTGATTATCACTCCAATTGTTGTCCTTAAGCCATTTTGCCACAACTTGGAAGTATGCTTGCCCAGAGGGGGTGGGACGAGGTACTAAAACTACACACACACACACACACACACAGTGGGAAAGAGAAGAGGACAGGTTGTGACGAAGGGTCACACACATCCCTGGGGCCCTGGGTCGCCTATGGCACAGGGGAACTCCGAACTGAGTGGACCAAAGCAGTGTTCAAATAGTATTTGGTTTTTGAGGGCACAGAGAAGGTGAGAGCCGGGGCATCCAGAGAAGAATCACCTCAGTGAGCCCTGCCATCCGTAGAGGCGGAAATGTGGCCCAGCTATAGATTTCAGATCGGGCTCAGATAGAGGGCGAGAAGAGAGGGGGGAACAGAGAGAGAGAGAGAGAGCAGCCATCATTACTGTCAGGCAAAAGTTCAAGCTGATCAATCTCACAACTAAATAAAACTCACCCTAATCTTCTGCGGGGGCCCTTCCTATGAGCTCTCCATCGCTCGCACCGCAAGGGTGCCTCAAGGTTGCTTTAATGGGCTTATACTGTATGTCTTACAGAAAGAACTGAAGGCTTAAACTATCCTCGATTATGCTGTGATATTATAAATGTGCTTCTCATCGTATTAAAGGTTCTGCTGTAAAAATGGGGTGGCCGGGAGTCTGAGATTCTGCAAATAAAGTCTTTGAGGATGTTGTGAGCTTATCCCCATATGCACCAACCTGTAGGGCTAGGCTATAAGAGCCATGGACTGTGTCCCAAATGGCACCCTTTTCCCAATACAGTGCAGGGCCCATATATATATATATATATATATATATATTTGAGACGCACACTAGCTCAAGCCTGAGTGCAGTATACTCCTGTTATATCACACACACACACTACACCACCACAATGGCCAATCGGGCTAATTGTGCCCTGGTCAAAAGTAGTGCATTATATAGGGAATAGCATGCCATTTGGGACGTATACTAGGTCTGGAAGAGAGCTTCTGAGATGTATTTATCATGAATGCTTTAATCTGCCAGTACTTAGAGTAGCAGCGTGGCGTGCCGTGCCAGAGTGCCTTCGAGCACCAGAGTTTAATGCACAAACATCTGCTCCAGCCCTATCTCAAATCGGTCCAGGGCCTGCTTAATCAATGCATGCAGCTAACTACACACAGACACCCCAAAACACACTCAATGCTCTCAACAACAACAAAAACACAAGCACAATTGCGCACTCTCACGCTAAAGAGCCAAATTGGTCAGACCAGGGTTGAATAGTCCTTAGCACTGGTACATCGTGTTTGAGTTTCTGCCAATAGGAAGGGAGGAGCAAAATGTCTTGGTTAGATTTGCCCAAAATGTCTTGGTTAGATTTGCGGGGCAGGGCCTTGTTTGCGTCACGGAAGTTAGAGTAGCAGCGATCCGGAGTTTTGCCAGCAGCGTACTACAGTCAATATGCTGATAGAAAATTTTAGAACAAGGCTACCTAAATTCTTTGTTACAATCCCCAGCAAAAAGAAATGCAGCCTCAGGAAATATGGTTTCCAGTTTGCATAAAGTCCAGTGAAGTTCCCTGAGGGCCGCCGTGGTATTGGCTTGAGGGGGGATACCCAGCTAGCACAGTGGTTCTGGGCCGATTCCGGCTGAGAGTCATGGCACTCGGCTGAGAGTCAGACTCGGCCGACATGTAGCCCGAGTCTGGGCTGCATTCGGTAGTATTATGTATGGCTAGGAAGCAGGGATTGTGCTCGTCCTGATTCTGGTGCGAGTTTTCTGTCCCAAATGTATTACTTGGGGCTCGGGCCAATTGTGGCTACTCTCTGGCAGATGATTACACGGGCTGCTTTTTAATAACATTTCATTATTTCCATATTTTCTCATTGCTTCTGTGATCCCCCCCAAAAAAATTAACATTTAAATTAAATTCTTTAAGAGTTCTGTTTGCGTGCCAGGCGCATGTATGCGGACACGGTGTTTCGGAGGACGCACAGCTCTTCGCCTCTCCTAAGGGCGCACCGGAGTTGGCATCGATGGGACAAGACAATTGGCTATGACAAAAGGGGGAGAATTCTGTAAAATAATTTTATGTATAATAGTAATATTTAAAATACTTTGTATGCATTTATTTACATTGGGCCGCTTCTGAGGGGAGATTCTGTTAAGATGTCGGCAAAGTCTGCTGAATTCCGGTAGACGGAAACAAACTATTCAGTCATTCATTTTTTTCCCGGCCCAGTCCAACACCCAATTCAATCCGCTCCGGCCCCCCGGAAGAGGGCCGCTTCTGGGCCGATTCCTCATTGCAAGCTGGGTATACATGGCTGTGACAATAACCGAGAAGAATTATCTTGGGAGATAATACGGTCTGCATTTTATTTTGATTAATTCTCGGTCAGGTGAACAAAAGGACATGAGTTC
Organism: Oncorhynchus keta; assembly: GCF_023373465.1. Taxonomy (NCBI): domain Eukaryota; kingdom Metazoa; phylum Chordata; class Actinopteri; order Salmoniformes; family Salmonidae; genus Oncorhynchus; species Oncorhynchus keta. Next base: position 41,619,212 of record NC_068449.1, on the reverse strand, counting down.
CTATATGTTGTTACGATTACACCGCCTGGTACAGCAATTGCACCACACACAACCACAAGGCTCTCCAGAGGGTGGTGCGGTCTGGACAACGCATCACCAGGGGCAAACTACCTGCCCTCCAGGACACCTACAGCACCCAATGACACTGGAACGCCAAAAAGATTAAGGACGACAACCACCCGAGCCACTGCTTTTTCACCCTGCTTACCATCCAGAAGGCAAGGTCAGTACAGGTGCATCAACACTGGGACCGAGAGACTGAAAAACAGCTTCTCTCTCAAGGCCATCAGACTGTTAAATAGCCATCACTAACACAGAGGCGCTGCTGCCTACATACAGACTTGAAATCATTGGTCACTTTAAGAATTCCACTTTAATAATGTTCACATATCTTGCATTACTCATCTCATATGTGTATATACTGTATTTTATACCGTCTATTGAATCTTGCCTATGCCGCTCTGTCATTGCTCATCCATCCATCTAAATATCTACAGTTGAAGTCGGACGTTTACCTTAGCCAAATACATTAACTCAGTTTCACAATTCCTGACATTTAATCCTTGTAAAAATTCCCTGTTTTAGGTCAGTTAGGATCACCACTTTATTTTAAGAACGTGACATTTCAGAATAATAGTACAGAGAATGATTTATTTCAGCATTTATTACTTTCATCACATTCCCAGTGGGTCAGAAGTTTACATACACTCAATTAGTATTTGGTAACCTTGCCCTTAAATTATATAACTTGGGTCAAACGTTTCGGGTAGCCTTCCACAAGCTTCCCACAATAAGTTGGGTGAATTTTGGACAATTCTTCCTCACAGAGCTGGTGTAACTAAGTCAGATTTGTAGGCCTCTTTGCTCGCACATGCTTTTTCAGTTCTGCCCACATATTATCTATAGGATTGAGGTCAGGGCTTTGTGATGGCCACTCCAATACCTTGACGTTGTTGTCCTTAAGCCATTTTGCCACAACTTTGGAAGTATGCTTGGGGTCATTGTCCATTTGGAAGACCCATTTGCGACCAAGCTATAACTTTCTGACTGATGTCTTGAGATGTTGCTTCAATATATCCACATAATTTTCCTCCCTCATGATGCCATCTATATTGTAAAGTGCACCAGTCCCTCCTGCAGCAAAGCAGCCCCAGAACATGATGTTGCCACCCCCATGCTTCACGATTGTGATGGTGTTCTTCGGTCTTGCAAGCGTCCCCCTTTTTCCTCCAAACATAACAATGGTCATTATGGCCATCAGACCAGAGGACATTTCTCCAAAAAGTACGATCTTTGTCCTCATATGCAGTTGCAAACCGTAGTCTGTTTTTTGTATGCCGGATTTGGAGCGGTGGCTTCATCCTTGCTGAGCGGCTTTTCAGGTTATGTCGATATAGGACTCGTTATACTGTGGATATAGATACTTTTGTACCCGTTTCCTCCAGCATCTTCACAAGGTCCTTTGCTGTTGTTCTGGGAATGATTTGCACGTTCATCTCTAGGAGACAGAACATGTCTCCTTCCTGAGCGGTATGATGGCTGTGTGGTCCCATGGTGTTTATACTTGCGTACTATTATTTGATAAGATGAAGGTGGTACCATCAGGCATTTGGAAATTGCCCCCAAGGATGAACCAGACATGAATGTTTTTTTCTGAGGTCTTGGCTGATTTATTTTGATTTTCCCATGATGTCAAGCAAAGATGCATTGAGATTGAAGGTAGGCCTTGAAATATATCCACAGGTATACCATGAATTGACTCAAATTAGCCTATCAGAAGCATCTAAAGCCAGGACATAATTTTCTGGAATTTTCTAAGCCATTTAAAGGCACAGTCAACTTCGTGTATATTAACTTCTGACCCACTGGAATTGTGATACAGTGAATTATAAGTAATCTTATAAATAATCTGTCTGGAAACAACTGTTGGAAAAATTGTGTGTCATGCACAAAGTTGATGTCCAAACTGACTTGCCAAAACTATAGGTTGTTAAACCACTTGATTGTAAGGGGGCAGTATGTTGATGTTTGGATGAAAAACGTACCCAAATTAAACTGCCTATTTCTCAGGCCCAGAAAACTCTAAAGTTTCCAAAACTGTCAAAATATTGTCTGAGTATAACAGAACTGATATTGCAGGCAAAAACCTGAGGAAAATCCAACCTGGAGGTGCTGTTTTTCCTGAAAGCTCTCTGTTCCATTGCCTGCCTTTGCTCCATTTAAAGCGATATCAACCAGATTCCTTTTCCTACTGGTGTGAACAGTCTTTAGACAGTTTCAGGCTTTTATTTTGAAAAATGAGCGAGAAAGATCACATCGCGTCATTGTATGTGGGTGCCAGCAGCGTTTTGCATGCGCATCAGCTTGGAGCAGCCATTTTCACTCTCTCTCCTATTGAAGAAGCTACAGTCCCGGTTGAAATATTATCGATTATATATTGTAAAAACAATCTGAGGATTGATTAGAAAAAAATGTTTGACATGTTTCTATGAACTTTACGGATACTATCTGGAATTTGTCTGCGATGTCGTGACTGCTCAAGCCTATGGATTTCTGAACATAACGCACCAACCAAATGGAGGTATTTTGGATCTAAAAATAATCTTTATGGAACAAAATGAACATTTATTGTGTATCTGTGAGTCTCGTGAGTGCAAACATCCGAAGATCAAAGGTAAGCGATTTATTTTATTGCTTTTCTGACTTTCGTGACCAATCTACCTGGGCTGCTAGCTGTTTGTAATGTTTTAGTCTACTGAGAGAGATGTCCTTACATAAACGCTTAGTATGCTTTCGCCGAAAAGCTTTTTTGAAATCTAACACACCAGGTGGATTAACAACAAGCTAAGCTGTGTTTTGCTATATTGCACTTGTGATTTCATGAAAATTAAATATTTTTAGTAATTTAATTTGAATTTGGCGCTCTGCAATTCAGCGGATGTTGACGAAAATGACCCCGTTAACGGGGTGGGAGCATCAAGAGGTAACAAGAAAACTGTGGAGTGGTTGAAAAACAAGTTTTAATGACTCCAACCTAAGTGTATGTAAACTTCAACTGTATATATAGTCTTATTCCATTCCATTACTTTTATGTTTTTTTAGGTAGTTGTGGAATTGTTAGATTACAGTGATTGCTGCACTGTCGGAACTAGAAGCACAAGCATTTCACTACACTCGCAATAGCATCGGCTAACCATGTGCATGTGACCAATAACATTTGATTTGAAAGAACAGCTATAGAACTGCCAATCACCTCACAGCAAATGTGCAGAAGACTGAGTGGAGGAGTAGGAGGTGGTGGGTCTTTAAAAAGAAACTCTGAATAGGCAGAACCACACGCAACCTGTCACCTCAAGGACACTGTCATTCACTGGCGTTGTCACAGTATAATTCAATGTCAGAGGTTCCGCTTTTACGGGAGAAATATGACTGGAATATGTTATTATGGCTTTGAATGGAGGGTGATTGAGAGAGAGATGAGAAACATTATTTAGAGTAGATGTAAAGCCACTTTTCAGATTGCATTTCTTTGATGCTATGAATTACTGTATATTACTGCAAAGGTTTTTTGTGGTGTTTAATGGTGATGTAGAGAGGTGGCGTTACGGTGTGGGTGACCCGATAATTACACAGTTTAGGGGGGCTGCAATGCTGGAGGTACACATTTCAAGGGTGTGTGTGGGGGTGGGGGGTCTGACCGATGACCATTAGGATGACACAGACAAAATGAAGAGTAAAACGACATGGCGAACCCCTCAATTAATTACGTGGAAGGAGGGGAGGATGATTCATGACTCAATCATAACACCGCCCCCATCCTTTCCCCATCCCAGCCATTGATTAAAACACGCTTTTTAATATTCCTCTTTTTAAAGCCCTGCCAATATCATTTCAGGCAAACGACAGTAACTTCTATTTTTGGCAAGATTGAGGGCGGACGAGCCCGGACCCAGCGAGTGTGGTCATAAAACTAGCTGAGGATATGAATGTGATATTACTCATTTGACAGCAGTCTGTTTATATTGATAGAAATCCATTGATTAGTTGTCTGCCCGGGTGAATGAGCAGGGGACTATCTGGAGGGATATAAGCTTAACTAGCCAAGAAAGGCCCTGTCGGCGATCAGGGTATATGAGTTAGGGCTAATATAATATATTTGGGACAAAGCTATTAGAGGCTACATAGACATGGAAATGACATTTTCTGCATGCGATAGTGCTAATCAGAGTCGTGAGTACAGTAGGTCAATATAAAGTCTCTGGTATCAACATCCACACATAAAGAAAATGCCAGGCCTACATCATGACAATGCATGCAGTCGACAACTCCGACAATACTGTGCAAACAACCACACTATGTAATTTATGAAGACGACTTGGAATGTTAACACTCAAGAGTCCCATTTTATAGTAAAATATGTATTTATAGGGTAGTTACATCAAGTCAGGTATAAATATTTTGTACTACAGGATAGGTACAAATTATTACACATGCATAGAGTTGTGAAACCTACTGGCGGCTTACGCAATTTCAAATATTTCCACAAAAAAAAATCTATGGAATGCTAAGCAATCATTCTAGAGTGGAGGGGAGTGTCAATTAATTCATTTTGAGTTTTGTTGCAAATTCTGGGGCGGCGTAATTACTCTTAATGAGGTCGATGGGGACAACCAAAAAAAAGCCCTCTTTAAATACTATCCTTATGACATGAAACGTCCATACACCAATAGACTGACAGCCCTTGCCAATTTGCAATGAAGGCTCTCGAGAGCAGTCTGTCGGACTCTCCCTTTGTAGGATATGCCAATAGCATCACTTGGAACACCCACAGGAGGTTATCTTGTAATGCTGGAGACTAAGCTCTGTGATTGAACAGAGAGCTGCATGAATGCAGATGTATTTACTGAGGTGGTTAGCCTGCCCTGGGAAGAAGCATCAAGCTCCGTCCTTCCAAAGTTGGGAGTTATTGATCCAAAAAAAGACGCAGCAAAATTATTTCAGATCCAGGCAGTTCTCCAACGGCACTTAGTAGTCCTTGTAGATATACAGTACAGTGAGGCCCCCAGTCTTGAACTGCATTTGCTTTTTGATTGCCCAGGAGCAGTAATTAACTTATATAAATTCAGCATTCTTCAGATTAAACAGCTCCCAAAATGTTGCCAGGGTAGTTTAGCCCACCATATTTATGTAGCTGCCAGACTACGCTCGGGAACAGACCAGAGATTTAATATAGTTCTCATTTGTAGTTCCAGAATCCAACTTTGTGTGATCTGCATATAAATAAGTAAAGGCTGAACGCAGTCAAATAGACTGCACAATAAAATGGAGCAAGATGCTCACGTCTACGCGTTTGAGAGCGATAACACTTGAAACTATAGTACTGTGCTGTGTGTGGAAAACGGAAAGCTACGAAGCTAACATGGTGAGAGACTGCTTGGCAGCATAAAACGTACTGTAGGTTTAAAATTCTATTCACTACCTTCTCACCATCCCTCTCACAGTCCAAGGTAATGTACTGATTTATTTGACAGGCACAATGCACATTGATCAGCATTTTAGCATAAAATGTGACAGATGCCTGAATTTCATGGGCAAATCCCAGTCACAGCACTATTCAACAAGTTATACGCTGTTGGTATAGCCTAGGTTTCAGAATAATTCCACTGAGGAACAGTCAGCCTTACAGTACATGCAAGTTTTGTTCTGACAAGTTGTCTTCATAACCTCCCTGGCTGCATACTCCCCAACCTGACTATGCTACGCAAGACTTTTCTTCTCTGCCATACAGTATGGATACAAGCTTAAGCAACTCATCCTTACCTAAGAGTCAAGGGCCCGGGTTCTAATGCTCTCAAAACGCATCCTTCCTTGCACTCCCTTCCTTGAACTGATCATCTGACATTTTAAGAGGTGAAAGCAAATACAAATGAGAAGCTTTCTTACATCAATCCAGTCACAACAGATGATGAGTCCGTGACAAGGCTACTTCAAAGAAGGGGAAACGGATGCACTTTAAGAGTATTCAAACAGGGCACTGGGGCCATATCCACAAAGCACCTAAGAGCAGAAAATTGGTGCTGAGAAGATACATTTTACTCCTACTCTTATGGGTAAAAAAAATCTATGCATGAAGCCTCTTTAGTCCTAAGAGTCCCACCTAGTCGACAGATAGACATATTTAGGAGACCTCGTGAGTTGTCCTAACCAGTTAAGAGTTAGCAGCAGGTATCTTGATAATAGACAAATGCAGCGAGTCAAAAATCGGGTATGCCTATATGTTGGGCAAAGCATCTAGGGTTTACGTTAACTTTGTGTTCGATGAAAATGATAGAGTTTTCAAAACACCGTACACAACATTATCGGCATGTTACTTGATGCCTACTGTGCCAAAGTTATTTAGAGTTGTTTAACACCTATGGGAAGTGCAGTGTGTTGATAGAACGATAATGTTGTCAAGATTCCGCATTCAACAACCATCAGAATTGGTTGGGAGAAAAAGGTTAAGCATGCCAATATATCAGGCAATAATTAAGAGCAGGCAAAGTGATTGTCAGAAACTATATAAAACATTTGACCATTGCAACATTTGATGTACAGTCACATTCACCATGGTTGCCTGAAGTGTCCTATAGAGTTCAAAACTGGCGATGCCTCATCGTGATTGGTTATTCCTCATCATTTGCAACAATGTCAATGAGCGTCATCGCCATCTTTCCTTTGCAGTACCTCAAACTGTTATGATTACCAGTTGAGATTTTCTAAGTTGATTTTACCCTGGCCCCAGTTTGTCTGGGCAGTGTTTATCATCATCATCATCATTCCCCTCTAAATACACCTCTGCTGTCTTCAACCAAGATCTCAGCGATCACTGCCTCATTGCCTGCATCCGTAATGGGTCAGCGGTCAAACGACCTCCACTCGTCACTGTAAAACGCTCCCTGAAACACTTCAGCGAGCAGGCCTTTCTAATCGACCTGGCCGGGGTATCCTGGAAGGATATTGATCTCATCGAGTCAGTAGAGGATGCCTGGATATTTTTAAAAAATGCCTTCCTAACCATCTTAAATAAACATGCCCCATTCAAGAAATTTAGAACCAGGAACAGATATAGCCCTTGGTTCTCCCCAGACCTTAATGCCCTTAACCAACACAAAACCATCCTATGGCGTTCTGCATTAGCATCGAACAGCCCCCGTGATATGCAGCTGTTCAGGGAAGCTAGAAACCAATATACACAGGCAGTTAGAAAAGCCAAGGCTAGCTTTTTCAAGCAGAAATTTGCTTCCTGCAACACTAACTCAAAAAAGTTCTGGGACACTGTAAAGTCCATGGAGAATAAGAACACCTCCTCCCAGCTGCCCACTGCACTGAAGATAGGAAACACTGTCACCACTGATAAATCCACCATAATTGAGAATTTCAATAAGCATTTTTCTACGGCTGGCCATGCTTTCCACCTGGCTACTCCTACCCCGGTCAACAGCACTGCACCCCCAACAGCAACTCGCCCAAGCCTTCCCCATTTCTCCTTCTCCCAAATCCATTCAGCTGATGTTCTGAAAGAGCTGAAAAATCTGGACCCCTACAAATCAGCCGGGCTAGACAATCTGGACCCTTTCTTTCTAAAATTATCTGCCGAAATTGTTGCCACCCCTATTACTAGCCTGTTCAACCTCTCTTTCGTGTCGTCTGAGATTCCCAAAGATTGGAAAGCAGCTGCGGTCATCCCCCTCTTGAAAGGGGGGGACACTCTTGACCCAAACTGCTACAGACCTATATCTATCCTACCATGCCTTTCTAAGGTCTTCAAAAGCCAAGTCAACAAACAGATTACCGACCATTTCGAATCTCACCATACCTTCTCTGCTATGCAATCTGGTTTCAGAGCTGGTCATGGGTGCACCTCAGCCACGCTCAAGGTCCTAAACGATATCTTAACCGCCATCGATAAGAAACATTACTGTGCTGCCGTATTAATTGATCTGGCCAAGGCTTTCGACTCTGTCAACCACCACATCCTCGTCGGCAGACTCAACAGCCTTGGTTTCTCAAATGATTGCCTCGCCTGGTTCACCAACTACTTCTCTGATAGAGTTCAGTGTGTCAAATCGGAGGCTCGGCTGTCCGGACCTCTGGCAGTCTCTATGGGGGTGCCACAGGGTTCAATTCTTGGACCGACTCTCTTCTCTGTATACATCAATGAGGTCGCTCTTGCTGCTGGTGAGTCCCTGATCCACCTCTACGCAAACGACCATTCTGTATACTTCCGGCCCTTCTTTGGACACTGTGTTAACAACCCTCCAGGCAAGCTTCAATGCCATACAACTCTCCTTCCGTGGCCTCCAATTGCTCTTAAATACAAGTAAAACTAAATGCATGCTCTTCAACCGATCGCTACCTGCACCTACCCGCCTGTCCAACATCACTACTCTGGACGGCTCTGACTTAGAATACGTGGACAACTACAAATACTTAGGTGTCTGGTTAGACTGTAAACTCTCCTTCCAGACCCATATCAAACATCTCCAATCCAAAGTTAAATCTAGAATTGGCTTGCTATTTCACAACAAAGCATCCTTCACTCATGCTGCCAAACATACCCTTGTAAAACTGACCATCCTACCAATCCTCGGCTTTGGCGATGTCATTTACAAAATAGCCTCCAATACCCTACTCAACAAATTGGATGCAGACTATCACAGTGCAATCCGTTTTGTCACCAAAGCCCCATATACTACCCACCATTGCAACCTGTACGCTCTCGTTGGCTGGCCCTCACTTCATACTCGTCGCCAAACCCACTGGCTCCATGTCATCTACAAGACCCTGCTAGGTAAAGTCCCCCCTTATCTCAGCTCGCTGGTCACCATAGCATCTCCCACCTGTAGCTCACGCTCCAGCAGGTATATCTCTCTAGTCACCCCCAAAACCAATTCTTTCTTTGGCCGCCTCTCCTTCCAGTTCTCTGCTGCCAATGACTGGAACGAACTACAAAAATCTCTGAAACTGGAAACACTTATCTCCCTCACTAGCTTTAAGCACCAACTGTCAGAGCATCTTACAGATTACTGCACCTGTACATAGCCCACCTATAATTTAGCCCAAACAACTACCTCTTTCCCAACTGTATTTAATTTATTTATTTATTTTGCTCCTTTGCACCCCATTATTTTTATTTCTACATTGCACATTCTTCCATTGCAAAACTACCATTCCAGTGTTTTACTTGCTATATTGTATTTACTTTGCCACCATGGCCTTTTTTGCCTTTACCTCCCTTCTCACTTAATTTGCTCACATTGTATATAGACTTGTTTATACTGTATTATTGACTGTATGTTTGTTTTACTCCATGTGTAACTCTGCGTCGTTGTATCTGTCGAACTGCTTTGCTTTATCTTGGCCAGGTCGCAATTGTAAATGAGAACTTGTTCTCAACTTGCGTACCTGGTTAAATAAAGGTGAAATAAATTTAAAAAAATCCAAAAACCTACTCTGAGCTGGGAGCTTTTTAAGTCTTAAAAACAAGTTAACAGGTTTCCCAGGACTGTTTCTGAGATGCTTTGTGGATATGGGCCCAGGTGTTCTTTCTTCATGCTCACATTGAATGACAGCCGTTCCTAGTAGTAAACACTCCCTCCGGCAGACCAATGGCGAAGGTGCATAAAGATGTTGGAATTAAGATATGTCATCGTTTTACCACTAGCCACTGAATGTTTAAATTACGGTGTGCAACATATTGGTTCAACATGCCAATAAATCAGTACAATCTACATTTTTGTTCTTTCAAATTGATGGCGTCTTGGAGCTAGAATTGGGATCATGTGTACTGTGCTAATGATGAAAGTTTTAAAAAAGAGTAAAGGAGAGCAACATACAATACAGAGAACTTAGCAAACAAGTACATGGGGGCCGCCATCTTGATGCAGCTCCGATAATGATAGTCGTCTTCCATTCTACACTGACACCATGTCAGTCAATGAGTGGGCAGAAGGTAGTTAATTAGCTGACAACACGAAATGCTCGGCTGGCATACTAATCCATTTCTAGCTGATTTTTACAGTACCAGTCAAAAGGTTTGGACACCTACTCATTCAAGGGTTTTTCTTTATTTTCACTATTTTCTACATTGTAGAACAATAGTGAATAAATCAAAACTATGAAATAACATATATGGACTCATGTAGTAAGTGTTAAAGCAAATTCAAAATATATTTTATATTTGAGATTCTTCAAAGTAGCCACCCTTTGCCTTGATGACAGCTTTGCACACTCTTGGTATTCTCTCAACCAGCTTCATGACATAGGCACCTTTAAACTTTTGTTAAAAGTTAATATGTGGAACTTCTTTCCTTCTTATTGCATTTGAGCCAATCAGTCGTGTTGTGACAAAGTAGGGGTGGTATACAGAAGATAGGCCTATTTGGTGAAAGTCCATATTATGGCAAGAACAGCTCAAATAAGCAATGAGAAACAAGAGTCCATCATTACTTTAAGACAAGAACTTTCAAGTGCAGTTGCAAAAAACATAAATGAAACTGGCTCTCATGAGGACAGCCACAGGACAGGAAGACCCAGAGTTACCTCTGCTGTAGTTCATTAGAGTTACCAGCCTCAGAAATTGCAGCCCAAATAAATGCTTCAGAATTCAAGTAAAACATCTTCACATCAACTGTTAAGAGACTGTATGAATCAGGCCTTCATGGTCAAATTGCTGCCAAGAAACCACTACTAAATGACACAAATAATAAGAAAAGACTTGCTTGGGCCACGAAACACAAGCAATGAACATTAAACTGGTGGAAATCTGTCCTTTAAACTGGTGAGTCCAACTTTTAGATTTTTGGTTCCAACTGCTGTGTCTTTGTGAGATGTAGAGTAGGTGAACGGATGATCTCCGCATGCATGGTTCCCACCGTGAAGTATGGAGGAGGTGTCATGTGTGGGAAGTGCTTTGCTGGTGACACTGTCTGTGATTAATTTAGAATTCAAGGCACACTTATCCAGCATGGCTACCACAGCATTCTGCAGCGATATGCCATCCCATCTGGTTTGGGCTTAGTGGGACTATCATTTGTTTTTCAATAGGACAAAGACCCAACACACCTCCAGGCTGTGTAAGGGCTATTTGACCAAGAAGGAGAGTGATGCAGTGCTGCATCAGATGACCTGGCCTCCATAATCACCCAACCGCAACCCAATTGAGATGGTTTGGGATGATTTGGACCACAGAGTGAAAGAAAAGCAGCTAACAAGTGCTCAGCATGAAACTGTGGGTTTGCACAACTGCCCAAATTTTGGCACAAACCCTCAGAATAGCTCATCTGCATTCTCGTCATCCTCACCAGGGTCTTGACCTGACTGCAGTTCGGCGTCGTAACCAACTTCAGTAGGCAAATGCTCACCTTCGATGGCCACTGGCATGCAGGAGAAGTGTGCTCTTCGCAGATGAATCCAGTTTCAACTGTACCAGACAGTGGGCGTGCAGAGTGCCCCATGGTGGCAGTGGGGTTATGGTATGGGCAGACATAAAATGGAATATAATTATATCAAATGGCAATTTGAATACACAGAGATACAGTGACGAGATCCTGAGGCCCATTGTCATGCCATTCATCCACCGCCATCATCAGCATGATAATGCATGGCCCCATGTCTCTAGGATCTGCACACAATTCCTGGAAGCTGAAAATGTCCTACATACACACTAGACATGTCAACACCTATTGAGCATGTGTGGGATGCTCTGGATCGACGTGTACGACAGCGTGTTCCAGTTCCCGCCAATATCCAGCAACTTCGCACAGCCATTGAAGAGCAGTGGGACAACATGCAACAGTCAACAGCCTGATCTCTATGCGAAGGAGATGTGTCACGCTGCATGAGGTAAATGGTGGTCACACCAGATACTTACTGGATTTCTGATCACTACCCCTAGCTTTTTTTTAAATGTATCTGTGACCAACAGATGCAGATCTGTATTCTCAGTCATGTGAAATCCATTGATTAGGACCAACTGAATGTATTCCAATTGACTTATTTCTTTATGTGAACTCTTACTCAGTAAACTCTTTAAAATTGTTGCATGTTGTGTTAATATTTTTGTTCTGCAAACACACACACACACACACACACACACACACACACACACACACACATTGAGTATAAATAATAAAAACTAACTTGTATTTATTTTGGGGTAAAAAAAAAAAATCAGTTAAAAGCAATTTAAAAGTACAAAGAACCCCAGAGGATGACACACTTATTTTCAATATCGTCCTCGGTATTAGCACACAAGTTGATATTCTTAAAACTGGGATGAATGCTAGCCTTACCAATTCATCAACTAGTGAGACATAATGGCATATCAATATGGACCTTATTTTGAAGTGAACTTCGGAATTCTTGTAAACTCACCATGGCATGGCATTTAAAAAATATAAAGAATGTAAGCCTGTAGATAGAGGTTATGCTCACCTGACGGTCTGTCTTCTCTACCCTTACACTCTCGTCAATTTGAAACCGGTGAAAATTCACCGTGGCAGCCTTCATATTCTGAATCATTCCAAAGTAACCCATCGGGGACAGACTCAAATAAAGTTTCAATTTCTCAGAATTGTGGGCAGAGTTGTCATGCTCCCGTGGCTAAGGAAGTCCATGCATCAAGATGGGTACTGGGCCCACACTTCAGAATGACTGTGAGTAGAGGAGAGCGAGAGTTGGTAGAGAGAGAGTGCAGGTATAGACACAAAAGATGAGAAAGATTAGAGCGGACAATCGATGATTCTGATGAGAATCTAAAAGAACAACAATGCCAAAGTCGTTCGGTCAATTCCATTTGTGCACAAGGGACAACCAAGAATTGTATTGGGCCTTTAATTAAGATGGCCAGTTACCCAAATAAACCAAACTGCACTAAAAGTCTTCTCTTAAACTGCCACACCCAAAGAGTATTTTAATGAATCCCACAATGACAATGTAGATGCCAAACCAACAAGCATCAAAACTCTGTGTACTGTAGGAACAGATCAGTATCAAACACTGGAAGCAAACCAGAATGCCTTTCATATGCAAGCGGTGCAAATACATTCTGAGAAGCAACATAAAAAAACAAAAGTTGAGGGATGTAAAAAAGAAAAAAAAAACACTTGAAAGAAAGCCTCGAGGGTAAACAACCTCAGAGGAAGAAGAAGTTTGAGGGAAAGAATTGAAAGACACCTCAATGAGCACCACTGGTGTATTAATAAATGGCATTTCAGCTGAGAGGACCAGATGCATTGAATGGATGCTTGGGTTATTCAAAGAAGAGCTGCGACTACATACCAATACGACTACAGCGTACCAACGATCACTGCACAACTAGAAAGCCAATATGCCTATAGTGTATCAACTATCACGACAAAAACCATAAAGTTGTGACTCAATCACTACACAGCAATATGACGACAGTGTACCAATTCCCCTTACAATTATGACCCCTTCACTATATAAACCAATTCAACTGCCGTGTGACAACTACAGCCATAAAGATGAATACAGCATTTATTATTTCTCCAGGGACAACAATCTTTACACTGGTAAGAACATAACCGAAACGCATCCAAAACATTATTACAACTTTGGTATCCTTGGCAAACAAGTGTGTTTCAATTGTCCGCACCAAAGAGTGACAGTGTTGGAATAAAAACATGTTGACAGTGGGTATTTGATTATTAGGAGCAGAAAAACGTGTCCATCTCGATTCCATTTCTGATGCGATCGGGAGATCACCAAGTGAGAATGAGTGATGGGCTCATAACATGGATGGATGACTGATAGAGTAAACAGTTTTATAATAAAAAGGCTCAGAGACGCCCATCCCAGACTGTCTCTTTCTCCTCTCCTCCCTCCCTCTCCTGCTCTCAAAGCTCTCACGAGTTGCCGCGGCACTGATAAATGAAGTTGCTTTAAATCAACAACTGTGCTGGCTCAAAACTCCGGGATCATAGAGCCGCCAGACAAGGGGGAGGAGAGGAGACAGAGGTGGAGGAGTAAAGATGGACGCTCTCCTTGAGGGGAGTTGAGGTTTACTCTTACTGGCTTGTCTCATGGCGTTTATGCTGTTGCTGGTCCGACATCATTCCACCTTGTAACGCGTTTAACAAGTGCCTGAGCCACTTACTTCCTCTAATGGGAAAGTCAGACGTACTCGCGAGGGGAGACGGAAATGTAATTTGCATGCGATTGCATCAGACAGAGATTCGTCAGTGCCGAATTTCTTCTGCTCCTTCGCTCTGCTGGTGACAAGAAAAAGTAAAGACCATAAGCTGTTTTCACAAGACATGGTACCACGAAGTTAAATATTTTCTCTCTGTGGATCCATGATCATTGCAAAACCGTCACAAAAGTCCAGTTTAGAAAAGGTTCTCAACCATCACAAACTGCAGTGAAAACTAAAACACACTGAGGCACTGAAGTAGTTCTTACAGGCCTGTGAAAGCTACTCATTTGACTACATGCACTGGAAGGTGAATCCATGTTTAGGGATCCAACGGCTGAGATCATTGGTCTTCTGATGAGATACACAGAACTGCAGTGGAGCCAGGAAGTGCCTACGAGGGGAATCAAAGATGTTCCTTCCCCTTTCTCACCATCAAAGAGCAGGTGAGTCTCATGGGGTGCATCACAAATGGACTTCCTATTCCCTATATAGTGCACTACTTTTGACCAGAGCCCTGATCATCATTAAACATCCTCACATGGGAATAGGTGCCATTTGGGACAGAGCCAATGTGAATCCCCTAGTATCCACAGAGGGGGTATAATATGAATCACAGGTGGGAACAAGCTACAGACAGCAGGTGCAGTACCTTGTTCTATGAACCCTTTAATAAATTGGGCAGATCAGGCATCTGGATTATCTTTCCCAGGTCACTTTTGAGTATAGTAGCAGAACCACCGAGTTTGAGTGATGGGAACAGAGTGAGAGCTAGGCACCTGCTGCAAAGAGGAGCTTCAAGGCTATTCTCAAGTCTTTGACGGCACTAGGCCTTGGTGAACCAAATATGGATTATGGCACTTCCTGTATGAGCCTGAACTTTGCCAAAAAGACCATCTACTAGAGAGAAGAAGAGCAATATGTCAACATACTCTAGGTTAAAGGCCTACTAATGAATTTGAAAAACAGACCAGTTCTGCCACTTGGTTTGATATGAAGATGGAATTGTTATTTTTGGGGAGAGGGGCTTAGTTCAGTCAGTAGTGAGACACTACCACTTTGCTGAGGTGAAAAGGTATGTTTTTGTCTAACCTCAGGAAAATATATACATGTAAAAAGTTACTCAACCTTGAGCTCAATAAATATTTACAAACGATTGCATTAAATTGTACCCGTAGTTGCATCCTAATACCTATTGGTGCAGTATCAACTGGTAAAAATGCATTTCTATGGCAACCAATTCCTGAGAACGTCTGTCAGAATCCCCACAATTTCATACACACAACAGAATGATGCACAGGCATACACACTGGGGGAGGTTCTAAGGAGTGCACTCATCACCAGGTGGTTTGGACATCATTGCACAGCGGGAGAACCATTCCCCAGCCATCATTAAACATTCTACAAAGGAGAAGTGTTGGAAAACAACCCCATGTCCCCACCGTTTAGATAGAAGGGTCTAATGATTAGACGATAATGAGACAAGGCACATACGTAACTTTCCTTTCCTTTTTGTAATGGCATGGGAATAGCATCTCGTGTACTTGCACATCAAGCTGCCTCATGCTACAGAAACACACATTTATTTTAATGTTACATAATGTTAATAAATAATTATAAAAATTGAAAAAAGAGAAATGGTAGAATGTGGGGGGGAACTATGCACGTCAATCATCTGATTCTGTGAAATCCAAACGGTGAAACCCACGAACAGTGACTACACCAGTGGCGGCTCCGCCGAGGAGGAAGGGGAGGACCACCCTCAGTGAATTTCATACAAATTTAAACATTAAAAAAGTGATCATTTTAATATCAAATCAAACTTTCTGCCACATGCACCGATTCCAAGTGTAGACTTTACCCGGAAATGCTTACCAAGAAGCACTCAACCAACAGGGCAGTTCAAGAAGAAGATATTTACCAAGTAGGCTAAAATAAAACATAATAATAAAAAGTAACAATAAAAATAACAATAAGAATAAAAGTAACGAGGCCATATACACCGGTGCCGAGTCAGTGTGCAGGGGTACAGGCAAGTTGAGGTAATCTGTACATGTAGATGGGGGTTAAGTGACTATGTATAGGTAACAAACAAGCAGCGAGTAGCAGCAGTGTACGGGGGGTAGTCTTCATGACTGTCTTGGTATATTTGGACCATGATAGTTAGTTGATGATGTGGACACGAAGGAACTTGAAACTCTCGACCTGTTCAACTACAGCCCCGTTGATGTTAACGGGGGCCTGTCCGGCCCGCCTTTTCCTGTAGCCCACAATCAGCTCCTTTGTCTTGCTCACATTGAGGGAGAGGTTGTTTTCCAGGCACCACACTGCCAGTTCTCTGACCTCCTCCCTATAGACCGTCTCCTCGTTGTCAGTGATCAGGCCTACCACTGGAGTGTCGTCAGCAAATGTAATGATGGTGTTGGAGTCGTGTTTGGCCACGCAGTCATGGGTGAACACCGAATATAGGAGTGACTAAGTACACACCCCTGAGGGGCTCCAGTGTTAAGAATCAGCATGGCAGACGTGTTGTTGCCTACTCTTACCAGCTGGGGGCAGCCCGTCAGGATGTCCAAGATCCAGTTGCAGAGGGAGGTGTTTAGTCCCAGAGTCCTTAGCTTAATGATGAGCTTCGTGGGCACTATGGTGTTGAACGCTGAGCTGTAGTCAATGAACAGCATTGTCACATAGGTGTTCCTTTTGTCCAGGTGAGAAAGGGCCGTGTGGAATGCGACTGAGATTGCATCATCTGTAGATCTGTTGGGGCAGAATGCGAATTGGAGTGGGTCTAGGGTGTCCGGGAGGATGCTGTTGATGTGAGCCATGACCAGCCATTCAAAGCACTTCATGGCCACCGACGTGAGTGCCACAGGGTGGTAATCATTTAGGCAGGTTACCTTCGCTTCCTTGGGCACTAGGACTATGGTGGTCTGCTTGAAACATGTAGGTATTACAGACTCAGACAGGCGAGAGGTTGAAAATGTCAGTGAAGACACTTGACAGCTGGTCCGCGCATGCTTTGAGTACACGTCCTGGTAATCGGTCTGGCCCAGCTGCTTCGTGAATGTTGACCTGTTTAAGGGTCTTGCTCACATCGGCCACCGAGAGCATTATCATAGTCATCCAGAGCAGCTGGTGCTCTTGTGTATGCTTCAGTGTTGCTTGCCTCAAAGCGAGCTTAAAGGGCATGTAGCTCATCTGGTAGGCTCACGTCACTGGACAGCTCACGTCTGGGTTTCCCTTTGTAGTCCGTAATAGTTTTCAAGCCCTACCACATCCGACGAGCATCGGAGCCGGTGTAGTAGGATTCAATCTTAATCCTTTGTTGATGCTTTGCTTGTTTGATGGTTCCTCTGAGGGCATAGCGGGATTTCTTATAAGCTTCCGGATTAGTCTCCCGCTCCTTGAAAGCGGCAGGTCTAGCATTTAGCTCGATGCGGATGTTGCCTGTAATCCATGGCTTCTGGTTGGGATATGTACGTACGATCACTGTGGGGAGGAAGTCATAGATGCACTTATTGATGAAGCCGATGACTGAGGTGGTCAATATAAAACTAAACTAAATATAGTCACGTCACCATTAAAAACACTATTTTGCAAATGTCTGCAGTAGCCTCAGCAGCACTTTGTAGGGTATCGCTGTGGTATAGCTGGAGGACAGCTAGCTTTGGTCTTCCTCTGAGTACATTACCTTCAATACAAATCCTAGAAGGCTCATGATTCTCACAATAATGATGAGAACTTCCGGAGGACGTCCTCCAACCTACCAGAGCTCTTGCAGCATGAACTGACATGTTGTCCAACCAATCAAAGGATCAGAGAATGAATGTAATACTGAAAGCGTAAGCTACAGCTAGTTAGCACTAATGTGGTGAGTAGTTGACTCAAGGAGAAAGCAAATAGTTGAACAGTTTTAAACAAATTCAATTTCTTCCTAAATGAAGGAGAATTTTCTTTCTTCCACTTTCCGTTTCATTTACTCAGCTAGTAAATGCAGCTAGCTTGTTTAGCCTACTGAAACTCCCTGCTCAAAAAGATGGATGCTATGTTAGCTGACTGGCCAACACAACACTGGAACTCTTCCAAGTCAAGGTAAGCTTTTGGTTTTATTAATTTATTGTCACCGGGGCCTGCCGGTGTAACTGCTTACTGACCACACTGTAACGTTACTGCATGATTATAGCAGGTTTACTAACACATTAGTTCTATTAGCTATGTTGACTAGGACATTACTTTAGTTAATATGGGGACAACGATGTAGGCTGTGTGTAGCGGTTTGGCTTGGTTTTTTCACCTGGTCACATAGAGCTGATGTGTTGTGCATTGAAGTTCACAAGCAAATGGAAGATGTGAAAGGAGGAGAGAGCGTAATGTAATTGTGAAAAGGAATACAATGTGGCTGCTATGAAACTGAACTGTTTACGCGGGATCAGGGGTGTATTCGTTCCGCCGATTCTGTTAAAAAAAATACTTTCTTACACAGTAGCAAACGGAACAAAACATACCTGAATTTGTCCAACTGCAACTGTTGGACTAATGATTACACCCACTATAAGCTAGATGCAGGCAAGAGTGTGCAAGGCGGTATATGCTGTAATAGAAATAAGGCCATGTTCATTAAAAAAATATTTATTGTCCTCCCTCATCTGAAAACGCACTGACCGCCACTGGACTGTCCAAATACATCATAGGCCTACAAACTTGTACTAGTGTAGGCAAAGGAAACAAATGCATTTCAAACTACCAATTATAGGTGCATAAATGCTAAATTATTCTCTTTTAAACGGTGCTGAACATTTGTTCCAGCAAGGTGTCACAGACAAGAAAAACAATAGCTTGTTCTCTGAGGAAGTCTTACTCTGTAGTCAACACCAACACCCGAGCAAGGGTGAAAATCTTTTCCCCATCGCAACAAGAAATAATCTTACACTGTCTTGAAAAAGGATAGCCGAGCTTCCCTAGTATTTTGCATACCCCACTCTTTTTCCCATTCCCAGAGCAATTTTCAGAGCCAGCGGTTCAATTAAAACAATACTAGCTCATGCAAATTGCATATTGTTAAGGCTTCTGTTTTATCTCACATTCTCTTGGGGCGGCTGGGTAGCCTAGTGGTTACAGCGTTGGGTCAGTAACCGAAAGGTTGCAAGATCGAATCCCTGAGCTGACAAGGTACAAATCTGTCGTTCTGCCCCTGAACAAGGCAGTTAACCCACTGTTCGTTCCTAGGCCGTCATTGAAAATAAAAATGTGTTCTTAACTGACTTGCCTAGTTAAATAAAAATACACCTCCCAACACCTCTTGGCCTCTCTCTCTGCCTCCCTCATAGGTATTCATTCATTGAGAGTGTGACAATCACACCTTGTTGTAGAGTCAAAGCAATGCCACTTTTCACATACATACAGAGGGAACATAGAGCAATAGATACATGTATAGTCTGGTAATTGCATGGTTTCTTTTACTTCCAGCTAATTACCATCTAGGGGTCAGGGATGACGCTTAACTAAAACCACCACCTGTATGTGTCCAGGAAGACCCAAATGAAGGTCTTGTATCACTGATTGGCATGGCACCTCTGCGCTATTGTTACTGTTATGTTTGAGTGGCAAACTGTCAGAGTTAACCACCCACCTTGTATCCCGTCAACATTCTCCTCATTGTACAAGATGCCCTGGAATACACTCCGGGAATTTAGCTAAATACCGCCAGCCTCTCGGAACAGTAGGAGAGAAAGCGAATCAGACCGGTTTTAATAGCGGAGGCATTTAATGAAGGAGCTGGGAGCTCATTTAAATGCAAGGCACTTCCTGGCACATTCCAACTGCGTATTATTTGAATACATTACGCATTAGGTGTAGTATTGTGTGTGAAGAGCACTTGCTAGGGCAATCCGTCAAGTTCATTAGGTGTCGTCTGCCTGAAGGAATTTGGGGGGAGGAGGGGTTATACATTTTTCTAAATACTGCCGCTCAGTGTGTGTCTCTCCGATGGAGTCGAAGATGTGCACTCGACAGGTAATGAGATCCTTGCCTCGGGGTTGGTCCGTGGTTGGGTCTCAATCACAATGACTGCATTTATAAAGATGGACAGGCCCCTTTGGCCTAAAGAAGGGCCTTGGTCATTCGCCTAGCGAGTATACTGCTGCCCCGTTGCCATAGAGATGGCACAACTTTCAGGAATTCACCTGGATGTATTGAATGGAACACATTCTGCTGCTCTGACTGGCTGCAATACCTTCAAAACAGCAGAACGTCTGAATAGTCCCTTATAGAACTTCACAACAACAGTACCTAGGTAGTGATCCCAACTCACTCTGAACATATATATTTTTTTGCTATCAGGTTTGTTTGAAATAATAATTTCAGACCATAATTCATCACTAAAATGTTCAAAACACAAATCGACGACTCCTTTTTGAAACAGCATCCATTTGAATAAAATAACTCCCAGGCTGCACTTAACAACCCAAATGTAATTTAATTAATTTATGGTTAAAAAGTCACGTTGGAAATTATCTCTCGTCACACTCAAAGCGCCCTGCATGCAGACAGCGGCTGTAAGAAGACTGAAAAGACTACCTTCAAATTATTGAGCACATTGAGATACCAACTGACAAAGTGGTTGCCTGAGTGCAGTCCATTTAAAATGGGAAGAAAAGAGAAACATGCCATGGAAGAACACCCCAGGTGTGAAAACTAGGCCTACCTGTTGGTGAGCTGTATCTTGCAGCCTTCTTGCATCATAATATACAGCACATAAGTATTTTTGTTCCTCCACATCGTGTTTAATAAAAAATAAATGCCCATGAAGCACCAAACACATACTTTGCCTAGCCTACAAATGACTGTTCTCCATATAACTTCATCTTATCCATAACATCAGCAAGACATTAGCACAGATACATTTAAGTAATAAAAACAGCAATTGCCATAGATAATGGCTGAATTAACTTAAGGCTAATTGTTTAGACATAACTGCAATTTAAAATGTTCTTATTTGCCTAGGTTAGAACTAAATGAAAAAAAAGAGCAGTTGTTTAACTCTCTAATTGCATTCATATGACGGAGGAGGCAATGCTAATTAAAAAATGTACAATGTTCACATCAGTTGCAACTTACCCCCAAATAATATACCTTTGCAATAAACTGTTTGTTATCCAAGAAAATTAAAGTATGCATAGTTGTTTTTACTTTCAATTTGTTTTCAAAATTATTCAAGGGCGGCAGGGTTACAGCGTTGGACTAGTTACTGAAAGGTTGCAAGTTCAAATCCCTGAGCTCACAAGTTCTGCTCCTGAACAGACCGTTAACCCACTGTTCCTAGGCAGTCATTGAAAATAAGAATTTGTTCTTAACTGACTTGCCTAGTTAAAAATACCATGGCAGTCGGCAAACAATTGTTGCGACACCTACTGTGCTGGAATATATGATCAATCATGATCTGCCCAATTCTGTACTGCCATGAAACCACAATTCTAAACCAAATAAATCCCTAAACTTCTACCACCTCCTCCCCAACCCCATTAAACTTTATCCTATATTATTCTGAAACACTCCACCCTTAGGATTGTTCAGCATGTCAACAACCATTTCAACAGTAACATCTGTTACCCCCAATATCTCTTTTGCCGTCTCTACAATAACCTTCAGCGTGGCATTTCTGCTTTCCACGACCCGAGTCGTATTGATAACATTACCAATAAAAGCTAAGAAGTCAACTTTATTCATTATCAAAGTGTCCTTTGACACCATACATTCATGAGCACAAGATTTCTGAACAGGCCTCGAAACCATGCCAGACCTATCAGAAGCACCAGCCCCGACAGTAGGTCCACTTAAACCAGGTACATCCATGTAAGCTCCATCAGTCTGCACTGTAGTTCCACCAATCTGGTTTTATGGCCTCTGCATACGATACATCATGGCTGATCCTAGATCTCTGAGCCTCTCTCTGTACCTGGCATCCATCAAATGCTGCACTGTGTTCTCCCCCACAATTACAACACTTAACATTGCTTCCACATTCACCGTAATCATGTGCTCCTCCACACTTGGCACATCTTTTCTTTCCTTTCCACTGAGCAGCTACATGTACCATTCTTTGGCATTTAAAACACTGCGGTGCATATGGGACAACATCTCTAACATTGAAACTAAGGAATCCTAGCTGTACTTTTCCCCGTCAAGACTTTCTCAAACCTCAGCATCAATGCTAAGCTTTCACTTCTTTGTCCCTCTTTCCTGCTGATCAACCTTTTGGCCTCAATCCCTCTGCCACCCTTCACATTTTATTAATATCATCTGTGGACATAGATATTGGGACCCCAGTGACGAATCCCCTTAACCTAGCATAAGCACCAGGTACATGGCTTTTAATCTTCATCCCATTAAGTTTCTACATTTTCAAAATCTTCCCTTGCTGAGCCTGGCAAACACACAATATTAACAATTTACCATTTCCAATGAACCATGCTAATTTCACTTCACCTGCCTCTTTCTCTACCGCATTAGTTAGTCAGATAGGGTGTAAACGAGGCCCTGTGGTCTCATCAATCAATATCAGCACTTTCCACTCCAACACATCACTACTCTTGCTTCCTACCTTGGCCCTCTTTGTTTTCTTTGCTAGACAAGCCACTGCATTCTGTATCATGATCTCTTCTTCCTTTGTCTTTCCACTACCGACCATTCCGGCCCTTGACCATCATCCGACCGCTCCATACTATCAAAACTGACACCCATATTGTTCTCATTCCAGCATAGATGTTGCTTCACCAACCTTTTCTCCATTTCAGCCTCACTACTCGCCACCATTTCCCATTAACCTCTTACCACATTTCTACAACAGCAAAACAAGATTCAACGATATCAAACAACTCTCACTTGCGGTCAAACAATCAGTCTCATTAGTTTCTAGTCACCTTGTTACACAGTTCAACCGAGAACGTGTCTCTCCTCCTCCAATCCACCATTTTCAAAATTCTAGGAATTTGTTTGCAGTTTAGCAGGTCCATCCAGGTCCTTTCAAACAAACAGGTGTGTGCAATTAGTTTGAGTGCAGGATCCAGTGATGGCTGGTGCATGGTGAAATCAGGGAGGACAGGCTCATAACGGCTGGAATTAAATCATCTAGTTTAGATGTGTGCAGGGCCAGTGCCAGAATGAATCAGTTGGACGGGCATTTGATTTGGCATGTTTTTTTCACGGGACCACCTAGTGAGTTTCTAGTTTGGGGAAGCTTACAATTTATCCTACCATTTCTACCCGAACTGCGTGCCAGTTGTTATTATTTTTTTATCTGCGCATTTGAATAATTACGTTTTCGTTTCTCAAAATCACTGGCACGTGGTTAATCATAATCTAAATTAAAATGATGAAAATATTTTTAAAATTCAACTAATGTGAGAGAACCAGCCTCTGCGATATGGACACATTGATACACTGAACAATTGGCGGTTAAAGAAAAGAGTGCCTATAACGAAATAGAATACCTAGGCCTAAAGCCGACAAAATAAAAACAGTAGAAAATATCCTAATGAAAATACAGATTATTTCAATCGCATTCATCTCTCTACCACTAGTGAGGTGTAACATTGTATCAAATCAGTCAACTGGGTCAGGCCTGAACCTTCGCTAGCGAACTTGCAACAACTATCTTATTCAGTCCCTCACGCTTCCATCCCACCGAAGGTGTCATTGCATTTTGGTACACCAGAATTACATTCATTTCCAATGAAACACTGCGTTTCCCTTGAGGCATTGCATTGCAGAGGCAGTTGCAGTGCGTTCGGTGTGGTGCATACTCTGGATTTTATACGTGCGAGTCAAACTGGACAGAAATGGTAGCAGACGGTGAATGTTGAACTTTTGTTGCATTCATACCCAGACTATTTTGAGCATTGAAGTTGTCGATGTGTCTTAAGTGTCAGACCAGTGAGCTCGGGACAGACAGCTGTTTCTTTAGGACTTTTCCACTGGATATATGGAATCATCAGGTCATGATATTTTGCTCTTTCACATCGAGGCTTGTTGATTAGCGAGGCCCGGAGCGTGTTGAAAATATTTTTCTAACACTGTGAGGAACTTTTATCATTCACAACGTTGAGAAGCTCAGCTTATTTAGTTGTGAGTCAAAATAATCAGAAATCAAATATCCCAAGTGGGCACTTTCCTTCATTTGCACACGGCAGGCCAGGTAGGCCTACTTCTATGCGAGCTCAGGCGGACAGGAGCATTCGTGCTCCCGTTATCAGGAGAGAGAAACCAGACACATGCTCATTGCTTTTACAAAGAGCACTCCAAAGACAATTAATACATTTGTAAATGCTGGTTATGAAATGAACCAAAACGTATTTCTCACAAGTAAAGCAGGTTGTGAACTCTGCAAACAATGAGAATGAGAATGGCAAATGACTGTAGCCTAATTAATACACGCATTAACAGAATGCATGTAACCAAATGATGTAACATTTACTAGGCCTACTTGTGACATGTAATGGGGTATTTATACAAATAAACAATACAAAGAGGCAAACAATTCACACAATGAAAGCCAAAATATCTCTACCACACACCCCTCCCCTTCCTGTCTCAACATTTGAAAGTATTTTGAATGATTTGATTTCCACAGGAGTAATGATGTAATTATGCCGAAACAAACATTTACTTTAGGGGAAGCCAGCATGCGAACAGAGCACTTGACAACTTTCCTTTCCTAAGTGGCTGAAACCAGAGATCTGGTGCCCCCAACGGCCACCTCCCCCCAATTGTTTTAAAGGCACTTCTCTTTTCCCACGAGCACTGGCTTTACTGATACGTAGTTTGTTGGGGGGAAATACACTTGATACAATTGTAATGTGTTGTCTCACCTAGCCATCTTAAGACGAGTGCAATCATTTTAAGTCGCTATGGATAAGAGCATCTGCTAAATGACTTAAATGTAATTACGAGATGCTCATGTCTCTGCCCTAACAATGGGAGTCTTTGTCCTAAAGGCGGGAATAAACCTATTGTGTTTATTCTGGACAGATTTTGGCAAGTGAGCACTCTGGCTTCCGCCTCTTCCTCTGCAAGAAAATATCTCACCGGAAAAATCAACCGAGCGACTAAAACAGACCAAAACAGAGCCCCTCTGTGTTACTATACGATGCTGTTTGGACATAAATAGTATGACATACCATGCTATTTCTATCCATACAGCATTATATACATGGTCTGCACATATTGAGACAGAGGGGCGCTGTTTCACTCGCTCGGGATACTTTATCTGAGCAAGACACCTCTTTCTGTTGATGTGCCTCTCAGTCAAATAAATGATCAATATTTCAATATTTTTTATTTGGACAGGCAAGGAGGTACAGCAGGGCGGACCAGGACCCCTATAAAATGCCTTCCCTGAGTGTAAGTGTGCATGCATGCAGATAATGTACAATTTATTTCTTTAAAGTTAGACATTTCAAAAGAGAAGAGAGAATACTTCAAAATAGGAAAGGGTCAGTGAGGAAGAAACCTCGGCTTATTTTTGCCTCATCGCCTGTCACTCAGGCATAAAGTTTGGAAAAGTTTATTTTTCATCGCCTCCCACGCCACCTTCGCACAGCCCAAAGGCCCCCCCGCCTTCTCTGCTTCCCTTCCACCTTGTGCGAGTGAACATGGGGCATTACTCCTTTTGATCTCTGCGATCGAAGCTGTCGCTCAGAGGGTGACGGCCAGGACTCATGCAGCGAGTTCCTCTCGCCCGTCTCATTAGATATGCGCAGCTAGATAAAAAGCTTGCCGTTGGCTATGTGCTCACTTGGCAACAGTTAGAAGGAGAGTAACAGATAGAAACTCCTGAGCCCCAAAACAAATAAGATTCAAATTACACTGGTAATATGGTAATTTCTCTAATGCAGATTAGAAAGTAATTGCTAACAATGTGTACACATAATACATCTTGGCCACCTACCGGTTGAAGATAAAGACTACAGAGACGTCCGGTATAGGGGGGGGCATTTCAAAGCTTCATCAACCGAATCCAATCCCTGCATATTTAGAGAACATATTCAGTTGTCCATCTGTAAACTCTGTTCCTCAATTTTCAATGGCAGACTTACATTTTCTAGCCTATATATGTAGGCCTTGGCTTAACTGGACTAATCTTCATGTCTTTCTCTACTGTATGTATTTTACCTATTGTGTCACTTCTTTCCAAGGTTAATATGCCTAAATGGGAGAGGAATGAATCTCGGACTGAAAGAATCAACCAGTGATCACACCATCTTCACTAAAATATACAGTGTCTTCAGAAAGTATTCATACCCTTGGACTTATTCCACATTTTGTTGTGTTGCAGTCTGATTTCAAAATGGATTAAACTGCATTTTTTTCTCCCAAAGCCATCTACACACAATACCTCATAAACATGTTTATACATTTTAGCACATTTCTTGAAAATGAAATACAGAAATATCAAATGTACATATTATATTAACACACTTTACTCAGTACACTGTGAAGTGTCTTTGGCAGCGATCACAGCATTGAGTCTTTTTGGGTATGACGCTACAAACTTGGCACACCTGTATTTGGAGAGTTTCTCCCATTCTTCTCTGACCAAGACCCAGAGAAGAGCCGGAGGCCAGCTCTAGGAAGAGTCTTGGTGGCTCCAAACTTCTTCCATTTAAGAACGATGGAGGCCCACTGTATTCTTGGGGACCTTCAATGCTGCGGACATTTTTTGGTACACTTCCCCAGATCTGTGCCTTGACAGAATCCTGTCTCGGCGCTCTAGGCCGATTCCTTCAACCTCACGGCTGGGTCTTTGCTCTGACATGCCCTGTCATGCCAACTGGTGGAACCTTATATAGACAGGGTTGTGCCTTTCCAAAACATGTCCAAATCAATATCCACAGGTGACCTCCAATCAAGTTGTAGAAACGCCTCAAGGATGATCAGTGGAAACAAGATGCACCTGAGCACAATTTCGAGTCTCATAGCAAAGGGTCAGAATACTTATGTAAATAATGTATTTCTGTTTTTTTTATGTGTAAAAAAAGATATAAACACCTGTTATCACTTTGTCATTATGGGGTATTGTGTGTATATTGATGGGGAAAACATTTAGTCCATTTTAGAATAAGGATGTAACATAACAAAATGTGGGAAAAGTGGAGGGGTCTTAATACCTTCCAAATGCACTGTACTTCCATTATTCTTTTTAACCCGTTACTGGTTACCTTCAGATGAGTCCTGTGGCATCTGTAGAGCAAACGAATCACCCCTATTCACAATGGGGTCACATTAGTTTGTAGCCCAAACGGTTCGGACACTACAATCAGAAGTTGGCATATAGACTTTACCGACTTCAGATGAGTCCCCTGACACGTGGTGGTCGTAAAACAAAATGGAGAACATATTCATGTTCATGAGTCTCCCCTTTCCACAGAGGGGAGACCGTTCTGCCACTACAGATGTTTTCGTGAGAAGACTGATTTTC
This sequence comes from Oncorhynchus keta, assembly GCF_023373465.1. Classification (NCBI taxonomy): domain Eukaryota; kingdom Metazoa; phylum Chordata; class Actinopteri; order Salmoniformes; family Salmonidae; genus Oncorhynchus; species Oncorhynchus keta. The sequence goes on along the minus strand of NC_068449.1, from coordinate 41,591,541 downwards.
GGGATGTCTCATGGTCTGGCAAACACTGCTCTAGCTTTGCCACCTTACACCGCAGATGCGGAAGTGCAACATCAGCCAATGCGGTGGATTAAGATACATCCGATATCAAAAATATCTCTAGTTTAAACTATATCTCTAGTTTAAACTATATCTCTAGTTTAAACTATATCTCTAGTTTAAACTATATCTCTAGTTTAAACTATATCTCTAGTTTAAACTATATCTCTAGCTTAAATTGATGGATTTTGATGTTTTTTTTATTTGATTATGTTACTTAGATTGATAACTCCAGGGGGTTTTAAACACTTATTGCACCCAGAGTGAATCCATTAAACGTATTACGTGACTTGTTAAGCACATCTTTACTCCTGAATTTATTTAGACTTCCCACAACAAAGGGGTTGAATATCTATTGACAAAACGTTTCAGCTTTTCATTTATAATTCATTAAAAATAAAAAAAAACATGTGGTAGTGTGTAGTAGGCCAGTGATGCAAAATGTGGAATAAGTCAAGGGGTGTTTATACTTTCTAAAGGCCTCATCACAAATCTATTTCGGAATTCTACGGACATTTCCTTGGACTCCATGGAATAGTGTCTGCTCTGACATGCACTTCTTCGGTGAGGTTTAATGGTGGCTGGCATCCAATATGTTGCATTACCGCCCCCAACTGAACTATAGTATAGATCCATTACACTTTATGATACATAATGGGAAAGTTGAACAAGGGAAAACAATATATATGTATATACTGTTTATATAAACACACATCTATGTTTAATTACCCTACTAACTAACCCTATACTCATTAAAACCCATCACCTTATTCCACTACTTTAACCCTATCTGATCCTTCCCCAGGCCAACACCCTGATAGGACGGGACACTACCACTTAACACACGCTGTAACTCTTCTGAAGTCAAATCTCGTACCTCCAAGTACTTCTCTGCAGCTGCCACCACAACATCTATTTTCTGTGACTGTACGTTCCGTCTCTGCGGTACAGTTGACAACCATTGCTATGAATGCTAAGAGGCCATACTTACTAAAACACACATACAGTATATCACAAAAGTGAGTACACCCCTCACATTTTTGTAAATATTTGAGTATTTATTTTCATGTGACAACACTGAAGAAATGACACTTTGCTACAATGTAAAGTAGTGAGTGTACAGCTTGTATAACAGTGTAAATTTGCTGTCCCCTCAAAATAACTCAACACACAGGCATTAATGTCTAAACCGCTGGCAACAAAAGCGAGTACACCCCTAAGTGAAAATGTCCAAATTGGGCCCAATTAGCCATTTTCCCTCCCCGGTGTCATGTGACTCGTTAGTGTTACAAGGTCTCAGGTGTGAATGGGGAGCACTCACTACTTTACATTGTAGCAAAGTGTCATTTCTTCAGTGTTGTCACTTGAAAAGATATACTCAAATATTTACAAAAACGTCAGGGGTGTACTCACTTTTGTGATATACTGTATATATATATATATCTATCTATATATATCTATCACACTCATTGACCTGTCCCTCTGTTCTGGCACAGATCTACTATTCACAGGGATCCTCTCAGAATCCTTCACCCTTGATCAACCCTCTAGTTTCTTCAAAGCCTCAGGCTACGAAACCTTCGTGACCAACTCTGACCCTGGCCACCTCAACATGCCTCTCTCGCACCGGACATGTCGGGTCCACAGCAACATGAGCAACCCTACAGTTGACACAGCTTTTTCCACGGAAACAAACACATTCCTCCGTCCCATATTCTCCTGCACACTTCCCACATGTTGGAATCTCCCTCCTACACACTGCTGTGCCGAGCCCATGAAGGTGATACCTAGAACACCGCAGTGGATTCGGCACAAAAGCTCTTTACAGCATAACTCATATATCCTCACAACACCTTCTACCCCTCCATTTTACCTCCAGAACTCAAACTGGTGTCCGGCTCACCAATCTTCCTCGACATACCCTCTCCCTTGTTATTGCTAGCTTCAACAGATTCAAACTCATCCTCTGCCTCCCTCAGTCTTTTAAATCTCTCTCTCCCTCCAATCCTCCTCCCTTAACCAATTACCCGACTGCTTCTGAAGATATTCAACTTTTCCAAGCCAAAATCTCTTTCTAGCCTCCGAGAAAGACATGCTAAACCCTGTACTACCTCCACTTCAAATTCGGCCAGCCAATCTACCTCGGTGCTCGGTCGAGACCAGTCTGACAAGCATTTAACGGGCAGTTGGCATCCAATATGTTACATTACCGCCCCCAACTATAGTATAAATCCAATACACTTTGTTATACAAATTGGGAAAAATAAAATACAAATACATTTTTTATTACCCTACAAACTAACCCTACACATTAAAAACCCAATACACCATTTGACCCCATCTGTTCCTGCACCATGCAGTCGGCCTGGGAGGATGGGACACCACCACTCGACACACCCTGTAACTCTTCAAACCTCAAATACCCAAAAACCTTTCCCAAACTTACTGAAGCATATATCATTCGTTCGCCTATCCCCTCTGTGCTGGCACAGATCTACTACTCACAGGTGTCCTCTCAGGATCACTCAGCCTTGACCCATCCTCCTCTACTTTCTTTACTGCCTCAGCATATGAAATCTGCACTACTCTGACCACTTCAACCTGTCTCTCTCACACCAGACCCTTCCAATCCCCAGCAACATATGCACCCCTACAGTTGACACAACTTTATCCACATAAACTATAGAATCCTCTATCCCATGCCCTCCTGCACACTTTCCACTTCTTGGAACTCTCTCCTACAATGCTGTGACATGACCATAAACGTTGCACATGAAACAGCACAGTGGATGCGGCACAAAATCTCTAACAGGATAACCGATATATCCTAACTATGACTTGTCGGGTAAAGACTGACTCAAAAAGGACTGGCAGTGACTGTTTCTCTGCGCTCACCACCGGATCTGCTTCGCACCAAACGGCAGGCATCAAACACCAGGAATCTTCAACTGCAATTGCTCTAGCTCCACACTTAACGCTACCCCAGAAAACACACCATTCAATGGCGCCCTCTTCCTAAGAGCAAAGCAAGAAACGGATCTTGACCCAAGTTGCGTGACACGGAGTACCCTTCTCCCTCTGGTCAGACGAAACACAAACAAACATCACAAGTCCAATACAGGTTACCTTCACAGACTCATGCGCACCCAACTCCTTTCTCACCCACCCTGAAACCATAAACGGATCAGCCAAAAAAAGGATCCAATTTCTCTCAAGTGTCACTCCTACGGGATCAGATTCTTCTTTATCATGTCTATTGACGCCAAGCTCGGATTCCCAGCTTTTCACCACACCTTCCTCCTCACTTAACTCACACCCCTTCACTTCAATTTCACCTCCAGAGCCTGGTCTGGCACACAGCTCACTCGGTTTGCACTCAACACCAATCTGCTTCGACACCCTAACTCCATGTTTCTTGCCATCTTTCTCAAATTCAACCTCTGCTTTCCTCATTCTCTTCTCCCCCATTCCACCTTTCTGTGTCCCTGTCCCAATATTACTCTTCTCCAGACTTCACTCGCAACCCATATCCCGACGTAACTCCATCTCATAATCATCCTGCCCACCTCCGAAACATGTATTCTCCAGGTGCCAACATTTTGAGAGCATCTTCCCAATATAGCTACAGTCCTCTTCATTAGCCTTCCTTCTCATGTGACTGCAACACATGCAATGGGTTTGGGCTGAATTGGACACAGGTGGACGCCAATCAAGTTGTAGTGACATCTTAAGGATGATCAAAGGAAATTGGTTGCACCGGAGCTCAATCTGAAGTGTCGTAGCAGAGGGGTGGGAATACTTATGTAAATGAGATATTTCTGGATTAACATCCAATACATTTGCTAAAGTTTCTAAAAATGGGATTTCACTCTGTCATTATGGGATATTGTATATAGATGGGTGAAAATAAAATGATTGAATCCATTTTAAATTCAGGCTGTAACACAAATTGTAGAATAAGTCAAGAGGTATGAATACTTTCTGAAGGCACTGTATGCTCTCTACTAGCCTGGACAAGGTAAACAATGAATTCATTGAATGTAACCTACAAGTGGGCCAATTGACTGAGGCTGTGATGATCAAAATGTAATGTCTGATTCACACTATGCTACCATGGTGAATGCTTAACTAGGCCAGCTCAGTACCATACAACTGTTTGGTCCTATATTGTGAGTAAATGGTGACCGACTGTCTGATCTTCGAATAATAATTAGTAGTTATGATGCAAGGGGATTTGTAGGTTGGTTGTCACCTGCACTGACAAACAAACCCCTCTACTGATCAATCTTTTAACCAATCATATCAGATCTTTTCAGAGATGATCTGATTAGTCAAAAGACCAGTTAGTTGGGGGAAAAAAATATCACAATTGGGCTGCTTCCGTTAACACAACCTTAGTATTAATCCCTTAAACCACAGCTTCAAGGAGTTATGAAGTGTGAATTGAGAAGGAATTAGCATTTGTCTGATATTACATAATGACAAATGTAAAAACTGCATGAAGCAATGCAATTATACTGTAGGACCAACAAAAGGCCTCCTCACAACACCTCTTCCAATGAGGCGAAGAGAAAATGTGTGCACATGCAAATCCCTTAATGGGTGACATGTCAGCTCGATTATAGCAAATCAAATCCCTGGATTGTATATCCTGCCTCCTAACTGGCCTCGCCAGGGAGTGACACTGCATGACGGTGGAGTGTGATTGGATGAATTTAGTTCAGTGGCAACCTTTTCAAATTGGAACAAAAGAAAAACATCTTCCAAATAAAAAGTCTAGTATTACATACCATTTTCAAACAGATATTGTTTTTAATGCTATTACACTGTAAAACATAGCAGAACCACACGTCATAATGCACCCAATAATACCAGTGTGATAACGCTTCAACACCGTCATGCTAACCTGTGTGTGCGTGCAAAAGAGAGCGAGACAAACATAAAAATGAGCCCACAACCAAAACCGTGTTTGAGATATTTTCTTATTCAGGTGTATAGCCAGTGAGAACAGACATTTTGATGGAATACTTGGTTACAGTAGGAGAGTGTAGTAGTAGAAAGAAAACACAGGAACCAGATCACCACGGGTTACCTTGGCATTCCTCTGTTGTCAAACTAAACACATCAGAAGCTACCATAACAGATGCCAATAACTATCCTCTAAAAGACATGGTATCACATATTTAAAAGACATCAAGATAAACTGATATATTTACTCTTTTGTGTAATGGTATGAATTCATAGCTGAAATCAAAAACATCTTAAACACTGCGTAGTGAGTGTGTATGGTAGTAGGGGCTTCGGTCGGGAAGATGGGGGGGGTGCCTTTCCCCGTTTACAACATCTTCCTCTTCTCAAACTCCTGCGGAGAGAGGGACAGAACAAACAGGAGGGGGAAACGGGGGGAAGGAGAGGAAATAATTATTTATTCATGTGGATTCACAGTTTGTTTACATCTGGAAGCTACACGGGGTGGGGGATTGGAGGGGATGCTAGTAGACCCTGACAAGGCACTTCTTACTGGGGAGGTGGGGGAAGGGATAACTTCGTCCCAAATGGCACCCCCATTCCCTACATAGGACTCGGGTCAAAAGTTGGGCACTATGGGTGCCATTTGGGATGTAGACAATCTCTCTCTCTCATCAGGGATTAATGAAGGAGATCTAGACAAATAACATTCAAAATCGTTATTTTGGATGCAAAGATAAATACCTTGCAAACCGAATAAGGCTATGCAAGGCTCATGTTCAGTGTTGAATTGTCCATGCACAGAAAACATGTATATTCACACCAAAGCATCAAGATCCATAGTCATATTATACGACAGTGAAAATAAGACGTAAAAGCACATAACCAAAAGGATGGAGAACATTAGACAGGATGACGGCGTTTATTAAATATCAGCAGAGGAAGGACGATAAAACAAATACTCTCCTTCCCATCCTAGAATTCCCCCATGCCACAGAGGAAAAAGCTTCCTTTTTGCAAATGTCATTTATCAGGACTGCAACACACATGCATGATGTTGCCCATTGGAAAATGCCTTACTACCAAAATACCTGAATGTCTACTGCCACCAAGTGGTTGAAAATGTCTACTTCAGCTCAACGCCTCAACTTTGACAGAGTACTAGAGCAACTTGGCGGGCTGTGCGCGCGTTATCTAATATAACACTCAGGAGTGTTAAGGGAAGACGCCCTTCAGTCTCACGCGGGGCGGATTAAGTGTATCTGTACGCGCCGATCAAGGCCGGGCCCTTGACTTTCTGTGAAAGAGAGAGAAGAGGGGGAAGGAGAAAGAGACCGGGGGATGAGCAGGGCTGTGTTAGGGCTCCTGACGGGAGTGCTGACATGGTGGCCACAAGGCTTCAGGCACTCTGATGGATGGAAGGAGGGAGAAGGGTGGAAGGTGGCACAAGGTCCACTCATAGTCCAGAGGGAGAATGATCGAGAGTATTCTCTCTGCTACCGCACAGCAAGCAGTACCGATGAGCCAGGACTGGAACTAATAGGACCCTGACCAGCTTCTACCCCTAAGCCATAAGACTAAATAGTTTACCAATAGCTACCCGGACTACCTGTATTGACCCTTTTTGCACTAAATGCTGTTGACTCATCACATACGCTGCTATTGTTTATTACCTATCCTGTTGCCTAGTCAATTCATCCGTACCTATATGTACATACAGTGGGGGAAAAAAGTATTTAGTCAGCCACCAATTGTGCAAGTTGTCCCACTTAAAAAGATGAGGCATGTAATGTTCATCATAGGTACACTTCAACTATGACAGACAAAATGAGAAAACAAATCCTGAAAAATCACATTGTAGGATTTTTTATTATTTGCAAATTATGGTGGAAAATAAGTATTTGGTCAATAACAAAAGTTTTTCAATACTTTGTTGGCAATGACAGAGGTCAAACGTTTTCTGTAAGTCTTCACATGGTTCTCACACACCGTTGCTGGTATTTTGGCCCATTCCTCCATGCAGATCTCCTCTAGAGCAGTGATGTTTTGGGGCTGTTGCTGGGCAACATGGACTTTCAACTCCCTCCAAAGATTTTCTATGGGGTTGAGATCTGGAGACTGGCTTGGCCACTCCAGGACATTGAAATGCTTCTTACGAAGCCACTCCTCATGCTGAAAGACCCAGCCACGTTTCATCTTCAATGCCCTTGCTGATGGAAGGAGGTTTTCACTCAAAATCTCACGGTACATGGCCCCATTCATTCTTTCCTTTACACGGATAAGTCGTCCTGGTCCCTTTGCAGAAAAACAGCCCCAAAGCTAGATGATTCTACCCCCATGCTTCACAGTAGATATGGTGTTCTTTGGATGCAACTCAGCATTCTTTGTCCTCCAAACACAACGAGTTGAGTTTTTACCAAAAAGTTATATTATGGTTTCATCTGACATTCTCCCAATCTTCTCCTGGATCATCCAAATGCTCTCTAGCAAACTTCAGACGGGCCTGGACATGTACTGGCTTAAGCAGGGGGACACGTCTGGCACTGCAGAATTTGAGTCCCTGGCAGCGTAGTGTGTTACTGATGGTAGGCTTTGTTACTTTGGTCCCAGCTCTCTGCAGGTCATTCACTAGGTCCCCCCCGTGTGGTTCTGGGATTTTTGCTCACTGTTCTTGTGATCATTTTGACTCCACGGGGTGAGAGCTTGCGTCGAGCCCCAGATCGAAGGAGATTATCATTGGTCTTGTATGTCTTCCATTTCCTAATAATTGTTCCCACAGTTGATTTCTTCAAACCAAGCTGCTTAACTATTTCAGATTCAGTCTTCCCAGCCTGGTGCAGGTCTACAATTTTGTTTCTGGTGTCCTTTGACAGCTCTTTGGTCTTGGCCATAGTGGAGTTTGGAGTGTGACTGTTTGAGGTTGTGGACAGGTGTCTTTTATACTGATAACAAGTTCAAACAGGTGCCATTAATACAGGTAACGAGTGGAGCACAGAGGAGCCTCTTAAAGAAGAAGTTACAGGTCTGTGAGAGCCAGAAATCTTGCTTGTTTGTAGGTGACCAAATACTTATTTTCCACCATAATTTGCAAATAAATTCATTAAAAATCCTACAATGTGATTTTCTGGATTTTTTTCTTCTAATTATGTCTGTCATCGTTGAAGTGTACCTATGATAAACATTACAGGCCTCTCATCTTTTTAAGTGGGAGAACTTGCACATTGGTGGCTGATTAAATACTTTTTTGCCCCACTTTATCTACCTCAATTACCTCATTCCTCAACTTGGTACCCCGTGAATATAGCCACGGTATCGTTACTCATTCTGTATTTATTCCTCGTTATTATTTTCTAAAAAATATATATATATATATAAATGCATGGTTGGGAAGGACCTGTAAGTAAGCGTTTCAATGTTCGTCTACACTGGTTGTTTATGAAGCATGTGACAATTTGATTTGAAGAGGGCAAGGAGAGGAGAAGGAGAAATAGTGCTTGCTTGAGATATGTATTTAAGCAGAGGGGAAACGACTTTATTGTTAATTTTTATATATTGATCCTTTATTTAACGAGGAAAGTCAGTTAAGAACTAATTCTTATTTACAATATGACGCTGGGCCAATTGTGCGCCACCCTATGGGACTCCCAATCACAGCCGGTTGTGATACAGCCTGTAAACGAAAGATGTAGAGTAAGAGGAACAGTAGAGAGAAAGAGATGTGATCGTCCTTGTGTGTGTGTCAAAGGTGCTCTATACCGAAAGAAGGGGAGAGGTGGAGCAAGATGAAGAGAGATGAGGGCAGGAGGAAGGGAGTGATGAAGCGTGCTGGTGTGCAACAGGGACATTTTGTCAAGGGAGGCCATGAGAAAGAGTGAAAAACGGAGCAAGCAGCACACATGGGTGACTGGAGGTTTATGTGGGCTTGACACAGTCTGCCTTGAATGCTAGGTGGGTGGAGTTTGCACATTTGGGACTATTCTATCGGTGACATGCAAGTTTAATCTAGAGCATTTGAAAGAAAACAAATACTTGAATCTAGGTGTGGACACAAGGAGAACTTCACCGACAAGCACAAACAAAAACACTAGAGAGTTGGGCCTTGTACTGTACTGAGAGCTGAGCATGTTAAACCAAACCAAATTAATTACCCCCATCGGGCACTACTTTGTTTGTTTGCTCTGTTGTGTCGTGTGTATTATTACACCGATTACAGCAGCGCCAATGAGATTAACAGAGATGTATGAACACAAAATGGCTGGGAAATTAACAGGCCGGGAAATAGTTCAACATTACGCGCAATGATTATGAATTAAAACTAAAACAGTGCCACCGCCGCGCAAATCAATAACTGGGTGTTTGGGTTTGCCACCCTGCGCTCGCTCGTAATGAAAGAACAAGATGAATGGGTGTAATACAAGCTTGAACTTTTTATACGTCTTGTTAAAACCGGCTTCCTCCGGTGATAAATTGAAATATAGGCAGCAGCAGCGTAGAAGAGTTGCCCGCCCCGGCATCAACAGCCATGGTTATTAATTCCCCCTCACCGGTGCCTTTTGTTTATTACCTATTAAAAAAGTTCAATCCACAAGTCCCACAACCTTACTTGTTAACGAACCCAAAGACTGAAAACAACAAAAGGTTACTGTAAGTTCATTGGTTTTTTTTTTCTACTTTTCTATGTCGAGATTAGGGTTGCACATTTTGGGGAATGTTCAGAGGAAACTTTGTAGGAATTAACATGGAATATATGCAAATTAACTTTAATACCATTTAAATATAGATGTTTTTTTTGCATTTGATATACACTGCTCAAAAAAATAAAGGGAACACTTAAACAACACAATGTAACTCCAAGTGTATCACACTTCTGTGAAATCAAACTGTCCACTTAGGAAGCAACACTGATTGACAATACATTTCACATGCTGTTGTGCAAATGGAATAGACAACAGGTGGAAATTATAGGCAATTAGCAAGACACCCCCAATAAAGGAGTGGTTCTGCAGGTGGTGACCACAGACCAATTCTCAGTTCCTATGCTTCCTGGCTGATGTTTTGGTCACTTTTGAATGCTGGCGGTGCTTTCACTCGTGGTAGCATGAGACGGAGTCTACAACCCACACAAGTGGCTCAGGTAGTGCAGCTCATCCAGGATGGCACATCAATGCGAGCTGTGGCAAGAAGGTTTGCTGTGTCTGTCAGCGTAGTGTCCAGAGCATGGAGGCGCTACCAGGAGACAAGCCAGTACATCAGGAGACGTGGAGGAGGCCGTAGGAGGGCAACAACCCAGCAGCAGGACCGCTACCTCCGCCTTTGTGCAAGGAGGAGCAGGAGGAGCACTGCAAGAGCCCTGCAAAATGACCTCTAGCAGGCCACAAATGTGCATGTGTCTGCTCAAACGGTCAGAAACAGACTCCATGAGGGTGGTATGAGGGCCTGACATCCACAGGTGGGGGTTGTGCTTACAGCCCAACACCGTGCAGGACGTTTGGCATTTGCCAGAGAACACCAAGATTGGCAAATTCGCCACTGGCGCCTTGTGCTCTTCACAGATGAAAGCAGGTTCACACTGAGCACATGTGACAGACGTGACCGAGTCTGGAGACGCCGTGGAGAACGTTCTGCTGCCTGCAACATCCTCCAGCATGACCAGTTTGGCGGTGGGTCAGTCATGGTGTGGGGTGGCATTTCTTTGGGGGGCCGCACAGCCCTCCATGTGCTCGCCAGAGGTAGCCGGACTGCCATTAGGTACCGAGATGAGATCCTCAGACCCCTTGTGAGACCATATGCATGTGCGGTTGGCCCTGGGTTTCTCCTAATGCAAGACAATGCTAGACCCCATGTGGCTGGAGTGTGTCAGCAGTTCCTGTAAGAGGAAGGCATTGATGCTATGGACTGGCCCGCCCGTTCCCCAGACCTGAATCCAATTGAGCACATCTGGGACATCATGTCTCGCTCCATTCACCAACGCCATGTTGCACCACAGACTGTCCAGGATTTGGCAGATGTTTTAGTCCAGGTCTGGGAGGAGATCCCTCACGAGACCATCCGCCACCTCATCAGGAGCATGCCCAGGCGTTGTAGGGAGGTCATACAGACAGGTGGATGCCACACACACTACTGAGCCTCATTTAGACTTGTTTTAAGGACATTACATCAAAGTTGGATCAGCCTGTAGTGTGGTTTTCCACTTTAATTTTGAGTGTGACTCCAAATCCAGACCTCCGTGAGTTGATAAATTTGATTTCCATTGATAATTTGTGTGAATTTGTGTGATTTTGTTGTCAGCACATTCAACTATGTAAAGAAAAAAGTATTTAATAAGAATATTTAATTCATTCAGATCTAGGATGTGTTTGAGCAGTGTATATACACACACCATATCACATGGAGACCTTTTACCTTATCATGAGTAGACATCATTGCAAATGATTAAAACAATTGAAATAAATAATTATTTAGTTATGAATTGAACTTTAAGTTCAGGAAACTAACGAAATAAATATTGAATGATCCCCAATGATCCATCGCATCTCCCAAAAATGTTTTCAACATACATCTCTAAAATTAGTCTAGAAACTAAAGCTTTGGTTGTCTTCCTCTCGGGCTTCCGTGTCTTCTCCCTGGACCTCCTCTGAACATCAGACTGAGGTGTCATCTTCACTGTCACTTTCCAACCTTGTGGAGGATGGCTCGTTGTCAGGCTCAAAAAGCCTCTAATTTTCCCGGATGGCCACGAATTTTTCAACCATTGTATTGGTCAGCCTGTTGCATGCTTTGTTGTGTGTGTTCCCAAACAAGGACCAGTTGCGCTCTGAGGCGGCTGATGTTGGTGGGATTTGGAGGATGATGGAGGCAAAACAGGAAAGAGCCTCAGAACCATTAAGTCCCTTCCACCAGGTGACTGATGAGATATTATTAAACCTCCATCCCAAAGACCTTGCTTGGAAGCGTACTTCGCCAGACTGCCAAGAACCGTGTCCTCATCCAGGCCAAGGTGGCGAGACACGGTAGTGATGACACCATAGGCCTTGTTGATCTCGGCACCAGACAGGATGCTCTTGCCAGCATACTTGGAGTCCAATATGTACGCTGCGAAGTGTATGGGCTTTAGGCAGAAATCTTCACGCTTTTTGATGTATTTCAGAACTGCAGTTTCCTCTGCTTGGAGCAACAGTGAAGTGGGCAGTATGGATTTCTCTTCTTCCATCTGCAAGCAGAGTCTGAACATCAGATAGGATGGCATTGTCTCCCTCAATCCATGCAATGGCTACTGCTATAGGTTTCTGGCTGATTTCTGCTCTCTCCCAAATACATCATCCAGGAGGATCCTCTTGATGGGGCTGTCCATATTGGCAGACTGTGATATGGCCATTTCTTGGAGAGATTTTTATTTTACCTTTATTTAACTAGGCAAGTCAGTTAAGAACAAATTCTTATTTTCAATGACGGCCTAGGAACAGTAGGTTAACTGCCTGTTCAGGGGCAGAACGACAGATTTGTACCTTGTCAGCTTGGGGATTTGAACTTGCAGCCTTCCGGTTACTTGTCCAACGCTCTAACCACTAGGCTACCCTGCCTTGCCCTCCAGGAGATTGACAAACATGATGACAACACCACCCCAACGGGTGTTGCTGGGCAGCTTCAATGCGGTGCTCTTATTCTTCCCACTTTGCTTGGTGAGGTAGATTGCTGCTATAAATCTTGATGACCCTTCACAAACCGAACCATTTCCTTGGCTCTCTTGTAGAGTGTATCCATTGTTTTCAGTGTCATGATGTCCTTCAGGAGCAGATTCAAAGAATGAGCAGCACAGCAAATGGGTGTGATGTGAGGGTAGGACTCCTCCACTTTAGACCGAGCAGCCTTCATGTTCACAGCATTGTCTGTCACCAGTGCAAATACATTCTGTGGTCCAATGTCATTGATGACTGCCTTCAGCTCATTGGCAATGTAGAGACCAGTGTGTCTGTTGTCCCTTGTGCCTGTGCTCTTGTAGAATACTGGTTGAGGGGTGGAGATGTGGTTAATTATTCCTTACCCACGGACATTCGACCACCCATCAGAGATGATTGCAATACAGTCTGCTTTCTCTATGAATTGCTTGACCTTCACTTGAACTCTGTTGAACTCCAGCAAATTAGTAGATAAAGCATGTCTCTGGTTGGAGGGGTGTATGCTGGGCAAAGAAGATTCAGAAATCTCTTCCAATACACATTGCCTGTGAGCATCAGAGGTGAACCAGTTGCATACACAGCTCGAGCAAGACATTCATCAGCATTTCTCTGACTATGTTCCTCCAATGAGTCAAATAAAACTTCTGACTCCAGGAGGACCATAAGCTGTTGCTATTGATAAGGTGTCTGATTCATCATTTTCACCTCGAATGGATGTAGAGGGACTTTTGTCAGAGGTTGCTTGTTGTGAACGCTGAGGGAACTTGATGCACTTGGACAGACTCTGCATCTTTGTTGCATTCTTCACATCTACATTAGCTGCAGTGAAATGTCTCCACACATCAGATAGTGCCCGTGGCATTTTCCTTTAAAGAAATAAATGAGTAAAAATAAAAACAAATACAATTCCATGTACAGATACATGTTTTATCTTAACTGCTTAACTATCTATCTTACAAAGGAGTTGTTTAGAAATTAAACATGTATGGAAACAGGTGAATTAACACTCAGTTAGCAGGCTCAAGCAAGATAAAACCCACTTGGTAGCAAAAACTAACTAGCAGAAACTGTTAACAAGTTAGAAATTATTTAAACACTTGTGTATGCTGCTATTTACTAGTTAACAAAAAAATGTCATATCAAATATATTCACCCCACCCAGTATTGTAATCAAAACTTACCAGAAAACATGTAGTCCAACACTCAGACAGTGTCGTGGTGTGGGCTCAATAGCATCTCATTAGTGTGCAAGATCTTGAGAATCAGCTGTACATGTGATGCACTGCACATGTGATGGAAAATGCACTGTGCATGCAGATGTTTGGAATTCCATTGACTTGGGGACAGTAAACTAAATATGCCACAAGACCCATAACTGCCTTTTGTATCACACAATTAAAAAGTTATGTTATAAGCTAACGGTTTTGATGAATTTAAGCAAAATCCCCCAAATTCCCAGGCTTAACGTCCCATGGAATATTTCATGAAGAATTTCCAGAAATTCTTTGCAACCCTTAGTCGAGATTGTTTTTAGTATATTTGAGGGAAGAGGAAAAGTTGGGATGTGGGACTAAAGCGACCAAAGTAACCCTTTTGCTGTCCTCCCCCAGCTATGGGAGAATGGTAGTCCGTCGCAGCACTGAATGACATTTATCCATCGCTACGGGTCTCACCCATAGAGTTGGCTAGAGGGCTCGAGTCATGGTAAAGATAGATTAGCTCTTTAATACATCTGTCTAATCTCACCTTGAACATGGTGCTGCCCAGTTGAGCCGGGGACATGCTGACCACAACGCCCGCCTGCTGTAGGGCGGCAATCTTCTCTTTGGCTCCACCCTTGCCCCCTGCGATGATGGCACCGGCGTGACCCATCCTACGGCCTGGCGGGGCAGTGAGCCCGGCGATGAAAGACACCACGGGCTTGGCATTCTTTCCCTGGGGGGGTTGAGAAGGAGACAGCCTCAGTCATACTTGTGTTCTCAGACAAATAACAGAATAGACATTCCAAAACAAAAGACATTGTCTTCCTATTAACATACCCTCAAATAGGTATTCCTAGAACAATCTTATTTTATTATTAAAATAAAAGGACAGTAAATGTTATATTCACATTCATGCCCATACTCTATTACATGCTCTGTCCAGATGTGTGTGAAAGAGTCAATGAGACCATTTAATTGCATGGGCAGACACACACCCTTCACACCCCTCCCTGCCATTTCACATGATCTCATTCTCGCAGAAGCAGGTTATTAGTCACGCGGACACTGATTAGCTCTGGCCCTGTCCGCTCTGCTCGTCCTGATGGACGAGCTAAATTCAACAGTTGATAGTCTTCCAGCGCTTGGCGGGAAGGGAGAGCGAGCTAATATTTCACACTCAGGAATAACATCGTATAGGAGATGAAAGACAGGCTTGTTCATTAGGGCATGCTTAGGAAAACTTTTCGAATTGGGTAGCGAAAATGTGCGTTTCCTATTCGACCAGGTACTGTAGTAGCCACCCATTTCAGTATTTTTTTTTCTCCAAATGAACACAAGCCAGGCCTCTCTTCAGACACTCCTTCTCAGGTACTTACTTGCCTTGTGATAAGGCTCTCCTTCCATCTTTTTCTCCCTCATACCCTCTCCTTCAGATGAGAGTTAACACGGCGTGTAGAACAAACTGGCCGACAAGCCAGGAAAGGTGGTCCTCCTGCTTAAGTCTTTACTTCCCTGCTACCATTTCAGCGCATGCTTTCTAAATGGAACCCTACTGAAACTGGCAGGCATGTACAGCAAGACCACTGACCGACGACCGCTATTCATTTCAACATGCTTGAAGACACTGCGTAATTGTTTAAGCGGAGCAGCCAATCTGCTCGTCTCTCGGGCCAAGAAAATTAATTTGTTAAAAAAAAATGTTTAAAAACCTGACTGACAAATGTACAGTATTAACAAGACTCATGGCTCTGAAAGCAAAATGTTCATTAAATGGGGGAATATGACTGCAATCAAGGGGGGAGGTACCGGGAGGATACTAATTAGTCGAGGTGAATGTTTCCTCTTGTAAGGTGGCCCAACATTTTTTCCTCTAAATGGGTCAGAACGAGGGTGGCCATGCCTTTTCCTATAGACTGACCTTCCTGCAGGCTTTAGTTCCATACCCGATTCTCCTACTTAGCGGCTTTTCAAGGCCTTGACTAGCTGAAGTACAGCTGTAGCAAAAGCCTGAACACCCAGTAGCTCTCCAGGAGGAGGGGTGGCCACGTCTGTTTTAGAATCTCTATTCACAAAGCATCCCAGTCCATACAATCTTATTCATTATGGTCAACAAGGCAAAACTGATCCTGGATCAGCACTCCTACTCAGACACTTTATGAATGCAGGCCCAATGCTGTTCTTCCTAACTAGGCCCTAAACACTCCAGTTCAGGCTCTCGCTTGTCCCATCCTAATGAATTCACAGCTTTGACAAACAAACCACCCACTGTGTGAATCTACTTTTAAAACCTACCTGAACAAATTAGGCTGTAATTAGTCAATTAATCTTCATCTTCCCTCAGAGAAGTCGGAGCATAATAAGAGAAGTCGAAATAGCATTTGAAAGTTCCCACCGCCTTTGTCCTACATTGTTAACCTTAGAGATCTATTACTTTAATAATGGAACTAAAGAGAAGGAGTAGGTCGTTTCAGTTCATTTATAAGGAAATCAGTCAATTCAAATTAATTAGGCCATAATCTATGGATTTCACATGACTGGGAAAACAGATCTGCATCGGTTGGTCACAGATGCCTCATGCAGTGCAACACATTTCCTTTGCATAGAGTTGATCAGGCTGTTACACGTCGATCCAGAGCATCCCAAACGTGCTCAATGGGTAACATGTCTAGTGAGTATGCAGGCCATGGAAGAAATGGGACATTTTCAGCTACCAGAAATGGATCCTTGCGACATGGGGCTGTGCATTATCATGCTGAAACATGAGGTGATGGCGGCAGATGAATGGCACAACAATGGGCCTCAGGATCTCATCACGGTATCTCTAATTCAGCTCATGAAACATGGGACCAAAACTTATCATGTTGACTTTATATTTTTATTCAGTATACTAAAACAGACCAGGTTGGCAAGCAGCACAGAGTTAGAGGAATAGTTTTTCTATGTAGGCTAATGTCCTCTAAAGTGTGTACTAATTTTAGCTCTGCAAAATTAAAAACATCAAAGCAACTTTTTGGTGCAAAGATCTCCCTTTCAAAGCCCCTCTTTTGTAAATTAGTTGTCTATTTTTATACATCACATTTTTTTGTTAAGCATATTTTATGTCAAGTGTAACACTTTTAATAAAGACCGATTTGACTCAAGCTCGACAATTTGATCTTCATCCCCTAGACTTAAATCGTGTACAAATGGTCACCAAACGGTCGATCGCAATCTTCAAGGTATTTCTAGTCGATCACCAAACTTTTCTGTAGAAAGGCCAATAAAGGCGTGCTTTTATTTCTTGCGCTGTTGGTTGTTCAGAAGCCTTATGCATCGGGTAGGCAAAGTGTTCCTATTTTTAACCATTTCATTTGTTTCAAATCATCGTGCCTACGGCTTCCAGAGCCCCTGCCACAGCAAAGTTTGATACTAGCCTACGTGAGATTTCATAACTTTTAAAACAATGACCAGAGGGAGACTATCAAAGAATACAGCGAAGAGCGGTTGTTATTATGAGTGAATTTATGTTAAGTTATTCAGCACTGTCAACACTCTATTCAATACCATTACAAAACATAACACGCACTTCTCCCTACTTCCACTCCCGCTGCAATGAATGAGTAGCCAAGTCTATCAATAGCCCTACATTTTTATTAGTCTGTTTTAATACAGGAATATTTTCACTTTCTCTGGTCATAGGAACAACATGAATTTGTGCATGAGGCAGATGCATTGCGACTTGACTTTCACCATCAGGTGGAAGCTGGTGTCCCCTTTCTGATTGGTCTAACCCGGAGGAAAGGAAGGAGAGAGAGCGGGGATCTTGAGAGGAGGACCCTCCGCTGATTTCTCCCTCCTTCAGCTGAGACTAATGCGGTGTTCAAAACAACTGGGAAATCGGAAATCTCAGACTTCCGTGCTTTCAAGAATGGTTTTGAACAGTGATCCAACTCAGAGCTCTAGAAAGATGCCTGAATTCTGACTTTCCGATCTGAAGATCACGGACGTCATGATTTGACCACCCCCCCCCAGTTGTCTTAAAGAGAACCATGACAGCAGTAAAATAAAAAAAGATCATTCTTTAAATTTATGCTCAGCTGTGCCTCACAAGTGCTACACCGACTGATCTATAAGTCTGTGGAGAAAGAGATCATTTTGAAATATCTAGCTATGGCATACCAATGTCTAGCTACTGGTAAGGGCATACCAATGTGATATTATATTCTACTTTTCGAGTCCCTAATGGCACCCTATTCCCTACAGTGTCATTGTATTGTACTATTCATGTACGATTCACTTAAGTGTCTGAAAATATGCCTAGCTGATCTTATGACGAATTAGTGTCAAATAAATGTATGTGTGTGCCTGTTGTAGATACAGAAATTCAATATAGTTAATATTTGTGTTAGGGTTGGGCGATATCCAGATTTTCATACCGTCATATGGTATTACTGGAAGTGCACACAGTGGATGCCATTTCTAAATAAATAAACTGATGTATTTTTTTATGGGCAAAAAAAACATAGGCAACATGGATCTTGATCCATAAGGGGATTGACTGTCGCTGTAACCAAGAATCTTCCGCTTGCCATCTAGCTAGCAAACCAAATGCATAGATGGAGCCCTGAGCTAGATATAATGTATTAAGCAAATAGATAGTTATAACATTATAGTTTTCTGAAAAACCTGGAAATTCTGTGAAAGCTACTGACATTTTGCAACCCTAGAAAATAACATGTCTGAAGCATGGAATTGTTCTGAGTCAAACTAAAGAGAGGAACATCATTTTGGGTCTGGCTTTGCATTCAGTGTTTCCGTTTCTCAACGTTGACAGAACAGCAACTCAGATAAAACAATTTCAGGCTTTGGTTAAACTGCTGCCTCTGGTGTTCAATGCTCGGCACACACACACACACACACACACACGACTTTCAGAGAACTACCCGCCGCTTTCAAATGGGCTTTTCATGCATGTTGGTGTCACGGGCCATTGGTCTCTGGTTGCCAACACTTTGGATGATTGGTTGACCCGGTTTGTACATGAGGAAGGGAGAGAGAGTGGCTGCATCCCAAATGGCACCCTAAGCCCCATGTAGCGTACTACTTTTGACATGGGCCCAAAGGGTCATTTTGGCCTCAGCCAAAGAGTTGTGAGAGATTTACATGCATTAGGGCAGCTGAAAGCACATCAAATTTAAATTTTCAGCTGCTGAACACCTGACAGACAGAAAGACAGACACACACACACGTATTTTCTCAATCAAAATTCTGTCTTGACAAATCTAGAGGGTAAAACACACACTTGGCAATAACTGTTACTGAAAGGCACTTAACCACTTTTCAAGCCTTGCATAATTCACCATCCATGCTCCAAAGATCAGTCTCTCCCACACCTGCCTGGAACGAGTGTGTCAATCAAACGTGTGTGCTGTATTCTGCACCATGAACCCTAACTGGAAGTAAACACTCCACTCCTATTCCCCAGGCGCTCTCTTTTGATGACTTCTATAACCGTAAAAGCCTTGGTTTCATGCATGTTAACATTAGAAGCCTCCTCCCTAAGTTTGTTTTATTCACTGCTTTAGCATACTCTGCCAACCCAGATGTTCTAGCCGTGTCTGAATCCTGGCTTAGGAAGACCACCAAAAATTCTGAAATCTTCATCCCTAACTACAACATTTTCAGACAAGATAGAACAGCCAAACGGGGCAGTGTTGCAATCTACTGAAAAAAGAGCCTGCAAAGTTTTGTCCTACTATCCAGGTCAGTACCCAAAGAACTTGAACTTCTACTTTTAAAAATCCACCTCTCTAAAAACAAGTCTCTCACTGTTGCCACCTGCTATAGACCACCCTCTGCCCTCAGCTGTGCTCTGGACACCATATATGAACTGAAACATGCTTAACACCCCAGCCATCCTACAATCTAAGCTTGATGCCCTCAATCTTACACAAATGATCAATGAACCTCATAGATATCATCCTAACCAACTTGCCCTCTAAATACACCTCTGCCGTCTTCAACCAAGATCTCAGCGATCACTGCCGCATTGCCTGCATCCGTAATGGGTCAGCGGTCAAACAACCTCCACTCATCACTGTCAAATGCTCCCTGAAACTCTTAAGCGAGCAGGCCTTTCTAATCACCATTTTAAATAAGCATGCCCCATTCAAGAAATTTAGAACCAGGAACAGATATGGCCCTTGGTTCTCTCCAGACATGACTGCCCTTAACCAACACAAAACCATCCTATGGCGTTCTGCATTAGCATCGAACAGCCCCCATGATATGCAACTTTTCAGGGAAGCTAGAAACCAATATACACAGGCAGTTAGAAAAGCCAAGGCTAGCTTTTTTTAAGCAGAAACTTGCTTCCTGCAACACAAACTCAAAAAAGTTCTGGGACACTGTATAGTCCATGGATAATAAGAACACCTCCCAGCTGCCCACTGCACTGAAGATAGGAAACACTGTCACCACCAATAAATCCATGATAATTGAGAATTTCAATAAGCATTTTTCTACGGCTGGCCATGCTTTCCACCTGGCTACCCTTACCCCGGTCAACAGCACTGCACCCCCCACAGCAACTCGCCCAAGCCTTCCCCATTTCTCCTTCTCCCAAATACAGTCAGCTGATGTTCTGAAAGAGCTGCAAAATCTGGACCCCTACAAATCAGCCGGGCTAGACAATCTGGACCCTTTCTAAAATGATCTGCCGAAATTGTTGCCACCCCTATTACAAGCCTGTTCAACCTCTCTTTCGTGTCGTCTGAGATTCCCAAAGAGATTCGTTGGCTGGCCCTAGCTACATACTCGTCGCCAAACCCACTGGCTCCAGGTCATCTACAAGACCCTGCTAGGTAAAGTCCCCCTTATGTCAACTCGCTGGTCACCATAGCAGCACCCACCAGTAGCACACGCTCCAGCAGGTATCTCTCTCTGGTCAACCCCCAAAACCAATTCTTCCTTTGGCCGCCTCTCCTTCCAGTTCTCTGCTGCCAATGACTGGAACGAACTACAAAAATCTCTGAAATTGAAAACACTTATCCCCCTCACTAGCTTTAAGCTCCAGCTGTCAGAGCAGCTCACAGATTACTGCACCTGTACATAGCCCACCTATAATTTAGCCCAAACAACTACCTCTCCTCCAACTGTATTTATTTATTTTGCTCCTTTGCACCCAATTATTTCTTTCTCTACCTTGCACATTCTTCCACTCCACCATTCCTGTGTTTTACTTGCTATATTGTATTTACTTCGCCTTTTCTTTTGCCTTTACCTCCCTTATCTCACCTCATCTGCTCACATTGTATATAGACTTATTTTTTCTGCTGTATTATTGACAATGTTTGTTTTACTCTGTTGTTGTATGTGTCGAACTGCTTTGCTTTATCTTGGCCAGGGCGCAATTGTAAATGAGAGCTTGTTCTCAACTTGCCTACCTGGTAAAATAAAGGTGAAATAAAACAAATAAAAAAATAAAAACATAGCTCACACCCTCAGCCTGTCCAGAATCCCAAGATCCATTAGCAGGTGAGAAGACACACAGTATGTCTTACTATACTTGAGGACTGTTGGGGACCAACAAATGACTCCCATTCAAAATCCTATTTTCCTTAACACCCAACCCTAACCTTAAAATTGCCTTTTTACAAGTAAAGGACTGGCAAAATGTCCTCACTTCTCTGTATTTAAGTTAGTTTAGCATTCTTGTGAGCACTTCTGGTACTCACAAGTATAGTGAAACATGTCCACCCACCCACTCATACATTTTGGACCTGGGGGCTCGGAGTGGGACTTCCCGAGGGGGTCGTGGGAATCAAAGAGATGAAAGGGAGTACCTGACAGAACTAGACTCGTCGTTCAATCAAATAGGGTCTGGATGATTCACAAAAGTACTGGTGGATCATTGGCAAAGTGTTAACAGTCTGGTAGCAGTGTGGGTCTCTCCTCTTACAGAGTTGTGCTGTTTGAGGTAATCGGAAGCGTTCTCCTCTGCGTTGCCTCCGATCTCTCCGATCAAGATGATGCCCTCAGTCTTAGGGTCCTGCAGGAATACCTCCAGGCAGTCAATGAAGTCTGTCCCATTGAAGGGGTCCCCGCCAATGCCTGAACAAAAACCATTAGAAATCACTGTTACGCTGCTTAAGATGAATGTCAGACCTGACCGAAGGCATAGAGTACTATGTACTCATCATTTTTTAGGTTGAATTGGTTTTATGTGTGACTTGGAAAGTGTTCTGGTTGCAGTAAAAATAACTACACTTAGTGCACAAAAGATTAGGAGCGCTTTCTTAAAATTGTGTTGCACCCCCTTTTGCCCTCAGAACAGCCTCAACTCATCAGGGCATGGACTCTACAAGGCGTCGAAAGCGTTCCACACTGATGCTGGCCGATGTTGACTCCAACGCGTCCCACAGTTGTGTCAAGTTGGCTGGTTATCCTTTGGGTGGTGGGCCATTCTTGATGCACACGAGAAACTGTTGAGCATAAAAAACCCAGCAGTGCTGCAATTCTTGACAAACCGGTGTGCCTGGCACCTACTACCACAACCCGTTCAAAAGAAATATTGTCTTGCCAATTCACCCTCTGAACGGCACACATGCACAATCCAAGAAATAATACAGCAAATTGTATGAGTCACATGCGGCGAATACAACAGGTGGACAACGACCCAAAGCATACTTCCAAAGAAATGGAAAAATAGTTTACGGACAACAAAGTCAAGGTATTGGAGTCAGGACCTCAGACTGGGGCGAATGTTCACCTTCCAACAGGACAACAACCCTAAGCACACAGCAAATACAATGCAGTAGTTGCTTCGGGACAAGTCTCCGAATGTCCTTGAGTGGCCCAGCCAGAGCGCTGACTTGAACCCGATCGAAAATCTCTGGAGACCTGAAAATAGCAACGCTCCCCATCCAACCTGACAGAGCTTGAGAGGATCTGCAGAGAAGAATGGGAAAAACTCCCAAAATACAGGTGTGCCAAGTTTGTAGCGTCACACCCATGAAGACTCAATGCTGTAATCGCAGCCAAAGGTGCTGTAACAAAGGGTCTGAATTATTCTGTAAATGTGTCATTATGGTGTATCGTGTGTAGATTGATGAGGGGAAAAAATATATTTAATCAATTTTTTAATAAGGCTGTAATGTAACAAAAATGTGGAAGAGGTCAAGGGGTCTGAAATCTTTCCGAAGGCACAGTATTTTGTCTATACCAGGGATGTGTAACTGGCGGCCCTTTTTGTAGGCCCGCGGAAAAATCTCTGCGCCCCATGGCAAAGTGTAGAATTGCACGAAATTACTCTTAAAACTTCAGATTTTTCTCTCTGCCGTCAAGAGGGGAAAAAACAATTTCAGTTAGTGAAATTGTGTTGTTTGAAATTTTCCTTAGGGCTCTCAAAAAGGCTAGGGCCGGCTTTGACTGCATGGGTCACAGAACCACTGAGGCCCCTCATAATCGGAGGCCCCTCATGATCAGTTCAGAGGTTTTAGTGGCCCCCACCCCCATCAAAGTTACTCATCCCTGGTCTATACATTTGCAGTATGTGTATATCTAAACGTTCAGTCCCACGTACCGATGCAGAGAGACTGTCCCAGGCCAACTTGTGAAGTCTGGTGAACAGCTTCATATGTGAGAGTTCCCGATCTAGAGACAATGCCTGACAGAAAAACAAAATACCTTTATTTCACACTGGTGTCCGGTACCAACACAGTTCCCTTTTCTGTCAGTAGATAAGGAGAGACTGAGGACAAGTTCCAATTCTCTTAACATGCATCCTTCCTTCTTCTTGAGAGGTAAGGAAGAAGGATGCATTTTTTAAGTATTGGAAAGGACCTGTATTCATACTGTATGGGTGCACCCCAAATTGCACCATCTTCCCTACTTTTGACTGGAGCCCCAGGGACTATTGTGAACAGGGTAGCATTGGAGACACAGACACTGTATGCCTTCGCAATGAGCAGCAAGTGGTGTAGGATGTCTGTGCAGCGATGCGGCGATGCAGCTCCCCAGCAGTCACTACACCAGTAGAGGTTGGTGGGAGGAGCTATAGGAGGACAGGTTCATTGTAATGACTGGAATGGAACAAAGTCAAGCATGTGGTTTCCATATGTTTTGACACCGTTCCATTTATTCCATTCCAGACAGACATTACAATGAGCCCGTCCTCCTATAGCACCTCCCACCAGCCTCCAATGCACCTGGAGAAACATTTGCTATGGCTGTTTCTGCTGCCTACAGGGCTACAGTGAAGAAAAGAAACTGCTTGGATGCTCACTGAGCGACTATCATTGATAGCCACATGGGCAGAGGTCCTTTCTCCCTCTCACAATTCAACTGCACGCATGTCATTTTGGAGACTGAATCAAGTATTGTAGGATCTCTAACTTACTGTTAACTTTCCATCACAGAACAAGATGTTGGTGTGTCAGCATTATGACACAGCTGCCAAGTAAAAGCAGATTTTATTCAATGATTCAAAAATATCTCACCAATCCTCCCTTTCTTGTGAATGTGGCCCGGCATGATCCCGATCTTGCATTCTCCCGGCTGCAAAATAGGAAATCACAAAGTTAACACCAAGAGAGTGCGTGTGTGTCCTAGCCTCTTACGTTGACCACTCTAAAGCAGGTGCAGCCAATGAGGCAGGTAGCGCCCTGGCGCAGCAGCTTGTATGTGTGTATATTACATACCAGTGTGTATATGTGTATATTCTTACATTAATAACGCCGGGGCAGTTGGGGCCGATGAGGCGCGTGGTGCTCTGGCGCAACAGCTTGTGTTTGACCTTGACCATGTCCTGCTGGGGGATGCCCTCTGTGATGCACACCACCAGGGGCATGCCAGCGTCGATGGCCTCCATGATGGCAGCACCCGCGAACGGAGGGGGCACGTAGATCACTGTGGCCTCGGCCCCGGTGCCCTCTCTCGCCTGGAGGTGTGGGACATGGTGAATTTAGTGCTTGCTATTCATTAATGTATGTATTTAATTTCTTAACCAGGCAGGTTAGTTCAGAACCAGTTCAATTTTAGGGAAACACAAATAGTGGAACACATTTAACCTCCTTGACAGAGTTGAAGACAGGCACGCCAAGGTGCGTCCTCCCCCCCTTGCCGGGGGACACGCCACCGACTAGCCGGGAGCCATAGTCGATTGCCTGCTGACTGTGAAACGTCCCCTAGAGGGGGAGAGAATGAGGAAGAGTCAGAGAGAATCAGCAAGTCCCAATCGTTTCTCTTGACCTTAGCCAGCTTCAATGTTTGATTGCAGAACTGCAAGATGGAAGCAATATTGTGAAGTTCCTTCAGTTCAAAGGGTTAGGGCCAAGGGGAAAGGGTAGGGAGGGAGCAGCTGACAGTGTGTGATGGATGGAGAGGGGAATTGTCCCAGTCACTGGCGGCGCCATCCGCCAACCTTGAGATATCATTAAAGCCAGGTAGTGGGGACTGAGAAGAACAGGCCTGCCATCCACCATTAATCAACTGGGCAGAATGGCGTCCGGTGCCCGCAGAGGGAGGGGGCATAGGAATCAAGCTGACATGGGTGGGCACACAGACACCACCAGCATATTAAGACTAGGTACATCAGCAGGTAAATCAATGACTATGTGAATGGGGGTCTCCGAGAGGAGATTTGGTACATGGTATTTTACGGTGTCTGTCACTTAGTATCCCATTGACCTAAATGCATGACTAAGAGAACATTCAACTTAAGTGTAAGTTAGGATTCACCTGTAAGTGAAAGGGGCTTAGGTTGGCATCACATTCAATCAGTTTAAATCCAACCCAGGCACACTAAATGACCAGAATCAAATGGCATCATGTCTCTGTATTTCTTGAGGTCATCAATAAAAAATAAATCACTCACAGTCCCACCTTCACTTTTTCAGGGGCATTGAGTCCAATAATGTGTTGTAATATAATAATATAACAACATTATGAATATTCAACCTGCCAAGTTGCATCAGCCTTCTCAGTTAATAATTACAGAGGCTGTTAAGAAACGCGGCTACGAGGGCCAACTACGACACGTCCAAACCAATGACCCTAAAGTTAAAACTATAATTACCAGCAGTAAAGAGAAAGGAAAGACTGAGCCAGCAATTTTTTCCCCCTCGCAACGCAGATATCTTTTCATTTCAATACTTCTTCCATTCTCCAGACTCATCTTTTTTTACTCCCTCTGTTCATTTATAAACACAACGTGCACCGTCTGCTCACTTTGCCCTTTCCCCCCGTTGGTGGCAGTCCTAACTATCATCCACTAATGAAAGGGCAATGAATTTGAAGTATATGGCTTGATAAGCAAACCATAGATGAAAGTCGGTGTGCAGCAGCAGCAGCGACACTTGAGTCATTGCTCAGCCCTTTCTAATTAGCATGAGTGTTCATTAAGAAGAACTATATTTAATAACACTATGTTAAGTCGAAGAGTTGTTGGAGAGGAGAGGGGCGGTCATTAACCTACAAGGTGAGAGAGGTTTTCGCTTGTGGGACAATGACGCCGACACTCTTCTTTTGACTTTGACAGAGACCTTCCATCCTCATCCAAGGCAATATTGTGGAATGAGATTATGGGGTCATTTAACGACAACTCGTTGTCTGTGGATAAGGTGCTCAGTTGCAGATAGATAGCTACTGTTTGCTGCTTAATTTTTTTTTTTTTTTTACTTTAATATTTTTTTAAACTCAATGTAACATCGCAAATTCAAATCCTTAGCTAGTGGATACAGTTGGTTATTTTTAAATCTCTATGCCTACATGCTCCTCTGGCAACTTTGTCAATGAATGTTTTGGGAAGATTATTGAGCTGTTTTGACTCTGCACAGGCAGATCTTCAACAATGTCTGTTGACAGTGAAACAATAACTCAATCAGGGTTGTGTTCATTCGGCACCAAATGGAAGAAAGCAGATTGAGACAGGGAGGGACTACCTGGACTTGTCTTATAGGAAACGCACATTTTCAATAATTTCAGTTGCAAAAGTTAAGATTTCCTTTGAGTGCCGTAATGAATACAACCCAGTTGAATGCAGAAAGCAGCCAGTGTCGGCTGGGTGTTGTGTAGCATTACACACCTGCTTCCCAGTGAAGCCTTGGCAAATGACCTTGGTGTCTTTGTCAATGTAGAGGTGCTTCCTTGAAGCAGTATAACAGTTCCTTACCCCATTTTGCTGCACTGCAAATGGAGACAGAAGGAGAGGAAAGTGAGAACACACACAGGTGAGATTTCCAAAAAACACTATTGTCAAAGTCACATCATGATGGAAAGGGGAGAAGGATTGCCATCTAGGAGACGTATTCCAGCGTTGTTGCCTGAGTTGTTGTCACATGATGTTCCTCTAATTAGTTTAAATCCAATTAAAACAGACCTGAAGGTGGGCCCAGTGGCTATGTTCCAAAACCTACAGCACACAGTAGCAACTGTTAGAAGTAAAACACACATACACTATGTAGGCCACTACGTTTGGATAACGAGTTTTGCTACCCATTGTGCCTATTCCCTCATGATTGAAATTGGAAGGATGGGAAAGGGGGACACCTAGTCAGTTGTACAACGGAATGCATTCAGCTGAAACATGTCCTCCGCATTTATCCCAACCCCTGAATCAGAGAGGTGCGGGGGACTTAATCGACATCATCGGCGCCTGGGTTAACTACCTTGCTCTGGGGCAGAAAGAAAGATTTTTTTATCTTGTCAGCTCCGTGACTCGATCCAGCAACCTTTTGGTTACTGGCCCAACGCTCCAACCCGCCAAGAGAAGCCTATGAATGGCATTAGTATGTGCAGTTCTGTATGGCAGTCATGGTGAGATTATTATTTCACAAAAGGCCGGTTATAAATAAGGGGAAAGAAACAAATTACCATGAATGTGTAGACGTGCGAGATTCTGGAAAAATGGAGAAAAAATATATAGGGTATATAGGGCAACAAAATGTCAATAAAGGATTAAGATTGAATCCTACTACACTGGCTCTGACACTCATCGGATGTGGCAGGTCTTGAAAACTGTTACGGACTACAAAGGGAAACCCAGCTGCGAGTGGCCCAGTGACACGAGCCTACTAGACGAGCTACATGCCCACGTCGAGGCAAACAACACTGAAGCATACATGAGAGCACCAGCTGTGATGGATGCCTCTGTTGAAACACTCTCGTTAGCCAATGTGAGCGAGACCTTTAA
Organism: Oncorhynchus keta; assembly: GCF_023373465.1. Classification (NCBI taxonomy): domain Eukaryota; kingdom Metazoa; phylum Chordata; class Actinopteri; order Salmoniformes; family Salmonidae; genus Oncorhynchus; species Oncorhynchus keta. The sequence continues at coordinate 41,563,468 of NC_068449.1, read as the reverse complement.
ACAGGTCAACATTCACAAAGCCGCAGGGCCAGACAGATTACCAGGACATGTACTCAAAGCATGCATGGACCAACTGTCAAGTGTCTTCACTGACATTTTCAACCTCTCCCCGACCGAGTCTGTAATACCTACACGTTTCAAGCAGACCACCATAGTCCCTGTGCCCAAGGAACCAAAGGTAACCTGCCTAAATGATTACCGCCCTGTAGCACTCACGTCTGTAGCCATGAAGTGCTTTGAAAGGCTGGTCATGGCTCACATCAACAGCATCCTCCCAGACCCACTCCAAATTGCATACAGCCCCATCAGAGCCACAGATGACGCAATCTCTATTGCACTCAACACTTCCCTTTCCCACCTGGACAAAAGGAACACCTATGTGAGAATGCTGTTCATTGACTACAGCTCAGTGTTCAACACCATAGTGCCCACGAAGCTCATCACTAAGCTAAGGACCCTGGGACTAAACACCTCGCTCTGCAACTGGATCCTGGACCGCCCCCAGGTGGTAAGGTTAGGCAACAACACATCTGCTACACTGATCCTCAACACTGGCGCCACTCAGGGGTGTGTGCTTAGTCCCCTCCTGTACTCCCTGTTCACACACACAAATGCATGGCCAAACAACTCCAACACCATCATTAAGTTTGCTGACGACACAACAGTGGTAGGCCTGATCACTGAAAATGATGAGACAGCCTATAAGGGAGGTGGTCAGAGACCTGGCTGTGTGGTGCCAGGACAACAACCTCTCCCTCAATGTGAGCAAGACAAAGGAGCTGATCGTGGACTATAGGAAAATGCCGGCCAAACAGGCCCCCATTAACATCGCGGGACTATAGTGGAGCGGGTTTAGAGCTTCAAGTTCCTTTGTGTCCACATCAACAAACTAACATGGTCCAAGCACACCAACACAGTCGTGAAGAGGGCACGACAAAGCCTATTCCCCCTCAGGAGACTGAAAGGATTTGGCATGGTTCCTCAGATCCTCAAAAGGTTCTACAGCTGCACCATTGAGAGCATCCTGACGGGTTGCATCACTGCCTGGTATGGCAACTGCTCGGCCTCCGACCGCATGACAGTACAGAGGGTAGTGCGTACGGCTCAGTAAATCACAAATTGAAAGCTTTACTAACGCTAGCTGTTTGTAACGTTACAATACAATGGGGGAGTAACGTTAGGTAGCATTAGCTTACCAAGTGCCCAGCTAACGTTACATGACAGTTACGTTATAGTATAGCTAACTACATGCCCTAATCTCATTTAAAGAATTGACACGCTAAATATAAAGCCTAAAGGACAAGCACGGTCAAAGTTCAGTAGTTCGGACTGTGTGGCCTGGAAATTGATGCGCTATCTATCAGCATGCTAAAACAGTTAGCCAGTAATAGAGGCCCTTGCGTTGCTTGCCATGGCTACCCTTTGATCAAGAAACCCCAAATTCCGTCCAAAACGTACTCCGTGAAGCACTTCATTTAGCAGAACCTAAACAGTTTAAAGACTAGAGTAGAACACATATGTTGTTGTACTTACAGAGCAGCCGGGCAAACAACCTACTATTCGACATCTTCGGTCATTCACCAATGACACGGGAGGCTACGGACCTACACGTGAAAGGCAAAGGGCTGACTACAAATATGCCCAACTAATAAAACGTACTGCAAACGTTTTTGAACTTGTTCAACCGAGATACCAATTTCACTATGTTGTTATTATACCTATTATTTAAGTCGCTGACAAAAATAGTACAACCAGTGAGATGGAAATTTCTCCAGGCAAAAGATTCAAGGTTGGCTTTAAAACAGCAAAGAATTCTGGAAAGTGGAGTTCAAACTTTCATCAACAACTCGGATGAGGCTTGCATGCATCAAACACTAAAGTGCCTGTTATGCCCATCATAGAAAACCCGAATGGTAAAATCTGCTATGGAAATGTGATTCTTACACTGAACAAAAATATTCAAGAAACATGAAACCATTTCTACGTTTTTACTGAGTTACAGTTCATATAAATCAATTGAAATGAATTCAGTAGACCATAATCTATGGATTTCACATAATATAAGCCAGTTAGCAGACACTTTTATCCAATGCGACTTACAGTCATGCATGCATACATTTTAAGTATGGGTGGGAATCAAAGCCACACTCCTGGCATAGCAAGCACCAAGCTCTACCAACTGAGCTACAAAGGCCAACATGACTGGGAATACAGAAATGTATCTGTTGGTCACAGATATATATTTTTTTTAAAGGTAGGGGCGTGGATCAGAAAACCAGTCAGTGTCGGGTGTGACCACCATTTGCCTCATGCAGCGCAAAACATCTCCTTCGCATAAGAGTTGATCAGGCTGTTAATTGTGGTCTGTGGAATGTCCCACTGTTCTTCAATGGCTGCGCGAAGTCGCTGGATATTGGCGGGAACTGGAAAATGCTGTCGTATTCGTTGATCCAGAGCATCCCCAACATGCTCAATTGGTGGGGCTGTGCATTCGCATGCTGAAACATGAGATTATGGCGGTGGATGAATGGCACAACAATGGGCCTTAGAATCTCCTCAAGGAATCTCTGTGCATCCAAATTACCATCAATAAAATGTAAATGTGTTCATTGTCTGTAGGTTAAGCCTTCCCATACCATAACCCCACTGCCACCATGGGGCACTCTGTTCACAAAGTTGGCATCAGCAAACCGCTCGCCCACACGACGCCATACACGCTGTCTGTCATCTGCCTGGTACAGTTGAAACTGTGTTAAGAGCACACTTCTCCAGCATGCCAGTGGCCATCAAAGGTGAGCATTTGCCCACTGAAGTCGGTTACGACGCCAAACTGCAGTCAGATCACAACGCTGGTGAGGGCAACAAGCACGCAGATGAGCTTCTCTGTGACAGTTTCTGACCGTTTGTGCAGAAATTCTTCTGTTGTGCAAACCCACAGTTTCATCAGCTGTCTGGGTGGTTGGTGGACATTCCTGCACGCTCCCTTAAAACTTGAGACATCTGTGACATTGTGTTGTGACAAAACTGCATATTTTAGAGTGGCCTTTTATTACCCCCAGCACAAGGTGCACCTGTGCAATGATCATGCTCTTTAATCAGCTTGGCAAAGGAGAAATGCTCACTAACAGGGATGTAACATTTGGGAGAAATAAGCTTTTCGTAGTTTTGGAAAGTCTGAGATATTTTATTTCACCTCTTGAAACATGGGACCAAGTCTTTACATGTTGTGTTTATATTTTTCTTCGCTATATTTGGATTCATAAGGAAGTAAATATAAACTGGAAACGAAAAATACAACGTGATGCATGCTTTTCCTATGTGCATTTCAATAGTCCTTCCATTCATCAGGAGTGAGGTGAAATAATTTGACAGGCGTAAGCAAATCATCATCCACATTGACTTGTGTTTTCAGATCAGCTCAGATTGCAGAACAGAGGAGACAAGGACAAGCCATTATGTACTATGGAGAGAGAAAAAAAACATTTTAAACTGAAATAATTTAAGATTATGAACTATGTCTGAGACATAGATATATGACTTATGTAGCCCCTAAACTTTTAGGTGGATCCCATTTATAGCCAACTACCCACATCTCTTTCTCTCTCACACACACACATTGCATCTCAGTGCAAGAGGCATCACTGCAGTACCTGGTTCAGGCTGCATCACATCTGGCCGTGATTGGGAGTCCCATAGGGCGCTGCACAATTGGCCCAGCGTTGGCCGCGGTAGGCCGTCATTGAAAATAAGAATTTGATCTTAACTGGCTTGCCTAGTTAAATAAAGGTAAATATATATATACATCCCAGCCTATTTAATTTCCTCTTGAAGTTCTAATCAAACTTTAAAGTATTATTATATGGCTGAAATTATGAGTAAACAAACATTTACACGTTTGCTTAGGAAGGCTGAATGAATCAATTAATAAATGAATGATTGAAGCCAATGCACAAATAAATAACAAATATAATAGCATACAATAGAATGGAATACAATTGATTTTTTCCCTGAAAATATCGGTAAGATACTTTGTTATACAAACATCACATAGGCCTTTGTATCAAACAAAGTAAAGAAATTGGCTACTTTCTCTTTAGCTGCGCCATTGGAAACTGTCCAATCAGATGACACCAACTCTGCCAACGTTCATTGTTACATGTTTTAGCATCATCTTCCGCAATTGCTTCTATTCACCAACACATCTACGCGTCTTCTCTATTTATTTCTTTTGCACGGACAATTTGTACGCAACTGTCAAGACTTGAGCTTCTAAAATAGCGTAATGACGCAAACGGACCTCAAGAAATATCCAGCTCAAACCTGCCTATAGTTTCATTCAAGATGGTTTTAGAAACTATTTCAAAGATCATAAAAACCCAGCTTCCAGCCTACCTCAAGAAGTTCCCCCTTCCTGAGACGATCGGAGGATTTGCGAGGTTAACAGGTAAATTGTTACGGTGTTGAAAAAAGGAAAGACAGAATAGTGTGTCCCCATGCATGCCTGCCTACAATATTAGCCACAGTAGTTCGCCAGGTTTAGTGCGGTTTTCCAAGTTTCTTATAGATTTTCGGGTTCTGCGTGGCTGTAAAAGTGCTAATCCACTTCCTACTGAATTAAGTTCCTTACTTGGCTCAGGTCAAGTTGATTGAACATTGAAGGGTAGCTTAAAACAGTGCACTACTTTGAGATGCATTGTAACAGTACAATAACATGTATCTGATTCCGAGTGGAAACGTATTAATTGTACAGCCAAACAAGTGTTTCGTTTGTATGTAGCACATTTCTTCTCTTGGCTATGGAAGGGAACTATTCCAAGCTTATGAAACATTAGGCTACAACAAAATATGTACAAATTAAAATCCAAGTTGAGGCTGCTTATACTTTGATATACAGGCTATGCGTGTTTTACATACTCCTGTGTGCATAAACAACCATCTCCAAGCTTAATCTCCAAGCTTCAATAATTTGATGTCATTAAACATTGCATCTACAAACCTTTATTTTGCCTTCGCTGCAAAACATGAAATACACTCTCATGGTATTCCCATAGAGCAGTGTAAATCTGGGATGGCATGCTTACTCAATGGAGAACAGATTCCTCTCACCTTACGCCTGAATGCGGCTCACACACTAGCCTTTATGAGTAGTTGTGAGAGGAAAAAGGTCTGACGACAGTAACTGTCAGTGTACAACATTGGAAAAGTTATGCCTTGAATTTAAGTACTATGACAAACCCGCTGTAAATGAGCTATGAGACCTCAGGCGACCACTTAGTTGTTTCAAGCTTTGACAACTTGAAGAAACGCTGAATGCACCCCTATGGAAAGTGTCAGATTTGGGATTTAAAAATAGCCCTAAACTAGTGGCTGGCAGATATCCCTGAGTGTGCAGATGACACGGGTAGGCCGTCATTGTAAATAAGAATTTGTTCTTAACTGACTTGCCTAGTTAATTAAATAAAAGCATGACGTTTTTTCAAAGGAAAGCAACAGACATGGGTACTATTTCAATCTTTCAAATACTTTTGAGTGTTTTCCCCTAATTCTGTCTAAAGGGTTTGCAGTTGTGGGACTATTCTATTTGTCCATTAAGCCAGACAAGCCCAATCAAGGCCAGATGGAGTACAATATTTGAAATGAATTCAAATAGGATTTGAACCCAGGCCTGGAAAGTAGTGGTGGTAAATTATGGTTTCTCCCATTGCTCTGAGATGCTCCATACTGAAGATCATTGACATTGTAAACATTGATTTAAGTCTTCGGTAGCAAATCTATAGGAGATGCATAAACATGAAGCGACTGGAATAATTGACATGGCACTGGAAGCTCAATTGTTAATTTCATTGCCGTTCAGTGTAGTTTTGAAGTTATAACTTGCCTGCAGTCAGTAGCATAAGTACTGAGGTTTTTCCACCTCTATATTACATTTGTCATGTTAATGTTTTCACTCTCAGGAAAAGATGGGAGTCAAGTGAAAGGTCCCTGCAGGAATCTAAAGACACTATGGCTGTGTTTAGACAGTCAAAAGACCAATTAGTGGGAAAAGATATAAGACTGTGTTTACACAGTCAGACCAATTCTGGTATTTGCTTCACTAATTGTTGACCAATCAAATCAGCTCTGAAAAAGATCTGATGTGATTGCTCAAAATACCAATTAGTGGAAAAAAGATCAGAATTTGATGCCTGTGTAAACGATGCCTCCGCAGCAAAATTCAGGCTAGCAGATTTAAGGGTGAGCACCTCATTAAATTATTTTGTCCGGATTCGATAGTGTTCTTACATTTGCCTTTTTTGAAGTCGAGAAATCGTATAATGAGAATAACTTTCTCCCTTTAGTCACCCTTTTTAATCAAAAGCCATTTAATTTAATTGCTCTGAGATTCAAATACACAGCCCTCCAAAGTTGTCATAGTCAATGGAATAATCCATGGGACATTATCCACTGTTATATTGGCCTCTTAGGCTGGCCTACCCATCGATGCACAGTTCCATCAGATACTAAGATGCTCTGAGAGTATGAGAGCTGATATAGAATCAGTTTTGCCTTAAAATCTCAATGAATAAGATAATTGACAGGATGGACCTGAATTCTTTTTTTTTTTTTGATAACCATGTAAATCTTTCGGACAAGATGACTTTGATCAATATATTCGGCTGTATTTACTGATTTGAAAATGCTAATTAGCATCAAAGTAGACATCGTGCAAGACTACAAATCCCTGCAAGCTCCTGCACATAATTTCAAGCCTACACCTTTGCTAACAAGTATTGTGTAAAATAAAAAAATTGCACAAGACAGTTGACAGAATTGAAAGAAATTTAGGCAATTTACTAATGACTAAATTTAGCTAACATTAGACAGTTAATCCAGAGATTCTTACCTTTGCCTGAATTCGGCAGTCTCGTCCAGATCATCATGGCATTTGTAGTTCTTTATGATAGCCACATTAGCAGCTAATTAGCATTTCATTTTTGTAGGGTAAATACAGGTGAAAATATTGACAAGTCACCCTGTCTTAGAGATTTAAATGGTTACCAAAGATTCATGCCATGGTAAGCCATTATTTTAAAAATGAATGGTGGGAAAACGATTGGAACCATTTCCTTGTTTGACCGCTAGGTTTTATGATTCATACTGTGGTACTCTATACATGTTGTGTAATTGTATGACTCCGCTATAACCCCATGTTATGGGAACCGCAGGCGTGGAGCAATTGAGGAGATCCAATATCACTGCGTGTTTTACCTGTGCCTGCCTGTGTGTGCCTGTGTGTGTTTTCTTCCCAGTCCTTGATTGGCTCCGGTTGCTGCCTCTCCTGGGAATCTTGGCCCTGCTGGGCTACCTCACCATCCGGCCCTTCCTGCCCAAGAAGAAGAAGCAGAAGGACAGCCTGATCAACCTGAAGATCCAGAAGGAGAACCCCAAAGTGGTCAACGAGATAGATATTGAGGACTTGAAGAGCACAAATGTCTGTTACTGCCGCTGCTGGCGCTCCAAAACGGTAAATTAGACTAGAGGGAGAGTTGGATGGTTATTGCTAACACTACACCTTCTTAGTAATTTCAGGGCCCATATTCAAAGTCTCTCAGGAGTGCTGAGGATCAATACTGCCTGATAATCTTATCCATTATGATCGATCTGGACAGGGGGAACCTAATCTTAGATCGCAGTACTACTCTGGGACACTTTTTGAAAAAAGGCCCTGATCAGCCTTCATGCGTCGGTGCCAAGGGAATGGGGTGGGGGGAGTTGGCTTGAGATTGGTTTTTAGATCATGTTAGATGCAAAGACTTATAGCAATAGCTAGTGGTCTTCTAACCTTAGCAATTTATGCAGATATCAACAGTTTCTGTTTCCATTCTCACTGTCTTGAGGCCAAAGGGAAGCATATGACTGTTAAGAAATTGTGAACTATGGAGGGGAAGGGCTCAAGTTAGCCTATCTATAAGCAATGCCTCGTACTGTACGTATCAGTCTAATATTAAGTTGTTTCCTGTTGCAGTTTCCCGTTTGTGACAAATCACACATAAAGCACAATGAGTTGACTGGAGACAACGTGGGGCCTCTCATACTCAAGAAGAAGATAATATAATCCATCTTTAACACTGAGGGAGCCGCCATCTTCACTCCCTACTTCTGTCTTTGGTTCTTTAAAAAAAAGTCTGTATTTTAGGGCATGACCTTTTGCACTCTTCCAATTTGTCTTTTGTTTTGGTAAAAAAAAAAAAGGCACATACTTTCCTTTTGGTCGTGATATGCTGTAGAAATGTTGGTGGCACGTTAACTCAAAGATTTTACCATCAACACTTTTGTAAATCTTATTTATTTCAACTTGACAATAACGGACATTAACAGAGGTTATACCAGAGTAGCATTAAACCTTTCAAACTATCACCACTCCCTCTTGTCTCCTTCTGAGAACTTTTTGTACAGTGGCCATTTTCCAGTCTGGCTAGCAGCTCTCGTTAGAAACAGTTAACTTTGGTCTCCTTGGTAGCAACGCTCGGTTCCAAACTATTGGGATCACATTGAGGGGAATTTGAACTTGAGTCATGATTGCAATTAGGGTAGCAGTACATTTTGTTAAGTTGAAAAAAATATGTATACTTAGCCTTTTCAATCTCTGAACTACTGCAAGCTTGAAGTCTTTCACTTGCATACAAACACACTTCCAGGATTTATTTTCTCTGCCATGTCTTTGTTCCTAACCTTATAAAACATGCCTTAATTCTGTGTTCATACTGTTGTGTATTCAACCGGAGACATCTCAATTTCACAAAACTCCTCCACTCAACAACGAACCTTTGTTTTTCTACAAATATTTAAGCAATTCAATGTTTGCCTTTACAGTATCAAACATGTCAGTTGTCTTGATTGACTTTGCATTAAAACTGAATGTATAGAAAATATTTCTTAATACATTCATCATGAGATTTAAAGAAGGTAGCTGATACTTATGTTAAATACCAGTTTTACTGGGATTTAGGCAAACTGTGCCCGCCTGTGGACTTCTGTAAAATAAAAGTTGACCCGAGTTACTTTGTTTTAGGAAAGGAGTTTGTCAAAGGGCAAGAAGAAAGAAACAGGCCTTGAAGTTTTGGGAATTAATTTACAATAATTTGAAACACACTTCCCATGAGTTTGCACAAAAATGTTGACAACGATTAGGTGGTGTTTTTATATGCCAACCTAACCTAAGGACACCAGCAGCACCAGTTACTGTTTGCGTCTGCTTTCCATACCAAAACCTTGATGCTAGGACCTGACCTGTGCTTTTTGATGGTGATATCTGACCCCTTATATCACCACATTAAAGATAAGAATGTTGCCCACCTCTAACACAAAACATGATTACAGTACATGTAGCATCTACGCTGACTGTTAAACATTAAGGACACCTGCTCCTTCCATAAGACTGACCAGGTGAAAGCTATGATCCCTTATTGACGTCACTGGTTAAATCCACCTCAATTGGTATATTGCAGATATAGGGAAGACAAGTTTAAAGGATTTTTAAGCCTGTGTATACAATGCATTCAGAAGGTATTCAGATCCCTTGACATTTTGTTACAGCCTTAAATTGTTCACCCAATCCCCCTCAATGACAAAGCAAAACCACATTTTTTGATTCTCACATTTACATAAGTATTCAGATCCTTTACTCAGTACTTTGTTGAAGCACCTTTGGCAGTGATTACAGCCTCAAGTCTTCTTGGGTATGATGCTACAAGCGTGGCACACCTGTATTTGGGGAGTTTCTCCCATTTTTCTCTGCAGATCCTCTCAAGCTCTGTCAGGTTGGATGGGGGGCGTCCCTTCACAGCTATTTTCAAGTCTCTCCAGAGAAGTTCGATCGGGTTCAAGTCACAGCTCTGGCTGGGCCACTCAAGAACATTCAGAGACTTGTTCCAAAGCCACTATTGCGTTGTCATGGCAGTGTGCTTAAGGTCATTGTCCTGTTGGAAGGTGAACCGTCACCCCAGAATGTGGTCCTAAGTGCCCTGGAGCAGGTTTTCATCAAGGATCTCTGTACTTTGCTCTGTTCATCTTTCCCTTGATTCACGCTTCATGGTGACGCTTGTTATTCAGGCCAAATAGTAAAATGTTGGTTTCATCATACCAGGCAATCTTGTTTCTCATGGTTTCCGAGTTCTTTAGGTGTCTTTTGGCAAACTCCAAGCGGGTTGTCATGTGCCTTTTACTGAGGTGTGGCTTCCATCTGGCCACTCTACCATAACGGCCTGATTGGTGGAGTGCTGCAGAGATGGTTGTCCTTCTGAAAGGTTCTCCCATCTCCACAGAACTCTGTCAGAGTCACCATCAGGTTCTTGGTCACATCCCTGACCAAGGCCCTTCTCCCCCAAATGCTCAGTTTGGCCAGGCAGCAAGCTTTAGGAAGAGTCTTGGTGGATCCAAACTTCTTCCGTTTAAAAATTATGGAGGCCACTGTGTTCATGGGGACCTTCAATGCTGCAGACATTTTTTTTGGTACAGTTCCCCAGATCTTGTGCCTCACCACAATCCTGTCTTGGCGCTTCAACCTCATGGTTTGGTTTTTGCTCTGACATGCACTGTCAACTGTGGGACCTTATATAGACAGGTGTGTGCATTTACAAATCATGTCCAATCAATTGAATTTACCACAGGTGGACTCAAATCTTGTTGTAGAACATCTCAAGGATGATCAATGGAAACAGGATGCACCTTAGCTCAATTTCAAGCCTCATAGAAAAGGGTCTGAATACTGATGTAAAAGGGTCTGAATACTTTCTGAATGCGCCCTTCAGAGGGTGAATGGGGAAAGTAAAATATTGAATTGCCTTTGAAAATCGTATGGCACCAGTTTGGGTCAAGAACTGCTAAGTTGATGGGTTTTTTCACACTGAACAGTTTCTCTGTGTGTCCACCACCCAAAGGACATCCAGCCAACTGTAGGAAGTATTGGAGTCAACATGGGCCAGCATCCCTGTGGAACACTTCCGACACCTTGTAGAGTCCATACCCGGACAAATTGAGGCTGTTCTGAGGGCAAAAGGGATGCAACTCAATATTAGGAAGGTGTCCTTAATGTGTTCTTAGTGTCAAAAGACTACCACTTTCGTTAAAGGGCCAGTGTTGACATTTTCTAGCAATATCAAATAATTTCCAGGTATAATAGTCCAGTTGAGCTAGACCTACAGCATATACATAATCTGGAGCAAATGGAATTGTTTTAACAGAAAATGTGCTTTGATCTCAGAAAACACATTTTTTGTTTTACAATTTAACAGTTCAAGTTTCAAAAGTTAAAACAAGACTCTTCAATGGTATGATATATTACAAATTACTACTGAAAAACCTAAAAGGGACCCTTTCAAGAGTCCATACAAACGTAACAAAAGTATCTCTAAATCAACTGCACAATTAACTCTATGGAATCAAAATCATAAATACTGAATAATAAAAACACGATAAAATGAACAGAACAAATAAACTGACTGTTTGGCGGTCTTTTCTTAAACAGATTTTTACAGTATATTGCTCTGAATGTGACGCTATTATCTGAGCCACACTGATTTTGCATTAAAGACCCCCGTCATAAATATATCTTAGCTAGGGGTCCATATTATTCATGTTTTTTGTGCCATTCAGTCACATTTAGTGCACAACATGATTTGAATATTGCTTAAATGGTAACATACAATAAATAAAATTGTCTTGCCTTCGTCCGGAGTCTAGCTAGCAACAACAGTCCAACGCAAAATCTAATATTTTCTTTGAATCAAACTGCACAACAAGCTAGTACAACAACCTTCTCATAAATACATTACATTCACACAGAATACAACATCAGCAGCTGGTAAATAATTGATGCGTAAGGCCTAAGGACAAAAATAAATGCTGTGAAGGCGTACATACAGTTTATGACTGTATGATAATGAACACACAATATGCCTGATAGTCAATGTCAAAAACATTCAATTCTAGTGGCTCAGCTCATCGAACCACTTTTAAATGATAGGGTATCATTTTAATAGTAGCGTTACTGAATTTTCAGTATAGTACTTAATGCTTGGATATAGTGGATTGTTGGTTGAGTGGCAGCTGTAGTTCCGAGGCCTGGAAACTACCCTCGGGGAGATATAAATAAACGCTGCAGGATGTCAAACACACCAAGGACAGACACACAGATGAGACCCCACTGTCCGAAAGGCATTATCCTGGGTGTCACCAGAGTCTGAAATAGGAACCATATTCTCTAAACAGTACAGCACTTTAAAGAGAATAGGGTGCCATTTTAGATGCACGCTTGAAGTGCCCCCATTTCCCTTACGATCCATCCATGTCATTTCCTCCTTGGTGAAGTGTACTTCCTGGTTCCCGCCATCAGAGGGTACTCTCGTAGGTGATTGGGGTCTCGGTTATAGTTCCGCTTTGCTCCCGCTCTGCATATCCAAGGAAAAAGGGGAGAAAATAATGATTAAAAAAATGCCTTTGGAGTGTGCGTGCTTGCATGTGTGTGCGAGAGAAACTGAAGTGCCTCCATGTGAGTATAAACTAAATAAGACTATAGGCCAAATAGTCAATATGGATAATGTCTCAGGGAGTGTACAGTCTGAGACAGTGATGGGCAGGACACAGTGTAGTCAAATAAAAAGATCTCCCTCCAAACCTGAAGAGCAAAAAAAAAAGCCACCATTGTGTGGTGACAGGGCTGAGACGAAACATGAGGCATGAAACAAAGACTACCTGAACCCACAATGCAAATCATTCTCCAATCCACAGCTTCTCTTTATTAGCCTGAGATCCTGACTGACATACTCTGTTTCACCACTGTCAACAATGTTGAAACAATCCATATCGGTTTGGATTCCAGACCTTTTTTAAATAAAGATCATCTCAGTCATAAAGGAACACTGCTTTTCATGAACACACTTCCTTCCCTATACTGTGTGGACAAAGCTGTGACAAGCTGGTTTAAAAAAAAGCACAATTGAGTATAATAGGAGTGGAGGTTAAAACCCATAATGGGCTGTCGCCGTTTACAGTGCCCTGCAAAAGTATTCACACCCCCCTTCGCGTTTTTCCTATTCTGTTGCATGACAACTTGTAATTTAAATGGATTTTTATTTGGACGTCATATAAATGGACATACACAAAATAATCCAAATTGGTGAAGTGAAATGATTTTCCCCCCAAAAGATTCTTAAAATTTAAAATAAATTAAAAACAGAAAAGTGCCACGTGGATATGTATTCACCCACTTTGCTCTGAAGCTCGTAAATAAGATCTGGTGCAACCAATTACCTTCAGATGTCACTTAATTAGTTAGATTGCACACATGGACTTTATTTAAATATCACAAAGTTGTGGAGAAGTACAGATCAGGGTTGGGTTATAAAAAAAAAGATCAGAAACTTTGAACATCCCACGAAGCACCATTAAATCCATTATTCAAACATTTTAAGAATATGGCACCACAACAAACCTGCCAAGAGCGGGCTGCCCACCGAAACTCACAGACCAGGCAAGGGGGGCATTAATCAGAGAAAACAAAGAGACCAATGATAACCCTGAATGAGCTGCAAAGCTCCACAGCGGAGATTTGAGTATCTGTCCATAGGACTACTAAACCGTACACTCCACAGAGCTGGGCTTTACGGAAGAGTGTCCAAGCAAACATGTTTGGGGTTCACCAAAAGGCATGTGGGAGACTCCCCAAACATATGGAAGAAGGTACACTCTGGTCAGATGACTAAAATTGAGCTTTTTGCCCATCAAGGAAAACGCTATGTCGAGCACAAGCCCAACACCTCATCACCCTGAGAACACGTCCCCACAGTGAAACATGCTGGTGGCGGCTGCATCATGCTGTGGGGATGTTTTTCCATCAGCAGGGACTGGGAAACTGGTCAGAATTGAAGGAATGATGGATGGCGCTAAATACAGGGACATTTTTGAGGGAAACCTGTTTCAGTCTTCCAGAGATTGGAGACTGGGATGGATGATCACCTTCCAGCAGGACAATGACCCTAAGCATACTGCTAAAGCAACACTTGAGTGGTTTAGGGGAAACAATTAAATGTCTTGGAATGGCCTAGGTCAAAGCCAAGACCTCAATCCAAATGAGAATCTGCGGTATGACTTAAAAGATTGCTGTACACCAGCGGAACCCATCCAACTTGAAGGAGCTGGAGCGGTTTTGACTTGAAGAACGGGCAAAAAACCCAGTGGCTAGATGTGCTTATAGAGACATACCTTATAGAGCTTATAGAGACATACCCCCAAGAGACTTGCGGCTGTAATTGCAGCAAAAGCTGTCTCTACTAAGTATTGACTTTGGGGGGTGAATAGTTATGCATGCTAAAGTTCTGTTTTTTTTGGTCTTATCTTGTTTTTCACAATAAAAAATATTTTGCAACTTCAAAGTGGTAGGCATGTTGTGTCAATCAAATGATACAAACCCCCTAAAAATCTATTTTAATTCCAGGTTGCAAGGTAAAATAGGAAAAATGGCAAGTGGGGTGAATACTTTCGCAAGCCACTGTACATCATGTGGGGATAACAGCTGACACTCAAGCTAGGTTAGTAGTAGGTGTGGGTTTTTGTGTGTTTCTATTTTAAAAGCGATGGTGTGGCAGTCCTTCCTGTTGCTGTGTGCTTCTGTCTGTGCATTTATGCAGACAGTGTGTTTGCACATTCTGTGTGTGCGTCCTCACCCCAGGCAGCGTTCTTTGGTTTCTGCAGCAGGCGAGGTCCTGTGAGTCCTATGACCAGGGCCCCTATGGGGGCAGTGAGCAGGATGGAGAGTACGGCCACTGTCAGCACATCCATGCCGTACTTCTCCAGCTCCTTATCCTCCTTGGTGCGGGCCATGTCCAGCGCTGTGGAGCCGATGGCCGCCTGGGGAGAGAAGAGGAGGGGAGGAGATCGACACATTGGCCACGTCACCCTAAACATTGTGAGAGCTGGAACTCTGTCATAAAGTTAAAATAACGCAGACATCGGTAATAATAGGTGTTGCAAGTCGCGCGCAATCACTAGTTAGAATATTCAAATGTTATGGTTATTTTGCGTGTTAAGCCTTTTTTGTGTGAAGCAAATTTCATCATTTGATCCTGTTTTGTATGCTTATTGGATACAGCGAAATGGAGAGAATGTTGAAAGAGTGTGAGCTGGATTCAAGCCCATGCTGGCAGAGGTAGTACATCGTACATGTGCTCCAGAGGCAGGGGTTTAGACCACTCCAGGCCACCGTAGTTTCTATTTAACGTTAAGTACCTGTACAGTGGCTTTGGGTAGCCAGGCCAGAGCGATGAAGAGCTTCTCTTTGAAGTTGAAGCCGGCACACAGCACACAGACGAAGGTGAAAAGAACACGCACCAGCAGACCAATGGCCAGAGAGCCTATGCCCAGGCCTGGTGGGACAGAGAAGTTAAGAGGGGGTTGAATGATAAACACTTTATTCAAGTTAAAGTAGGAAAACACCCCTAATAGATTATCTCCAAAGAGCGGGGTATAAATGTATACGTAGTGTGTGTTCTTACTGACTGTGTGTTTATGAGGGTGTTTGTGTTCTCACCGACAGTGTTTTTGTCCAGCTCTGAGATCTGGATCTCGGCCCCGATCAAGCCGAAGAGCAGTGGCTGAAACACCTCCCAGGCAATACCCACTATGTCCTCCACAGGGACCTGCACATACACCGAGTCAGACAGACACACGTTACGGTTTCTCAAAGTACTGACGTTTTCAAATACAATTTGTGAAAGTAGAGCAAATGGAGGGGTGATAAAGTGATAAAAACCACCTATGACACAAACCAGACTACAGAGAGAGTTCAGCAAACACCAAGACTTCACAACTGTGTTACTCTACTGGAGAATCTGCCTCCCATAGAGACAATACGAGATGTGACTGACTATATTTGGGATTGGGCCTCTATCCTGATTGGAAGGGTCCCACTGTGTGTTAAGACAGCAGTTTGTGCTGCACTGGAACATCCAATGCTTTAGTTGAGTCCACTGTGTTGGAAGTAAGGGCTCGGGGGGCATTTGGGTGAGAGTGTAAGTGCCTAGCTAAAAGATGCAGGGAGGGTATGGCGGGTTGAGTGAGTGGTCGGCATGGGATGGGGTTGTATGTGTGTGTGTGTGTGTGTGTGTGTGTGTGTGTGTGTGTGATTGACTGACCTTTGACCTTCTCCAGCCCAGGCTGGCCAGGAAGGCGAGGACCAGGGTACAGAGGCCCCCCGAGCCGGGAAGCCGGCCACGTTGCTGCCGAACACGGCAAACACAGACAGGCCCAGTAGCAGGAATGAGCGCTTCTTCACTACGTTGTCCTACAGTAGAAAGAGTGTGAGAGAGAAGGAAGGATGTATTACTAAAGGTTTTCCAAACAAGGACTATGTCCCTGGAGTAACATTACTGAGAAAGGGAAACGCTACTGAGAAAACTGAACTCCATTATAGGTCAACTCCACAGTCCAGTTTCCTCTCTATTGCACTCCACACTACCCTTTCACACCTGGACCAAAATGAACACCTATGCGAGAACGCTATTCATTGACTACAGCTCAGAGTTCAACACCATAGTGCCCTCAAAGCTCATCAGTAAGCTAAGGACTCGGATTAAACGCCTCACTCTGCAACTGTATCCTGGACTTCCTGTCGGGCTGCCTCCAGGTGGTACGGGTAGGTAACAACATATCTGCCATGCTGATCCTCAACACGGGTGCCCCTCAGGAGTGCGTGCTCAGTCCCCTCCTGTACTCCTTGTTCACTCATGACTACACGGCCAGGCACGACTCCAACACCATTATTAAGTTTGCCGATGACACAACAGTGATAGGCCTGATCACTGACAACGACGAGAGCCTATAGGGAGGAGACCTGGCCGTGTGGTGCCAGGACAACAACTTCTCCCTCAACGTGATCAAGACAAAGGAGATGATTGTGGACTACAGGGAAAGGAGAACAAAGCACGCCCCCATTCTCATCGGAGGGACTGAAGTGGAACAGGTTGATAGCTTCAAGTTCCTTGGTGTCCACATCACCAACAAACTAACATGGTCCAAGCACACCAAAGAGGGCACGACAAAGCCTATTCCCACTCAGGAGACTGAAAAGATTTGGCATGGGTCCTCAGATCCTCAAATGGTTATTCAGCTGCACCATCGAGTGCATCCTGACGTGTTGCATCACTGCCCCGTATGGCAACTGCTCGGCCTCCGAACGCAAGGCACTACAGAGGGTAGTGCGTACGGACCAGTACATGGGTCTAAGCTTCCTGCCATCCAGAACCTCTATACAATGCGGTGTCACCTGAGTCGTAGACTGTACTCACTGTTACCACGCGGCACCGAAGCGCCATGTCTAGGTCAAAGAGCCTTCTAAACAGCTTCTACCCCAAAACCATAAGACTCCTGGTTGCACATGCTGACATAAATTTGGTCCTTCTGTGGCTCAGTTGGTAGAGCAACTTGTATAGTGGGTTCTACCATGACTGTAAGTCGCTTTGGATAAAAGCAGCTAAATGGCATATATTATTATTATTTATTTATATTACTCCTGAACATCTAGTCAAATGGCTACCCAGACACTTTAATAACTCTACCTACATACCCCCCCCACATTGACTCTGTACCGGTACCCCCTGTATATAGCCTCGTTATTGTTATTTTACTGCTGCTCTTTAATTATTTGTTACTTTTATTTTAGGGGGTATTTTCTTAAAACTGCATAGTTGGTTAAGAGCTTGTAAGTTAGCATTTCACTGTAAGGTCTACACCTGCTGTATTTGGCGCATGTGACAAATAACATTTGATTTGAAAGCAGAGTCCTTTCAATGGTGATTCGTACCTGGTCTTTGCTGGGAAAGTAACGCAACAGAAATCCCAGCAGGACCCCAGCTACCATTCCCCCTCCCACCTCCAGTATACCTCTTAGCAGGTTGTACCACATGGAGCCTGCAGAGAGAGACACAGCACAACAAAACATATGAAATTAATAACAAAACAGATGGGATTGTCCCAAATGGCACCCTGTTACTTTTGACCAGAGACCTATATGGGCCCTGGTCAAAGTAGTTCACTATATAGGGAATGCGATGCCATTTAGGACACAGATTCCAGCAGGAAGTCAATAATAAAAAGCATGCAATACAGAGGAAGACACAGTAATAGCAGAACACATGCAGTTTGCTCATACTAATGGTCCCGTGGCTCAGTTGGTAGAGCATGGCGCTTGCAACAACAGGGTTCGTAGGTTCGATTCCCGAAGTGTGAGGGTGTCATCTATTGGATCCAGGACAGATTGCAGGAAGATTTATATTAATGCTGCAACAAAAACAGATAAGTTCTATTCTTTTTCTAGTGGTCTCCTCGCATCATTGGCTCAGAGCAGAGGCACAGATCAACATGCTCCCGACTGATTGGCTTAGAGCAGAAGAACAGATCAACATGCTCCCGACTGATTGGATCCCTACCGGTGGCGAAGGCCATGCCCATGCAGGTGGTGAAGCCGGTGATGGCCAGGATGTCGTCGAAGCTGCCGGCAGCCATGAGGAGTGTAGGGATGCCCTGCTCCAAGCCGTAGCCATCCTTCTGCAGCAGCAGCATGGAGGGAACCACCACGGCCGGGGAAACGGCTCCCAGCACAAATCTACAAGAGACGGGAGAGCCAAAGTGAGGGTTAATCATCATAATATCATATTCATCAGGTTTGTGTTGCCAGGCTGAAGAGTGACCTCAGAAGTAACAACCTGTAATATGAATACTGATGATAATATTGTCATATGACCATTTAGCAGATAGCCAGTACAAACCGACAGGAGAGGAGACAGAGTTCATCATATAATATGGCCCTGTAGAAGATGCTTTCAAAGGACTGTAAAAGCACATTGAGCAACTGCTGATGTTAAATAAAAAATCATGCATTTGATTGATTAATATGAAGACATCACAAACCATGAAGAGACGGGGGAGGGGTTATGGGGGATAATACAATAAGCATAGACAAAGTGTTTAATGATGCAGCTTTACTAATAGGAATTAGTTTGAGATATACACTATACATACAAAAGTATGTTGGCATCCCAGCCACAATCAATGCTGTATAAAATTGAACACACAGCCATGCAATCTCCATAGGGATAACATTGGCAGCAGGATGGCCAAACTGAAGAGCTGTGAACCTTTCAACGTGGCAGTTCGTCAAATTTCTGCCCTACTAGAGCTGCCCCGGGTAACTGTAAGTGCTGTTATTGTGAAGTGGAAATGTCTAGGAGCAACAACGGCTCAGCCGTGAAGTGGTAGGCCTCAGAAGCTCACAGAACAGGACCGCTGAAGCACGTAGTGCGGAAAAATCATCTGTCCTCGGCTGCAACACTCACTACCGAGTTCCAAACGGCCACTGGAAGCAATATCAGCACAAGAACTGTTGGTCGGGAGCTTCATGAAAAGGGTTTCCATGGCCGAGCAGCTGCACACAAGCCTAAGATCACCATGAGCAATACCAAGCGTCGGCTGGAGTGGTGTAAAGCTCGCCGCCATTGGACTCTGTAGCAGTGGAAACCTGTTCTCTGGAGTGATGAATCCGCTTCACCATCTGGCAGTCCAAAGGACAAATCTGGGTTTGGCAGAAGCCAGGAGAACTCTGCCTGCCCCAATGAATAGTGCCAACTGTATAGTTTGGTGTAGGTGGAATAATGTCTGGGGTTGTATTTCCATGGTTCGGGCTAGGCCCCTTAGTTTCAGTAGGGAAATCTTAACACTATAGCATACAATGACATTCTAGATGATTGTGCTTTCTTGTTTCAGCATGACAATGCCCCGTGCACAAAGTGTGGTCCATACAGAAATGGTTTGTCGAGATCGGTGTGGAAGAACTTGACTAACCTGCAGAGCCCTGACCTCAACACATTCAAACACCTTTGGGACGAATTGGAACGCTGACTGCGAGCCAGGCCTAATCGCCCAACATCCTTGCCCAACCTCACTAATGCTCGTGACTGAATGGAAGAATGTCCCCGCAGCAATGTTCCAATATCTAGTTGAAAGCCTCCCCAGAAGAGTGGAGGCTGTTATAGCAGCAAAAGGGGGACCAACTCCATATTGATGCCCATGATTTTGGAATGCGATGTTCGACAAGCATACTTTTGGTAATGTAGGAGGGTAGGGTAGTGTATTTAGAGGGATGGAACAATGGATAGATCAGAGTGAGAGACCGTATGAGTGGAGAGGACAGGAGAGAGAGTAAGAGGAGAGAGGATGAGAGAAATATAGAAGACAGAGGGCAAGGGGCTAAGAGTCAGAGGATGAAATGAAAATATATAAAGGATGGGTATCCAATCCTACTCCTGGAGAGCTCCCCTCCTGTAGGTTTTCGCTCCAACCCCAGTTATAACTAACCTGGTTCACCTTATCAACCAGCTCATTATTAGAATCAGGTGCATTAGATCAAGGTTGGAGTGAAAACCTACAGGACGGTAGCTCTCCAGGAACAGGGTTGGAGAGCCCTGGTATAAAGTATACTTCAAGTGTTCACGGTGAGTTACAGTAGCTGCCAAATACTCTACACCGGTCTTAATGGAAAGCAAGTGGTGTTAGGTAGCCCTTTATATTTACAAATGCATCGGGAGGCTGCAGAATACTAAGTGGAATTTAGACGACTGTCCGACAGACCCGAGACAGACAGAGAGTTTACCCTAGGATGAATCCCCAGATCCAGGGGAGGCCCATGAGGAAGTGGGAGGCGATGGCGACGGTGCAGGCCTCGATGATGCAGGGTCCCATTCCCACACGTATACACACCATACTCAGCTTCTTCAGAGCCTGGGAACACACATGTATACAAACACACACACATTAATAGAAAAATCTAAATGTCCTTAGTCCACTGTTGATACAATCCCAAGTGAAAAGGAACAATCCACATTTCATTAGCCCCAAATGGTTTGCAGGTCAGCAGTAAAGTTGACATAATGTGGCAAGTGACACTTTGCTTCTTGAAGG
Organism: Oncorhynchus keta; assembly: GCF_023373465.1. Taxonomy (NCBI): domain Eukaryota; kingdom Metazoa; phylum Chordata; class Actinopteri; order Salmoniformes; family Salmonidae; genus Oncorhynchus; species Oncorhynchus keta. Next base: position 41,542,480 of record NC_068449.1, on the reverse strand, counting down.
TCCTGAAAACTTGACTGCTGAAATGCAAAACATTTTGGGACTGTAACAAACAGTGGACTAATGAAAAAAATACACACCGTTTTTGAGTGGATTTCTCCTTTAACACAGGTTATCACAGGAACACAAATAGAAAAGGACGAAACACTAAAAGCTTTGGCCTATGGAGAGTATGATTGAAAAATTACATATTTACCTGGTTTGTTTGACAGAGTTAGCGATTAATACTTTACAAATAGGACATTTCTGTTCTGTTTAATTATGTATTTCTGTAAAGAGATGGTTTCCACTCTAGCTTCCTGCACTTAGTCTGGGCGTAATATCAAGCATTCTATAGACAAAATGTGGTGTGTGTGACCCAAGATAGAGATAACCTGAAAGAGCTTAGAACAATGTTGTTGTCATCTTCCTGGCATCTGGGAAACTAAGCCGGGTTGGGGGCAAAACACCATCCTATGTAGATAACCAAGGTGGCTTATGGGAGTTGGAAGCAGTCTGACTAAACATTTTTAAGTCCTATATAAGGTCTCGGTTTTATCATTATCAGTTAGGCTCTTGGCCCAACAACCAAGACTGTTGGGTCAACGGTTTCATTATTGCAATAATTAATCGATATTGAATAAAGATGATTGTTTGAAGAAATGACAAAGTCTCTCACACTTTGAATAGAATATTCCACCGAAAGAGTGTTTTATTGACATACCGAGGCATCCAATCCCAAGCCTGCTCGGGCCAGGATGACAGCAAGGGCAATGTTCCTCAGGGAGGAGGACCATCGGTAGTCGATGTACACGGCATCAGTTACCATGGGGATATTACGCAGCAGGAAGCCCGACAATAGCATACCTGTAGAGAATGACAGAACAATGATACTATTATATTATTAAAGTTAATACTTCTATAAGCAACCGTGGTGTTATTCTTTGGACTTTCTCTCACAGCAAGAGGGACAAAAAAACAATGTCTTGCTGTGTCGTTCTGAAAACGAACGTGTTTTTATAAAAAATATATATATATATTAAAAAAAGAGCTAAACAGAGGCTAAGATATTATTCCCATCTTCACATTGGTTCAAATGCCAAGAAATACATATTTTACGACATTCTTTGTTCTGATAGTCTGGGAACTGCATATTAAAAAGGTTGAAGATCAATTGGTTTAAGATATCAAAAGGCTTCTAGGCATAGGAGGCTTTTGAGAGTAAAGGAAAAACCTTTCCATGTTGGAACAGCACAAACTGAAGACATGCATACAGTGGAGTCTTTCATTTACTGTATGAAATTGAATTGCCTTCGAAGGTCAGAAAGATTAATATGGTCCTGTGTGGTTCAGTTGGTAAGAGAGTGGCATTAGCCAACATCAGGGTTGTGGATTTGATTCCCCACTGGTGGCATACAAAACCGTATGCACTCACATCACTGTGCTGTAAACCGCTTTGGATAAAATGCCTGCTTAATAGTGTATTATCAAGAAAGTACAGAACAATTCCATCCCAGTTGGGACGCAAGCAATGACTACTGTCTGAGCAGGGAGGAACCAGTTGACAGGCATAAGAATGTGGGACCGACTGTCGGTTAGCCTAAGTTAAGTCAAAAATAAATACCTTCAAGGCTGTAACAAAGCTTGAACGAAATGGAATTCCTGCTTTGTTCCGTTTCAATGCTGCGTCCCCAGGCAACGCAGGCCCAAAAAAGTATTCAGCTCAAACAATAAAACGGGGACTTTGAACTGGGGACGCAGCATGTCTGGGTTCACATAAAGAAAAACAGGGGTTGGAGAGACATTAAATATCAAAGATCTATATCCAACAAACAGGACTTCAATTCTGGACTATGGGAGTGGGCTCTGTCGGATAGACTACGCTAACGATCAACGTTTAGAAATTAAAGACCCAGCACAAACACTTCTTTATTATCTACAATCTCCTTTCTGGACTGTTTAAAGTGAGGAGTAGGCTGTGAACCGGAACGACAGCCTTCTACCTTCTTGCGGGCTAAATGAGTGGCCACTGTCTTATTATAGGGGTCTGTGCAAACTACAGGACTTTTCATGTGGTTACCGGCATCAAGAGAGACTTTGGTCAAAGCTCAACCAAGTCTCTCTTGTTTGTTGAGAAATGAAAATACATGTTTCATTCAATTCCTATCAGTCTAAGTCAACAAGGGTGTTAATTTGGTTAGAAATGGGATAAGATGTGATATGAACTCACTTCACTGTTTAGGTATGGTAGTAACATGTAGCAGCGTCGGCAAAGCCAGACAGAATAATAGGGGGACTGTTTGACCATCCGTGTATAGTAAAGAGTAGTAGTTAGGGGACAAGCAAGTGCATGCAGGCTAAATATAGTGAGTGGGTGTGCTTAATCTGAATGTGTGCTTATTATAGAGAGAGTAGGTGTATTCTATCTACTATATCAGCAGATATATATTACCAGCAGCCAGGCCGATGGCATGTCTGACTGTTGCTAAGGAGCATGTAGGGCACTCAACACCCTGAAGATGGCATTTCTTCTCATTCTCAACAAGTCAAATGAAGTAGAGGTTACAGAATATAACTTGTATGCTGCACATTCACAAACAAGACAGACCCCATCACCTACAACACACACATACACACAAACACTCACTCTCTCCATTCGCATTACCTACCCAGGAGCGGGGGAAAGGGAGGCAGTTTGGGAAGCCGTATGAGGCCCACCAGTTTGCCCCCGGTGACAGAGCAGATGAAGAGCACGGTGATGCCGAACAGGTTCCCCCCCGGCAGACACTCCTTCTCTGTGATGGACCACACCACGCCAAACAGCACTAATGCAATGAGGACTGGGAGGGAGGAGAGGTCAGAAGTCAGTATGTTTTACCTGCCAAATAAAATAATAGATTGCATGTGCTGTACTTGGTTTGGTTTGCAAAAGTCTCAAAAGTCTACTACTAAGCCTTAATGTTAACTTGTAAATGGCAGTATATCAGGAACAGTGGGTAGTGCTTTAGTCCATCTGTAAACCTACTCCATTTGTGCTATATAAAATGCCTCTGGGTACTGTGGCACTGTTCAACAGTGTGCGCTGGATAAAGAGAGAAACACACTGGTTCTACAAACCCCCACCATTTTCCACTCGCCCAAGCACAGAATGCTACAAGATGCCAACCCCTGATCCCATAGCAATGTCACCATGGTAACATCTCTACTGTAGCATTAGCCCCCCCTGGTGCCCAGAAGTAAATAAAACAGACCAAAATGGCATTATCGGCACATTGAAGCCACTCTAGTGTTAGGCCTATATTGCATCTCTATTCTGGTGTCCATAGGCCACTCTAGACAATATTAGAGTGGCCTATATCTATGTTGGTGCCCACCCTTGGTGATGAGGGAGGCCAGGAGGCCTCGGGGCGGGCAGGGGCATGCCCGGCGGAGCCTGCCACAGCAGATGACCGGGGGGTCGGTGTTGGTGCCCGCATCCACCACCGGGTTACGGGGGATAAAGTAGGTCTCCTCCGTGACCTGGGGGGTTGGGCTCCGGCTCACCACCACCTGAATCTGGTTGACACCCAGGAACTACCGGGAGGATGGACGTAGAGGAAAGGGGTCTTAGTTCAATATGAAAATGTGTCCGTAGCCATACTTTTTAAATTAGACTTTCTTACTACAAAAATGCCATTTCAATACAAGCTTCTGAAAAAGTAAACTACTGGATATTTTTATATTATTTCAAAAAGATTCCTATCGTACTCTACCCAGTTAAAACGTGCAATATGCAAAAATTGCCCCGTCATTTTCTGGTTGCTAAAATTCAAATAGAACACTTAATTTAAGTTTATGTAACATAACAAGCAATGCATAGTGTAGAGAAACAATGTACCGTTGTTAAATATATTTTCAATAACCAAAAAGATGTATATTTTCAGCTGGTGTACAAAGACTCAAAAACTAAACTTAACAGAAGCATAGAAATAGTGCAGAGAACAGATCTTGCTTTCATTGAAAATAACTGATCTATAATTCATATTTCTATGTGAATTTGGACAGGTTGCCCAAAAAGCTGCATATTGTAGCATTAACTTCTTGAGCTGAAATCATTGCAATCTCTCAAGAGAGAATGATTTTGTCCAGGAAGTTTTTTTGGGTAGCCTAACTCTTGAAAGTTGATAAGAATGGTACTGGAGCCAATGCAACTGGCTCTTTTTTGCCTCCATTTCTTTGTCACACCTACAGTGTGTTAATTAAGTGGTTCTCATTGTTGACAGAGAGGTCACACTAACAAGACACTACTGTGTTCCCAGTGTTAGGTTCTAAATAAACTGAGTAAAAACTCACGGACGACTAGTAAAGCTCAAACCAAGCATATTCACCCACTGCGTTACACAGCAACGTCAGACAAAAACACACTTACACAAGTACTGGCATTTAAACCTTCTCTGTACACATCTGGACAGCCAATGCATCTCTGTTGCAAGGCAGGACGTTAAGTGATATGGGTAATAAACTGTTCCTTCTCCCTTAATGTGACCTGGCCTCAGCCCCCATTCCTCACTAATCCACAGCTATCCATCCTTATCAGTGACCACAACCATGTGATTGCCTTTCTCTCTCTCCAAGTCCCTGGCTCATATCCAACCTTAATAGACCCCACCATATACATTCCTCCTACAGATAACCATTCACTTCTGGTGTAGCAAGTATTTCAAATTAAATCCCAACAACTGAAACCAGACTGTGGCCCTTCTCCTTTCCATAGGATACCTGAAGTCTAACAACAACATCCTCTGCACTCCCCTCTCTCCCGGGGGTACCATGAACAAGGACAGTTCATGTTTCAAGTTTAGAAGTCAGAACCCATCCCCAGTAAACAATAGTTCTCATGCTTATCCTAAAGAGTAGATACCGACTTTTACTACAAAGAGTGTGCCGCAATGTGAACAGTCAATGTCATGAACAAGGCTTTTGATCCAACTTACAGAAATAGCACACTCTGTGGAAAAAAAGAGGCTGGCAAAAATCATGTGCAAATCTGCTGGTAGGGTACATCTCGAGGTGTTTCAAATGACCTAACAGAAAGTCAGCAATGATGATTTTACTTTTGTTTTCAAGTAAATATTTGACCCCATAAATACATAGTGTCAAATAAGAGTGCACAGTACACTGCTAATAACACATTTAAGCTAATGCCTTCAAAGCTGATTCTGGATCAATATGTGTGGAATTGTCTACTATTAGGCCAAAGCTTTCGGTCAGCCATTTCTCATAGCTTCAGCATCATTCAATTATGTAAAAGGTTATCTATTAGCATTTTGGCCAAAGCACTAGATATACTATACCTCTGCATGGTTCGTTACTGAAGAGGCTCCGGGACAGTGTTCTAGGTCCAGCAAGGGAGAAGGTGTAGGCAGCTGGTCGTCCTCCATCATGGCATCTAGTACAGTTCACTTTCTCCTCCTCACTTCTTCTCGAACCTCACAGCAAACCTTTTGAGGGGTTGGGTGGGCCATCGATGCACTGCTGCTCTGCTCTTCTCCTGTTGTATCCTAAGGTCAGACTCTGTCCAGCACTAGCTCCCATTCAGTGAGTCGTCACCTGTTTATCAGTCAAAGGCAGTGACAGTGAGTGTTTGCTTGGTGGAACTGGCCAGAAGCATTTTGAGGCAAACATGCCTGTAGAGATATGAGGTGGAAACCAGCCAAGTGCAGAAGCAATCAAAGGTGAAGGTAAACAGGACTGTAAAACAGTTTCCAATGTTCAGCATTCTGCTACCAGTATGGAATGAGATAGGGAGTAAGGGCATCAATGCAGAATTTCCTCTTTAACTTCAGTTATGCGAGTAAAGTCCTACTGTATAAAAATAAATTGTGACAGCTGTGATGGAAACAGTAAGCTTCGGTACAATTTTATAAATGCCGACAGATCATTTGTTTTGTTCAACATGGTGGGATCTTTTTTGTGTCTGTAAAATGTATTACGCGCGAAATGGCGGTGGTTATACCTTTATGCACAAATGTTGATACAGTATAATAACCATCACGTATGAGTAAACTTGGAAGTCGTGATGATATGGTGTGTGGTCCTCCCGCTACAACTTGGGAAACCATTGTGTTTATTAGGCTACAGATTAAATAAATGGTGAACTTCACAGGGTGGTGACAGTGCACCGTGATGAGCTTGATACCACTTTCCAATAAATAGGGCCTTATTTTGGTGACATGATGATCGGTGCTTGACAAACAAAAAATATTCCTCGCTCTTCCATAATAATCTCATCATGTAGACAACCTCAATACAGAATTGGTCAGATGAAGCTGTTTTACTAGCACAGACTGGAATATGTTCCGGGCAATAATATCCAATGGCATTGAGGAGAAATCCTGCTATGCCCTCAGACAAACCAAACAGGCAAGCATCAATACAGGACTAAGACTGAATCCTACTACACTGGCTCTGACGCTCGTCGGATGTGGCAGGGCTTGATAACTATTACGGACAACAAAAGGGAAACCCAGCCGAGAGCGGCCCAGTGACGTGAGCCTACCAGACGAGCTAAATGCCTTTTAAGCTCTCTTTTAAGGAAGAAACACTGAAGCATGCATTGGGACCACCAGCTGTTCCGGAAGACTGTATGATCACGCTCCCCATAGCCGATGTGAGTAAGAACTTTAAACAGGTCAACATTCACAAATGCGTGGGGCCAAACGGATTACCAGGACGTGTACCTAAAGCATGCGCAGACCAACTGGCAAGTGCTATCACTGACATTTTCAACCTCTCCCTGTCTGAGTCTGTAATAACAACATGTTTCAAACAGAACACCATAGTCCCTGTGCCCAAGATAGCGAAGGTAACCTGCCTAAATGATTACCACCCCATAGCACTCACATCTGTAGCCATGAAGTGCTTTGAAAGGCTGGTCATGGCTCACAACATCATGCCAGAAACCCTAGACCCACTCCAATTCACAGATCCACAGACTACGCCATCTCAATCGCACTCCATACTACCCTCTCTCACCTGGACAAAAGGAACAGCTATGTAAGAATGCTGTTCATTGAACGCTGAGCTGTAGTCAACACCAGTGCCCACAAACACCAGTGCCCACAAAGCTCATCACTAAGCTAAGGACCGTGGGACTAAACTCCTCCCTCTGCAACTGGATACTGGACTTCCTGACGGACGTCCCCAGGTGGTAAGGGTAGGCAAGAACACATTTGCCACGCTGATCCTCAACACTGGGGCCCCTCAGGGGTGCGTGCCTAGTCCCCTCCTGTACTCCCTTTCCCCCCCTTGACTGCGTGGCAAAGAACGACTCCTACATCATCATTAAGTTTGCAGACGACAACAGTGATCACCGACAAGACAGCCTATAGGGAGGTCAGACAATAACCTCTCCCTCAATGTGAGAAAGACAATAGAGGTGATTGTGGACTATAGGAAAATGAGGGCCAAACAGGCCCCAAATTAACATTGACTGGACTGAAGTGGAGCACTGTCGAGTTTCAAGTTCCTTGGAGTCCACATTAGAGGTCGACCGATTAATCGGAATGGCCGATTAACTAGGGCCAAGTTCAAGTTTACATAACAATTGGAAATCGGCATTTTTGGGCGCCGATTTACGATTATTAAAAATATATATTAAAAAAATGAAATACCTTTATTTAACTATGCAAGTCAGTTTTATGAACACATTCTTATTTTCAATGACTGCCTAGGATCTGAAATTGTGTAATTTCTCTTGCGTTCATTGCACGCAGAGTCCGGGTAAATGCAACAGTTTGGGCTGACTGGCTCATTGCGAACTAATTTGCCAGAATTTTACGTAATTATGACATACATTGAAGGTTGTGCAATGTAACAAGAATATTTAGACTTAGGGATAGATAAAATACCGAACGGCTCCGTATTTCACTGAAATAAAACGTTTTGTTTTCGAAATTATAGTTTTCGATCATATTAATGACCAAAGGCTCATATTTCTGTGTGTGCGTATTTCTTATGTTATAATTAAGTTTGATTTGATAGAGCAGTCTGACTGAGCAGCAGCAGGCCTGTAATCATTCATTCAAACAGCACTTTTGTGCGTTTTGCCTGCAGCTCTTCGCAAGCACAGCTCTGTTTATGACTTCAAGCCTATCAGCCTAATGGCTTGTGTAACCAATGTGAAATGGCTAGCTAGAAATCGCTAATACTGTTTCAAACGTCACTCGCTTTTAGATTTGGAGTAGTTATTCCCCTTGCGCTGTGGAGCGATGGGTAACGATGCTTCGAGTGTGGCTGTTGTCGATGTGTTCCTGGTTCGAGCCCAGGTAGGGGCGAGCAGGGGGGCGGAAGCTCTACTGTTACACTGGTAATACTATAGTGCCTATAAGAACATCCAATAGTCAAAGGTATATGAAATACAAATGGTATAGAGAGAAATAGTCCTATAAATACTATATTAACTACAACCTAAAACCTCTTACCTTGAAATATTGAAGTCTCATGTTAAAAGGAACCACCAACTTTCATATGTTCTCATGTTCTGAGCAAGGAACTTAAACGTTAGCTTTTTTACATGGCACATATTGCACTTTTACTTCTCCAACACTGTTTTTGCATTACTTAAACCAAATTGAACATGTTTCATTATTTATTTGAGGCTAAATTGATTTTATATTAAGTTAAAATAAGTGTTAATTCAGTATTACAACAACAAAACGGTATTGGCTTTTTGGTCCTCCAATAATCGGTATCGGCGTTGAAAAATCATAATCGGTCGACCTCTAGTCCACATCACCAACAAATTAACATGGTCCAAACACACCAAGACAGTTGTGAAGAGAGCACAACACCTTTTCCCCCTTAGGAGACTGAAAAGATTTGGCATGGATCCCCAGCTATTCAAAAATTTCTACAGCTGCACCATCAAGAGCATCCTGACCGGTTGCATTAACACCTGTTATGGCAACTGCTCAGCATCTGACTGGAAGGCACTACAGAGGGTAGTGCGTACAGCCCAGTACATCACTGGGGACAAGCTTCCTGCCACCCAGGACCTCTATACCAGGCAGTGTCAGAGGAAGGCCCAACAAAAATTGTCAAAGACTCCAGCCACCCTAGTCAGACTGTTCTCTCTGCTACTGCACAGCAACTGGTACAGGAACGCCAAGTCCTGGACCAAAAGGCTCCTTAACAGCTTCTACCCCGCAGCCAGAAGACTGCTGAACAACTAATGGCCACCCAGACTATTTACATTGAACCCCCCTTTTGTTTTTAACACTGCTGCTACTCGTTGTTTAAGAAAAGTTTTACCGTAGTCACTGTACAATTTACCTCGATTAACCTGTACCCACACACATGGACTTGGTACCGGTAACCCCTGTATATAGCCTTGCTACTGTTATGTTAATTTCTTGTGTGCTGACAATGTAAAAATATTTCGTTCTGCCCCTGAACAAAGTAGTAAACCTACTGTTCCTAGGCCGTCATTGTAAATAAGAATTTGTTCTTAAGTTCTTAACTAAAAAATAATTCGGTGTTCCAGCACTGTATTTGACCTGCGCCAGCACCGGTAGCTCGAGCAAACTTAAAGCATGCATATTAGAAATCGTTTTCACATATATGGTATATGTCCGAATCAAACAGGTGTCGCAAAACTAACATGGTAGCTGTGATAAGCGATTTTCTATATGTATTTCTCCCACGTGGCGCAGCGGTCTAAAGCACTGCATCTCAGTGCTAGAGGCGTCACTACATACCATGGTTCGATTGCAGGCTGTATCACAACAGGCCGTGTTTGGGAGTCCCATAGGGCGGCGCAGAATTGGCCCAGCGTCGTCCGGGTGAGGGTTTGGCCGGGGTAGACCGCTGCGCCACTCGGGAGCCCCTAAACTTTTCTTAGCTGACTAGCCTAGTTAAATAAAGGTGAAATAAATTAAAAAGTCCCCCGTGATTTCAGATGTGTCGATGTAAACTGGATAATAAGGGAAGCCATTCTTGCAAAAGCATGTCAACGTTTTAAAATAACTATTATCTGTCTATCCACAATAATCGTATGGTTGTGTGCATGTAACCGTGGTCAAGTCTCGCACGTCAAAGCTGCAAAGTTTGAAAAACACATTATTGCAAGCCAGCCATTAGGCTACTGAAAATGATAACCAACATGACCCGCAACGTTGTTGATGCCAGTAAACTACGTTGACCGACGTTAGCTAATCCAATTTTGAAGAGGCTAACACTAATCAATGCTAGGTTTAGCTCGACACCATATGGCACATTTTGGAACCTAGCTACTTTAGCACGCTAACATTAATCGCAAACCTGTGGCATATGGTCTCACGTCTTAGCAACAAGCTAGCGAGTTGGCTTCATTATCGGATCTTTACATTTCACATTATTCACATCGACGGTCTTTAAAAAAAATGTATGTATTCCTGTAGAATGTTAAAACATAGCTACCCAACACCGTGCCGAGCTATTATTCCGCCACAGCTGAACTGATTTACCGCGCGTAAACTTTCAGAAAAATAACTACAACTGACTTACTGTACACGTTTTTATAAAATCATACCAATAAAGTAGTCACGACATTTGACTGTCACTCACCTCAAAACCACAAAAACTGCCATGCCCATATATGAACTGTCCGTGTACCTGCTGGCTAGAAGGATGAGTGATGTCCACTCCTGGACGGAGTACGATTATGATGGGCAGGAGGGATGACAAGACCCCAGTCAATTGTCCAGCGTCATCCGGGTTTGACCGTGATTGTAAATAAGAATTTGTTCTTAAAAAACTGACTTGCCTATTTTTTTATATATTTTTTTGTATGTTTGTTCTCTTTTGAATTTCAAAAATATTTAAATGAACCTAACATCAAAGCTCGTAAAACTGCTGCATTATACTTACGTCACTGTTACCTCCTAGCTTTTTCGCCGGTTGACGGACGTTAGTTGGCTGGCTGGCTAGGGAGAGAAATTAATCTCGGATCTAATTCGCTAGTTTTAGTGCTTAATTAACTACTTCCAGTCTTTGCCGATCCTGTGCAGACAACCCTACCAAATGGCCACACATCAACTTGGTTGAATCTCCAGGTTTACACCAGGTACTACACGTAGCTAGTTAGAAACACACAAGTGTTAGCAAGCGATTTACAGTGAATGAAGTGCTTCGAAAACAGAAATTAATCGAGTAACGTTAATAACCGGGAGTCGACAGCTTTCTAACTTTACGGTGTATAGTATGAAAACATGAGGTTCATCTAACCTGGTCCTTGGCCAGTTGATGAAACTTAATGTGGTGGTTTTCTCCTGATATAGTTCTAACAAAACGCTACTCAACAGCTTTTCAGCATTTTTTTGCTATAAAAACTGTGTTCGTTAGGCCATCTGAAGAAATGCCACGTTCAAGTGCAGATCGGGACGAGGCAACGCGGACATATTCTTCTTCTGTGGATTTTATGGCGGACTGGAAGTTTAAAAAATCTACTATGATTTCTATCTTCCTAGACCTTCTCTCCACCTTTGGCAGTGCATTAATTACCATAGCAATAAAGGCCACAAAGTCCACTTTCTTAACCTTTAAAATGTCAGGATCCTGCTGGTGAAAGGCAACCCCTGCAACCTGCAGTGTAGGCCTATCCACCACCATGGACTCTTCTGGTGCACCATTCAACCTCTCTACCCTTTTCACAGCTGCTGTATATGAAATGCTCTGTACAACCCTGACTTTGGCCACCTCATTCTCTTTCACCCTTGTGGGGCGTTTGAAAGACTTGGCTTCATGGTTCTCACCGCAATTGCAACATGTCACATATTCATCACTTTTATAACACAAAATATGATATTTTCCACAACTTGGACATCTCGGCTTTTCCCTTCTGCAAATACTTGACACATGACCAAAAGCTTTACAATGATCACACTGCGTTGGTCTTGGGATAAATGCTCTGACTCTGTAGTTAATATACTCTAACTGCACTTGAGAAGGGAGAGACTCCATATCAAAAAACAAAAGAACAGATAGACTCTTCACTTTTTAACACACGATTCATCCGACGTGCTTCAATCACTCTAGGAATATTTTTAATCTCTTCAAAATCGACTTCCCACGAGACGCCAGATGTAACCCCCTTGAGGGTTGTCCTGTTCCGAAGAGACGCACACAACACTTCAAACGTATCAAGTTGGTTAAGACACAACGCGCGTTCCTTCTGATCCGCAGAAGCACAGAAAATCAAAACAAGCCCGCCTCTCGTCATCCTTACAGCCTTCACTTTACCCAGCACTCTCTCCACCAGTTTGGATAACTCAAATGGTTTCTTCCAGATTGGTACTCTGCTCAGCTGCTCCTCATTAACAAACCATACTCCTACTAGATACGAAGGGTCATTCTCATCACTGTACACTATTTTCCTCAGTTTTCCATTATTTTGGACAATACTCCAATTCTCCTTGATTCTACCACCATTGTATTCAGAATCCACTTCATCGTCCACTTCTGCCATCTTTCATCCAAAACGTCCATTTGAATCTGCTCTTTGACTGATAATCGTGATGTACACTACAGTTCAAAAGTTTGGTGTCACTTAGAAATGTCCTTGTTTTTGAAAGAAAAGCACATTTGTTTGTCCATTAAAATAACATCAAATTGATCAGAAATACAATGTAGACATTGTTAATGTTGTAAATGACTATTGTAGCTGGAAGCGGCTGATTTTTCATGGAATATCTACATAGGTGTACAGAGGCCCATAATCAGCAACCATCACTCCTGTGTTCCAATGGCACATTGTGTAAGCTAATCCAAGATGATCATTTTAAAAGGCTAATTGATCATTAGAAAACCCTTTTGCAATTAAGTTAGCGCAGCTGAAAACTGTTGTTCTGCTTAAAGAAACAATACAACTGGCCTTCTTTAGACTAGTTGAGTATGTGGAACATCAGCATTTGTGGGTTCGATTGCAGTCTCAAAATGTCTATAAACAAAGAACTTTCCTCTGAAACTCTTGTTCTGAGAAATGAAGGCTATTCCATGTGAGAAATTGCCAAGAATCTGAAGATCTCGTATAACGCTGTGTACTACTCCCTTCACAGAACAGCGCAAATGGTCTCTAACCAGAATAGAAAGAGGAGAGGGAGGCCCCGGTGCACAACTGAGCAAGAGGACAAGTACATTGGAGTGTCTAGTTTGAGAAACAGACGCCTCACAAGTCCTCAACTGACAACTTCATTAAATAGTACCCGCAAAACACCAGTCTCAACGTCAAGAGTGAAGAGGTGACTCTGGGATGCTGGCTTTCTAGGCAGAGTTGCAAGGAAAAAACTATATCTCAGACTGGCCAATAAAAATAAAAGATTAAGATGGGCAAAAGAACACAGACACTGGACAGAGGAACTCTATCTAGAAGGCCAGCATCCCAGAGTCGCCTCTTCACTGTTGAAGTTGAGACTGGTGTTTTGCGGGTACTATTTAATGAAGCTGGCAGAAGGAGGGGTCCGCCCAGGGAGCCATACAAGCTAGAACCGCCACTGCATCCCCCTAACGTATGGCATATTAAAAACCTGTTGCCAATGAATTTAATGTTCATTTCTCTACCATAAACCGCGTCCAACGTCATTTTAAAGAATTTGGCAGTACGTCCAACCGGCCTCACAGCCGTAGACCACGTGTCACCACACAAACCAGGACCTCCACATCTGGCTACTCTTTTACTCCAGGACTTGGGGAGATTGAGGCCAAAAAATATGGTAATTTTTGCCCACTAGTTTTCCAATTGTAAAATAAAAAACAAGTGTATTATTTATTTCTATCCTATATCCATTTATATGCCTGGTTTCTATCAGTTATTATTAATAGAAATACACTTGTGTCATGTAGGTAATTAATCCAGACAACTTAAAGAGAATGGTTATTGTAAGTATTTCTAAAGGAAAGGATTGATCTGCAAATAAGCATAACCCTATAGTCAATGAAGACAATGTCATATCTCAAATCACATTTTATTGATTGCATGCACATATTTTGCAGATGTTATTGCGGGTGTAGCGAAATGCTTGTGTTCCTAGTTCCAACCCTGCAGTAATATCTAACCATTCACAACAATAAACACAAATCTAAAAGTACAAGAATGGAATGAAGAAATATATAACATTAGGACGAGCAACTTTGGAGTCTGGAATATAAATACAGTACATATGTGTGATTGGATGTATAGACGTTATGGACAGTATGTGGATAGAATATTTAGCATATCTGTAGAATACTGATGAGTCCTGACTCTAAACTTTAAATATGGTTAATTATCAGGTATCCTATTGAAATATTGAGTTCCATAGTCTGGTTTCTACACCATAAGTGAATGGTTGTCTGTAGGAGGAATGTATATGGTGGAGGCAATTAAGCTTGGAATGTACTGAGTGAAGGAAAGGCAATCACATGTTTACAGGCAGGGTGGAGAGATGTGGTTTAGTGAGGAGGCGGGCCGAGGTCAGGTCACATTAAGGGAGAAGGAACAGTTTATTGCCCGCATCACTTAACTTCCTGCCTAGCAATGAAGATGTCATGTTTAGAGAGAAGGAGGAGACTCTTGGGGTATATATATACTACCACTGGTGGAAATATGTATTTTTCTTATGCAGCTGTATGACCCAAGTGGATGAATAAACTTGGTTTGAGCCTTATTAAGCGTCCGTGAGTTTTGCACTGTTTATTTAGAACCTAACAATACGTAGGATAGAATAGTATACATACAGCAATAGTTGAATAGAATGGCCTGGACTAGAAAACAGTACATACATATGAAATGAGTAAAAAAGCATGTCAACATTATTAAAGTGACCAGTGTTCAATGCCTATGTTACATAGGGCAGCAGTCTCTAAGGTGCATGGTAGAGTAACCGGGTGATAGTCGGCTAGTGACAGTGACTAAGTTCAGGGCAGGGTAATGGGTGGAGGCCGGCTAGTGATGGCTTTTTAACAGTCTGATGGTCTTGAGATATAAGCTGTTTTTCAGTCTCTCTGTCTCAGCTTTGATGCACCTGTGCTGACCTAACCTTCTGGATGATAGCCGGGCTAACAGGCCGTGCCTCGGGTGGTTGATGTCCTTGATGATCTTTTAAGCCTCCCTGTGACATCGGGTGCTGTGGATGTCCTGGAGGGCCGGCAGTGTGCCCCCAGTGATGAGTTGGGCAGACCACATCACCCTCGGGAGAGCCTTGCGTTTTTTATGTACAGTTGCTGTACCAGGTGGTGATACATCATGACAGGATGCTCTCAATGGTGCATCTGTAAACGTTTGTGAGGGTCTTAGGGGCCAAGCCATATTTCTTCAGCTTCCTGAGGTTGAAGAGGCGCTGTTGTGCCTTCTTCACCACACTGTCTGTGTGGGTGGACCATTTCAGATGGTCAGTGATGTGTTCACCGAGGAACTTGAAGCTTTTCACCTTCTCCACTGTGGCCCGTCAATGTGGATGGGGGAGTGCTCCCTCTGCTGTCTCCTGAATGTTGACATTGTTGGAGAGGTTATTTTTCTGGCACCACTCCGCCAGGGCCCTCTTCTCCTCCCTGTAGGCTGTCTCGTCATTGTTGGTGATCAGGCCTACCACTGTTGTGTCGTCTGCAAAATTGACGGTTGAGTTGGAGGCGTGCATGTCCACGCAGTCATGGGTGAACAGGGAGTACAGGAGGGGGCTGAGCATGCACCATTGTGGGGCACGTGTGTTGAGGATCAGCGTAGTGGAGGTGTTGTTTCCAACCTTCACTACCATTCTATCTGGAGGCTCAACCTTCACTACCATTCTATCTGGAGGCTCCATGCCCGGCTTTGCCCCCCTCTAGAGCTGGCCCTGTACATGGATCAACTCAGCCACAGTATTTTATTGTTTAGGCTGCGTATTGGGTATTCATGATACAAGACAAAGACACAATTAAAGACATTTTATTATTTTTCAAGAGACAATTTAACATAATCCACATAATCATACAACATGAACAATCTTTGGACACACCTACTCATTCTGGGGTTGTTCTTTATTTTTACTATTTTCTACATTGTAGAACAATAGTGAAGATATCAAAACAATTAAACAACACATATGGAATCATGTAGTAACCAAAAAGCTGTTAAAAACTCTGCTGAATCGGTGTCCCGAAACCGAGATGCAATAATGTGACTGGAATGACGTTGTAAACCACAGCCAACTTTCCGGGACATAGACATGTCTTATATGGGCAGACAGCTTAAATTTATGTTAATCTAACCGCAGTGTCCACTTCACAGTAGCTATTACAGTGAAAAATACCATGCGATTGTTTGAGAATTGTGCACAACAACAAAATACTTTTATCATGGCTACTGGTTTGATACATTCACCTCTGAAGGTAAATAATGTACTTACATTCAGTAATCTTGCTCTGATTTGCCATCCTGAGGGTCCCAGAGATAAAATGGAGTGTAGTTTTGTTTGATAAAATCCATTTTTATATTCAAATGTAGGAACTGGGTTCTACAGTTTGACCCCACTGATGTCTCTGGCTCCACACCCACCCCGCCCGGCCATCTAGATGTGTGAAGGTTAGTGTCTTTTCTGTAGGGAAGATGGTCCATCATGTATGACATTCCTGGGAGTGTGTAAATGTATATTTTTTATTACCATACGGTCGCGGCCGGTTACGACAGAGCCTGGGCGCGAACCCAGAGTCTCTGCTGGCACAGCTGGCGCTGCAGTACAGCGCCCTTAACCACTGCGCCACCCGGGAGGCCGAGAGTCACATTTTTTTACTTAAAAATGTATGCCAAATAAAATAACTTTGCTTTCAAAGTTTAACAAGCCATACAACTCTTTGCACAAGGACGACCTTTAACAATTTACACTGAAAAAACACATTACTGAAAGAACTGTGCAGATGCAAAGTTTGGTAACAGAATTTCAGTCAAATCTCCCTCCGTTTTTTACGTGACCACATTTTCAAATTAAGATTCAAAGATGTCTGGGAAAGAAAGATGTGTCAGGCATGACACCTTGGGCACGGATACATTTTGTCTAGTCGGTGACCATCGTTGGTCATCTCCTTTCAAAGTGTGTTGCATTATGGGGCTAGAAATGATCCGACTTGCGCCTACACGTCAACTGCATGAACTTTACAAAATCCATGTGATGAAAGATTATGCCGTTTTTTATGAAGTCACCTTCAAGTCGCTTCATGCAGCCATCACCCGCCTAGTAGGAGGCACTATTTGTCAACCAATCACGATCCAAAGACGTGACTGAAAAAGGAAGCAACTTTGCAGTGATTCTGAAGCTACAGGGGATACTAATTAAAGTGACATTTGAGACATCTCTCTAACCAATTCATTATGTACACGCTATTATTTTCAGTTGGTGAGTGTGTGATATGTGGATATATAAAAGTTTATTTAACATGAATAAAGATCAACCTTTCTAAACAATAGCAGCTATTTTTCATACTGCCATGTTGATCTGAGAACTTCTGTTGGAAAACCACTACAGTGTCTGACGTTTGGCTCACAGATGCACCTCCCTCGACTTCACTCGCCGACTTTTGTCTAAAATTGGCTTCGTTAGCCTTACTTTGAAAAAATAGCTTTTGGATATTGAAGTGAAGTGGATTTACACCCGGTAAAAGAATTGCAGTAACATAATTTCATCATGTACTACGTAGAAATGCATAGTTATGGATATGAACGTCATTCTCTTCATGGTGATAAATCCTAAATATGAACACACAGGTATCACTATGCAATATCCTCCGTATCCTCCGTACTCCATATTTATGTATATTCTACACACTGGCTATTATTTTTAACGAGCTCCACCCCAAAATAAGAACAAATTTGGTTGGTCCGGACATCTATGTTTCACACGTTTTGACATTACAGCAAAGTAAACCTCAGTAGAGTACAGTACAGTAGAGTACAGCACAGAACAGTACAGTAGACTTCAGTATAGTACAGTACAATAGAGTACGGTAAAGTAGAGTAGAGTTCAGTACAGTACAGTACTGTATTTAAACATTGAATTTAAAGCGTACCAATTTTTTTTTAAAGAGGTCTGTGGACCAAGACGGAACAAATTTCAGCTACTTTTCAACGTCCATGGACGTTCGGTGTCGGTTGGTTGGTTACAGTAAATGGAAAGAGAGGAGGCTCATGGGTAGGTGTCAGTAAGAGCCGGGAGAGGTGACATTAACTGGAGAGTGAGAGAGGCAGAGAGAGGGAAAGAGAAAGAGGGGTTGTCCAGACTGTTTTCACACTTGCTTTGACCACCAGATGACAGAAAGAGAAAGAAAACATTATAAGTTGAACATAACAATATGTCAGTGAAAGGGAGGACTGTAGCAGGTGGCCAAACTGGAGTTTGTGACTACTTTAATTTCCCATTGTAGCCATTAGCAATGATTCCGTTACTGATTTTTCAGATATTCCGTTAGTTTGAATCACTTAATAATTCATAAACGCAGTAGATATGAGTAAAAACATTATAACTAATTGTTAGGTCTACCTTTACTTGTTACCTCTGAACTTTCATCATCCCCTCTCACGAGGGAGAGAAATTAGAAAATATCTGTGGGTTTTAACAGAATTTCATGGCACAGGTCAATGTTTCTTAAACTTACACAAGGCAAATCATTTCTCCAAAATGGAATATGAGTGTTGATTTTAGTTGGCAGGGGTCTTTATTTTTAAGAGTTTTTCTGGTAGATACAGCTGAAGTCGGAAGTTTACATACATCTGAGCCAAATACATTTAAACTCAGTTTTTCACAATTCCTGGCATTTAATCCTATAAAAATGCTCTGTCTTAGGGCAGTAAAGATCACCACTTTATTTAAAGAATGTGAAATGTCAGAATAATAGTAGAGAGAATGATTTATTTCAGCTTTTATTTCTTTCATCACATTCCCAGTGGGTCAGAAGTTTACATACACTCAATTAGTTTTTGGTAGCACTGCCTTCAAATTGTTTAACTTGGGTCAAACGTTTCAGGTAGCATTCCATAAGATTCCCACAATAATTTGGGTGAATTTTGGCCCATTCCTCCTGACAGAGCTGGTGTAACTGAGTTAGGTTTATAGGCTTCCTTGCTCGCACACACTTTTTCAGTTCTGCCCACAAATGTTCTGTAGGAATGAGGTCAGGGCTTTGTGATGGCCACTCAAATACCTTGACTTTGTTGTCCTTAAGCCATTTTGCCACAACTTTGGCAGTATGCTTGGGGTCATTGTCCATTTGGAAGACCCATTTGCGACCAAGCTTTAACTGATGTCTTGAGATGTTGCTTCAATATATCCACATAATTTTCCTCCTCATGATGCCATCTATTTGGTGAAGTGCACCAGTCCCTCCTGCAGCAAAGCACCCCAACAACATGATGCTGCCACCCCCGTGCCTCACGGTTGGGATGGTGTTCTTCGGCTTGCAAGCCTCACCCCTTATTCCTCCAAACAAAATGATGGTCATTATGGCCAAACAGCTCTATTTGTGTTTCATCAGACCAGAGGACATTTCTCCAAAAAGTACGATCTTTGTCCCCATGTGCAGTTGCAAACCGTAGTCTGGCTTTTTTATGGCAGTTTTGGAGCGGTGGCTTCTTCCTTGCTGAGCGGCCATTCATGTTATGTCAATATAGGACTCGTTTTACTGTGGATATAGATACTTTTGTACCTGTTTCCCCCAGAATCTTCACACGGTCCTTTAATGTTGTTCTGGGATTGATTTGCACTTTTCGCACCAAAGTACTTTCATCTCTAGGAGACAGAACGCGTCTCCTTTCTGAGAGGTATGACGACTGCGTGGTCCCATGGCATTTATACTTGTGTACTATTGTTTGTACAGATGAATGTGGTACCTTCAAGCATTTGGAAATTGCTCCCAAGCATGAACCAGACTTGTGGAGGTCTACAAAAAAAAATTCATAGGTCTACAAATTGTCCCATGATGTCAAGCGAAGAGGCACTGAGTTTGAAGGTAGGCCTTGAAATACATCCACAGGTACACCTCCAATTGACTCAAATTATTTAAATTAGCCTATCAGAAGCTTCTAAAGCCATGACATCATTTTCTGGAATTGTCTAAGCTGTTTAAAGATACAGTCAACTTAGTGTATGTAAACTTCTGACCCACTGGAATTGTGATACAATGAATTATTGTCATGCCCTGGCCATAGAGAGGCTTTTATTCTTTATTCTGGTTTGGCCAGGGTGTGACTAGGGTGGGCATTCTATGTTCCTTTTTCTATCTTTTTGTGGTTGAAAAACGAGTTTTAATGACTCCAACCTAAGTGTATGGTAACTTCCGACTTCAACTGTATTTTCTAATTCCCCTTTTCCATCTGTTTGACCAGAAATCAAAGCCTTCGCTTATTCCTAATATTTAGGATAGAAAATGGTTGAAAATTGTATGTATGCCTTAATTTCTCAAAAATATAGACGCTGCATTTGACACCTGATTTGACATGCTCCTATGAACTTCACATGTAGGTGCTCATGGGTCCTTTTACATGGGCCAGTTGGTTTCTGCTCACTCGCCAACACCTTATTTGTCAAGAGAGCAGAAACAGACTGGCACACAGGCTAATGGTAAACCACAGTGGTAAAACAACTGCAATACACCTTTTTCACAAAGGGAAGCTACCACCTCTACCATAAGCCATTATGTGGCTGCCTGCCTGACCAACTCTGTACTGCATGGTCATCTCTAAAAATGTGACAGCTTTAAAGTTACTTACACACTGGGTTCTTACTGAGACATGCTGGCACCATTTAGATATTCCACTCTGCTGTTGTGTCATAAGTC
The DNA here is from genome assembly GCF_023373465.1 of Oncorhynchus keta. NCBI lineage: Eukaryota > Metazoa > Chordata > Actinopteri > Salmoniformes > Salmonidae > Oncorhynchus > Oncorhynchus keta. Next base: position 41,521,711 of record NC_068449.1, on the reverse strand, counting down.
CTCAAGTGTGTCTGCGTCATAATATAACACAGTATGTGCTGTCCTTGAGTAAAAGTGGAGTATATGATTAAAATGGAGAAGCACTTTAATCAGACTTTATTCAAGGAATATGTCCCAAATGACACCATATTCCCTTTATAATTCACTACATTTGACCATGGCTGCTATACGCTGAGTGTACAACACTTTGTAATATTGAGTTGCACCCCCTTTTGCCCTCAGAACAGCCTCAATTCGCCGGGGCATGGACTCCACAAGGTGTCGAAAGCGTTCCACAGGGATGCTGGCCCATGTTGACTCCAATGCTTCCCACAGTTGTGTCAAGTTGGCTGGTTATCCTTTGGGTGGTGGGCCATTCTTGATGCACACAGGAAACTACTGATTGTGAAAAACCCAGCAGTGTTGGAGTTCTTGACACACTTAAACCGATGCGCCTGCCACCTACTACCATACTGTGTTCAAAGGCACCTAAATATTTTGTCTTGCCCATTCACCCTCTGAATGATACACATACACGATCTGCATCTCTATTGTCTCAAGGCTTAAAAATCATTTTTTAATCTGTCTCCACACCTTCAGCTACTGATTGAAGTGAATTTCACAAGTAACATCAATTAGGTAACCTGGTAACCTGGATTCACCTGGTAAGTCTATGTCATGGAAAGAACAGGTGTTCCCAATGTTTTTCACACTTGGTGAGACCAATAACTGCAGCATTGGAGGTGCTGTACACAAATATTCGTCACTCCAACGTTTTGCTTGACTAATTACATTGTCAGAGATAAGAGGATCAGAGTGGATATGGACTCTGTGGCCACATCTCATTAGCTGTTCAGGAATTATACTGTCTATTCATATCATATCAGAAATATAGTAAGGGCACACAAAATCACATTAATGATACTTTACCTTAAGGGCCATTGATGCATTGTTAATGATAGTCCCAGACTTCCTGGCCAACATCTGAGTTGAAGAAACAAAGTTGATCAAGAACGGGAGTGGGAAACCAATTAGGGGATGAACTCTATTTTAAGTGTTTCACCAAATTAGTCTGATATTAGTAATAACTAGTAACTGCTCACTATTAAATTGAAGGTGCTGGTGCACTCCCTATCTACATAAAAGACAGATGATTATAATAAAAGCCAACTCAAGTTCGACTGAAAGAGTTCAGAGTGGAAGGATGCATTGTATGGTAAGCAGCACTAATTAAGACTACACTTTGTGGTAATTTGGTCAGTATATGGGTAACCCAGGAGTAGTGGGTAGAGGTTAGCGTCCTACGTCCCATGGCTCAATGCAATGCAGTTAATCTGGGTGGGAGGGCAGAGGAAGGGAAAACAACATGTCAGTCAAATGACCGCAGCATCTCTCACTGTCTCTCTCTCTCTCTCTCTCTCTCTCTCTCTCTCTCTCTCTCTCACACACACTCTCTCTCTGTCTCTGTCTCTGTGTCTCTCTCTCTCACTCCCCCATGCCCCTCTCTATAGGCTACAATAGGATAATCAGGTAACAACGGGGGCAGAATGGACATATGTCTTCCTGTAATCCTTAGGTCAGAGGTCATGTGGAGTGTACTCCGTGGAGGGATGAGGGAGATGGTGTGGGTCAGCCTGCTCACGAGGTACATGCTGCGGGTGTTGACGTCGGTCTCCTTGTAGTCCAGTTTGGAGTCGAAATGGACGAACCTGGGAGAGGATGATGATGGGTGGTGGTGTTCCAGGTTGTCATTTTTGCAGTTGCTCTGGGAATCTTAGATTGCTATCATATTAATATGTTTTTTTAGGTGTGAGATATGGCTGCATAAAGGGACGACTTGGAGCACCACCAATGGCTTCTCGTTGACACCTCAGTCAAGTTAGTCTGGTTGTACCAGACATTGCACCACCAAATTCTCATTCAAGTCAACCCTCGTCCACTTCCAGATCAGTGTCAAAGTTGAGGTAGACAAGAATGCTTATTCACAGGGCCTGAGCAAGGTGCTGTGCAGATGAGCCTTATACCTGTGACCAAACTGTCTATACTGTGGGTCTTCTGAGGGTGACACCGACCTACATATCAAGGCAGGATCTTAGTGACCTCCATTAAGGGGATTGGTTGGTGACAGAGTGGAGGTAAGCCCATGGAATTCTGGGATTTTGGAATGTACAGTGACTGCTGGAGATTTACAGTGAGTTGAGAGAGAAGTGCTAAATCATTTTAAAATGTAAGTAGTTGTTGTTACTGTAGGTTTACAGTGATTAACAACAGTGCCATAGCTATTTAGAGACAGTGGGTGCAAATCAAATGCTGGAAATGAGCCCAAGCTAAAGTGCGGTGGCTCAATGCGCCTTCTTACTTCAATGGGTAAAATGTTTTAATTGCATTAGTCCCTACACAAATAAACGAGTTGATGAGAGTGAAACAAGACCAGGAAAAATCTCAACTTGAAACAACATTGAAGAATATCTCTACATGGTCAAACTCCTAGGCCAGACCTTCCACTCGGTTCTTCTTGGTCCCATCCTTCACTTTGGTCTCAATAGCTATTAAGATACACGTTAGCCTGGTTACATCAAACTGAATACTGGTGAGCACAGCGTTTAGTCTGGCTACATAAACATATGATTAGCTTCAATAAGCCCTACCTAGTACAAGGAGATGTGTCATAGGGGGATGTAATTGCACACTAGATCATGTGAGGTGATTTGTGCCTAGATTAACAGGATTAGTAGGTGTGGGTAGAGGAGAGTCCACGGAAGAGAGCAGCAGGACCCTTTGAACTCACTATCTGAGAGGAACATCTAGTCTATATATACACTCGGCATGGCTAGTGAACGATCACTGACCTACACGCGGGATGATCAGTATGGTTGTGGGCTATAAACTACTGTGCTCATAGACCATGTCATAGAAATACATCGAGTACAGAAATGTATGGCGAGAGGTTAGAAAGGGATTAGCAAGAGATAAAGCCTTGAATAGTGTTTTTATGCAGCCTTTGAAAATACTAGTATTCTACTGGTACTCTAGTTTAACAGTGTTGGAATGTTAATGTGAGTCAATTGCTCTCAAATCATACAAATTGGTTAAGGTTAGGATTAGATTTAGGGTTAAGGGTAGTTTTGAGTGGGGAAGCTCAGGCATAGAGTTAGTGGACCATCATTGGGAGGTTCTGGGAACCATTCAGATCTGTATAATAAACATCCGTTTTCTGTTGAAGAAGGAGCACTCTTTCATTCTCAAGATGCCCAGTAGAGGTCAGTAGTAAACCATAAGAAACAGCCAGTGTGGCCATTGAGTTCTTTCAGTCTTCATGGATATCTGTTGCTGTAACTTGGGCTCCATATTTGGCAAAGGCCTACAATGTATAAAATATAGAATATCATGATTTTCCACACACAATATCAGTACAATTGTCAAATGAATACATATTATACTACACATCATGAATATGCGATGACATAGATTGTACAACTTATAGAGTGTATCTGAGTGCCTTGAAAATCATATTCACAATGAATAAGTGATCCCTTTATCAAGACATGACAGAACAGTAAATACATCAACATTCAACACTTTCTCATGCAAATCCCTTCCCTTTTCAAATTGATTCTTCTCCTCGGCCTACCAGCCAAAGTGACATCAGCTGCATCATTAACCATAAAACAGACGATTTGAGAACAAGTCTACACCATTTGAGAGCAGTGGGTCCTGAAAAAACACTTTACTTTAGTATGATCTTTTCACTTTGTCTGTCGCTGAACACACATTGCTCAGTGTGTTCAGCGTAATGATGGCTTTTTTACACACACACACACACACACACACACACACACACACACGCGCACACACACACACACACACACACCACACACACACACGCACACATACACACACACACGCCTCCCTCAAGAAGCAGTGCTTCAAGGAACTCAATCAAGACATGGGCAATATGATCCAATCCCAGCAGTGATTACTAATTAGCAAAGCCCTATAAGCTAGGCCCTTCTTTTCTGGCAAGACATCGCACTAGAGGAAACCAGAGGAACTCTTGGATTTGTGTAATTAATCATTAATGTGCAAGCAGAGCGTGGAGTCTAGAGAGAAGTGTTACATGATATTATTTGGTAGGCGGATAATCTTTGTTCTGAAAATTTACAGCTGTAGTTAGAGATCCCTGAAAAGGTAGCATGTCATGGTAAGATGCTGCAAGGTGTGAATTCCCTTTATAATATGTCCAGGGAGGCTACAGCACATGTGTTCAAAAGCTGGAAGTTAAGTACCGGGGAAGCTAATTTTGACTTTATTAGTTGATGGGAACTTCTCTCTTTCCATCACTTTAGAAATGAGGACCGTTTCAAATAAACACTTCACTTTGCAGCACGATTGTATCCTCTAGTGCTTTTCTCATGTTTCTGGCTGATAAGAACCCTCGGAAACAAACCTGTTGGTACCGGACACACACACACATACACACACTGCGGGGGCTTGGCAAGGGAGAGAGTGCACGTCAATGGAAAGAGTGCACGTCAATGGAAAAAGAGTGCACGTCAGGATAGTGGAGCCCATGGACAGAAATAACAATTCAGTCACCAAAGCGACATATGCCTAACATTTATTTGAGTTAAGGCTGGTTTATACCTGTTCTAACGACATGTTTTCAGACCTCTAGAATGTGTCTACAGATCAAGTATACACCAGCCTTTACAATAGAAAGCTATGTTGGTTCTACCATCCTGAACAAACTGGTTTTCTCTCTCCATATTTGCCACACAGAGAGGGTAGCTACAGTAATAGCAGGAATCAGTCGAAAGGGTCCTAAATGTTCATAACAAAGAAGATGCATTAACATTATAAGCCAGAAAATGGTCCGTATCATCTATTAATACTTGTGTATGAAATGTGGTTGTGCAGCAGTGTGGTTGTGATGTGTAAATTGAGTAAATATTACTATGCGGCTCTTCCAATGCCCTGGGCGGCTGCTGACAACACAATGACTTTCCCGTCCAGTCGGCAAATGATGATGCAGGCTTTAATTCTACTGGAAATGGTAATGCTGTGGATGAATAAAAACAATATTATTACTATTATTACTGTTAAAAATCGCAGTCAGTATAGTGAAGCTGATGTTGTTGTTGTAAAATATACAAAGTACTCAGCAGTGGAGGCTTGTCCAAAATAAACATGCAGCTTATATGAAAACTTCTTCGGGCTAGGGGGCAGGATACTGAATTTCTGCCTGACTGACGTGCCCAAAGTAAACTGCCTGTTACTCAGGCCCAGAAGCTAGGATATGCATATAATTGATAGAATTGAATTAGATAGAAAACACCTTGAAGTTTCTAAAACTGTTAAAATAATGTCTGTGTGTATAACAGAACTGATATGGCAGGCGAAAACCTGAGGAAAATCATTTTTTTAAGGTCACAGTCCATTCCAATAGAAGTTTACAGGTCTATATATCCAAATTCCTCCCAGTTTCCAGTTCCTATGGCTTCCACTCGATGTCAACAGTCTTTATACAGAGTTTCAGACTTGTTTCTTGAAAAATGAACGAGTAACGTTATTTGTAGTTTATCCAAGGTATTGTCCTTAGGAAAGGGAGGCGTTTGGCGCGCGTGAATGAGGGCACACTCTTAATTATTTTCTATTCTATTCCTCTTCCTCTATTCTATATCTATAAACCTTGCCAAAACATTTCAAACTGCTTTTGTAATACAACTTTAGGTATGTTATAAACTAAATAATCGATCAAATTGAAGACGGGATGATCTGTGTTCAATGCAGGAAGAAAACAAACTGACGTTACCTTTCTGGTCACGCGCCTCTATGTAACAGTACACTTGAAGTGACCCTCGTTTTGAACAGGGCTACTTTTTCATTACACAAAGTAAAAACCTCAACCAATTTCTAAAGACTGGTGACATCTAGTGGAAGCGGTAGGAACTGCAAGAAGGTCCCTTAGAAATCTGGATTCCCAATGAAAACCCATTGAAAAGAGTGTGAAAAATCTGAATGGTTTGGTTTCGGGGGCAGGTTTTCATCAAGGATCTCTCTGGACTTGATGCTGACTAGTCTCCCTGTTACTGAAAAACATCCCCACAACATGATGCCGCCACCACCATGCTTCACCGTAGGGATGGTGCCATGTTTCCTCCCGACGTAACGCATTCAGGCCAAAGAGTTCAATCTTGGTTTCATCAGACCAGAGAATCTTGTTTCTCATGGTCTTAGAGTCTTTGTGCTTTTTGGCAAATTCCAAGCGGGCTGTGATGTGCTTTTCATTGAGGAGTGGCTTCTGTCTGGCCACTCTACCATAAAGGCCTGATTGGTGGAGTGCTGCAGAGATGGTTGTCCTTCTGGAAGGTTCTCCCATCTCCACAGAGGAATTCTAGAGCTCTGTCAGAGTGACCATCGAGTTGTGGGACCTTATATAGACAGGTGTGCACCTTTCCAAATCATGTTCAATCAATTGAATTTACCACAGGTGGACTCCAATCAGGTTGTAGAAACATCTCAAGGATGATCAATGGAAACAGGATGCACCTGAGCTAAATTTTGAATCTCATAGTGTAACGGATGTGAAACGGCTAGCTTAGTTAGCGGTGTGCGCTAAATAGCGTTTCAATCGGTGACGTCACTTGCTCTGAGACCTTGAAGTAGTAGTTCCCCTTGCTCTGCAAGGGCCGCGGCTTTTGTGGAGCGATGGGTAACGATGCTTCGAGGGTGACTGTTGTTGATGTGTGCAGAAGGTCCCTGGTTCGCGCCCGGGTATGGGCGAGGGGACGGTTTAAAATTATACTGTTACATTGATGCTGTTGACCCGGATTACTGGTTGCTGCGGAAAAAGGAGGAAGGTCAAAAGGGGGGTGAGTGTAACGGATGTGAAACGGCTAGCTTAGTTAGCGGTGTGCGCTAAATAGCGTTTCAATCGGTGACGTCACTTGCTCTGAGACCTTGAAGTAGTAGTTCTCCTTGCTCTGCAAGGGCCCCGGCTGTTGTGGAGCGATGGGTAACGAGGCTTCGTGGGTGACTGTTGTTGATGTGTGCAGAAGGTCCCTGGTTCGTGCCTGGGTATGGGCGAGGGGACGGTTTAAAATTATACTGTTACAATAGCAAAGGGTCTTTATACTCATGTAAATAAGGTATTTCTGTTTTTTATTTTTTACAAATTTGCAGAAATGTCTAAAAACCTGTTTTTACTTTGCTGAGATGGATTTCGTTTTATCCATTTAAGAATAAGGCTGTAACGCAACAAAATGTTGGAAAGGTCAAGGGGTCTGAATACTTCCGAAGGCACTGTATATGACATTAATATATATATATATATATATATATATATATATATATATATATATATATATATATATATATATATATATATATATATATATATATATATATATATATATAAAAACAGTTCCAATACAACAGACCTGTTAGGATATGTAAAATAAAATTATAGCCAAAGCAATACGCACCTGTCATGTTTGCAGCAGGTGTGCTAAAACTATCACTAGTGCAAAAGGTCGAAGGCCACTGAAGTATCATCATTCATGACAAAGTCACAAAAAAAGTTGAAGACATACCACATCAAAATACCATTTAATCTGTGAAGGGCTGGCTTACTGATTAAATACTTTGACAACCCTTGAAGCCATATGTTTTCAGAAGCTCTCACCTCTTTTTACTCACTAGCCTACCATGACATTTCCACAGTTCTATTTCAAAACTGTTTCAATTCTTTTCATTTAAAAGTAAATAAGATCAAATGTTTTATTTCACTTATTCAGATTCCCAAATTGTGACTGCAAGCAAAGGCATTCTTTTGATCTATAGTAAAGTGTGTGCATGGAAGATAAATTGACGTTTCCAATTAAATTAATTTGCATGAGTCATAAGTCTAGACAGGCCAAAATAACTTTGTAAGACTTTAACCTGTTAAGTCGACCCTCTACTTTTTTGAACATTCTGTTAAAAATCGCGCAACATTTCAGCGCCCTGCTACTCAGGCCAGGAATATAGTATATGCATATGATTAGTATGTGTGGATAGAAAACACTCTGACGTTTATAAAACTGGTTAAATCACGGCTGTGACTATAACAGAACGTGCATTTCATCGAAAAGTGCATGAAAATCTGATCACTGAAAATGGAAATAAATATCCATGCGCGACTTCAAGGAATTGTTCAAAGTGAACCGAATTAAATGAGGCCGAGGTTCCAGTGCCTACAGCTTCCACACGTTGTCTAGTCTTGTCATTTGATTCAGCTTTGATTCTTGGTCTAACCGAATCAAGGGAATCGATTCCCTCCGGTCTCCGACCGGATGTTTTGGTCGAGCTCTATCCAAGACATTTTTTTCACAACGAGTGTAGCTTTAATTCAATACCCTGCATGTGTATTTTAATGAACGTTTGAGTTTTAACTAATACTATTAGCATTTAGCGTAGCGCATTTGCATTTCCAGAGCTCTAGATGAGACGCCTGCATGCCAGGTAGGAGCAAGAGGTTAAATAACTTACCTTGGATCTGCAAAGACACCTGACTAGACAAGTTTAATGTCAATGTCAGGATGTTGTACGGTGAAATTACGCCTAGATACTGATCTGGGGTTAGTTTTTCATTTCCCCCACTAATGGTTAAGGTTAGGATTGGGGGAAAGGAAGCTGATCCTAGATCTGTGCCTAGGGTAAACTTCACCTATTAGCTTCAGACCCTCGCTATCTGACTGACAGCTAGCAAGATGAAAAGACATTAGAGTGAGAGAGGTGATGTGGTGGACATATCTGCACATTTGGGATGTAGTACACAATTTTTGGGGACCACTTTTTGGTGTGTGGGGCTACTTTCAGAACTACTGGTTAAAAGTACACAAAACTACCAGAGAATATGTTTAAAGATTTTTTTTTAAATGGTGTTAATACAGATAGAGGTTTTCAACCTTCTCTGATTTCAACATACATTTTAAATGTCATATTATTCTTAAACAAACACTTAATCACGTTAACAGATTAAATATAATAAACTGTTTAACCTGTTGCGACGAGCAATCCCGTATCCGGGAGCGTAATTATAGCCTCAAGCTCATTACCATAACGCAACATTAACTATTCATGAAAATCGCAAATGAAATGAAATAAATATATTGGCTCACAAGCTTAGCCTTTTGTTAACAACACTGTCATCTCAGATTTTTCAAAAATGCTTTTCAACCATAGCTACACAAGCATTTGTGTAAGAGTATTGATAGCTAGCATAGCATTAAGCCGAGCATTCAGCAGGCAACATTTTCACAAAAACAAGAAAAGCATTCAAATAAAATCATTTACATTTGTAGAACTTCGGATGTTTTCAATGAGGAGACTCTCAGTTTGATAGCAAATGTTCAGTTTTTCCAAAAAGATTATTTGTGTAGGAGAAATCGCTCCGTTTTGTTCATCACGTTTGGCTGAGGAAAAAAAACGAAAATTCAGTCATTACAACGCAAACTTTTTTCCAAATTAACTCCATAATATCGACAGAAACATGGCAAACGTTGTTTAGAATCAATCCTCAAGGTGTTTTTCACATATCTATTCGATAATAAGTCACTCGTGGCAGTTTGGTTTCTCCTCTGTTCAAAATGGAAAAATGCACGCACCTGGAGATTACGCAATAGTTTCGACGGAGGACACCGAGCGGACACCTGGTCTCCACCAAACCACAATAAGCACAGCCATTTTCCAGCAAAATATAGCATTCACAAAAAGCATAAATAAAGACAAGATGAATCACTAACCTTGAATTATCTTCATCAGATGACACTCATGGGACTTCATGTTACACAATACATGCATGTTTTGTTTGATAAAGTTCATATTTATATCAAAATATCTGAGTTTACATTGGCTATTTAGATTCACTAGTTTCAAAAACATCAAGTGATTTTGCATAGCCACATTGTTTCAACAGAAATACTCATCATAAATGTAGATGATAATACAAGTTATACACATGGAATTATAGATATACCTCTCCTTAATGCAACCGCTGATTCAGATTTCAAATAAGGTTTACGGAAAAAGCAACCCATGCAATAATCTGAGACAGCACTCAGAACAGTAGCCAAATTAGCCTCCATATTGGAGTCAACAGAAACCAGAAAATACATGATAAATGTTTCCTTACCTTTGATGAACTTCATCAGAATGCAGTCCTAGAAATTCCAGGTCCACAATAAATGCTTGATTTGTTCGTAAATGTCCGTTATTTATGTCCAATTAGCTACTTTGGTTAGCGCGTTTGGTAAACAATTCCAAAGTCACAAAGTGCGTCCACTATAACGTGACGAAATGTCCAAAAGTTCCGTAACAGTCAGTAGAAACATGTCAAACGATGTACTAAATCAATCTTTAGAATGTTGTTTACATATATCTTGAATAACATTCCAACCGGAGAATTAGAATTACTTCAGATGAGCGGTGAAACGCAAGTCCTTCCCCTGTGAACGCGCCTGGTGAACGCATGGTCCACTCATGGCTATGGTGACTATTTCCTGTGTCAATCGACCCCCCTTCACATTAGAGTCATCAGACAAAGTTCTATTGACTGCTGACATCTAGTGGAAGGCATAGGAAGTGAAAACTCATCCATATCTCGCTGTAATTTCAATGAGACCTTGGCTGAAAATCTGCCAAGTTGGATAGCTAGCAAGCAAGGGATCGCCAGCCAGTATAGTAATGGAACATTTAGAACGAACGACTGGGTTGCGTCCATAGATAGAGAACAAAAAGACGTAATGACTGGGTCGCGTCTCTGGCAATCGAACCGATAGAAAGAACGACCAGCCGGCTTGGGTAGCAACCTTAGTTTTGTGTCGGGACTATATCTTGTGGAAGGATGAAATAGTATGAATATATTCATCAGAATAACATTTGTAAATGAAAATATGTCAATCATTATTTTAATATGTTGGTATATATTGAATATATTGGCACCCGTATGAAAGTGATAATGCCCTCAAAGCTGGTGTTTGGAGGATATTTTGGCACGTCTCAGGCCTAACAATACCAGTGCCAATATATCCAGTGCCAATATGTATGACAAGATAAAGAATAGTATACCAAGTGCATTGGTTGGTTTAATAAATAGTGAAGTTGTAAGATAATATGTAGTTATATTTCCTAATTTGTTTATTGGTAGCAGCAAGAAGAAAGTCAATTGATCTAATATCCCGGTTAAAATGCTGTATAGAATCATGATAGAAAAACATGTTAGAAGGCCAGCTGCAGAAAGAGTTTGGAAAGTAGTTTTTCTGGAATTGGATGGAAATAAAGATATGGAAAACAGATAAGATACTGTATGACAGAGACCACTGATGTTGGGGTGGGGATGTTAAAGGGGGGGTGTGTGCGTGCGCTCGCGTGTGTGTGATGGTGTGAGTGTTATGATAGGATAGAAAGATGCATCACCCCCTCCAATTAACCAGATCCTCTGTGTTTGATTGAATTACACCTTGATTGGATCCCTGTGAGACATCTCTTACTCAAATTTCACAGGGACATAATTAGCATGGATCTCCCTCAAATCCTACTACAGTTCAGAAGATTCATTGCGTTCTAAACATGACACATTTGACTGAACAATAGGCTCAACTGACTTAATTGTTAGTGTAAAAGTTAACTAAGAACTATGTTGCTGTGAACGATAATAATTGTTATCACTGTATATTATTCCTTCTCACAATTTGTACGAGACCAGGTAAGAAGACACATTTTATTGTGTCAATTATTAGAGTTTTTCCTCCACGCAAACGCCAGTGTAGCTATAGACTTATCTTTGTAATGTTCTATTATGTTCTAAAACCACATTTCGAAGGAGTTATTATGTACCTTGAGGGAGAGAAGCTCTAGTCCAGCCGGCCTCAGCTGAGCCTCTTAGAGTCGGCCCCCTGACAGCTTAGTTGAACCACAGCCATGGAAATATGTTAAAGAGGGCTAGGTTTAATTCTAAATTACACTGTGATATTTCCTTGCTGTGAGATAATTAAATGGCTGTTGGGTCTTTCTGTTTAAAAATAAAAGGAACACTAAAATACTAAAAAGAAATCCCCCATTTTCTCAATGGCGACAAGACTGAATAATGCTTTGAATTCCACCTAGAAAAAGCTTTAATGCCTAGGGACATTACTCTCGACACTGCCGTACATTACCTTTACATTTTATGACAAAGTAAGTAAAGTAGAATCATTACAAAATAATTGTATAGTTAAAAAAGGTTAAATAAATAATATATATATATATATATATATAATTAAGATATATTAAGATATTAGGATGATCCACCCAAAATGCAACCTAACTTATCTTGTCTGTAGTCAAATGATAGAATCATACATGTGCCAGCCCTCAACTCCTATGTTCCTGCTATCTATGTGTATTATGTAGCATGTCCAGTATGCTTTCACTGATACTGACAATATGTAGGGGAATAGCATGACCAAAATGCTGTTATAAACTGACTAGTTTGAGCCCTGAATGCTGAAGTTGGCTGAAAGCTGTGGTATATCAGACCGTATACCATAGGTATGATTTTTTTTTTTTTACTGTTCTAATTACATTGGTAGCCAGTTTATAATAGCAATAAGGCTCCTCTGGGTTTGTGGCATATGGTCAATATACCACACCTCCTCGGGCTGTAAGAGCTTAATTGTAGCCTGTTAAACACATTCCCTTAAAAGCCTACCTCAGTTGGATTTTTGAATTCCAACCCCCAAGGGCACATACCCGCTAAGGGGGGTGGAGATGCAGGCAGGTTCTATCCATCTAGTGTGTGTAAGTGTGTGTGTGTTTGTGTGTGTGTGTGTGTGTGCGTGAGTGCACAGTTTTGCTGAGTAGACTGCCAATTCCAGGGAGCACCATCAGAGTAAAACAAAAGTCCTAATATGAAAACGGAAAAAATACAATGTTACATGTTGAGGAGGCAATCCAACAGTCTTATGTGAAAGCCTTTATACTACATTCTAGCCACAACAATCCAAATATGGGAAAACAAAGACTTTCGTGAGGTCAGTGAGATATTAACTTCCTGACTTTCAGCATGCATAAAGTGTTTAGTCCATTGTATTTTTATTTTTTTGGTCTGGTTGGTTTCACATTGCCAAATGTCAAACAAACTAAAATGCCAAAACAAAACCACGTGTCCATGCAAGTCAATTGTTTACTGGACAAATATGCTCACGTTATATCCATATCATGAAGCATCACTGTGTGTCCCAACCTTCATATTACGTTCGCTTTACTCTTCCAATAACATGCAGGAGGAAACAGCTCAATAGCCTCTCTAACTGCGAAGTGAACAGGTTATATTCAGTAGCCTTTATCCCCGGTATTGTCCCTGTCTCCCCTCATCTGCATCGGATTGGCTCATAAATGCCCTGCAGCATGCATTTCATCAAATGCTCGCAGTCAAACAGCCAATAACAATGCGCGACTCTGGTTATTTTCCTGTGTTTGGTCCGAACTGCGAACCACAGTGCGTTGTTTAGTGTGTTCCCGAGTGCAGATAGAGTGTTCACACCAGTCTAAATGGACCGAACTAAGGGTGTAACACACCAGAGTTCGGAAAAACAACTTTGGTGTGAAAGCCCCCTTAGTCTGGCTTTTAATTCCAGTTTGTCTACAAATTAATAATGGATCTGTTGCATTTACATCTCCATTTCAATCAAAAATATCAGTTAGAGAATATGACTAAATCAACTTTAAATAAAGTTTCATTTGATTTAGTCCTATTCTTTAACCTTGATTTTTGGTTGAGACGGAGACGTGACTACAACATGTCAATTATTCATTTGTAGACAGACTGGAATTAAAGCCAGACTAAAGTCAGCAGAAGACACACCTCCTTCAAATGTTGATATTTGGTTGTGTTGACATCAAAACAATTCAATGTCACTAAATATCGTTACATTTGAAATCGGAGGTTGAAACCCTAGGCCTATTGTGTTTGAACCCTAGGCCTATTGTGTTTGAACCCTAGGCCTATTGTGTTTGAACCCTAGGCCTATTGTGAATTGAAACAATAGCCTTTCATGACTTTGCAAATGATATATAGGCCTACTGTCACACCCTGACCTTAGAGAGCCTTTTTATGTCTCTATTTGGTTTGGTCAGTTTGTGATTTAGGTGGGCATTCTATGTTCTGTTTTCTAGGTTTGTGTATTTCTATGTTTTGGCCAGGTATGGTTCTCAATCAGGGACAGCTGTCCATGGTTGTCTCTGATTGGGAATCATACTTAGGCAGCCTTGTTCCCTTTTGTCATTGTGGGAAGTTGTCTTTGTTAATGGCACTGTAGCCCTCATAAGCTTCACGGTCGTTTTGTCGTGTCTTGTTTTTGTTGGCGACATTATAAATACAGAAATGTACGCTCACCACGCTGCGCTTTGGTCCACTTCTTCAGACGATCGTGACAGAACTTCCCACCACCAAGGGACCAAGCAGCGTGGCCAGGAGGAGCATGAATCCTGGGCCCGGGAGAAGAGAGAGTGGAGGGAGGACATCTTGGACAGGGGACCCTTATGTACATATGGTGACCTACTGTGTAAGGGCCAACCTGATGACTATTTATACATGGATTTGATAAGAACAATTTTTTTAAAGACAAAAATTTACACATTCACACCAACTTGGGGGGGTGAGACAGAGGTCCGGTCATCCTCGGAGCCACCTGGACACAACTGTTTTTCAGACAGTTGTTTTCAAAGGCACACACACACACACACACACACACACACACACACACACACACACACACACATCCACCAGGACCCCTTGACTCTTGTGTAGAGATAGAGAGAAACAGATCGGGGAGACAGACAGAGATATTTAATTCATTGAAGGTAAATTACATTTTTAAAAGCACTTTATTTTCTTCAAAAATGTTACTCCCGAAATGCCTTCATATTACACTTATTAAAAAGTGCACTATGCAATATTAAACTATAACCATGTTTTTTTAGTAAATATTTCTATAAATCTTACAAATTATTATACAATACTACACATTTACTACCCATTAAATGTTTATATGACTAAATATTTTTGGTGGAAAGACCAGGGGTCTGCTTGTAACCTGCCACCAAGCCTCACACACCCAGATGGCCAGAGTAAGAGCTGTCATTCCTTAAATGAATCAAAAACCCTTTTATTTTCTTCAAAAATGTACCTACCAAAATACATACATATTACAATTATTATTTTGTTGTAGGAAAGTAT
The DNA here is from genome assembly GCF_023373465.1 of Oncorhynchus keta. Taxonomy (NCBI): domain Eukaryota; kingdom Metazoa; phylum Chordata; class Actinopteri; order Salmoniformes; family Salmonidae; genus Oncorhynchus; species Oncorhynchus keta. Next base: position 41,506,473 of record NC_068449.1, on the reverse strand, counting down.
GTTGATCATTTTCAGGGGATCTCTCTCTGTACCTCTCTGACAGACAGACAGACAGACAGACAGACAGACAGACAGACAGACAGACAGACAGACAGACAGACAGACAGACAGACAGACAGACAGACACACACACACACACACACACACACACACACACACACACACACACACCTTGGAGGAAGAGAGCTGTCATTCCTTAAATGTAAATTGTTTTTAAAAACCTTTATTTTTTATTCTAAAACTTTAGAACCTTATTGCAGACATATTATTAAACAATACTACACATTAATACCCATTAAATGTTTGTATGTATAAATATTTCATTGTTAGAAAGACAAAAAAAAATGTTTTTGATCCTTTTGTCACTTTTGAGTCTGGACTAAATGCGACTGAAGAGATTCCTATGGCTTTCAAATCATCTGGCCCATAGACGTCCTCTTCCAATGCGTACCCAGGCTGGGATGTTCCACTCAGGGCCTGTTCGATCTGATATAGAGCAAGTTTTTAAAAAAATATATTTTTGCATTTTCCAATTAAGAACATTCAAAACAAAAGTGAAAAGATATTAGACAACGATAGGACAAAGTGACAGTAACAGACGAACATAACAAAAATAAATTATAATTATAGTTATATAAACAAACATACAATAATAAAAAATAAAATACAAATAAAATAAAATAAAAAAATAACGAGACATTGGATCACCTGCCATAGGCTACATAATATACATTACGTGTGAAACATTATGTGAGGATTATATATAGATTCAAACAATGAGATGTGGGGGGAGATTCTCCATATAGTCAATAAAAGGTTGCCAAATTCTGTAAAATGTCTTTAACTTATTCCTCAAGCAGTAAGTGATTTTCTCCAAAGGGATACAACTATTAACTTCCGAAAGCCACATTGCAACTGGCAGGGAGGAATCCAATTTCCATTTCAAGGCAATACATTTCTTGGCAATCGCTAGCAATATTTCTGTTAGCTTTATAGTATGGCTTTGCCTAAGATTGGTGTTAGTAAAGTTACCCAGTAGACAGACCTCCGGGTCTAAAGGGAATGCAACTCCGTGAATTGAGGATATGGTATCGCATACCCCCTGCCAGAAACCGTGTAGTTTTGAACACTGCCAAGTGGAATGGAGGAATGTTCCTTTATCTGAGCCACATCTAAAACATAGGGAGGAGATATCTGGGTTGAACCTGTGCAGTCTAGATGGGGTGATATAGAGCTGATGGAGGAAATTAAACTGGATCAGTCTGTATCTGGAGTTCAATGTGGATGTAACCCCATCCCTGCATAGGTCATTCCATAGATCCTCATCAAGATCAATACCCAGATCTCTCCCCATCTAAGTCGGGGTTTATCTAGCCCAGGCAGTGTTAGTCCTGACATAAGATTTTCTGCATAGTAAACATGGGAAATGGTCTTAAACAGTGGTTGGTCTGCGTGGCAGAGTTGTTCAATAGGTGACATCTTAGGTAGGTTCCATTGTCCCTGAGAGTCACCATAATAAAGTTTCGTAGTTGTAGGTAGCTAAAGAAGTCCCTGTTAGGCAAGTGGTATTTCTGTTTCAGCTGATCAAAAGACATAAGAACTCCCTCCTCATGACAATGTTCCAGAAGAGTGATCCCCTTATCAGACCATGGTCTAAAGTTACTATTCTGGAAAAACATAGGGATCAATCTATTGTTCCATAAAGGGGTTTTAGGGAAAGGAATCCCCCTGATGGTCAAAGACGTCCGAACAGCTCATGCAGTTTGCACCATGCCAGGACAGAATGTATGATTAAAGGGTTGTCTGTGATGGTTTTTATAGATTTTCTGTCCCATTTGTAAAACAAATCTGCCCCAGTGTCATGATTTACCTCAAGCTTTTCAATGTTCGACCATGAGGGAGAGGACCATTGTCAAACCTCTGAGCCAGAAACCTAGACTGTGCAGCCCAGTAGTACATTCTAAAATTTTTAGCAATCCTAGCTTTAGGAGATTTGTAGAGTGATTTTATCAAATTTACAAACACGGTACCTAAACCGAACTTTTCCAAGACGTGAAAGAGGTATGGCCATTCAACCCTATCAAAGGCCTTTTCAGCGTCGAGGGAGACTATGACACCAGGTATTTTGTTTTTGTTAGCAAGGTGAATTATATCAAAGAACCTTCTGAGATTATTGGAGGACAATCTATTAATTATGAAGCCAGTCTGATCTGGGTTGACCAACAGGGGAAGACATGACTCCAGTCTTTTAGATAGCATCTTGGTGACCAGTTTACAATCTGTGTTAAGGAGAGAGATTGGTCTATAGGAGGCGCACTTTAGCGGGTTTTTCCCTTTCTTGTAGATTACAGTAATCACTGCTTGAGAGAAGGACTCTGGAAAGCAGTTGTCTTCTCTGGCTTTTTTAAGTACCTCCATAAGGTAGGGGACCAACAGCTCCCTAAATTCTTTATAGAACTCTGGAGGGAAGCCATCCTCCCCAGGGGATTTATTAGAAGGTAAGGTTTTAATGGCCTCCAACAATTCAGGGACTGAGAAGTGTTCACTCAGGCGCTCGCTGTCTTCCCCTGACAGGCATGGGAGTTTGAGAGAAGAGAGAAAGGAGTCCCTCTGATAGATAATCACTTGATTGGGAAGTGTAGAGGTCTTCATAGTATTTCTTAAAAGTATTATTAATTTCAGTAGGGTCGAAAGATATCTCTTTAGTGAGAGTTTCTATGGCATTAATTGTCCTCTTACTTTCCTCTGCTTTCAGTTGCCATGCCAATACTTTGTGAGCTTTCTCTCCAAGCTCATAATAACGCTGTTTTGATTTAGTGATGGCCCTCTCAGCTTGATATGTGTTCAGAATATTATATTTAAGTTTTTTATTTACCAAAAGCCTGTATAGATCTTTAGTTAGGCCTCTTTGGTAGGTTTTCTCTAGCTCGGAGATTTCAGATTCAAGGGCACTCAGTTCCGCACCGTGTTTTTTCTTCAGCCCTTTAGTATAGGAAATGATCTGTCCCCTCAATGTGTCCCAAAGAATGAAGCTGTCAGGAGCAGAGGGTTTGTTTGTCAAAGTAAAAATATTGATCTGCTCTTTGATGAATGCACAAAATTCAGGTTGCTTTAGGAGTGTAGAATTTAGTCTCCATCTATATGCTCCATTTACCTTGGTAGGAATGGAGAGTGATAATACCAGAGGAGAATGGTCACTAAGCAATCTGGGGAGATACTCGACATCTAACACTCTATGAAACAGTTGTGTCGAAAGTAAAAAGTTATCTATGCGTGTGTGTGTCTTGTGTGGGTGTGAATAAAAAGAGTAGTCCCTATCCTGTGGGTGCAACTGTCTCCAGATGTCTAGTAAATTGAGATCTTTCATGAATGACATGGTGAGCTTGCCGGCTTTGGTAAGAAGTGAGGGTTTATCAGAAGACCTATCAAGAACTGTATCTAAGCAAAAATGTAAATCTCCTCCAACCAGTAGCCATCCTGGTGGTGCTTGAGCAACCTGAAGGAAGACATTCTGAATAAACATATGGTCATCGAAGTTAGGAGCATAAATATTCAATAGGGTCCAAGATTCTGAAAATATATACCCCCGCACCAAAACAAACCTGCCAGAGGGATTAGAGATGGTGTTGTTGACGCAGAAGGGGATATGTCTACTTATCAAAATTGCAGTTCCTCTTGCTTTGGAGTTAAAAGAGGAGATAAGATGTGAGGTGTGAGGTAAGATGTGTTTCTTGTAAAAACACAATGTCAGCCTTTAATTTCTTAAGGTATGTATAGACTCTTTTCCTTTTGATCGGGCTGTTAACACCTTTTACGTTGAATGTGACATATTTTAGTGGATTAAGCATAGGTTGGGTTTCAAATATGTAACTGAATAGAAATCTATCATATGCAGATAATTAGGAAATGTTTCAACTTTGGTTTGAGCACAAAAGTGACCTGTGTGTCTCTTTAGGAAGGAAACAATAAACATAGAAAAAAGTAATAAAAAAATAATAAAAATCCCACCCACCCCGATTGTCAGACTAGAACTACAGTCCCAACAATCAAACATGAATACACTTGTAGAGATACGTTGCTGCTCGCTTTCCATCTTGCTCTTACTAGCTAAACCTTGGCGTAAACTAAAACCTGCGAGCTCTCTAAATTGAAAACAAACGTTGTGAATAGATATTTATGGCTGAATATTTACTGCCCACGGTAAGGGCTGCTTGAGTCTCTTTACGAAAGATTAACATAAATGAGGGGGAAAGCAGTGGGCCTAAACCCACTTATTGCTTCGCCCAGTAGATATGGACTAAACCAAAATATACTCTCCTGTAAATGTAATAGAACTCACCCCGGGAAGATACGGTTAGTTAAAAATGTACAAATCAATTAAATTACATTTACATTACATTTAAGTCATTTAGCAGACGCTCTTATCCAGAGCGACTTACAAATTGGTGCATTCACCTTATGACATCCAGTGGAACAGCCACTTTACAATAGTGCATCTAAATCTTTTAAGGGGGGTGAGAAGGATTACTTTATCCTATCCTAGGTATTCCTTAAAGAGGTGGGGTTTCAGGTGTCTCCGGAAGGTGGTGATTGACTCCGCTGTCCTGGCGTCGTGAGGGAGTTTGTTCCACCATTGGGGGCCAGAGCAGCGAACAGTTTTGACTGGGCTGAGCGGGAACAGTACTTCCTCAGTGGTAGGGAGGCGAGCAGGCCAGAGGTGGATGAACGCAGTGCCCTTGTTTGGGTGTAGGGCCTGATCAGAGCCTGGAGGTACTGAGGTGCCGTTCCCCTCACAGCTCCGTAGGCAAGCACCAAAAGCAATTAAAGTGACCGGGAGATACCAGCAGTTCAATCCGGATAAGAGAAAACAAACTAACTGCATTTTATCCCCCAGAGAGACCGTCCTGGCTCAGACTCAGACGTTGCTCAGTTCTTTGAGAAAAGTGTGCACTTCTCCCGGTGTGTTGAAGAGATGGCTTCGGCCTTGTACTGAACTTTCATCCGCGCAGGGTGTATGAGGTAGCCGGTGATGTTCTTCTCCTTCAGTGCTTTGGAGGCAGGTCTGAACTGCTTGCGGCGTCTGGCGAGGTCCGCGCTCATATCAGGGAAAAGGCTGACCCTCTTCCCATCGATGGCGATGTCCCCTTTGGCTCTTGCGAGTTGCAGTATCTTCTCTCTGTCTTGGAAACGGAGGAACCTGATCAGGGCGGCTCGTGGGGGCTAATCTGGCTGGGGTTTTGGCGCTGATGTTCTGTGGGCGCGTTCGATTTCCAGCGGCTTGGTGAAGTTGGTTATGCCTAGGACATCCGGGATCCATTGAGTGAAGAAACGGACCGGGTCACGGCCCTCGCTGTCCTCTTTCAATCCCACCACACGGATATTACTATGTCTACTCTGGTTCTCCATCTGATCTACTTTGTTTTTGAGGTAGGCATTGTCCTTTTGCAGTTGTGTCAAGACCTGGTCATGTCTAGCGATGGTATCTTCAACTGTGCTAATGCGCAGCTCTGCCTCAGTTGTTCTCAAAAGGAGATCATTCATGGAGGATTTCAGGTCGTCAATGGAAGAATGGAGTTCAGCCGATTTCTTATCGATTTTCAGAGAAAGACCTCTGTTACCATCCTGAATTTCCCGGAGGAGAGTAGCCAGCATGTCGGCAGGCTCGCAAGAGGCTGCTAAGAGCAACAGTCTGGAACTGTCTGAGTTATAATAATAATAATATAATATATGCCATTTAGCTGACGCTTTTATCCAAAGCGACTTACAGTCATGTGTTATGAGGGCTAATGCTAATCTTGCTAGCTGTAGTGTTATCGTTATCTTGGGAATCAACAACGTTTTGGTCGTCCTTCTTGCCTCTCGGTCGGAGGTCCATGGCTCTTTGGGAAGGTAAGTACTTGACAATTTATCAGCTGATGTTAGAATATTGTTTCAACGTTGTTATTTAGGTAAAAATAGAATAACTTTGAAAAGCTTGGTTTGTCAACGTCTGCTCAGCTCCGCGGCATCACGTGTCTCGACATAGAGCAAGTTTTATCTTAAGCCATTCTCTCAAGCGAAACGCAGGAGAAAATGGCTTAAGATGGTTTTGTCATTGTGTCCCAGACATAAAGGACACAATACACCTAGAATTGGTCAAGGAGACATGTTTTCTGTAGTTTATCTGTGTTACACTTGGCACAGAACAAGTATAACGTGCCACGGAAAGGTTTCTGGATCAAATCCCAGAGTTGTCGTTCTACCCCTGAACAAGGCAGTTAACCCACTGTTCCCTGGTCGGCCGTCAATTGTACAAAATAATTTGTTCTTAATTAACTGATTTGCCTAGTTAAATAATGGTTAAATACTTTTTTTTTAACATAGATAATCACCCAGGCAGGCCTACCCTGGAAATTACTTTTTCAAATATACAAAGGGACTGTCATGATCATCGTATGGAGTAGAAGGTGAGGACCAAAACACAGCATTGTTAGTATACATTATTCTTTATTGAAAGGAAGAACCCCAAAAACTGAAAAACCAAAACAATAAAAAATAACGATACAAGCTATAATAAGAACTGTGCTGACACAAGCAAAATAACAAGATAATCAACAAAGTACCCACAGAATATGGTTGCTAAATATGGTTCCCAATCAGAGACAACGATAGACAGCTGCCTCTAATTGAGAACCAATCTAGGAAACCATAGACATACACTTTACCTAGAAAGGCAGCAGCCCCAAAAACATACAAAACCCCAGACAAGGGCAAAAATACATACATCACCTATGTCAGACCCTGACCTAACCAAAATAACAAGGAAAACAAAGAATACTAGACTCAGGGTGTGACAGCACCCCCCAAAGGGCAGCTCCGGACTCCCGGCCTGGCAGACCTGGCTGGACTGAGGGCTCTGCTCCAGACTGAGGCAGCTCTGGACTGAGGACTGGCAGCTCCAGACTGAGGCAGCTCCGGACTGAGGGGCAGCTCCGGACTGAGGGCAGCTCCGGACTGGCGGCTCTGGCAGATCCTGGCTGATTGGCGGCTCTGGCGGATCCTGGCTGACTGGCGGCTCTGGCTGGATCCCTGGCTGATTGGCGGCTCCTGGCTGACTGGCGGCTCCTGGCTGATTGGTGGCTCCTGGCTGACTGGCGGCTCGGCCGGCTCCTGACGGCTCTGGCGGCTCCTTGCAGACTGCCGGCTCTGGCGGCTCCTTGCAGACTGCCGGCTCTGGCGGCTCCTTGCAGACTGTCGGCTCTGGCGGCTCCTTGCAGACTGCCGGCTCTGGCGGCTCCTTGCAGACTGGCGGCTCTGGCGGCTCCTTGCAGACTGGCGGCTCTGGCGGCTCCTTGCAGACTGGCGGCTCTGGTGGCTCAGGACAGACGGGAGACTCTGGCGGCTCAGGACAGGAGGAAGGCTCTGGCGGCGCTGAACAGATGAGGCGCACTGTAGGCCTGGTGCGTGGTGCCGGCACTGGTGGTACTGGGCCGAGGACACGCACCTCAGGGCGAGTGCGGGGATGAGGAACAGGGGGTACTGGGCTCTGGACACGCACAGGAAGCCTGGTGCGGGGGGCTGCAACCGGAGGGCTGGTGCGTGGAGATGGCACCGGATAGACCGGCCCGAGAAGGCATACTGGAGATCTGGAGCATCGAGCCTGCCCAACCTTACCTGGTTGAATGCTCCACGTAGCCCACCCAGTGCGGCAAGGAGGAATAGCCCGCACTGGGCTGTGCAGGCGAACCGGGGACACAATGCGTAAGGCTGGTGCCATGTATGCCGGCCCAAGGAGACGCACTGGAGACCAGATGTGTAGAGCCGGCTTCATGGCAACTGGCTCGATGTTCAACCTAGCCCGGCCGATACGAGCAGCTGGAATGTACCGCACCGGGCTAAGCACGCGTACTGGGGACACCGTGTGCTCCAACGCATAACACGGTGCCTGACCAGTACGACGCCCTCCCTCACACCGGTAAGCACGGGAAGCTGGCGCAGGACTCCTACCTGCCTTGGCCACACTCCCCGTGTGCCACCCCCCAAGACATTTTTGGGGCTGCCTCTCGGGCTTCCTTGCCAGCCGTGTTCCCTCGTATCGCCGGCTCCTCTATCCGGCTGCCTCTGCCCTCCTAGCTGCCTCCACCTGTTCCCATGGGAGGCGATCCTTTCCCCCCAGGATCTCCTCCCATATGTAGCAACCCTGGCCATCCAAAACGTCCTCCCATGTCCATTCCTCCCTATTTCGCTGCTCCTGCTGCCGCTGCCTGTTACCACGCTGCTTGGTCCATTGGTGGTGGGTGATTCTGTCATGATCGTCGTATGGAGTAGAAGGTGAGGACCAAAACGCAGCGCGGTTAGTATACATTCTTCTTTTTTGAAGAAAGAACATGAAGTAAACTGAACCAAAACAATAAACCAATAACGACCGTGAAGCTATAATAAGAAAACTGTGCTGACACAAGCAACTAACATAGACAATCACCCACAAAGTACCCACAGAATATGGCTGCCTAAATATGGTTGAGAACCAATCTAGGCAACCATAGACATACAATTTACCTAGAAAGGAAACAGCCCCATAAACATACAAAACCCCTAGACAAGAAAAAACACATGCATCACCCATGACACATCCTGACCTAACCAAAATAACAAGGAAAACAAAGAATACTAAGGTCAGGGTGTGACAGGGTCACAAGATCCACGGTAGCTCCATAATTACGCTACAAAAATTCCAAACTGTTTCACATTCTTCAAACACATTTTCTTTCAGTTCGACAAGGTCACTACAAATCAACCATCAGGCCATGACTTTTTATTGCGAACATTTGCTTTACTTTGAAGAAACAGCACGCTGTCATGTCACATAAGCACAACATAAATAGCGCGAGGACATTCGGACAGGATGTCCTTAAAGGACATAGACACAGGTCACTAGCTCATCAATCACTTTTTGACACATACCGTCTACTACATTCTCTCTCTTGTTTTTCTACAAGGTTAAATGTAAGCCGTTTACATCCGTCCAATGTGTGTGTGTGTGTGCGTGCATGCCCCGAGGGTACCTATTTGCTGAGCAGACTGCAAATTCCAGGGAGCACCACTCGAATATAAGTGAGAGATAATGCACCTCCTCCTTGCTCCTTCACACTCCTCACTCACACATATCTATAGTTGAGCTAGATGGAATTATGCGCTCCTGATACTGTATGTGAAAATGAAAAACAAAACAATGTTGTGGATAGATGTGGATGCAATCCAACAGTCTTACAGTTTGAATTTACCTTTGAGTCATTTAGCAGACACTCTTCTCCAGAGGGACTTAGAGTAGTGAGTGCATACATTTTCACATTATTTTTGTTCTTATGTGGAAGCCCTTATACTCACTGGTGTAACTCAGTTTCTCTGGACCCCCGCAAGAACAGCGTTCGTCACAACAACAGCGACTCTTTCCCCCTCAGGAGGTTGAAAAGGTTTGGCATGCGACCTCACATCCTCAGCTGTACCATTGAGAGCATCTTGACTGGCTGCATCACTGCTTGGTATGGCAATAGCACCGCCCTCGATCGAATGATGCTAAAGAGGGTGGTGCGGACAGCCAAGTACGTCACTGGGGCCGAGCTCACTCTCTGCCATCCAGGACCTCTATATCAGGCGGTGTGAAAGGAAGGCCCGGAAAATCATTAAAGACTCCAACCATCCAAGCCATAGAATGTTCTCTCTGCTTTTGCACGGGAAACGGTACCGGTGCATCAAGTCTGACAACAACAGGCTCCTCCTGAACAGCTTCTATCTCCATGCCATAAGACTGCTAGATAGCTAACAAAATGGCTACACAATCTGCATTGACCTTTGTATTTTATTCTTATTTTTGACTCTATGCACACTCACGCTATACACACTGATATTCCAACACACATACAAACACTCACTCCATCATGTGCTCACACACGCATAATATGCACATACATGTATAGTGACTCTACACACACCCACTCACGTACTGTACAATCATCATATTGTCACCTTTCGCCTAAACATATCTACCTCTATCAATCCAGTATCCCTGCACATTGTAAATATGGTAGTGGAACTTACTTACTTTATCATGTTCTCCTTATTTCTATATCTCATGTGTTTTTGTTCTACCTTGTTATTCTTTGTGGTACATTGTTTATGATTACTGCATTGTTGGGGTTAGAGCTCGCAAGAAAGTCAGTTAACTGTACTTGTGCATGTGACATTAAAACTTTAAACTACCAATCGCTGTCCATGGTGCTGAAATGATAACATGTCTATGCATCTGACTATCGAATTGATGATAGGCTTTCTGTGGTGCCAGGGCATGTAGCTTTGCTTTAGCTAATGGCTAAATGTTTACTGGTAGGCCCTATTTGGTTGTCATTTTCTCATGTTAAGCCTAACATTAATTTCACGAAGCTATACATGGTGTTGCAATGCTGCCATTTAGACTGCTGGAAATTCAAACATTGTAGATTGTAAAATATATTTTCGATACTACAGCATACTAATCAGCTAACAGTATATATGTATAACTGTCCTGTGTAGCCTACCTGAACTTGCAGGACATGAGCCATCTTCGTGTTCTCTCCCAGCTTGGTTAAAAAGTTGTTGCGAGTAAAAACCAGTCTATTAACGCTAAATAATACAGCCAGTCCATCCATGAAAACACTAGCTTACAAGGGATTGTTTCATTATGCAGTGTTGCCTACTGTCTAACCCGTGACTTTTTCCTCATTTTGTTACATTATAGCTTTATTCTAAAATTGATTAAATTCAAAAATGTCCTCAGCAATCTACACACAACCCCCCATAATGACAAAATGTGAGAAAAGTCAAGGGGTCTGAATACTTTCCGAAGGCACTGGCATAACCTTTTTTGAGTGTGTATTGATGGGGACAACGTAGTACAATGTTGGCTAATCACTGACGACTGTGTGTCCTACAGACTAATCCTGCTGCTAACGAAGATGACCGTGACACCAGCTTAAGTAGTACAGAGCCTGTAGACCCATTGGATGAAAGAATTCAGCCTGGGAACAAGCTCAAGCGCAACAACATCTGACTCGGAAACAAGCCAGGACAGCCAAAGGTATTATGAAAGCACAACACCCTCTTGAGAGAACAAAACAATACACTAAACTGTCTGCAAGCCAAGAGTTCCTCAAACTTTTCACACCCTTGCAGGAATGGCTGTTAGTGTATTACTCTGGCCTATTCACTCTATTGTTGGAAGTGCTTGTCTACTCGACAGCACAACTATAGGTGCTCATACACAACAATACACGACTAGACTGTCGACAACTCAAGCCCCCCGTTAACTTTTCACATCTTTGTTAACAGCCCATTTCAATGCCCCATTATTGACTCTGAGTGTAGCAAAACACATACTAGTCTACTGTACACTTTGTTGTTCACAGATGAACATGGTTTCTTGTACGGTTACACGTCCTCATGATCTGTCTTTATGTTTTACACATCCTCGTGATCAGTCTATGTTTTACACATCCTCATGATCGGTCTTTATGTTTTATACATCCTCATGATCAGTCTTTATGTTTTATACATCCTCATGATCTGTCTTTATATTGTACACATCCTCATGATCAATCTATGTTTTTTCACATCCTCATGATCAGTCTTAATGTTTTATACATCCTCATGATCAGTCTTTATGTTTTACACATCCTCATGATCAATCTATGTTTTACACATCCTCATGATCAGTCTTAATGTTTTATACATCCTCATGATCAGTCTTTATGTTTTACACATCCTCATGATCAGTCTATGTTTTACACATCCTCATGATCAGTCTTTATATTTTATACATCCTCATGATCAGTCTTTATGTTTTACACATCCTCGTGATCAGTCTATGTTTTACACATCCTCATGATCAGTCTTTATGTTTTACACATCCTCATGATCAGTCTATGTTTTACATATCCTCATGATCAGTCTTTATGTTTTATACATCCTCATGATCAGTCTTTATGTTTTACACATCCTCATGATCAGTCTATGTTTTACACATCCTCACGATCAGTCTTTATGTTTTATACATCCTCATGATCAGTCTTTATGTTTTACACATCCTCATGATCAGTCTATGTTTTACATATCCTCATGATCAGTCTTTATGTTTTATACATCCTCATGATCAGTCTTTATGTTTTACACATCCTCATGATCAGTCTATGTTTTACACATCCTCATGATCAGTCTTTATGTTTTACACATCCTCATGATCAGTCTTCATGTTTTACACACCCTCATGATCAGTCCTTATGTTTTACACATCCTCATGATCAGTCCTTATGTTTTACACATCCTCATGATCAGTCCTTATGTTTTACACATCCTCATGATCAGTCTTCATGTCTTTCCAGGAGACTTACAATACAACAAAAATATTCTACACATCCTCAAAGCAGTGGGTGGTTTTAAATCCTCATGATGAAGCCCTGAACCCTCATGATCAGTCTTTAGGGGGATAGACATCCTCATGATCAGTCTTTATGTTTTACAACCTGTAAAGTCTAGTTTTACCACCCCCATTTCAAAACATCCTCATGCCTGCGTTTTACAATGGTCATGATCAAATGTTTTAACATCCTCCCATCAGTCTTTATGTTTTAACATCCCAGGAAAATGATGTTTTACACATCCTAGATATCCTGCAATGTCCTGGCAGATAAGAACATCATTGAGATTAGTTTTAAAGGCTCTATTGATCAAGGACAACAATATCATGACAGTCTTTATGCTGCTAGCGTGATTCCTGCAATCAGTCTTTAAACATCCTCATGATCAGTCTTTAATTGCTACAAAACCTCATGATCATTCTATTTTTGACCAGACATCCTCATGATCAGTCTTTATATATTATAGATCCTCGATGACAGGCGCATGGGCCATCCTCAGAGCAGTCTATGTTTTACACATCCTCCAGCGATCAGTCTTTATGTTTTAGCCATCATGATCATTCTAAATATGTTTTAAGTCTAACAAATGCTTTAATGGGGTCAGTGATCATCTTTATTTTTAACTTCCTGACTTTGGTATGTTTTACACATCCTCATGATCAGTCTGATTTTGCCTTCCTCAGATTAGTCAATGTTTTACAAGATCCTACATGGACAGTCTTCATGTTTTACCTGACCCTCAGATCATCACTCACTTTCTGACACACCTTGATACTGTACATCCTCATGCCCAGTCCTTATGTTTTACATACATCCTCAAAATCAGGACATGTCTTTCCAGGAGTTGAGCAGGTACAAATCAAAAATATTCTACAAGGGTCAAAGCAGTGGGTGGTGAAGAATAAAGCCGCTCCCCATTCGCTCCATTCATTAAAATCACAAGTTAACCAACACCCATCTGGACCTACTAATTGTTTTTGAATTATTGAAACCAAACCATATGGATTTTAATGAAAATAATTTGAATAAACATGAAAAGGGGAATGTAAAAGAAAGTGTCTTTTTAAAACCGCATATAAACACTAAATAGGTCAGGAGCCATAAAGAAGGAACAAATATGAATTATTTAGGCTATATTATTTCAATTATTTCAAGGCTATAGCCTACAAAGAAATACCTTGTGAAGCATTTGCGAGTGCGACACGGTAGGCTGCTAGGGGCATAAAGCCCTCAGTATTTAAATAACATATCATTGTATTAAATCATTATAGTCTATAAATTGTGCATATAGGCTGTGACTTACTTAGAATTAAATACACATTATACAAAAAAATTACTTAGTGCCTTTGAATTCATTTTTAGAAGTCATTTTTTGAAACACGAGTTTGGCCAGTCTGTGGCTTCGGGCTCATGCGATGGTGCATGAAAAGCAGGCTGGTCGCAGAGAAAATCCTCTGCACACTTGCAGAGCCACTGGGGAAGCTAAACACCCTTTTGGCCCCTCTTGCCAGGCTGGGCAGAGATCCAGGGTTGTTTAGACATTTTTCTATAGGTAGGCCTAAAAGGTCTTTAGGTAAAATAACCCAATCAAAACAGAAAGTTCCTTGAACATGGGAAAATGCCAGACCTATAGGGCCAAAATCAATTATGGCCAATTGTATAGATAATATAACGAAAATGAACAACATGTTTAAGAGATCAGATTTTTATGTTCATAAATATTTTGCTACAATGATACACTTAGTTATCTAACCACCTCATTCCTTTCTTTTAGCACGTGCACGTAGCATGCTTTTGGGATACGTGTCTTTTTACATTCCACAGTGATTCTTTAGTTGTGGACACTAAATCACTGCACTCACTCTCTTGCTCTTGGTCCTCATCTTTGTAAGTCATCTTGATATAGCACCTGTGTGTTTAATCAGTTTCTTTATGAAAATATTTAGAGAACTCCATGACAGTAGTTAAAGCAAGGGGCTGTGGCAGCACACAAGATGACTACAAATGCATGCTGGGGCGGGCATACCCTGAGCTCGTGAAGGAAGTGCTACTGGAGTGAAATTGGAGCAGGCAAGAAGGCCAAAGCTCCAGTATTTTGGAATCTCACTCCAAGTTCCAGTCAAATTGGGCACCCTCCACTCCTCGCTCCGCTCCAACTCCACTCTGCTCACATACTCTGCTAAAAGGCATCATCTTTGAGAATTGTGACAGACCCTACACGTCCATTTATCATGTTAATGGCTGCCGTCCAGCCAATCAGCCATGATTGATCTGGTCTTGTCAGCCAATAGACTGCTCCATATGGTGTGCCACTCACATAACACTCCCCCATGAGAGGATGTAATTAGCAACTTTATGTAACAGTATAGCTTTCCATCCCTCTCCTCGCTCCTGCCTGGGCTCGAACCAGGGACCCTCTGCACACAGACAACAGGCACACTCGAAGCATCGTTGCCTGTCGCTCCAACAAAAGCTGCGGCCCTTGCAGAGCAAGGGGAACAAATACTTCAAGGTCTCAGAGCGAGTGAGGTCACCGATTGAAACGCTATTAGTGCGCACCCCGCTAACTAGCTAGCCATTTCACATCGGTTACATCTACCTTGGTTCCCAGTTACACTTGTAAATATCAAGCACGACCAATATCTAGCTGAAACTGGACCAACATAGCTGAAAAAGGAAAAAGTTCCCACCAGCACGTGTCTGCCCTGTCAGCGGATGCATGTGCTTGTTTCAGCGTTTCCTCCTCTGTTTATTCTCTCTCTTTCGCTCCCTCCAGGCGCTTGGTATGAGGTGCATTTACATTTTACTCCAAAGTTAGTAAATTACCGTTTTTTTTTTAATCGCTTTGTGGCAATTTCCTTAGTACAAAACTCAAAACAGATCATCAAAAAGGCAGTTATTCAAAACTCTTCAGCACATTTTCAATTGAGTACCAAAAATCATAGACACTTTTTCACCAAACTTAATCAGTGTTTTGTCTACAAATAATTGATTGTTACTTAAACTTTTTGTAAACCTATAGATTTACATTTAGACTGGTTTGTGTACTACAGATTTGAGAACTACATAATGAAAATGTATGTCTGTAAAGTAGAAAAATAGGATATATAGTCGAATGTACTAGTATGATGTTGCCTGACCGGGGATTTACTATATGTAACATATCAAATCAAAGTTTATTTGTCACTGACGAGACCATAATCATCTGCACAATATACGTGGCACGAAAGCCAAAACAACAAAGCACAGGTACTCACACAACCAATGGACATTGGAACAATAAGCGACAGGACAATGGTGAACAAAGGGCACACTTATACAATTACTAATCAATGGGAATAGGGACCAGTGCGTAATGATAGTTCAGGAGGGATCCGTGACAATAATCCATTGGTATTCACTTGAATCAGCCTTGTCATCTCTGTTATTTTTTTGCTAGGGTATGGATCACTTGACTGAATTAAAAATATTTATTGCCAGGATATCTTTGATCATTCATAAGGCAAGGCACTCTGACGGAACCCGGCAGTCTGCTGTGTTTGAGAATATGGTTTCTGTGTCATCTAAATTAGTTATTCTCAACCAGGGGGACTAGGACTGAGCCCTGGGGGACCTCAGTTAGCTTTGAGGTGGTCCCTGAAAAAGCAAGGAAATAAATAGGAAAACAACAGCAGGAGTTCTCTCGCAGAAGGGGGTGAATGTAGCAGAGGTGAGTTTGACTCACGCGCTCGTGATGAGGTAGCCCTGCCTACGACTTCAAACCAGTGCAGAGCAGTTGCCATACCAGGCAGTGATGCAAACAGTCAGGATAATTGGACCATGTTAGTTTGTTGGTGATGCGGACACCAAGGATCTTAAAGCTCTCAACCTGCTCCACTACAGCCCCCTCGATGGGAATGGGGGTGTGGTCAGTCCTCTTTTTCCTGTAGTCCACAATCATCTCCTTAGTCTTAATCATGTTGAGGGAGAAGTTGTTGGCCTGGCACCAAATGGCCAGGTCTCTGACCTCCTCCCTTTTGGCTGTCTCGTCATTGTTGGTGATCAGGCCTGCCACTGTTGTGTCATCGGCAAACTTAATGATGGTGTTGGAGTCGTGCCTGGCCGTGCAGTCATGAGTGAACAGGGAGTACACCAATGAGGGGCCCCTGTGTTAAGAATCAGTGTGGTGGATGTGTTGTTACCTACCCTTACCACCTGGGGGTGGCCCGTCAGGAATTCCAGGATCCAGTTGCAGAGGGAGATTCTTTGTCCCAGGGTCCTTAGCTTAGAGATGAGCTTTGAGGGCACTATGGTGTTGAACTCTGAGCTGTAGTCAATGAATAGCATTCTCACATAGGTGTTCCTTTTGTCCAAGTGGGAAAGGGCAGTGTGGAGTGAAAATTGGAATGGGTCTAGGGTTTCTGTGATAATGGTGTTGATGTGAGCCATGGCCAGTCTTTCAAAGCACTTCATGGATACAGACTTGTGCTACGTGTATGTGGTAATTTAGGCAGGTTACCTTAGTGTTCTTGCGCACAGGGACTATGGTGGTCTGCTTGAAACATGTTGGTATTACAGACTCAGAAAGGGAGAGGTTGAAAATGTCAGTGATGGTCTTTGCCAGTAGGTCAGTGCATGCTCGGAGTACACGTCCTGGTAATCCGTCTGGCCCTGCGGCCTTGTGAATGTTGACCTGTTTAAAGGTCTTACTTACATCGGCTGCAGAGAGCTTGATCACAGTCATCCAGAACAGCTGGTGCTCTCATGCATGTGTTACTTGCCTCGAAGCGAGGACAGAAGTGATTTAGCTCATCTGGTAGGCTCGTGTCACTGGGAAGCTCTCAGCTGTGCTTCCATTTGTAGTCTGTAATAGTTTGCAAGCTCTGCCACATCAGACGAGAGTCGAAACTGCTGTAGTACAATTCGATCTTAGTCCTGTATTGACGCTTTGCCTGTTTGATGGTTCGTCGGAGGGCATAGCGGGATATCTTATAAGCTTCAGGGTTAGAGTCCAACTCCTTGAAAGCGGCAACTCTACCCTTTAGCTCAGTGAGGATGTTGCCTGTAATCCATGGCTTCTGGTTGGGGTATGTGTGTACAGTCACTGTGGGGACGATGTCATCGATGCTCATATTAATGAAGCCAGTGACTGATGTGGTGTACTCCTCAATGCCATCGGAAGAATCCCAGAACATAGTCCAGTCTGTGCTAGCAAAACAGTCTGGTAGCTTAGCATCTACTTCATCTGACCACTTTTTTGTTGACCGAGTCACTGGTGCCTCGGAATCAGGAGGATAGAATTATGGTCAGATTTGCCAAATGGAGGGTGAGGGAGAACTTTGTAAGTATCTCTGTGTCTGGAGTAAAGGTGGTCTAGAGTGTTTTTCCCTCGGGTTGCCCATTTAACATGCTGATAGAAATTAGGTGAAACGGATTTAAGTTTCCCTGTATTAAAGTCCCTGGCCACTAGGAGCGGCACCTCTGGATGAGCATTTTCCTGTTTGCTTATGGCGGTATACAGCTCATTGAGTGCGGTATTAGTGCCAGCATCAGTTTGTGCTGGTATGTAGACAGCTACGAAAAATACAGTTGAAAACTCTCTAGGTAGATAGTGTGGTCTACAGCTTATCATGAGATACTCTACCTTAGGCGAGCAAAACCTCGAGACTTCCTTCGATATCGTGCACTAGCTGTTGTTTACAAATACACATAGACCACCACACCTTGTCTCACCAGAGGCCGCTATTCTATACTGCCGATAGTGTCGAACCAAGCCGTCGTTCAGCCACGACTCAGTGAAACAAAAGATATTACAGTTTTTATGTCCCGTTGGTAGGATATACGTGCTTCTAGTTCGTTCATTTTATTTCACAGCTATTCTACGTTTGCCAGTAGTACGGATGGCAAGGGCAGAGTAGCCACTCATCGGCGGATCCTCACAAGGCACCCCCATTTCTTTCCGCGATATCTTTTCAGTGTCTTTCTCCTGCGAATGACGGGTAGGAGGGCCTGTTCGGGTGTCTGGAGTAAATCCCTCTCGTCCGACTCCTTAAAGAAATATTCTTTGTCCATTTCAAGGTGAGCAATCGATGTTCTGATTTCCAGAAACTCTTTTCAGTCATAAGAGACGGTAGCAGCAACATTATGTACAAAACAAGTTACAAAAAAACATGAAAAAAAAATCAGGCACGGCGTAGTTGTTGATATTCTTACTAGGCATAAACCCAGACTTTGAAATTACAGAGGAGTTTGCTTCAGTGCAGTCAATGAAGAGCACATCCACAGGGAACAATTTAATGGAAGAGGTTAATAAGTGTGTGGCAAAGCTGGGACTGTGTTTTGAAAAGTTATACAGTGTGACCACTGATAGGTGCCCAAACCTGACAGGAAAAAATGTTGGCCTTTTGAAAAGGATACAAGATCAAATAGCGAAGCTGAAACCAGATCAGAAAATTATTTTCCTGCATTGCATTATTCATCAGGAGGTGCTCTGTAAATGTGTTCTGAAAATGAGCCATGTTGTGGATACAGTCACTAAAGTGGTAAACTTCATAAAATCTAAATCTTTAAATCATAGGCAGTTTGTCTCACTGTTGGAAGAGACAGAGTCGGGTCATGCAGATCTCCCCTACCAGACAAACATGAGATGGCTGAGTTTGGGGAAGGTGCTTAAAAGGGTGGGACCTGAAGTCAGAGATTGCTGAGTTTTTGCAAATGAAAGGAAAATGTGTAGATATCCCTCCACTGCAAGATAAAGAATGGTTGGCTGATTTTGCCTTCACCGTGGACATCATGAATTAACTGAATTCCAAACTACAAGGGAAGGGCCATTTTGAACATCAGATGTACAGCCTTGTCATAGCCTTCAAGCAAAAATGACTCATTGTGACCCATCAAGTAGAAGCCAACAATCTCACCCACATTCCCGACACTACTAGTCTGTTCCCTATCAGATGACCAGCGGGAGAAGTATACATCGCTGCTGTGTGCTTTGAGCGGTGAGTTTTCTTGTCGTTTTGAGGATTTCAAAGTGTTGGAAAATGGCATGCTGTTGGTTCATCTCCTTTCACCTTCCAGTGTGGAACGATCTTCAGTCTGATGCCGTGATTGGAGAACTATTCAAAACAATGTCACTGACAAGGTTCTTTGCATCTCTCGATGAACAAAACCTTCCAACGATTAGGAGTCATGCTCAGAAGATGTGTCACGTTCAGACCCTAGTTATTGTGTTAATTGTTTGTTTTAGTTGGTCAGGACGTGAGTTGGGTGGGCATTCTATGTTTTGTGTTTCTAGGTTGGTTTTCTGTGTTCGGCCTAGTGTTCGGCGAGGTGGAATAGCCCGCACTGGGCTATGCAGGCGAACCGGGGACACCGTGCGCAAGGCTGATGCCATGTAAGCCGGCCCAAGGAGACGCACTGGAGACCAGATGCGTAGAGCCGGCTTCATGACACTTGGCTCGATGCTCACTCTAGCCCGGCCGATACAAGGAGCTGGTATGTACCCCACCGGGTTATGCACCCACACTGGAGACACCGCGCGCTCTACAGCATAACACTGTGCCTGCCCGGTCTCTCTAGCCTCCCAGTAAGCACAGGAAGTTGGTGCAGGTCTCCTACCTGGCTTCACCATACTCCCTGTGTGCCCCCCCAAGACATTTTTGGGGCTGACTCTCGGGCTTCCATCCGCGTCGCCGTGCTGCCTCCTCATACCAGCGGCTCTCCACCTTCGCCCCTTCCAGCTCTTCTTTGGGACGGCGATATTCTCCTGGCTGTGCCCAGGGTCCTTTACCGTCCAAGATTTCCTCCCATGTCCAGAAATCTGGATTTCGCTACTCCTGCTGCCGCAGCCTGTCACCACGCCGCTTGGTCCTGTTGTGGTGGGTGATTCTGTTAAGGTTTTCTTCCGTTGTAAGAGAGGAGGACCAAAATGCAGCGTGGTTATTATTAAACATCTTTAATAAAGATGAAAATAGGAACAATATAAAAACAATAAACGTAACCTGAAAAACCAAAACAGCCCTATCTTTTTTTTTTCTAAAAAATAATTTATTACGTTCAATACCATTCATTCTTTACAACTCATAATTTTCATACATACTCCAATAATGGTATTAATGGCTTCCCACAGCCCCCGTTTAAAGAGACTCGTGAGAAGCCAGAGCAGAAACCTGTCCCTATCCGTCCCTCTCCCTCTCCCTACACCTCTCTCTAACCTGGCCCACGTCAATACAAAATCCCCCCTTACCAAACCTAACAGCACCTGTGCCCTAGCCCATACTACTCCGGCAAAGGCACAGTCCCAAAAGACATGGCACACAGTCTCCTCCCTGCCACAAGAGGATCTTGGACAGGTGGGGGATTGCACCAAACTATACCGGTACATGATGGAACGTACCGGTAAGCACTTATGGAGGCTCAACCAATTCAGGTCCTTGAGCCTGTTGTCCAGACCCCGCGCCTGCACTCCCTCCCAGACCACTTCCGAGATGCCCACTACAGGCGCCGGACTCCCTGCCTTTCTGACCTCCTCGTACAGGTGCCTGTGATCTAAACCTACTCGGGCAACTTCAACCTCAGGGTGCGCACACGCAGCCACTTGGCCGCATGACCAAAGTGCCACGGCAGCTGTTCCGCCCGAGGACCCGTGTTAGACCACACCTTTACGCTTCTCGCCTGATACGAGAAGAACACCCGCAGGAGGTAACCGGATGGGTGTATCACTGGATGAGCAAGCTCCGTTAACAATAAAGAAACAAAAATTGCGTCCAGCTTGAGGGGAAAATGTGGTACCCCCCTACCTCCCTCCCCGATGGGACAGAGCATACGTGCCCTGGCGACCCACTCGCACCTGCCACTCCACATGAACTGAAACACAAGCCTCACTAGAGGCCTCCTCAGACAAGCCGGCAATGGGTAGATGTACGCCAAATACAAAAGAGACGGCAACACATCCACCTTTAGGACCAGGACTTTGCCCATAAAAGACAAATACCGAGCCTTCCACATTGCTAGCTTCCTCTGTACCACTGCGATACGCATGTTCCAGTTTAGCGTCGCTGAGCCGAAGGTCTCAAAATGGACCCGAGAATCCTCAGGGCCCCCTCACAGAGAGATAACCCCCCGGGCACATCCGTTCTACCGCGCCATCTTCCGAAAAACTTGACGGAAGACTTTGCATGGTTCAGAACCGCTCCCGACGCTCGGGTGAAATCCCCAATGATGGCAAGGGACCTTGTCAGGCACGAGTCCTTGCACAGCAGCAAGGAAGTGTTGTCGGCGTACTGCGTCATCTTAACATGCAGCCCACCACTTCCAGGGATCAACAAGCCTTCCACCCCTGTGTCTGCCCTAATGGCAGCCCCCAGAGGCTCCATATACAGAACGAAGAGGAGAGCCAAGAGTGGGCACCCCTGCCTGACTATTTACACTAACTCGGCACCCCGCTCCGACATATAATGTACGAATCCATCCTATGAACTTCTCCCCGAATCCTAATCGACCTAACACTCTGAATAAAAAGGATCTATTCACGCGATCAAAGGCTTTCGCCTGATCTAACGCTGCTACCATTAAAGGCAGTCCCCAAGCGATGGAGTCCCTGATTAACTGTAGGTTCCATCTAATAGAGCGGCCCTCTACCCCGCACGACTGATCCTCATGGACGACGTAGGGAAGGGCTGTGCGCAACCAGTCTGCTAAAACCTTTGCAAGTATCTTGTAATCTACAGACAGCATGGTCAACGGCCGCAAGTTGCCAAGGTCTGTTACTTCCCCCTTCTTATATAAAAGTGACAGCACACCAACAGCCATTGATCCCCCGGGACCCCCGTCTCAAGGATGGCCTTCAAGACTTTGAGGACCACTGGTCCAAGTATACCCCAAAACTTGAGATAAAACTCAGCCGGCAGCCCATCCATCCCAGGCACCTTCCCTTTTCCCATCCTACTGAGAGCGCTCTCAACCTCTTCTAGTGAGATCTGGGCCTCCATCACTTCTCTAATGTCCTCCGGCAACCGCCTGGACAAGTGTTCTAAAAACACATTTCCCTGCTCTCCATCTATTTCCCTTTCCTTAAATAAACCTTGGAAATTATCAGTTGTCACCCTGACCATATCCTCTGGTTCTCTAACTATACTACCATTTTCTTCCCTAACTAACACAATGCATTACCTTCCTACTCTGTCTGGCCCTAACCGACTTAAAGAACATAGCAGAACAAGTCTCATTGTGTTCTAGAAAGCCACTATGCGCACGCTCCAGGAAAGCTCGAGCCTTCCGCTCCTGCAACTCCCTGAGCTGCGCCTTTAGGTTTGCGGATCTCTCCCAGTCAAACGACCCGCCGAGGTTGCCTGCCTCGTACTCAAGTTCAATTAACCTTTGGATACGATCCACCTCCCTCCTCTCCTCCCTTTTTTTCCTCTTGCAATACCCTATTATAAAAGCCCTAATCCTCACCTTAACTAATTCCCACCACTCTAACACCCCCTCGCACATGGACCGGAGGCCTTCAAGCCTCCAAAAGAAACCAAAAAACCCGTCAACAAAAGCCTGTTCCTCCAGCACATCCCGATCTAACTTCCAGTACCCCCTACCAAAGAGGCAGACTGGCGACCCCACCTGCAAGAGCACCCCGTCGTGATCCGAAAAGAAAACAGGCAACAGCCGCCCAGTCAACTTACCCAAAGACCTGGGTACAAAAATATAGTCGAGCCTCCGCGCAACCCCCCTAGTGTTGCGCCATGTAGGACCGGCCATTTTCGGAGTAGTGTGCAGGCTACCATCAACCAGACCATGGCAAGCCATTAGCCCGGTGATGGCGCCTGCACTGCTATCCCCCCTATTCCTAAATCTGTATTAAAATCCCCCCCTATCACTAATTTCCTATTTGTGACACACAGGGCGCCAGACAGTCCACCATCTCCCTCCTGTCTGCCACCACCTGTGGCCCATACACCACCACTAATCTAAATTTACAATCCCTTATCGTAACATCCACCCCTATAACCCTCCCCTGCATCAACACAAAATAACCTTCCACTTTTACCTCCCTGTGCCCACACAAAATCCCTACCCTCGATGAGTGTACCCCCCCAATACCCCAAACCGACTCCCCCTTGTCCCACTCCCTCTTAAACCTACTAACATCCCCTCCATCCCTCAGGTGAACCTCCTGTAAAAAACAAAAATCAAACTCCACACCCTCCAAATAACTAAAAAACGCCCTTCTCTTAACAAAATCCCTTAAACCCCTTACATTTAAACTAACAAAAGTAAAATTAGACCCCATGAAAGAATAAAAATAAAAACATGTAATACACTCAAATACTAAACCCAGACAGAAAAAAACAAAAACAGGAGACTCACCCGATGCTCCCCTGCTCCATATCTACCGGTGATAACACCATCCGTACTCCCGACGTCCAACCCAGGATGCAGGAATAGTGTTTGGCTCCGGGGTGCCCTGCACCCTGGGTCTACTTCCACACTCCTCCCCCTCCCCAGCGCTGCAGCTGGTTTGGAAAAAAATAGGGGAGGCTGAGTCCCCAAACAAAAAACTCCCCAACTCCTCCTGTACCCAGTCCTGGGTCTTGTTAGGTGTGTCCCCACCCAACAGAAGTTGAGGGCCTGGGGAAACCAGCAGCAACCCAGAGGTTTCTCCCACCCCCATTGCTCTCTTGGCCATCCCCTCTCTCTCACTGTCGGCCAATCGCACCCTCCTCTTCACTCTCTTCTTTGGTGATGGCGGCAGTGGAGAGATACCCCCCCCCAGCTCCTCCACCATACCCCTCATCTCTTCCACCAGGGCACTTTCCCCCCACTCCACTTGCTCTTCCACCATCTCCTTCTCCACCACCCCTCCCTCGCTTTCTTCTCTCTCATGCTCCTCCACTCGCTTGCCTTCTTCCGCCGCTTTTCCCTTTTCCTGGTTCTCCTACTCCCGTGCCTTCCGTTTCCTTCTCTCTTCCATCCGCCGCTTATTGCTCCTCCTCCTTCATTGCGGCCTTCTTCTCTGGAACCGGACTCTTGGCATTAGGTGTGCTTCCTTCCCCTCCTCTTCTTCCCCCATCCCCCGCTCCTGCTCCCCCCCCAGCCGCAGACGCGTATGACCTCTGACGAGCCGGGAACCCTCGCCACAGGTGTGCTGACGAGCCACACCCGTGGCACGCCTTAGGCTTGTCACAATCCTTCAAAGATGTGGCCGTAGGCCATACAGCGCCTGCAAAATGGGGGCTGACGTGCATAAAACAATGTCCCCCTGTCAGCCCCTAGGGAGAACATAGCAGGAGGATGGAGGTAGCCACCATGTCCCTTTGGGTCCTCCCTGAGGAGGGCCTGGAAGCCTCTCCTCCCATTCCAAAACCAAAGGGAGTCTTTGAGGTGCCTTGCTGAGGAGATGTTATCCATGTATCTCCCCAGAAAGGCCCTCACCTCCTCGTCCTTAACGTATGGGTTGTAAATATTGACAGTTACAACCCTAAAGTTGTTCCTCGCCAGGCTTGTTATTTCATAGTGGCTCATCGGCCTCTCACCTCCCACTGCTCTTGCCATTCTCAGGATATCATCATGTTTCTCCTCTGTATTTAGTGCCACGTCGTATGCTCCCTCCAACGAGTTGCCTTGGAAGCAAAACACGTCCTTCACCGTCAGCTTTAGAATCCCTATCAAGATTGTCCTTCCAAAAGTTTCCCGTCCTAAAGGCTCCAACTCCTTTTCCTTCCAAGCAAACCGAATCGTGTTGGCCAGCCCAATCCCAGGGACCGACCGTGTTGATGGATTTTGCACCATCTCCGCAAGGAGAATGGCGCTCGTTCTCTTCTCTTCCAAAATAAGGAAAAAAGAAAAACCAAAGTGACTGAGCCTATCTGGTGCAAACTAACACAGAGAAAGGAACAATCACCCACGAAACACTCAAAGAATATGGCTGCCTAAATATGGTTCCCAATCAGAAACAACGATAAACACGTGCCTCTGATTGAGAACCACTCCAGGCAACCATAGACTTTCCTAGACTACTATACTACACCACAATCCCTTAACCTACAAAAAAACCTAGACAATACACACCACATAAATAACCCATGTCACACCCTGGCCTGACCAAAATAATAAAGAGAACACAGAATACTAAGACCAGGGCGTGACACCTGGAAATGGATCGATAACTATCGAGATCACTACTATCCCCGCCCTTACGGAGTGGCAGCACAAAAGATGCTTTCCACACTTTTTGGAATATTTCCTGATAATAAAGTTCAATTAAAAATATGTGTGTTACTGAGCCAGCAATGAGAGGCGCTGCAAACTCAAGCAATGATTGGTCCAAATTGTCAGCCCCTAATGACTTATTGATATATTGCTGTCAATAGCTCATAAGGCAGCAAGACCTTCTGTTTCTGTGAGTTGCCTAAAAGAAAAACCCTGACTACCACTAAATCACTTGAGATTGACTGATCATCCATCGAGGCAACTGGGAAGAACAGTCAACTGACTGGCTAAGACCAGTATTTTATTCAAATAAGAAACCAGCTGAGATAAAATGCAGATTTAAAAACATCACAAATCTGAACTTTTTCAGTAGTAATGCAGGAGTCTAAAACGACTTGCTTAAACAGGGAAGTAGAAGAATTACCCTGCTTCAGTGAATTAACAGTTTTCCAGAATTTAGAGGGAACACTAACAGTCTGCCTAAGAAAGTCGTTTGGCCTGTATAACTGAGGCAGTGCACCTATTTCTCAACCGCCTAAACAGCTGCCAATCAGCTAATGAGACAGTTTGTCTAGCCTTGGCCCAGGCCTGATTTTTTTTCATAAAGAGGAGCTCTGAGAGTGCAGGAGGGTACGATGGATTCGTTTGGTTTTTGACTCTGAGTTGCTTGAAATGGGACATTATTATCAGCCAGAGAGGTTAAAATGGATGAGAAAAATGAAAGTGCCAAAACAGGCCATGAAGAAACACTATAGATCATGAAGGATCACCTGGGGTGAGAATTTCTAAAAATGCATTTCAAAAATGTATATTTGTTATCTCTAATGCAAGCAATAGGTCAATGGTCGCTGATATAATTTGCAAAAACAACACTAGCCTATTAAATACATGGGGACGGTTAGTCAGGATTGAGGATTGAGAATTGATATCTTGACACTGTATGTCATGGAGTTTTGATCTTCTTCAGAAATCAACATTGTTTTCTTCCTCACTGACTGGCCACACGAGCCCAAGACTGATAACTATCACCGAAAGGCATTAATATCTTCAAAAGTAATCTCTTCCTCGGCGCCCTATGAAAACATCAAATTTAACATGAATTGGGAAAGGGAATCTGACTATTCACACTGAGGTTTTTTTTTTTTTTTTAAACACAAAAGCATGAATGGCTGCTGATATCAGAACTGGAATCAACGGGGACAACAGGATACATGATGTGTTACGTCAGGTATCCTCTGACTTATGAGGTGGGTAACGACAGCACCGCATCACACTACATTAAGTAGAACCAAGGGTGCCCCAGTGCAATCTTGAAAAGCTCCACAGTCCTGCTGGTTTTTGTTCCTTGCTTTTTGACAAACATTCTAGGATTGCCTATGGAGATCAAACACCATTTTTTTTTGTTGCCTCCAACTCAGTATCTGATTATCAACCGAAGAGAATGAAAAACAAGCAGACGTTGACTACGACCCTCAAGGGTCAACATTGTGCACTCCTGCATCCGCCCAATGTGCTGTACTGTTAAGGAGCCACTCCACTCTAAGATAGCATAGAGAAGTTACATCCCCCCTGAACCAATGTTCTTTCCCTGAGTAATCTAGCCGTGCTGAGCCCGAGGGGTAGCACAGATAGGGGTGTGATTGCTTTGTGATTGCCTGGCAGGACTCACTCTTTAATTTGGAGCCTGGGGGCCCATCAGGACCCTGCTCAAAGCATTGCTGTTCCTACTCATTGTTTTCAAGGATCGGCTAATCTCAAAAGACCAGAGCAAAACAAGATGTTGGCAACAATGAGACGATAAGATAGTGCTTGAATTGATCCTGAAGCTCTTGGTTATTGCCCTGAGCAATATTTTAGATATTGAGTGCAGAGGAAATCTTCTCAAATGAATCTAGTTGTTTTTGTAATCTGTTGTTCATTGCTTTTAAAGACTCCCAAGTCAGATTATATCTGAATGTAGTTGACCATTGTTTTGCGGCAGGGGAGGCAGCAACCATATTCTGTGTCTAGGGAGTCTAAGGCTCAGCTGCGCAGTTTATTTCTCCAATGCGACGCTTTGAATCGAGTGGAATGTTCGCTGGTCACTACAGCCAGCGGGAACAGCCATTTCATCCCAGTGAAGAAACCAGAACAATCTGTAGGTCCTAATCGCAGTTTGACAGAGGGCAACTCTGTGCCTGTGGCAGGCCAATGAGAAGTGCTTGTATGATTGCAGGGCAAACTGCACTGTTCATGATTGAGTAATCTTCTTGTGGAGAACATGATAGTCCCACTGACATCTTCCTGAGGATGAAAGTCTGTGTGTGTGTGTGTGTGTGTGTGTGTGTGTGTGTGTGTGTGTGTGTGTGTGTGTGTGTGTGTGTGTGTGTGTGTGTGTGTGTGTGTGTGTGTGTGCGTGTGCGTGTGTGTGAGTGAGTGTGTATGTGATTGTGTGTGCCGCGCGTGTGTTCTTGTGTGTGTGCGTAGTGTGTGTGCGCATGTGTGTGTAAGCCACTGTCATTCAGGGATAAATTGCGCTTTGAGGGAAACCTAAGATGGAAATTCAAAGATGAGGTTCATGTAAGGCAAAAGAAAAGGAGAGGTAAAACACACAACAACCCAATAGAAATAGTGTCCTGTGTGGCTCAATCGGTAGAGCATGGCGCTTGCACCGTCATGGGTTCGAATCCCGCTGGGGCCACACACACAGAACATTTACGCAAGCATGACTGTAAGTCGCTTTGGATACATTATATATCATTATTTTTATAGTGTAAGGCTGCAGGCAAAAATAGATTTTGTCTCCGAATATTAAGGATAAAGCCATCGGGTTTTCAATGGGAGTGATCCGTTGATGGATGACTAGAACAGAGATAATTGTCCGTTAAAAATGCACAATATGTTGGCCTTTGTGCGTATCTCAACTCGTCCGAAAATAGTTGACTTGAACTTTTGTCGGACAAAAATGTACAATGATGGGATGTGTATCCATTTTCATGTGTCACA
Source organism: Oncorhynchus keta (assembly GCF_023373465.1). Classification (NCBI taxonomy): domain Eukaryota; kingdom Metazoa; phylum Chordata; class Actinopteri; order Salmoniformes; family Salmonidae; genus Oncorhynchus; species Oncorhynchus keta. Next base: position 41,477,875 of record NC_068449.1, on the reverse strand, counting down.
GCCTGGTCTAGGCAACAGACAGCACTACATTTAGCTCATCTCTGTCTAAAGGTTATCATACTGTCTGTAGACTGTATCGCAGTTAGGTGCTGTTTGTGATATCTCTCTGTACTGCTGAACAGAGGTACTGGAGGTTATCTATCTATCTATCTATCTATCTATCTATCTATCTATCTATCTTGATAGATAGATAGATAGATAGATAGATAGATAGATAGATAGATAGATAGATAGATAGATAGATAGATAGATAGATAGATAGATAGATACTACCTCAGGTAATTCTACAAATGGCAGCCATGATTAATGTAACCATGCCAGCTCTCTTTAGTAGCCCAAGGCATGGCAATGAGCAAGGTTTTAAATGGCTGGGGCTGGCACCTGATCGATTTATACTGGTGGCATATCTGACTGACTATAGTCATATGATATGTGTTTGTGTATTACATGGAATGTTTCATTTTGTATGTGTGACTAGCATTTATAATCAAGAGTCTATATTTTCCGTTCCACTTCCCAAGGACCTTAGAGATGCTTCCGATTTGCCACTCAGAAAACTCAAAATGGTGGTCTGAAAGGAGATGGAAAGTGGTGAAAATAACGAACAGAAATGCCGGAAAAGCTTGAGGCTGTTCATTCAACACAGAACTACACTTAACTACCAGGTCTCACAACGTTATCCTCATCCTTTAAGTCCAGGAAGGTGCCGTTTCTTGTCTTCCCTGGTGACTAATTTATAGTGTGCATGTTTCTGCCTGTGTGTGTGTGTGTGTGTGTAAATAGGTTTTTTGATAAGCTTGACTCTCTTTTGTTTGTGTGTGTTCCTCTCCCCTCTGGGAATGTACTATGTGAGGCTAGAGACATTAACTGAATGTGTCTATTGTTGATTGTTCCACTTGATTGTGAGGTAAAATCTGCACAAAAATGGGACTCATTTAAGCCTTTAAATGGATTTATTGTGACGTCGGGCACTTTGCCAAATGATACCCCTGTTTTCTGGTGAAAAGTATTTAGTCAATGCAACATCAGAAGGTGACAGATTACTTGATTATTTTGAACAATTATCTCATCATTACACATTGAGTTAATACAATAACACCTTGGGAAAGTCTCTGTTGATCACCTTTTTGCGCAAATGACAGCCAAACCCCTACACTTCACCTTTGAACACTTGGCTGCTCTTGTAAATAAATGGTGATTTCAAAATACATCTTGCTTGTCCGAACAAATCACTAATCCCTTTTTCCAATTTCATTGACCTTTAAAAAATATATATTCTTGGCCAATAGGCATTTGTCCACTGATAATTAAAACATAAATGTTCAACAGGCATTAAGAGACATGCATATTCACATTATTGCATATTCATAGATACGAGCTCTTGTCAAGCTTACCAAAAAGTGAGAGGGTGACGGTGAACTCACTGGACACATACTGGTTGAATCAACATTCCTTCCTCTTAATTTCAATGAAATTACATTAAACCAACATCTGTGCTCCGCCCACAACCGTAAGGCTCTCCAGAGGGTGGTGCAACGCATCACCGGGGGAAAACTACCTGCCCTCCAGGAGGCCAAAAAATATCATCAAGGACAACAACCACCCGAGCCACTGCCTGTTCACCCCGCTATCATCCAGAAGGCAAGGTCAGTACAGGTGCATCAAAGCTGGGACCGAGAGACTGAAAAACAGCTTCTATCTCAAGGCCATCAGACGGTTAAACAGCCACCACTACCATTGAGTGGCTGCTGCCAACATACTGACTCAAATCTCTAGCCAGTTTATTAATAAAAAATTGGATGCCATAAATGTATCACTAGTTACTTTAAACAATGCCAATGTCATGACGTGGCGCTCTTTGGGTATAGCGAGTACCCTCCCCCTCTCTCTGACCACCTCTCTCTCCCTCCTACACCCAGGTTCTGTTATCTCACGTCGTAAATTGCATGAGGAGACTCTCCTCAGGGCTAGGCAGTATAGAAAGAGGGTTTCACAGTAGAACAAAGGAACTTCTTCTACATCACAGATCTTGAGAACTGAACAATATCCAGGTTTTGGAGAACGTGTAAAAGGTCGGTGGAGAAACCAGCTACGACCAGTCCGTTATGTTTTATGATTGTGACCTCAGGAAAGACAATACAGCCACATTACCAGAACTCTGTTTTATACAGGAGCCTCAGTTATGAGGTTTTGCATCTAATTATTGTATAAAATGAATGAGTAAAGATTAAACTAGTTGTGAAATTATGTAATGTAATTTTAAACTGTTTACTGAAAGAGAATCCAATTCCCTTTAAAGTTTAACTAAGTTATTGGCCCACCCCATGAGCACAGACTGTCACGACTTCTGCCAAAGTCGGTTCCTCTCCTTGTTCGGGCGACGTTCGGCGGTCGACATCACCGGTCTTCTAGCCATCGCCGATTCATTTTCATGTTCCAATTGTTTTGTCTTGTTTTCACACTCACCTGGTTTCAATTCCCTATTTATATGTATATTTTCCCTCTGTTTCTCCCATGTCCTTGTCGGGAACTGTTTATTGTTCTGTGTTACTGGTGCGCTACGGTTTTTGTACCCATGTGTTTGTTGTTTTTTATGCTGTTAGTTTTATGTATTAAACTGCTCAGGCTATTCACCAAGTTCTGCTCTCCTGCGTTTGACTTCCCTGTCATCAGTTACACACCCCTTTACACAGACATTGATATGGCATCATGCAACAGCCCCTTTTTACTGTTCCAAATAAAAACACCACCTAGAGAAATCATCTGAAGACCATGCGTACCTCGATCACAGAGGGGACGAAAGTTTTTGGATTCCTAACCAAACCACCTGGAGCATTGGATACACTGGTCGAAATGGTTAAACTCTGAGACTAACGATACCGACAGAATAAGAGACTAACGATACCGACAAATCTTCGATACTAATTACTAGTCTGCAGCTAGAAATTATGTACCATTGAATGCGAAGACCGACAACCGCCAAAACATCTATTCTACAAGAACATTTCTGAATGTTACTCTGAAGTATCCATTCTAACCACAAAAGACTCCAGGGACGCAAAGAGAAGTTCAGATGAACTTTCCAACAGAAAGACGGACGATTCCAACAGAGATCACGACGACACACTGAGCGTAAATACATATATATATTGCAATTATTCCCGAATGAGTGAGCGTTCATGTGCAAAGGATTAGTATTTCTATCAATATAATTATCAACTGTGTAGAGTCTTGTGTGCTTTTCTCAGTCCCTTTGCCTACCAAGCCGCCATACCGGTTTAGCCCACTAGGGCACATCCCCATATCATTTCCGTGTAACCATATCTACTGTTTGCTTGTTATGCATTTCTGTGATTATTTAGTTAATCATTTATTTACTAAGACAATTGATGTATGGATGATTCATAGTGAAGGCTGGGTTCGTGCAGATAACCAACAACTTACGACGTTTGGAATGAGACTAACGTGAGGTAAAGAACAATTCATTAATTAGAAGACTAATTGATCAGATATTAAAATATCTGAAAAGTTATATTAGGAAAATGATAACTTTGTAATCTGAAGATTTTCCTTGGTGCCCCGACTTCCTGGTTAATTACAATTACATGATTAGTTTAATCACGTAATAATAATTACAGAGAATTGATTTGATAAAATGAATTCAATGATGCCAAAGACACGACACCACTTTATATATATTATATAATGTTTACATACCCTACATTACTCATATCATATGTAATATACCGTACTCTATACCATCTACTGCATCTTGCCTATGCTGTTTGACCATCGCTCATCCATATATATGGATGAGTACATCTATATATATATATATATATATCATATATGTACATATTCTTATTCATCCCTTTACATTTGTGTGTATAAGGTAGTTGGTCTGAAATTGTTAGATTACTTGTTAGATATTACTGCATGGTCAGAACTAGAAGCACAAGCATTTCGTACACACACACTGACATCTGCTTACCATGTATATGTGCCCAGTAACATTTGATTTGATTTGATGTGCACACTGGGGAATAGAGAGATGGAATAAGCCAATGCATCTACTCCACAAAACAAGTCTCCCTTTAACTTATATATTGTGATCAACCTCATTGGTATCATTTATCCAACTAGAAAAGGTATATTTCCTGATTAAAATATGTGTGCTTGCGTCATCTTTTAGTTGTCTTAGATGTATAGTCTAGTTGGAAGTGTACTTGATATAATTGGTATAGATCGACAATCTAGTGGGTCGAAATCTTCTCCATTAAAAGTAGTTACAAGCAATATATAAACTGGCTGACATGGACTGAGAGATCTTGCATATCTGTTGCATCTAATCCTATCACCACCACCATATCGCTATAACCCTCTACCATGCTCACCCAAGGGCTACTTTCAAAAGATCCTCTACCTACGTCAGGAAGTCTTATTGTGGGAGTGGTGGAGCACAAAGCACAGTGGGGAAGCTGTTATCTGTCCCATAACAGCACACACACACACACACACACACACACACACACACACACACACACACACACACAGTGCAGCTTAAGGACATCTTCTACTAGGGTCACTCCTGTAGTCGCTAGGGACACTCATACTCATGTAGGAACATGCTGTGAACACATGGTGAGGTGTGTGAGTGAGGGAACATGAATTTCCCCAAGCATTTGATGGAATAGACCTACAGTTGAAGTCGGAAGCATACATAAACCTTAGCCAAATACATTTAAACTCAGTTTTACACAATTAGGTCAGTTAGGATCACCACTTTATTTTAAGAATGTGAAATGTCAGAATAATAGAACAGAGAATGATTTATTTCAGATTTAATTTCTTTCATCACATTCCCAGTGGGTCAGAAGTTTACATAAACTCAATTAGTATTTGGTGGAATTGCCTTCAAATTGTTTAACTTGGGTCAAACATTTTGGGTAGCCTTCCCACAATAAGTTGGGTGAATATTGGCCCATTCCTCCTGACAGAGCTCGTGTAACTGAGTCAGGTTTGTAGGCCTCCTTGCTCACACATGCTTTTTCAGTTCTGCCCACAAATGTTCTATAGGATTGAGGTCAGGGCTTTGTGATGGCCACTCCAATACCTTGACTTTGTTGTCCTTAAGCCATTTTGCCATAACATCGGAAGTATGTTTGGGGTCATTGTCCATTTGGAAGACCCATTTGCGACCAAGCTTTAACTTCCTGACTGATGTCTTGAGATGTTGCTTCAATAAAATGTTCCTTCCTCATGAGCCATCTATTTTGTGAAGTGCACCAGTCCCTCCTGCAGCAAAGCACCCCCACAACATGATGCTGCCACCTAGTGCTTCACGGTTGGGATGGTGTTCTTCAGGCTTGCAAGCATCCCCCTTTTTCCTCCAAACATAATGATGGTCATTATGGCCAAACAGTTCTATTTTTGTTTTATCAGACCAGAGGACATTTCTTCAAAAAGTACAATCTTTGTCCCCATCTGCAGTTGCAAACCGTAATCTGTTTTTTTTATGGTGGTTTTGGAGCAGTGGCTTACTTTTGTACCCGTTTCCATCATCATCTTCACTAGGTCCTTTGCTGTTGTTCTGGGATTGATTTGCACTTTTCGCACCAAAGGACTTTCATCTCCATGAGACAGAACGCATCTCCTTCCTGAGCGGTATGACGGCTGCGTGGTTCCGTGGTGTTTATACTTGCGTACTATTGTTTGTACAGATGAACGTGGTACCTTCAGGCGTTTGGTAATTGCTCCCAAGGATGAAGCAGACTTGTGGAGGTCCACAATTTTTTTTCTGAGGTCTTGGCTGATTTCTTTTGATTTTCCCATGATGTCAAGCAAAGAGGCACTGAGTTTGAAGGTAGGCCTTGAAATACATCCACAGGTACACCTCCAATTGACTCAAATTATGTCAATTAGGCTATCAGAAGCTTCTAAAGCCATGACATTATTTTCTGGAATTTTCCAAGCTGTTTAAAGGCACAGTCAACTTAGTGTATGTAAACTTCTGACCCACTGGAATTGTGATACAGTGAATTATAAGTGAAATAATCTGCCTGTAAACAATTGCTGGAAAAATTACTTGTGTCAGTTTCGGCATTCCATGGTGACCTCACCATGCGGTAAATTGGTTAATAGACCAAAAACAGAGTTCCAAACCTCTCTGCCAAATATCAGCTAGTTTTCCCCTCCCCACTCAGACCACTCCCAGGGAGTACTAGCTAAATAATTGCTTGAGAAGCTGCATTAAAGTAATACTCCCACCAGTGTATCTGCTGTGGTAAACAGACATGGGCTTTAAAAAGACACCAAATATGTGCAAATCTCAACAGTCAGTCAGACTCCAAAGAGAGGGGATAGGATTGAGCTACTTTGCCAGAAATCTAATTGATGAAAATTAAGGCATAAATACACATATACACTTATGTAAATCACTGGGTAACCTTTGGATCAAAAAAAGAGGAGAGATGACAGCCTACATAACATACCTTTATCAAAGCCTCATTGTGGTGTAATACCACCCATCAAAACATCCTGTGACACAGACACACAGTAGTGTATGTTGAAAGATATGCAAATTAGAATAGATATTTGGATAGCAGGCAAGGAAGACGAATGCATATGACGGAAGTGCTGGTATTGTATTGACGATCGAGAGTACATTCGCAACGAGAAACACATCTAAGAAGTGGCGTGTGTGTTGCGTGTGTGGGGCGATCTTTCCCATGGACTTGTGAAAGTAAATGGAGGGAAGTCTGCGTTATAGACTCATCTATAATTCATAGGAATCGTCATCATCATAAAGGCATCAAGCGGTTTCACCATTTCTATTTATTTGAAAAAGAGAGGTTGTCGCTTTTTTTGAGGCATCTTACATAATCAAAATCCGAAGGAAGAGGCCCGGCTCAGAATCAACGTACACACACCAGATATGGTGTCTCGAGTGTAAACCTCTCTCCGGGATTATCGATCTCACACTCTGACGTGTATAAAGACTCAGCATATATATTTCACATGAGGGACACGCTTTCAGAGAAAGCTTTAAACTTGTAATGGACTATGGAGCGAATATGAAAGCAATCTCTTTTGGAATGCAGGTAGCAATGTCAAGACGTGCTGTATGGAATACCGTATAAGACAAGTTTATGACGTGACTAGTAAGATGAAAGATCTGTATGCTTGTGTAACAGAATAACTTTAAACCGTCCCCTCGCCCATACCCGGGCGCGAACCAGGGACCCTCTGCACACATCGACAACAGTCACCCTCGAAGCATCGTTACCCATCGCTCCACAAAAGCCGCGGCCCTTGCAGAGCAAGGGGAACTACTACTTCAAGGTCTCAGAGCAAGTGACGTAACCGATCGAAACACTATTTAGCGCACACCGCTAACTAAGCTCGCCGTTTCACATCCGTTACACTTGACTCTGAATTCGTAATACACATGTGAAGGTGTGCAGGGTTGCAAGTGCAGTTGATAAAAGATAAAAGACAAGACTTATCTGGACCCCCCCAGGGGCCCATAACATTTAATACACATCTTAATGATAGTGTAATGTGTCAAATTCTATTCCAATTCAATTCAATTCAATTCAAGGGCTTTATTGGCATGGGAAACATGTGTTAACATTGCCAAAGCAAGTGAGGTAGACAACATACAAAGTGAATATATAAGGTGAAAAACAACAAAAATGAACAGTAAACATTACACATACAGAAGTTTCAAAACAGTAAAGACATTACAAATGTCATATTATATATATATATATATATATATATACAATGTACAAATAGTTAAAGGACACAAGATAAAATAAATAAGCATAAATATGGGTTGTATTTACAATGGTGTTTGTTCTTCACTGGTTGCCCTTTTCTCGTGGCAACAGGTCACAAATCGTGCTGCTGTGATGGCACACTGTGGAATTTCACCCAGTAGATTCCTCTTTCAAGAAACAAAGTACACCAAATCTTTATGAAAGCACAAATACTGTGTTTATGAACCCATGGCATTTGATTGAAAAATTCCCCTTCAGATTTTTTAAGAATGAACAATAGGGGAATGGAATTAAGACAACACAGGCTCTTTTTGATCTGGATTAAACATTTTGAAAAACTGACCCCTGAATATAGGATAAATAGGATCCTTGAGAGACTGATGGAACTAACTGTCTTTCAAGACAGGAAAGAGTTCATTCATTGTCTGGGCTTAAGTATTCAGAGCCTTTACTCAGTACTTTGTTGAAGCACCTTTGGCAGCGATTACAGCCTCATGTTTTCTTGGGTATGACGCTACAACCTTGGCACACCTGTATTTGGAGAGTTTCTCCCATTCTTCTCTGCAGATCCTCTCAAGCTCTGTTTCAAGTATCTCCAGAGATGTTCGATAGGTTTCATGTCCGGGCTATGGCTTTGCCATTCAAGGACTTTCAGAGGCTTGTCCCAAAGCCACTCCTCTGTTGTCTTGGATGTGTGCTTCGGGTCCTGTTGGAAGGTGAACCTTCGCCAAGTGTGTAGGTCCTGAGCATTCTGGAGCATGTTTTCATCAACGTAACGGAGCAAAGTACATTTTTAACTCGATCCGGACTAGTCCCTGCCGCTGAAAAGCATCCCCACAGCAGGATGCTGCCACCACTATGCTTTACCATAGGGATGGTGCCAGGTTTCCTCCAGACATGACGCTTGGCATTCAAGCCAAAGAGTTCAATCTTGGTTTCATTGGAACAGAGAATCTTGTTTCTCATGGTCTGAGAGTCCTTTGGATGCCTTTTGGCAAACTCCAAGCAGGCTATCGTGTCTTTTACTGAGGAGTGGCTTCCGTCTGGGCACTCTACCATAAAGGCCTGGTTGGTGAAGTGCTGCAGAGATGGTTGTCCTTCTGGAAGGTTCTCCCATCTCCAAAAAGGAAGTCTGTCCATTGGTTCTTGGTCACCTCCCTGACCAAGGCCCTTCCCCCGATTGCTCAGTTTGGCCGGGCGGCCAGCTCTGGAAGAGTCTTGGTGGTTCCAAACTTCTTCTATTTAAGAATGATGGAGGCCACTGTGTTCTGGGGGACCTTCAATGCTGCAAAAAATGTTGGTACCCTTCCCCAGAACTGTGCCTTGACACAATCCTGTCTTGGAGCTCTACGGAAAATTAGTTCGACCACATGGCTTGGTTTTTGCTCTGGCATGCAGTGTCAACTGTGGGACCTTATATAGACAGGCGTGTGCCTTTCCAAGTCATGTCCAACCAATTGAGTGTACCACAGTGGACTCCAAAGAAGTTGTAGAAACATCTCAAGGATGATCAATGGAAACAGGATGCACCGGAGCTCAATTTCGAGTCTCATAGCAAAGGGTCTGAATAAATCTTTGTTTTTCATTTTTTATACATTTGCTAAAACCTGTTTTCACTCTGCCATTATGGTGTATTTAATTTAATCTATTTTAGAATAAAGCTGTAACGTAACAAAATGTGGAAAAAGGGAAAGGGTCTGAATACTTTGCGAATGCACCGTACCTTACTACTTAACCTGACAAGAGCACTGACACAGAGCAGCCACAAACTGTCCGCACGCACACGCTGCTCTACCATGTGATACGTAGGTGGTAGGTTATATTGCTTGGCTGCTACAGCAACAGTTCTCTCAGAAGAGCCTCTGCGTTGCCAATTGCCTTATTTAGTGGTGTGATTCCAACCATGACTGGTGTGAGTTTGAAAAAAAATCACTTCCATGGAATCACAGTAGCTGCTCTCCAAAATGACATCAGGGCCGTATCCACAAAGTTGCTCGGAGTAGGAGTGATGATCTAGGATCAGTGGCCCTTTTTAAATCAAAATTAATACGATTATATGGACAGATGGGGACCTGATCCTAGATCAGCACTCCCACTCTGAGACACTATATGGATACGAGCCCAGATCACTGAATTACTCATTCAATCAGTGGTGAGAAAAAGTACCCAATTGTCATAGTTGAGTAAAAGTAGATACCTTAATAGAAAATGACTCAAGTAAAAGTCACCCAGTAAAATACTACTTGAGTAAAAGCCAAAGTATTTGGATTTAAATACTTAAGAATCAAAAGTAAAAGTGTAAATCATTTCAAATTCCTTATATAAAGCAAACCAGATGTAATCATTTTCGTGTTTTGTTCATTTACGGACAGCCAGGGCCATGCTCCAACAAATCAGACAAAATGTACAAACTAAGCATGTGTTTAATGAGTCTACCAGATCAGAGGCACTAGGGATGTTCTCTTGATAAGTGTGTGAATTAGACAATATTCCTGTTCTATTAAGCACAAAAAATGTAACTAGTACTTTTGGGTGGAGCAAAAAGTACTGAATCTTCTTTAGGAATGTAGTGAAGTAGAATTAAAAGTTGTCAAAAATATAAATAGTAAAGTACATATACCCCAGAAACCACTTTAGTACTTTTAATTATTTGTACTGAAGTACTTCACACCACTGCATTCAATTTAGAAGAAAATGTGTTTCTTATTTTGTTTTCTTTTTTTTCTCTCGCTACCCAAGAAGATATGACCTCTGAAATACACATTTAATTTTGAGGGAAATGTTGTCTTTTTTGGGTCTATCTACATTTTGGAGTAAGTTTAGGGTCAAAAATATACTTTTTAAATTAATTCCACATCGTAAAACAAGACAATGGGGGGAAAAAGTCCAAGGGTGGCCAATAATTCCTGTAGACACTAATGTATAGTGCTCAAATGAAACATTAATTTAACCAAGAACATACTCAAGCTAGAGCACACGCCGGGTGGTAAAAGTGTGGGAAGATGAGAGCGAATGGAAGAACAGAGAGATAGGTTTATTGTGCTTCATTACTTCTGCAATAACAACAGATTCAACGACAGCAAGATATAAACAAGATGGCCCTAGTACAATACGTCTCTTCGCTACATTAATAACCATGTCACTTCAGACTGCACTAACGTAATGAGCAACGCCATCAACCCTGCATCATCCCGTGGCTTCATTCTGCCCTCTTCAGGGAATCACCACACAGAGGAATATTGAAATGATGATGTTTGAGGACAATGATACTGTCAATGCTAAAGCATCTTGAACTGAAAGGGGAAGAAAACATCCGATTACCTCAAAATGTAATAATGTCAGAGGAAATTGTATATAAGGAGGTACAGTAAGTAGAAAAACCATAATGATATCTTGTTCCAACCTTTTTCTGTGTCGTTAACTTGCTTTCAAAAAACACACAAACACAAACGCTTTCACCTCAGCTAATGAACAGTGAACACCCAGCTTATACCAAGTGAGGCATGCCTAAAAATTCAGTCTGTCAATTGACCTACTTCAATGTACTAAAAAGGAAAGGATGCCTGGGTGGTAATAATACACGTTGATACAAATATGTAGGCAATTAGCGTAAAGTCTTGACAGTCTGTCTTTCGGTCGGGCATTCTTTTCTTGAGGATCTTGTAAATAGCTCCCTAAGTTAAGACAATTGAATAAAGAAGCTTATAGTCTGAGGAAGAGGCTGTGTCTGACATGGCACCCTATTCCTATTAATGCACTATTTTTGACCAGAGCCCTATGGGCCCTAGTCATAAAGTAGGGCACTTAATAAGTAATAGGGTGCCATTTGAGATACAGACAGGGTTTGAAGCGAGTAGCGTTTATGACGGAGTTAGTTCTGATTTCATTTGGAGTGCAAGCAGGTGAATTGTCGGTATTGTCTTGTGAGGGCTGCGAGCCAAGGCAAGTCATGGTCTTGGTTCTGCTTCTTGAATATCAATACACATTCACACGTCTCTGAACTAAGGGGTAGACAGTAACATCACAACAGTAGCCTAACTCTTTTTTTCTCAAATAATGTACTTTAACTGACTCTGTTTGGGGTGCCAGCTAGGCGGGATTTGCACTTTTGGAACTATTTAATTGGTTCCACTGTGCCTGGCAAGCTCAAAAGTATTTGGAAGAAAGTAATCCTCTACAGTCAAAACGTTTCCTCCACAGCTCGTCTGCTGTCCTTCCATAGAGCTGCATAAAGGCTGCACATGGAAGATGCAGAGATGAGCCCAATTCTACACCTCCTTGCAAATCCAGAGGAATGCCTGTTCCAAAAATGTTCACATGGGAGTTGAAATCAAATCAAATTGTATTGGTCACATACACATGGTTAGCAGTTGTTAATGTGAGTGTCGCGAAATGTTTGTGCTTCTAGTTTCCGACCATGCAGTAATATCTAACAAGTAATCTAACAATTTCACATCAACTACCTTATTCATTCTTTACACGTGTGTATAAGAGAATATGTACATATAAATATATGGATGAGCGATGGTCGAACGGCATAGGCAAGATGCAGTAGATGGTATAGAGTACAGTATATACATATGAGATGAGTAATGTAGGGTATGTAAACATTATATAAAGTGGCATAGTGTAAAGTGACTAGTGATACATTTATTACATCCAATTCTTAATCAAATCAAATGTATTTATATAGCCCTTCGTACATCAGCTGATATCTCAAAGTGCTGTACAGAAACCCAGCCTGAAACCCCAAACAACAAGCAATGCAGGTGTAGAAGCACAGTGGCAGTCTGATGGCCTTGAGATTGAAAAACAGCTTCTATCTCTAGGTCCCAGCTTTGATGCACCTGTACTGACCTTCTGGATGAACAGGCAGTGGCTGTCAAAGTTTGAGTGTTTTTTGTGACATGGCACATTTCTTCAGCCTCCTGAGGTTGAGGCGCTTTGCTGTTGCACCTTCTTCACCACTCTGTCTGTGTGCGTGGACCATTTCAGTTTGTCCGTGATGTGTACACTGAGGAACTTAAAACTTTCCACCTTCTCCACTACTGTCCCGTCGATGTGGATAGGGGGGGTGCTCCCTCTGCTGTTTCCTGAAATCCACGATCATCTGGTTGAGTTGGAGTATTTAGTCACGTCTGAGTGAGTTCCGATTGGGTGAGCGGTTGACTAATATTCCCTTCCACGACCATATGCACGGCTGATTCCTAGTAGGAAAGCATCGGTTTGACTTTAGTTGAGGATAATTGGTTAGATATCTGCTTTGTTTTGACAGTACCCCACGACACTTTAACAATTAGTTTAGATTCAAGGGTAACCACAATGGCTAAATTCTGCAACATCATGATCATGTAAATACTGTACCACAGAATGTTGACAGAGCATCCACAAGGGATGCCAAAACGTGGTGGGGTGAACACGTTGTTGTAGTTTGAATCCCAGACAAACCTTGAAGCACTTTTCTTCGTAGGAAAACTGCAGTAGCTAAATTCCACGACACAATGGCAGTGATGTGAATCAGTAAAGTAAAACTACTTTAAAGTACTACTTAAGTCGTTTTTGGGGCTATCGGTTCACTACATTCCTAAAGAAAATAATGTACTTTTTCATCCATACATTATCCCTGACAATGAAAAGTACTTGTTACATTTTCAATTCTAAGCAGGACAAGAAAATGGTCCAATATACACTTATCAAGAAAACATTACGGACACTGATCTGGCGGACACACTATGTAGTAGGATGTCCCTTGGGGGTATCCGTACCTATATATGACATGCGAGGGTTAGGTTAGTAAACATGCCGGAGCTAGAACCTCGTGGTCGTGCGTCCTTATTTTAGATCATACTACATGTTGTCAGAAGTGGTTTTAGAATTGACATAAACGTGAAGGACGTACCAAGTAAATCATGCGTTCAGGCTGTTTCAAAGCAGGGAGGGCACATTGTTGGAGATAAAACAGACAAACGCATATCATTATTGTGCTAGCTAACGAGCAAAGACAAAAAGTTACTGCTAAGCAACCTGTTGCAAGAGGAAGAAGCTGGCGGGATTTCAGGGTTTGCGACTTCAAGTTCAATGGGCTCTGGCGCAAACACGGACAGGCCAGTGGCTAGTGCTGACGGATTTCGCATTCGTCCCCTGCAGAATATGACTTCACACGTGACCAGTAGCCCCTACCATGCACAGAGTAATGGTGAGGCAGAGAGAGCTGTGAAAACAGTCAAGGGACTGCTGAAAAAGAACAAGGATCCATTCAGGGCTCTGTTAGCTTACAGAGTTACACCACTACATCATGGGCCGTCGCCCGCCAAGCTCCAGATGGGCAGGAGGCGGCGTTCCCCATTTCCTGTCTCGCCGGCTCAGCTTAAACCCCGATGGCCTAACAGGAAGGCCTTCGCTGAGAGGGACAAACGGCAGAAACAAACACAAACTAGAGACTTCAATCGGAGACACCGTGCTATGGAGAAGCCAGAGCTGACCGAAGGTCAACGCGTGTGGATTACAAACTCAAAGACACCAGCAATAGTGCTAAGGAAAGCGGATGCCCCACGGTCCTATGTGGTGGACACAGGCTCAGAAGAGGTACGAAGGAACAAAACACACCTCAGAGCTCTACCAGCCACACAAACTGAGGCCACAGAAAATGCACAAAAAGAGGGTGAAGGAGAGAGAATGCTCACAGAGCCACAAACGTGTCCAAAAAGGGATGTGAAGCCACCAGAGTGGCTGAAAGACTGTTATGTGAAGAGAAAACATACTGTTGGGGACCATACCCAGCAAAAAGAGACTGTACCTAAAGTTAATGTACATACTGTGTGATTTAATGCTTTCATACTGTTTCAGGATGGGAAGTAGCATGTTAGATAATAATACTGGTTTCCAAATTGCATTTCAGTTATGCATGTTTAGTTCTTGTTCATGGGAGAGGGGAAGATGTAGTAGGATGTCCCTTTAGGGTATCTGTACCTATGTATGACATGCGAGGGTTAGGTTAGTAAACATGCTGGAGCTAGAACCTCGTTGTCATGCGTCCTTATTTTAGATAATACTACACTAATAAACACAAATGCTTCATTTGTAAATGATGGAGTCCTGGAGTGTGCCTTAAAAAATATTTAATAAAAATAAAGGTGCCACCTGGATTGCTTAATATAAGGAATTTGAAAGGATTTATACATTTACTTTTGATACTTAAGTATATTTAAAACCAAATATTTTTAGACTTTTAGTCAAGTAGTATTTTAGTGGGTGACTTTCACAACTACACAATGGTCATGTAAATACCACAGAATGTCGACACAGCATCAACGAGAATAATTAGTAGGGACACCTAATAGAGAACAAAACTATTTTATTTACAGGATCACGTTAAACCAAACACGTTACATCAACATTGACAAAGTCCACGTTGTGACGAAAGTCAACCAAAACTCCACCAGTAGGTCAGAAATAGCTAACACAAAAGTGTTCACAATGTACAGAATTGAATGGATTGATTTATGATTACAAGTCTTAAATTGGTAAGCCCTGTGCTACTGTTACCACTGTGAAACACTGCAAGTTATACACATGCTGCTGGTCACTGTTCATATGGTGCTTGTAAATGTACAGAACTACATAAAACACTTTTCAATCTGAGCAAACAGGATTCTCCAAGTGTACGTTTCGTCAATTTGAAATGTATTACAATAAAGTCAGTTAAATTCAATATTTTGGGTTGTGTAGATGTAAGCATTCGTGATAAGAGCATAGACAGAACTTTGACATTAACCTTAAAACAATACAGTTTAGTACAGGCTGGGTTTACATACCCAGACTAAGCCTATTCAAAGGAACATCTGATTCCATGAATAAACTTCATCTGGGTCCATGAAACTGGCCCATTAAAATCTAACTTTAGAAGTTATGCAGAAATACTTTGTACCGCATGCATAAGCATCACATGAAAACTTTATAAGCACTACATGAACATTCATAATATCTTACGCCAATGTTACATCACTACACAGCACATGTCAACTGGGAGTTTGTTGCATACCGTATGCTGCCTTTAGCACGGAGTGTTTGTGAAGCTGTTGTGACTGATTGCACTGTGGTATATCCTTATCCAGGGCCCTTTGCAATTAAGTCACATCAGTTAATCTGGACAACTGCAAAGCAAAAAGACGTACCATTTGATAGAGGCACTATTAGTTATACATTAAACTTAAAAACACTGTCTTCAGTAACATAAATATACAATGGACGACTGACATCGCAACAGTTTTTTTTTTCTTTACGTATTTTCTTGATGTATCAAACCATATCTTCACGAATAACACTATCAAAATAAAAATGGGATTGAATGATAAATACAAGGAGCTAAAACACATCATGACAACAGGTGATGAAATCCAAAATATAGCATTTCTTTACATTCTTTCATAAAGGCTTAGAGCATTCTGTTGGCATACTCCAGCAACACTACACCAGACATACCTCATCAGAAATATGTCAGAATGTTGACACGTTATGGGACAACCTGTCCCTAAATCTTAGACAATACGTCATTATAATGACATAAGAGGAATATGTCGGAAGTGATATCCAAGTAATAAATCAGATTAGTTGACACACAACTACAATGGTTGAATACATTATTATAGTGACGTAAGTAATGTCACTAAGTGATATACATAGAAAATTAAGCTTAAGTGGCATATAACTACAGTGGTTTTAACGTCACTATCTTTACATATTCTGGTAAGACCATGGTGACTTCACGTCTGGGGTAAGGAAACATTGGCGATATCCTCACAGAATGGCAATATTAAACTGAATCTAGCCTGATTTCACTGTAATATATGCATTTACATCACTATCGAATCAACTGGTCACATGAGCTCATTTCAAAACTAAACAAAAGTGCGTGTCATGAAAAAAACATCTAGGAATGTCTTTGATCAAAGTTACAATGCTCTTATTATCTTTTGATTAACCGACTCATTGACGTTTGGTATCATGCTCAGGTATTAAACTAAAGAACTACATTTTCATCACTTGTGATGCAACCTTTCACAGCGATGCAACCCCATTGATATATGAACGCTATCGAACGTGACTTGTTGTGTATACAGTTTGTTACCTTAACACTGGCAAAAAGCAGGATGATTTCTTTTCTCTCCCCCCCCCCCCTTCACACAGCTGTGATTTTCATGTTATCTTTAAGTCAAGCTGAGGGCCACAGGTGGGTAGTCTGTCATCTGGATAGAGAAAAAATAATAATACAACACTTCACCGTCTACAAGGGCCTTGGGGGGGGCCAAGGTGAGACCGGTGCCTCAGGCTTTGAATTATCTTTGCCCCCTGAGGGAGTTTGCAGGAGACCCCCTATCAGACAGTCGTGGAACCTGAGCTATGGCACGTAATGTCATTATACTGCACTGGGCTGTTGGGTATAACACGGCTCACTCTCATTGGTCAGGGGAAGAAATACCCTAAACCAAACATGGTTGTTCTCTTGGCGTGTCGAGCCAAACATGACAAAGGCTGAAGAGAAGCCTAGTGCTAGTGCCAGCACTTGATTTAAACCCTGAAGGATCACACGCATACACATACATAGTAGGCGCACGCAAGCACACACACCAAGGGAAGAAATACTACCCCTTACTGGAAGTGATGGGATGGCAACCCTCTTTCACTATGGCATCCATCTAATTGATGGCCCAAGGTTTTATACCTAACATCTAGATTCTAAACACTGTGGTCATATAAACCCTGCAGTGTGGATGCACACACACACACACACACACTGTGATCATGAAAACTCTGCTCCGTGGGCACACGCACGCACAAGATCATCTAAAGACCTCCTTGTGGGCATTTTGTTCAAAGCTACAGTACTATATGTAAGTACAATGCAGGAGGTGACGCACTTCTCAATGGGAATATGAAGGCAAAAGAAAAGTAGTAGTAAAAACTGTCATCTGCTATTTTAATTCCATTCCGCAACAGTTTTTCCTGCAATTGTTTTCTTATTTGAAAGCGTGCATAACCACAAAGCTACTCAAACACAGAAAAATATGGATACTGCTTTAAAACATTAGCAGTAAAAAAGATTTACGCTGTACTAAGCATTCAGATTCAGATCAATGACCGCCGCTTTAAATAAACAATTTGCGAGTTATTTATGTGCAAATTTGTGTAATCGTTAAGTTTGCTTTTTTGCTAATGGTGACCTAACGTTGACCATGTCGGAGGAAAAACAACGTGCATACACACTAACACTTAACACGGAAATCACTAAGTTGCTATAGAGGTTACAATTGGGGCATAATGGAGGTATCAGGTATGAAGGTAAGATCCAGATGCAGACCACTTCGAATAAACAATAGTTTAATATTCCAACAGGGGCAGACAATAGACAGGTCAAGACAGGCGGGGGTCAGTAACCCGGAGGTGGGGCAACGGTACTGGGTGGCAGGCAGAATCAGGGTAAGAAAGAGGTCGGTAAATCCAGAGGGGGGCAAAGGTACAGGTCGGCAGGCAGGCAGGCAGGCAGGCAGGCAGGCAGGCAGGCAGGCAGGCAGGCAGGCAGGCAGGCGGGCTCGGAGTCAGGACAGGCAAGGGTCAAAAGCAGGAGGGCGAGAAAAGAGAGACTGGAAAAAGCAGGATCTGAGACACAAAATGCCGGTTGACTTGAACAAACAAGACGAACTGGCAACAGACAGTGAACACAGGTATAAATACACAGGGGATAATGGGGAAGATGGGCAACACCTAGAGGACGGTGGAGACAATCACAAAGACAGGTGAAACAGATCAGGGTGTGACAGGAGGGATAGATGGGATACTTTGGTCATTCTATACATGATGTAACTACATGACATTAGACTTTGTAGAATCTGTAGTGCTTATGAAGACTATATTTATGCCATATGAAGCCTTTATAAATTGTAGTTTGTTTAAACTGGGACCAGTCATTCTATACATTACGTAAGACTACAGCTAAAAACCACCGCTACACATGGTAACTATGGACACACTACCTAAAGATATAGGTCGCTCCCCAAAATGCATTCTCTCTGGTATCTAGCAGGCATATATCTAAAAGTGCTGTAATTTCTAAATGGTTCACTCGATAGGGACGAATGTACCCTCACATTAAAGCTGACAGTCTGCACGTTCAAAGTGCTGGTGTACATAGCCAAAAACAACAAAATTGTCACTGTCCCAATACATTTGGAGCTGAGTGTACAAAACATCCAGAACACCTTCCTAACATCCCTGTAAAATGCGTTCGACACCTTGAGACACTAGGTGTCGAACGCTTTATACAGGGATGCTGGCCCATGTAGTCTCCAATGCTTCAAGTTGGCTGGATGTCCTTTGGGTGGTGGACCGTTCTTGATACACACAGAAAACGTTGAGCATGAAAAACCCAGCAGCGTTGCAGTTCTTGACACAAACCAGTGCGCCTGATAGCAACAATCATACCCCGTTCAAAGGCACTTAAATCTTTTGTCTTGCCCATTCACCCTCGGAATGGCACACACACACACACACAATCCATGTATCAATTGTCTCAAGGCTTAAACATCCTCCTTTAACCACCGGTCTCCTACCCTTCATCTACACTGATTGAAGTGGATTTAATATGGGATCATAGCTTTCAACTGGGTTCACCTGGTCAGTCTATGTCATGGAAAGAGCAGGTGTTCATAATGTTTTGAACACTCAGTAGCCTTTACATTCAGGATGTTACTTGGCCAGGCATTTTTTGTATATTTTTTTTCATATGCATGTTTTTATATACAGTACACTCAGTATTACAGACCGTACAACAATATGTTATCTGATGGTTATATTTGACAATGAATTCCTGCTTCTCATCTAACATGTGTTTTCTGAACTCTTTGAAAAGTGTGTGTTTGCATGTGTGTGTATTGACAGGGACAGCATGTCTTGTATGCATGTTTGCAATGTCTACCTGTTTTTGCATGTACTGTACACAGTATAAGTTACCACTCTATACATGCCTGTGTGTGTGAACACATGCCAGTGTGTTTGTCCGCTTTCTCGTATGCCCTCCTTTAGGAGAAGTCCTCAGCCTCAGCATTGGGGGCGCAGCCTGCCTTGGCCCCGTTCCTATTGCAACCAAGCCCGTTTTCCACTCTAGGGTTGACGTAGCTCTTCATCCTGGCCTGGTTCTGGTTGTTTGTTCTGTCTACAGGGTCATACACCACTACCACGGCAGTATCCATGCGAGACAAGGTGTACATGCTGCTCTGGCGGGCCGGGTGGAGGCGCGTGGCCCTCAGCTCCAGCTCGTCATAGCTGGACACCTGGACAAAGGGGCACCAGCGGAACACCTGCTTGAAGCCGGCCCGGAACCTGGGGGAGGGGGGGCGAATAGAGAAGGGGGCAGGGGTGTGAATGACATGTGATTTTACAAACAGGGTAGTGTTCAAGGGCACGCTGTTGTGAAAAGGAAAATCTGTGTTCCTATTGGAAGAGTTAAAGTAGCACAATACACGTGCCGCCATGTTTCCAAAACATTTTCCACCTACTGAACACAATCCAGGTTTTCATATGGCAGGAGTAAACAAATGACATTCCAATGTATACAGTGCAGGGAGGTTTAAGAGAGAGTTGTAGAATGACATAAATCATCAACCGAAAGCACACAAGCTGCTTCACCTCTACCGAAACAGGCTCCTGCCCTATTGACCATTTTGGCTCAGACAAGGCTTACTTAATAATAGCCCAAAAATATTTAAATGTTGTTTTTATATATACACATCATGAAGGGGGCAAAGCAACCACACAGCACATCCTTCATGAATAGCCAGATTGTGTTGATGGTAAGAGTGCTATATGTGGTTTAGATAATTGCCTGCGTGTACCTAAGTGCACTGGGGTGCTTCATTCACAAGTTAGCATTCATCAACGCTCAGACTCTGGATTCAGAGCACTGCAGCTCCTTCAAGGCAGTTCTTGCTCTGTATTTAATTTGGTTATGAGATTTCTGAGGCCGGGCAAAGGAAAGACTAAGGCACAGAGCTTGTCTCGATGGATATAGAATTGCCATGCTCTTTTCATGGCATTAGGATTAATTGACCATGGAAATACAGCTACGTGTGTATAGGTTTGTGTGTGTGTACGTACACGAGGTGACGTTGAGAGGGTCTTATAGGACTACACCTGACACCATACCTCCAGGTTCTGTACCTGCATTGTTCCTGTTTGCAGAAAGAATGAGTCACACAGGCACTGAGTGGTTTAAAGAACAATGCTCAAAATTCATACAATGGTAACCAATTTAAACCATGCTTTGATTTCCAGGTCTCGTCAGCATTTCTTAACGATGTCCTCGAAGTAGCTTTACTTTCAATCCTCAGTCCTAAAATTGTTTAGTTTTTTTTTTGCGCATTTTCAAAAGTGCATGAAAATCACAAAAGAACATGTTATCAGGATTGCCATGCCCTGGACCTTTTATGAAGCACATGTCTTCTCGTCCAGTGTTTGGAGGATTACCGGATGTTCAAAGCTTCGACCTCCTAATGCACCTTAGTTGTTTTTCAAGGATTGTTATGAACCTACACAGAGGCAGGCCAAAAGGATGCATATAATTTCCATGCCCTTTCCAACCATCGACCATGAAAATATAGCTACATGGGTGTGTGTGTGTGTGCGCACATGCACCTACGTTTGCACGCACACGTGGGTGCATGTACCTCTGCCTGTTCCCATTTCTGCTTGCCTGCCTGTGTGCACGTGTGGATTCTCCTTACCTGCTGTTGAGGCAGCAGTAGATGATGGGGTTGTACATGGTGGAGCTCATGGCCAGCCACAGCACTGACAGGTAGACCTGCTGGATGGACTTCCACCTCATCAGAGCCTTGTTGAGGCCCGTCGCGATGAAGTAGACGTGGTACGGCAGCCAGCAGAGGGCGAAGGTCACCACCACGATGATCATCATCTTGACCACCTGGGAGGTGAGGGAGGGAGATGCGAGGTGTCAGGTAACATTAGTTCAATTCTCGTTCAACCCCGTGAGGCGAGCTGTCTGGACACTGTGTGGCGTCTGCTGATAAACAGACACATTCTCCTGCCACTCGATCAGCCAGACAAATTAAGCTAATTAGCCTGTAAAGTGCACTCTGCGGTTATTATTCTGTGGAGAGCAGAGAGAGAGAGCTGTCTCTCCTTCATTTGGAGAAGGGAAATGAAGCTTTAGTCTGTGGTTTCCTTCTTCCAGTGTGTGTGTGTGTGTGTGTGTGTGTGTGTGTGTATGTGTGTGTGTGTGTGCTTTAATGAGCCAGGTAGGAGCTCTGACTAGCTGGAGTGTATATGAGTAAACTTACAGGCTACAATGATCAAAGATAATAGGCCAGGGTTAGGGAAGAAGTGCATCAGAGTGAAAAAACCCTGTCTGTGTGTCTGCTTTTGCACTTTTCAAAACTAAATGTATGTTACTGTAGATATAGATATATAAATAAAGTGGTGGTTAGATATCTTGCTTAAAAAAACACCCCAGTTCACTGGCCTTTTTAAACCTTCATTTTCTTCAGGGAGAAAATGGTGACAAAAACACAGTTTCTGAAAGACACAACAACACTGTTGAAATGGGAAGAAGTGAACTCCAGCTTTCAGTTTCCTATCACCAGTTGGTGGTATTCTGTAGTCTGCACCACAATCCCAGAAGTATTTCAGAGACTGAAGACATTTCTCAGGGTCGATACTCTTCACACTAAGGGGTGATCTTTTCTCCAGGTGGGCGTCAGATCTGACAGGCGGGAGATAATAACAGAGCCTCTTAATGCGAGTGTGCGTGCACCGCGCATGCGTTTGTGTCCACTGCGGAAAGACTGCTATGATTGCACATCTCTCTTCTCCTCAAAAAGGACCTGTGGCCTCGATGATTAAAGAAACGGAGGCTGACCATTCAGCCTACCGAGAGACTGGCAGGAAAGATCTTAGCCCCCCTTTGAATCCCCAGGACATGGCTTCTCTTCTGAAGAGAGAGCTTGGATTTGTCACAAATGGCACCATATTCCCTATATAGTGCGCTACTTTTGACCAGAGCCCTATGGGTTAGGTTAAATAGGTAGCAATTTTGGACAAAGCCCGTAGCTTTGTGTAGGTAGACTGCACAATGGTGTGGTTGTTAGATGGTGGTAGGAGTTGTTATCGCAAACGTAAAATATGGTCATGCTCAAGGTTGAATGGACTTGTTCAAAAACTGATGAGCATCAAGGAAAATCTACACCTAAAGACTTACTGGATCAGTAAGTGTACGGTACAAAAGCAGCAATGTCACTGTCAAATTAAGAATAATACTGAAAACGGTTGAATATTGAAAGATAGGTAGATTTCCTGAATAAAGCAATCTTCCCACGTCCTGTAGCATTGTGGATACATGTAGCGTACACAGTGACAGGTGTGGTCTGTCTGTCTTTGGACGAGCATGGGAAAAGAGTTGGCTGTCTTCAACAGAAGGACTGTTCATAAAGGCTCAGAAAAGCAAAGTTCAGAGTGCGCCACACGACTGAGCCCAGACAGGCAGAGAGCAAAAAATGAAGGAAAACCACCCGGAGAGAACTAAAATACAATACAAATGTTCCTCATCTCTATTTCTGGCAGCCAATATGGAGTGACAAAAGTTCACGGATGCCTGCACAATAATTGAAACAAGGCAAGATAATCTTATATTTCTCATGTCCATGACGTGAAATAGTACTTGTTTTCTTTCTGTCCTTCATTGAGCTTGTGTGGCTTGATGGAGCCATTGGAACCAATGCAAACGCTACCCAACCTGGCACTCCCGGCAACGCCAAACTAAAAACTCTCAAAGTATTTCAGTGAAAACAAATACTATTCAAACCCAGGTCTGGCTGGCATATCAATGGTATTGTACCTAAGGACAGTACATTAAATGTGTTGTTTTCAGTGTTTCTTGGAAGGATAAGGAAGCAATACTAGCATACCTAGTAAAATGCCAGTCTCTGCCCGTGGCTACATGTGGTCATGTCTTATAATAACCAATAGAAACAACGGTCATGTAGTCAACATGTCACAGACAAATGTGGTGTCCCAAATGGCACCCTATTCCCTTTAAAGTGCACTACTTCTGACCAGTTGAGGACAGCAAATGAGACAGTTGATAAGTCAGGGTTTTTAAGTGTTAGTAAGATAAGCGGACAACAGCCATTTTCAATCACAGGAAAATAATCACATCAGATTTTTCCAGGACAATCGGTTTTTGTAATCTGAAAGAAATGTTACTCCTAGCAAATAACAGCAACACACACCTTAAAGAAGTGTTTACACTTAAATATCAGGAAATATAGATAATTGAGTCTATTTTCTCCTTTTCCATGTCAGTAAGTGGAGATAAAAATGGAGGATGGTTGTTCTCTGACAAGGAGAAAGGACATTTACTTGCTAGAGGACACTTGTGGCTAAAATGAGAGGACAGCTCAACAAAACAAAAGCCTGTGGCGTGGGAGAAAACTAGAGAGGTCACAGAATGTGTTAGTAACACTACTGCTGGGCTGGTTGGCGGGAGCAATATGGATTCTGTCTATGTTAAGTGGGTTTGGTTCCCTGTTAATAATATGTACGCTATGAAGATAAAGAGCTAGGGAATGTATCAACCACTGGGTAAAAAAATACAGGACACAGTCACAGCAACAAACACATGTAGCGCACACTCACAAACACATAAGAATGCATACTAATACGCACGCACGCAGACACACACATGCAGACACACACACACACACACACACACACACACACACACACACACCAGCTCAAAACTAAATGGAAAGTACAGTGTAACCCAGAACCAGCTGAATGAACCATCATTCATCACAATGAATATCCTAGTAAAAAGCAAATGAAGTGGCATCTCGCGCAACACTCGAGCACACACATTGAAGAGCAGGGGAGCTAGAGACTCAAAAACAAGTGAGGATAAATACAACCTAAAAGCCTGCGGAGCTATCAAGAATGGATCAGGTATGCATTCATTCAAAAGGGAGAGGAGTGGGACATATTTACTCATAAGTGCCACTCACCGTAGGGTGGCAGGGAAAGAGCGATGGGTGCCGCAGAAAGAGTAACTGTCTGATTAGGTAGGTGATGAGGTGGGTTGATTATGCCTCATTTTTGCACTCCCCATTTACGCAATCTGAAGCAACCGCCTGCTGTCAGCAATCATTAGTGTTGGTGGTGACTCGGTTACCCATGACCCCTTGCAGGCACGCGCACACACACACACTCCCCCATACAGGGTTTTGACGACCTGGTGGTTTTGGTTTTTCTCTCTGCTAGACCTGGGTTGAAATAGTATTTGTTTACTTTCAAATATAGCATTTCAGGTGCACTTGTTTGAGCTTGAGCCTTGTTCAAGGGAACCAACAAAGTAGTCCCAACCACCGCCCATCTCATGGCACTCCAACTATGATTCAACCAGTACGTGCCCAGTGGGTTTCTTCTAATGGCCTATTGCTGCCTCCGGAACTCAGATGAAAATGTTCGGAAATAGTGTTTAATGGTCCGTTTTCAATGCAATTCTCTGAAGAAAAAAAAAAGGCTTTGGTTTTAGGGCCCACTGATTGCGAGGTAAAACAAACACTAACCTCATCACTGTAAGCTGGGTAAGTTAAAGGGTGTTTTTAACCCTCAAAAGGAGTCTCTGTTGAGATGAGCACTTTCCAGGCCATCTGTTATGTAGAGATTAGAAAACTCTTAAGAGAGGAATGTTCAGTGTAGTCCATTTTCATGTATTTATTTCCTTTGCATATAAGAACTAAGATAATAACCACTAAATGCAATTCAGAAAATAAATGGCCAACTCATTCCACGAGGCCTTCAATAGCAATTGACCCAATTTTGTGTTTTTGGTTTTAAAGGCTCATTTGTTCAAAGAAAAAAAAAAACTGTTGCGAAAAATGCTCTTTCAAAAACATATATGCAACTGATGTAAAAGACTGTACAGTACAGTACTTTCTGCTCTTCGATTGACGTTGTGACAGATTTATGAATGTGGCAAAAAAAAGCATAGTTTAGAAAAACATACTGTATGTCAAACAAATGTACTGTTTTTAATGTGGGATCCATTCATTTCCAAGACAAGTCCTGGTGAGGACATGAAATCCTTCAAAAGCCCAAAACAAATACTGAATATTTAATTCACCCTGGCTCAACACAAAGAAGCTACAAATCCTTTGAATTCAGTCATACAGAACACCTACTGATTTGAATATACAGTCTACTCAAATAACCAGAGAGTATATGAATACATATTTATACACCCAGAAGCTACACAAAATAAAAAAGTGTTAATCCTTCAAAAAAAATATTCCTATTATTGTCAATATTATTGCCCTCAAGACCTCATATTTCACAATAACCACTTGGAAGCAGATTTTTTTTTTAAAGCGAACGGGGGAAAAAATAAAATTATGTCGATTTAAACTAACACAGGGGGAGAAACCTTGTGCTATAAATAATGAATGTTAATGATCATTTACATTTGTATAATGGTCATTGAATTATTCAGTAAGCGAGCTGAATGGTCTTGGTTAGACTAAGGGAAAACCGGAGTATGTAGAGCAACTGACAATGAGAGAGAAATAGCGAGAGAAAGAGAGATGCAGAAAGAGCATTTAAAAGTTTTGTGGTGGAAGCATCATTCGATGGGTATGCTTATCACCGGCAAAGTGAGTTTCAGGATCAAAAGACAAATGAAAGGAGCAAAGCCCAGGGAAACAGTTAGAGGAAACCCTGCCTCAGACTTCATCCTGGAGCAGTTGTATTTTTCAGTGGAACAATTAAATACATTTTAATGGTGGCAAGACACAGTAGTGATGACACCATAGGCCTTGTTGATCTCTGCACCATACAGGATGCTCTTGCCAGTATACTTGGGGTCCAATGTACGCTGCGGCGTGTATGGGCTTCAGGCAGAAGTCTCCATGCTTTTTGATGCATTTCAGAACTGCAGTTTCCTCTGCTTGGAGCAACAGTGAAGTGGGCAGTACAGATTTCTTCTCTTCCATCTGCAGAGTCTGAACATCAGACAGGATAGCATTGTCCCCCTCAATCCGTGCAATGGCTACTGCTATAGGATTCAGGAGTTTCAGACTGCTTACCAATCTCCCAAAATACATCATCCAGAAGGATCCTCTTGATGGGGCTGTCCATATCGGCAGGCTGTGATTTGGCCATTTCTTGGAGACTCCTTCCCCTCCAGGAGCCTGTCAAACACGATGACAACACCACCCCAACGGGTATTGCCGGGCAGCTTCAATGTGGTGCTCTTATTCTTCTCACTTTGCTTGGTGAGATAGATTGCTGCTATAACTTGATGACCTTTCACATACCTAACCATTTCCTTGGCTCTCTTGTAGAATGCATCCATTGTTTTCAGTGCCATGATGTCCTTGAGGAGCAGATTCAATGCATGAGCAGCACAGAACATTGGTGTGATGCGAGGGTAGGACTCCTCCACTTTAGACCAAGCAGCCTTCATGTTCGCAGCATTGTCTGTCACCAGTGCAAATACCTTCTGTGGTCAAGGTCATAGATGACTGCCTTCAGTTCATCTGCAATGTAGAGACCGGTGTGTCCGTTGTCCCTTGTGTCTGTGCTATTGTAGAATACTGGTTGAGGGGTGGAGATGATGTTGTTCATTATTCCTTGCCCACGAACATTCGACCAACCATCAGAGATGATTGCAATACAGTCTGCTTTCTCTATGATTTGCTTGACCTTCACTTGAACTCTGTATCCAGCAAATGAGTAGTTCAAGCATGTCTGGTTGAAGGGGTATATGCTGGGCGAAGAACATTCAGAAATCTCTTACAATACACATTGCCTGCGAGCATCAGAGGTGAACCAGTTGCATACACAGCCTCGACATTTATCAGCATTTCTCTGACTACGTTCCTCCATTGAGTCATAAACACTTCTGATTCCAGGAGGACCATGAGCTGTTGCTATTGATAAGGTGTCTGATTCATTGCTTGTTGTGAGTGCTGAAGGAACTTTATGCACTTGTTCAGATGATTCTGCATCTCTGTTGCATTCTTTACATATGATTTGGTACACTATTTGCAAATGTACACAGCTTTCCCTTCTACATTAGCTGCAGTGAAATGTCTCCACACATCAGATAGTGTGGACATCATTTTCCTGTAAAGATGAGAAAAAAAGGGGGGGAAAACAAACAATTCCATATACAGATAAGTAGTTAAGCAGTTAGATTAAACAACTAATTTGTAAGATAAAATCAAACATGTATGGAAACAGGTGAATTAACACTCAGTTAGCAGGCTCAAGCAAGCTAAAACCCACATGGTAGCAAAAACTAACTAGTAGAAATCATTAACAAGTTAGAAATTATTTAAACACACTTTGCTGTAGGCTACTAGAAAGCATGTAGTCCTTGGCTCAGACAGTGTAGTAGTGTGGGCTCAATAGCATCTCATTAGTGTGCAAGATCTTGAGAATCAGCTGTACATGTGATGGAAGAGTGCACTGCACATGTGATGGAAGACTGAACTGTGCATGCAGAGGGTTGCAATTCCATAGAATTGGGGACAGTTTAACCAAAATATTCCACAAGACCTAGAGTTGCCATGTGTATCCCACAAAAAATGTTCACTGTTATAAGCTAACTTTTTTGATGAATTTAAGAAAAATTCCCCAAATTCCCAGGCTTAACTTCCCATTGAAATATTCTGGAAAAATTCCAGAAACTTACCGGATGGTTTCCGATCCTTTGCAACCCTAGATATATGTTGTGCAAAGTTAGACTTTCGCTTGGCACATTATATAGGGAATAGGGTGCCATTTGGAATGCAGCAACAGTCAAGACTAGGAGGATTACCCCTGCTGCTCCTGCCCTCTTATCTGCACAGTTTAGAAGGAGCCAGTGTATCACACGTTAGTGTACCATGGGGATTAACAAACAGCCTTATTGGATTTTTTTTTTAAAGGCAAAAATCCAGGTCTCCCCAGGTAATCCATCTATCCACCAATCACAAGTCAACAGCAACATGCATCCAACCTCTTTCAAGTTCTGCTTCGCTGCCAGACACAATCGATGATGCTTCGAGCGACTCCACTCTATACCCAGATGGGGTACTGGATTCACAGGTGTCATTACGAGGCATTTCTCCAAAGCCTAATGTCATTTTTCCTAGATTTTGTGTGTATGCCATCAGACAGGGACCAAATATAACCTGGAGTACCAGGCCTGGTCTGCACAGCGGAGGTTCAAGCAACAAAAGGAAATGAGAGCCTCCTCCGACATCATTTCAGTTGAATGGAGATAATAATGATGAATGTCAGGGAATTATGGCTTTTATAGCTATTCAATGCTTCCTGACACACTTCTGACCTGATCATTTTAACCGTGATTGAGTTATACAGCCTATACATTATCAAATAAATGTAGGCTAATTAAGTTCAAATGGCATATATTATATTCTTTTGCCATTTAAGGTGAAAAGGTTGAATGAAATGTAGGCCTACTTTAAAAATGAAATACTCCAATAAATTGTTACATTCAGCAGCCTTACAGTTTCTGATGAGCCTGATAGGTCAACATTTCATTGGGGGCGGGAGTAGAGAACGTAGATGCAGCTATCTGGTATCATAATCACTTGCGTGTTAAAGCAAACTTGCTTGCTACCAAAAACCCACAAAAATAAACCAGCAAAAAAGTTGATCTCTTGCTGTTAAGCAAGCAAGTTTGCTTTAACACGCAGGTGCATATAATCTCCCGTTAGTAGCATTTTAAGAAACACAGGGCCAGCGGTATTTCTTATCACAGTGCCTGTTGGTTGCAATGCAGCCACACTGGTTTAGATGTTCTAGTTCAATAAAAAGTAGTGTTGGAGCTTGATTCATAGCTTCAGCACAGCTGAAGTAAATGTGCTGAATATTAAGCAGCAATACTTTACATTTACATGGGGTATGTGGATCAGGGGTTCAGATGTTGTGAAGGGGGGGGTGCTGTGGGATTATTTAAGATACTCTTTGAAGAGGTAGGGTTTCAGATGTTTTCGGATGATGGACAGGGACTCTGCTGTCCTAGCTTCAGGTGGAAGAGAGGAACTGCCCCTCCGTACCTTCAGGCTATGCTCAAACCCTACACCCCAACCCGAGCACTCCATTCTGCCACCCCTGGTCGCTTGGTCCTCTCACCCCAACGGGAGGGCAGCTCAGTCCAGGACAGAAGAGCTTGGACTGGACTGAGCTGCCCTCCCGTTGGGGTGAGAGGACCAAGCGACCAGGGGTGGCAGAATGGAGTGCTCGGGTTGGGGTGTAGGGTTTGAGCATAGCCTGAAGGTACGGAGGGGCAGTTCCTCTTGCTGCTTCATAGGCAAGTACAATGGTCTTGTAGTGGATGAGAGCTTCGACTGGAAGCCAATGGAGTGTGCTGAGGAGTGGGGTGACATAGGAGAATTTGGGAAGGTTGAACACCAGGCGGGCTGCAGTGTTCTGGATAAGTTGCAGGTGTTTGATGGCACAAGTGGGGAGCCCAGACAACAGAGAGTTGCAGTTGTCCAGACTAGAGATGACAAAAAGTAGGAGAAGGGCCTTGATCAATGAGGTGACCAAGAACCTGATGGTCACTCTGACCGAGCTCCAGGGTTCCTCTGTGGAGATGGGAGAACCTTCCAGAAGCACAACCATCTCTGCAGCACTCCACCAGTCAGGCCTTTATGGTAGAGTGGCCAGACGGAAGCCACTCCTCAGTAGAAGGCACATGACAGCCCGCTTGGAGTTTGCCAAAATACACCTAAAGGACTCTCAGACCATGAGAAACAAGAATCTATGGTCTGATGAAACCAAGCTTGTAGCGTCATACCAAGAAGACTCAAGGCTGTAATCGCTGCCAAAGGTGCTTCAACAAAGTACTGATTAAAAGGGTCTGATTTTATAAATGTTATAAAAATAAAAAAAAATCAGCCACCTGGGTGTCAGAAGGGGGAAGGAGAAAAGTAGTGGAGTGGCTTCTGCATACCAATGATAGGAGAGACCGTGTGAGGATATGAAGGAGCTAAGTGACTTGGAGTTTCGAGAGAAAAGGAGAGAGCCTAGACTCGGGCTCTGGGGGACACCAGTAGTGAGAGTACATGATGCACACACAGATCTTCTCCACGTCACCAGGTAGGATGCAATTTAAGAGTGTGCAGAGCCTGAGACACCCAGCCCTCAGAGTGCGGAGAGGAGGATCTATGGTTTATGGTGTTGAAGGCAGGGGATAGATCTAGGATGAGAACAGGGGAGAGAGTGTCAGCTTTAGCAGTGTGGAAAGCCTCCGTGACACAGAAGAGCAGTCTCAGTTGAGTGACCCATCTTGAAGCCTGGCTGGTGTAGTCAAGAAGAGCGTTGGTCAGAGACAGCATGCTCAATTGTTTTGGAAAGAAAAAAGGGATACCGGTTTATAGTTGTTGACATCAAAGGAGTGGAGTGTGTTTCTTTAGGAGGGGAGTGAATCGGGCCATTTGAAAGTCCAGGGGGACGCAGCCAGTGGTCAAAGATGAGCTGATAGGGAAGTGAGGAATGGGAGAAGGTCTCCAACAATGATCTAGAGAAGAGAGGAGGATATGGGGAGGATTTCATGTGGAAAGAGAGGGGAGAAAGACGTCAAGGCTTAGGGTAGTTCTGTGTGAGTGGGACCAGAGGACTAAATAGGCTGGGTGAATGAAGAACTGATGTCGTCAACCTTCGTTTCAAAGTGGTTGACAAAGTTGTCCGCAGAAAGGGAGGAGAAGGGGGTGTCAGATTAAGGAGGAAGGAGAAGGTGGTAAATAGTTACCTAGGGTTAGAGGCAGAAGCTTGACATGTAGAGTGATAGAAAGTAGCGTTAGCAGTGGATACAGAGGAGGAGAAGGTAGAGAGGAGGGAGTGAAAAGTTGATAGGTCCTCCGGAAGTTTTGTTTTCCTCCATTTTCGCTCAGCTGCCCACAGCCCTGTTCTGTAAACTCGCAATGAGTCACTTAGCCATAGAGCAGGAGGGGAGGGCTGAACAGCCTCTAGTAAAGATGAAGTCAACCGTATTGTGCTTTGTTAATGTGAAGGGACTGGGAAAGGATGAGGTCAGAAGAGACAAGGAAGAGAAAGAGAAAGAAATTAATCATAGGCAAATGTCAGGAGGTTGAAGTCACCAAGTACAAAGAGCTGTGAGCCATTGCCAGTAAATTAGTTCATCAAGGTGTCAAGCTCATTGATGAACTCTGTAAGAACACTTGATGGGCGATAGATGATCGCAATGTTAATCTTGACTGCACAAGTGACAGTGACAGCATGCCATTCAAATGAGGAGATAGTCAGGTGAGCGAGGGAGAAAAGAGAAAACCTCCACTTAGGAGACATTATTAGCCTTGTGCCACCACAAACAGACGCTTTCAGACTATGAGAAAACGTAGATGAAGAAAGAGCATTTGGAACAGTGTTCTCTGTGGGGATCCATGTCTCCGTCATAGCCAAAATGTCAAGGGACTGAAGGGCAGCATAGGCTGAGAAACTGCATTTTTGACTGCAGATCGGCAGATACCAGGAATTCCACATGGGTTGTGCACACAGGGTACACTAAATTAGAAGGGTTGCAGCCAAGGTGTGGGGAGCATCTGTAAAGCTTACAGTGAGAGGAGCGAATAGGTATAAAAAAAAAAACACAGTTGCCAAAAGTTACAAAAGAGAAAAATGAGATTTGAAAAGAACTAGGTAAGATAAGGGAGTGGTGTGGAGCCTTCCTCTCTTTCCTACCTCGAATAACTCTACAGAACAGTCTTTGTGTTGCGACGAAATCTCCGGTTTTAGCCGTCGCTGCGAAAACAGGGAAGACTTAAGTACTAATCCTGATTGCTAATTGCCTTGCCAAGAGGAAGAGCACACCTGGTCGGTACTAATTGCCTAGGAGAGGAGAAATCACGCCCCCCTCCAATACAGCCACTGATTACCAAAACAACAACAGTCGCAAGTTTGAGAGTGATACTGTGGACCACAAGGAGCAGAAGATATATTTCTGGAGGGATGGCCGGAGACAGCTAATTTGTCCCAACATCACAGGCCAATGACTTTGATACAGTTTCAAAGGTTTTTCCGCAGTTTGAGATTGACTGAGTTTTTTGGTAATGGGGTTCCAATGCACATGCCAATGTTAATCTATTGAACGATATTAGTAACCAGACAGGAAATAGTGCTAATGTTTTTCACATTGATAACCTGAATGACAATGAACCTGACTCTCGCCCTGAGGAAATTACTCCCCAAAGGGCCCTACTAATTACAATTACAGAATATGAGTTTATGAAAGTCGACTGCCCAACCACACCTGTCATATACACTCTATCCAAAATTCACAAGAGCATGACACCACCTATACCAGGCAGGCCCATTGTGAGTAATAACAGATCTCTGACAGAGAATATCTCTACCGTTGTAGACCATTTTGTGAAACCCTGGGCGATCTCTCTCTCTCTCCCCTCATATACTAGAGACTCTATTGATTTTATAAAAATTATATTCTGTGTACTTTTGATGTTACCAGTCTATATACTAACATCCCCCATCAGAACAGCCTAGAGGCCCTCAAGTTCTACCTCAATGAATGTCCCCCTAATGCTCTTCCCAGCACTAATTGTATTGTGGACTTGGCTGAACTGGTACTAACCTCCAACTATTTTCTCTTCAGAGGACACTTTTTCCTCCACACCAAAGGGACAGCGATGGGGAGCACTATGGCTCCTAATTATGCTAACCTATATCTAAAGAATGTTTGGAGAAACAGGTGGTGCTGAATCCAGACCCTAACCCGTTTCTCTCCAATATTCTCCTAATTCTGAGATATTTGGATTACATTTTCGTGATCTATACAGGCACCCAGTAAGAACTTTTGGAATTCCATGCATATCTAGACTTCATGAATGAACACATTCACATCACCATTAACTATGACCTATCACAAATCAGTTCTTGATGTGATGGTTAAGGACAAAACCTCCCACTCTACAGATCTCTATAGGAACCTATGGACATGAATACCCTCAAAGGTGACAGCTTTATTCCACGTCCACTCGTTTTTTAAAAAGTATCCCGTTAAATCAATTCAGTCGCATCAGAAGAATATGCAGCTCTGACGCTTCTTATCAGAAACAGACCAGGAACCTCACATAAAAGGTTTAAGGAAAGGGGGTATAAAGACAATTGGGTAAAACATGCCAATGATTGTTTTGAAGGACTAACACATGTGGAAAGTCTTCAACCAAAAGTCAAAGAAAAAGCAGAACGGCCTTATCGAAGAGTTTATCGAACGCTGCTGCTCATGAGTATATATATATACACAGTATATCACAAAAGTGAGTACACCCCTCACATTTTTGTAAATATTTGAGTATATCTTTCCATTTGACAACGCTGAAGAAATGACACTTTGCTACAATGTAAAGTAGTGAGTGTACAGCTTGTATAACAGTGTCAATTGGCTGTCCCCTCAAAATAACTCAACACACAGCCATTAATGTCTAACCGCTAGCAACAAAAGTGAGTACACTCCTAAGTGAAAATGTCCAAATTGGGCCCAAAGTGTCAACATTTTGTTTGGCCACCATCATTTTCCAGCACTGCCTTATAGAGTTCACCAGAGCTTCACAGGTAGCCACTGGAGTCCTCTTCCACTCCTCCATGACGACATCACGGAGCTGGTGGATGTTAGAGACCTTGCACTCCTCCACCTTCCGTTTGAGGATGCCCTAAAGATGCTCAATAGGGTTCAGATCTGGAGACATGCTTGGCCAGTTCATCACCTTTACCCTCAGCTTCTTTAGCAAGGCAGTGGTCGTCTTGAAGGTGTGTTTGGGGTCGTTATCATGTTGGAATACTGCCCTGCGGCCCAGTCTCCGAGGGGAGGGGATCATGCTCTGCTTCAGTATGTCACAGTACATGTTGGCATTCATGGTTCCCTCAATGAACTGTAGCTCTCCAGTGCCGGCAGGACTCATGCAGCCTCAGATGACACTCCCACCACCATGCTTGACTGTAGGCAAGACACACTTGTCTTTGTACTCCTCACCTGGTTGCCGCCACACACGCTTGACACCATCTGAACCAAATAAGTTTCTTGGTCTCATCAGACCACAGGACATGGTTCCAGTAATCCATGTCCTTAGTCTGGTTGTCTTCAGCAAACTGTTTGCGGGCTTTCTTGTGTATCATCTTTAGAAGAGTCTTCCTTCTGGGACGACAACCGTGCTGCAGCTCAGTTTCAGGGTCTTCTTATAGCCCAGGCCAAGAATCTTTTTCAGATCCTCAGAGAGTTCTTTGCCATGATGAACTTCCAGTGACCAGTCAGTATGAGGGAGTGTGAGAGCGCTGACACCAAATTTAACACACCTGCTCCCCATTCACACCTGAGACCTTGTAACACTAACGAGTCACATGACACCGTGGAGGGAAAATGGCTAATTGGGCCCGATTTTGACATTTTCACTTAGGGGTGTACTCACTTTTGTTGCTAGCGGTTTAGACATTAATGGCTGTGTGTTGAGTTATTTTGAGGGGACAGCAAATTGACACTGTTATACAAGCTGTACACTCACTACTTTACATTGTAGCAAAGTGTAATTTCTTCAGTGTTGTCACATGAAAAGATATACTCAAATATTTACAAAAATGTGAGGGGTGTACTCTTGTGATATACTGTATATATACTGTATATATACACATGAGCAGCTGTGTGCATCGTTTTCCTTTCTGTTTTCCATGAGTTTGCCTGCAACTCTAGCACCTGTAGAAAGTGCCTTGATGTTCTTCAGCTTTTGTACAGTCAGCAGTTCACTCACCAAGTAGGCTGCTGGGAAGACAGGCAGCACTTAAAGTAGATGGCCCTATCTAGCAAAAAGACAGTACCAGACAACAATATATAGACAAAAACTATACTTATCAATCCTGAAGATATCAGGAGTCCTCTGGCTAGAGAATTACACAGAATAGAGGGAGACTTTCAGAGGGCGCCAGTTCAAATCAAGAAATCTTTTCATCCAAAGAACATCCACAGTCCCTGTTGATCACCACCATGGGTACACCCACAATGTTTCATTTCTCAGGCATTTGCCTTACAGTACCTTAAGCTTGTAAAGATAATAGTCTGTACGCATCAAAATAATTCAGATTATGACAATACAGTGCTCTCAACTCCTCAAGCAAATGTTATTTTATTTTGGAAAACAGGATAATAAGAAAATTCGAGGAAAACAGTGATGTCGCTAAGCTAGGCTCAGCGTGGGCTGACAGAGCAGAACAGTGCCTGAGGCCACCAACTCCATACTCAGACTGTCTCTGAGCACCTAACCTTATCTGAACCCCATTCACCTGGGCCCGTATTTATAAAGCGCCTCAGAGTAGAAGTGCTGATCTTATAAAAAAAAAATTTAAACGCTCAAACCGGTGTGATTATAATGCTTATTTAGAACGTCCAGTTTTGATTGACGCAACAATCAGCGTTAAAGCTGGCCACACTTTTTTTCAATCATTTTGCACAAACATAGTCCTTACAAAGTTATGTCCTGAATGTGACCAGTTTATTTTTGGATGCAATGTTCAGGAGTAGTAATCGAAAGTAATCCAACGATGAGTAGTTTGTGCGAGCCGCCAGATAAGAGGAGACAAGATGAGCTTGGTGAAACAAATGGCGCCGAAGGAGATGGCTGCCGTTTTATGGGCTCTTAACCTATTGTGCGATTGTGTGTTTTTTTACGTTCTGTGTTATGACGTGCCCTGGGGGGAGCATCATGGCCCTCTCTCTACAGTTTTATGACTTAACGACAGGTTGTAAATTCCTGGAAGGGACCCTCTCTCCCACTTTGTTCTCTCTCAATACTGCATATCTACAAGGACTTCACTTGGCCAAACTCCTAAATCCCCAAAACGGGAGAATTAAACTATTTCTACTTTTGAGAATGTTGGAATGGTCTGTGGACACATTAAGGGACAGTTATGACAAGCATGTTTAATTTGATGACAGGACAGGAAACACACATAGCAGTATCTCTTAACGACCGTTCCACAGGTGCATGTTCATTAATTGTTTATGGTTCATTGAACAAGCTTCAGAAACAGTGTTAAGACCCTTTACAATGAAGATCTGTGAAGTTATTTGGATTTTTACGAATTATCTTTGAATGACAGGGTCCTGAAAAAGGGACGTTTCTTTTTTTGCTGAGTTGATTTGTGAAAAGATGTGATGCTAACCTTCTAAATGAGAAAATATGGGTTTACATATGAAGTTAACCAAGTATTTTATGAAGTTTGGAATGGCACTAATAAGGTAAAGACTAATTGATCAGATATTAAAATATCTGAAGAGTTATATTCGGAAAATTATAACTTTGCAATCAACATTTTCCGTAGTGCCCCGACTTCCTAGTTAAAGGTTACATGGTTAGTTTAATCACATAATTATTATTATGATTATTATTATTATTACACAGAGAATTGATTTGATAAAATAACAGTCTTCACATTTAATAATAGTCCAGACTATCGATTTGACGCCTCATGCAATGAATCTAAAATAGAATGAGGTTTTCATGATTGAATTAAGTATATACAGGGTGGCAGGTAACCTACTGGTTAGAGCGTTGGACTAGTAACCGAAAGGTCGCAAGATCGAATCCCCGAGCTGACAAGGTATAAAATCTGTCTTCTGCCCCTGGACAAGGCGGTCAACCCATTGTTCCTAGGCCGTCATTGAAAATAAGAACTTGTTCCTAACTGACTTGCCTAGTTAAATAAAGTTAAAATAATTAAAAAATATATATATATATTAGTTGTGCAAACAGATTTACTGTACAAACAGACTGCGTTAGATACGAATAGAGCCGTGTGGGATGTGTGTTGCCCTTAAGAAGTTGTCCCGGTTTCGCGGATCTGGTGACGTCAGTCTGTTCCATGATCTCGCCATCACGGTTGACAACTCCATTGTGTCCTCCTCCCAGAGCGCTAAGAACCTTGGCGTGATCCTGGACAACACCCTGTCGTTCTCAACTAACATCAGGCGGTGGCCCGTTCCTGTAGGTTCATGCTCTACAACATCCGCAGAGTACGACCCTGCCTCACACAGGAAGCGGCGCAGGTCCTAATCCAGGCACTTGTCATCTCCCGTCTGGATTACTGCAACTCGCTGTTGGCTGGGCTCCCTGCCTGTGCCATTAAACCCCTACAACTCATCCAGAACGCCGCAGCCCGTCTGGTGTTCAACCTTCCCAAGTTCTCTCACGTCACCCCGCTCCTCCGCTCTCTCCACTGGCTTCCAGTTGAAGCTCGCATCCGCTACAAGACCATGGTGCTTGCTTACGGAGCTGTGAGGGGAACGGCACCTCAGTACCTCCAGGCTCTGATCAGGCCCTACACCCAAACAAGGGCACTGCGTTCATCCACCTCTGGCCTGCTCGCCTCCCTACCACTGAGGAAGTACAGTTCCCGCTCAGCCCAGTCAAAACTGTTCGCTGCTCTGGCTCCCCAATGGTGGGACACACTCCCTCACGACGCCAGGACAGCGGAGTCAATCACCACCTTCCGGAGACACCTGAAACCCCACCTCTTTAAGGAATACCTAGGATAGGATAAAGTAATCCTTCTCACCCCCCTTAAAAGATTTAGATGCACTATTGTAAAGTGGCTGTTCCACTGGATGTCATAAGGTGAATGCACCAATTTGTAAGTCGCTCTGGATAAGAGCGTCTGCTAAATGACTTAAATGTAATGTAATGTAAATGTCAGTGTCTTGAGTTAACACTGTCAAACAAGCTCAGAATGAACACCCACAAGCTTACTATCATAGTCTTCATTCAGCTTACTTTGGCCTACTCACTGAAACAAGAATGGAAGAGCTGTTACCATTCAAACAAACGTTTCTGTCGAACGTGTCCCACCTTCATTACCTACTTGGGCACTACAGTCCACGTTGGCTTGCCTATCTTACAACTCCGAGAGCTTGCAAGCACAGCTTTTGAGGCATCAAAAGCTCTCAATGCTAAGAGCCTTGAACACTCGGTTTTGAAGTTTGACCAGGAGCACTCACTCCAGTTAGAGGGTGCATTATCAGGTATTGAAGCATTGTGAGCTGACGTACAACAATGGTTTCTACCACAAAACCACGATTCTAATGACCTCCACGGTCGAAATAACTGTAAAGTACGTGGCCATCGAAACAACTTCCGCTACAATAGACCTGTTCTCTACATTCCTGCACACAACTCACACAAAGTGTCAGAGCACAAGGGTAACAAAGGGTTAAAGGACAATCAAAATGTAGACCAATGATCCCTAGAAGTTCCACTATGTGAAGAACTAAAGCAAACAAAATTGAGAGAAGGGTCAAATATAAGTCACAAGGACTAGACGGGGAATTGCCGGACACCAGGTTCGCAGGAATTAACATCCCAGCAAGGAAGTAAAAAAATCGAATTTCTCCCCCTCTCACTTGAGACCCTATCCAGTGCCCACTTGATCAAGAAACAAGCCCCATAGGCTTTGTCTATCGACTCTGATACAAAGGTTGCAAAGAAAAAAGGCCAAAAGCTAAGCTAAAACAAAGCCCACTCAAAATCAGAAAAGTTCTTTTTTTTCACCTTGAACAGAAATGGCACATCACGTCATTACGAACAACCACTCCACTTTGTGGGGAATTTGTCCACTAAACGTGAATCTAAACAGACATAACTGGAAGCAGTCCTGGAGAGCTACACTTCGAGGTTTCACTCAGACTACCTCGCCTCTCACATTGAGAGTCATGCTGGAACTACACTTCCAGGACATATCGCTCGTTCCCCCTGTGCATGTTATCAGCCTTGAATCTGAACCCCTGCTACTCGGAGCAGACTTGATGGATCGGTTACTCCCACTGATGGATTGGAAAACCAACCATGTATGGTCACAGGCCCCAGTGCCTTCTCCACTGACCACACTGTCTTCCCCTAAAGCTAGCTGAAATGCAGTCATCCACGAGGGGAATCTGTCGAAAGCACCCCTTGGGAAAATTACGTTCTGAAACCGATCCAAGGAGATATTACGATATCGACACATCCCATCAGCAAACCTTATTGACCATTATTTTCATGATTTCGAGCCAGCAGTCTCTGTGAAAAAAAGAGAAAAACATTGATGTCCAGAGTATACTCTGCTTCCGATGATACATACACCTTCCGCTTTGTGAGGGAGTGTCACCCCTTACAATGACACTAATGGCGTCAGTCCAGCAACTGACCAGATGACTCCCACTCGTGAAACCCTTTGCGATATCACAGACAGATATCCTCGTCTCAGTTCACAGGTGCTGAAGAGATTGCCACATGCAGACGCGGTGGTGTCTGACAGGCCTCGACAGCCACTGAGCGTTTTGAAGCACAAACACCAGGAGATTTGGTTGAAAGGTCACAGACATTCTCATAACAATGCAGCCGTTGACACCTCGCACATAGGGTCCAACCTTTTTGTTTGTGCCTCGGATACCAACACCAACCGCTGGGGGGGGTCGAGACTTCGTGCAACACCGTACGAGGCCGCCAGAGCAGAAAACAAATCCAGTTGTAAACACCCCTATGAGAACAGTGAGGAGCAGACATTATCCCCGTCTAGGAGCCTCTTAGAACACATCTAAGATATTATTGGCGTGTACCACACTGGTCGTAAAAGAAGTCCAGTGGACTTCCACCTCCAAAACAAATGTCAAAAATAATCTGCAGGTTCAACTACAATACAACTAGTAAAATTCTCTAATCATGTGTTCGAGTAGAATAACATTTCAGAATAAATAAATGCATATCGTAAATATGCAAATTGCAATCTCTTTTCGAATGAGCGGTCGGTCGTTCATGTAAAGTATTCATTTCTATGAGCGTAGTTATCAGCTATGAGTTTCCCGCTCTTGAGCAGTCCACACCCCCTTCCCTTTGTCTACCAAGCAGTCATACCGGCTTAGCCCACTAAGGACTTTCCTGTCATTGTTAGTAACCAATATCTACTGTTTGTTTGTTATGCATTTCTGTGATTATTTAGTTAGTAAATAAATAATTAAGCCAATTTGTGTATTGCTGATTCATTATGGAAACTAGGGTTCGTGCAGATAACCAATAATTGTTACAACGTCTGGAATGAGACTAATGAAGTAACAATTAATAATTCATTAAACAGAAGACTAATTGATCAAATATAAAAATATCTGAATAGTTATATTTGGAAAATGATAACTTTGTAATCAACATTTTCCGTGGTGCCCCGACTTCCTAGTTAATAGTCCAGACACAAAATGTGTAACTTATTTTGTACATAATGTTTCTGCCACCAACTCTTATGACCAAAAAGAGATTCTGGATATCAGGACAGTGATTACGCAACTCTTACTGGACGAAGATTCTCTCTTTAAAGAGTCGGACACAAATGATTTACTTCAGACACCTAACAAGGCCGTCACTCGCAGGAGAAAGAGACTTCATCCAGAGGTAGCGCTCCTAGTTGCCAGGGACTTTAATGCAGTGAAACTACCTCATTCCTACCAGCATGTTAAACGTGCAACCAGAGGATACAAAATACAAATAAAAACTCTAGACCACCTTTACTCCACACACAAAGCTCGCCCTCACCCTCCATTTGGCAAATCTGACCATAATTCTATCCTACTGATTCCTGCTTACAAGCTAAAACTAAAGCAGGAAGCACCAGTGAATCAGTCAATAAAGAAGTGGTCAGATGACGCAGATGCTAAGCAACAGGACTGTATTGCTAGCACAGACCAGAAGAATCCTAAAACATATTCCAATGGCATTGAGGACCACACCAGTCACTGGCTTCATCAATAAGTGCATTGATGATGTCTTTTCCCAACAGTGACCGCACGTACATACCCCAACCAGAAGCCATGGATTATAGGCAACATCCGCACTGAGCTAAAGGGTAAAGCTGCCGCTTTCGAGGAGCAGGAAGCTTATAATAAATCCCACTATGCCCTTTGACGAACCATCAAACAGGTAAAGCGTCAATACAGGACTAAGATTGAATCGTACTACACCGGCTCCGACGCTCGTCGGATGTGGCAGTGCTTGCAAACTATTGCCCAGTGACACAAGCTTATCAGACAATCTTGCTTGTTTGTAGGTGACCAAACACTTATTTTCCATCATGATTTGCAAATAAATTCATTAAAAATCCTACAATGTGATTGTCTGTCATAGTTGAAGTGTACCTATCATGAAAATTACAGGCCTTACTCATCTTTTTAAGTGGGAGAACTAGCACAAATGGTGGCTGACCAAATACGTTTTTGCCCCACGGTATAAAAAAATATATGTATATATATAAAAAATATTAAAAAATAAATAAAATAAATAAAAAATGAGCAAAATCGTCACCCCAAAAAAATGATTTCCAATTGTTATGAAAACTTGAAATCGGCCCTAATTAATCGGCCATTCCGATGAATCGGTCGACCTCTACTCTGTACCCAAGAACACTAAATGTAACCTGCCAAAATGACTACCAACCCGTAGCACTCATAAAGTGCTTTGAATGGCTGGTCATGGCTCACGTCAACACCATTATCCCAGAAACCCTAGACCCACTCCAATTTGCATACTGCCCCAACAGATCCACAGATGATGGAATCTCTATTGCACTGCCCTTTCCCTCCTGGACAAAAGGAACACCTACATGAGAATGCTATTCAGTGACTACAGCTCAGAGTTCAACACCATAGTGCCCTCAAAGCTCATCAGTAAGCTAAGAACCCTGGGACTAAACATTTCCCTCTGCAACTGGATCCTGGACTTCTAGATGGGCTGCCCCCAGATGGTAAGTGTAGGTAACAACACATCTGCCACACTGATCCTCAACACGGGGGCCCCTCAGGGGTGCATGCACAGACCCCTCCTGTACTCCCTTGTTCACCCATG
Source organism: Oncorhynchus keta (assembly GCF_023373465.1). Lineage (NCBI taxonomy): Eukaryota > Metazoa > Chordata > Actinopteri > Salmoniformes > Salmonidae > Oncorhynchus > Oncorhynchus keta. The sequence goes on along the minus strand of NC_068449.1, from coordinate 41,435,139 downwards.
ACTGCATGGCCAGGCACGACTCCAACACCATTACTACGTTTTAGATGACACAATGAACAGCTAATCAAATGGCTACCCAGACTATTTGAATTGTCGTCGTCCCCGCACCCCCTCCCCCCTTTTACACTGCTGCTACTCTCTGGTTATTATCTATGCATAGTCACTTTAACTCTACCTATATGTACATATTACCTCAATTACATAAACTAACCTGTACAGGTACCCCCTGTATATAGCCTCGCTACTGTTATTTTACTGCTGTTCTTTAACTATTTATTTGCATGTTTTACTTAACACTTATTTCTCTTGAAACCGCATTGTTGGTTAAGTAAGCATTTCACTGTAAGGTCTACTACATCTGTTGTATTCGGCACATATGACAAATACAATTTGATGCTCCCAGTATGCATGTTGAAGGGGGTGTGTCATCTACGATCATTCACTTCCCTTCAATTAAATTCCTGATGTTTACTCGAAAGATGAGAGAACCATTCCTTCACCTCAAATGTCTCCATACTTGATCTGCGGAAACACTAAGGAAGTGCTTGGGCTCCCATCGAAGAGAGAAGTTTGTCTGGCTCAGTAAAACCTAACAAATTGTTCGCAACACTGAAATGGACAGAACACACCTCAAATCACACTATTGTTAGAAAATAAAACATGTTAGAAAATAATTTGAAATTGGCAAGTAACAAGTGACACACTGTTCTGTTGCATAACAATCACATTTTGGAACAGTGAGTGCATTCTGACATCAAGTGGATAAAACAACTCACGCTGGGGCGACCATTAGAGATGTTTGAAACTCACATGTGAAAAGGTTCAAGTAAACATTCTAAAGGCCCCATTGTGACATCACTTCCAATATTCTATTTTATTGACTGTAAAATTGACCTCTTTGCCAACCACTTAGGCAAAAAGTTAGAGCATATGCAATCTTACTCCAATTCTCTACTATTGAAATCGGAACAAAAATATCTGCTGACAATCAAAAGTTACAGCAGTTTGTCGGAGTATAAAGTGATGAAAAGTAGCTAGCTAACATCAGCGAACAGCTCTGTCTCTTCACTGAGCTCCCAAACAGAGCCATTGCTATGGATTCTCCCACACACAGAGGAGCACATGGGTCAGTGAAGGCAAAAAGTATTAGGAGGGTGAAGAGGGTGATTGAATTGAGAACGTACTGACGATGAAGAATTGTGAACACCAAGAAAGAAGCTACTTCCTTCTCAGGATCATACATCATGCTCTAAATAACTTAACTGGCTAGTTTTCCTGTCTGTCAAGAGAAGGGTGGGTTGTACATTGGTCCTGCTACCCTAATTGGATAGAGCGAAGTAGTCTCCGTTCACTCGCTTCATATTTCACCTAATCACTTCTGATAGCATGTTTCAGTCTAATCATTTAGATTACTGCGGCCTCCTGTCAGCCTGCTACTATGATAAATCATCAGGCGAGGAACGTTTGCTAGCAGCTATCAATGTGAATTATGTCCAACATATATTATGTTTTGAGTACAAGACACAGTCACACACACACCTCTGCACACTGCTCCTAATCTGCAGCTTTTTTGTTCTAGAAATCTACAGATAGATGTTGGCAAAATACCTATTTAGGCATTATAAAACACTTATTTTTTTCCCGTTCACGAATATCAACTTATGGATACGATTACGAATAAGAGTAAAGCCAGGTTGCCACACCCCTAACAACAACACACTAGAATCTGATATGTAAGGGTAAAGGGAAACTTTCTAGTTTTAATTTTTTTTAATTGCGCGTGAAAACGTCCTTTACACGCATCAACACAGAGATTTTAATATGAAGGAGAGTTGTGTAGCCTATTCAGTTCAGTCAGTCAGCATCAGTGATTTGTATTTTTTTTCTAAAATGGCACAGGACTGTCACAGTCTGTGTGTGTGTGCAGTGTGCGTGTAGGTCTAGACTTTGTGTAGCCGTTAGCGATGATGCTAATGATAAACTACTTCTGGTGGAGATGGAGAGGCTTTCCCAAAAACCTTCTCAATTAAATGTGAACTACAAAGTGGCCCATGCATACAGTGGGGCAAAAAAGTATTTAGTCAGCCACCAATTGTACAAGTTCTCCCACTTAAAAAGATGAGAGAGGCCTGTAATTTTCATCATAGGTACACTTCAACTATGACAGACAAAATTAGAAAAAAATAATCCAGAAAATAACATTGTAGGATTTTTTTATGAATTTATTTGCAAATTATGGTGGAAAATAAGTATTTGGTCACCTCCAAACAAGCAAGATTTCAGGCTCTCACAGACCTGTAACTTCTTCTTTAAGAGGCTCCTCTGTCCTCCACTCATTACCTGTATTAATGGCACCTGGTTGAACTTGTTATCAGTATAAAAGACACCTGTCCACAACCTCAAACAGTCACACTCCAAACTCCACTATGGCCAAGACCAAAGAACTGTCAAAGGACACCAGAAACAAAATTGTAGACCTGCACCAGGCTGGGAAGACTGAATCTGCAATAGGTAAGCAGCTTGGTTTGAAGAAATCAACTGTGGGAGCAATTATTAGGAAATGGAAGACATACAAGACCACTGATAATCTCCCTCGATCTGGGGCTCCACGCAGGATCTCACCCCGTCGTGTCAAAATGATCGCAAGAACGGTGAGCAAACATCCCAGAACCACACGGGGGGACCTAGTGAATGACCTGCAGAGAGCTGGGACCAAAGTAACAAAGCCTATCATCAGTAACACACTACACCGTCAGGGACTCAAATCCTGCAGTGCCAGACGTGTCCCCCTGCTTAAGCCAGTACATGTCCAGGCCCATCTGAAGTTTGCTAGAGAGCATTTGGATGATCCAGAAGAAGATTGGGAGAAAGGAGAAACTCAACTCGTCATGTTTGGAGTACAAAGAATGCTGAGTTGCATCCAAAGAACACCATACCTACTGTGAAGCATGGGGGTAGAAACATCATGCTTTGGGGCTGTTTTTCTGCAAAGGGACCAGGACGACTGATCCGTGTAAAGGAATGAATGGGGCCATGTATCGTCAGATTTTGAGTGAAAACCTCCTTCCATCAGCAAGGGCATTGAAGATGAAACGTGGCTAGGTCTTTCAGCATGACAATGATCCCAAACACACCGCCCGGGCAACGAAGGAGTCGCTTCGTAAGAAGCATTTCAAGGTCCTGGAGTGGCCTAGCCAGTCTACAGATCTCAACCCCATAGAAAATCTTTGGAGGGAGTTGAAAGTCTGTGTTGCCCAGCAACAGCCCCAAAACATCACTGCTCTAGAGGAGATCTGCATTTAGGAATGGGCCAAAATACCAGCAAGTGTGTGTGAAAACCTTGTGAAGACTTACAAAAAATGTTTGACCTCTTGTCATTGCCAACAAAGGGTATATAACAAAGTATTGAGATAAACTTTTGTTATTGACCAAATACTTATTTTCCACCATAATTTGCAAATAAATTCATTAAAAATCCTACAGTGTGATTTTCTGGATTTTGTTTCTCATTTTGTCTTTCATAGTTGAATTGTACCTATGATGAAAATTACAGGCCTCTCTCATCTTTTTAAGTGGGAGAACTTGCACAATTGGTGGCTGACTAAATATTTTTTCCCCACTGTACCTGGTAGAATGATGTGATTATTTAAATCAATCTAAATGGCCATTTGTTTTGCAAACTCATGCAAAACACACCCAAAACCTACATTTCTATTTTTCCCCAGACCTCAAAAGGGGCCCATGATGTAGGTTTAAGCATTGTTGTGGATTTTATAGGGCCCTATGTATGCTATGCTCAGTTAACTTGTGTGTGTGTCCCTTGGGTTTAAAGGTGCTCAGAAGGAAGTGGTTTTCCTTTTCACACCAGTGGGTCCCTCTTCTCATTGATCTCCCTCCAGCCCAGACAGGACATTTTTGTTTATTTATATAAAAACTTAAACAATGCCTCATTGTCTTCTGTGCTCTACTATTACAGTTTAGATATACTGTCGTATTCTAGTAGCCGAGTGTATACAAGTGTAGTAGTCAGAGTGTAGTTATTTCTGATTAAATGTGTGATCTAACTGCCGCACAGTCAAAAGTAATATTTCATTAAAAAAATATATTTCGCTAGGCATGTCGGTTAAGAACAAATTCTTATTTACACTGACAGCCTACAGCGGCCAAACACGGACGACGCTGGGCCAATTGTGCGCAGCCCTATGGGACCCCCAATCACAGCCGATTGTGATACAGCCTAATAAAGGTTGATATAGTAGTACATCAAAGTAAATCAGACCAATAATTTTTCTACATTTACCTTTGACTGTATGTACAGTAACTCCTTTGTTTTACATAGTCAAGTACCACAAAAATACTTTCAAAGAGCTAAAGCAAGTCCCACAACTTTACTTCATGTAAAGTTACCATCTAGTTCATTGTGATCTTACAGGCAAAAATGATCCTAGATCAGCACTCCTACTCTGAGATGCTTCATGAATATGTGTCTGGGGGGGGGGGTGACCTTCTTACTATTGAAACTCTATGGTTTATGCAGAGGTATTGTTCTGATAAATAGAAAGGTCTCTTCACATACAATAGCCTAGGCTGGTGCTCCAGTCCGTTCATGTTTTAGCCAACTTCACACTCCATCTCTCTTGTCTCTGTGGTCTTTAGAGTGTGGACACTCTAGTGCCTCCAGTCCAATCCTTATCACTCATTAATTCCCAGTGGAGGTGCATCTCTCATATTTCCTGTCAGCTTGAGGTCATTTACGCAGCAGTGCTCCCACTTTAAAGGGGCAATCTGGAATTAGTACATACATGTTTTAACTCAAATGGATGGCCAGTTCTTAGCGGTTTAGCAAAAAAGTGTCAGGGAGTCAGCTTTGTTGTTGTTTGAATCTCAGATTGCCCCTTTAGGGAGCCTCTTCGGCTTAGTGCCAGAATGGACAGGGCCTGACCCACCCACTGTGGTCGATACTGAATTGTATTGGCACAGCTTCTTTGGGACAAAATGGGTCAAAATCCAAATGTAATCTGTTGTATGGAGTGTGTACTGAAATGTTGGACCAGTTTTCAATTAATGCTGCCTATTTCCTGTTTCCGTTTAACACGACTATTTTCTTAGGAAGCACGTTTTATTCTCAAAACCAGAAAACCACACTGACAAGTCACCTGTTCTGACTGTCTGAGTATGCCTGTGACTCACAAAGTAGACAGTCCGGAGAGTATATCCAAGTGTTGACTTTTGACATCGGGACGAGGTGGAGGGCCAAGCTCACAGTGCCTCGGGACGCCATTAGCATTCAGAGCTAGCGCTGCATGTCAAAAAGCCGCTACGTCAAAGAAACAGGGTCGATGGAGGAACGGTGACCACAAGTCAGAAAAATCGAATGTCTCAAATTGATTTTTCATAGACTTAAAGGTCTGTGCTGTGTTGATAGGTTTTTGTCTGTGGAGATTGACCAATGTGCTGGATTAGGTGACCCAGACTGTAACGTAATAGTTACTGTGAATGTCTAAACAAAGGCACAGTAAATCCTCCATTATCTTGCTATAAACGCACTACGAGTTTGTACCCATAGTACAGTATGTGTGTAGTATGTGTGTTTTGATTAATTATATGTCCCCGTAGTATACTAACCCTCAACCAACTCAATTTAGTGATTTTTTTTGGCACTTTTAAGATAGTCAAAAAGCCAGTACACAATAATCAATCTATCATTGCTACTGCCTTAAAGTTCCTGAGACGTGAAGCACTGTCACCCCAGAAACAAAGATACCTTTTCTTGGTCAGTGGTACTGACAGCGCATCGTAAGTACGTTGTGTTGTGGGTTATAATCCCGAGTCAGCTCTGGATTTACCTTCCTCTTGGCCCGGAGTTGGCCGTGGTAGTTGTCAGATGAATCCCCTGGGATCTCTCCCCCCCACAGAGTCACCCCGACGATGGTGTAGGTGATTCCCATTACCATTAGGGGCAGCAGGTAGACCAGTACCATCACAATGATATGAAACCTGGGCATGACAGGGAGAAAACCAGAATGTAAACAAAGATGAAACAACAATGAGCAAAATGGCACTGGCCCATTTTTTAAGTGGATATGCAGGCAGAGAAGTAACAGATGAGAGGAAGGAGGAAAATAAGAGTGAGGTAAACTAGACAGGCATGATAAAAAGAGCTGTTCAAATCTCAGAGAGAGAGGAGAGGACCAGTGTGCACTTCCAGAAAGGAGAAAAGCAGAAGGGAAGAGAGAAGAGTGCTAGTCAGATGACGTGTTTATACTGTAACACAACAAAAAGGAGTGAGTTGAGATAACACATTGAGTTGTAGAGAGAAGAGTGAAAAGGGCTATGCTAAGCTAGCCCAGAGCAGGCAAGCTAATCATCTCTCTCTCTCAACTGGTACAGTCACATCTTTCCATTGTCGCAGCCAATGTGTGATGAGCGCTCTGGCACAATATGGCTGCCATAATGCATCATAATGCATATGCTCCTCACTTCAGTTTGCTCCTCAATTCATGCACCTTGGTTGGAGAGCGAGTTAGCGGCAGTGTTCCCATAATACATAAGCTGCCATAAAGTGTAACCATGTAAAACGGAGTGAAATGAAGAGGCTTATGATGATAAAAGAGTCTTAGGGTGATAAACATGACTCATATGAAGTAGTCGTATAGAAGTCTAGAATGAGGTGGCCTGGTGCGATGTACCGCTGCCCGCATAGGTTCAGATCTGGCCTACTGCTCTTTCAGCACTCTCCTACCTTTCACCTCTATCGCTCTCTATCCAAATAAAAATAAAAATACTTCAAAGATATATAAGGCTTGAATGAGGCTAGTCTACAAAAGAGGCTACACAGGGCTAAAGGTGTCGTGACTCACATGAAGGGGTCGTCCTCCTTGCGGGGCCAGGCCACGTAGCAGATGGTTCGGCGGGGCAGGATGCGGATGGTGGAGTAGAAGCAGAGTGGGAAGGCCAGCACCACGGCCAGCGCCCAGATACACATTATCACCACCTTGGTGGCTGTAGCCGACAACCGGGGCTTCAGAGGGTGGATGATGGCTATGTACCTGCAGGGGTCAAGACAATGAAATCAAATCAAATTGATTTATATAGCCCTTCATACATCAGCTGATATCTCAAAGTGCTGTACAGAAACCCAGCCTAAAACCCCAAACAGCAAGCTATGCAGGTGTAGAAGCACGGTGGCTAGGAAAAACCTCCTAGAAAGGCCTAAACCTAGGAAGAAACCTAGAGAGGAACCAGGCTTTGAGGGATGGCCAGTCCTCTTCTGGCTGTGCCGGGTGGAGATTGTAACAGAACATGCCCAAGATGTTCAGAAATGACCAGCATGGTCAAATAATAATAATCACAGTAGTTGTCGAGGGTGCAACAAGTCAGCACCTCAGGAGTAAATGTCAGTTGGCTTTTCATAGCCAATCATTAAGAGTATCTCTACCGCTTCTGCTGTATCTAGAGAGTTGAAAACAGTAGGTCTGGGACAGGTAGCACGTCCGGTGAACAGGTCAGGGTTCCATAGCCGCAGGCAGAACAGTTGAAACTGGAGCAGCAGCACGGCCAGGTGGACTGGGGACAGCAAGGAGTCATCATGCCAGGTAGTCCTGAGGCATGGTCCTAGTGGGGTCAAAGGTCAAACATAAGGTAAGGGATAGGTAGTCAGTTGTACAACGGAATGCATTCAACTGAAATGTGTCTTCCGCATTTAATCCAACCCCTCTGAATCAGAGGAAGTCCCATACATGAATTTTTTGTAGTGGCAAATTACATAAATTAATGTGTGAACGTTATTTTACATTTTTGACATGCAATTTTAATTATTTAATTAAATTCCTGTACTGAATTGAGAATGAATTGACTGCATCCTTGCTCCTGTCTTTGTGTCTAGTGTTTCCAAAACACAAAGACATTCAGAAATCCACTTGTGGTCTGGCGGTTTCTATTGTAACGTCGATTCATTCATATCAAACAAGAGGCTTTGGGGCAAAGCCAAGGACAAAGCTGAAACAATGGATCGTCCAAATTAGTAGGAGATTACTCTGAACACACTGTTCAGAGTAAGCCCGGAGACACATTTCATTATGCTACTGCGTCCTCTTGTTTGCCTCACTTTATGACGGTCCATTACTGAGTGCCACGGCGTGTTGATGCTAATGCTAATTAGCATCTCCTTTCCTTGAATGAAGCGCCTCGGACTCTGTTTCTGATAACTTTCAGAGCCCTGGCTGCCATCTCAATCACGGTTGGAAAACTTCCAAAGGGCCAGAGAGCAGTCCCTCAACTCGTCTATAATCACTTGGTATTTAGTCTGAGTGGCACTTGGGCCCTGGTATTGAGATGAGAGGAATTCAGAATTAATCAATTACACTTCAGTAGCAGTGTCTGTGCAGTACAGTGCCACGCAGGGGGCTGCTCTTTCAGGGCTTCAATGTATTTCATCACAGAAATCTCATTATGGTGTTTTCCTGAGGTCTTAGGTTTGCATCACAAAATTAGCAATTAAAGAATTTGAGCGTTTATATAATACTGTGAAAATTATCATGACCTTTAAGTGAAAGAGCTGTTTGAAAAGACCGCCTGAAATCAGCCTGTTTGGCGGGATGGAGTTTTGGCCTGCCTGGTGACACCACCTCTCTGCATATAATAGCTAACTTGCTCTTTTATTAAGAAGCTATTCTTGTTTCTTTTTTACAATTTTAGTTAAAAAATATTCATAATAAAGGGTACTTAATTGTTACCCAGAAATGATTTGATACTGAGATAAAAACATCTGCATTGGATCTTTAATGATTTTCAGAGTTGTAATTTGCATAAAGTTGTAACTTAACATCAGTTAGAGGCTACTGCGCCTAACATGACCATCTAAGAAAAACGAAGAACACTGAAGTCGGAGACTTGCTTGAAGAGTGTCAACTCTTCTACACCTGCATTGCTTGCCATTTGGGGTTTTAGGCTGGGTTTCTGTACAGCACTTTGAGATATCAGCTGATGTACGAAGGGCTATATAAATAAATTTGATTTGATTTTGAACTACCAACAATGTTAAATCTAAATCAGTCCCATCTCAAAAAAATACACTCGCTGACAGACTGGCACCTCATCACACTCTTCCCTCCAAACGAGTGTGTGAGGATGTCTTGCCGTTTTTAATCAAAGGTGTGTATAGGAGTCTTATCCGAGGTGCTGTTCACACAGCAAATGCATTTCACTTCCACAGGAAATAGGGATGGAGGGGTGGAAGGGTAGCACATGTACGGATGACCCCAACATTGCAACCCGGTGCCATTTCCAAGGCGACACACTGTCTGGATTGCGCTGCGCATCAGTTCGTTCAGCCATGAAACAAGTAGGACTGGAGGTTGTGTGTTTCAATCTGGGTCAAATCTATGTTCTCTTTAATCGCTGGCATTGGGTGATGAAATCGAAGGGACACTTAAAAAGATGGAATTTGTCTGCCTCGGCTGCAGGAAGGTCATTGAGAGCAGAGCCTAAAGGGTGCGCCTTTTGTGTTGTCGCCAGAGCTGCAGGAGATACCAGTGCCTCACACTCACTACTTCTCCTCCATTATCACACCATAGCTTTATAGTATGATGTAACATGGGGATATTCATCCATATCGAATCAGCCAGAGTCCCATTTGATATGATAATCTCATTAAGTGACACCACAGAAGAGGAAGAGTCATTGAGGGATGTATGTGTTTTGTGTGTGCCAAGCCCTCTTGTGTTTGATGCAAGGGTATGTGGATGCCTTTGATGGAAGTGTGTGCGTATGTGTAGTCAGTGCAAGCATGTGTGTTTTTTTATTTTTACAAGCAAAGTCTGGCATCTGGCTTTGGCGAGGGTATAAAAAACCCTTTAGGCTTGTGGAGTTAGGAAACAATTCTTGTCTTGTCTGTCTCATCTCTTTAGCAGACCATCGGAGAATGGTGTCAACAGAAGGACAGCAACTCAGTGTTTGACTGACACCCCAATGAGTGAATACTATTCAGTTACAATGCCAATTCCAATCAATCTGCTGTAAAATTAGTGAATCATTTAAATTCACGGCAACCAATCAACCACAGAAATAAGAGCAGAGCCGAGATGACTCTGTGTATACAATGCATGCGCTGTATATCAATGCACTTCATACTTCAAACACCAGATCCATTTGTGCTACAGCCAGCTCCTATGATCATAATCAAGCCATGTTTGACATGACAAGGTGTAACCGGTGTGAAATGGCTAGCTAGTTAGCGGGGTGCGTGCAAATAGCGTTTCAAATTGGCGACGTCACTTGCTCTGAGACCTTGAAGTGGTTGTTTCCCTTGCCCTACAAAGGAACGGCTTTTGTGGAGCGATGGGTAACGATGCTTCATGGGAGGCAGTTGTTAATGTGTGCAGAGGGTGCCTGGTTCGAGCCCAGGTAGGGGCGAGGAGAGGGACGGAAGCAACACTGTTACATTGGTGCTGTGACCCGAATCACTGGTTGCTGCGGAAAAGGAGGGTGAGTGTAACCGGTGTGAAATGACTAGCTAGTTAGCGGGGTGGGCGCTAATAGCGTTTCAATCGGTAACGTCACTCGCTCTGAGACTTTGAAGCACCGTTACCCATCACTCCACAAAAGCCGTCCCTTGCAGAGCAAGGGAAACAACCACTTCAATGTCTCAGAGCGAGTGGAGTCACGGATTGAAACGCTGTTAGCGCGCACCCCGCTAACTAGCTAGCCATTTCACACTGGTTACAAAGGCATAACAATGGCCATAGGAATTGACAAGACAGCACAGATCCAAGCATACTATAAATATTTAACTACACACAATTATCTAAGGGGTAGTGTTTCTCTGCATGGTGAAGTGGAGGCACAATAACACAACCCTCTGAGGCACCTCCATTACTGGAATGGATGTGTGTAGGCTTCCCCAGTAACACCCCCTGAAGATGCCATTAATAAGTTATTTGCGTCTGAAAATGAGCAATAATAGTGCGGGCTTGCGCCTATTTGTCAAACGACTGATTAGTTATTTCCAAGCTGTCTTGGCAGGGCATTTTCCAAATGTAGGTTTTGGTTTCCTTGAGTATAAGTAAAGTAAAATGGATACTGGTGTTTGTGTTGATAAATGTATTTTTCCCTTTTGGTCGTATAAGTGTATACCTACACACACACACACACACACTGCCACCCCTACACAGATGCAAGCATTTGCTCACAAGTGCACAAAATACTCTGCCACCCCACATGCAAGCTTGCCATCAGTGTCGTGTCAATGTGGCGTTCTACTTGCTACACAGAGCGTGTTGTTTTCAGAGTGGAGGAGCAGAAGGGAAAAGTGTCCTTATTCTATTTTTCCCTAGTGTACCATATTCATTGATTATGCGTAAATGCAATAGCTTTAGTCCAGTTTTTCGCAGGTACTCATTAACTTGTTGCTAGTGGTTGTACTAAATGATCCTCTAATTGCAAAAGATTCTTTTGTATACAATGTGAAAATAATCTATGTAGCTAGAGTTTCTTCTCACTACTATTTCCTTGGCTTCATAAATCTTAGTATGTGGATGCGAGCACAACATGGACAATATAGCAGCTTTCATTGATTTCAAAGGAATCATTTGCTCAGTGGCTGACGGCAACGCCAGATACCCGATGGCTATAGTGTAGCAGGACCATAATGATGACAAGCCAACAATCCCATATGCCAGAACATGCTACAGAAGCCTGACACCAGCTTTGTCTAGATTTACAGTTTGAATCACAAGGACATTTCCAACACACAACCTGTAATATAGCTGTGCTCTGGATTGATGTCAGCAGTCTGGATATTCCATGTCTATTGATATGACTGCCAAGGTAAGTTCAGATGGAATATAATATTTTTCACCTCCCCTGACTTCCGTGAATAAGATGAAAAGCATTACTAAGTTCACGGTTACTAATAGTTTTAATCTGTTCATTATCGTCTGTGGTCGGTGCTGCTTTGAACCTCTCCACTGCCTCACACACACAAAAAGGTATAAATGTGCGCACATGCGTGTACACAGGCATCCACATACACAAATTCATGATTACACATGCAATATACTGCCTTCCCCAGCAGACACACAATACTGCCTGGATAGAATAAACAATGAAATGCACATTTCATTTAAACAGGAAAAAAGGTAACCATGGTGTGTGATCTCAATTTAATAATAATTTAAGGGAGTTGGAGGGATACCAATTCCCTACAACCTCATCAGCATCACCATGTAGAGCGAATCCTGATTTATTTTACTGGTAGAAAATGCTTGTAAAGAATCTTGAACAATCGGGGTGGCAAGGTAGCCTAGTGGTTAGAGTTTTGGACTAGTAACCTAAAGGTTGCAAGTTCAAATCCCCGAGCTGACAAGGTACAAATCTGTCGTTCTGCCCCTGAACAGGCAGTTAACCCACTGGTCTTAGGCCGTCATTGAAAATAAGAATTTGTTCTTAACTGACTTGCCTAGTTAAATAAAGGTAAAATACAATTTAAAAAAATAATAACGTTTATAGATCATCTTAATTAATAAATACCGTTAGTGATTTAAAAAGTAGGCATAATCAGCATCAGTTGCCTACCTATCCACGGCAATTGCAGTCATCGAATAGATGCTTGCGAACACGGAGGTGACGGGGAAAAAGTTTTGAAACCTGCAATAAGCCTCTCCGAAGTACCAGTCTCCGTGGGCTGCGTATATGAAATTAATTAAAGTGTTGAAGGCGGCCATAGATGCGTCCGAAAATGCCAAGTTCAAAAGGAAATAGTTGGTGACTGTCCGCATTCGTTTGTGGGCGAGAATTATCCATATGACAATGAGGTTTCCGAACACAGCCACCGCCAAAACGGAGCTGTAGGCGACCGACCACAGGGCAATGCGCCAAGGCGGCTGAACAAACTGATTCGTAAAGTTCCCCGTAGTTATGTTCGATCCATTGAGTGCCACAGCTGCCATTCTGACTTCTATGTTCACTTCCTACAGTGGAACAAGTCTTTTTTTCTGTCTGTGTCCTTGAAATGTTTGGAGAAACAGAGTAGATAGCCGCACCACTGCGCGCAACGCACCTCTCCGCAAAACGCCAGTATAAATATTCTCAACTTTGAATAAAACGACCGGTCAACTTCGACTCCACCGCAGTCGCCTGACCACATCCCATTTAGATTTTTAGTTTTGAATGCACGCCACTATTTCGGTAAAGATGGCAAGATGCGAAGTATAGTTTCCATTCGCATCCTGTTGAATGTGAGCGCGATGGCACGGCGGAGCCCCCAAGCCTCTGCAGTATAAACTGTGCGCGCACATAATGACGTACCCCCAGTTTCAGCTGGCACAAATAGGCTAGAAAACTCGATTGATTCTGGCACTGCTGGTTTTAAACTCGGTGAAGGACAAATAGGTCAGATCAGGCGTCTGCAAACGCTCAGTGAACCTAAAAAAACACAATCCCGAGTGACAACATGTTTGGGAATCACTCTACAATCATTCAAATATCAGACAGCAAATCCATATTGGTTTATCTTCTTACTACATTTGATTAATTATGTCAAACAACTAGGTCTTCGATTTGTTACTGATATCTTTGCAAATATTTACTTTGGAGACATATATGGATGTTTAACAGTTCTAATCTAAGTGCAAACACTAGCCAGTTATATACCTTAAATGTTTCCACCACGGCATGCATCTCCTGTTAGGTTGATGCAGTTTCAGGCCCAGAGTATATATTACAAAAAAATAAACGTCAACAAAATCACTTGACACCTAAATGCATATGGTTAAGGTCCAAACATTTAAGACACCCTCGCCATTGTTAGGGGCCGGTCTAAATGATAAGCCAAGCAAGGGAAGTTTGCAAGTAAACCCCTCAGCCCTCGTTTTTAGTCGGTTTTGCGAGTGTACCATTATGTTTACTCTGGGCCTGAAACTCCCCATAATTCAATTCGCGACGATTGTACATCCGCAAAGAAAAGTCCGCGAAAACTTCAAAACAACATCAATAGAGAAGTCAACACACAAGTGTAAGTAAAAACGAATGCAAATAATTCCGAAACACCTCTCGTAAAAAGTAAATATGTTTTTGTTTGGTTATCTTTTGGAAATTGTAGAAATAAAACATTTTCTTTCTTCAGAAGTTCCAGCTAGGCAGCCTAACTTTAGTGAGCTAATTCATTTGCTAGTTATCATACAGTAGGCGTATATTAATAATTATATATTTAATATAAGTAGACATATACTCACAATTGACTCTGGCGCATATAAAGCCACCGCTGGCAGAAAACACAATCATCGCAGGATGAAGGAGTGGTGAGTTTCCGGCCAAGGGTGGTACATTTAATAAATAATTACTTCTTCCCTCTTCTTTTATTTTTATTTTTTATTAACAACAAATCAATACAGAAAGTACACGAGGGAAGACAAGTATATATAGATGATATACAATGGACAATCGAGCTAGGGGGTACAATATCACATTACAATTACACAAGGACCTTAAGGGACATACATATACTTATAATTCTAACAGTTTTTTTTGTGAGTAGAGTATTTAATTGTCTTAAAATATAGTTCAATTTATTTTTGTTAGGTAAGAAAATGTGTTTTTTTTGTTTGTAAATTTACATTTGTGTATATGAAATTTGGCCAAAAGAATAATGAAATTAATTACATAAAAATGTTTCAGCTTATCTATATCGTATGTAAAGTATCCAAGCAGTACATCTCTCCACAATAGTGCAAAATCTTTATAAATGTGTTCAATTAGAAATCTACTGATGTCTTGCCACAGTTTTCTTACATGACTACAACGTCAAAAAAGATGCAACACTGTTTCTGGGTGGTCATTACAAAAGGAGCCATTTGAGTTGATGTTTTTCTTAAACTTCTTCATATAGTGGTTGACAGGATAATATTTATGAATAATTTTAAAGGAAACTTCCTTCATTTTGTTAACAAGTAGGTATGTTTGTGGCAACATCCAAACTTTTTTCCAACAGATATTATCAATAAATCCATTCCCATGAACAAGCTCATTTGCACCCGCAACAGACAACACAGAGTTACACATGGAGTAAACAATTAGCAAGTGACATATTGGTGTGCAAAAGAGCAGAAAAGTAAATAAATAAAACAGTACAAAAACAGTATGGGAATGACTAGCATTTACCTATAGACTATTACAGCTGCAGATACAACCTGGAGCTGTGGGTCTGGCGACGAATATGTAGTGAGGGCCAGCCGACTAGAGCATACAAGTTGGTGTGTGGTATAAGGTGCTTTTAGTGACAAAACGGATGGCACTGTGATAGACTGCATCCAGTTTGCTGAGTAGAGTGTTGGAAGCTCCTGCTGAAACAAGGTTCGTATCGCTCTGTTGTTGAATGGACAAAAAGAGAAACACATCTTTCCTACTGATGAGTCAACAGGGTCAATAGAAGGTTGGCTCTGAGAGTCAGGTATTGACATGTTCCTGAATAACAGAGCAACACCTGAGGGAATGGCATCTAAAATAATCTATTGTGCCCCTACTTGTCCAGTCTGACACAGAGAGGAGAAGCCGAAGAATACTCAATCGAGGAGGATAGAATAGTTGCTTCGTGAGATATCTCTACCTGAAATTACATGACCTAACATTGATAGTTGGTATTCAGAAATCATAAAAGTATGCCTTATTTACTTTAAATAACTACTAAAAATAGGAGCATAGGCAGCAGCAATCCCTCCATCAGTGCTCAGACTGTCCGCAATAGGCTGAGAGAGGCTGGACTGAGGGCTTATAGGCCTGTCGTAAGGCAGGTCCTCACCAGACATCACTGGCAACAACGTCGCCTATGGGCACAAACCCACCATTGCTGGACCAGACAGGACTGGCAAAAAGTGCTCTTCACTGACAAGTCACGGTTTTGTCTCACCAGGGGTGATGGTCGGATTCAAGTTTATCGTCGAAGGAATGAGCGTTACACCGAGGCCTGTATTCTGGAATGGGATCGATTTGGAGGTGGAGGGTCAGTCATGGTCAGGGGGTGATGTGTCACAGCATCATCGGACTGAGCTTGTTGTCATTGCAGGCAATTTCAGCCCTGTGCATTACAGGAAGACATCCTCCTGCCTCATGTGGTACCCTTCCTGCAGGCTCATCCTGACATGACCCTCCAGCATGACAATGCCACCAGCCATACTGCTCGTTCTGTGCGTTATTTCCGGGAAGGACAACCATCTCTACAGCACTCCACCAACCAGGCCTTTATGGTAGAGTGGCCAGACAGAATCCAGACATGACAGCCCGCTTGGAGGTTGCCAAGAAGCACCTAAAGGACAGACCATGAGAAACAAGATTCTCTGGTCTGGTGAAACCAAGATTGAACTCTTTGGCCTGAATGCCAAGCGTCACGTCTGGAGGAAACCTGGCACCATCCTTACAATGAAGTATGGTGGTGGTAACATCATGGGGATGTTTTTCAGTGGTGGAGACTAGTCAGGATCGAGGGAAAGATTAACAGAGCAAAGTACAGAGAGATCCTTGATGAAAATCTGCTCCAGAGCACTCAGGACCTTCCAACAGGACAGCAAATCTAAGCACACAGCCAAGACAACGCAGGAGTGGCTTCGGAACAAGACTCTGAATGTCCTTGAGTGGCTTAGCCAGAGCCCGGACTTGAACTTGAACTTGAAACATTTGTGGAGAGACCTGAAATAGCTGTGCAGCAACACTCCCCATCCAACCTGACAGATCTTGAGAGGATCTGCAGAGAATGGGAGAAACTCCCCAAATACAGGTGTGCCAAGCTTGTAGCTTCATACCCAAGATGACACGAGGCAGTAATCACTACCACAGTTGCGTCAACAAAGTAGTGAGTAAGGGGTCTGAATACTTATGTAAATATGATATTTCAATTTGACATTCATTTAATGTTTTTGCTTTGTCATTGTGGGTTATTATGTGTAGATTGATGAGGAAAAAATACAATTGAATCCATTTTAGAATAAGGCTTTAACAAAATGTGGAAAGTCAAGGGGTCTGAATCATTTCTGAATGCACTGTAAATGGGATAATCAGAAAAAAAGATATACATCAAAATGACCAGGAAACTCAACAGTTGTAGTTAAACATGCTATCGCTAGATTTTTTAAAATGTAAACATGCGCACAAACCAGAAAACAGGATAAAAAAATAAGGATAACACGTGGAAGTGATATTTTTACATGTGGCGTTTTCTTACATGTGAAACTGCAAATGTGATTTTCACGTGATTGATTGTTTTGTTGAACTCGCAATTTCACATGTGAATTCATGTAAATTCTAAATGTAATACATCTGAAAAATATGGTTTAACTTGAAATTTAAGCTCAACGTGTGAAAACAGCCATTTCATATGTTGTTTTTGTTCACGAACCATCATCTCTAACCTTATGCAACAGAAATTGCACTGCGGCAGCACTAGCCTGGAATCCACCCTGAAGTTTCCATTCATTCACTGATTCAGCCTGGAGCTGTCATATACCTAAACCAGCCACTACTTTTCAAAGGGAAAATGATTTGGTAGTTATTTTTCTTATCAGTCCCCAGACCCTCTCTACTGAAACCGGTCCACTTGATGAGCAGAGTTTTCACATTTCAGAACATTTCATTGATTCTGTGAAGTGACCTGGGCGAGCTTAAATGACTTCAGACTGAGTCAGTGAATGGACCCAAAACAATAGTGAAACAGCGCAATATTCAGGCTGGAAACAAGTCTATAGTATTGCAACTCCCAGAGAGAGTACGTATCCTCTTCCACCTCTTGCCAGCTTTACCCTCTACAACCTGACTCCAGACTGAATCAGTGAATGACAAATCAATTGGTGAAACAGAGCGGCGATATTCAGGATGGAAGCCAGGCTATCGTACTGCACCTCTCCGAGAGAGTAAGAATTCTGACAGCTCCAACTTTCGTGGTGTGCCGACATGGCCATACTCATGTTCGTAATCGTATACGTAAATTGACAGTTGATAATGGTCCTTCTGTAGCTCAGTTGGTAGAGCATGGCGCTTGTAACGCCAGGGTAGTGGGTTCGATCCTCGGGACCACCCATACGTAGAATGTATGCACACATGACTGTAAGTCGCTAAATGGCATATATTATAATCGGATCGGATCTGATGATACACGGGATCAGAAGAAGCGAAAGTGTTTTAATATGCCTGAAATAGATTTGGGCAAAATACCTCCCTGCATGTTCTCACTGCAAAAAAGCTATCCCCCTTTCCCTTTCCTTTCCTTTCCTATCAGAGCAGCAGGATCAATGTACAGCCAGCCCTTCTCTTTACAGACAGGCAAACTAGCAGTTTAGTTATTTAGACCACGTAGAACCTCGCACATGACTGACTGACATGAGAAAGATGCGTGCTGGCACCCGGAAATAAATGTTTTTCCCCATCATGGATAATTACAAAAAATACACAGATCACAATCATATCCAGAAAATTGCCCACATCTGTTACGATACTCATTTTGTCCGACTACTCGGCACACCACTACAGTTTGTAGTGTAAAAGTAAGGTAATAATTGGCTTATGAGTTGGTCTGGATATGCATCCACTATAGTTGCTGAAACTGTACTGAAAAACATTATGTAGCCTGTGATCAAAAGTAAACCATCACAATCTCCCCAAGTGTTAGTAAAACCAGTGAGTATATATTTAAAAAGCTCTCTGTTCCTTTTCGATTTGTAAAATAATGTTTTACTGCAGGGGGATAACATACACAGACATTTCGGCTAACAAGTCTTCTTCAGTGCGTAGGTTCAGTAGTAGTTTGATTAAAAACAGCACATTTACTAGTGAACAACAGGTGCTTCAATTAGCTGATTTAATTAGGAGAAGGTAATATGCTGCAGCTTGTCTTCCTGTAAGACATACAGTATTACAAACACAACACAAAATACAGCAAAAGGATACTGTGGAAAGAAATTATGCAAGCCAACACAGTTTGGTTCAGGTTGTCACAATGGTTTGAAAAATGTATGAATAGAATTATTAAAATAATGGAAATAATCGGGGAGATTATTTATTAATATGATAGTCAAGGCAATGATTAGGGCTGCGATTTTAAGATTTGAAATGTGTTACTCAGGCCTGAATTCTGGGTAGGTTTGAATATTATGGACTCACAAAGTCTCATGTAGAGTATCTGGTAAAGTGCTACCAATTATTTTTTAGCATTGGAACAGAGCATTTTTAGTAGTCAGCATTCGCAACCTCACTCCCCTGCTTGAAATGACTCCACCTGTGCTATGGAATTGTTCATTTTTTGGTGGCGCAGCTGGCAAGTGGTTAAGAGGGCAGTCACATGTGTTTGCAAGACAGAGGATGCAAGGACAAGTGCAGGCATCCCCAAACTATAGCCAGCATGCTTGGTCGTTGGTATATGTTTTTTTTTTCTTTGTATTTTTTACCCCTTTTTCTCCCCAATTGGTAGTTATGGTCTTGTCCCATCGCCGAGCCACACTGATCGCTTAACCCTGAAGCTAGCTGCACCAATGTGTCAGAGGAAACACGGTACAGCTGGCAAGCGAAAGACAGCGTGCATGCGCCCAGCCGCCACATCGAGTTGCTACAGCACGATGGGGCAAGGACATCCCAGCCGGCCAAACCCTCACCATCAGCTGTGACACAGGCCAGGATCGGGCCAGGATCTGTAGTAACGCCTCTTGCACTGCGATGGTGTGCCTTAGACCGCTGCGCCACTCGGGAGGCCTTGTATAGGGTTCTTACTGTGGAATGCAGTGTTTGGTTTTCGCCCAGGCATAATGGGACCCATGATGTCCAAAAAGTTATACTTTTTACTCATCTGTCCATTGAACATTCTTCCAAGAGTCTTGATGATCCTCTAGGTGCTTTTTGTAAAACTTGAGTCAACACTTTGGGTGAAATTGGTCCCATTATGCCTGGCTAAAACCTAACAGTGATTTCCAGGGTAGCAGGGTAGCCTAGTGGTTAGAGCTGTGGACTAGTAACCGGAAGGTTACAAGTTCAAACCCCTGAGCTGACAAGGTACAAATCTGTTGTTCTGCCCCTGAACAGGCAGTTAACCCACTGGTCTTAGGCCATCATTGAAAATAAGAATTTGTTATTAACTGACTTGCCTAGTTAAATTAAATAAATAAAAAACCTCATACCAACAGTCAAGCATGTTGGTGGTAGTTTGGGGTTGCTTGGCACGGTAGCCTAGTGGTTAGAGCGTTGGACTAGTAACCGGAAGGTTGCGAGTTCAACCCCCTGAGCTGACAAGGTACAAATCTGTCGTTCTGCCCCTGAACAGGCAGTTAACCCACTGTTCATTGAAAATAAGAATGTGTTCTTAACTGACTTGCCTGGTTAAATAAAGGTACAATTTTCAAAATTAAGTGCTTTACTACCTCATGACCTGGACAACTTTCCTTAATAGAAAGAACCAGGAAATCTACTCTATATCAGAGAATCCAATAGGAGAATTTCAGGCCACCTGTCTGTGAGCTGTCATGCAGCAAGACAATGACTCAAAACAAACAATCAAGTCTACATGAAAATGGTAAAAACAAAAAAAAAATTGAACCAGTTATTAAGTGTAAGCGGGCAAATACCTGGCCAAGAGAGAGACCTGGCCAAGAAGGCAGGAAGAAACCTAGAGAGGAACCAGGCTCTGAGGGGTGGCCAATCCTCTTCTGGCTGTGCCTGTTGGAGATTCTAAGAGGTCATGGTCACTAAGGGTAGATCTCTCTTCTAGATGTTCAACACATTCATTGATGACCAGCATGGTCAAATAATAATCACAGTGGTAATAGAGGATGCAACAAGTCAGAACCAATACATTGATGAACAGAATAGGGTCTACTCACTTCACCTAACTCAGACTTAATTGATTCATTAAAAAATGCATCAGCTGTTTTCAAATACAATTACTGAGTAGCCTACCCTAATTACAATCGCACATTCAGTATAACTGGAGTGATGCTCACATTCATTGAATGATTACACAAGAGGGATTAATGTTTCACTGGCTCAAATGCCTTTTCGAACAGTATCCAAAGTAATTGCTGAGGAACAGTTCGATGGGAATGATTTGAACCATAAACTACACGATTTGTAAGAGGAAAACCAATCAAGCACTTTAGTAAAGCAGCGCACTTGCGGTGGCCCGGGACTCGTTGGGTGGAAGGTTTATTGCCATGACGACCTGTGAGCAAGGGCTTTATGCGGAGCAGCGCGTGGCGGGAGCTTCCTCTCCTTTCAGAAACACTGTGGTAAATACAAGTGACAGCAGCATTGGCAGAGATTTCATGGCTGTCACTTGGGGTTCTGAATAGGCCAAGAGTTTTTGCCCTCCCTGTCTCGTTCGTTACGCACTGACTACCTAAAATGGATATCGCCAAAGTGGAGGGGAGTTAGGAGGATAATTGCTTAAAACCCCCTGATCTAATATCCACTTATTTTGCTGCAGTGGCGCAGTCGGGTTTAAACACATACCTTCACGGTCAACGTAAAGGACCAGGTGGCATGGAAGAAGCCATGCTGTACTTGCATATAGCAGGGACAATACAATAATCTAATAAGAATCTGTTATTTTATCTGCAGTCTGAACAGCCAAAAAGCACATGGAATCAGATAATTCAAGCCACATTTCAAACCACCTTAGTAGGTGGTTTGAAATCAGATACAAATCTGATTCCTGGCCATGTGACTTGCTCTCAAGTGGTTTTTAGCATATCTTGTTGTTTCCTATTTACTCTGTTGACAGTTTTGACAAGAACATATGGTAGCTAAACTAGCTTGTTAATTGTTTACAAACAAATAAGTGAATGTGCTAGAAAGCGAAAACAGCTATCCAGATAGCTAGGTGACTGCTGTGGCTAGCCAAAAATGACTTTTTAGAAAAAGTTGGATCATCTTATCCTTTGAGGCTTTATTAAAAGTGTTTTTACACTAAGATTTTGAACATACAAAGCTACTGGGAAACGTCCATGGCAGGCATTGTTGTCACCTAACTTCTGTATGATAGGAAGCATGAGTACCACCACCAATCAGCCTACACCACTGCCCACACCCGTTGTTACTATGACAACTAGTTTAGCCAGGTCAACAAATGCCTGCTGTCTGAACACACAAGTCCGATTTGGTGACTTGTAACTTGCTGTTTGGACAGTCAGTATTCCAAAACGGATTTGAAAAACAAAACTGATTTGAGCATTAAGGCCTGCAGTGTGAACAAGGCTTAACTGGTCTTGAGATGCCATCAAAACTACAGGTCTTGCACCCCACTACAAAGATCCGATTTTCAGTTCACTTCCCAAATGCTACGGTCATGTTATATTCATTCAATACATTTAAGACCGATGACAATCCCAAGGCCATATTGTGCAGCGGTGTGTGTTAACTATGGTTTTCTCACAGATATTCCTCAATGGATATTGGATACATGGTGTTAAATACTGTATTACCTCAAAGAGAATTGCAAATAGTGTGGTACTTCTCTAGACCCAACACCCTCTCAAAACCAAATCATATCCATACTGTAGGAGAACGCAATTTGGTCTCCTTTGGGAAATCACCTTGTATATACCCATTGTATCCTATCCACACTCTAGAGAAGCCATGATTCACTCACCATGGTTTAAATCGATTCTGGTCTACAGGGACATTTCTCTATTAACAACACAAAGGCTACTGTTCCTTTCCACAAGCAATGTGTGAATGAAACATTGTTAGCTAACTAACCAACACACAAAATGATTTAAATGGTTTGGGTCCTTTGCATCAAGGCAGGATTATATGGATGAAAAAAAATGTTGTTTGGTGTGATGAGAATAAGGGCCGGAAAATAGGCTAGAACAGAGCCAACTAATTACCTCTTTCTATATTGTGTGTACTGTATGTGAGCATGTATACTGTATAGCCCTGTTGTAGGACTACATACAGTATCTATGATAGCCTTGGTCTTATTAAATAGGTAGTCAAGCATAAGGGTTGTGTTCATCAGGCATCAAACAGAAGAAAGCGGACTGAAATAGGGAGGGACTACCTGGACTAAGAAATAGCTTTTGTTCTTAAAAGGTTTTACTACGGTATGCATTACTGAACACCACCCTTTTCCCAGTGGAGGCATATGGGTCTTCCAGGAACCACATACACTCAATCTAAGGGCGGCCTCCAAATGAACTCTTTTTCAAGGGATCATATGAATGTTAATGTTGAGCCTGAAAGGGAAAAAGACAAAGGTCTGCATAATGCATATGTCAACTTTACAGAGATCAGAGCAGGTCAGGTCTTAATGCAGCGTTGAGGTTTTTTTTTAAATGAAGGATAACGACACAGGAATCCAATCCATGCAGATAAGGTTGAAGCGTTTGTTTAAATGTCTTTTCCTGTTAACAAAAATATAATTTGGACACAAAAGAAAAGACAGATGAAGTATTAGCCTGGTCCGAGATAACAACTCTTCTTTCAAAATACAGTTAATACAAATGACAAGCTACTGTAATCCACATGGGTATGGCACCTCAGAGAACTATATGAACCGCACTTGGCCCCAACTGAAACCTGCTACTGATTGTAAGACTCCCTTCTAGGCTGCTTGTCATTTTGTGCTGCTGTGGTTATTACTGTGTCTCAAACGGCCCCAAAATGATACATTTGTGGAATGAAATGAGTGTCCCTGTGTGGGCTCCTTCGCCTGTCTGTTTCATTATCTCACCTTTAGCCGAGACTAGCCTACTTCTCATTATGTGACATTGTGGTTAGTTATTAGGCTTACTGTGGCTCAGTTAGGAAGCTAAAATGCTACATTGGTGAGTGGAAATTGTGTATGCTCCCTTAGAGTCCGTCTCCTGTCTGTATCATTACAGGGTATGAGATATTTCTTGGCAAGAGCTCATATCTGTTTGGCGCTGCTATCACCAGTCTGATTGATGAAGAGGGACTCTGTTGGTGGAGTCTCACTTGGATTTGCCGAGAAATCAGGGATGACTGTCCAAATAGGCTGTTCTTTCTCTCATAGTCGATGCTCAGCTGCACTCACGTAGGCTACCGTTATCTATACTGAACAAAATGATGAATGCAACATGCAACAATTTCAAAGATTTTACTGAGTTACAGTTCATACAAGGAAATCAGTCAATTGAAATACATTAATTAGGCCCTAATCTATGGATTTCACAGATACCTTTAAAAAAAATGTAGGGCATCAGGAAACCAGTCAGTATCTGGTGTGACCACTATTTGCCCGATGCATCTCGTTCACATAGAGTTGATCAGCCTGTTGATTGTGGCCTGCGGAATGTTGTCCCACTCATCTTCAATGGCTATGTGAAGATGCTGGATATTGGCAGGAACTGGAACACGCTGTTGTACACTTCGATCCAGAGCATCCCAAATATGAGTGACCTGTCCGATGAGTATGCAGGCCATGGAAGAACTGGGCCATTTTTAGCTTCCAGGAATTGTGTACATATCCTTGCAACATGCATTATCATGCTGAAACATGAGATGATGGCGTTGGATGAATGGCATGACAATAGGCCTCAGGATCTCGTCACGGTTACTTTGTGCATTCAAAGGACCATAGATAAAATGCAATTGTGTTTGTTGTCCGTAGCTTATGCCTGCTCATACCATAACAACACCGCCACCATGGGGCACAACGTTGACATCACGTACTGCCAAATTCTCTAAAACGACATTGGAGGCAGCTTATGGTAGAGAAATGGACATTCAATTCTCTGGCAACAGCTCTGGTGGACATTCCCGCAGTTAGCATGCACGCTTTCTCAAAGCTTGAAACTCTGGCGTTATGTTTTGTGACAAAACTTCACATTTTAGAGTGACCTTTTATTGTCCCCAGGACAAGGTGCACCTGTGTAATGATCATGCTGTTTAAAAATAATCAGCTTCTTGATATGCCACACCTGCCAGGTGGCAAAGGAGAAATCTCACTAAAATGTGAACAATGTGCACAACATTTTTGAGAAATAAACTTTTTGTATGGATCAATTTTGGTATCTTTTATTTCAGCTCATGAAACATGGGACCAACACCTTACATGTTGAGTTTATATTTTTGTTTAGTGTAGATCTGAAAGTAAGAACCTTTGCTATCAGTTTTGTCGCCATTCGTTTTTTGGTCCCATGGCGTGGACCCCCTGGCAGTGCAGCAGAGTTGCGATACCATCACTGATGAATTGCGTTTTATTTCAGTGGTGGTGGGAGAGGTAATCACTCTTTCTTGCTGTTTTCTTTCATAGTCTTTGTCCTAAAGTTGCCTGTAACACACTCAGTGTTGAAAATGTATTTTCCTACTCTTGTCTAATGACAAAAGCAATGGACACACCTGCCCACATCTTCACAGACAACATACACACACACCGAAATAAAAACACACACACACATTTGGCCTACCGCCAGGCTAGAATAAAAAATCTAATGTTTCCTTAAACAGGAAAGCATGCAGCCAGGGTGTCACTATGTAAAGCAATGTACTTGTACATGTTTTTTTGCTGGGGAATTTTTTGTTGTTGTAAACGTTCATGTGAAGTGCAAAAGAATAAACATATACAGACACGTGCACACACCAGTCTTTTGACTTTCTTCATTACTATGTACACTTTAATAAGACAATTCATTGAACCAAAGGGCTTTCTCTGGTTTCTATGAATAATGACAAGGCAATTGAGGTAGAATCTAGGTTAATTAATGAGATTCATATTTTGGCTTCCCGTGAGATGCGAGACATCACCTAATGCCCTGTGTCACGTCTGTCGTCATGGGTAATTGTTTTTAGTATTCCTCCTCTCTTCTCTCCCACCTATCAGTTCTTGCCTCTAAACACATTAAAGTTATTGGCCAAATACAAGCATGACAGTAGAAGGGAGGGGAGCTGTGGTCCTTCTGTAGCTCAGTTGGTAGAGCATGGCGCTTGTAACGCCAGGGTAGTGGGTTCGATTCCCGGGACCACCCATACGTAGAATGTATGCACACATGACTGACTGTAAGTCGCTTTGGATAAAAGCGTCTGCTAAATGGCATATATATTTATATATATATATAGCTGAACACAGTTACACTAAAAATGGAAGCATTACCAGGAAGCAGTATCATAAGGTAGAGGTCATTATACTATGTGATTTAAAGTAACGCTCTGTTATATCTTGGCTAGAAAGATTGGAGGCTATTTGAGCAGCATATACAGTGCCTTCTGTATTCAGACCCCTTGACTTTTTCCACATTTGGGTTACATTACATCCTTATTCTAAAATTGATTAAATAAAATCCTCAGCAATCTACACAAAATACCCCATTTTTGAAATGTTACCAAATGTATTTAAAAAATAAACAGAAATTCCTTATTTACATAAGAATTCAGACCCTTTGCTATGAGCCTCAATTGAACTCAGGGGCATTCTGTGTCCATTGATCATCCTTGAGATGTTTCTACAACTTGATTGAATTCCACCTGTGGTTAATTCAATTGATTGGACTATCAGAACTCAGGATAAGACCCAGATGCAGACAGCTAGAATCACAGATGTTTATTGACCCAAACAGGGGGCAGGCAAAAGTCAGAAAGGTACAGAACGGCAGGTAGGCTCTGGGTCAGGGCAGGCAGAATAATCAGAACTGTGGAAACTAGGAAACAGAAACTTGAGAACTGGAAGATGGGAAAGAACGCTGGTAAGACCTGGTGAGAACGCTGGTAAAACTCCCCAAATACAGGTGTGCCAAACTTGTAGCGTCACACCCAAGAAGACTTCATGCTGCCAAAGGCACTTCAATAAAGTACTGAGTTAAAGGGTCTGAATGCTTATGTAAATGTGATATCTGTTTTTTTTTATTTGTAATAAATAAGCCAAACATTTTATGGGGTATTTTGTGTAGATTGATGAGGTGGGAAAAAAAAATGTAATCCATTTTAGAATAAGCCTGTAACATAACAAAATGTGGATAAAGTCAAGGGGTCTGAATACTTTCCGAAGGCACTGTATATTAAATGCAATAACATCAGCCCAGTTCTCAATTATAAGAGGAATCCATGGGAGGGGTTGAGATTAAAATCAGATTGAAAATAGCATTTTTGTGTAATTCCACACTGATAGAAAGAGGAAAGTGTTGTGAGACACTGATACAATTAGTGTACATGGTTGAAATTTGCGCAGTTTAGAGTGGATATTCAGGCTGAATTCTGAAATATTAAACATAATAGGCTACTGATGTAAGCTCCTGACTTTAACTAACATACCACCAACATATTTTACAAACATGGAATACCAAGAAGAAAATACTGGAAAAGAAAAAATAATAGCAAAATTATCAACTTAATTCTTATCAAAACATCATTAGACATGTAAATAATGTCATCTAAAACAAACATTTATCAAGTGTTATTTTAGAAAAATTCTGTCAAACAAAACTTCACCATGCTCAAAGGGATATTCAATGTGTTTTTAAATTTTATTTTTAACCCATCTACCAAGAGTTGACCTTCATTGAAAGGCATTGGAAAAGCTCCCTGGACTTTGTGGTTGAATCTGTGTTTGAAATTCACTGCTAGACTGCTGGATCTTACAATTATCTGTATGTGTGGGGGTACAGAGATGAGGTAGTCATTCAAAAATCATGTTTAACACTATTTCACACTGAGTGAGTCCATACAACTTATGTCACTTGTTAAGCACATTTTTGCTCCTGAACTGTAGGCTTGCCATAAGATGTTGAATACTTATTTACTCAAGACATTTCAGCTTGACATTTTTTATTAATTTGCTAAAATGTAGCAAAAAAACTCAAATGTTACATTATGGGATATTGTGTGTAGGCAGGGCTGACAAATGTAAATTTAATCCATTTTAAATTCGGGTTGTAAACACAACAAAAAAGTGGAAATATTCAAGGGGCGTGATTACTTTCTGAAGGCAGTGTAAATGAGGCTATCATCTGAGCCAGAAATGTATAGGGGTCCCCACAGGCTCATTGGTGACCGTGATGTTTGCCAAAGACCTCGATGCAGGAGAAACTGCAACAGTCAGGTTTTCTCTGTTGCCCTCATTCCAGGCCATTGTGTAGATCCAGCTATACCCATCAATCCAAAATAATGAAGATGAGCACCATATCATCTTTATCTATCTCTGTATGACGTGTTGTTCTCGCTTCATGTAGTGTTCTTGTCTCTCTCTGTCACTCACTCCCTGATGAGGAACAGGGCCACTTTGAGATAGACAGTCAGAGCGGAGACATACGGAGCTATTCACCCAGAACTCCAAGAAATAATACACCCTGAGAGTGGTTGCCACCGACAATGGAGCTGTCCCCTTAGAGGAGACAGCCGCCATTCACCTCTAGGTAACCTGACGTCTTTTGCATAATGGGATTGATATCGGCCCAGTTCTCACTGAGTACTACTATGACATGCCCATACATGTTTACCTTTACCAGTTGCTCTTATCCAGGGTATCATGCAATTAAGATACATAATCTCATGATGTGTAATAGAGACAACTGATGATTACTGTAGATGGTTTGGAATTGTAGTGTAATTACAATAATTGATTTGCACTACTTAAGTCTGCATGGGCAATTAGAAATGTAATGGTTTGAATTGAAGTTGAATTCAACCCATGTTCAGGCTGCAGAGAAACAGCACGATGGCACCCACCCCCAAAGTGTACGAGCCTTCTCCGTGAGGGAGGACACCAAACCCGGCACTGTCTCGGCTCCGTCCACCTCTCCCCATCCCTAACAACCAATGGCAGGCTGCGTTACTCCATCGCCGAGGACGAAGGGGTCCTTCAATTTGGCCTGGACAGCTCGTCCGGCGACCTGTACCTCAACCAGCCGCTGGACTATGAGTCTACATCATGCTACTTTCTGGTTGTACATGGTGAGGACGCCACGGGACCCAGGACAAACGTAACGACCACGTACCCTGGTACCCCTGCAAGGTGGTCACGTTGGGGTTTCTGGAGGACGTAGAAGTTGGAACGTGTGTGTCCACCTTCATCGCCAAAGACGGCGACGGGAGCCTGGCCAACAGCGGCCTGCGTTACTCATTGACCTTTGACCCTGGGCAGGTCAGGAGGGTCATCGTTGTTGTCCTCAACATCATTTGCTTTCCGTATCCACCCGCTCCCCACCTGCTTCCTTATCCACCCGGCACCTTCACCACGACCACTCCCCTGGACCGCGAGAGGACTGTGAGCTTCACGTTCATGGTCACCACCACCGACCCGTCAGCAAGGGCGGCTGACCACAATTTTGCGACTGTGGCTGCTCAGGTGTTCCTGCTGGACGTGAATGACAACTGTCTGGCTTTTGTCTCCCAGGACACAGCCCTCATAATGGATGACACAGAGGTGGGGAGCCTGGTGCATCGTGTGGTGGGCATGGATGATGACATGGGTGAAAGCTGCCAGGTCACCTGTTGTCTTTTCTCTGGGAACAAGGAAGGGTTCTTTACTTTGGAGGAGAAAACAGGTATGCTCTTGGTAGTATTTTAATGAATGACGAAAATATGATTCTGGAAAATGTATGAGGAATCATTTACCTCAATTACAGTCTTTCCATAGTTTAATTCCAGGCGAAGCACAAGGCCCCCAAAGCAGAGCATCCAGGTAGCCTGATGAATCACACTAAATTCCTCCGCTGCTCTGTCGTTCGCTGCATACTTTAGTCTGAGACTGCCATCAATGAAGTTGTTTGTGGTGACACGGGGTGTTGTACAAAAAGTCCTCAGCGATTGGATTGTCTCTAACCGATTTAAAGTATCAAAGCCAATGATAAGTTTCCAACCCGTTGCTTTATCAGACGGCCCCGAATGTGTTTACATTCGATGAAGGGTCATGGAGGTACTCCGGTCAATAAAACTAAAGTCTTTGGGCGTGGCAGAGTGTTTGGCCGGAGCAAGGAGTCTGGGTAGCTAGTAGAGGTCGACCGATTAATCGGAATGGACGATTAATTAGGGCCGATTTCAAGTTTTCATAACAATCGGAAATCTGTATTTTTCGGTAATCGTTGCACTTCACACTTCACTTTCGTGCATTTTGCCAGCAGCTCTTCGCAAGCACATCCCTGTTTATGACTTCAAGCGTATCAGCCTAATGGCTGGTGTAACCGATGTGAAATGACTAGCTAGTTAGCGGGGTGCGCGCTAATAGCGTTTCAAACGTCACTCGCTCTGAGACATGGAGTAGTTATTCCCCTTGCTCTGCAAGGGCCGCGGCAATTGTGGAGCGATGGGTAACGCTGCTTCGAGTGTGGCTGTTGTCGATGTGTTCCTGGTTCGAGCCCAGGTAGGGGCGAGCAGGGGGTCCTGAAGCTATACTGTTACACTGGTAATACTATAGTGCCTATAAGAACATCCAATAGTCAAAGGTATATTAAATACAAATGGTATAAGAGAGAAATAGCCCTATAATTCCTATAACTACAACCTAAAACTTCTTACCTGGGAATATTGAAGTCTCATGTTAAAAGGAACCACCAACTTTCATATGTTCTCATGTTCTGAGCAACATGGCACAACTGCAGCATGGCACATATTGCACTTTTACTTCTCCAACACTTTGTTTTTGCATTATTTAAAACAAATTGAACATGTTTCATTATTTATTTGAGGCTAAATGGATTTTTATTGATGTATTATATTAAGTTAAAATAAGTGTTCTTTCAGTATTGTTGTAATTGTCATTATTACAAATATATAAATAAAAATAATCAGATTAATCATTATCGGCTTTTTTTGGTCCTCCAACAATCGGTTTCGGCGCTGAAAAATCATAATCGGTTGACCTCTTAGTCGCCAGGCAAATGTCCAGATCCTCTGGCATCAAAATTGTCAAATGAATCACTGATCTTCGAATCACTTTGCATCCCAAATAACTACTCATTATGTGATCATGATTAGCGATTCTGCGCCTTTCCTTGCTCAAACTGATCCCTTCAGACAAACTGAGTCTCTTTAGGTGGAGGGTAACAGAGCAAGTTAGGGGCCCACTCTGTCAATACAATGGCAGGGAAACACTGCCACAGTACATCAGTCTCAACTCTCCTCTTCTCCCCTCGTTGGTCTGCTGTACCTAGCATCCCCTCTGGACTACGAGCTCCAGTCCTCCCACTCCCTGACCATCCAGGTCTCAGACCAGGGGTCCCCTCTTTCTTCTACCCAGACCCTGAGGCTAGAGGTGGGGGACGTGAACGACCAGCCTCCCCTGTTCCAGCAGGACGTCTACACAGCCAGCGTTGCCGAGAACAGAGAGCCTGGGGAGAGCGTGGCCACTGTGTCCTCCACAGACAAGGACTCCGGTACGTACCACTCTGGACACGGTTCTTTTTTCAAATTGTTTAATTGTTCAGTTCGGATGCAGAAAAACATAAAGTCGCCGTTTTCTCTCCATTTGCAGTGCTTCAACTATTTGTTGAAGATATTGTTCTGCGCCGCAGCGCTAGCTTGCACCTCATCTCGAAGTAAGCCTTGTCCGAGCCAAAATGGTCCATAGGGAAAGAGCCTCTCCTGTTTCTGTAGCATAAGGCAGTTTGTAAAAGTACACTCCCTGGAGATCACAGGGTCTTACCCCCTTGATCAAACCCCCAACCGCAGGGCGATCAGGACAAAGAGAACCATGGGCAGAATAATACTCTAGATAACCTAGAGCCCACATCACTCGTTGTAGACAAACCCATCCACAGTTTAGATGTACACAGTGGTCACCTTACAGTAGATCAGTCTGTCCTCTAGGTGGCAGCATCAGCATATTAATTATTCTTTTGAGGTAGCCTATCTTACTGTGGTTGAGCTGAGTCCTATCTGTCCCATGATATAGTGGTCAGCAAAGACTGTTGGTTATCCATTCTAACCCAATATCCTGACCATAAAATTGCTTTTAGTAAAATAACCAAGTTGGCTATGGTTTGGATTGTGGTTTGGGACACTTTTTTTATACTTACATTTGATCCATATGTTGCTCTCTCAAACTGTTCACTGTCCAATGGTAGAATATTAAGGGAAATCATTTTTATATGAAATATCTATAGTTTATGGAAACATTTTGGGATTCCTGTGTCTTTTCTGCTATCGCAAAAAGTATTTTGAAAGTGCAACTATTGGGTAACCTTGTGTCCTGAAAAGCCACACACAGGTCTATCATCCCCCCATCCCCCCCTATCCATATGTGGTTCATGTCAATCACCAGTATTTCACACTGATGGGGGGCACCATTAACCGACAATCCAGCTCAATCCGTGAGTTTTCAGTAGAGCCCTAGAGGCCTGACAGCTCAAGAATTTCAACTTCTCCATTTGTCCCATATGGCACTCTATTCTCTACATTGTGCACTACTTTTGACCAGAGCACTATGGGCCCATGGGACACTATTCCCAAACATATAGATCCATTGGGCTCTGGTCAAAAGTAGTGCAGTATATAGGGAACATGGTGCTATTTGGTACGCAGCCTTTGGGTTTGATTGAAAGGGAGGCAGCTCCCCTGATCTCCTCTTATACTGTTTGTTTTCTCTACGCAGGCTAGTTCAAGCACACATTAAACTCAAGCCCCAAATGAATCGTGTTCGCACATCCACACGTTGGCCCTGTTTATTGTAACACTTTGCCCCACCGTAGCCCACCGGCACCCAAATCAAGTTTCTTCATTTCTCACCCAAATATTGAAAGTTGAGGAAGAAGGTGGCGCGAGGGAGGGGGCGGTGTTTTAAACACCAAGGAGGTGTGTGTGTGAGTGTATGTCTGTCTCAGCGTGTGTCTCCGTGCGCGTGAGACATTCTTGGGGGTGAGAACAGTGTCCAAGAACAACAAGCAGAGCAAAACCCCTCGCTCCTCCAGGAGATGTGAAAGGTTCCACTGATGAGTCCATAATCCCAACCATCTGTGCTAATAGGCGTCATGTTTTCATCCTCTAATCACCTGTCTCCGGAGTGGCCAGAATCTGTGGCGTGTCTTGATGGCCACTCTCTCTCCATCTCTCCCACAATCATTTATTTGATTATCATTAGCAAATTATTATTCGACTGACACCGGGTGGAAAGTTGAAGAAGGTTTTTGTTTTTTCGCTGGTGGTTGATTTTTGTCTCCCACTCTGGTGTGGAAAGATCTTGAGGAGAGACTGGTTGCTCAGTACAAACTTTGCTTTGGGGGATGTGTCCAGATTACTTTTTTTTAAAAATAAAAACAAACAAAAAATGTATTTATGGAAAATACTAAATAATGCATGTTTACATACACTACCGGTCAAAAGTTTTAGAACACCTACTCATTCAAGGGTTTTTATTTTCTACATTGTAGAATAATAGTGAAGACATCAAAACTATGAAATAACACATGGAATCATGTAGTAACCAGAAAGTGTTCAACAAAAAATATATATTTTATATTTGAGATTCTTCAAATAGCCACCCTTTGCCTTGATGACAGCTTTGAATCAAATCAAATCCAATTTATTTATATAGCTCTTTGTACATCAGCTGATATCTCAAAGTGCTGTACAGAAACCCAGCCTAAAACCCCAAACAGCAAGCAATGCAGGTGTAGAAGCACGGTGGCTAGGAAAAACTCCCTAGAAAGGCCAAAACCTACGAAGAAACCTAGAGAGGAACCAGGCTATGAGGGGTGTCCAGTCCTCTTCTGGCTGTGCCGGGTGGAGATTATAACAGAACATGGCCAAGATGTTCAAATGTTCATAAATTACCAGCATGGTCAAATAATAATAATCACAGACAGAACAGTTGAAACTGGAGCAGCAGCACGGCCAGGTGGACTGGGGACAGCAAGGAGTCATCATGCCAGGTAGTCCTGAGGCATGGTCCTAGGGCTCAGGTCCTCCAAGAGAGAGAAAGAAAGGAGAAGTACTCCAGATATAACAAACTGACCCTAGCCTCCCGACACATAAACTACTGCAGCATAAATACTGGAGGCTGAGACAGGAGGGGTCAGGAGACACTGTGGCCCCATCAGATGATACCCCCAGACAGGGCCAAACAGGAAGGATATAACCCCACCCACTTTGCCAAAGCACAGCCCCCACACCACTAGATGGATATCTTCAACCACCAACTTACCATCCTGAGACAAGGCCGAGTATAGCCCACAAAGATCTCCGCCACGGCACAACCCAAGGGGGACACCAACCCAGACAGGAAGATCAGGAAGAACACTCCTGGCATTCTCTCAACCGGCTTCACCTGGAATGCTTTTCCAACAGTCTTGAAGGAGTTCCCAAATATGCTGAGGACTTGTTGGCTGCTTTTCCCTCACTCTGCGGTTCAACTCATCCCAACCATCTCAATTTGTTTGAGGTCGGGGGATTGTGGAGGTCAGGTCATCGGATGCAGCACTCCATCAGTCTCCTTCTTAGTTAAATAGCCCTTACACAGCCTGGAATTGTGTTGGGTCATTGTCCTATTGAAAAACAAATGATGGTCCCACAAAGCCCAAACCAGATGGGATGGCGTATCGCTGCAGAATGCTGTGGTAGCCATGCTGGTTAAGTATGCCTTGAATTCTAAATAAATCACAGACAGTGTCACCAGCAAAGCACCCCCACAGCATAACACCTCCTCCTCCATGGTTTACGGTGGGAAATACACATACAGAGATCATCCGTTCACCCACAACGTGTCTCACAAAGACACAGCGGTTGGAACCAAAAATCTCCAATATGGACTCCAGACCAAAGGACACATTTCCACCAGTCTAATGTCCATCGCTCGTGTTTCTTAGCCCAAGCAAGTCTCTTCTTCTTATTACTGTGCTTTAGTTGTGGTTTCTTTGCAGCAATTCGACCACGAAGGCCTGATTCACACAGTCTCCTCTGAACAGTTGATGTTGAGATGTGTCTGTTACTTGAACTGAGTCAAGCATTTATTTGGGCTGCAATTTCTGAGGCTGGTAACTCTAATGAACTTGTCCTCTGCAGCAGAGGTAACTCTGGGTCTTCCATTCCTGTGGCGTTCCTCATGAGATCCAGTTTCATCATAGTACTTGATGGGTTTTGCGACAGCACTTGAAGAAATGTTCAAAGTTCTTGACATTTTCCGGATTGACTGGCCTTCATGTCTTAAAGTAATGATGGACTGTCGTTTCTCTTTGCTTATTTGAGCTGTTCTTGCCATAATATGGACTAAGTCTTTTACAAAATAGGGCTATCTTCTGTATACCCCTACCTTGTCACAACACAACTGATTGTCTCAAATGCAGTAAGAAGTAAAGAAATTCCACAAATGAACTTTTTTAAGAAGACACACCTCTTAATTGAAATGCATTCCAGGTGACTACCTCATGAAGCTGGTTGTGAGAATGCCTAGTGTGTGCAAATCTGTCATGAAGGCAAAGAGTGGCTATATATATATACCATAATACCCTTCACTTTATAGTTTGGATTTTTTGGGGGGGGATGTTTTTTAATATGTGTTCCCACAAGGAAAAATATTATTTTATACAAGAAATAAAAGGTATTAGTCATAGTAGAGCTTTAATTCATGGTGGGTTATTGACATGTTTGTGAATTGTTCTGTCCAGCTCGTGTTTTTGACAAGTCCCATGCCAACAATGTCCAACATACATTCATCATTCATATACCCTTTTCCCAATACTGAGCCAAACTGTCTGGAGCTGGCCTGGTTATGTATTCACCATAGTTGCTGAAACTATGAGAAAATAAAATAGCGGAGGCAGCACACTACTGTTCAAATTGGCCCTATAGTGTGCATCAGACATTTGTGTTTAGAGTTGCTTATGTACATGGTAGTTCCAGTCATATCATTAATTTAAAAAAATAATAATAATAATAATTTGGACCCTTAGGGATTTTTGTTCTACGACCCAACATGCACAGCTTCTGACTGTCCAATTGCTGTGTAATTATTGCCATGGTGATTGCTTATCTCACTTGACCTTGGATGTCACCAACATATCCCCCTCTCGAAGTTACCCTGAACCACTGGTCCAGGGTCAAATGTTTTATTTATTGTCCTAATGGTTCAATGCCTGTATTTACAAAGATTATCAGAGTACGAGTGCTGATAGAGGATTAACGTGGCCTTTTAGATCATGATGAATCAAATTATATGGAGGTTCTGCTAAATGAGCAAAATGAAATGTACCTTTTTTATTTTTTTAAATAAATAAAACAGTACAACACCGTCCACTATAGTCACCATAGCCACTAGACAGGGAAGAGAATATACCCCACCTTCACCCCTGATAATTAGTGGTGGACTTACATTTCTCCCGTGAAAGTGTGTGGTAATGTGAACCACATGCGGAGACCTGCGCTGGCTGGTGCCTGATGAGGGCTGCTCTACCAGTTGACCTGCCTGTCGGGTAGGGCTAGGGGTGAAAGGGGCGGGGGGGGTTTATGACTAGGTCAGGGACATCAATTTGTGTGTCTCTAGTACTCGTGGCTCTTTCCCTACTGTCGCCTCTCCCCGTTCTTCCTTCAAACCACCGACCTGGGTAGTGTTTCGTTAGGGCACACCGTAGCAAAAACGTTTCCCAACGGTTAACAAGTGTTTCCTATTGGACACGTTCAGATAGCTATCCGTTTCGGAGCATTTTCATCTGTTTTGTGCCTGAGACAAACATTGTACTAGGCGGGGGTGGGGGGGGTTTCAAGGTGGTTGTGTGTGTGTGCGTGTGTGTGTGTGTGAGCATGCGTACATGGGTGATCCACCAGCATTCAATCAGACTGCAGCACTTGGTGGGGCTCATGTAGAGGTTAGCCAAATATTTTCCTTTTTCTTTATTTCCTTTATTTAAGTGACAGATCATATCTTGAGGTGATTTACCCCCTTAGCACAGGTTTCAATCTGGGAATCAGAAAAGGCCCCTGTCCCAAACGACTCTTTCTCTCCAGACAGGCCCCTAAAAATGTTCTGTGTCTCAAATGGCACCTTATTCCCTGTCATTTGGGACATGTAGTTGGGCTGACCTAACGACATGCTAAACGGCGACGTCGGAGCGGAATTGTTATTAATGTGCCCCTAAACTTCAAGCGTGTGTCTCCCAAATGGCACCCTATTCCCTATGGTGCAGTGCCCTTCATTTGACCTGAAATGGCACCCTGTTCCCGATTTTTGTATA
Organism: Oncorhynchus keta; assembly: GCF_023373465.1. Lineage (NCBI taxonomy): Eukaryota > Metazoa > Chordata > Actinopteri > Salmoniformes > Salmonidae > Oncorhynchus > Oncorhynchus keta. The sequence goes on along the minus strand of NC_068449.1, from coordinate 41,398,060 downwards.
ATGCACTTATTTTGGTCTGGTCAAAAGTAGTGCACTATAAAGAGAATAGGATGCCATTTTGGACACAGCCCAATATGTCTAAAAGGAGCCTTGTGGAATTTGCTGGGTTATCAATCATATTGCGAGAAGAAAAAAGCAGTGCATTGGTTTTAATGGAAAGCGTGAGTGAGTTTTGGTGGGAAATGCTGGAGCCGTAGACAAGGGTTGTTAATATTGAAATGGTTCGTTTTCATGTGCATGCATGCCTGCCATTTATTGAACAATGTCCTATTTATTACATGGTCCTTGTTTTGAATGCCTTTGCTTCATGAGCTGGACTGATGGTGCCATGGCTGCGTGCCCGCAACCTTGATACTGTTTTCGTGTTTCTGTGTTGTTTTCTAAAATACTTAATTTCTCCATGATTTAGCTTGTGTGGCACAATGGAACCAAATATATATTTCCAAACCCTGTCTATCTGGCAGGAAAAAGCAAACGCTTCAAGTATTTGAAAGAACTGTCTGTTATTTTGTGTACCGTGCATCTGATATCGGCCGGATGTGAACAGTAACCGGGAACTAACTGTCCCTCTATCTCTCTACCACGAGAGAATGCTGCGGTACGGTACAGCCTTTTGCCCGGCCCGGGCTACGACTTTTTCTCCATCGACCTCCACTCTGGAGAGATCTGCACCATCTCCCACCTGGACGGGGAGCTGTACTTCACCCTCAGAGGTTATACACATGAAATCAAATCAAATTTTATTTGTCACATACACATGGTTAGCAGATGTTAATGCGAGTGTAGCGAAATGCTTGTGCTTCTAGTTCCGACAATGCAGTAATAACCAACGAGTAATCTAGCTAACAATTCCAAAACTACTACCTTATAGACACAGTGTAAGGGGATAAAGAATATGTACATAAAGATATATGAATGAGTGATGGTATAGGCAAGATGCAGTAGATGGTATCGAGTACAGTATATACATATGAGATGAGTATGTACATTTACATTTACATTTAAGTCATTTAGGACGCTCTTATCCAGAGCGACTTTATACACCTTATGACAACCAGTGGAACAGCCACTTGCATCTAAATCTTGTTGGGGGGTGAGAAGGGGGGGTGAGAAGGATTACTTTTAAACAAAGTGGCATAGTTTAAAGTGGCTCGTGATACATGTATTACATAAAGATGCAGTAGATGATATAGAGTACAGTATATACGTATACATATGAGATAAATAATGTAGGGTATGTAAACATTATATTAAATAGCATTGTTTAAAGTGGCTAGTGATATAATTTACATCAATTCCCATTATTAAAGTGGCTGGAGTTGAGTCAGTGTGTTGGCAGCAGCCACTCAATGTTAGTGGTGGCTGTTTAACAGTCTGATGGCCTTGAGATAGAAGCTGTTTTTCAGTCTCTCGGTCCCAGCTTTGATGCACCTGTACTGACCTCGCCTTCTGGATGATAGCGGGGTGAACAGGCAGTGGCTCGGGTGGTTGTTGTCCTTGATGATCTTTATGGCCTTCCTGTGACATCGGGTGGTGTAGCTGTCCTGGAGGGCAGGTAGTTTGCCCCCGGTGATGCGTTGTGCAGACCTCACTACCCTCTGGAGAGCCTTACAGTTGTGGGCGGAGCAATTGCCGTACCAGGCGGTGATACAGCCCGACAGGATGCTCTCGATTGTGCATCTGTAGAAGTCTGTGAGTGCTTTTGGTGACAAGCCGAATTTGTTCAGCCTCCTGAGGTTGAAGAGGTGCTCTTTTTTATATGTGTGTTGGTTATTTGAGTCTCTGGGAAAGTTCAAGTTGCACTGCACCTTTCAACAACCTTTGAATTACCTTGAAAGAACCACAGAAATATTGTAACTAACAGTCATGGTGTATTTTGTAAGTCAACCAATGCTCACCTCAATTAAACACACACACGCACACGCACACACACACACACACACACACACACACACACACACACACACACACACACACACACACACACACACACACACACACACACACACACACACACACACACACACACACACTCAGTGTACAGTCGTGGCCAAAAGATTTGAGAATGACACAAATATTAATTCCCGCAAAGTTTGCTGCTTCAGTGTCTTTAGATATTTTTGTCAGATGTTACTATGGAATACTGAAGTATAATTACAAGCATTTCATAAGTGTCAAAGGCTTTTATTGACAATTACATGAAGTTGATGCAAAGAGTCAATATTTGCAATGTTGACCCTTCTTTGTCCTTCTGTAGCACAGTTGGTAGAGCATGGCGCTTGTAACGCCAGGGTAGTGGGTTCGATTCCCGGGACCACCCATACGTAGAATGTATGCACACATGACTGTACGTTGCTTTGGATAAAAGCGTCTGCTAAATGGCATATATTATTATTATTATTATTATTTTTCAAGACCTCTGCAATCTGCTCTGGTATGCTGTCAATTAACTTCTGGGCCACATACTGACTGTTGGCATCCCAGTGGTTAGAGCGTTGGACTAGTAACCGGAAGGTTGCAAGTTCAAACCTGAGCTGACAAGGTACAAATCTGTCATTCTGCCCCTGAACAGGCAGTTAACCCACTGTTCCAAGGCCTTCATTGAAAATAAGAATTTGTTCTTAACTGACTTACCTGGTTAAATAAAGGTAAAATAAAAATTCATTCTTGCATAATCAATGCTTGGAGTTTGTCAGAATTTGTGGGTTTTTGTTTGTCCACCCGCCTCTTGAGGATTGACCACAAGTTCTCAATGGGGTTAAGGTCTGGGGAGTTTCCTGGCCATGGACCCAAAATATGCCTTATGGCAAGGTGCTCCATCATGCTTGAAAAGGCATTGCTCGTCACCAAACTGTTCCTGGATGATTGTGAGAAGTTGCTCTCGAAGGATGTGTTGGTACCATTCTTTATTCAAAGTCCCATCATGTGATACGTAGAGACCGTTATCCTGTACGGCAGTCCTCTCTCATTTAGGTCATTTAGGCCTCTTGGCTTTCACATCTGTTTCCACCATCGGGCTTAATAAAATGTCTTGAATATATTTAACACTCTTTCTCTTGCTCCTTCTCTCTCCCTCTCTTTGTTGGGTTCTCTAACTTTATCGCTCCCTCTCTCATTCTCCCTCTTTCTTGTGCTCACTCCTTCGTCGCTCCCTCTGTCTACCTCTCTCCCTCTCGTGTCCCTCTTCCTCACTCTCTTCTCCGCTCTCTCTCACCACCACTCTCTCTCCCTCTTTCAATCGCTCTCTTTCTTCTTGTATGGTTCACAGCCAGAGTCATAAAGAACTCGGTCTACCCACTATATGAGAGCAACATTATTCACCAGATTTGGCTGGACGTCCAAAATGGCACCTGATTCCCTGCATAGTGCACTGCTTATAGGGAATAGGGTGTCATTTCCGACTCTCAGCTTTGTGGGTAGACGCATGTTCCACAGACTGTTTTGCTTTCTTGGCCTAGGGCCTTTCTCGCGTGCTTTCTCCCCCGCCTCGTGCGAACACAATTACATCCAAAATATGCAATAATATGTTGTGATACAACTGCTTTCAGATGTGCACATGACGATATTTCAAATGTATTTATAAAAAGCCCTTTTTACATCAGCAGATGTCAGTCGGGACTGAGTTTGAACAATTTAAATCTACTAAGGAAATGTAATCACGGGAAAGCCCCAATGTCTTGAAGCTGTGCCAGAATGGACCCGGTGATTGTGAAATACCAAGAGACGTCGGGCCAATTTTCCACTGGTACGGTCAGATGAAAACAAAGGGGGAAAATGAACCCAGAAACAAAAAATCTGTTTCATATCATATTTGGGGGAGGGGATGGGGGCAGTATAAGATGTTGGTACAATGTAGAGAAGCTGTGAAAGAAGTACGTCTTCAGTTATGACTTTCAAAGGACAGTCTATTTCGTTAAGTTTAACCGGAGTGTAACCGGAGTCCCTCCAGGCCAGGACTATGGCGGGCGTTTCACCATCCATGCCACCACGGGCGCCGTCAGCACCACATGGGCCCTCCACCAAGAGGAGCGGCCCAGCTACACCCTCTGCATCCAGGCCAGCGATGGCAGGCCAACCCTCCCCCGTCAACTCCTCCACCCAGCTCCTGGTGCTCCTGCTGGACCCGAACGACAACAGTCCATCGTTTCACCGCAAGAGTTACCGCGCTTCCTTGGCTGAGGAGGTGCTGCGTCTGGAGGCCCGGGACCCGGACCAGGGCCCCAACTGCGAAGTGACATTCTCTCTGGCCGAGGACACCCTGGGGGCCTTCTCGGTAGAGAACGCCACGGGCGTGATTTGGACGACCCAGCCAAATCACAGAGAGAGCCGCGCTCAGTATACTTTCAGGGCCGTGGCTACCGACGGCTGCGCCAGAGGTCCACGGAGGTCCGCCACCGTGGTTACCGTGCATGTGGAGGACACCGACGCGCCTGTCTGCGCGGAGAACCACGTTGTTCGGCTGGGTCACCGTGGAGATGATCCCAAACAATATTGTTGCCATGGTGACTGCAGAGAACGGCGACAGTGGTGAGAGCGGGACTGTGTGGTTTAGCTTGGTGGAAAACAACCCATCCATTCATCAGAGTCTCTTGGGTGCTAAGCTGCAGGTGTTGGCTGCAGACCTGGGGAAGCCAGCTCTCACTTCTACCTGCCTGGTCCTTATTCACTTGAAGGGAGAGGACGAGCCACTGCACTTCACTGAGATGCTCTACAAAGCAGTCGTGATGGAAAACAGCAAAACTGGTACGTAAGAACTGCTCTAACATCAGTTCAACTATTCAAGACAAGTGCATTGATATGTACCAGACCTGGTATCAACAAGTATTTGTTTTCTATCCAAAACGTCCTTGATTGAACTTGGCTGCTTCAATGGAACCAATAGAATAATCCTAAAAGTTTCAACCCAGCCCATCTGGCGCTCCAGTCAGGCTCAATCAAACACTTAAGTCTGCTGTGTATGTTCAATACCTTATCCAAACTCTTTACTGGCGTCACTCTATTACGAGGGTCTCAAACCCTTTCAGTTCAGGTGAGTGCTAAAAGCCATTGAGACTTATCTTCCAATCTTCCATCTCTTCTCCTTTCCCCTCCAGGCTTGTGGATGGGAAACGTGGTGGCCCATGACCGATGGACGGCGAATCGAATACAGCATTTTCAACGGCAACGAGAACAGCGCCTTCACCATTAACCGACACACAGGTATGAACTGAACCTTTCCAATACTAAAAAACAATATTTATTGTGTGGTCCAGTGGTTAGTGCCAACATCCCCGGCACACATGTATACCAGAGTCAGCATGTGTTTAAATCCAGCTCAGTACCTTTTTGATTCACAATCTCTCCCACCTTTTCTGTCTCCTCTTCACTGTCCTCGTCTTCAATAAGTACCGTAAAACCCCAAAAGAACTTGTTCTCCTCTCCAGAATACTTCTCTGAAGCTGGAATCAAAGACATTGCTTAGGCTCCAGTGTGCTGGTTGGCATAAGCCAGCTAGGATTCTTTCATTAGTTGCCTGCAGTAAGAACTTCCAACAGTCTTGTCTTTTCTTCCATGGTCGTTTTTCGAGGCCAGGGACACACCAAAGCCAGAACTTCCACCCATCATGGTTACTACATGATTCCATATGTGTTATTTCATTGTTTTGATGTCTTCACTATTATTCTACAATATAGAAAATAATAAAAATAATGAAAAACCCTAGGATGAGTAGTTGTCCAAACTTTTGACTGGTACTGTGTGTCTGTCTGTGTATAAATGCAGTGGTGTAAAAATACTTTAAAGTACTTCTGAAGTAATTTTGGGGGGTATCTGTACTTTACTATTTATATTTTTGACAACTTTTTTACTCCATACATTTTCCCTGACTCCCAAAAGTACTCGTTACATTTGGAATGCTTAACGGGACAGGAACATTCACTGAGAACATCCCTGGTCATTCGTACTGCCTCTGACAGGAAAATGGTTCAATTCACAGAGGACATCCTGGTCATCCCTACTGCCTCTGATGTGGCAGACTCATCAAACATATGCTTTATTTGTAAATTGGAAAATTGTGCTGCTTGGATTGCCTAATAGAAGTCATTTAAAATTATTTATACTTTTTACTTTTGATACTTTAGTATATTTTTGCATTTACATTTTCTTTTCTTACTTAAGTATACTTAAAACCAAATACTTTTTGACTTTTACTCAAGTAGTATTTTACTGGGTGACTCACTTTTCTTGAGTCATTTTCTATTAAGATATCATGGCATTTACTCAAGTATGACAACTGGGTACTTTTTCCTGTGTGTGTGTGTGTGTGTGTGTGTGTGTGTGTGTGTGTGTGTGTGTGTGTGTGTGTGTGTGTGTGTGTGTGTGTGTGTGTGTGTGTGTGTGTGTGTGTGTGTGTGTGTGTGTGTGTGTGTGTGTGTGTGCATATAAAAGCATCTTCACAGTAGGCCAAGATTTGGTAGCTGGTGAAAGGATGAAGTCCCTCTGTAACAGTCCCGCGGGCTGTTGTGCCTGAGGCAAAGCTCTGTCCTTATGCCACCGTTCTGAAGGTGTGAAGATCACTTCCTGAGACAAATCAAGCCCACCCAGTGAGTAAAAAATGTTGAAATTGGTATTTCCAACCAAAAATACATATTTTCAATGTCTTTCCAATGTATTTTGCTCATAGGGCAGTTCCCAGCTCAGCACCGACTCACTGATTCAGCTAACCAAGGTTTGTATGATTAGTTGAATCAGGTGTTACAGCAGAAGTCGGGACAAAAGCCATTTTCATTGATTGAGGGGGATATCCAAGAGTATTGTTAACTTTAGAGAATGTTTCAGTTTAATTTGTAGTACTAAATACCTGTAGAGATTAAATAGGACCCGCACATACAACTGCTCTTCGGCTCAGGCCAGTACCCCCTCTCAAGTGGTGTGCATTTGACTATATAGACTATTTGGTACTAAATACCTCTTACACTGTTATCTTGTTGGTCACTAGACCTCCCAGCGCGCTACATGGTGAGCACCAGCGACGTGGACCTCAGCGCCACTGTGACCTACAGTTTTTCAGCCAATGCCACTGGGAGCTTCGCCATCCACCGCTACACAGGCGTGGTGACCCCGACGCAGGTGCTGGACCGTGAGGAGCAGGCGGCGCACAGGCTGGCGGTGTGGGCCTCGGACTCCCTCCACCTAACCACCTGGTATGAGTCCTGGGAGAAGACGCGCATGCTATCGTTGACATCCAGCACTTGAACCAGGACCTCGGCCTCTGACTCCCCCCACCTGACCACAGCCGAGGTCCAGGTTCAAGTGCTGGATGTCAACGATAACGTGCCCGTCTTCTCCCAGGACTCCTACCAGGTAGCTAGAGCTACAATCTGTCTTTTAATGATGGATTACAAGATAGTTATAGTTATGGAACACAAATCCCTCACCATACACACACACACACACACCTTGTGGTGAGCCTTTCCACGTTAGCAAAAAAAATATTTTATAGATGGCAGAAATGAAGTCCTTTTAAAATGTAAACATGACCGTCTCACTGAGAGAATGAGGGGATTTGTATGTCAAGTTGGACAATGTCTGATCTCTATCCATGTGACACCATTGTACTCCCTCAGTCTTCAGTGATGTCTTGTGACTCAAAGTCCTCCTTGAGATGTTTATAAATGTATGTATTTTTTTCCTGGGATTTGACATAAGATGTTTGTTTGTTTGCACCCCCAGGTGAAGTTTCCAGAACTATCTCCTGCCAACGTGTTGAGCCTAACTGTGGCTGCAATGGACCGAGACTCTGGGCTTAACAGCAAACTCGGCTACAAACTCCTCTCTTCTCCTCTATACGGCTTCTACATACACCCAGACAACGGTAAGCACGATTAGATTTACCAATTAGATTAAAGTTAAATGCCGTAAAACGCTACATGAATAGCTTTCATCAGAATTAGGCTGATCAGATAGTCAACTCACCTGTTCTAATGATAAAATATTCATACTTTAGTATTTAGTGTTCTTTTAATTGAAGAGATTGGAGGGATAGAGAGAGAATGTGTCACTGTGAAAAATGTGTAGGTCGCATACCACCCTATGCCGAAGTGCACATATGTGCACCAGAGGCTACGGCCCTAATTGCTGTCCCATCCAGTCCCTTCTAAATCAATTTTAGTCAAATTGAAGGGTAACAATGGAACTTATTTAGGCACAAAGTCTGTAAAGTGTGAACTCTTAGCAGAGCCCACGTGAAAATGTTTTTAATATTGGACCGGGACCATTCTCCCAATCATACCCAGAGTGCAAAGGACGAGTCTGTCAGAAATTCCAAGGCTGAATCTATATAGCTGCCGCTAGGTCTTGAAGAAATAGGCCTAATACTCCCGCGATGCCACAAAATGTGCTTCTCTTAATTCCTACGATTCAGCCTGTCAAAATGTAGCTGTGAAAGAAAAGTTACCGCCACATGCTTTCCAAGGTCCACGTCTTAAGGCTGTCTGGCAAGCCCGGTTTTCATATTCATCTTTTATATTCCCTTTGTTTAAAATCACATTTTTCCTAGCACGGCGAGCATATTTTCACTCAGTGCCAAGAAATGGGGGTTTGTGCCAACAGTAAGTATATGCCCAGTTCTACACATCAAGGGTTATCCAGAGTATTCACACTGTCAGTAGCCTCCGTTTCTCCATCCTTTCTCTTTTTACGGGCTTGGATGTGCGAACGAGTGCAGTGGAGGGGAGAGAGAGGAAAAAAGAAAGGGTGAGTGGGAGAGATTGCTGATGAGAGGTCAGTGATATACAGGTCTGCTTAAGAGCCGGGTCTGTTATCTCCCGCGTCGAGAAGCCCAGTTAAGTCATCGCCCTCCCCAACCCAACGAGTGAAGACTAATTGAAGCTGACAAGAGGCTAACGCCACTGTGATCTACAGTTTTTTCGGCCAATGCCGCTGGGAGCTTCGCCATCAACCGCTACACGGGCGTGGTGACCCTGACGCAGATGCTGGACCGTGAGGAGCAGGCGGCACACAGGCTGGCGGTGTGGGCCTCGGACTCCCTCCACCTGACCACCTGGTAGGAGTCCTGGGAGAAGGCGGGGACATTATCGTTGACATCCGGCACTTGAACCAGGACCTCGGCCTCTGACTCCCTCCACCTGACTACAGCCGAGGTCCAGGTTCAAGTGCTGGATGTCAACGATAACGTGCCTGTCTTCTCCCAGGACTCCTACCAGGTAGCTAGAGCTACAATCTGTCTTTTAATGATGGATTACAAGATAGTTATAGTTATGGAACACAAATCCCTCACCATACACACACACACACACACACATCTACCTTGTGGTGAGCCTTTCCACGTTAGCAAAAAAAATATTGAATAGATGGCAGAAATGAAGTCAGAAAAACTTTTTTCTTCCTTGAAAAAAATATTTGTAGCCGCCTCCTTATTAAAGTCGCTGGCCCTCGAAAGTAACATCTGAGAAATGTGTTCTCCATGTTTTGTGGTGCGAGTAACTTATGGGAAGTGAAATTTACATTGGCATCAATATTAGAATTGAGCCTCTTGGAATCGTGTCTTAATCCTAACTGGAACCAGAAACAGATACTGGCTTGTTCTTTTGTGTTTCCTCTTATTTCCAGCACTGAAATATGTTTAAACTTATGTGAATGTGTTTCAAGATGAGTTGAAATATTATAGGAGGCTGGGTAATATCCCAAATTGATTTGGCTATACAATCATAGTCAATTCCATGTACTGAAAAGGACCAATCTTGCTTGGGTTTTCAGTCTCCATTTTCTGTGCTCACATCAGTAAACTCATTCGATAGTTCAACATTCTCAAAAGAAACTTCAGCCAAAAGCCCACAGAATGCACTTCTACAGAGAGCATTAAAGCCACAAATCCTGAATTTGGGTTACAGTCAAAAGGCAGCCCCACCACTCGGTTTGCTATAAAGCTAAGGAATGGGGCTGGAGAAATGTAATCACTCTCAGATTCATAGACTGAGCTATGGGTGAAACCCATGAGGTAATGAGTGATCTTATTCTACAGGTTTTGCGGTTGCCAAAACCTGTAGGGACTTTCCTGGTTAAAGGGGCATTCCACCAACGTTGCTCTTTGATAGGCTGTTCTTTACCATAATAACAGCTAGAGAGCTGTGAGTTGTGTTGACAGTCAGCATGGTAAAGCCTCCCTCAGCAGCTGTAGACTGAGTGGACACCTGAAACATGCCCCTACATTAGACAATGCTAAAATAGATCATTTTGAGTGTTGTCTAATAATGACGATAACATTTTTATTTTTAAGCGCTTTTAAATTATGTATATGAATAAAGCAATATCTAAAAGACTTGCAGCACTTTCAGTTGATTAAAAACACTCGTAAGATGTTTTTCACTGTTTTCAAATCGGAGGCGATGGCTAACTCCAAACCCATTTGTAGGGTCGGTGTTCACCAACAAGCTCCTGAAGTACGTCACCTATGGTAACGTGATCCAGCTCCTGGTTGAGGCCAGAGACTGGGGTGACCCAGTCCACTCTACAGTCACCTCCGTGGACATTGTGGTCCTGGATGCCAATGGCCGCACCCCGCTCTTCCAGCATGACACCTACATGGTCAGCCCCCCTGAGGATACCCCCGTCGGCACCACCTTGCTGACCCTCTGGGCAGGGCACCACCCTGCTGTCCCTCTGGGCATACGAAAACACCCAACGGGACTATGTTATTGCTAGTGGCAACAAGGACAGGAGGTTCTGTAGCGAGGTACTGTAGGTGCAGTCCAAATGGAGAGCCAGCAGAGAACCGCTGGGAGTCTGGTTCTGTGCCAACCGCTGGACCACGAAGCTACTGAGGGCTACATCTTGACAGTGACAGTTTGACCACGGCTCACCTCTGCTTAACAGCTCGGCGGTCGTGGCGGTGACCCTGGCGGACAACAACGTGCCACCTTTTGTCAGCGCAGAGTATCACTCTCGGGCCAGCGAGAGCAGCCCAGCGGGCACCAGGTTGGTTCGGATGACTGCCCAGGACACTGACCGCGGAACCAATGGTCCGGTCCGGTATGGCATCTCCGGCAACAGCAAGGGTCACCTCAGGCTAGACCATCACACCGGCGCCCTTGAGGTCAACCACAGTCTCGACTACGAGGAAGACTCCAAGTACACACTGACCATTCCAGGCTTCCGATGGGGGATGAACCTGGAAACCGTAAAGTAGCTTTCACAGTGGTCTTTGTCATGGTGTTGGACGAGAATGACAACTCGCCCTACTTCATCTTCCCCGCAGTCAACTGCTCAGTGCAGGAGAACCTTCCACACCCACCTATTCAGTCCATGCCGTCAACTAAGACGCCGGGCCATATGTCCAGCTCACCTACTCCATCCTGTCCTCCTGCTTCATGGACTACGGCAGTGGCAGCCCTGACAGGAAGGAGGCCTTTGCCATCGACAGCCTCTTCGGGGACATCCTTTGACTTTGAGTGGGAGAGCGACTACTGCTTCATGGTGGAGGCCAGGGACAATGGCCATCGTGCGGGTCCAGGTGGCCATCGAAGGGGCGGACGAATTCAGTCCCGTCTTCACCCAGAGCCAGTACCATTTCATCCTCCCGGAGAACGCCAAGGCGGGGCAGACGGTCGGCCACGTTATGGCCATGGATCATGACAGAGGCCTGGATGGCGTGTTGGAGTACTCCCTTCTCAACCCCTCAGTTGTTCTCCATCAACAAAACAACAGACGCAGTGTTCGTCTCGGGCCCAGTGTACCGCAAGAGAGGAGGTTTCTCCAACGAAGATATGGTGGAGCTCTTGGTGACGGCCGGCATTCAGAATGGACTCCAGGTCCACCACCAGCCTGGTAACAGTCAATATCTCCAGCTCGATTGGGGTGGCCCTCGGTGTCCAGACAGTCACTATGGGCGTGTCGCTGGCCATCTTCCTTCTTCTACTCGTCAACTTCGTGTCACTTGTCCTGAGATACAAGACCAATCTCAACACTGGCACGTTCGGCAGGACTGGCGGACTGGCGGTGGCCAATAGCATCGGCATCGGCTTGCGAGAGCTGAGGGCGCCCATCACCATCCGAGTGAAGAGGGAGATATTCCTCCCTATATGAAACTCTGACTCAAGCGGCCTCGGGTTGCAAGATGATCAACGAGTATCAGTGCCGCAAGAGGGCCGACTCTGCTCAGAGCGAGAGGGTCCCCTGTGCCCAGGGACTCGGACCAGCTTCCTGCTGTTCAGAGGATGGAAACACAAGGACGGTCGTAACCACTGTCTCCAACACATGTCTGGCCACAGGGATGCAGAGCTCTGAGAGCCTCCACACTTTCAAAGAGGAAGGGGGGATGCTGCCGCGGGTCAAGGTGAGAGCAAGAGGGGCTACGTCCCTCTGTGGACGGCTCCTTCAGCTCGCTGTTGTCTGGAGGAGCAGCTCCAGGGCAGCTACGGTTGGGACTACCTGCTGGACTTGGAGCCGACATCAGCCTGCTGCCCGTCAAGGACCTCCAAGGGGGCCACGGGGGCCTGGCGTCTGAAGCCTGCTGCCTCATGCATCCGCCACCCCTCATCACAGGCGTGGCGCAGCCAGGCCTCAGGGCTGTGCCCCCTGGATGCCCCAAACACACCCTGACCCGGAGGCCCTCCTACCCAAAATATGCTTACGCGCCCCTGGCCAGGAACATGGTGCTCACCCCGTCTGCCATGATGCCCAGTTTCTCTCCCTCGCCCTCGGTTCTCACACTGCGGACCCCCAACGCCTGCCCGATGGTCTTAGAGACTGGGCTGGGGGTCTTCAGGCTAGACGACGGCAGCTTGATTATATTGACTTTGAAATATATTGTTTTGTATGATAGATGCCAAATACTAGTATTAAATCATCCGGTTCTCAAGCTTATTTTAAATCTGATTTTAACATCACATAACTATTCAATTCGTTTCTCAACTTAAAGCATCTACAAATCAACATTTGCTCATGTTGAACAATATCCTGTCATCTGGCACATCTATTGGTAAGGACATTATACAATGCAGATGCATGGGTGAAATCAGACATTTATTAAATGTATTTGTACAATGAATGATTTGCATTGTGGTGCATTTAATATTTTCATAACTTGCTTTTGTAATAAAATAAAAAAGTAATATATGTAATAGTCTGAACAAAGAGCCAGGGCAGGTGGTGTCTTTTGATATTGCTGTGTGCGCTGATTTGTATACTATAGATACTAAAACCACTTTATTGTACAGTGTGTAACATAATGTATTTGATGTTATTGCTCAATCATAATATGCATATAAACAAAGGTTAGATTAAGTATGTTAAACAGTGTCCTGCTATCTTTTAGCTCTGATATGTGGGGGGGGGGGCACTTCTAGCTGACTTGAACAACAATTAGTGTACGATTAAATTCCGCAATGGTTTGTGACTTTGTCTCTCCATTCCTTTTCATCGTTGAACTGACTGTTAATGTGGTTCATAAATTAAACAATTCCAATGGAAAATGTGTGTTGCTTACGGAGCAATAATGTTTCCAGACTCCCTCTGCCATTAAGAAATTCTAAATTAGACTGAACTATCAAATTTCAGAAACGTATTGATACCACATAGAGAACAAAAAACCCATAACCCTTTTGTTGTTCTTCCTATTGTGGAACATGCTTGTTTCGAAACTGAACGTCTCACTCTTATTAAGAAATGTGTCTTGGAATCACGATCAAACAGCATTTTGATTCCATCCAACATTATTCCACATGGCCACACTGAGTTAACCCAGTGTTGAAGGAGGCCTGACGCGAAACAATTGTTTGAATCCGTTTCTAATGGAATCTAGACCGAATTAAAGAGTGTAACCATTCCCTGACTAATAGAATAGTTGCGTTTTAAAGGGTGGAATAAAAATGACTTTCGCTTGTGGCTCTCTAAGGGCCAAGGTGAGAATCCCAAGCTTTCAGAGGCTGGTATTGTTGCTCTGAGGTTATACAGTAGAACATGTTTGCCATGACACTTCATCTCATTCCTCGCACTGTCTTTGAGGTCTTTGTGCATTTTCCACCTCACAGCTATAAGGAAAGTGCTGAAGGAAAGATGAAGATACAGTATGCTTCTCTCTTTCCAAGGGTTTAGGCCGTGGCAGCGTAAACAGTGTCTGAGCTCGGGGGACCTAACACTCCTCTGCTTGGCTCGGCTGGAGAGCATCCTTAATATTGATGACCTGTTTCCTTACGTTCGGGTCACCGCGACGGAGAGGATACATCGATTGTTCTTGGTTGGAGAGCAAGAATCTATTTTATAATCTATTCATACCTTTGGTCTGGTATGAAAGCTAGTGTGGCAATCAGGAGTCACACTTCTCTTTACTACGCCAGAGGTCCTTGAAGCATCCAAACACTTCATTAGAGCCTCTGTCTCAAGATCAACAGATGGACATACCATCCATACATTTGGCCACCGTGATGTGAAAATATGGAATGGCCTTTGGCTGTGAAACCCATTTTGGGAGGTGGTCTATTTTCAAAAAGTGTAAGGTATTTGAATTAGCCTCGTCAATGTGTCTTTTTACTCATTTTCAACTCAAATGAGTCTGCACGTCGAGACTATAAAATGGCCTCCGAAACTGCTGGTGGAAGACTCATGGAGAAGTAATAGTCCCTGACAATAATAAGCTCTGACTTTCAGACATTTTTTTCCCTTGCACCCACCCAAGCGTCCCTTACTGTCCATAATGGGCCATCTAAACGCCCACGTATTCCTTTGCTCCAAAAGCAATAAAATGCAGGCCGATTTGACACGGCTCCACTTGGTCTGGTGCTAATCCAAAAAAGGCTATCTTTAGGAACATGTGCCAGGAGAGGTCTAAGACTCGGAGCCCTTATCAGGTATCTTAATTAAGGATAATAAACATTTGAGTGGCTAGTCAGTTAACCGTGCAGGCTTCATGCATTCTATGTATAGGGCCTGATAGGCATCTTTATTTATTGACTCAGTTCTGGGTCACTCCTTCCTGACGGGTTGGTTTGGACTACAGCTCTGCTCTGTCTTTGGCCTTGGGAAGCACAGGCGATGGAGAGATCTTTCCTGTGTCATGTGATCTGGTAAAACAAGCATATGCATGTCTTGGCACATAGCTGGGAGAGTCAGGGGACCCGGGCAGGGATATGGAGCTCCTCTGAGATGTTCCATCAACGCTTCTTCAACGCCTGTCAGTCAGCTGACAATATGCTCTGTTCAGAGCAGTAAAACAATCTCCTTGCCTCAGACGAGCACTTCATGCTCATGATTACGCGGGTCCGATGTTCAGTTGGGCAGGGATGCGTGGTGGTCATTTCAAGACAGCTGCACTCTAACCTGGCGTGGATTTCATATTACACCCATCACTTGATATTGAAATATGCATTGGCTTCTAAACAAGTCCTCCATTGTTGTCTGTTTTCTCAGTGGCTGAGCTCTGAAACACCTCAAGGTTCGTGGGGCTGAGTCATCCGCTGCAAAATCGAGATTGCGTTGGGACTTGGCAGAGCAACACTCACTGACGGGGGGTGGGGGTGTACAGGCTGGGTGACAAGTTGTTTTATAATGATTATGTTCCTGGAGTTCGATCAGAAGGCAGTGCTAAAAGATTTGATCCAACGCTAAATCTGATAGAATGTTCAAACAGCTCTACATTTGAGCAGGCCGAGCCTGTTTTCAATGTTTTTAAAGTAACGGTTGACTGCTCTCAACTTAAAGAAATGTGTATTCGAATTTTGGAAGCCAACCGGCTTTAATGTGTGACTTTAAGAGCAGAGAAATGTTCCAATATGTGAAACACAAAAATAAAATGTTCTGTGGGGCCGCATCCAAAAGGTGAAATATGTACTGTAGATGCATGTGGGAATTGTATCATTTTTATTTTGTGCCATCCACACTTTGTACCAGACCTGGGTTGAGATACTATTTAAAATCACTGAAATACTTTATCTGTGCTCATGATTTTGCCTGGCACAATGGAACCAACAGAATAGTCCCATGTGTAAACCACACCCATCTGGCACTATAGACAGGCTCAGGCAAAATGCATTGGCAGCTTTTGAAAGATTACAAATACTACTTGAACCCCCCTCGCCCACCCCAAAATACTACTTGAATCCAAATTTGCTCCATAATGCACATCACCTTGCATGCCTCCAAAGCACACATTCCAGACTGCCAGTTCAACAGGGTCTGGCTCTGTTTATTTTGCAGCCATCTAAGCATCTGGCTAGCTTCATAAAGAGATCAATTGGAGACTAGGGCTACATTTCTTATGTCACGATTTTCTAAACTAAATATCCCCAGACTCTAACTTTACTGGTTATTCTAAAATAAACACGATACACTGAGGGCTCTTAATGTCTTTGTTTCAAACACAGGCAACTGGAGGGAAGTTTGGGGGATAGACGTATAGAAAATGTAACTCAAAATGGCCACCTCAGCTCTTGCATTTAATCACTCGAAAAACAAGCTTTTTTCCCCCTTAGTTATTAAAATGCACAACTTTAGTCATATGTATTAAATCATAATTCCATAAATGTAATAATTCCATTACCTGTGGGAAAACATTGACATGACATTTAATTCAACATGGTCGCCTAATACTGTAGAAATACTTCCCTGTGCAATTTGATAAGCTTTTTTGTTATATACTTAAGAAAATACAACCTGAGTAAACCGTTGAAAGTGTACACATCTGCAGTGGATTGAATATAGAATGGCAAAACACATTAAACACAGATAAATGACAGTCTAGATTTACAGCGAACCCTGTAATCTGTTTACTGTCTTTCAGCACTACTGTAGCTAGGAAAATGTCTGCTCGGCCATAAATCACCGCTAGGCCCTTTTAACTCCAGACACTCAGCATATGGGCAAAGAGTCAACATCGATGCTTTAAATCTGTAAGTTGGCCTTCCCTCAGACCTTTTGCCCTTTGAAGACGTATATAAATAAACTGATATTCGGGGCTAGCTTTGTGCTTTATTTGCGAGCTGGTCACAGTCAAGGTTGAATGTTTTCTTTCATTTTCTCTCCCCTCTTCCCCCAACTACCAAATAAAGGCAACATGGTTGACAAACAGCTAGAGAAGAAAATGTTTACTCTGAGCGTGGAGTAAAAGTAAGATGTAGTGCTCTCATACCATCTTGGAATGACACCTCATTGTTGTGCATGATTTAAATGTACCGTCCGGCAGTTTCTAATTTCACCTACAAGTACTGACCCCAAAAGTGCTCTCATTCCCAGCTTTTCGAACCACACAGTATACGTTATCAGTAAAACAGGTTACATGAAACCTGTACAGGAAGGGCTTCATGGAGGACTCTTTAGAACAGTAGAGAGTGTGTCACTCGGTGACCATAGCTCACCTTCAGTACTTAACCAAACTGTGGAACATCTCCTCTATGGCTTTCAGATGTTTGACAAGTGTGTGGGGAGATGGATGCCAGAGTGCGTGGCAGTGCCCATACCTGGAAGTCTTGAGGAAAATGAACACAGACAGGATACGAGTTGGAGTTCAGTGTGTTTCACGGGGCAGTCATGGCTTTTACATTTTTTTTTTATCTACTGACCAAAGCAAGATGGATATTCCAACATGAATACGTGTGGGGGCCCAGACAGTTTGTTACTATACGCCTCACGTGTACTGCTCGCATGGGGTGCAGTTTCCCTTAAGCACTGATCTGAGGTCAGTTTTGCTGGTTTACCATGATGCTAATCATTTATTAGGTTGTATGGGGCACTGAAAAAAAACATGCTTAGAGGCAACTTGTTCAATGAGGCCAGCAAATACGGCTGTGACCGAATGGAAGATGCTGCTAAAGGGACTCTCGATCAAGACCGTTTGTGTGTGTGTGTGTGTGTGTGTGTGTGTGTGTGTGTGTGTGTGTGTGTGTGTGTGTGTGTGTGTGTGTGTGTGTGTGTGTGTGTGTGTGTGTGTGTGTGTGTGTGTGTGTGTGTGTGTGTGAGAGAGAAGCAGCCCGAAGCATCACATTTGAGTCTAATCACCCTAGTGTTGTTTTTGTTGGACACCGTATGTAAAACAGATGAACAAATAAACTCAGCAAAAAAGGAAACGTCCTCTCACTGTCAACTGCGTTTATTTTCAGCAAACTTAACTTGTGTAAATATTTGTATGAACAGAAGAATCAACAACTGAGACATAAACTGAACAAGTTCCACAGACATGAGACTAACAGAAATTGAATAATGTGTCCCTGAACAAAGGGGGGTCAAAATCAAAAGTAAGTTAGTATCTGGTGTGGCCACCAGCTGCATTAAGTACTGCAGTGCATCTCCTCCTCATGGACTGCACCAGATTTGCCAGTTCTTGCTGTGAGATGTTACCACACTCTTCCACCAATGCACCGGCAAGTTCCAGGACATTTCTGGGGGGAATGGACCTAGCCCTCATTAGCCGATCCAACAGGTCCCAGACGTGCTCAATGGGATTGAGATACAGGCTCTTCACTGGCCATGGCAGAACACTGCCATTCCTGTCTTGCAGGAAATCACACACAGAACAAGCAGTATGGCTGGTGGCATTGTCATGCTGGAGGGTCATGTCAGGATGAGCATGCAGGAAGGGTACCACATGAGGGAGGAGGATGTCTTCCCTGTAACGCACAGTGTTGAGATTGCCTGCAATGACAACAAGTTCAGTCCAATGATGCTGTGACACACCGCCCCAAACCATGTCGGACCCTCCACCTCCAAATCGATCCCGCTCCAGGGTACAGGCCTTGGTGTAACGCTCATTCCTTCGATTATAAACGCGAATCAGACCATAAACCTTGGTGAAACACAAAACTGCGACTCGTCAGTGAAGAGCACTTTTTGCCAGTCCTGTTTGGTCCAGCAACAGTGGGTTTGTGCCCATAGGTGACGTTGTTTGGTGAGGACCTGCCTTACAACAGGCCTACAAGCCCTCAGGCCAGCCTCTCTCAGCCTATTGCGGACAGTCTGAGCACTGATGGATGGATTGTGCGTTCTTGGTGTAACTCGGGCAGTTGTTGTTGCCATCCAGTACCTGTCCCACAGGTGTGATGTTTGGATGCACCGATCCTGGGCAGATGTTGTTACACGTGGTCTGCCACTGTGAGAACGATCAGCTGTCCGCCCTGTCTCCCTGTAGCGCTGTCTTACACGTCTCACAGTACTGACAATGTAATTTATTGCCCTGGCCACATTTGCAGTCCTCATGCCTCCTTACAGCATGCCTAAGGCACGTTCACGCAGATGACAGGGACTCTGGGCATCCTTCTTTTGGTGTTTTTCAGAGTCAGTAGAACGGCCTCTTTAGTGTCCTAAGTTTTCATAACTGTGACCTTAATTGCCTACTGTCTGTAAGCTGTTAGTGTCTTAACGATCGTTCCACATGTGCATGTTCATTAATTGTTTAAGTTCATCGAACAAGCATGTGAAACAGTGTTTCCCTTTACAATGAAGATCTGTGATGTTATTTGGATTTTTACGAATTACAGTTGAAGTCGGAAGTTTACATACACCTTAGCCAAATACATTTAAACTCAGTTTTTCACAATTCCTGACATTTAATCCTAGTAAACATTTCCTGTCTTCGGTCAGTTAGGATCACCACTTTATTTTAAGAATGTGAAATGTCAGAATAATAGTAGAGAGAATTATTTATTTCAGCTTTTATTTCTTTCATCACATTCCCAGTGGGTCAGAAGTTTACATGCACTCAATTAGTATTTGGTAGCATTGCCTTTAAATTGTTTAACTTGGGTCAAACGTTTCGGGTAGCCTTCCACAAGCTTCCCACAATAAGTTGGGGCAATTTTGGCCCATTCCTCCTAACGGAGTTGGTGTAATGGAGTCAGGTTTGTAGGCCTCCTTGCACATGCTTTTTCAGTTCTGCCCACAAATTTTCTGTAGGTTGAGGTCAGGGCTTTGTGATGGACTCTCCAATAACTTGACTTTGTTGTCCTTAAGCCATTTTGCCACAACCTTTGGAAGAACCATTTGCCACCAAGCTTTAACTTCCTGACTGATGTCTTGAAAATATATCCACATCATTTTCCAACCTCATGATGCCATCTATTTTGTGAAGTGCACCAGCAAAGCACCCCCACAACATGATGCTGCCACCCCCGTGCTTCACGTTTGAAATGGTGTTCTTCGGCTTGCAAGCCTCCCCCTTTTTCCTCCAAACATAATGATGGTCATTATGGCCAAACAGTTCTATTTTTGTTTCATCAGACCAGAGGACATTTCTCCTAATAGTACGATCTTTGTCCCCATGTGCAGTTGCAAACCGTAGTCTGGCTTTTTTATGGCGATTTTGTAGCAGTGGCTTCTTCCTTGCTGAGCGGCCTTTCAGGTTATGTCGATATAGGACTTGTTTTACTGTGGACATAGATATTTTTCTACCCGTTTCCTCCAACATCTTCACAAGGTCCTTTGCTGTTGTTCTGGGATTGATTTGCACTTTTCGCACCAAAGTACTTTCATCTCTAGGAGACGGAACGTGTCTCCTTCCTGAGCGGTATGATGGCTGCGTGGTCCCATGGTGTTTATACTTGCGTACTATTGTTTTTACAGATTAATGTGGTACCTTCAGGTGTTTGGAAATTGGCTGATTTCTTTTGATTTTACCATGATGTCAAGCAAAGAGGCACTGAGTTTGAAGGTAGGCCTTGAAATACAACCACAAGTACACCTCCAATTGACTCACATTATGTAAATTAAGCATATCAGAAGCTTCTAAAGCCATGACATAATTTTCTGGAATTTTCCAAGCTGTTTGAAGGCATAGTCAACTTATTGTTTGTAAACTTCTGACCCACTGGAATTGTGATAGTGAATTTGAATTGAAAATCTGTCTGTAAACAGTTTTGGAAAAATGACTTGTGTTATGCACGAAGTAGATGTCCTAAACGACTTGCCAAAACTATAGTTTGTTAACAAGACATTTGTGGAGTTTTAATGACTTTCGACTTCAACTGTATCTTTGAAAGACAGGGTCCTGAAAAGGGGACGTTTCTTTTTTTGCTGAGTTTAGAAGGAGGGGGTACTGTTCTTCAGTGTGTAGTCTCTTTTTAGAGCACAAAGTAGTTAGATGTATTGAACACCCTGGTCTCTTTCAACTGATTCAGATAATATATTGCTTTTCTGTATCTGAATATTCCGTAGGGTGGTTTAATTTTTTCACACTGTGGAATACAGGTCATCTTTTTCAATCATTTACGCTCTTCTCAGTCCCAAGTCTTTGATGATATTGGATCGTTTCAAGATCAAAATAGGTGAAATCTGAAGATTCCTATTGATCTCTTTTGCTTTGGGTCTGCAGCATGTGTGGCTTTGCGGTAACATTATACCACAACCTCGGTCCGTCTCGTAGCGCCGGCCTAATGGATTAACCACACAGCACCAAGTGAATGTGTCTTAACAACGTGACGTTGGACATGCCAAGTTTGCCTGACTTTGCCTCCCAACCTCTTGAATTGCCTGACTCCCAGTCTTTACTAGAGGGGGCTGAGGCCAGGAGCGGGGGCTAGCTGAGAGGTGAGGTCCCCAGAGGCAGGTGTTCTTTCCTGGCTGTCTTCTTACAGCAGACCCCCAGTGACGGATGGATCTGGTGATGAGCGATAACTGAGGATGGATCAACAACATTTGAGTTATTCCACAATACTAACATAAATGACAGAATGAAAAGGAAGCGTGTACAACAACAAAAAATGTTTGGGGCAAATTCAACACAACGCATCGCTGAGTACCACTCTTCATATTTTCAAGCATGGTGGTGGCTGCATCATGTTATGGATATGCTTGTCATCAGCAAGGACTAGGGAGTTGTGTAGGATAAAAAGAAACGGAATAGAGCTAAGCACAGGCAAAATCCTAGAGGAAACTTGGTTCAGTCTGCTTTCCAACAGACACTGGGAGACAAATTCACCAAATTCATGTAAAATACAAAGACAAAAATACACTGGAGTTGCATACCAAGAAGATGTTGAATGTTCCTGAGTAGCCTAGTTACAGTTTGACTTAAATCTATGGCAATACTTGAAAATGGCTATCTAGCAATGATCAAAAACTTGACAGAGCTTGAATAATTTTATGAATAATGGGCAAATATTGTACAATTCAGTTATACAGCTAGTGCAATTCTAACATTTATTGACCCATTGGGTTGAATACTTATCTAATCAAGGCACATTAGTGTTTTATTTACCATTAATACAATTCAAATGTTATAAATGTTCTCCCACTTTGACATTATATAGTAGAGAGACCTATCAATAAACTTTCGCAACCCCCCTACACACACACACACACACACACACACACACACACACACACACACACACACACACACACACACACACACACACACACACACACACACACACACACACACACACACACACATATATGAGCATAGGACCCTTACGGAGTTGTATGGTGAGTGACTATTCCCAGAACCGTTCTCATACATTTGACAGCTTGCTTTGCCTTTCCTGAACCACCCCTACTTGACACACACCACACCCCCATGCCAGCAATGGGAGAGAAAAAAGCAGGTGGCGGGCGGCACGAGTTCAGAACCACTGACCAATGAAATTTCCCATTGGTTAACCAGACTCTGAGGCCTCTGCAGCCTTTGAAGTGCTTTGGCTGCACTGGGAGTTTGGAGGGAGAGCGGTATCAAACAATTAGGGCCGCCAACCCAGATATGGGTCAAGAGGGAGAGGACATTGGTGCTTCACAGGCCTGAAGATTGGCCTATAATGCGGCTGAGAGTGTAGCTAGCTCTAGCTTCCTGTGGCACTCATTTTACTCTTTCGCTGTTTCTTTCTCTCTCTCTTTCTTAGATATCTGCAGGCATCAAATGCACAAGACTTGGGTGCATTACCAATGCAAATGTGGCATATCCTTTCTTTGAGGCACCAGTTTGGCCCTCAGATAAGGCTGTTAAAGAGCGGGAAAGTGTGTGCTACTGAATGTGCTATTATTACCAAGAGCTTGCTACAATGTTTGTGGGCGCTAATCGTGATTTGATAGAACCAGTTGCGAGTTGTTTGGGATGCCTCTTGTGACAATGACTCTGTAACAAACAGAGAACGTATGTAATTAGCATTTGATTTACAACTGAGATGCCTTTTTACTAATATTTCAGTGTTAGCTACAGAGGGATTGTAGCTGCTAATAAGTTGACTGTAAACAAAAGGTTTTCAAAAGGACCAGAGGAAAGTATTCTCTCGTCTACTTCCCCTGACGTGAACTTACTCCTATAAAGTATTGATTTGTACAGTACTGACATTGGAGAGTTCACAAATAAGGCTGTTACTCACCTTTTTCACATGTTCACAATACTGTATCACTTCCACTAAATTGACAATGAGTGGTTGAGATGACAATGGGATTAGGAGAGAGTCTGGAATCAGTAAATGGCCATAACTGTTCTCAAGATTCCTCAAGATTTCTGCTGAACTATGTCCACTCGTTCTTCAAAACAGCGATACTTTCCATTGGAGTGCGACTGAGGCGTGCTTTGCGCAACAGATCCTAATTCTCCCTTTGAGAATAAGGTGAATGGAAGAAAGCCCCATCGTCTTGAGACTGAGTAAGTCTGTCACTTGTTATTTTCAATTTTGAGCAGCGCTAAATTTCAGACAGTCGTGAACATGGAATGGATTAAGATAACAACATGCGTCAGAGAATTTTGTAAAAAGGGTTATGTCATCTTGAGAGGGTAACTAAGGTCTACTGAAGGGAAAGTGTTTGGTTGGGGCAATTGTAATCTAAACATTATTATGATGTCATTTATTGTATAGTAATTCTTTGGATTTGAATGCAAGTTCGATGTTCTGATCATAGTCATAAGGTATGTTTGAAGACCAGTTGGAGAGAAGTGGGTCTACCACAGCTTAGCGAACACCGATCACATTGGTGCTCCTTACCTTGACTAGCGATTACCAATCCTGGTGCACGCTTTTTTGTGGGCCTAACACTAACCTTGATCTTAACACTAACCTTGATTTGCTCTGTGCTATTTTAGGTGTGTCGTGCTTGGTTGGAACAAAAGCCTGCACACCCTGCAGAACTACAGAATCAGGATTGATGACCAACTGACCAGACTACGTGATTAGACTAAATCTACAAACAAAATCAACTGAATTGGATTTCATTTATTGTCGAAAAGAAAGTGGTAAATGCAAACAGACAGTACTTAGTTGCAATTTAGAGAAGTCGAGCTACCATCCTACCTCTCCTTTAAAACGAGGCCCAACATGTCAAATAATTAGCACGTGGGGACTTTGAAGGAGGTCGTCTCGTCAAGGTTTTGGAAATGCCTTCAGCGTTTACAGGACGCCATCATTTAGTAAACGTGCAGGAGGTTTTTAAGTGTGTGTGCAGGGGCGTGTCTCCCAAATAGGTTAAGGCTAATGCCTGGTCTCTTTCTGCTGCTCGCAGCAGGACTCTCCAGGTATCATGTGCCGTGCCTTGGGCTTGTTCCATCCAAGCACACTTCCAAGTTAGCAAAAACTCTTGGCACGGTGCATGAAGGTAAATCGAAAATGTTCTGTACTGTAAGTCAACGCAAATAAACTGTGCAATGTATTTAAGAAAGGGTAGGAATTTGGGCTATCCACCAAAAGGTCTATGCTATCTTTACACTAGAAGGCAAGTGGAATTAACTTTTGTGGTTGATCTGGAGATGATGTTCTCCACTTACTTTGAGAGGTACAAAACTGTCTTCATGTAGTCAATTATATACTACAACTCTATATCAAAGTTGTTATTGTACTGTGGACCAGGAGGAAGGTAATCTCCTTGGGAACAATATCAATGTTTCAAATGTCAATGTATCCCATGCCGGGGAAAGACCTTCTTTATCCTTTAATGTAGTGCCTTGCTTTGGTCCATAGATGCTAAATAATTACAAGTATGTCTTGCAGACATGAAGACACAGGGTCTTTTAAATCTATTTCTATTTGGATAAAGGTACATACTGTAATTAAAAAGTGTCAACTTGGATGGTAAAGTGTATTATAAAATAAAGGTGAGACGCGCTCTATAGGAGCTCAGATGCAAAAATATTTATGTCCAACGTTTGGACAGACAAGCTGTCTTCACCAGGGTATAATGACAGTGTTTGTCAGTGTATTATTTTAAAAACAGTCAAAATGTCAGGGGGAAACACTTCCTGCTATGGTTAAAAAGCCTGCGCAAGCTGCGCTACGGAAAGTTATTTTCAATATAAAGCAAAACTCCCTTTCAATATAGACTGTATTCTGACATTAGGAACACCTATGTGACGAACCTTTACAGAAACAATGCCTCTTGCTAAAAAAAAATATTTAAAAAAAGAAGATATTTTGGCATACACAGTTGTCATATTGATTAATACAGTACATGCGATCCCATGAAAATGCATCCTTCCAAAATGTTTGGCTAATTCATTCTTGTGGTCACAATTGTCTGGCTCTGTCAGGGAAGAGGGAAGGACATTCCTCAAATGAGAGAATCCAACTCGCCAAGGGAATTATGGCATTGGCTTCTACATGCAGTAGGACTTATTGGAAGTGGCTGCACACGGTCATCCATCAAGCCTTGTCAAAATAATTTGACTTCTTGGCGAAAAACGTCAACATGCCAGAGCATGGCGGTACCGGTGATGAAAGCACACTAACTGCACAGTGAGGTTCAGTTAGCAAATGGGCAACAAAAGTGGATATTACTGTCATAATTCAATTCCACTAAATGCAGTTGCATAAGAGTACGGTTAGAAGCTAACATTTGTATAATTAAAGGATGTTTCAACATTATGGACATTTCGACATATGAACATTCTGGTGCAACCTTTGTCATGTCAATACCCAATTGTCCCATTTGAAACATGGATTCTAAATGGAAATCGACCCCTTCCCTTTTTTTTAACCCCCCACCCGCCACCCGAGCCCTGTTTTTTTTGAGAGTCCTTGATCTCTTGTTGTGACTATTTGAACACGTAGTGATAGTATTCGTGGATACACTAACACACACACACACACACACACACACACACACACACACACACACACACACACACACACACACACACACACACACACACACACACACACTAACACAGGATCAGTCTTTTTATATAATACTTTTACACCGTAACATATGCCAAGTCCTCTGCCTCTAAGCAATGTTTCATTTTATCTTTACTGTAGCTTGTCGTCTTCCTACAGTGCAAAGGCTTCTCAACTTTTTACCTTTTTGATATTCTTGCAGCTTTTGTAAACTCATCTTGCAAAAGCGATTGGTGTATATTTTTTTTAAACAATTCCCTCGTCCTGTATGTAACTGAATCCATGTTTGATGTCAATATACAGAAATGACTCATTTGATTTGCTGCGACCACATTTTTGCTTGTTTCTCAGATTATTATTGAGTGATTTGCTTTCATACTATTTCCACATTTCCAAGAAATCTGTGTTATACTGTACGCTCTGTTTACATACCACATACCTCAACACAATCTGCTTCATATCAATCACTGGCATTTCAAAGTAATTACCTTAAGATTATTCCAGTTGTATCACATTGACTAATGCAACAAAATCTGGAAAATACAAAACCATTTCAAACAGGCAGAAATGGAAACAAGACCATTAAAAATTGAAATAATTACCTAGCGAAAATAAATGTTAGTTTGTAGGCCTACTGTAGTGTGCCTTTTGGATAATTCTATTTTGATAGTGACTTCAGAGACGGACCACAGGTCACATTTCACATTTACGGGCTGGCAGGGGTTTGTTTGTGATACGATGAAGGAGATGGTTGCGCTCACGTCTGTTTCTGCTCAAGTGAAACCTAATGGGTCTCGGCCGATCCCTGTGAACGAATTCCGGCCTTGTCGCAGTGGCTGCGACTCTGAGTGGGAATGCCGGTGCTTTATTTATACATGAGTCTGCGTCTGGTATTCCCGGGGTCACTGCGGGTCACTTAGTACACCCACAGTCATGTTGGCTAAAATTAAGAGGAGGGTTTGTGGAGACTGTATTTCACAACACACACTGGCAAATGATCCATGACTGGTGCAAGAGCAGTCATTTGTTCATGTCACTGAGACTACTGGTGCTTGTCTTGAAGCACTTGCATTTAGATAAATACATTATTGGCCATATTTACGTTATCTGGAAAACATCTTGACTTGTTTTATGAGGTAAGAAGTGGGGGCATTTTGGATTTAGTCCCATTCCTCTAGAATGCCCAGGTAGAGTAACGCTTAATCGTTGATAGAGCCTGGATCATTGATATCAAAAAAATGTAGCAGAAAAACAGCACTGGACACTCTAAAACAAGTCTAAGTAACAGAGTGATATCGCGTCTAACAGCTTCAGACCAAAAAGGTACACTGTACACGTAAGACTGAGGTCTTAAAGGCTCAAGTTGAAGTTTGATAAATGTGGCGCTCCTTGCCGACCTGTGCACGATTCAAACTTTTGGCTCAGTTAATTAGATACGAAATACAATCGGTTTATGAACCTGTTAAGCCACCTTTCTTTTTGTTCCAGTATTTTACAGATGGAGCTAAACCTAGACCCTCTCCCTTATTGGTTATGGAGCTCTTATACAGACTCCATGGTTTCATCAAGACTGTCCAAAATACAGTACACAGACTATAAATATAGCAACTGATAGGCCTCTGACTTATATAGCTAGTCTCGTACACATTTTTCTCAAAACTATGCTACATCAACTATGTACATCAACTGAAAGTTTCCGAGGGCATAAACGTGAGCGAAATGTCAGGAAATGATCCCACCTTTTACATTTGGCCATACTGGATATCTGGCAGCTGCTCCATTTTGTTTAATTGGTTAACGTCTCATCTGTATGTTTTCCAAGCCTTGCTAATAACGATTTAGAGCGGTAGGTAGGTCGGTAGCCCCCTCTCTTTTTCCACAAGGACTGATTTAGGTAAACACGAGGTTCCTATTGGGAAGGAATGCATCTGTCAGGGAAGGGGGTGGGGGTGGCGAGAATGGGATGGTGGTGCCCTTCCGTATGAGATGGAGATTAGGTCTGGGTCATCCATAGACAGTGCAGTAAACCCAGGGCTGCTCGTTGCTTTGGTGTGCGTCGTAAAAAGACCCTCTAAGTCCCTCAGTGTGAGACTTCCAGCTCCAGTGTCGGTCAGAGGTCAAAGGGCAAGGCCATTCCGAAGCATCCGCTTGTCGTGTGTCGCGGACATCCTGTATAGCGTAAAACTGCTCGGCCCAATGTTTTACGTGCTGCACTTTATGTTCTAACGCTTTTCTGACCTTTTCAAACGGCAAGCTGTTGACTTTTTTATTTAAAAAAGGTACCCCTCCCTTTCAGTCGAACATTAAAGCGTGCCAAGGTCGTTCCCAGAAATATAATCATCGCATGAGCGTAAGGCTAGTCAGCAAAAGCAACGTGGTTTGAATTTCGAAACCACAAAATGTGTTTGTTAAATTTACCAACGCAGAGCATTTATGACCATTTCAATTGTAGTCATAATGGTTGACTTTCATCCGTGTGGCCCAACGTGCCTCGCTGGCGAGTTACTCATCTGCCAAAAATGTGTAGCGCCCAACACTACCTAAGTTTTTATTTGATCCCAACCCAAAAAAACACTTTTCCAGCTTGTCTGAAAGGGGAAGACCTCATGTTAACTAACAGTCAATCATATAGACATTGTGTCTGTTCAGTTCATGTCCCTGTAGTAGTTGAACCCTTTATGGTTCTAGGTAAAAACCTTCTCACCCACAACGAACCATTTTGGAAGCATTTTCTCTGTAAGGAAAATGGAATCCTTTTCATCTGGGAGGGGTTCTCCAAAACAGTCTTCATGAGGAAAAAAAACACCTTTAAAAGGGTTCTTTGTGGGAGAAAATGGTTCTACCTAGAATCATAACGGGTTGTTCTACAGAGACGAGCCTGAAGAAGCTTTTTTTGTACCATGCTGTTGACTTTGACTCACACGGTGCACAGTATACAAAACATTAACCTAATGTTTAAACATTAAAACATGTCCATGACAGGTGAATCCAGGGTAAAGCTATGATCCCTTATTGATGTCACTTGTTACATCCACTTCAAATCAGCGTAGATGGAGGGGAGGAGACAAGTTAAAGAAGGATTTTTACGCCTTGAGACCATTCAGACATGGATTGTGCGTGTGCCATTCAGAGGGTGAATGGGCAAGACACAAAATGTAAGTGCCTTTGAACGAGGTATGGTTGTAGGTGCCATGCTCACCAGTTTGTGTCAAGAACTGCAACGCTGCTGGGCTTTTCACGCTCAACAGTTTCCCGTGTGTATCAAGAATGGTCCACCACCCAAAGGACATCCAGCGAACTTGAACATGGGCCAGCCTCCCTGTGGAACTCAATATTAGGAAGGTGTTCCTAATGGTTGGTGTACTCAGTGTATATATGTAGATATAGTTGAAATAGAATTTGAGCATTGTACAGATGTGTAGATCTAGTTGACGTAGAAGCTGGACAGGGCCACAGCTCTTGGCTAGTGTGCATCTGATTATTATCCCCCTTAGCATGAGAGTTGATTGTGTCACAGCTGCCTGAACCTCCATACTGAAACAATTTTACCTCTGTAATGGGGGGCATTTCATAAATTACACCATTATCTATATGACTGTCTGGAACTTTATTGAGATTTAAAGATTTTAATACATTTTAGATAGGATGAATTCCTTCCCCTCTTATGTCAATGTATGCAGAGGGATTACGGCTAACAAGGTCATTAGTACATGTGGTCCATGTGGACTTCAGTACATATCCTGGACTATAAGTTGATTCTCTGTTGATTCACTACGTGATAAGTACAGAGTAGAAGTGGAACAGCCTTGTTGATCTCACGAAGCATCGGTCTGTCACTCAGACCATAAATCATATATAATAGATTCATACACTGCAGAACTAAGATCTATGATAGATTGGAGACCACTATGGCTGCATTCACACAATCTTTTTTTATAGCTGATCTGATTGGTCAAAAGACCAATTAGTGAAAAAAAAATATCAGAATTGGGCTCCCTGTCTAAACGCAGCCTGAGAAGCTTAGAAAGTGCTTAAAGGGTTGATATTTTATTTAGCTTTTTAAATATATGATATGTACCCATTGATTTTAAGAAATGCCTCATGAGTCTTACTTACTCCATCAATATAAGATTGTTTGTAAACACTGTATAACCTCAAAACATAGTTGACATTTTGATTTCATAAAAGCCCTTCTCGAAAGCCAACAACAATTCTTCTGGTACCATGATTGGAACAGAATGTCGTATCATAGTGATGAAAGATTTGGCTTACATTGTTTCACTGACACTAATCCCAGCTACTGTAATTAGAAATATGTCGCTAACAACCAAATTACAGTAAACATATTCAGAGACCTGACTAGCGAACTCCTTCCCAAATAGCAAGCGTTAAAAAAAAATGTTGTAAAGTGCAGATGGGAAAAAAATAGCTTTCTGATCAAGGAAGAGCGACTTTGATGTGAAAACATGAAAGAGAACTCTAGTTTTACATTCGAGCGGGCCCGATGGTCCAAACCCCCTTCACACCGCAAGAGACTTTATTGACGCTCGATGAATTGATTCCTCAAAGGCTTCCAGTGGGGTTTGGGTTTCTCCTGAACCTGAGGAAACATTCCTTCACTAATGGCTTGTGACAGTAGTCCAGCCTGCGATTCTCAATCAAACATGTAAAAAGAGAGGGTGGGAGGGATGGAGGGGGGGGAGAGGAAGGAAGGATTACCAGCCTACAGATGAGCGGGTCGCTCCAACAAAGCTGCGTCTCATTTGACACAGTTGTAATGAGAACCTCCTGGTAGTCTTTCTGGGGAGACGTGGCCCCTTTAAGCACAGGTCTAGGATCAGCTTCCCGATTCCTGACTCTAACCTCTACCCATAAAGTTGTCAAACTCCAGATTGACCTGAGATCTATGCTTCGTTAGGGAGCATCTCCCTTGGCTTTGGAGGACAAATATGGGCCAACACAGATTGTGCTGTTTGGGGTTCTTGGTTGCAGGGTACACTGCTTTACATCACCCTTGTGGTACGAATAGCAATTATGTGGTTTTGTGGAACATTGCAGTGTTGGTGACACACTGTACTTGGCACAGGGGAGCCCGACAGTTGTGGTTAGAGGTGTGGGGATCACACTGTAAGAATATTTGGAAAGGCTTTCTTGAAAAGGAACTCTCTTTTACTTGAGGCTTTTTACATTTGAGTCATTTAGCAGACGCTCTTATCCAGAGCAACTTACAGGAGCAGTTAGGGTTAAGTGCCTTGCTCAAGGGGACAGCCACAGTTTTATTGACCTAGTCGGCTCGGGGATTTGAACCAGTGACATTTCGGTGACTGAACCAACACTCTTAACCGCTAGGCTAAATTATTAAAACCCAACCACAATGTGCTTTTCTTTCGCCTGGTTTATTTCACTCTGACAAGGGCTTTGTCTCTGAAAGAGGTTTAGGAAGAGGTTTAGGATGATGTACAGACAGTGTGCAGTGTTCTGTTCACAGTGGAGTGTATTCATGGGTGCCAAGGGAAGCCAGGCTTCCCCAAAACAATTACCAAGAAAAATACTTATACAATAATGTATATTTCGTGTCTCTGTGTTTCATAATTTTCCTTCAATTCGAAGAGAATTCTCTCACCGGAGAAAGCATCCGAGCGAGCGAAACAGCACACCTCTGTCTCTGTATGTCTAGCCCATCTACAGTTGAATTATGTCATGGCTTTAGAAGCTTCTGATAGGCTAATTGACATCCTTTGAGTCAATTGGAGGTGTACCTGTGGGTGTATTTCAAGGCCTACCTTCAAACTCAGTGCCTCTTTGCTTGACATCATGGGAAAGCCAAGACATCAGAAAAAAAAATTGTAGACCTCCACAAGTCTGGTTCATCCTTAGGAGCAATTTCCAATCTCCTGAAGGTACCACGTTCATCTGTACAAACAACAGTACGCAAGTATAAACACCATGGGACCACGCAGCCGTCATACTGCTCAAGAAGGAGACATGTTCTGTCTCCTAGAGATAAAACTACTTTGGTGCGAAAAGTGCAAATCAATCCCAGAACAACACCAAAGGACCTTGTGAAGATGCTGAAGGAAACAGGTACAAAAGTATCCAAAGTAAAACGAGTCCTATATCGACATAACCTGAAAGGCTGCTCAGCAAGGAAGAAGCCACTGCTCCAAAACCGCCATAAACAAGACAGACTACAGTTTGCAACTGCAGATGGGGACAAAGATCATACTTTTTGGAGAAATGTCCTCTGGTCTGATGGAACAAAAATAGAACTGTTTGGCCATAATGACCATCGTTATGTTTGGAGGAAAAAGGGGAAGGCTTGTAAGCCGAAGAACACCATTGCAACCGTGAAGCACGTGGGTGGCAGCATCATGTTGTTGGGGTACTTTGCTGCAGGAGGGGCTGGTGAACAACACAAAATAGATGGCATCATGAGGAGGAAAATTAGGTGGATATATTGAAGCAACATCTCAAGACATCAGTCAGGAAGTTAAAGCTTTGCCGCAAATGGATTTTCCAAATGGACAATGACCCCAAGCATACTTCCAAAGTTGTAGCAAAATGGCTTAAGGACAACAAAGTCAGGGTATTGGAGTGGTCATCACAAAGCCCTGACCTCAATCCTATAGAAAGTTTGTGGGCAGAAATGAAAAAGTGTGTGCGAGCAAGGAGGCCTTCAAACCTGACTCAGTTACACCAGCTCTGTCAGGAGGAATGGGACAAAATTCACCCAACTTATTGTGGGAAGCTTGTGGAAGGCTACCCAAAATGTTTGACCTGAGTTAAACAATTTAAAGGCAATGCTACCAAATACTAATTGAGTGTATGTAAACTTCTGACCCACTCGGGAATGTGATCAAAGAAATCAAATCTGAAATAAATAATTCTCTCTACTATTATTCTGACATTTCACATTCTTAAAATAAAGTGGTTATCATAACTGACCGAAGACAGGGAATTTTTACTTGGATTAAATGTCAGGAATTGTGAAAAACGTGGCTAAGGTGTAAGGTGTATGTAAACTTCCGACTTCAACTGTATCTGATGCTGTCTGGTCAAAGAGAGTATGACCTTGTTGCTGCCTGTAGCATTGAATACAAGGGAAGCCAGTGAGCATTTGGCCTCCCTTTATAATAATTTAAAAAATAATAATAATATCCCATCAGCGTTGAGCTAAACTGAACGACCTCAACTGTGAATAGAAGTGTCATGGGAAGACAGTTTGGATTTGGCTTCACACCAATCACATCAAAAACAAATAGTCATTGACAGAAAAAAATGTGCATTATTGCATCTCATTGTGTTGTTGTCCTCTGGTGGCTAGCTAGTTAGATAAAATTGTCCCTTTCCTAAATTAGCCATGGATGGAGATAGCAATTTGTTTTTAATTCATTCTCCGTACTGGCTAGTGATTATATAACTGTGATTCTGATCCAACCAACCATAAATTCATACATTGTGCCCCTGGCCTGAAAGGATGGAAGTTCAATATGTAGCAATCTCTAGCAGATGGCAGCTCCTGTTTTCTTAGCGACTTGCGGGAACTCTCCGTGGTTCGAAATCAATAGTATGAAAGTGACGGAAACATTAACTGGCTTGACCATGCTGTAGGTCGTGTAACTGTTTGTTAAATGAAATACGCTTTGTGGACTTCACTGGACAGATGCAGCTCTCCAGTTTTGTGATGAAACAAAGGTGTGTTTGAATTTATTCTGCCACTGTATCTTCTTATTGTCTCGGCCTTAGACCTATATATCACAGTGGCAAGGCATATGACCTAATAGGTTATAGAGAAAACAACACAATTATCACAACACATACAGGTTGTGATGTGGTTTCTTTTCTGGCTTGGCTTCCCCAGTGATTTTACCCATGCCCCGTGGACCTGTGAAACCACACATTCTACGCCCCTTAACTTTCCCATTGAATGGATCCACAACCATTCTCTGGGCCCGTATTCACAAAGCTTTTTAGAGTAGGAGTACACCGATCTAGAATCATTTTTCCCTTTCAGATCATAATGGACAGGGGGGGGGGACCTAATCCTAGGGCACCGCCCCTACTCTGAGATGCTTTGTGAATACAGGCCCTGGTGTAGCTTGACGTTAAGACTCCCCAGTATAAGCCGTGCTCCCGTTTGTAACCTTTATGTCACCTCGGTAGCCTAACAGAAGGGATTGTCACTTGAACTATCAAACCTTGGGTTTAAATAGCTGGGCTCGCTGCGTGGCTTAGCCTCTGGACCCTGAGGGTCAAAGGCGGCCCAGTAGCGGGTTAATAGGGGCTTTAGTGAGTAAATACGACCTCAAGGTTGTCTTCGCAGAAGTGTTTGTGGAATTTGCACACTACGAAGAGGAGCAAGCATGAAGGGAGAAGCGTTGCCCCATAAAAGCAGGGTAAACCTTTGACTCCAAGGCACTGGGGGCACCACAAACGTACCACTGGACTCAGTTGATCCTTAGACCACTGGGGGGGCACATTTTCCCTATGTAAATAAAAAGCAGTTGTAGATAAGTTACACTCCGGTACGTGCACACTTGACACTGAGCGAGCAGCAGTCTAAATGTTATTGGAGGATGGTTAAAATGGAAGTGTCCTGTAGTCAGATTCACATTGTCCCAACACACATGGGCCTTGCTTTGACAGCAAATACATATGTTTATACATTCTAAATGCGCTCTAGGTGATCTGCCTTCCTGAAATGTGGGCGTAATAGGTACTATTATTCGTAACAAATCCATACAAGCCTCTATAAAGAGATGAAATGTGTGACTCAGTAGAAGGTATGCCATCTACTCATGATTCTATGATGACTCATTCCAGGAGAATTTTAGAAGTATTTTATCATGGTTAGCGAACAATAAAACACCTCATTTAAGGGAATGGGTAAATAGTCAGCTATTCATTTGGACTGAAAGACAGTTTACTCATGCAAAACACTCCTAGTTGTTTATATTGTGGAAGTTCTGTCTTGTTTTACCGCAGAATAAAAGTCCCCAAACTTTAAGCATTTTCCCAACGTATCCATCCTCTTTATCCCTCCCAACTGAAAAATGTACGGACTTAAAGCTATAAACTTTAATGATAGGTTTAATTCAGACATTGTAAACGACTCTCTTGTTTTCAATTGACTTCCATTCTCCTCCCTCTTTTGCCATTTACTTATATCGACTTCTAGAGCGAACAAAGTGACTGCTATGCAGACCTGATTTTCCTTCAAATACTATAAACATTTGCTTGAGCCTGCCTGGAGTGCCACTGTGCCAGGTGGGTGGGATTTGCTCTTTTGGGACTATTCCATTGGTACAATTTCGACAGGCAGGGCAATTAATCACAGCTAAAGTATTTGAAAGACAACTAATGTTATTTGAACAGATCTGCTTGTTGTGTGGTGCTGGAAAGGGATCTCGAGAAGTGAAGAAGAGATGGCGAGACCACATATACATACTGCTCTTCCTGTCCCAGAAGAAAGCTTTAGCGAGGAATCATGTTCATTGGTTTTTCCATCCAAAAGGTGGGGGTTGTCAATTCTTGGCTTGTTTGACATGGATGGCACACGGCTAAAAGCTTTATGGGCCTCGTAAAATGTTCACAATTTTAAAAGAAAAACAGCTTTATGACATTTGATAGATTTCTCATTGAATTTTTGAAAAACGTATTTCATTATAACCATTTTGGGTGATGCCATAAATCACACCATTACAATAACACATTCTTTCCTCATTTCTTTTTTCAATGTGGTTTTTCTATCGTAAAAACCCATATAGGGGCGGCAGGTAGCCTAGTGGTTGCAAGATCGAATCTGTCATTCTGCCCCTGAACAAGGCAGTTAACCCAATGTTCCCCAGTAGGCCGTCATTCTAAATAAGAATTTGTTCTTAAATAAAGTGTTTTTTAAAGAATTGTACATGCACATAGGTTGTGTACTCTTAGGCCTATTATAGCATACATAGTGCATTATTGTCAAGGTAGGTAACATGTCAACTACAAGGCAATAACATCTTATTGTGGGACAGAGTAGAGTAGAAGGGAAGTTACAAATGCAATTTGTGCAATATGTTACAATTTCTTGTGCTTAAGATCCCTGGGTGCACCTTTAACATACACCCGAATTGCAAAATTGGTATGATATCATACGAATTGTCAAATCCATAAGGTATCACAGGAAATGGATGACGCAGTACACAATTGGATGACGTGGTACACAAAAAACGGGGAACCTTTTTTGATCGTGAGCATCTTTTTCAAAACTACCGGCTGAAATTATTCGAGAGTGCATCTT
Source organism: Oncorhynchus keta (assembly GCF_023373465.1). Classification (NCBI taxonomy): domain Eukaryota; kingdom Metazoa; phylum Chordata; class Actinopteri; order Salmoniformes; family Salmonidae; genus Oncorhynchus; species Oncorhynchus keta. The sequence continues at coordinate 41,361,754 of NC_068449.1, read as the reverse complement.
TAACGAGCAAGAACACATTTGTGTTGCTTTTATCAAATTTAAAATTCACTAGAACAATGCAATGTACATGCTTCCTTATGTTATTGTGTGTGGCTGACAATCAACATTCTTCTCAGAGTACTGACTTTCTAGTAAGGAAATGGAGGCCATGACTTAGGTTGCTGACCATGTCAACTCCAGCTCTCCCTTTTACACATTGATCTAGTTATACTTGTCAGAGCAAAGACTCTCGCGAGCATGAACAACATCAACCTTTAAAATAAAGCTTTCACCATTCATTCTTTCTCTTTTTTTCCCCCCCAAGAAGAAAATAGGGCAGGATGTCAAGGCTGAGAAGAACCATTTGGCTGTCTGTAGACGAGACTCCAGCCCAGGTGGTGTTGAGTGGGATGGGAGTCAGGCTAGGGCTGCAGCCGATGGGGGAAGATAGAGTTTCACCCCTGGGTCCAATGTGCCAAGCTCTGGTTCTCACACTGGACTATATTTCACCATATGGTGTATAAATCTGAGGAGTGGGCCAGGAGGTTTAACCTCTGGCGATGATGATAATTTATCCATGCGTTAATTTGAGTCGAGTGCCACTTTCAACATAGCTTTCCTAAGTCCATACTTCCTAAAGACAAGGTGTCGCTTATGGGTTTTGATTAGTTCATGTATTACTATTGTTTTGGGCAGCTGACTCAAAAAGCATAGGAGACTGAAAAGCCTAAATTAAGTGACATAGCTCTAGCTAGTAAAAAAAAGTGCAAGACTGATAGTTTTGTAGCATGTGTGAGGTATTTCTCCCATTCTGCTGGCTCCAATTGCAAAGAGGTATGCTTGGTAGTGAAATAACTGAAATGAAATAAAATATTATTTGTCACGTGCGCCAGGTGTAGAACTTACAGTGAAATGCTTACTTACGAGCCCTTAACCAACAATGCAGTTTTAAAAAATACGGATAAGAAATAAAAGTAACAAGTAAAAATGACAAATAAAGTACTAGTTTGACTTTTCAGCCATTTAAAAAGAATGAGGGTGAGGGGAAGGGGACTAAGTCCAGAGGATCTCATTGGGTCTAATAGCAGCAGTAAAATAACAATAGCGAGACTATATACAGGGGGGTACGGGTACAGGATCAATGTGCGGGGGCACCGGTTAGTTGAGGTAATATGTACATGTAGATAGAGTTATTAAATTGACTGCAAACATGATAATAACAGAGAGTAGCAGCGGTGTAAAGAGGGGGAAGGGGTGGGCATTGCAAATAGTCTGGGTAGCCATTTGATTAGGTGTTCAGGAGTCTTGTGACTTGGGGGACCTAGACTTGGACCTAGACTTGGCGCTCCGGTACTGCTTGCCATGCGGTAGCAGAGAGAACAGTCTATGACTAGGGTGGAGTCTTTGACAATTTTTAGTGCCTTCCTCTGACACCGCCTGGTATAGAGGTCCTGGATGGCAGAGAGCTTGGCCCCAGTGATGTACTGGGCCGTTTGCACTACCCTCTGTAGTGCATTGCAATTGGAGGCCGAGCAGTTGCCATACCTTGTAGTGATGCAAGGGTGCAGCTGTAAAATCTTTTGAGGATCTAAGGACCCATGCCAAATCTTTTCCTGAGGGGGAATAGGTTTTGTCGTGCCCTCTTCACGACTGTCTTGGTGTACTTGGACCATGTTAGTTTGTTGGTGATGTGGACACCAAGGAACTTGAAGCCGTCAATCTGCTCCACTGCAGCTCCGTCCTTGTGAATGGGGGCGTGCTCGGTCCTCTTTTTCCTGGTGTCCACAGTCATCTCCTTTGTCAAGATCATGTTGAGGGAGAGGTTGTTGTCCTGGCACCACACGGCCAGGTCTCTGACCTCCTCCCTATAGGCTGTCTCGTCGTTGTCGGTGATCAGGCCTACCAAACTTAATGATGGTGTTGGAGTCATGCCTGGCCGTGCAGTCATGACTGAACTGGGAGTACATGAGGGGGCTGAGCACGCACCCCTGAGCGAGTCCTGTGTTGAGGATCAGCGTGACGGATATGTTGTTACCTACCCTTACCATCTATTCCACATCAAGTTACTGACGCGCAATCAGTAAAATTAGATTTAAAAAAAAACTTTTGGAACAACGGGGCCTGAGAAGCAACACAAACATTGGCACAGACGCATGCACACACACACATGGATTTAGTACTGTAGATATGTGGTAGTGGTGGAGTAGGGGCCTGAGGGCACACAGTGTGTTGTGAAATCTGTGAATGTATTGTAATGTTTTAAAATTGTATTAACTGCCATCATTTTGCTGGACCCCAGGAAGAGTGGGAATGGGGATCCATAATAAATAGAAATACCTGGGGGTGGCCCGTCAGGAAGTCCAGGATCAAGTTGCAGAGGGAGGTGTTAGGTCCCAGGATCCTTAGCTTATTGATGAGCTTTGAGGGAACTATGGTGTGCTGTAGTCAATGAACAGCATTCTCACATAGGTGTTCCTTTTGTCCAGGTGGGAAAGGGCAGTGTGGAGTGCAATAGAGATTGCATCATCTGTGGATCTGTTGGGGCGGTATGCAAATTGAAGTGGGTCTAGGGTTTCTGGGAAAATGGTGTTGATGTGAGCCATGACCAGCCTTTCAAAGCACTTCATGGCTACAGACGTGAGTGCTACGGGTCAGTAGTCATTTAGGCAGGTTACCTTAGTGTTCTTGGGCACAAGAACATGCTTAAAACATGTTGGTATTACAGACTCGGACAGGGAGACGTTGAAGATACCCCAAACAGTGAAGACACTCCCTGTCAGTTGGTCAGCGGCATGAACATGACCAAGATGTTCAAATGTTCAAAATGACGTCCTGGTAATCAGTCTGGCCCCATCATGTGGTAGTCGACCTTGTGAATGTTGACCTGTTTAAAGGTCTTACTCACATCGGCTGCGGAGAGTGTGATCACACAGTTTTCTGCAACAGCTGGTGCTCTCATGCACTTTTTCAGTGCCATTTGCCTTGAAGCAAGCATAGAAGTAGTTTAGCTCGTCCAGTAGGCTTGTGTCATTGGGCAGCTCTTGGTTGTGCTTCCCTTTGTAGTCTAATGGTTTGCAAGCCCTGCCACATCCGATGAGCGTCACAGCCGGTGTAGTACGATTCGATCTTAGTCCTGTATTGAAGCTTTGCTTATTTGATGGTTCCTCGGAGGGCATAGCGGGATTTCTTATAAACTCCGGGTTAGAGTCCTGTTCCTTGAAAGTGGCAGCTCTAGCCTTTTAGCTAGATTAGCGGATGTTGCCTGTAATCCATGGCTTCTGGTTGGGGTATGTACGTACATTCACTGTGGGGACGATGTCATTGATGCACTTATTGATGAAGCCAATGACTGATGTGGTGTACTCCTCAATGCCATCAGAGGAATCCCAGAACATGTTCCAGTCTGTGCTAGCAAAACAGTCATGTAGCTTAGCATCTGCTTCATTTGACCACTTTTTTTATTGATCTAGTCACTGGTGCTTCCTGCTTTAATTTTCACATGTAAGCAGGAATCAGGGGGATATAGTTATGGTCAAATTTGCCAAATGGAGGGTGAGGGAGAGCTTTGTATGCTGATAGAAATTTGGTCAAATGGATTTAAGTTTCCCTGCATTAAAGTCCCCGGCTACTCGGAGCGCCGCCTCTGAGTGAGCATTTTCTTGTTTGCTTATGGCGGAATATAGCTCATTCATTGCTGTCTTAGTGCCAGCCTCTGACTGTGGTGGTATGTAAACAGCTACGAAAAATACAGATGAAAACTCTCTATAGGTAGGTAGTGTGGTCTACAGCTTATCATGAGATACATCAGCTGAGCAAAAGCTTGAGACTTCCTTACATATTGTACACCAGCTGTTATTTACAAAAATGCAAAGCCCGCCACCCCTTGTCTTACCAGACGCCGCTGCTGTTCTATCCTGCCGCCACGACTCCGGGAAGAATAAAATATTACAGTTTTGAATGTCCCGTTGGTAGTTTAATCTTGCCCGTAGGTCATCTATTTTATTCTCCAAAGATTGCACATTTGCTAGCAGAATGGAAGGAAGTGGGGGTTTATTCAATTGCCTCGAATTCTCTGCCTCTTCACACAAATCATGGCGATATGGGCCTGTTTCCGAGAAAGCAGTATATTGTTTGTGTCGGGCTTGTTTCTGCCAGTCCGTGGTGAGTAATAGCAGTCCTGATGTTCAGAGGTTATTATCTGTCATAAGAGACGGTAGTGGCAACATTCTGCACAAAATACAAGTTATAAAAAAAACGCAAATAAAGAACAAAAAAACACAATCAGTTGGGGACATGTAAAGCGTCTGCCTTCTTCTCCAGCGCCATTTTTTCAAATAAACCTTGGTTTGTATACATATGTTTTTGCTACAATAAGAAATGAAGAATATTGTACACTAGAAATGTACACTCGAAATGAGAAATGAAGAACATTGTACACTAGAAAATATCCCAGTGCACACTTTCACGCATCTTTCTCTGGTGAGCTCTATTGTTGAATTGTTTATATTCAATAGTAGTAATTGACTTTAATTCCACCCAGACTCAAAATAATTGAGAATGTAACTATGCCAGTCGAATGTTCACCTGAAACCGAGGAGTGAAACTGGACCAATAGATGAGATCACTTGACGACACTGACTCCTCCCAAACATGCCCACAAGAAAACACCATGTTGGCTACTACATATTCAGAACATTGTCAGTGGTCCTCTACTCATGAAGAACACCTGGATGAAGGAATTGCAGCTCAACTTTTCTATTTAATTTTTAAAAAATCTTAGATCATTTGTATTTTATTTAGGCAACAACTATGAATTACTACATTATGTCCTTAATATGGGCGATAACATTACCTGCGTGCATGGCCATCCAGGGATTATACAATTTCGGTCAACCCGAGTTATTCTTCAAAAAGAATAACTGCAAGCCCATCCCGGCCAATCTTCTCTTGTGCCATGACATCGAATACACTGAGATGCGCCTCCCGAATCTTCTCGGGCACGAGACCATGAACGAGGTTTTGCAGCAAGCCTCTTCGTGGATTCCACTGGTCCAGAAGCAGTGTCACCCCGACACGAGGAAGTTTCTTTGCTCTCTCTTTGCACCGGTGTGTCTGCACGATTTGGACGAGCCTATCCAGCCGTGCAGGTCGTTGTGCGTGAGCGTCAAACACGGTTGCGCACCGGTGATGTCCGCGTTCGGGTTCCCGTGGCCAGATATGCTTAACTGCGAGCGCTTCCCCCAAGACAATGACCTGTGTATCCCTCCAGCGGGCATCGATTATTTCATGCCAGTTACCAAAGAAGGTAAAGTATTGGCATAATTCGGCTAGACTACACTTCAGTTATTCAAAAAATAAACCTCAAATCGATTATATATGTGTGTACACCTGTTTAACCAGTTCTGAAAAAATACAGGTATGGTAGTGTAAGTGTAACATTTTGAGTAAGATTTTCAGATACAGAATACTGTTAAAATAAATAAAGTCAAGGCAAAAGATGTCTTAGCCTACAATAACATGACTACAGCAAACAGCCGATGGTATATTTTATACAGTAGCCTATTGAGAGCTAATGGAGTAATGTAATGGAGTAATTAAATAAAACGTAATAGCCTAAAAAACATGTTCCTGGAGCTCCATTCCCTCGTGGATTTTCATAAGGGTGAACATCAGGTTAATTAGTGGGGAGTCTTGTGGAATCCCTTCCTTTGGGCAGGGCCTGTGTTTACTGGGTTGTTCCCTTAATTAGGGGATGTTTAAACAGCACGATCTCCACGGGTTACTCCTGAAGGATCACTCAACAGTGGAATGTGAGAAAGAATGCATTGCATAGCTTTACTCTTTACACTGTCATAGGCTGCATTGTGTTATAGTTGATAGAACACCTGTTGAATTTACAGTGGGAGTATAAAACATCTGCTCTCGTTTCTCCTGTAGTGCCCAGAGTGTGTGACGCCTGCAAGGAAAAGGAGGAAAATGACAATGAAATAGTTGACAACCTGTGCAAAAACGACTTCGGTAAGTCCTACTCCTGAATTCTAAGTAGATACAGTCTTGTCTTTGCTTTTATAGATATACAAATGTCGGCTTACCTACTGCAGGCCTGTTAGCACCCAGTTTCAAATCCAAAAAATCGAAACCTTAACCTCAACCTCTTCCTTTCAACCCTGCCTGCTTTGCGCAGCCCTGAAGATCAAGGTAAAGGAGATCTCCTACATGAACGGCGACACCAAGATCGTGCCCGAGACCAAGAGCAAGACCATCTACAAGATGAGCGGTGTGACGGAACGAGACCTGCGCAAGACGGTGCTCTGGCTCAAGGATGGCCTGCAGTGTGTGTGCGACGAGATGAACGACATCAACGCCTCCTACCTGGTCATGGGCCAGAAGATGGGTGGCCACCTGGTGATCACCTCGCTCAAGCGGTGGCAGCGGGGCCAGCGTGTGTTCAAGAGGATCTCGCGCAGCATCCGCAAGCTGCAGTGCTGAGCGAAGCCAGACTCAAGACCCGATGAGTCTTATCTAAACTCTAAGACTCTGATCTGGTCCGATCCGAATGCAACTAGTTCTCAGTCAGTATTGTTAAACATCCTGTTTTTAGTACCATGTTTAGCGCTGCCACAGGCTACTTTTCAACACGTTTATTGTTTATTAGGATTTCATTTGATCCATCAATAGTCCTTATAAGATAACACAAATCACATACACATTACATTCAAATCAAAGACAAACAGGTGAATATTGCAGGTCTACTACATACTACCTGTATGTAATGTTGTATGCATATTTCAGTGTTTCTGAAAAGATTCAAAATCATTCTTTTAATTTTTTCATGATGCAATGCAGTCTGTTAGGCTACACTTATCCAGACTTGATGATGAGGCTGGATACATTTAGTGAATTGGCCTGTCATTAGGTGAGAGGGAGAGTGTGTGGTTTCTGTGTGCATGGTGTGATATTGTTTCAGATGTATTCGTTAAGATGATGATATGGTATGTAAAGAAACCCAATGTAATGTGCTTTTTTACTTATTATTTTTCTCAAGCAATGAGAGATAGCTGGCTATATTCTCTGCCTTTTAGATAGTACTTCCAATGTGCCCCTGGCATTGCAAGTTCAGCAGCCCCATATCATTGCAGTGACGACAATCAATTTTTTGACCCTCTGCAGTCAATGGACTATGTCACCTTTTTGTACATGAGCCTCAATACTGCACTGTTTATTTTTCTACCACAATTATTGATTATGAAATCTTTTTCTGTTTCAAGCTTTTTCAAGTAAATTCCTTTGACATTGGTGATCAAATTGTGGAGTGCCCGTCTACCGTGCCATTTCTGTTTCTCTCAACTTTTTAAAATGGCATTTCTTCTCACTATGGCAGCGTGTCTTAGGTATGTTAACTAAGTATATCAGGATTGTATATTAGTGGTCGATTTGTGTTTTCATTTTTAGGGGTGTGTGTGTGTGTGTGTGTGTGTGTGTGTGTGTGTGTGTGTGTGTGTGTGTGTGTGTGTGTGTGTGTGTGTGTGTAAAATATTGCTTTATATAGTACTCTGTAAATATCAGAAACCTTGTATTCATGTACATAGTTTCGGGAGACAGCAGCATTTGACACGTGTGTATTCAGATGGTGATATATATTTTTGTAAATTACAACACTAAACATATGTTTGTATAATCTTAATCTGAGAAGTGTAATTCTTATAAATGATATGCATCTTTTGGTCCCTCTTAATTAAAGGAAACAATTCAAGGAACCTTAAAATACAAGTCTTTGACTAATCAATGGCATGTTTATTAATATGTTGGGAACAGATATAAAGTGAAGACCGGAAAACCAGACACAACCTCTTCAGAACCATTCCAGATCTAACTTCTTGACAACCAGAGCTAAATTTAGCGTATTGAGACTATGACAATATCTGTTGAAATGTGGAAAAACAAGACGCAGACCAACCCTCTTAAAGTATCCATCTCCCTAAACATTATCATGCCAATACAACATCCACATTTAAAGCAAGGTGCCAGGACAAGAGATGGTACTCCGCAGCCTCGTTTATACCTGGTGCTAACACACGTCCTTTGTCCTGATTTTGTCAACATACTGATTGTGCCCACATTTGTAGACAGGTGTAGATGATCAAAAAACACATTGTGATCTGATCTTCCTGACCACCTGCAGAGGTAGCAGAGCACTCATTGTGTCTGGATATCTCACAAATGTAGACAGATCTGGACTGTAAAAACATCTAAATCATCATTATCTAGCCCTGTAAAGTTAACAGGTGGCACCATTGTCTTAAAATGAATACATTGATATTCATTTGAAACAATATCTGTCAAATAATTTGCATACAGAGGGATCACAAAATCTGGTCACAATGCAGAGAAAGTGGATTGATAAAATATACATTTTAGTATAGATGTGTCAAATTGTGATTGGATAGTCTTGATCGGATGACGACAACCACATGTGAGCACCAGGTATAAACTGGGCTAGTGATGTTGTGTATCTTGACCACATGAGTTGAGACCACAAAGACTAGCCAAGACCCAGACCAAACCAATACTTTGGGCACTGAGGCCCTGAACAAAATATATCTTAGGGTAAAATGTATACAATAATGAAGAGCTATCTGCTGGATATATTTCAAAAGAATACAGCTTGTACATACCTATATTTATTTATTTTTTAAAATTGTAACGAACAGGACAAATGTGATAGTTTGGGGATTTTTGTTTTATCACTATCAATTTACAGATAAACATATTTTCAGAATATGTAACCCATGGGGGGATCAAAACAGTTTAGATAAGGGAATGGTTTAATACAAATACTGACCAAGCATTCATATAATTTCAATTGATTGGCCATGATTTGGAAAAGCACACACCTGTCTATATAAGATCCCACAGTTGATAGTGCATTTCAGAGCAAAAACCAAGCCATGAGGTCGAAGGAATTGTCCGTAGAGCTCGGAGTCGGGATTGTATCGAGGCACAGATCTGGGGAAGGGTACCACACCATTTCTGTAGCATTGAAGGGTCCCAAGAACACAGTGGCTTCCATCATTCTTAAACGGAAGAAGTTTGGTACCACCAAGACTCTTCCTAGAACTGGCCACCCGGCCAACCTGATCAATCGGGGGAGAAGGGCAATGGTCAGGGAGGTGACCAAGAACCCAATGGTCACTCTGAAAAGGCTCCAGAGTTTCTCTGTGGAGATTGGATAACCTTCTAGAAGGACAACCATCTCTGCAGCAGTCCACTAATCAGGCCTTTATGGTGGAGTGGCCAGACAGTAGCCACTCTTTGGCACGACAGTCCGCTTGGAGTTTTCCAAAAGCCACTTAAAGACTCCCAGGACCATGCTGTGGGGACGTTTTTCAGCGGCAGGGACTGGGAGACTAGTCAGGATTGAGGGAAAGACGAACGGATCAAAGTAAAACCTGCTCCAGAGTGCTCAGGACCTCAGACTGGGCCAAAGGTTCAACTTCCAACAGGATAACGACCCTAAGCACACAGCCAAGACAACGCAGTAGTGGCTTCGGGACAAGTCTCTGAATATCCTTGAGTGGCCCAGCGTGACCCGGACTTGAACCCGATCAAACATCTCTGGAGAGACCTGAAAATAGCTGTGCAGCGACACTCCCCATCCAATCTGACAGCTTGAGAGGATCTGCAGAGAAGAATGGGAGAAACTAGCCAAATAAAGGTATGCCACACTTGTTGCGTCATACCCAAGAAGACTCGAGGCTGTAATCACTGCCAAAGGTGCTTCAACAAAGTACTCAGTAAAGGGTATGAATACTTATGTAAATGTGATCGTTTTTTTCTAAAAACCTGTTTTTGCTTTGTCATTATGGGGGTATTGTGTGTAGATTTATGAGGGGGAAAAACTATTTAATCAATTTTAAAATAAGGCTGTAATGTAACAAGTTGTGGAACAATTCAAGGGGTCTGAATACTTTCTGAATGCACGGTAATGAATATGAATTCAGAGGGCAAGAAATATTCAATATTAAAGTATTAGACCTCTCGATAAAGGCTTGAATGCAAACTGGTTCTCTAGCAGATTAGTAATAATGGCTCACCCAGTGTTCAAGAATGGCCTTTTTCCCTTTATTCAGATTACAACCTTTCACCTTCGGTTATTTGAAAACGAATTCTCCAAAATATTGCTATGTCTAAAACAAGCCATAGAAAGTTGGTTGCAATTTCAGTTTAATCCACCAGAAAAGACAGAACAAATATTACAATAAATAACTCAAATATACTAATTGATTTTTTAAAAATGATATTATTGGAGAAAAAAAAACAGTATAATCTTATGTCATACATAGGACTGGTAGAGTTATGCCAACAAAACTATTGAAATGTCTGCTCTATCCAAAATTACAACCAACTAATTACAGTATTTTAGTAAAAATGGAAGAGGCAAGTGGATGAGGGAGAAGGTAAGGAACTTGTCTGTCAGTCCTGCATTAAAGACCAAAACTGGTTAAAGAAAATGATAAGCTGTGCCATACAGGCTGCAAAATATTGTAGTTGGGAAGAGATTGTCGATGTACCGATTCCATGGTACATGGTTTATGAACTGATACACAATACTACGCCGGATTCAAAACGTATTGTTTTTCAATTTAAACCATACCCAATTCTTGCAACCAGTAGAATGTATATAGACTAATATACAGTGGGTCAAAAAGTATTTAGTCAGCCACCAATTGTGCAAGTTCTCCCACTTAAAAAGATGAGAGAGGCCTGTAATTTCATTTCATCATAGCACTTCAACTATGACAGACAAAATGAGAAAAAAAAAATCCAGAAAATCACGTTGTATGATTTTTAATGAATTTATTTGCAAATGATGGTGGAAAATAATTATTTGGTCACCTACAAACAAGCAAGATTTCTGGCTCTCACGGACCTGTAACTTCTTCTTTAAGAGGCTCCTCTGTCCTCCACTCGTTACCTGTATTAATGGCACCTGTTTGAACTTGTTATCAGTATAAAAGACTTGAAAATAAACACTCTAGGAGCTCAGATGCAAAAATGTAATACCAACATTTCGACAGCCAAGCTGTCTTCATCAGTATATAATCACAAACACTGCGGGATGACTCGTTTATATAGTTTCAAAAGACACAGGTGTCTGTAATCATGGCCAAGAGTGGCCTAATACCATTGGTTAATAATCAAATATTAAAATGTCATACAAAGAACAGCATATAAACAAAAAATGGATAGCATACAATCATAGATTAATTTGACTACACAAGTTTACAAACAATTACAATGGCAAAGTCACAATAATCACAAGAATGGCTTCAGATCAAAGTCTACGTTGAGACCGAACGGCGCAAGGGTCTTTAAATTAAAGATCCAGGCAGCCTCTCGTTTTAACAATAAATGATCAAGGTCACCCCCTCTACTAGGGAGGGTGACATGTTCGATGCCAATATAACGTAGAGACGAAATCGAGTGGCCTGCCTCCAAGAAGTGGGCCGCAACTGGATAAGTAAAGTTTTTACACCTAATGGTGCTACGATGCTCTGAGATACGTACTTTAAATTCTCGCTAATTAAAAGTACGTATCTCAGAGCATCGTAGCACCATTAGGTGTAAAAACTTTACTTTTCCAGTTTTTGGTAAAAACACAACTCGTCGTGTTTGGAGGACAAAGAATGCTGAGTTGCATCCAAAGAACACCACACCTACTGTGAAGCATGGGGTGGAAACATCATGCTTTGGGGCTGTTTTTCTGCAAAGGGACCAGGACGACTGATCCGTTAAAGGAAAGAATGAATGGGGGCATGTATCGTGAGATTTTGAGTGAAAACCTCCTTCCATCAGCAAGGGCATTGAAGATGAAACGTGGCTGGGTCTTTCAGCATGACAATGATCCCAAACACCCCCCGGGCAACGAAGGAGTGGCTTTGTAAGAAGCATTTCAAGGTCCTGGAGTGGCCTAGCCAGTCTCCAGATCTCAACCCCATAGAACATCTTTGGAGGGAGTTGAAAGTCCGTGTTGCCCAGCAACAGCCCCAAAACATCACTGCTCTAGAGGAGATCTGCATGGAGGAATGGGCCAAAATACCAGCAACAGTGTGTGAAAACCTTGTGAAGACTTACAAAAACATTTGACCTCTGTCATTGCCAACAAAGGGTATATAACAACGTATTGAGATAAACTTTTGTTATTGACCATATACATATTTTCCACCATAATTTGCAAATAAATTCATAAATTATAAATTATAAATTCAGATCATTTGTATTAAATATTTGCAGGAAAATAAAAACAAGATCATTATTTACAAGTTAATGGTAAGCTAATTACAGAAAATAACGGAGGGTTGTCACGAAATAAAAGGCATTTTACCGGATAACTTTAGTACTTGGACACGGTCTCTTTTACGTCATATCCAAATGATATCCGTTTTATCATAATTTAACTTTGGTGAAAGTCATGTTGTTCTTCACATTACCATCTCTGGTAAACACACACCTTATGTGGTCCTTCTGTAGCTCAGTTGGTAGAGCATGGCGCTTGTAACGCCAGGGTAGTGGGTTCGATTCCGGGACCACCCATACGTAGAATGTATGCACACATGACTAAGTCACTTAGTAAGTCACTTTGGATAAAAGAGTCTGCAAAATGGCATATATTATTATTATATTATAAAAAATCTTACAATGTGATTTTCTGGATTTTTATTCTCTCATTTTGTCTGTCATAGTTGAAGTGTGCCTATGATGAAAATTACAGGCCTCTCTCATCTTTTTAAGTGGGAGAACTTGCACAATTGGTGGCTGACTAAATACTTTTTTGCCCCACTGTATGAGGGGATACAACCAAACCAGTTCTGCAGATTTTGCTGCAAAGACACAGAATCATTAGATCACTTGTTTTGGTACTGCCCATATGAAGCATGTTCAGGAATGGTTGAAGAATTGCAACATTTATCTGAAGCTAACTCTGCAAATAACACTGCTGGGTGATTAAAAAGTCATAGTCAGTCAATAATATAATAATACTCTCAGCCAAAAACGTTTGCTTTAATATACAATCTGTAGAAACTATGAGAATAGAAAGGTTCAGAACTTTTGTGAAACATCACAGCACAGTTTAGAAATATATGGCAAATATAAATCAAAACTGGATGGTGTTCAGAGATATCTGGGAGGGTTTGACGGGAGCTGAAGGGTGGGACTGGATGGTGTTCAGAGATAGCTGGGAGGGGTTGACGGGAGCTGAAGGGTGGGACTGGATGGTGTTCAGAGATAGCTGGGAGGGGTTGACGGGAGCTGAAGGGTGGGACTGGATGGTGTTCAGAGATAGCTGGGAGGGGTTGAGGGGAGCGCTGAAGGGTGGGACTAAAAAAATAAAAAAATAAAAAAGATAATTAAAGTCAAATGTGTCCGTAAAATGTATATAGTGTGTATCCGCAGGAAGTAAAAGCCTAAGTATTGTTGTCCATTAGTTTACTCAAATTAGGGGAGGGATGGTAGGGTTAAGGGAAAATAATAAAGACATAATACATAAAAATATATATTTACCAAAAAATATGTGGGAGATTAGATATGATACAGCTAATTACATTGATAGAATCCACAATCTATCTGCAATATTAAAGCTGATGTACCCCCTAAAATGTGTATATATATATATATATATATATATATATATATATATATATATATATATATATATATATACAGTGCCTTGCGAAAGTATTCGGCCCCCTTGAACTTTGCGACCTTTTGCCACATTTCAGGCTTCAAAAATGAAGATATAAAACTGTATTTTTTTGTGAAGAATCAACAACAAGTGGGACACAATCATGAAGTGGAACGACATTTATTGGATATTTCAAACTTTTTTAACAAATCAAAAACTGAAAAATTTGGCGTTCAAAATTATTCAGCCCCCTTAAATTAATACTTTGTAGCGCCACCTTTTGCTGCGATTACAGCTGTAAGTCGCTTGGGGTATATATATATATATACACATTGCAATTGGTATGCTTGGTCAGTATTCTTTGTATATATATATACAAAAAATACTGACCAAGCATACCAATTGAATTTTGTCTCCTTATGATCACTGTAGACTAATGTGAAACAATATGTCAGAAAACTGATCATCATAGTAACATGTCAGGGATTTAAATCTAACCCTTGGTAGGTCTTGCATGACCACTAGTGGTAGATAAGAGATTTTAACACACTGCAACTGAGATCAAGGTAAGCAGGTTTGCTCTAAAATGCAGGTGCTGAGGACAGTGCGACCAGGATTATGGAAACTAGGCTTAGCACCTACATTTCTTACTTGACATAAACGTATTCAGAATTGAGGTCAATAAAGAGTTGATAGGGGTGAAGAGTGATTGATTGGGATTGAGCCTGCCTAGGTTGTAAGGTCAGAGAGGAAGATAGGAAACGAAAAGACCCAAAATCTGTCCACATTGCGAAGATCATTCATTAGCAAGTTACACGTTTTTGTATGGGGGGCAATGAGAGATTGACAAATTTAGTCAAGATAAAAATGAATTGCTATTTTGATGGCTTATTTGATCTCATAGAGGTTCCGTAATGCTTAGGTTGTCACGGGTGTACTGATTTAAAAGTATGATGCAAGTGACATCCTGGCACCTTTGAGAAAAAACACTTTATGTTGGAGTTGTCGTTGTTGAAATTCGAGACAGCCAATGAATCAACGTTGTTTCCAAGTCATTTCAATGGATGATGTCAACACCCCTCATCTAATATTCAAATAACAAGATGTATCCACAAATCCAAAGAGAGGAATAAGTGTGAACTTGACAGCCCAACGTTCCACTCTGTGGACAACAAATCCCATGGTTTGGATGGAGACACAAGCATTTGCTCATTATATCCAGTATCTCTGGTAGGGTTCAAAACATTATCTCCCATTTTTTGCCTACAGAACACTACCCTGAATTGCATTGATGCACCTTTTAATAAACAAAACATTTCACATTAAGGAAATTCCATTGTTTCAAATAACAGCAGCACAGCAATAGCATACCTACATTTTCACTCCAAATGAATGTATTTTTCAAGCTTTCTGCTCAGGTCTTTGTATTGACACTTTTAGACTTTGCCAAAACACAGTTCACTGGTTGTCATCTTCTGGCCATTGCAGGTAGGTCCTAGAGTTCATGTCCTTTCACAGCTTACAGAGCCTTTTGGGGACGGTTTCCTTGGCAATGGGCTCCAGCAGTTTCAACGCGGCCCTGTCGTTTTTTAAATCTAACAGTCTGAAGTGGGAATAGTCCAGCTCGATGGGCATCCCTCTCACCGCATCAGGTGACTCGCATTCATAGGCCCCAGATCCATCTACTAAGGTGGGTAGATGAAAGCCACAAAGTCACACGAACATACGAATGTGTTGGTACCAGCCTCCATAGAATGGTGTCGTCTGCATAGAGGTGGATCAGGGAATCGCCCGCAGCAAGAGCAACATCGTTGATATATACAGATAAAAGAGTCGGCCCGAGGATTGAACCCTGTGGCACCCCCATAGAGACTTCCAGAGGACTGGACAGCATGCCCTCCGATTTGACACACTGAACTCTGTCTGCAAAGTAATTGGTGAACCAGGCAAGGCAGTCATCCGAAAAACCGAGGCTACTGAGTCTGCCGATAAGAATATGGTGATTGACCGAGTCAAAAGCCTTGGCAAGGTTGATGAAGACGGCTGCACAGTACTGTCTTTTATCGATGGCGGTTATGATATCGTTTAGTACCTTGAGCGTGGCTGAGGTGCACCCGTGACCGGCTCGGAAACCAGATTGCACAGCGGAGAAGGTACGGTGGGATTCGAGATGGTCAGTGACCTGTTTGTTGACTTGGCTTTCGAAGACCTTAGATAGGCAGGATGGATATAGGTCTGTAACAGTTTGGGTCCAGGGTGTCTCCCCCTTTGAAGAGGGGGGTGACCGCGGCAGCTTTCCAGTCCTTGGGGATCTCAGACGATATGAAAGAGAGGTTGAACAGGCTGGTAATAGGGGTTGCGACAATGGCGGCGGATAGTTTCAGAAATAAAGGGTCCAGATTGTCAAGCCCAGCTGATTTGTACGGGTCCAGGTTTTGCAGCTCTTTCAGAACATCTGCTATCTGGATTTGGGTAAAGGAGAACCTGGAGAGGCTTGGGCGAGTAGCTGCCAGGGGGCGGAGCTGTTGGCTGAGGTTGGAGTAGCCAGGCGGAAGGCATGGCCAGCCGTTGAGAAATGCTTGTTGAAGTTTTCGATAATCATGGATTTATCAGTGGTGACCGTGTTACCTAGCCTCAGTGCAGTGGGCAGCTGGGGCCGACAGATAAGGAGGGTCAGATTAACTACACGCAGAGCCTGAGTGCGGCTGGGGCCGACAGATAAAACATAAACAAGCAGAATGGAGTACCGTGATTAATGGACAGTCTAGCATGCATCAGCTATGTAGCCAAGTGATCAGTGTCCAGGGGGGCAGTGGTGGATGGGGCAGGGAAGCTGGACTGGCAAGTGTTATCCAGGTAAAAAAAATAGTTAGCAGTGGCTAACAATGACTAAATAGCTTGTAGCTAGTTAGCTTGTTAGCTTCTGGAGGTTCTTGAGTGTGTTCTAAAAATTAAAAATAATGGTGATTCCGTATCACATTGGGTGAGGCAGGTTACCGGAAGGTATAAACAAATTAAAAATCGAAAAGAGAAAGTAAATATGGGTCCAGTGAGTGTTTGGGACGCGGCGATTCAGACGGTTAGCAGGCCTGTGCTAACAAGCTAACAGTTAGTAGGCCAGGGCTAAACAAGGTAGTAGTTAGAGGACCAGGGCTAAACAAGCTAGTAGTTAGCAGGCCGAATTAGCAAGCAAGGACGTCGCGATGGGGTGAGTCTGTTTATTCCTCTTCATGCGGTGACATCGATAGACCGGTCGAGGGTCCGGATATTGTAGCCCAGGAGTATGCTTCGGTGGTAGCACAGGAGCTCTGGCCGGGCTAGCTTCAAGCTAAGTGGGTGGAAACGCTAGCCAGGAGTAATCATCCGGGGTTGCGGTTAGCTAGATAGCTGGTTGTGAAGAATCCAGCTGAAAATGTTCCGTTTGCGGTGGGAATCCGGTGGGAATGCGGGGATAAAAAAATAATAGGTCCGTTATGCTCTGGTTAGAGTTGCGTTGTTCGAACTGGCGAGAGCTTTCCGAGCTAAAGGTTAGCTGATGACCGGTTAGCTGAAGACCGCTAGCAATGGTTTGCTGACTGATAGCTGGTAGTTAGCTGGCTAGCTTCAGTTGAGGGGTTCCGGATCCAAAGTAGATATAAGTACTTTAGAAGAAAATAGCTACATTGGGTGAGGCGGGTTGCAGGAGAATATTTAGAAGTTGAGGTTTAACAAAATGTTTTAAAAGATATGCAAAGAAAAATATGTTTAAAAAATATAAAAAACGATATATACAAGGGACACGACAAGACGTTCGACTGCTACTCCATCTTGGAACACTGATTGAGAATCATACTTAGGTAGCCTGGGTTTCACTGTGTTTTGTGGGTGATTGTTTCCGTGTCTGTGTTTGTTTGTTTCACCACACAGGACTGTTTCGGTTTTCACATTTATTGTTTTGTATTTTTGTAGTGTTCTCGGTTATCGTCTATATTAAAGATGTTTATCACTAACCACGCTGCGCTTTGGTCCTCTCCTTCAACGGGAGAAAACCGTTACAGAATCACCCACCACAAAAGGACCAGGCGGCGTGGTAAGCAGCAGCAGCAGGAGAGGCAGCAGTAGCAGCAACAGCAGCAGGAGAGGCAGCAGCAGCAACAGTGGGAGAGGCAGCAGCAGCAGTAGAGGCAGCAGCAGCAGTGGGAGAGGCAGCACTATTTGGAGAAATGGACTTGGGAGGAGATCCTAGACGGGAAAGGACCTTGGGCAGAGCCAGGGGAATATTGCCGCCCCAAAGCAGAGCTGAAGGCAGCGAAAGCAGAGTGGCAGCATTATGAGGAGCAAGCACGGCAGAGCGGCTGGAAGCCCGAGAGACAGCCCCAAGAATGTATTGGGGGAGGCACAGGGAGAGTGTGGCAGAGTCAGGAGTCAGACCTGAGCCAACTCCCCCTGTTTACCGTAAGGAGCCATGTATGGAATCAGAGCAGTCGGCGAAGTTGAGGTGTGCGTCTGAGAATGTTGAGGAAATATTGGACAGAGTAAAGAGAGAGGTGTTGGTTTGGCGTAGTATGCATGGCATTTGCCCTGAGGAGCGTGTTAGCTGTCCGATGCCACCTGTGTCAGTTCCTTGTACTCAGCCTGAAACTTGTGTTGGAGTTCCGGAAGATTTGATGCCGGCTATACACACCAGGTCTCCAGTACACCTTCACAACCCGGTGTGTCCTGTTCCTTGCACTCACCCTGAGGTGCGTGTCCCCAGCCTGGTACCACCAGTGCTGGCACCCCGCACCAGGCTGTCTCTCCGTTCTTTGGCTACAGGTGCTCCCGCCTGTCCAACGCTGCTAGAGCCTTCATACTCTCCAGTGCTGCCGGAGTCTCCCGACTGTCCGGCGCTGCCAGAGCTTCCCCCACTCAGTCCAGAGGCGCCAGAGCCCCTCAGTTCAGAGGCGCCAGAGCCCCTCTGTCCCGCCTGTCCAGAGCCGCCAGAGCCCCTCTGTCCAGAGGCGCCAGAGCCCCTCAGTCCAGAGGCGCCAGAGCTCCTCTGTCCAGCGCTGCCAGAGCCTTCCTCTTCTCCAGCGTTCCAGCCTGCCCAGCGCCGTCTGAGCTGCCCGTCTGCCCAGCGCCGCCTGAGCTGCCCGTCTGCCCAGCGCCGCCTGAGCTGCCCAGAGCTGCTAGAGTCTCCCGCCTACCCAGAGCTGCTAGAGTCTCCCGCCTGCCCAGAGCCGCTAGAGTCTCCCGCCTGCCCAGAGCTGCTAGAGTCTCCCGCGTGCCCAGAGCTGTTAGAGTCTCCCGCCTGCCCAGAGCTGCTAGAGTCTCCCGCCTGTCCAGAGCCTGTGTCACTGTGTTTTTGTGGGTGATTGTTTTCGTGTCTGTGTTTGTTTCACCACACAGGACTGTTTCGGTTTTCACATTTATTGTTTTGTATTTTTGTAGTGTTCTCGGTTATCGTCTATATTAAAGATGTTTAACACTAACCACGCTGCGCTTTGGTCCTCTCCTTCAACGGAAGAAAACCATTACACTATCTAGGTCAAATAGGGGAGTGACGTTGTGCAGTGAGATGTTGCTTTTTCTGTTTTTTTAAAACCAGATGTTCTGTTTATTTGAGCAATTTGAGATAGAAGGAAGTTCCATGCAATAAGGGCTCTATATAATACTGTACGCTTTCTTGAATTTGTTCTGGATTTGGTGACTGTGAAAAGACCCCTGGTGGCATAAGTGTGTGTGTCAAAGCTGTGTGTAAATTGACTATGCAAACCATTTGGGATTTTCAACACATTGTTTCTTATAAAAAGAAGTGATGCAGTCGGTCTCTCCTAACTCTTAGCCAAGAGAGACTGGCATGCCTAGGTGAGGCTTGTCTCCACTGCCCCAATGGCCAGTCAGAATAAATGTGGAAACCTCTACCTCAATATAGGACAGCATTGAGTTCGTAATTCAATAAAAAGCTATGTCGAAAACACTGACATCTCTACGAACAATGTTTCTCACACCTTTGTATTTTACTGCCCAAAATCCCCCCCATTGTCATTGCTTTGTGATTCTGTCTCTGTGAAAATTAATATTGTGTTGGGATATGAAATATACTAGATTCAGCCGCAGGCCTATTTTATCTTTAATGGACGGTAAGGGGGCAGGAATATAATTACAAATAATTTGTAGACTGCAAATTGACCGCAAGAAGCCCAAACATATGTTTGACTAAAAATATTCATTTTAAACCTTTGGTTACATTTGTACACGATCACGTGTCTCTATTATGCGTGGGAATACTTGGGAACAGATATCTTAAATGAAAATCACTTGGAGCCAACTGGTGTTTTTCCAGTCTTCCAAGTGCTCAAAAAACTTGGGGGGCCAAATAAAACCATCCACAGGCCAAATTTGGGGAACCCTGTTGTAAACCAAGAACATTTTTCTCTAAAATTGATTGTTTAGGCGAAGTGTTACACTGCCAACAGGTCCAATGTACTCTAAAAGTCCATTTTCATAGACTTCTAGAGCACTGACATGGAACACAAGCTCCTCAAGATTGCTCAAGAAATCTTTCTTCCCATCCCTGTGTCTGCTGATGGATCGGGCTGGAGAAATGTAACCCCTCAAATTCATAGACATGAAAATAAGCATTTAAAATGTTTCTTCATACAAGTGTGCCCAATTATTCAGATTATAATAACTAGGTTGTAAGATACAACATACAGCTAGTTATACACAGTTCATTAGGTACACCCATCTAGTACCGGGTCAGACCCCCTTTGCCTCCAGAACAGCCTGAATTCTTCAGGGCATGTACATGTTGCTCAATTGTTATCAAAGGACCTAACATGTGCCAGGAAAAAACATTCCACACACCATTACACCACCCGCCTGTACCGTTGACACCAGGCAGAATGTGGTCATGGACTCATCCTGTTTACTCCAAGTCCTGACTCTGCCATCAGCATGACGCAATAGGAAGCGAGATTCATCAGACCAGGCAATGTTTTTCCACTCCTCAATTGCCCAGTTGGTGATTGCGTGCCAACTGGAGCCGCTTCTGGTTGTTTTTAGCTGATAGGAGTGGAACCCGGTGTGGTCTTCTGCTGCAATAGCCCATCCGTGACAAGGACTGATGAGTTCTACGCTCCAAGATGCCGTTCTACACACCACTGTTATACTGCGCCATTATTTACCTGTTTGTTGTCCGCCTGTTAGCTTGCACGATTCTTTCCATTCTCCTTCGACAGCTCATCAACGAGCTGTTTTTTCGTCCACAGGACTCTGCCACTGACTATGTTTTTTGTTTTCTTACCATTCCCGGTAAAGCCTTGCACTGTCATTCGTGAAAAGTCCAGGAGGCCGGACGTTTCTGAGATATTGGACCCGGCGTGCCTGGCACTAAGTCGATTAGGTCAGTCCTTTTCCCCAATCGAACAGTAACTGAATGCCTCAATGTCTTTCAGCCTGCTTTATGTAGCAAGCCACTGCCACGTGACTCACTGTCTGTAGGAGCGAACCATTTTCCTGAACGGGGTGGTGTACCTAATTAACTGGCCACAGTGTTTATACAGCTATGACAATTATTTTTTAATTATTAGAACTTGAGAAATGTAGAGCAAAATAAACCACTAGGTTCCTTGATTCAAACAAACATAAGAGTGGTCCGTCTTCTAAAATGTGTTCTGAGTCTCCCTCACCGGTCAGTGACAATTTGACTGTCCCAAATACCCTTGGCGCCTGTTCTTGCAAGCAATATACTGTCCATTGGAATGGCGTGGCATAGCGTAGCGTTTGGCCGTAGCAAGGAGTTTGGGTAGCCAGGGAAATGATGCCAAATAGTGAGCATAATGTAGTATTTCCCTTTTCTCTGTCCAACAATACATATGGAACAGGACATTGAGTCAAAAGAGGAAGTGAAGCCAGAGTGAAACATGGGGACTGGTTTTATCAAGTATTATTGTTTGTCCCATGTTTCATGAGCTGAAATAAAAGATCCCAGAAATGTTCCATCCGGCACAAAAAGCTTTTTTATAAAATGTTTTGCATAAATGTGTTTACATCCCTGTCAGTGAGCATTTTGTCATTTGCTAAGATAACCCAGTCACCTGACAGGTGTGGCATATCAAGAAGCTGATTAAAAAGCATGATCATTACACAGGTGCACCTTGTGGTGGGGACAATAACAGACCTCCACATGGTCTAAGACCAGCCACCCAGACAGCTGATGAAACTGAGGAGTATTTCTGTCTGTAATAAAGCCCTTTTGTGGGGAAAAACTCATTCAGATTGTCTGGGCCTGCCTCCCAAGTGGGTGGGCTTATGCCCTCCCAGCCCCTAGATTAGGGCCTAATGAATGTATTTAAATTGACTGATTTCATTATATGAACTAGAAATTGTCACGTTGCTTTTATTTTTGTTCAGTATAGTTCAATTCATGGTCGAAGATCAACAATGAATATCCTCATCCTAGAATCTTAAAAATTGGACTTTTATAAACATACTTTTAATTGATTGATATCAATTGTGCACAGTGATTTGAATCAATTGATTACTTGGTTTGGTCTCTATTTCACTTAGTTTCACTGTATATTATTAGGGCATCACCTGTTGTACAGTCGTGGCCAAAAGTTTTGAGAATGACACAAATATACATTTTCACAAAGTCTGCTGACTCAGTTTGTATGATGGCAATTTGCATATACTCAAGAATGTTATGAAGAGTGATCAGATGAATTGCAATTAATTGCAAAGTCCCTCTTTGCCCTGTAAATGAACTGAATCCCCAAAAAACATTTCCACTGCATTTCAGCCCTGCCACAAAAGGACCAGCTGACATCATGTCAGTGATTCTCTCGTTAACACAGGTGTGAGTGTTGATGAGGACAAGGCTAGAGATCACTCTGTCATGCTGATTAGGTTCGAATAACAGACTGGAAGCTTCAAAAGGAGGGTGGTGCTTGGAATCATTGTTCTTCCTCTGTCAACCATGGTTACCTGCAAGGAAACACGTGCCCTCAATGCTTTGCACAAAAAGGGCTTCACAGGCAAGGATATTGCTGCCAATAAGATTGCACCTAAATCAACCATTTATCGGGTCATCAAGAACTTTAAGGAGAGCGGTTCAATTGTTGTGAAGAAGGTGTCAGTACAGCAAGCACCAGGATCATCTCCTAAAGTTGATTCAGCTGCGGGATCGGGGCACCACCAGTACAGAGCTTGCTCAGGAATGGCAGCAGGCAGGTGTGAGTGCATCTGCATGCACAGTGAGGCGAAGACTTTGGAGGATGGCCTGGTGTCAAGAAGGGCAGCAAAGAAGCTACTTCTCTTCAGGAAAAACATCAGGAACAGACTGATATTCAGCAAAAGGTACAGGGATTGGACTGCTGAGGACTGGGGTACAGTCATTTTCTCTGATGAATCCCCTTTCCGATTGTTTGGGGCATCCGGAAAAAAGCTTGTCCAGAGAAGACAAGGTGAGAGCTTACCATCAGTCCTGTGTCATGCCAACAGTAAAGCATCCTGAGACCATTCATGTGTGGGGTTGCTTCTCAGCCAAGGGAGTGGGCTCACTCACAATTTTGCCTAAGAACACAGCCATGAATAAAGAATGGTACCAACACATCCTCCGAGAGCAACTTCTCCCAACCATCCAGGAACAGTTTGGTGACGAACAATGCCTTTTCCAGCATGATGGAGCACCTTGCCATAAGGCAAAAGTGATAACTAAGTGGCTTGAGGAACAAAATATATTTTGGGTCCATGGCCAGGAAACTTGTGGTCAATCCTCAAGAGGCGGGTGGACAAACAAAAACCCACAAATTATGACAAACTCCAAGCATTGATTATGCAAGAATGGGCTGCCATCAGTCAGGATGTGGCCCAGAAGTTAATTAACAGCATGCCAGGGCAGATTGCAGAGGTCTTGAAAAAGAAGGGTCAACACTGCAAATATTGACTCTTTGCATAAACTTCATGTAATTGTCAATAAAAGCCTTTGACACTTATGAAATGTTTGTAATTATACTTCAGTATTCCATAGTAACATCTGACAAAAATATCTAAAGACACTGAAGCAGCAAACTTTGTGGAAATTAATATTTGTGTCATTCTCAAAACTTTTGGCCACGACTGTACATTTGAATTCTGTGACATTTTCTGGTTATACTTGTTTTTAAAAAGCAATTTAAACTGCTGTATGAAAGTGATTTAGATGGATGGCAAAGATAACAGGCTTATGCGGTCCTTCGGTTACTGCCATATTCTAAATAGTTGTAGCGTGGGGGACAAAGCAAACAAGACATCAAGTACAAAACTTTTTTTATTTATTTTATTTTCTATGATCAAAACTGCAAAACATCTAGAAAAATATACAACAAATGCTTAACTTTTCACAACATTGAACGTTTGAAAAAAAAGGAACATAAAAGTAAAGGAATATTCACATTTTTCCCCCATTATCGATAAAAGCACATTCATTTCTTGTTCCTTTATTTTATAGCATCGTTTTTGTTTGTTGTCGTCGGTAATGCCAGGTTTTTATTAAACGTCGCCGCTGTAGCCCGAGTCGTTGGACAGCTGCGAGTTTGAGCTGCGGTTGGATGAGGAGTTCCAAATGTCCAGGTTCATGTGGGGGCCGAAAGGGTTGAAGCTGGAGTACTGCTTGGGGCGGCACATGCCCCCGGGCTCCCGGTTGAAGGGGGCGTGAGGTGGGGTGATGGGGCAGACGGGGCACACTGGGGACATGGGGACTGAGCGCTCGGGCTGGAAGTGGCTTTGGTATGGCTCACTCTGGGGGGTCCAGATGGAACCGAACAGACTGGACATGGGGGACAGGCTCCTGGTGCCAGGGAAATATGGCTACAGGGGAAACAGAGCGAGAGAGAGAGAAACAAAATATGGTTTAGAAAAGATATGGCACCATTTATTTTACAAAGAAATGATCGTATTAAATGTTGCTGGACACTTCGTTGATGGCAAAAATCTAAAAGTAAAGTTTATGAGAAGCTATGTTTGAATTCCTATACACACAATGTTCCCTCTAGAACTGTTGCCATTTTCAACCACTTCATGTGTCTGAAGGTACAAACTCTGCGATCACAGCGGGCCCAAAGAGAAAATCAAGTGCTCTATAGGTCTACCGCTGACCAATCGGATGGCACAGACGACCGTAGCAGGCATAAAAGAAAGCTACAGTAAAGTTGATACTGTGAGATTTCAAAATGAGATTTCAAAAATGACTAGAGAGACTGTCAATGAGTACAGCCAAAACGACTATGATCAACATTGTATTGACCCATTCTGAGGCCAGAACCACGGTGGGTAGTTTGTAAAAAGTGGAAGTTTTCCACTCAAGAGAAAAAGACAAAGCCTCACTCCTTAGATTCCCATCAAACCGCAGAGATTGCAGTTCCTATTTTATAAGCTCTATTTGCTTTGTTATAAATGACACAGTTAGATTGTGATGTTAAATTTGGTAACCACAGACAGCACACCAAAAGGGAAAAACAGAGGTTACAGAGGCCAAGGGCGTTTCAGAAAACAGACAGTCAACAAAACGGTAGCTCCACAGATTCAGATGAGTTACAATAACACTTACATTCATTTTCCACTTAAATAATTCCAAATAATCCTTTATACTTTATATTAGAATCATAAATATATAATATTAACTAATAAGCTTAACTGAGAGAGATTTACAAATGTTTGCACATGCCTTTTTCAACAAGGAGTTAAACATTGCGGACGGATCAAAAGGGCAAAATAAAGGTTTGAAGAAAAAAACATGAATCTTAAGTGTAAATGAAGGCAGTTTCCTGTTTTAGCTTTTTCTTTGGTGCAGACACTTAGTAAACCTGCACGAAGTCGTGGTTAGGACTAGGTCATTGACTGAGGCAGACGGGGACAGTAATGATAGATATTAGGGGGATTAGGTTGAATGGAGCCAGTAGCGGGTCCCGGGGGTTTACCTTGCTGCCCACACAGCCGGCTGTATCCCAGGATGAGGGAGCCTCCTGGGAACACTCCTCGCTCCAGCTGGGCCGGTGGCTGTAGGCTACCGCCTGGCTCTCTGGCTGGCACGGGAAACTGTTGTGGAAGTTGGTGTTGCCTGTGGACCGATGGTACAGATACAATGGTAAGTGTTTTTCCCATGATATTTCACCAGGTTGTACCATTGAGCTCAAACGCCCTTTTCAAGGGAGACCTGCATAAGACATTTTACACACAATAACACAGTAGATTTGACGCCTACCTGCTGACATGTAGTTGCCCTGGCCACAGTATGCATACGGGCTGTTACATTGGCTGTTGGCACTGTTCCAAGGGAAGCTGTTCAAGAACACAAATATACATTAACGAAAACACAAAATCGTAAATGAGCTAACACACATAATTTCACAATAAAAAAACTATATGATTTGACAGGTAACCACATCACAGGGGTAAACACATTTGCATTTATTAAGGATCCCTGGAGTCCAGCAACATTAAAGGCAGTTACATATAATTACATGACATTACATTTCACAACACATTAAGTCTGTGCACTCAGGCCACTACTCCAGTACCACATATCAACAATACAAAAGCCATACGCGTGTGTAGAGTGTGTGTGTGTTATGTGTGTGCCTGTGTCTCTTCACAGTCCCCGCTGTTCCATAAGGTGTGTTTTTCTTTTTAAAAATGCATATATATATATATGATTCCACTGCTTGCATCAGTTACCTGACGTGGAATAGAGTTCCATGTAGCCTTGGCTCTATGTAGCACTGTGCGCCTCTCATAGTCTGTTCGCGCCTCCCATAGTCTGTTCTTGACTTAGTGGTTTTAAGAAGGCAGAGCAGCGCTTTATTATGGACAGACTTCTCCCCATCTTAGCTACTGTTGCATCAACACCTCCAAGCAGTTTAGTCACCTCAACTTGCTCAATTTCCACATTATTCAATAGAATATGTAGTTGAGGTTTAGGGCTTAGTGAATCATTTTTCCCAAATACAATGCTTTTAGTTTTAGAAATATTTAGGGAAAACGTATTTCTTGCAACCCATTCTGAAACTGACGGCAGCTTTTTGTTAAGCGTTTCAGTAATTTCACTCGCTGTAGTAGCTGACGGGTAAAGTGTTGAGTCATCCGCATACATGGAATCAGGAATTCTCTGTATCTATCTGGATTTTGTTGGAGGCTTCCATTAAAGAACAACCTGTTGTGTTCTGTTAGACAGGTAACTCTTTATCAACAATATATAGCAGGGGGTGTCAAGCCATAACACATACGCTCTTCCAGCAGCAGACTATGATCGATAATGTCAAAAGCCGCACAGAAGTCTAACAAAACAACTACTACAATCTTTTTATTATCAATTTCTCTCAGCCAATCAGTCATTTGTGTAAGTGCCGTGCATGTTGAATGTCCTTCCCTATAAAGTGTTGAAAGTCTGTTGTCAATATGTTTACTGTAAAATAGCATTGTAGCGTAAATACAAATAAATATGGTCGAACACAATTTGGTAACAGTCTGATTGGTCGGCTATTTGAGCCAGTTAAGGGGCTTTACAATTCTTGGGTAGCGGAATGACTTTTGCTTCCCTCTAGGCCTGAGATACACACTTTCTTATAGGCTTAGAATGAAAATATGGTAAATAGGAGTCACAATATTGTACGCTATTATCCTCAGCAATTTTCCATCCAAGTTGTCAGACCCAGGTTGATTTTTTCACCTCTTCCACACTCACCTTTCAGAATTCAAAATGACAATGCTTGTCTTTCATAATTTGGTCAGATATACTTGGACGTGTGGTGTCAGCGTTTGTTGCTGGCATGTCATGCTTAAGTCTGCTAATCTTGCCGATGAAAACAAATCATTAAAGTAGCTGGCAAAGTGCTGCAAAGCGTATTACCATCCTTCATGTATCTTTGTTTCATCGGATAGTTTATTCTTTTCATTCAGCTTAGTCACATGATGTCTCAGTTTGCAGTACTGTACATTTGCCAATAGGTTGTGCAGCCAGCCATTCCATTTGCCGCATCCCTCTCAACCATAATATGTTTCAATTCCTCATCAATCCACGGGGATTTATCCATTTTTACCGTTATTTTCTTAATGGGTGCATGCTTATTAGTCACTGGGAAAAGCAATTTCATAAACGTGTCATGTGCAGCGTCTGGTTGCTCTTCATTACACACCACACACCAGCAAATATTCTTTACATCATCAACATAGGAATCACTACAAAACGTATTGTATGACCTCTTATACACTATATTAGGTCCAGCCTTTGGAACTTTGCTTTTCCTACATATGGCTACTATATTGTGATCACTACATTCGATGGATTTGGATACTGCTTTAAAGCAAATGTCTGCAGCATTAGTAAAGATGTGATCAACACATGTTGATGAATTCATTCCTATGCTGTTTGTAAATACCCTGGTAGGTTGACTGATAACGTGAACCCAGAGTAGGGGTGGTGCAGCGGTCTAAGGCACTGCATCTCAGTGCAAGAGGCGTCACTACAGTTCGAGTCCAGGCTGTATCCCATACGGCCGTGATTGGGAGTCCCATAGGGCGATGCACAATTGGCCCAGCATCGTCCAGGTTTGTCCTGGGTAGGCCGTCATTGTAAATAAGAATTTGTTCTTAAACTGACTTGCCTAGTTAAATAAAGGTTGCAGTCACTGGTTACAGTTTGAAGCTTTTTCTTGAGTGGGAAGCTTGATGAAAGCCAGTCAATATTAAGGTCACCCAGAAAAATATACCTCTATTGATATCACATACATTATCAAGCATTTCACACATATTATCCAGTTACTGACTGTTAGCAGTTTGTGGTCTATAGCAGCTTCCCACCCGAATGGGCTTTAGGTGACGCTGGTGAACCTGAAGCCATATTACTTCAACAGTATTTAACATGAGATCCTCTCTAATCTTTACAGGAATGTGGCTCTGAATATAGACAGCAACACCTCCACCACTGGCATTTCTGTCTTTTCTGTAGATGTTGTAACTATGTATCGCTACCACCTTTATCTAAGTGAGTTTTAGAATATGAATGTCATCTATTATTAGCAAGTTATTTCATGAACCTTGTTTCTTAGGATGCATATGTTAATGTGAGCTATTTTTAGCACTCTCCTGGCATTCTTGATTGTTTTAATTGCTTTACTGGGAAGCTTATGAGAAGTAGGTAGACATGAGAATGTTTTTTTAAATCTTTGAGGTAATAGTGCAGGGTGAGTTGCACACAGTCGACTTCCTACTAGGGCACACCACCTCAGGACTATAAACTCTGGTTCATAGGCAAATGCTTACTGTATACAATAGCTGTATGATCGACATGGCCTGACAATCAAAATGGCTTCCTAAGCTACAACATGATTGTAGAAAAGACACAATTTGTAAATTCCCTCTCGGCTTAGTGACATACCCATTGAAGGGGGCTGAGGCTTGAGGTACGTAGGGCACGGCCTCTGAGGCGTTGTACCTGAACTCATTGGTGAGGGGCACAGAGGGAGCCGACCAAGTCTCCTCAGGAAAATACTGGCCCGCCACATCTGAGAGAGAAGAGGGAAACAATTAACATAGAGCATTTATAACAAGGTAAGCAGTAACACAGGCTTTATAGTAGGGTTGGAGAAAAAGCCTGCATACTTGGCTGTCCAGAAAGAGGGTTGGTCATCCCCGATTTATGACACCAAACATTTACAGCAATCGCACTCATTCGTGAAACGCATTTATGCAATGACAAACAAAACAATACCCTTTGCATGCTAATTTTATAGCACTTCCCTTTTTGAGATCAACTTTCTATTTATAACAGACAATACATTTTACACACAGATTCTGATGTCCAGGTATGTCAACATTTATTGACTGAGCACTTCACTCACCCATGGTGCTGTCCATGCGGGCTTCTACAGAAGCGAAGCAGGGGGCAAAGCTGGTGGGCACTGGGGCGGGCTCTGTTGGGCTTTGGCAAGGCTCCTTCCTGTACAGGTTATTCATGCTGCACACCAGGGGACATATATAGCACTTTGAGATTATGTGTGTAATGAAAAGCACTTAAAAAATGTACATAAATAATGATCATTATTATTGGAACTTTGACTTCTCCATTAGGGTTGATAGGATCAAAGTGTCTTTGTCAGTAAGGACTTTTAGAATGATAGTACACTTCTTGAAACACTAGAAGAGTGGTTCAGTTGGTTAGAGAATGGCCGGGCCTGCCACACTACAGTTGTGGGTTGAACTGTAAGTAGCTTAATATAAAATAGTCTGCTAAATGACCATAAGAGTATGTCTTCCAATCTATGTGGTTCCTGTGTGTGTTTACATGTGTGTATTTATCTGTCTGTGTTTGTGCAATTAAATCAGTTAATGTGTGTGTGTGTGTGTGTGTGTGTGTGTGTGTGTGTGTGTGTGTGTGTGTGTGTGTGTGTGTGTGTGTGTGTGTGTGTGTGTGTGTGTGTGTGTGTGTGTGTGTGTGTGTGTGTGTGTGTGTGTACCTCTGGGTGGAGTTCATGGTCTGGTAGCAGTCCCTCTCAGCTGGGTAGACGCCGTACTGCATGGAGTCCCCTGTGGACACAGACACACAGCTACAAATCACAACTCTGACCCTGCTTTCTAATGAAAACATGTTAGTTCATTACATTTACATTTACATTTAAGTCATTTAGCAGACGCTCTTATCCAGAGCGACTTACAAATTGGTGCATACACCTTATGCCATCCAGTGGAACAGCCACTTTACAATAGTGCTTTTTCTACTATATCAGCGTCAGAGAGGGAGAGAGAGCGTGGGTAGTAATGTTAATCGAAATTGTTAAAACGTTTAAATAACAATTGTAATAAATGCAACAGTAAAAATATTACAAACTTTTTAGATTTTTATTTTAATCAATCAGATATTGACTGAATTTTTGCACATAAAACATTGTACTGGCACGGACAAATAACGAATGGAGTTCAGGCATTTTGCTGGGAATTCAGGTATTACATTTTTTTCTATTCCCAGGTATTTTTTTAATACTTTGTGATAGAATTAACAATATTATGTGCCTCATTTGCCTGGGTGTATTTGCATTCATGAATACATTTATATAAAGGGCCTACCTGCACTTACCTGCACTGTCTAGACAGCCTCATGAATGATTCATTATTGTTGTCATGTTCTCTTGCATAATTCAACAAGTGTGTCAAGAGAAGGATAACCATGCGTTTTTAAAATCAAAACACTAGCTCTGGATTACACCTAATTATACCTGCTTTCCATTGTTTGCGAGATCAGACATAATATCACTATAATTGAAGCTTTCATTTTCAGAAGTTGCTTTGACTTCAGTGCCACTAGTTTGCAAACATTTGAACTAAATCATTACTTTTTTTTCTTTTTCGATTGCACACAAATCTAAACCGATCAAAATAAGATATCTTTCTTGTGATGTAACTGTCGAGAGACGGTGCGTTTAAATCCCAGACGTTGTGTTAGCGTTCTTATAGATGCACAGGAAAACCAATGTATTCCATTGAGCCCATTTCAGCCATTACCAGAGTGGGTTTGGCAGGTCATTAGAAACATTTCTGGGGTCCTTACGTCAACGAGAAAAAAAACCAATGGCACTAGCAAGTGTGAGAAAGAGTCATCAGAGTAAGATTTTTAAGTGACAAGTGGATTTTGCACCCCTCAAAACACAGGAAATAGATGGCTGAGAGAGAGAGTGCTGTAGACAGAGGAAGAGGGAGAGAGGAAAATGGGCAGAGAAAAAGAGAGATGGAGAACAGGCGAGGTGAAAGATTGATGCAACATTTCCATGTCTGATGAGGTGTACACTGACGTGGATTCAGAGATGCCGAATTTGAGAATCTCAGCCCTAACCAAGACAGACGAAGTCACTCAGAGCCAAAGGACAAGAAAACACCTGGCCTAACCTAACCCAGCACCACGGTGCTCTGTAGAGTCTCCAGTCCCACTTCCAACCCCACCCCCCCTTCCCCCCAGGCCTCGGAGCTCCAGAGCATAGGTCCGGACCTACTATTCTGGAGTGAAAGGAGGGCATTTTGATGAGAAGCACATGTGCGGGATGGAATGGAGACACGTGGCTATGCTGATGAAAGACAGAGCAACAGATGAGAAGGAGAGAGAGTTGGGAATAGTAAAGGTGCAATATGTAGGGACCAGGGGGAAAAAACACATTCCCTAAAGTTAATCTGCGACTCTATGGCTGGGTTTTCCTGCAGGTAGCCTAGCGGTTGGGCCAGTAACCGAAAGGTCGTTGGTTCAAATCCCCAAGCCAACTATGTGAAAAACTATTGTTATTAACTAACCGTGGCGCTAGATTAGGGTTAAAGTGAAGACCTACAGGACGGTAGCTCTCCTGGAACAGGGTTGAAGAGCCCTGCTCTAGGGGCACGTTTCCTGATAAGAGCAGCGCAGTCGTTGTGACAGTGTTTCCCTGTCCAAGGTGCTGCAGTAGCGAGTGGGGAGAATGTGTATACACTGAGTGTACAAAACATTGGGAACACCTTCCTAATATTGAGTTGCAACCCCCTTTTGCCCTAAGAACAACCTCAATTCGTCGGGGCATGGACTCTGCAAGGTGTTGAAAGCGTTCCACAGAGATACGAGGTCATGTTCACTCCAATGCTTCCCACAGTTGGATGTCCTTTGGGTGATGGACCATTCTTGATGCACACATGTGAAAAACCCAGCAGTGTTGCAGTTCTTGACACACAAAACTGGTGCGCCTGGCACCTACCACCATACCCTGTTCAAAGGCACTTCAATCTTTTGTCTTGCCCATTCCCTCTGAATGCACACATACACACATAATCCATAATTGTTTCAAGGCTTAAAAAATTAATCTTTAACCTGTCTCCTCCCCTTCATCTACACTGATTGAAGTGGATTTAACAAGTGACATCAATAAGGGTTCATAGCTTTCACCTGGATTCACCTGGTCCCTCTATGTCATGGAAAGAGCATCATGTACTGTATACTCGGTGTATAGATGTGTGCTTGTGTGTGTGTGTGTGTTGTATATAGTGCCGTGTGTGTATGTGTGTGTGAGCGTGCATACTGCGGTAGTGCGTTCATACTTTTCCTGGCTGAGGTAGTGCAGTGGTGTGTGCGGTGGTGCGGGGCGTCGGGGTCCTTGTCTCCCTCAACGCTGCTGGCAGAACTCCAGCTGCCCCAGCTGCCGCGGCTCGCCCGCGCGCTACCTGATGAGCTGCCCGAGTCTGAGCCCGATTCGCAAGCCACGCGCCGCTCCACACACTTCCGCCGTGGCCGCACCAGACACACACCTAGAACAGGAAGGAGGGCAAGAGATGTTGAGGACTGTGTAAAGCCTGTGGCCGATGCAGTAACACTCCAAGGCCAGTCAAATATACCGCTCAATCCCTTCAATCCCCATGGCCAACCTTCCTAAGGTTCTCCCACTTGCATATCTTCCATTCTGTTTCCAACTGTTTAAATGAAAATGTCAAATGTAAAGAAAGAAAGAGATGCTGAGGACTGTCCAATATTCAATATAAAATGTCAATCTACTAACTTTAACTCATTCACTCTCGTCTTTAGCCATCGCATTTAATTGGGAATTCCCAATGTTTCTGATAATGTGGCAAAACTGGACATGTACTGTAACATCTACCATGTCAATGTGTTGAAAAAGAAAAAAGGCACTTTGGCACCTTTTTGTGGTCAGTCGGGTGTAAAGACACTTAGAGATGTCCATATCATCATCACAGACACAGCAGAATGCTTTTAACAGGACGGTGGTTTAGGTGAGGGGTAGGGTTTAACTTTGGTGAAGTTAAACCATAGATGTCCCAGCGTTTTGAGTGTATGTGTGTGTGTTTGAGTTTGTCAGGGTTTCCGTTATCCGGTAATAGCCTGCTCTTGGCCTATAAAATATGAAACTGCTCGCATGTGTGCTGACAGTTGCGTTATGGAACGAACATTGGTGCGTAGCCTACTGAGTTGTGCGCATCGCTGCGTGTATAATGTGAAGAAATAATAGTTGATCACCATTTTAAGCTAAACGTTGTGATCTGTTGAGTCAAACTCCTTTTTTTTTTTTAAATGTAGCCTAGGCCTACTGGTTGTATGAATTTGGGATCCATCGTCTCACAACTGTCCCAGAGTATGTTTGGAATAGGCCATTTCTTTCTCGATAAGCTGACCAATAGAATAGGTAAACGTTTATACCATGGGGGATAGTAATTGACATAGGCTAGTGATTTTGCTGTTCGTTATTCTTCTTCTTGGCTGAGGAAAAGTACACATGGACAGTTCTTCTAACATCTTCAAAGTGCACATCAGAATTCGGTATTCTGCACGTTGCATTCTCGACATGCATGTTCTGTTAATATGAATTACCACCATCTAAAATGTGATTTCTGTCATTCTGCGAACCATGGGTGGACGCCCTAATCAGTTACGCACCCAATGCATGAGTCCGGCAGATCTCTTAAATGTCCGGTCAATTAAAAGGTTGCTGGTCAAATTTCCGCCGCCACATTTTCCTAACGGAAACCCTGGTGTGTGGATGTATATGTACCCACCGTTCTGTTTGAGGGGGCTGCCGGGGTTGGGGCTGGGCTTTGGTGCGTCTGTTTTTCCTGTGAAGCAGCGGTTCCGAGTGCGGGTTCCGTTCATATTCTGTTGTTGTTCTCCCGTTCTCCACTCCGGTTCCCTCTCCTGCACTGACATCACAACCACGCTGTGTTCAGGTAGCCTGTGGGAACAGCAAAGACCAATGTCCCTTTTCAATGTCTTCACATTTCCTGCAGTGATTCTACAATCAACAGGGTTACAAACCTTCAACACAGCTGAATGTTCTACTATAAACGCCTGCTGAGGGTAGCTAATTAACGGTTGTTTCTTAAATTTAAATCAATCCCAAATCGAAATAATCAAATTCACCATTTCACTTTCTACCCAGTTAGAAAATATTAACGTGAAATGTTTTACTTTTGGTCAATAAACAATAGCCGCGGTGTGAATTAGGTGCATCACATCTGTGTGGGATGAATAGGTTCATCCCAAGCAATGACTTATTGAAGATTGTCCTTTGAGTGCTGTCAATTCCATTCAAAATGGAATTCTGCACCAAACCATTTGTCAAAATTAATTTGTAAGTGAGCACGCTGTCTAACGCCGTCTATCGATTTGAAGATGCCAGGTACCCAGAAATCCCCTCTGTGTTCCTCTTGCGACTCTTTTTTGCCTTGTTGTTCCCGGCTGGGACACCAGCCTCCGTCTTCTCTGCCTTCTTCCTCTGGATTTTACCATCCTCTTTGGTCTGGAGGGAGAGAGAACGAGAGAAAGATTACATTCACATTTCCACGCTGTACTGAAGTACTTAGATTGCACACAAAAAAATCTCGACAGAGCTGTAGGAGAAACCAGGCTACAAGCATCAATCAGAGCGAGCTATCAAATAAAACCAAGTAATAACCAATTGATCACCCTGTGTATCACCTCCAGCTCAGAGTTGTCCCTTTTCTCTGTTGTGTCCCTCTTCTCTGCAAACTGCGAATGTGTACCGAGGTCGTACCCTTTCTCTGTCACGGGGCTGCACAGCAGGAGACCAGGTCGGGGGCCCGGGCCCACAGTGACATTGTCGGGGAAGCCGGCTTGTGTTTCCACGGGAAACATAACCACCGCTGGCCTCTTGCTGTCCTCCCCCTGGGCGGCGCTCTGTGGGGGAACTTCCTTAAAGTGCTGTGTCGTTTTCTTAACGTCGATTTCACAGAGGAACGTGGGCTCGTTGTTGTTGCAGGCGTCCGTGCTCAAGTAAGGTTCCAGGGTTCCCAGGTCGGGAGTTAGGTCTAGTTCCCGCTCTTCCTCGGGCGCCGTCGCCACTGTGGCGGAGGAGCTGGTTTTGTACTTGCCGTAGTAAACGGACACCTTATGTTTCTTCTGTGGCTGGGAGGTGGTGGTGGAGGCACCCTTCTTGGAGGAGGAGGAAGAGGAGAAGGGCTGTGGTCGGGGGGTGGAGCCGTTGGCCACTGCCGGGGAGCCACGCCCCTTTCCTTTGTCGGAGTTGTGGCAGGTCTCCACGTACGTCTTGCAGCTGCCCTTCATTTTACTGGACACGGACAACAACCAGTTAGAGACTGTATGTGTAAACCCATACCAGTGCATTATCACCAGCTAATCAAATGGGTGATAAGCTTCATTTAAAGAACAATATTATTAGTGCACGGTTTATGTAGATAACATGCAACTACTTTTACAACATGGTTGATGGAACACTTTTACTGGAGTGTTATATCAAGTACCACCAAAACATCTAACTTGAATCATGTTTTATATTGGTAATTAACCATGTAAAACTGTTGATGTAGGGTACAAATATTTGATTGGAAACGGGTCTTACTTGACTCCGTTGGGGGTGATGTTGTTGACAGGGCCGTTGTCCCGGGACAGGGCAGAATTGTAGATGCTCCTTGTGGTGGGGCTGGAAAACTGAGACAGGATGTACTGGGCCTGGTGGAAAGCCATCAGACAAACACCTGCCAGGGAGAAGCTGAGAGGAGTGAGAGAGGATATGGCTGGTTATTCATTGGTGATACCAGTGCCAACAAATTGACAGAAAGAAGTAGACACCGGTAATCTGCTTGGGGAGTCAAAGTCCATTGTCTTTCAACATTAAACCTCTTTAATGCAACAACCAAAAAATCCTGACGATATGTACGACATTGGCTTTTCTTCACCCAGCATTGGCACTAAGTTAGTACTGGTCTATGCGTCTCGGGGTGGCACTGACCAGGTGAAGATGAGGGTGACCACCCAGAATGTCTCCTCCCAGCTGGGTCTGGGCACCACTTGAGCACAGAGGGGCAGCATGTGGTGGGGCAGCGTCACGTTGAGGGTGAAGGGGAACAATGAGCCGCGCGACGTCACCAGGGTCAGGTCCCGGATCACCCAGGACGACGTGAAGTCTGGAGTGAACCTGGCGGAGGGAGAGAGGGGGGTGGAGAAAGAGAGGGAGGAAGGGGGGAGAAGGTGGAGCAAGAGAAGGGGAGGGAGAAGTTGGAGCAAGAGAAGGGGAGGGAGAAGGTGGAGCAAGAGAAGGGGAGGGAGAAGGTGGAGCAGGAGAAGGGGAGGTAGAAGGTGGAGTAAGAGAAGGGGAGGGAGAAGGTGGAGTAAGAGGAGAGAGAGCAAGCGAGCGATGAAGGGGGAAAAGAGGAAGGTGAAAAGGAAGTGGGGGAGATTACGAGAAGGGGTGAGAGGGTAGACAACCAAAGAGGGAAGAAAGAGGGGGAAGTGGAGATAGAGAAAATATAAGTTGGGACAGTGGGGGGAAAAGGAGAGAAGGAGATGAGAGGTCAATGAGTGATACAAATGTCCAAAAACAATTTCTTGATATGTCTCGTATAACAACAAATGATCGACTGAACAACACAAACGTCTTGATACGTTCGGACTGAATACAAAAATGATACATCCATTTTTCTTTCATTACTTTATGTACCCTTCACTTGAAAGTAACCTGAAGCATGTACACTACTGCTGAGTTAATACAAAATATGTTCACATAAAGAAAGGTTCAACAACAATCTGCGTCCATTCTTCCGACATTTGACTTACGCAATGGTGATCTCGGACGAGGAGTTGTGGTCCAGGCTGAATGACCTGCACTGCAGCACCTCGAAGCCGAAGCCCTGGCACTTGTAGCCGTTGATGTTCATGGACGTGACCGTAAGGGGCAGCTCCCCGGCGTTCTCCACCTTGAAGCTCTTCCGGATGGCAAACAGAGGCTTGTTGGCGCGCAGGCCTGGGAGGTAGATGGGAGGAAGCATTTTTTGTTTGATGCATAAAGAACTTAGGAAATAGATGAATGTAGCCAGCCACACACTCTTAAGAACAGTAGAGCAAGACAAGGGCTGAGTCCCAAATGGCACCTTATTCCTTCTATAATGCACTACTTTTGACCAGGGTCCCTACTTTTGACCAAGTATGCCACTATAAAGGGAATAGGGTGACATTCGGTATGCCAACAAGGATTAACTAGCCTAGGTAGGAGAACACACAGATAAGACACGCTTTATTGTCCATTTAATTACAATAAATCTGCTTTTTGCCATTAAAAGGAGTTTAATACAGGTTGTACAGCAGAACTACCACACTAAGACAATGATTAAGCAGCCTAGTTTCAAATTCAAGGGCCTTATAAATTGAGTTTGAATTCCAAATTTGATATCCTACCAATTAACCTGAAAGGCATTGCATTCGATTTTCCAATACCACAAAGCATCGTCATTTGCCTTGACGAATGAATTGTATTAGTAATGCATTCAAATATTGATAAACATCTAATAAGATCTAGCTACATACAGTGCATACACTTAGGGTTGGGCGGTATACCGTGTTTTACGATATAACGGTATTCCACACCTAGCCCCTCTCCCTTTCCCTCATGGAGCGCATTTGCTGTTCCTCGACCACGAGACACTTGCGTTTAGTCTGCATGCAGCACCGCAACAGCAACAACGTTGATGACAACGATGCTGTTTTCACTTTGCCTCTTAATATAAATCCACTAGCATTCTATAATTACACTTAGTTTGTGTTTCTTACATCTGCAAACAGCTAGTTTGTCTTTTCTTAGCAAGTTGGGTCTTAATCTTGTTAGCCACTAATGCTAATCGATAGTTAGCTGGCTAGCATACCAACATAGCAGTGATGGTGTTGACCTAAATCAGCATGTTGTTTGTGCAACAGTCTCTTCTAAATCAAAGAGGAATATGCAAAGCATGAATATGTTAGATACATGAAGTAGCTAAGAGAAAATATTAAATGTAGCCAAATATTATAGGGTCTCCTAGGAAACACTTATTAACACTTTGGTTCCTACCCTGTCACAATAACTCCTCCCTGGCATTTGAACTTGTTGTCATGTCAAACAACACTGTATTCAAAGTGCCCACTATTATATTCTAACTATATAATTAAAATAATCAATTAGTTCACCCAAGTGTTGTACTCTAAATCACAAGTCAAATCACAATTGCAACATTTGGTTAAAAAAATAAGGCCTAGATTGTTTGCCCATATCGTGCAGCCCTACGTGGCAGTGTGGAAATGATCTCAAATAAGTGCAGGAAACACAGAAATGTATGAAAATGTTTGGTTGAATTGAACAGCATAAAACAAATCAAAATGGAGAAAGACCCATTGGAATCACTTAGAATGTTTGTGTTGCCAGCCTAGGGTCACATATTACTCATACAGCAAATGTAGAACTTTTAGTATTCAAAAATATAAAATACCATCCTTTTTTTATATTGTGATATGATATTTTGGCCATATCACCCAGCCCTACATTATACCGCACTTAAATTAAATATAATCAAACCCTATCATTGATGATTTTTGTGGAGTAACACACTGGTTGTTGTTATTGCCACTAGGAGCACAAACTAGATTTTCTCTCAATGAGAGAAAGGTGGATAAATTACAAATATAAAATGAACCGAGTGGTTGGCTCACCGTCTCGGCATTCCATGAGGGTGGACTGAGGGACATTGAAGCGTAATGAGGCCCCGGGGCCCGGCAGCTTGCCCCCCACTCTCAGCAGCTCCTTGGACCCATGGCCCCGCACCGTCACCATGTCAAACACTGTCAGGTTGTTCCTGAGACAAAGAGACACCAAGGAAGAGAGAAAGAAAAAAAGGACAAAGAGAGTCAGACGGGCTCAAGACTCAGCTCCCCGACTTCCTGTTCCTCACGCTCCAACAGCAGAGTGACAGACAAGACTTGAACAGAATGGAAACTCAACACTAGACAGTCACCAATGCTGTGATTCACCAAAACCAGACACACAGCACATGGCACCATACTCAAATCTGTCAAATGTCATTCAAATACCCGGTGCCATCTAGTTTGGCTACATTATTGACCAAAACAACCACAAATGTGGAAAAACATCACGTACAAATCTATGTTGGCATAGTACTGCAAATAACTACTGTAATATCAACTACTGCTACCAGTGCGCAACAATTGGGGGGAATTATTCACAGTACTGTTTATGTGGCCATTTTGTCTTTGTTAGTTCATATGAAATATGAATATCAGAAGACTATTTCTAAAAACGTGTCATAATGTAGAGGTGACAATTATAGTGTACCTGATGAGTAGGATGGTGGTGGTGGGTTTGTGTTCGGAGGGGGTGAACACCACGGCCACCTCCCTGCTCTCCCACGGCTGGAGGAGAAAACGCAGGACTCCCTCACCCCCCTGCAGACAACACAGAGGGCGAGGGTTAGTGGAAATGGTTCATATATCACTGCATAGCACACTTTATATAGCAAGTATTTTTCAACTGCAGTCTCCTGGACAGCTGAAAAACGTCTGGGTTTGTCTGTATCAGGCATATCAAGAGTAGGAGTGCTGATTTAGGATCAGGTCTTGCCTGTCCATGAAACCTTATTCATTTTGATCTAAAAGGGCTGAGACGCTTGGCTTTCATTCTCCACTAATCATGGACCGATTCAGACCTGGGACACCAGGTGAGAGGCTAATGATTGACGACCGCATTGGTTTCCCATAACTAGAGCAGGGTATCTCATTCCCTAGGAGTGGATTGAACAAATCTGAGCTGGAGTGTCAAAAGAAAGGAATTACTAAAACACATGCATCAAAATGCAATAGGACCAAAGAATAATGCAAAAAAAAAAGGCAGGAAATGTCCGCTCAATGTTTGCCACAAGGCTGGTGACTTAGCTAGCGATCCACCATAGGTCAATAAAATACCACACTTGGGAGCAGCAAACATTTCCTGTCATTTCATTGTAATGGGGTGGGGTGAAGTTTCCCCTAGGTACAAATCTAGGATCAGCTTCCCCTCCGCCAGTCCTAACCTTAACCATTAATGGGGGAAATGTGAAACTGACCCAAGATCTGCATCTAGGGGCAACAACACCCTACACTAAGGCTTGGAATTGCCAGGGACCTCACGATACGATATTATCAGGATACACAGTACAGTGCATTCGGAAAGTATTCAGACCCCTTTCTCCACATTTTGTTACGTCACAGCCTTATTCTAAAATGGATCAAAATTATTTTTTTCTCATCAATCTACACACAATACCCCATAACGCAAAAACAGGTTTTAGAAATGTTTGCAAATATCCTTTTTTTAAACATTTACATACATTTCCATTGATAATCCCTTGAGATGTTTCTACAACTTGATTGGAGGTCACCTGTGGTAAATTCAATTGATTGGACATGATTTGGAAAGGCACACACCTGTCTAAGGTCCCACAGTTGACAGTGCATGTCAGAGCAAAAACCAAGCAGAGGTTGAAGGGAATTGTCCGTAGAGCTCCGAGACAGGATTTCGTTGAGGCACAGGTCTGGGGAAGGGTATCAAAACATTTCTGCAGCATTGAAAGTCCCCGATAACACAGTGGCCTCCATCATTCTTAAATGGAGGTATGGAACCACCAAGACCCTTCCTAGAGCTGGCCGCCCAGCCAAACTGAGCAATTGGGGGAGAAGGGCCCGATGGTCACTCTGAAAGAGCTCCAGTGGCGATGGAAGAACCTTCCAGAAGGACAACCATCTCTGCAGCAATCCACCAAATCAGGCCTTTATGGTAGAGTGGCCAGGCGGAAGCCACTCTTCAGGAAAAGGCACATTATAGCTCACTTGGAGTTTCTCTGGTCTGATGAAACTGACTGCCAAGAATCACATCTGGGGGAAACCTGGCACCATGCCTACAGAGGTTCTTCCTGTAAAAGTTGCGCCGTACTGCAGCACACCTTGGAATTCTAGGGCACGTTATTTTAAGTATCAGCAATTGTTGCCATTAATGCTAGTTTGGCTGTACTAGAGAATTGAAGTAATAACATAGTATATGAGACTGATTTTAAGAAATTTGCTTATTTAATTTGCTTAATATTATGGTGTTTCTATTCCAAGAAAAACTAAATCCTCAGTGTTTCCGTTAGGAAAAATGGTGCTGTACAACGTGACCAGTCAGGAGTAGGCTACAGTACTAAGAGCAAAATAATCCTAATATTCCCACACCCTAATTGTAGTCTAACCAATACCCAAATGGAGATTCAGATTTTGCTTCTTTCTTCAATATGCTTTAAATGCCACAAATA
Source organism: Oncorhynchus keta (assembly GCF_023373465.1). NCBI lineage: Eukaryota > Metazoa > Chordata > Actinopteri > Salmoniformes > Salmonidae > Oncorhynchus > Oncorhynchus keta. Next base: position 41,320,014 of record NC_068449.1, on the reverse strand, counting down.
ATGGAACACACACAATTCTTAAAACTCTGAGAAGGGTAATAGGAGGTGATCTGCATATTTTCCTGATTAAATAAAGTTTAAATGAAAAAATATATATTAAACGGACATTCTTATTGCTATATTCCACGTTACTGTGCGTGTTTCGATTCTCTCTCTCTCACAAACACATACACGCTGTCTTGACCTCTGAATGCTTGACTATAAAAAGCCAACTGGCATTTACACCTAAGGTGCTGACCGGTTGCACCCAGAGGCCCCGGTGCACAACTGAGCAAGAGAACAAGTACATTAGAGTGTCTAGTTTGAAAAACAGACGCCTCACAAGTCTTCATCTGGCAGTTTCATTAAATAGTACCCGCATAACACCAGTCTCAACGTCAACAGTGAAGAGGCGACTCTGGGATGCTGGCCTTCTAGGCAGAGTTCCTCTGTCCAGTGTCTGTTCTTTTTCCCAACCAAATCTTTTATTTTTATTGGCCAGTCTGAGATACAGCTTTTTCTTGGCAACTCTGCTGAGAAAGCCAGCATCCTGGAGTCACCTCTTCACTGTTGACGTTGAGACTGGTGTTTTGCGGGTACTATTTAATGCCCCCTGGTGGTCAAACTAGGACTAACTAGCATTAATGGCAACAATGGCTGAAACTTAAATAAAGTGCCATAGAATTATGCAGCAGCCTGCCAGGTGTGCTGCAGTATGATGCAACTTTTAAAGGAAGAACTGCAGTACCTAGAAATTTATATATAAAATCAGCAAAAATAATATCTCTATACTCAACTGTATTGATCCCCCCCCCCATCCCTACCCTACACCTAATACATTAGAGCAGCCCAAGTCCCATAGTCAGACAGTAGAACAGACAACAAACTACATTTCCCAGAATGCACAGCATCCTTACCTTGTGCTCTGCAGGCAGCAGAGTGAACTCCGTAGTGCTGATATTGACAGAGAGGGAGCTGATGTTGAACCTGGAGAAACAGGTGAGAGAGTAAGTGGCCAAACAGTGAGACGCCTCATCAATAACACCTACAAGGGACGCTCAGAACTAACTGGTACGAAACTGCAATGTTAAAGGGGCAGTTCTATCTAAAATCAACTAATGTTTGTGTGAACTGTCCCTTTAAGGAGTGGGAAACTAAAGCGAAGGAATTTGTTATAATAGTCTGAAGTGACTTTCCACTCCTTTCATCTGCGCTGATCTCAAAACGCGTAGGATGGGTGAAAGCAATATTGTCCAGTTGTTTCACTTCAGTGCAGATGAAGGAAATGAGACGAGGACAGGAAGCCACAATAAACTATTGAAACCTACCCAAGGGAATGCATCTCGTGTGCAACTAATAATATATGCCATTTAGCTGACGCTTTTATCCAAAGCGACTTACAGTCATGTGTGCATACATTCTACGTATGGGTGGTCCCGGGAATCGAACCCACTACCCTGGCGTTACAAGCGCCATGCTCTACCAACTGAGCCACAGAAGGACCACTAATGGTGAGGGAAGGTGTTCTTGGGTTCGTACCATTTGGTGAGGAGGTCAAGGGCTTCCAGGGGGGCCGGGTACAGGGAGAGGGCTCGGATTTCCACATAGACCACAGAGGAGGAGGGGCTTTTCAGAGTCAGCAGCTTAACCTGGGGGAAAAGTTCAAAATATGTATTGTGCATTGACATTTGGTTTCCATGGCTCACAGCTGACATATAACATAACAAGACATTGCATTACACAGACAGCGTAATGGAAAAGCATACTGATGTTAAAAACGCAGATTGTAGAGCTACATTTTTTGTATTTTATTACAAAAATCAGAAGTCTTCAAACTGCTGAAGGTGAATTGTTGACTTTGTGTACCACAGAGCTATTCAACTATTAGTGTTTGATAAAAACATGTTTGGGTTACCTTGCTTTCATTGACAGGGACAGCACCAAAGTCTAGAGGGGACGAGGTCTCCGCTGGTAGTCTGGGCCACCTTCAGCGAACAGAAGACAATAGGAACTGTAAGTGTGTTGTGTGTGGCCCAATGTCATTATAAGTGATATGTGTTAGAGTGTTTAGATAATACTGAGTGAAGTGAAAAATGGTGTGTGTGTGTGGCCCACCCACCCTAATACGTGTGTGTATGTGTAGGAGTGACTAGACAGAGTAAAGGAGTGAAGTGAACAATTGTGTGTCTCACCTGCAGGGCAATTGGTCTTTGCGGATTTGCCAGTGAGCGCAGAGCTCCGAGACCAGTCTGCTGTCCAGCATCCAGGAGGAGGAGTCTGGGAGGAGAGAGCGCTGCCACTGGACACGACCTGGAAACACCCATACAACACAGCCTGAGTGGACCACACACCCGCACACATATCAGTCAAACACAGCAGAGACCAATGACTCATGCATATGCACGCCACAAGCGAGGGCGCACGTCTCACCTGATTCTGACAGTCTGAGAGGACATGGTCGGGCATACTCCCCCTCTGCTTCAAACACAACATTACCCTGCTGGAGAGGGAACACACAAACACACTCCCAGTTATTTTTGGCTGGAAGAATGTCATATCAATATAATGTTGTTTGACTGTGTCAGCTTGAAGAGAGAGTTTCCCTCTACAGAGTGGAGTGGTTGTGCAGGAAGAGTATTCTAATAAAAGGCTATTTATCTATCAAGACACACACACACACACACACACACACACACACACACACACACACACACAGCTTTTGGAAAGACCCCTTGACTTTTTCGACATTTTGTTACGGAGCCTTACTCTAAAATGTATTTAATTGTTTTTTTCCCCTCAAACTACACATAATACTGCATAATAACAAAGAAAAACAGGTTTTTAGACATTTTTGCAAATGTATAATTGTTTCAATAATGAAATATCACATTTACATAAGTATTCAGACCCTTTACTCAGTACTTTGTTGAAGCACCTTTGGCAGCGATTACAGCCTTGAATTTTCTTGGGTATGACGCTACAAGCAGAAGCGTCCCTGCACAGCTATTTTCAGGTCAAAGATGTTAGATCGGGTTCAAGACCGGGCTCTGGCTGGGCCACTCAAGGACATTTAGAGACTTGTCCCGAAAATTATCCTGCGTCGTCTTGGCTGTGTGCTTAGGGTCGTTGTCCTGTTGGAAGGTGAACCTTCACCCCAGTCTGAGGTCCTGAGTACTCTGGAGCAGGTTTTCATCAAGGAACTCTCTGTACTTTGTTCCGTTCATCTTCCCCTCAATCCTGACTAGTCTCCCAGTCCCTGCCGCTGAAAAACATACCCACAGCATGATGCTGCCACCACCATTTCTGGCAACGAATATGTAGCGAGGGCCAGCCGACTAGAGCATACAGGTCGCAGTGGTGGGTGGTATAAGGTGCTTTAGTAACAAAACGGATGGCACTGTGATAAACTGCATCCAGTTTGCTGAGTAGAGTATTGGAAGCTATTTTGTAGATGACGTCGCCAAAGTCGAGGATCGGTAGGATAGTCAGTTTTACTAGGGTAAGTTTGGCGGCGTGAGTGAAGGAGGCTTTGTTGCGGAATAGAAATCCGACTCTAGATTTGATTTTAGATTGGAGATGTTTGATATGAGTCTGGAAGGAGAGTTTACAGTCTAGCCAGACACCTAGGTACTTATAGATGTCCACATATTCTAGGTCGGAACCATCCAGGGTGGTGATGCTAGTCGGGCGTGCGGGTGCAGGCAGCGAACGGTTGAAAAGCATGCATTTGGTTTTACTAGCGTTTAAGAGCACGGAAGGAGTGTTGTATGGAATTGAAGCTTGTCTGTCATTGCCAACAAAGGGTATATAACAAAGTATTGAGATAAACTTTTGTTATTGACCAAATACTTATTTTCCACCATCATTTGCAAATAAATTCATTATAAATCCTACAATGTGATTTTCTGGATTTTTTTCCCTCATTTTGTCTGTCATAGTTGAAGTGTACCTATGATGAAAATTACAGGCCTCTCATCTTTTTAAATGGGAGAACTTGCACAATTGGTGGCTGACTAAATACTTTTTTGCCCCACTGTATGTATACACATATATATAAACACACACTGTACTGTACTATATCAGAACAAAGGTGTAAGTGAGCAGATGTTAAACATTAGTATAGAGATCAGAACAATGTACAGTAACAGTGTAAAGTGTGGTTATGAGTGCTGATCTAGGATCTGTCCATATAATCTTGTTCATTATGACCTAAAGGGCCAAACTGATCCTCGATCTTACTCTTTGTGGGCACGGCCCTGGTCCTGAAGTCCCAAAGAGGTGCACATCTTTGTTTTTGGCCAAGCACTACCTGATTACACGAATGAACTCATCATCAATCGTTTGATTAATGGAATCAGGCATGCAGTGCTAGGGCAAAAACATGCACTCCTTTCTTAAGAAATGCTGGTCTATCGAGTATGGAGGAGTGTGTATGCACAGTCATTTGGAGTGTTACCTTGGCCAGTGTGGAGTGTACATAATGTCTATGCAGACTGGCATCATTGGTAGTATTACCTTGGCTAGGGTGGAGTGAAAGTGGAGGGGTAGTTTCAGGGCCAGACACAAACCAGTGGTCAGAGAGAGGGTGGAGAGTAGGTTTAGGGGCAGGCTCCTGTTGAGGAGCTGCAGGGAGAGGATCCGCCAGCAGCCACCCTGGGGCACTGACACTGCCCCGCTGAAGTTGACCACCTTGACACACAGGGGACAGACGGTCAGCACGGACATACCGATAGTAGGATATTCAACTGTAACTACGTAGATCTCATTCTCTCATATTTTAACTAGAGACTGATTTCAACCTGGGAAACCAGGCCTGTGAAATGTTGAGAGGCCGAGTTGTGCGCCTGTACCAATCTGTATTTTTTTAAAACAAGGCAAACTACTTTTGCACATAGTTTTCGGGCTGAACTTTGACATTTCTATCGAGTTGACCTTCTGGTCGACTTCATTGCAATCTCAACGGAATTCATGGAACCACATTTGTATGATGTAGCTATCTTCTGAGATGCTCAGTGCAACTACAGAAAAAGACCACCCCTCCCCCCCTACCTTGAGTAAGCCCTGGGACTCCGGGGAGAGGATGGCATCCTGGACGGTGAGGGGGAAGTGGAGGATGTTGGTCAGCCACAGGTCCACGTGGTCTGCACCTTTCTGCCTCTGTCTCACCTGGAAGAGATTAGACAGCTCCAACCCCCTAGAGAGAGGAGGGACAACCATTTACATGTGGCCTATAAGAGTGAGAGGCACTCTGTCTCTTAAATTGTGTTGATACACATTCACTACATTTTCTAGTGATTTTTTGTTATCTGGATTTGATACTTTGTAAATACAAACTGAAAACAGAACATAAAAATCGTCTAACACACCTTGAGGGCAGAAAATACAATTGAAATCTCCATTTGAGCAGAGTATCTGTATGGTCTTACCTGTGTGTGCTGTGGAAGCCAGGGAAAGTGTTCACTGTGTGATTCCCCAGGACCAGTAGGCTAATATGACTGGAGCATCTTCTACCCTGACCTGGCAGAGACCCTGCTGAACACAGTCATAACATTGGATTTTAAAGGAGGAGGTTCCTCTCAGTAGATAGCAGTTACGTTCCGGGACAGTTGTATTTTTCATAGTGATAGCAGCTAACAACATATCTAGAGTGGCATAAATATAACATGTGCCTTCAGAAAGTATTCATACCTCTTGACTTATTACATAGTGTTACGGCCAAAATGTATTAAATATGTTTTTTTGTTTTTAGAGATCATTGCAAATGTACTGAAAATGAAATACAGTAATCTCTTTTACATAAGTATTCATACCCACGAGTCAATACTTCGTATACGCACGAACAAAATGTAAAATGGAGCCGGAGAAGAAGGCTGACATTCTACGTGTTCCCAACCGATCGTGTTTTTTGTTTGTTTATTTGCGTTGTTTGTAACTTTTTATTATAGTTTTTAAAAAACTTATTTTGTAGTTATTTTGCTGCTATCCTCTTTTATGACCGAAAATAACTTGTGGATATTAGGACTGAGATTACTCAGGCAGGCAGAATCCTTTTCTTCCCTTTAGCGAGTCTGACGAGCCCAACGCAAATGATATACTGCTTTCTCGGGAACAGGCCCAGGTCGTTGTGATTTGCGTGAAGAGGAGGCAGAGAAAAAGGGCCAGAGGGCGGGCTGCCTTCTGAGAATTGGTTGACGATTGAATAAACCCTCACTTCCTTATATTCTGCTAGCAAATGTGCAATCTTTGGAGAATAAAATTGATGAACTATGCAGATTACATTACCAACAGGACATTCAAAACTGTATAATCTTACATGTCACGGAGTCGTGGCTGAACATCAACACTATCAACATACTGGTTATACGCTGTACCGGCAGGATAGAACAGCGGCATCTGGTAAGACAAGAGGTGGTGGACTGTGTATTTTTGTAAATAACAGCTGGTGCACGATATCTAAGGAAGTCTCGACCTATTGCTCACCTGAGGTAGAGTACAGTGCCTTTGCGAAAGTATTCGGCCCCCTTGAACTTTGCGACCTTTTGCCACATTTCAGGCTTCAAACATAAAGATATAAAACTGTATTTTTTTGTGAAGAATCAACAACAAGTGGGACACAATCATGAAGTGGAACGACATTTATTGGATATTTCAAACTTTTTTAACAAATCAGAAACTGAAAAATTGGGCGTGCAAAATTATTCAGCCCCCTTAAGTTAATACTTTGTAGCTCCACCTTTTGCTGCGATTACAGCTGTAAGTCGCTTGGGGTATGTCTCTATCAGTTTTGCACATCGAGAGACTGAAATTTTTTCCCATTCCTCCTTGCAAAACAGCTCGAGCTCAGCGAGGTTGGATGGAGAGCATTTGTGAACAGCAGTTTTCAGTTCTTTCCACAGATTCTCGATTGGATTCAGGTCTGGACTTTGACTTGGCCATTCTAACACCTGGATATGTTTATTTTTGAACCATTCCATTGTAGATTTTGCTTTATGTTTTGGATCATTGTCTTGTTGGAAGACAAATCTCCGTCCCAGTCTCAGGTCTTTTGCAGACTCCATCAGGTTTTCTTCCAGAATGGTCCTGTATTTGGCTCCATCCATCTTCCCATCAATTTTAACCATCTTCCCTGTCCCTGCTGAAGAAAAGCAGGCCCAAACCATGATGCTGCCACCACCATGTTTGACAGTGGGGATGGTGTGTGCAGGGTGATGCGCTTTGTTGCTTTTACGCCAAACATACCATTTTGCATTGTTGCCAAAAAGTTCAATTTTGGTTTCATCTGACCAGAGCACCTTCTTCCACATGTTTGTTGTGTCTCCCAGATGGCTTGTGGCAAACTTTAAACAACACTTTTTATGGATATCTTTAAGAAATGGCTTTCTTCTTGCCACTTCCATAAAGGCCAGATTTGTGCAATATACGACTGATTGTTGTCCTATGGACAGAGTCTCCCACCTCAGCTGTAGATCTCTGCAGTTCATCCAGAGTGATCATGGGCCTCTTGGCTGCATCTCTGATCAGTCTTCTCCTTGTATGAGCTGAAAGTTTAGAGGGACGGCCAGGTCTTGGTAGATTTGCAGTGGTCTGATACTCCTTCCATTTCAATATTATCGCTTGCACAGTGCTCCTTGGTATGTTTAGAGCTTGGGAAATCTTTTTGTATCCAAATCCGGCTTTAAAATTCTTCACAACAGTATCTCGGACCTGCCTGGTGTGTTCCTTGTTCTTCATGATGCTCTCCGCGCTTTTAACGGACCTCTGAGACTATCACAGTGCAGGTGCATTTATACGGAGACTTGATTACACACAGGTGGATTGTATTTATCATCATTAGTCATTTAGGTCAACATTGGATCATTCAGAGATCCTCACTGAACTTCTGGAGAGAGTTTGCTGCACTTAAAGTAAAGGGGCTGAATAATTTTGCACGCCCAATTTTTCAGTTTTTGATTTGTTAAAAAAGTTTGAAATATCCAATAAATGTTGTTGCACTTCATGATTGTGTCCCACTTGTTGTTGATTCTTCACAAAAAAATACAGTTTTATATCTTTATGTTTGAAGCCTGAAATGTGGCAAAAGGTCGCAAAGTTCAAGGGGGCCGAATACTTTTGCAAGGCACTGTATCTCATGATAAGCTGTTGACCACACTATCTACCTTTTCTGTAGCTGTTTTACATAACACCACAGACTGAGGCTGTCACTAAGAGACAGCATTGAATGCTGTATTCTGTATTCCGCCATAAGCAAACAAGAAAAAGCTCACCCAGAGGCAGCGCTCTTAGTAGCCGGGAAACTTTAACGCAGGGAAACTTAGATCAGTTTTACCAAATTTCTATCAGCTTGTTAAACGTGCAACCAGAGGGAAAAATACTCTGGACTACCTTTACTCCACACACAGAGACTCATACAAAGCTCTCCCTCGCCCTCCATGGCAAATCTGACCAGTGACAAGATCAATAAAAAAGTGGTCAGATGAAGCAGATGCTAAGCTACAGGACTGTTTGGCCAGCACAGACTGGAACATGTTCTGGGTTTCTTCTCATGGCATTGAGGAGTACACCACATCAGTCATTGGCCTCATCAATAAGTGCATTGATGATGTCGGCCCCACAGTGATTATATGTACATACCCCAAACGGAAGCCATGGATTACAGGCAACATCCGCACTGAGCTAAATACTAGAGCTTGCGCTTTCAAGGAGCAGGATTCTAACCTGGAAGCTTATAAGAAATCCCGCTATGCCCTCTGATGAACCATCATTCAGGCAAAGCGTCAATAGAGGACCAAAATCAGCTGCACCATCGAGACCATCCTGACTGGTTGCATCACTGCCTGGTATGGCAACTCCTCCGCCTCTGACCGCAAGGCACTACAGAGGGTAGTGCGAACAGCCTAGTACATCACTGTGGCCAAGCTTCCTGCCACCCAGGACCTTTATACCAGGCGGTGTCAGAGGAAGGCCCTAAAAATTGTCAAAGACTCCAGCCACCCTAGTCATAGACTGTTCTCTCTGCTACCGCACGACAAGTGGTACCGGAGCACCAAGTCTAGGTCCAAGAGGCTTCAAAACAGCTTCTACCCCCAAGCTATAAGACTCCTGAACACCTAATCAAATGGCTACCCAGACTATTTGCATCCCCCCCTTTACGCCTCTGCTACTCTCTGTTGTTATCATCTATGCATAGTTACTTTAATAACTCTACCTACATGTACATATTACCTCAACTAACCGGTGCCCCCGCACATTGACTCTGTACCGGTACCTGCTTGTATATAGTCTCGCTATTGTTATTTTACTGCTGCTCTCTAATTACTTGTTACTTTTATTTCTTATTCTTATCCATATTTTTTTAAACTGCATTGTTGGATAAGGGCTCTTAAGTAAGCATTTCACTGTAAGGTCTACTACATCTGTTGTTTTCGGCGCATGTGAATAATACAATTTCATTTGATTACAGCTTTGAGTCGTCTTGGGTATGTCTGTATCAGCTTTACATATCTGGATTCTGGGATCTTCTCCCATTCTTCCATGCAGATTTTCTGAAGATTGGGAATGGAGGTGAACAGCAATCTTCAAGGCTTTCCACAGATATGCAATGGGATTCAAGTCTGGGCTTTGTCTGGGTCACTGAAGGACTTTCACATTCTTGTTCTGAAGCCATTCCAGTGTTGCTTTGGCTGTATGCTTGGGGTCATTGTCCTGTTAGAACGTACATCTTCGCCCCCAGTCCAAGGTAATTTGCACTATGAAGCAGGTTCTCATTCAGGATTTGCCTGTATTTGGCTACATTCATTGTTCCCCCTATCCTTACCAGTCTCCCATTCCCTGCCGCTGATAAGCATCCCCTTAGCATGATGCTGCCACCACCATGAATCACGGTAGTGATGAGCTGTGCCTGGTTTTATCCAGACATAGCGCTTTGCATCCAGGCCAAACAGTTCCCTTTTTGTCATCAGACCACAGAATCTTTTGCCTTCTTTTCAGTATTTCACGTGACTTTTTGCAAACTCCAGGCATGCTGTCATGTGCAGTTTTCTCAGGAGTGGTTTCCGTCCGGCAACTCTTCCAGAAAGCCTAGATTAGTGAAGTGCTGTAAAGACTGTTATCCTTCTGGCATATTCTCCCATCTCAGCCAAGGAACTCTGTAGTTCATTCGGTTCTTGGTCACCAAGGTCCTTCTTGCCCGGTTGCTCACACGGCCAACTGTAGGCAGAGTCTGGGTAGTTCCATATTTTTTCAGTTTCCCATTGATGGAGGACACACTCTAGAAATTATTTGATGTCCTTCTCCAGATATACATCTAATCACAATTCTCTCTGAGATCTAAGGACAGTTCCTTGGACTTCATTGTATAGTTTCTGCTCTGGCATGCACTGTCAACTAGGTTTGTGTGATATCCAGATTGTCATACCAACCTTGTGCCATACCTGGATATTCAGTAATACCGGCACTGAACACAAGGTGGCTATTTGTAAACCCAAAGGTTAGCAATGCTAACAAGTATATGTAAAATCCCATAGAGAATGCTAACTAAATGCTAATGAGTGCATAGCGAACATTTTATACATGATATCTAGCTGGCAAACATTTAGTTGTGAATTCCATACTGTAACTAGATGACCTGGTGTGTGCTGCACAACAGTGAGTGACTGAGGACTATCGGTAAGCTTCATAATAAAAGATCTTGTGACAGGTGAAATGGAAAATGCGATCTCCTAACATATTGCACAAGTTGACTGCAGGTATTTACATAAAAAGTAGCTACAAATATTCAAATGAATAAAAAAACTTGAAAGAACTATTTAACAATATTGAAAAATCATTCTGTGGCCATTTCCAAATACCCAGCTATATGGTATACAAAACTACTGTCAACTGTGAGATCTTATATAGACAGGAGCGTTTCTTTCTAAATCATTTCCAAACAATTGAATTGGCCACAGGTGCTCCAATCATGTTGAAGTGACATCTCAAGTATGATAAAATAAAATTGGATGCACCTGAGCTCAATTTGGAGCGTCATAGCACATTTGTGTGAACATTTATGTAAATTAGATTTTTCAGTATTCTTTTTTATTTTTTTTGTACATTTATAAAAACCTGTTTTCACTTTCTCATTATGGGGAATTTGGTGTAGATGGGTAAGGGAAAAATCTATTTAATCCATTTTGAATTTAGGCTGTAACAACAAAATGTGGAATAAGTCAAGGGGTATGAATACTTTCTGAAGGAACTGTAGACACACACACACACACAGTTTTGGTCTTGGATACTGATTGCCTGTGTGATGCAAAATAACTTGTTTACTGTTCTAATTATGTTAGTAACCAGTTTATAATAGCAGTAAGGCACCTCTGGGTTTGTGGTACATGGCCAATATACCACTGCTAAGGGCTGTGTCCAGGCACTCCACGTTGCGTCGTACATAAGAACAGCCCTTATAGCCATGGCATTTTGGCCATATACAGGACAGCGTCTTCAGAAAGTATTCACACCCCTCACCCTTTTCCACATTTTGTTGTATTACAGCCACAATTTAAAATGGATTAAATGGAGATTTGTTGACACTGACCAACACACAATACCCCATAACGTCAAAGTGGAATTATGTTTTTTGCCATTTTTACACATTAATAAAACATGATATTGTCTTGACTCAATAAGTATTCAATACCTTTGTTATGGCATGCCCAAATCAAGTTCCGGAGTAAATATTTGCTTAACAAGTCACATAATAAGTTGCATGGACTCAATCTGTGTGCAATAATAGTTTAACATGATTTTTGAATGACTACCTCATCTCTGTACCCCCCACCTACAATTATCCCTCAGTCGAGCAGTAAATTTCAAACACAGATTCAACCACAAAGACCAGGGATGTTTTCCAATGTCTCTCAAAGAAGATAACCTATTGGTAAAGGGGTAAAACATATATATATTTTTAAGCAGACATTGAATATCCCTTTGACCATGGCTAAATTATTCATTACACTTTGGATGGTGTATCAATACACCCAGTCACTACAAAGATACAGGCGTCCTTCCTAACTCATTTGCAGGAGAGAAAGGAAACCACTCCGGCACAGTGGAGGTGTCATAACACCAATAAAACCTAGCGGTCAATATGGGAAATGGTTCCAATCGTTTCTTCCGCCATTCATATTTCCCATAGGAGATTTTAGAAATACTTAAAATAAGGGCTGTGTTTCATGTAGGCTTACCCTGGTGAGATGTTTTCATAACCATGTATATCTCTCTCAGGGTAGGCCTACATGAAACTCAGCCCTTATTTTAAGTGTTTCTAAAATCCCCTATGGGAAAAATGTTTTGTGGAAAAACGATTGGAACCATTTCCTTGTTTGACCACTAGGTTTTATGGGTATTATGATTCATAATGGGGTATTATGGATATTTATGGGTATTATGACTCGTACTCTATGGTGACTTTAAAAGAGAGTTTAATGGTTGTAATAGGAGAAAACTAAGGATGGATCAACATTGCAGTTACTCCACAATACTAACCTAATTGACAAAGTGAAAAGAAGGAAGCCTGTAAAGAATACAAATATTCAAACATGCATCCTGTTTGAAACAAGGCACTAATGTAATACTGCAAAATAATATGGCAAAGCAATCATTTTTTTGTCCTGAATACAAAGTGTTATGTTTGGGGCAAATCCAATATAGTAGTACTGTGTATCACACTCCAGATCTTCAAGCATAGTGTTGGCTGCATCATGTTATGGGTATGCTTGTAATCGCTAAAGACTGGAGAGTTTTTTAGGATAAAAAATAAATGTAATGGGAGCCAAGCACAGGCGAAACCCTAGAGGAAAACCTGGTTCAGCTTTCCACCAAACCATGGGAGCTTAATTCACTTTTCAGCAGGATAATAACCTAAAACACAAGGCAACATCTACAATGGAGAAGACAGTGAATGTTCCTTAGTGTCTGAGTTACTGTTTTGACTTAAATCTACTTGAAAATCTATGGCAAGATCTGAAAATGGTCTAGAATTTTGAAAAGAATAATGGGCAGGTGTGGAAACCTTTTAGAGACTTACCCAGAAAGACTGACAGCTGTAATCACTGTGAAAGGTGTTTCTACAAAGTATTGACTCGGGTGTGCATACTTATGTAAATTAGATTTCTGCATTTCATTTTCAACAACCTTTCAAAATTGTCTAGAAACATGTTTTCACTTTTTCATTATGATATATTGTGCATAGATGGGTGTGGGAAAAAATAAGTAATCCATTTTGAATTCAGGCTGTAGAAACAACATTTCGAATAAGTCAAGGGGTATGAATACTTTCTGAAGGCACTGTACTACAACTCCTTTGGCCTTATTGCTTAAATATACACACATGCTATCAACTCATTAGCAAAATATCTCGCGCAGCTGAGTTTGGTTGTTGCAGGTGCTTGGGAATAATTTGATGATGACATATTAAGAGCAGTTCGCAAGTTCCTTTACTTTTAAGACATCAACATTATTACCACCAATGGCAAACAGACCCAGTATTCCTCTACTTTGCCATGTAAATGTACCTCTGCAGGCTAGAGTAGCCACTTGTGTGAAGTTTGTCGCTGATGTTCTCAGCAGGACTGGGCTGAACTCCAGAGCGCTGTCCACTTTGGATAACAACTGCATTTCCTAAGAAAAAAAGAACGACACTGCTGTTAGATACAATATAAACTCCTGCATGGGTAATACTGAAGACATATTAAATGGACTCCATTTGAGTACTATGCATGAGTTTGCACAGAAACTTACCTTCACATAAAGTTTCTTTCCTCCTGAATTCAACATACAAATTCCAATGTTTAACTCCCCTGTAGGATACAATTAAAACACAATAGGTTAATGAAATGTTATCAACATAAATGACAGGATCGAATAAATACTGTATTGCTGCCCAACAAAACACTGAAAATTGCACTTCTCTCTGCCGCCAGTAGGTGTCACTATGCACATAAAATGGATACATCCACCTTTAGACAGACAGTCAATAACAAAGCAATCTTCAGGGCTACTTGACATGATTGAGAGCTCATCCTTTTAGGTACTGTGAGTATATTCCATGCACATAATCTAAGAGCGTAATGCTGATGCTCTATGATGCCCATTTCAAGGTAGAAGGTAAATGCCCCATCTATCCCATTCATGCATGCCAATCCCATCAGTTGTACAGAAGACAAAAATTGACTGATATAACTCCTCATATAAGGTCAGATGACTGTGACAATTAACTTAAAATTAGATCTAATGTTACTCACTAGGTAAAAGCGGTGCTACTTTGGTATGACCTGCACAGTAGCATTAAGTGAAAGGAGGTGATTACATTTACAATATGCCCTCGATCATAAAAACTGAGTGCCCTAGCCTACAGCAGCATTGCAGCAGTTTGGTGGATGAAAGTGCTGAGTTGACACTTCGGGGCTGATTTCCTTGGCTCTGGCAATTCCTTTCAACCTCAGGTTTCTCTGCAAGTGAGACTGTGGATGAACAGTGCCTGTGCTACGGTTCACGCATCATGACCAACCCGTTCACTAGGTGTCACTAAGTTCACTGTTTTAGCACGGTTTCACAGAAATAAAATGTTCTATCTATGTTCTATTTAATGTCCAATAATTGTATGTTTTCTTTTACACATGAAAAGGTTGACTTTACAGCCATAGTGCCACTTAATCTGGGGCGGCAGGGTAGCCTTGTGGTTAGAGTGTTGGACTAGTAATTGAAAGGTTGCAAGTTCAAGCCCCCGAGCTGACAAGGTACAAATCTGTCGTTCTGCCCCTGAACAGGCAGTTAACCCACTGTTCCGAGGCTGTCATTGAACATAAGAATTTGTTCTTAACTAGCTCTCAACACTCTTCTACAACTAGCTTGGCTCCCGAATAGCGCAGGTAGCCTAATGGTTAGAGTGTTGGGCCAGTAACCGAAAGGTTGCTGGACCGAATCCCCAAGCTGACATGGTAAAAATCAGTCGTTTTGCACCTGAGCAAGGCAGTTAACCCACTGTTCCCTGGGCGCCAAAAACGTGGATATCGATTATGGCAGCCCCCCGCACGCACCTCTAGAATTCAGAGGGGTTGGGTTAAATGCGGAAAACACATTTCAGTTGAATGCATTCAGTTGTACAGCTGACTAGGTGACACTGCATCTCAGTGCTTGAGGCGTCACTATAGACACTATGGTTCGAATCCAGGCTGTATCACAACCGGCCGTGATTGGGAGTCCCATAGGGCGGCTCACAATTGGCCCAGCGACGTCCGGGTTTGGTCAGTGTAGGCCATCATTATAAATACTAATTTGTTTTTAACTGACTTGCCTAGTTAAATAAAGGTTCAATACAATACAAAAAATATGCTCAATGGTAAGTGGTAAGGCTCCCAAATCCTAATCAGTGTTTCTCTCCGATTTTTCTTTAGGCGGGGTGCAGAGGTCCCTAAACCAGCAGAACGCCAACATTCTCTATTGAAACCTACCAACATCCAAAAATATTTGAAGTTATTCCTATAGCTCTCATGCCTTACCCCACCTCCACCCCCAAAGACTAGTCCCCTAGCCCCCGACACCCACCGTTGGCGGAGCAGCAGCCCGTCGCTGGGGCAACCAACAGGACCAGGATGTGCTCGATGACGTAGGGCTTGAGCTTGTCCAGGTCAGCAGGACGTTCTGTGTGCTCCGACAGCCTGATCTGGAGGTTGAGTCCCTGCTCCACCCTGGCCGCGTTGTCCTCAACACTCTGGAAGCACGACCCCTGGGGATACGGCAGGAAAGGCATACCAGTTATGCAGAGGGAGCAAGGAGGGAGAAAGGGGGAGGGGGTTGGTTGAATAGAGCAAAGAGAGAATGAAGAGGCATGTAGAAAGAGCGATCAGTGGAATGTGGAGAGAGATTGGGGGGCGAGAAAGGGAGACAAATGAGTCAAATTGTGTAAGAAAAGGAAAAGAGGAAGCGATGAAGAGTGGGAGAATACTAAGAGTGTGGGTGCATGCTTGTACACACACACACACACACACACACACACACACACACACACACACACACACACACACACACACACACACACACACACACACACACACACACACACACACACACACACACACACACACACACACACACACACACACACACACACAGCCAGCTAGAGGTAAAACTATGGGCATCAACCTGCTTCTCTCCAGTCCCTCTGTACTGTACCTAACCCACAAACCCTGCCTTAAGCTGACAAGATCAGCATCTGAGGTGTGCAAAGCTCAGCACAAACCAGGCCTTGTCATCTTAGGAGAAGGAGTGACTCAGGCCTGGACTTAAGAAACAGACAGCTCGCTATCCCTGGCTAGACCCCACAGGGCCTCGGCCTAAAATAACAAACACCAAGCTCCTGTGGATACAACAGATACACACACTTCCTGAAGAAGCCATATTAGTACTTATCCCCCCTGACCATAGAAGTTGGCTATACTTCACAAACAGATCTGGGACCAGGCTATACCATACTAGTAGTATTCACAAGTCATTATGAACAAACAAACAAAACAAAGTTGGGTTAGGTTTGGGAGATAGAGTGGTGGGTGGGGCTTGCACCATGGCGGTGATTGCGCCACCTGTGTTTAGGGAAGCTCCCGGCCAATTAACGGTCTCGTGAGAAAGCAATTATGCACCTAGAAAGTGGTCTCACTGTCCTTGGGGCTTCTTGAGGAACCAGACTGCAGTCAGATATCACAACACTGCAGCTCACTCAATAGACGTCCCGTACACAACCTTCCAAACAATTGCATCACGAGCAATGATTCTGCAGTAAACTTTACAGCCACAATTCACGTAACATAGGTCTTATAACTGACTACAGGAGAATAACCCTTGTGATTACCGTGAAGCCAACACGATAGTGAGTACACACAGTTAAGGAGTATTCAGCACTCATGTTGACAATAGTTGAATTTTTTTTTAAATAAATAGTATATGGCCATAAGTGCTATGAAAAGTTAGTCTTACAGTTCGCATGGAATAAGGACTTTGTCATTTAAATGTTTTGCCCTTTAAAACGCAAATAGGTTGTCTTGAAAATATAAAGTGGTCATACACATGCATATCTGTTTAGTTGAGCATTGTTTATATTTTTATCTCGTGTACATTTTTTAAAACTAATGTAAAGTATATTTTGGTCTGTTAAAAATGATAAACAATGTACATATTGATGAAATTGCAGTGAAAAGGGGGCGGTTTAAAAAAAGTGATGAGATGCCCAGTACCTGCGGATGGCTGTATATGCTCTTGGGTAAACTGCACTCCAGCAGTAGCCCCAGGATAGTGATGTTGGAAGAATCTTCCTGGAAGAGCAAAAATAGAGAACAAAGATCCAATGGCAGAAACATACAATCCAGAGGTTGATAAATCAGCCTTCATCCCAATGCTCTTTGATGAGACAAATAGCTTGAAAAGTCATGTTGATTAGACTAAACAAATTAAAAACAGTTGAATTAATCCAGATAAAATAACAAAATTACATCCACCACTCTTTTAGATGAAAGTCTAACAGGATTTATAAATACCATTATAGCACTGAGACTGCACTTGTGAAGGTGGTAAATGACCTTTTAATGGCGTCAGACCGAGGCTCTGCATCTGTCCTCGTGCTCCTAGACCTTAGTGCTGCTTTTGATACCATCGATCACCACAATCTTTTGAAGAGATTGGAAATCCAAATTGCTCTACAAGGACAAGTTCTGGCCTGGTTTAGATATTATCTGTCAGAAAGCTATAAGTTTGTCTATGTGAATGGTTTGCCCTCCGACAAATCAACTGTAAATGTCAGTGTTCCTCAAGGTTCCATTTTAGGACCACTATAGTTTTCACTATATATTTTACCTCTTGGGCATGTCATTCGAAAACGTAATGTTAACTTTCACTGCTATGCGGATAACACACAGCTATACATTTCAATGAAACACGGTGAAGCCCAAAAATTGCCCTCGCTAGAAGCCTGTGTTTCAGACATAAGGAAAAGGATGGCTGCAAACGTTCTACTTTTAAACTCGGACAAAACAGAGATGCTTGATCTAGGTCCCAAGAAACAAAGAGATCTTCTGTTGAATCTGAAAAATGTATCTTGATGGTTGTACAGTCGTCTCAAATAAAACTGGGAAGGACCTCGGCGTTACTCTGGACGCTGATCTCATTTTTGACAAACATATTAAGACTGTTTCAAGGACGGCTTTTTTCCATCTACGTAACATTGCAAAAATCAGAAACTTTCTGTCCAAAAATTATGCAGAAAAATTAATCCATGCTTTTGTTACTTCTAGGTTAGACTACTGCAATTCTCTACTTTCCGGCTACCCGGATAAGGCACTAAATAAACTTCAGTTTGTTCTAAATATGGCTGCTTGAATCCTGACTAGAACCAAAACATTTGATCATATTACTCCAGTGCTAGCCTCCCTACACTGGCTTCTTGTCAAGGCAATGGCTGATTTCAAGGTTTTACTTCTAACCTACAAAGCATTACATGGGCTTGCTCCTACCCATCTTTCCGATTTGGTCCTGCCGTACATACCTACAAGTGCGCTACAGTCACAAGACGCAGGCCGCCTAATTGTCCCTAGAATTTCTAAACAAAAAAATAGAGACAGGGCTTTCTCCTATAGAGCTCCATTTTTATGGAATGGTCTGCCTACCCATGTGAGAGACGCAGACTCGGTCTCAACCTTTAAGTCTTTACTGAAGACTCATCTCTTCAGTGGGTCATATAATTGAGTGTAGTCTGGCCCAGGAGTGTGAAGGTGAACGGAAAGGCTCTGGAGCAACGAACCGCCCTTGCTATCTCTGCCTGGCCTGTTCCCCTCTCTCCACTGGGATTCTCTGCCTCTAAACCTATTACAGGGGCTGAGTCACTGGCTTACTGGTGCTCTTCCATGCCGTCCCTAGGAGGGGTGCGTCACATGAGTGGGTTGAGTTACTGACGTGATCTTCCTGTCTGGGTTGGCACCCCCCCTTGGGTTGTGCCGTGGCGGAGATCTTTGTGGGCTATACTCGGCCTTGTCTCAGGATGCTAAATTGGTGGTTGAAGATATTCCTCTAGTGGTGTGGGGGCTGTGCTATGGCAAAGTGGGTGGGGTATATCCTGCCTGTTTGGCCCTGTCCAGGGGTATCATCGGATGTGGCAACAGTGACTCCTGACCCCTCCTGTCTCAGCCTCCAGTATTTATGCTGCAGTGGTTTGTGTCGGGGGGGCTAGGGTCAGTCTTATATCTGGAGTACTTCTCCTGTCTTATCCGGTGTCCTGTGTGAATGTAAGTATTCCCCCCTCTCTCTCTCTGAGGACCTGAGCCCTAGGACCATGCCTCAGGACTACCTGGCATGATGACTCCGTGATGACTCCTTGCAGTCCACCTGGCCGTGCTGCTGCTCCAGTTTCAACTGTTCTGCCTGCGGCTATGGAACCCTGACCTGTTCACCGGACGTGCTACCTGTCCCAGACCTGCTGTTTTCAACTCTCTAGAGACAGCAGGAGCGGTATAAAAAGCCAACTGACATTTTCTCCTGAGGTGCTGACTTGTTGCTCCTCAACAACTACTGTGATTATTATTATTTGACCATGCTGGTCATTTATGAACATTTGAACATCTTATATATATAATAATAATATAACATCTTGGCCATGATCTGTTATAATCTCCACCCGGCAGAGCCAGAAGAGGACTGGCCACCCCTCATAGCCTGGTTCCTCTCTAGGTTTCTTCGTAGGTTTTGGTCTTTCTAGGGAGTTTTTCCTATCCACCGCGCTTCTACACCTGCATTACTTGCTGTTTGGGGTTTTGGGCTGGGTTTCTGTACAGCACTTTGAGATATATCAGCTGATGTACGAAGGGCTATATAAATAAATTTGATTTGATTTGACTAGTGAAGAAATAAATACAGGCATGTGTAGCATAAATAACAAACTAATTATGTGAGGTTATATTAAGCAAAACATTGGTAACATACAATTGAAGTCAGAAGTTTACATACACCTCAGCCAAATTCATTTAATCTCAGTTTTTACACAATTCCTGACATTTAATCCTAGTAAAAGTTCACCGTCTTAGGTCAGTTAGAATCACCACTTTATTTTAAGAATGTGAAATGTCAGGGGAATAGTAGAGAGAATGACTTATTTCAGCTTTTATTTATTTTTTCACATTCTCAGTGGATCAGAAGTTTACAAACATTCAATTCGTTTTTAGTAGCATTGCCATTAAATTGTTTATTTACATTTACATTACATTACATGTTGGGTCAAACGTTTCAGGTAGCCTTCCACAAGCTTCCCACAATAAGTTGGGTGCATTTTGGCCCATTCCTGTAACTAAGTCAGGTTTGTAGGCCTCCTTGCTCGCACACGCATTTTCAGGTCTGCCCTCAAATAGATTGAGGTCAGGGCATAATGATGGCCACTCCAATACCTTGACGATGTTGTCCTTAAACCATTTTGCTACAACTTTGGAAGTATGCTTGGGGTCATTGTCCATTTGGAAAATCCATTTGCGGCAAAGCTTTAACTTCCTGACTGATGTCTTGAGATGTTGCTTCAATATATCCATGTAATTTTCCAACCTCATGATGCCATTTATTTTGTGAAGTGCATGAGTCCCTCTTGCAGCAAAGCACCCCCACAACATGATGCTGCCACCCTGTGCTTCATGGTTGGGATGGTGTTCTTCAGCTTGCAAGCCTCCCCATTTTCCCTCCAAACATAACGATGGTCATTATGGCCAAACAGTAACATTTTTATTTCATCAGACCAGAGGACATTTCTCCAAAAAGTACGATATTTGTCCCCATGTGCACTTGCAAACCATAATCTTTTTCCTCCAGCATCTTCACAAGGTCGCTGCTGTTGTTCTGGGAATGATTTGCACTTTTTGCAACAAAGTACGTTCATCTCTAGGAGACGCGTCTCCTTCCTGAGCGGTATGACATCTGCGTGTTCCCATGGTGTTTGTACTTGCGTACTATTGTTTCTACAGATGAACGTGGTACCTTCAGGTGTTTGGAAATTGCTCCCAAGGGTGAACCAGACTTGTGGAGTTCTACAAAAACATTTCTGAGGTCTTGGCTAATTTCTTTTGATTTTCCCATGATGTCAAGCAAAGAGGCACTGAGTTTGAAATACATCCACAGGTACACCTCCAATTGACTCAAATTATGTCAATTAGCCTATCAGAAACTTCTAAAGTCATGACATCATTTTCTGGAATTTTCCAAGCTGTTTAAAGGTACAGTCAACTTAGTGTATGTAAACTTCTGACCCACTGGAATTGTGATACAGTGAATTATAAGTGAAATAATCTGTCTGTAAACCATTGTTGGAAAAATGACGTGTGTCATGCACAAAGTAGATGTCCTAACCGACTTGCCAAAACTATAGTTTGTTAAGAAGAAATTTGTGGAGTGGTTGAAAAACAAGTTTTAATGACTACAACCAAAGTGTATGTAAACTTCCGACTTCAACTGTACATGAACAGCATATTTGCCATCTCAGTCATTGAACCCTATGACTTTTGTGGTTCTGGACAGGGTTGTTCTTTGTGAACTGTTGATGTAAAAAGGGTTTTATAAATTCAAAACTGATTAATTGATTTATTAACATGACCTGTAGGTTATCCCAACTACAAGGCAGATCTCTTTTACACTATTATAACACAAGTATTCACCAGTCAAGACCTTAGCCTTCGGTAACAGTATTTATACATGACAGTGTATTTGGATTGGTGCATAGTGCATTATTTAATATCAAAAGTGGTGGTGAGCTCAAAGCTACACACAGTAGAAATAACAGTTGCCTCATCCAATGACTTGGTAAGAGAGAGGGGGGGTGGAGACAAAAAGAGAGTGAGAGAGACAATTTCAACCTCTCCACTAAAGAGAGCCACAGAGAGAAAGAAAGATAAATAAAGAGAGAGAAATAAAGTGACAGAGAGTAAAGAAATAAAGAGAAGGGGGAACTAAATTTGAATCTGTCTGCTCAAGCTCGGTCTATATCTAAACCTGTTTATGTGTTCAGCAGCTCAACAGGCCATGTTACAGAGACACAAACCACAAACACCATACAGGAACGACTTTACTCTCACAACACCTGTCTAATAATAACGAAACCTCTCATAAAAGTATATCCAGATCAGTGAAGAAACAATGGTTGTGTCCCACATGGCACCCTATTCCATTTATAGTGCATTTCTTCACCAAAACCCTATTTTCTATATAGTGCACTGGTCAAAAGTTGTGCACTATATAGGCAATAGGGTGCCATTTATTTAAAACGCAGCCCATATGTTGTCTTGTAAAACTTTAGTTTCGCACGCCATATAGTGCTTTCATTGCTGTAACAGAAGAAGTGTGTTCAAAATAAGTGGTTGAGTATATAAGTAAACCACACTGTGAAATAACAACGACCATCTCCCCCCCAAAAACAACTAGAAGCCAGTCTGAGTGATGGTGGGAACGCAGCCAGGCTGAAATTTTGAAACTGCCACCCGCTTCCTGTTGTCGTGGGTAACGTTCCTCCGAAGAAGCCTCGTGCCGCTTTCACTCCTTCCCTTGATGTTTTTAAAAGTTTGTGAGAGTACGTGTGTGATGTGACTATTTGCATGCTCCTTGTGTGTGTGTGTGTGTGTGTTTGTTTAGACACAAGTGTGTGATTCTGTATACACAAATATAAAAGTGATTGATCATGTGTGCGCATGCATCGACAGTGCATGAATGTGTATATACCTCGTGTACGTACGTACGCCTCTCATGTAAATGTGTGTTTATGCCTCTGGTTTGTTTGTGTGTGTGTGTGTGTGGGGGGGGGGGTCTTTATGTGTTGGGTTATCTCTGTGTCAGGACTGGCAAATAGGGGAAGTCAGCTGCTGATGGCTATCAGATGTCAGACACAATACAACAACCGGTGTATGTTGTGGTAAATGTGTTTGTAGGTATGATGTGAGCCTGGAATGCTCATTGTGGAGCTAGAGGAGTTAGAGCCCTGTCGATCTTATCCATGAACATAGACAGGGCTCTAACTCCTCTAGCTCCTCAATGAGATAGGGTGCAGGCCCGGCAGCAGGCTGTTAGCCAGCCTGCCAGTTTCGTGGAGTCTGCCACTAGCATAGCACAGTCTGTGTAGTCAGCTCAGCTATCTCCATTGAGACCGTGTCTGTGCCTCGATCTAGGTTGGGCAAACCTAAACATGGCGGTGTTCGCCTTAACAATCTCACTGGAAAAAAGACCTCCATTCCTGTCATTATTGAAAGAGATTGTGATATCTCACATCTCAAAATAGGGCTACTTACAGTGCCTTACAAAAGTATTCATCCCTCTTGGCGTTTTTCCTATTTTGTTGCATTACAACCTGTAAATTAAATTGATTTTGGGGGGGATTATGGACATGTAATGGACATACACAAAAAAGTTTTAAAAAATAACTTGTTAAAAAATATATTTTTTAAAGCGAACGGGGAAAAAAAGTGGTGAGTGCATATGTATTCACCCCCTATGCTATGAAGCCCCTAAAGAAGATCTGGTGCAACCAATTACCTTCAGAAGTCACATAATTAGTTAAATAAAGTCCACTTGTGTGTAATCTAAGAGTCACATGATCTCAGTATATAAACAACTGTTCTGAAAGGCAAAAATGTCTGCAACACCACTAAGCAAGGGGCACCACCAAGCAAGCGGCACCATGAAGACCAAGGAGCTCTCCAAACAGGTCAGGGACAAAGTTGTGGAGAAGTACAGATCAGGGTTGGGTTATAAAAAAATAAAATCCATTATTAAAAAATGTAAAGAATATGGCACCACAACAAACCTGCCAAGAGAGGGCCGCCCACCAAAACTCACAGACCAGGCAAGGAGGGCATTAATCAGAGGCAAAAAAGAGACCAAAGCTCCACAGCGGAGATTGGAGTATCTGTCCATAAGAACACTTTAAGCCGTACACTTCACAGAGCTGGGCTTTACGGAAGAGTGTCCAGAAAAAAGTCATTGCTTAAAGAAAGAAATAAGCAACACACATTTTGTGTTCACCAAAAGGGATGTGGAAGTCTCCCCAAACATATGGAAGAAGGTACTCTGGTCAGATGAGACTAAAATTGAGCTTTTTGCCCATTAAGGGAAACACTATGTCTGGCGCAAACCAACACCTCTCATCACCCCGAGAACACCATCCACGGTGAAGCATGGTGGTGGCAGCAGCATCATGCTATGGAGATGTTTTTTTATCGGCAGGGACTGGGAAACTGGTCAGAATTGAAGGAATGATGGATGGGGCTAAATACAGGGAAATTCTTGAGGGAAACCTGTTTCAGTCTTCCAGAGGTTTGAGACTGGGACGGAGGTTCACCTTCCAGCAGGACAATGACCCTAAGCATACTGCTAAATCAACACTCAATTGGTTTAACCTCTCTGGGATATGTGGAAATGTAGCGTCCCACCTCGCCAACAGCCAGTGAAAGTGCAGGGCGCCAAATTCAAAACAACAAAAATCTCCTCAAGCATACAAGTATTTTACA
The DNA here is from genome assembly GCF_023373465.1 of Oncorhynchus keta. Taxonomy (NCBI): domain Eukaryota; kingdom Metazoa; phylum Chordata; class Actinopteri; order Salmoniformes; family Salmonidae; genus Oncorhynchus; species Oncorhynchus keta. The sequence goes on along the minus strand of NC_068449.1, from coordinate 41,295,487 downwards.
CTATTTTAAAGATAAAATTCTCGTTAATCCGGCCATAGTGTCTGATTTCAAAAAGGCTGTACAGCAATTTTGTTAGGTCACCACCAACTCACAGAAAAACACAGCCATTTTTCCAGCCAAAGAGAGGAGTCACAAAAAGCACAAAGAGATACAATTAATCACTAACCTTTGATGATCTTCATCAGATGACACTCATAGGACTTCATGTTACACAATACATGCATGTTTTGTTCTATAAAGTGCATATTTATATTTTAAAAATCTAATTTCACGTTACGTTCAGTAGTTCTAAAACATGCAGTGATTTTGCAGAGAGCCACATCAATTTACGGAAATACTCATCATAAATGTTGATGAAAATACAAGTGTTATACATGGAATTAGAGATGTACTTCTCCTTAATGCAACCCATGTGTCAGATTTCAAAAGAACTTTACGGAAAAAGCAAAACATGCAATAATCTGAGTACAGCGTTCAGACAACAAAGCAGCCAAAAAGATATCCGCCATATTGTGTAGTCAACATTAGCCAGAAATAGCATTATAAATATTCACTTACCTTTGATGATCTTCATCAGAATGTACTCCCAGGAATCCCAGTAAATGTTTGATTTGTTCGATAAAGTTCATAATTTATGTCCAAATAGCTTCTATTGTTAGGGCGTTTGGTAAACAAATCCAAACGCGCGTGCAGGTCCAGTCGAACTTCGGACGAAAAGTTCAAAAAGTTATATCACAGGTCGTAGGAACATATCAAACTAAGTATAGAATCAATCTTTAGGATGTTTTTATCATAAATCTTCAATAATGTTCCAAAAGGAGAATTTCTATGTCTGTAGAAAAGCAATGGAACGAGAGCTAACTCTCTCGTGACCGCGCGTCACGAGCCTGTGGCACTCTGCCAGACACCTGGCTCAATCCACTCTCATTCAGCCCCCCTTCATAGTAGAAGCCTCAAACAAAGTTCTAAAGACTGTTGACATCTAATGGAAGCCTTAGGAAGTGCAATATGACCCCATTTATACTGTATATTGGAATGGCAAAGAGTTGTAAAAACTACAAACCACAGATTTACACTTACTGGTTGGATTTTTCTCAGGTTTTCGCCTGCCATATGAGTTCTGTTATACTCACAGACATCATTCAAACAGTTTTACGATACTACAATACTACTAATAATATGCATATATTAGCATCTGGGACAGAGTAGCAGGCAGTTTACTCTGGACACCTTATTCATCCAAGCTACTCAATACTGCCCCCCTGTCACCAAGAAGTTAAGGGGAAACATTTAAATGTCTTGGAATGGCCTAGTCAAACCTCAATCCAATTGAGAATCTGTGGTATGACTTAAAGATGGCTGTACACCAGCGGAACCCATCCAACTTGAAGGAGCTGGAGCAGTTTTGCCTTGAAGAATGGACAAAAATTCCAGTGGCTAGATGTGCAACACTTATAGAGACATTCCCCAAGCTGTAATTACTGCAAAAGGTGGCTTTACAAAGTATTGACTTGGGGGGTGAATAGTTATGCACGTTCAAGTTCTGTTTTTTTGTGTTATTTCTTGTTCGTTTCACAATAAAAAATGTTGCATCTTCAAAGTGTTGAGTTAACCCCCCCAAAAAATCAATTTTAACTCCAGATTGTAAGGCAACAAAATAGGAAAAATACCAAGGGGGGTGAGTACTTTCGCAAGCCACGTTAATGTTAGATCTCTCACTTTCAAGGCAGTTATAGTCAATGAACTAATCACTAATCATAATCTTGATGTGATTTGCCTGACTGAAACACGGCTTAAGCCTGATGAATTTACTCTGTTAAATGAGGCCTCTCCTTCTGGTTACACTAGTGACTATATCCCCCGCACATCCCGCAAAGGCGGAGGTGTTGCTAACATTTACAATACCAAATTTTAATTTACAAAAAAAATGACTGCGTTTTTGTCTTTTGAGCTTCTAGTCATGAAATCAATGCAGCCTACTCAATCACTTTTTATAGCTTTTTATAGCGGTCTTCACTGAGTTCCCTGAATTCCTATCGGACCTTGTAGTCATGGCAGATTCTAATTTTTGGTGACTTTAATATTGACATGGAAAAGTCCACAGACCCACTCCAAAAGGCTTTCGAAGACATCATCGACTCAGTGGGTTTTGTCCAACATGTCTCCGGACCTACTCACTGCAACAGTCATACCCTGGACCTAGTTTTGTCACATGGAATAAATATTGTGTATCTTAATGTTTTTCCTCATAATCCTGGACTATCGGACCACCATTTTATTATGTTTGCAATCACAACAAATGATCTGCTCAGACCCCAACCGAGGTTCATCAAAAGCTGTGCTATATATTCTTGGACAACCCAACGATTCCTAGATGCCCTTATAGACTCCCTCTACCTACCCAAAGACGTCAGAGTACAACAGTCGTTTAACCACCTAACTGAGGAACTAAATTTAACCTTGCGTAATACCCTAGATGCAGTCGCAACTAGAGGTTGACCGATTAATCGGAATGGCCAATTAATTAGGGCCGATTTCAAGTTTTCATAACAATCGGAAATCGGTATTTTTGGACTCCGATTTGGCCGATTTATTATTAGTATTATTATTATTTTTTACAACTTTATTTAATTAGGCATGTCAGTTAAGAACACATTCTTATTTTTAATTACGGCCTAGGAGCGGTGGGTTAACTGCCTTGTTCAGGGGCAGAACGACAGATTTTTACCTTGTCAGCTCAGGGATTCAATCTTGCAACCTTACGGTTAACTAGACCAACGCTCTAACCATCTGCTTTACATTGCACTCCACGAGGAGCCTGCCTGTTACGCGAATGCAGAAAGAAGCCAAGGTAAGTTGCTAGCTAGCATTAAACTTATCTTATAAAAAACAATCAATCAATCAATCATAATCACTAATAATAACTACACATGGTTGATGATATTACTAGTTTATCTAGCGTGTCCTGCGTTGCATATAATCGATGTGGTGCGCATTTGCGAAAAAGGACTGTCGTTGCTCCAACGTGTACCTAACCATAAACATCAATGCCTCTCTTAAAATCAATACACAGAAGTATATATTTTTAAACCTGCATATTTACCTAAAAGAAATCCAGGTTAGCAGGCAATATTAACCAGTTGAAATTGTGTCACTTCTCTTGCGTTCATTGCACGCAGAGTCAGGGTATATGCAACAGTTTGGGACGCCTGGCTCGTTGCGAACTAATTTGCCAGAATTTTATGTAATTATGACATAACATTGAAGATCATGCAATGTAACAGGAAGGATTTAGACTTACAGATGCCACCCGTTAGATAAAATACGGAACAGTTCCGTATTTCACTGAAAGAATAAACGTTTTGTTTTCGAGATGATAGTTTCCGTATTCGACCATATTAATGACCTAAGGCTTGTATTTCTGTGTGTTATTATGTTATAATTAAGTCTATGATTTGATATTTGATGGAGCAGTCTAACTGAGGTGGTAGGCAGCAGCAGGCTCGTAAGCATTCATTCAAACAGCACTTTCATGCATTTTGCCAGCAGCTCTTCGCAATGCTTAAAGCATGATTATGACTTCAAGCCTATCAACTCCCGAGATTAGGCTGGTGTAACCGATGTGAAATGGCTAGCTAGTTAGTGGGGTGCGCGCTAATATTGTTTCAAACGTCACTCACTCTCAGACTTGGAGGTGTTGTTCCCCTTGCTCTGCAAGGGCCGCAGCTTTTGTGGAGCAATGGGTAACGCTGTTTCGAGGGTGGCTGTTGTCGATGTATTCCTGGTTCGAGCCCAGGTAGGAGCGAGGAGAGGGACGAAAGCTATACTGTTACACTGGCAATACTAAAGTGCCTATAAGAACATCCAATAGTCAAAGGTATATGAAATACAAATCGTATAGAGAGAAATAGTCCTAGAATTCCTATAATAACTACAACCTAAAACTCCTTACCTGGGAATATTGAAGACTCATGTTAAAAGGAACCACCAGATTTCATATGTTCTCATGTTCTGAGCAAAGAACTTAAATGTTAGCTTTCTTACATGGCACATATTGCACTTTTACTTTCTTCTCCAACACTTTGTTTTTGCATTATTTAACTTCTCTAGGGTAGGGGGCAGCATTTGGAATTTTGGATGAAAAGCATGCCCAAATTAAACGGCCTTCTTACTCGGGCCCAGAAGATAGGAAATGCAGATAATTAGATTTGGATAGAAAATACTCTAAAGTTTCCAAAACTGTTAACATAATGTTTGTGAGTATAACAGAACTTATTTGGCAGGTGAAAACCTGAGAAAAATCCATTCAAGAAGTGGGATTCTTTTGTTGTTGTTTTCTATTCAATGCCATTTACAGTATCCATTGACTTAGGACTCAAATTGCAGTTCCTATGCCTTCCACTAGATGTCAACAGTCTTTAGAAATTGTTTCAGGCTTGTATTCTGAAAAATGAGGAGGTAAGAGCAGTCTGAATGAATGGACCCTGCCGTGTCACAGAGCTTTTTCATGCGCACAACCAGAGAGAGTGCCTTTCTTGTTAACCTTTTATATTGACGACGTTATTGTCCGGTTGAAATATTATAGATCATTTAGGCTAAAAACAACCTGGGGGTGGATATAAACATCGTTTGACATGTTTCTATGAACTTTACGGATACAATTTGGATTTTTTTCTGCCTGTTGTGACTGCGTTTGAGCCTGTGGATTACTGAAGAAAACGCGAACAATACTGAGGTTTTCGGATATAAAGAGAGACTATCGAACAAAAGGAACATTTATTGAATAAACAAATGTCTTCTGAGTGCAAACATATGAAGATCATCAAAGGTAAGGGATTAATTTTATGTATATTTCTGACTTGTGTAACTCTTCTACTTGGCTGGTTACTGTTTGTAATGATTTGTCTGCTGGGCTATGTTCTCAAATAATTGTAAGGTATGCTTTCGCCGTAAAAAAAAAAAAAATCTGACACCGTGGTTGGATTCACAAGAAGTTCATCTTTAAACCTATGTTTAATAGTTGTATCTTTTCTGAATTTTTTATAATGAGTATTTCTGAATTTGGCGCTCTGCAATCTCACTGGATGTTGGCCAGGTGGGACACCCTAGAGAGGTTAAACCAAATTGAACATGTTTCATTATTTATTTGAGGCTAAATTGATTTAATTTATGTATTATATTAAGTTAACATAAGTGTTCATTCAGTTTTGTTGTAATTGTCATTATTACAAATAAATGTAAAAAATAAATTTAAAATTTTTAAAAAACGGCCGATTAATCGATATCTGCTTTAACTGGTCCTCCAATAATCGGTATCGGCGTTGAAAAATCATAATTGGTCGACCTCTAGTCGCAACCCTAAGAAACTAGCTTCCTGGTATACAGAAAATACCCGAGCCCTGTAGCAAGCTTCCAGAAAATTGGAACAGAAATGGCGCTACACCAAACTGGAAGTCTTCTGACTAGCTTTGAAAGACAGTACCATGCAGTAACGAAGACCCCACATTTCTTGAGCAATCATCCTATTTTTACAACTTCATTGAGGAGAATAAGAACAATCCAAAATGTATTTTTGATACTGTTGTAAAGCTAACTAAAAAGCAGCATTCCCCAAGAGAGGATGGCTTTCACTTCAGCAGTGATAAATTCATGAACTTCTTTGACGAAAAGAGCATGATCATTAGAAAGCAAATGACAAACTCCTCTTTAAATCTGCGTAATTTCTCCAAAGCTCAGTTGTCCTGAGTCTGCACAACACTGCCAGGACCTAGGATTAAGGGAGACACTATCATTCTTTAATCCTATATCTCTCGACACACTGATGAAACCTTATGGCTGCATACTGGACCCTCTTCCAACTAAACTACTGAAAGAGCTGCTTCCTGTGCTTGGCCCTCCTATGTTGAACATAATAAATGGCTCCCTATCCACCAGATGTGTACCAAAGCCTATCTTGAAAAAGCCAAACCTTGACCCAGGAAAAATAAAAAAATTAATTGGCCTATATCGAATCTCCCATTCCTGTCAAAACATTTTTGTTAAAAGCAACTCACTGCCTTACTGAAGACAAACAATTCAGTCTGATTTATGACCCCATCATAGCACTGAGACTGCACTCATGAAGGTGGTAAATGACCTTTTAATGGCGTCAGACCAAGGCTCTGCATCTGTCCTCGTGCTCCTAGACCTTAGTCCTGCTTTTGATACCATCGATCACCACATCATTTTGGAGGGATTGGAAACCCAAATTGGTCTACACGGACAAGCTCTGGCCTGGTTAAGATCTTATCTGTCGGAAAGATATCAGTTTGTCTCTGTGGATGGTTTGTCCTCTGAGAAATCAACTGTAAATTTCGGTGTTCCTCAAGGTTCTGTTTTAAGACCACTATTGTTTTCACAATATATTTTACCTCTTGGGAATGTCATTCAAAAACGTAATGTTAACTTTCACTGCTATGCGGATGACACACAGCTATACATTTCAATGAAACATGGTGAAGCCCCAAAATTGCCCTCGCTAGAAGCCTGTGTTTCAGACATAAGGAAATGGATGGCTGCAAACGTTCTACTTTTAAACTCGGACAAAACAGAGATGCTTGATCTAGGTCCCAAGAAACAAAGAGATCTTCTGTTGAATCTGACAATTAATCTTGATGGTTGTACAGTCGTCTCAAATAAAACTGGGAAGCACCTCGGCGTTACTCTAGACCCTGATCTAATTTTTGAGAAACATATTAAGACTGTTTCAAGGACAGCTTTTTTCCATCTACGTAACATTGCAGGCCTCCTTACTGTCCCTAGAATTTCTAAGCAAACAGATGGAGGCAGGGCTTTCTCCTCTTCTCCATTTTCATGGAATGGTCTGCCTATCCATGTGAGAGACGCAGACTCGGTCTCGACCTTTGAGTCTTTATTGAAGACTCATCTCTTCAGTAGGTCCTATGATTGAGTGTAGTCTGGCCCAGGGGTGTGAAGGTGAACGGAAAGGCACTGCAGCGACGAACTGCCCTTGATGTCTCTGTCTGGCCGGTTCCCCTCTCTCCACTGGGATTCTCTGCCTCTAACCCTATTACGGGAGCTGAGTCACTGGCTTACGGGTGCTCTTCCATGCCGTCCCTAGCAGGGGTGCGTCACTTGAGTGGGTTGATTCACTGATTTGGTCTTCACTGATTTGGAGCCCCCCTTGGGTACGTGCCGTGGGGATTATCTTCGTAGGCTATACTCCGCCGTAGGCTATACTCCGCCATATCTTTGACGATATCTCTCTAGTGGTGTGAGGGCTGTGCTTTGGCAATGTGGGTGGGGTTATATCCTGCCTGGTTGGACAGGGCCACAGTGTCTCCCAACCCCTCCTGTCTCAGCCTCTAGTAATTATGCTGCAATAGTTTGTGTCGGGGGGCTAGGGTTAGTCTGTTATATCTGGAGTATTTCTCCTGTCTTATCCGGTGTCCTGTGCGAATGTAATTGTTCTCTCTCTCTTTTCTCTCTTCTCTCGATGGACCTGAGCCCTAGGACCATGCCTCAGAACTACCTGACCTGATGACTCCTTGTTGTCCCCAGTCCACCTGGTCATGCTGCTGCTCCAGTTTCAACTCTTCTGCCTGCGGCTATGGAACCGTAACCTCTTCACCGGAAGTGCTACCGCATCTGCTGTCTCTAACTCTGAATGATCGGCTATGAAAAGCCAACTGACATTTACTCCAGAGGTGCTGACCTGTTGCACCCTCTACAACCACTGTAAGTATTGTTATTTGACCCTGCTGGTCATCTATGGACGTTTGAACATCTTGGCCATGTACTGTTATAATCTCCACCCGGCACAGCCAGAAGAGGACTGGCCACCCCTCAGAGCCTGGTTCCTCTCTAGGTTTCTTCCTAGGTTCCTGCCTTTCTAGGGAGTTTTTCCTAGCAACCGTGCTTCTACATCTGCATTGCTTGCTGTTTGGAGTTTTAGACTGGGTTTCTGTAGAGCACTTGGTGACATCGGCTGATGTAAAAAGGGCTTTGTAAATACATTTGATTGATATGTGTGTGGCAATATGGTACATGTTGAGGTAAACATATCTATCCTGTTACCACATGTTGTCTGTTGACTTTCTTGTCCAGGAACAATTGCCTGTTGGGAAATAAATAAAGTGTATCAAGTTGAATGGAATGGACGTACCTGAGTTTGGCTCAGCTTGATGCTCTGGATGTGGGGGAATATGAGGATGCTGTCCTTCCTATAGACCCCCTTTAAAGAGCCCTGGTGGACACCCAACCCCAAAACCTGAATGAAAGGACATCACTATTAAAGGGACCGTTCATATAAATGACTAAAATTACTTATTTTACCTTGAGAGATATTTAATGTGTCAGAAGAGAGAGCAATTCAAAAGTTTTGTTTACTTGGCCATTTTAAAGGGACTGATTAGACCATAGAATATTCAATCACAAAACAAAGAGTGTGAATGAATCCAAGGTAGCATGCTAATATTGCTTATGCTAATAGAGGCCATGAGGTGGATCATCTTAATATCACAATACCCATAGCTTATTTAATGGAAACATAAGTAATTTAATGATTGGGTAAATTGTCCCTTTTCACTGATAAACACTATATATTTAGGCATAGGCACCCTTATCTCCCTACCAAGAACCATGAACTAATGCTTAATTAACTATTAATAGTGCTTATGTCACTCTTAACACCCATCTGCTTTGATGCGTCTTTAAAAGGTCAGGGGTCAAGGGTGCCAAATATCACATCATAGCAGTTACTTCCTGTGTTGCAAAACTGTTGCAAAACTAACTTCCACCGGGCACACAATGTTCTTTTTTAGACCGTATAAAAAAAAAACTGGTTGTGGGTCAGGGCATATGTCCCAAATAGAACCCTAGTCTTTTGTGCACTACTTTTGACCAGAGTCATGTGTGCACTGGTGAAAAGTAGTGCACTAAATAGAGAGCCGTTTGTGAAGCAGAACGGGTAGTGTTAGTATCATATGCTCGTATGACTACTGACCTGGTAAGAGAGCACCCCATGGGCCGATGTGTTTATAAATAATGAGTTTTCTATGAATCCCTCCTCTGTCGGAAGGAAGACGAGTTTAAATGAGGCCTTCCCTCGGGGTGGGATTACCTGAAAGCAGACAAGACACAGGGTCAGGGTTCACCGAAGGCAACGACTATGTTACAATGTCCATACTAGCATGACTTCATACATGACTTCACTCTCAGTAGTATGCTGGTGAGCACACAACTTCCAACACTTTATATATATTTGTTCTTAAGTCAGTTAAGAACAAATTCTTATCTACAATGACGGCCTACCCCGGCCAAACCCGGACGACGCTGGGCATATTGTGTGCCGCCCTATGGGACTGCCAATCACAGCCGGATGTGATACAGCCTGGATTCGAACCAGAGACTGTAGTGACACCTCTTGCACTGAGATGCAGTGCCTTAGACCGCTGCCCCACTTGGGAGCGCAGAGCTCAGCATATTGAAGAATCATGCTGAGAATGAGGCCTTGTGTGAATTAATCGTGAGCTAATTTCAACGTGAAATCGATAGGAGAAAATTTGATATGCAATGTTGTAACATGCACTGTTGTCAGAGTGTGATGCAATGCTGTTGTGCTTGGTATACTTTCTAAGCAGAGCAGGGAAATTCTGTGGGTTTCAATGGCAGTTTGAATGTTTAAATAGCTGTACTGGTGGCCCAAGGGACTGACATGAGAAAGAGGGGGGAGTAGAGAGAAGAGAGAGCAGAGAAAAACAGTGTGAGTGAGAGAAAAAAGAGAGAGAGAGAGCACGAGGGAGATAAACAAACTGAGAGAAAGAGGAGAGGGAAGCAAAATAGAGATTGTAGGGAGAAGTTGGATGAACATGGGTGTGGTTGAGTGAGAGAGGGAGAGGGTGTCTGAGTGAAGGAAGGGCACACACACACACACACTCACCCTTCTGTGGAACGAAGGCATGTGAAAATGTCTGCTGGATGTAAACATTGACAGCAATGTCACTGGGAGTTCCTGGCTGGGGTTGTGTATGTATATGGTTTCAGCTCTTGGCAGCCCCAGTGGCCTAGAGAGATAGAGATGGAGAGAGATGGACATAACAGGCACCACTCATTGTTCTATCCAGGCATTGTAAACATCAAGCTATACTGAACAAAAATATAAAAGCAACATGCAACAATTTGAAGGGGTATGGATCAGAAAACCAGTCAGTATCTGGTGTGACCACCATTTGCCTCATGCAGTGAGACATCTCCCTTGCATAGAGCTGATCAGGCGGTTGATGGTGGCCTGTGCAATGTTGTCCCAATCCTCTTCTGTGAAGTTACTGGATGTTGGCGGGAACTAGAACATATCGATCCAGAGCCTCGTAGACGTTGAACCAGAGCATTCCAAACATGAATGAACTCAATGCCATGGAAAAACTGGGACAATTTTAGCTTCCAAGAATTGTGTACAGATTCTTGCGACATGGAGCTGTGCGTTATCATGCTGAAACATGAGGGGATGGCGGTGGATGAATGGCACGACAATGGACCTCGTCGTGGCATCTCTGTGCATTTAAATTGCTATCGATAAAATGCAAATTGTGTTCATTGTCTGTAGCTTATGCCTGCCCATACCATAACCTCCCCGTCACCAACGTCGACATCAGCTAGCCGCTCGCCCACACGTGGTTTACGGTTGTGAGTACGGTTGGACGTACTGCCAAATTCTCTAAAACGACATTGGAGGCGGCTTATGGTAGAGAACTTAACATTCAATTATCTGGCAAAAGCTTTGGCGGACATTCCTGCAGTCGGCATGCCAATTGCACGCTTCCCTCAAAACTTGAGACATCTGTGGCATTGTGTTGTGTGACAAAGCTGCACATTTTTTAGTATATTTTATTGTCCCAAGCACAAGGTGCACCTGTTTAATGATCATACTGTTTAATCTGTGTAAAATACTTTCTAGCATTCAGACATCGACATTTGTAAACTACTATACAACTAACTTTAGTTTAAGTACAATTTAGACATTGCTACCCCATTTGCAGTTTTACCATGATTACATTCTAGTTACCACTGTAGTTACAGAGTAATTTCAGGGCATAACTGTGCGACTCAATGCAAAGTGTTTCCGGTTGTGTCAACATTGACATAGCATCAACGCATGAGGTAGAACTGTCCCTTAATAGTAATGTTTCCTCTAGGTAGGATCAGCTTCCCCTCCTCCAATTCTAACCGTAAACATTTGTGGGAGAAATTCAAAATTGACTCAAGATCTGTGTCTGGGGGCAACTTCACCCTATAACATTTTGCTGATGACAAGTTAACACTTCCTGGAAACGAGGAAGGCACTTTTGCTCATCTGACACTTCTCTGGGGCCGACATCAAAGGAGTTCAAATCAACCAAAAACAACAACAAACTGAGCGCAGGCTGGTATTAAAAAGGTCTATGGTGACCTTTGGAGCTACGCTTAGCGCTCTCTGTTTAGCCTTTTAATATTTTGATGTGTTTGTAATAAAAAGGGGGACCAGCAACATAGTCACCACAGTGTCACCACAGTTCTGTAAATGTCACTCTTAAAGGCTAGGTTTGCAGATAAAAAAGTAAATAGCTGCAGGTGCAAGCTTTCCTCATTCTAGTGTCATCATAACCACAAGCAAAACATATATACACGTGATAGTAACCTTTAGAGCTACTGTACAATGTGAAGTCATTGGATAGGTCAAACTCAATTTCCTAACGTGATTAAGTTAAACAGATACAGTTGAAGTCGGAAGTTTACATACACTCAGGTTGGAGTGATTAAAACTGATTTTTCAACCACTCCACTAATTTCTTGTTAACAAACTATAGTTTTGGCAAGTTGGTTAGGACATCTACTTTGTGCACGATACATGTAATCTTTCCAACAATTGTTTACAGACAGATTATTTCACTTATAAATCACTGTATCACAAGTCCAGTGGGTCAGAAGTTTACATACACTAAGTTGACTATGCCTTTAAACAGCTTGGAAAATTCCAGAAGATTATGTCATGGATTTAGAAGCTTCTGATAGGCTAATTGACATAATTTGAGTCAATTGGAGGTGTACCTGTGGATGTATTTCAAGGCCTACCTTCAAACTCAGTGCCTATTTGCTTGACATCATAGGAAAATCAAAAGAAATCAGCCAAGACCTCCGCAAGTCTGGTTCATCCTTTGGAGCAATTTCCAAACGCCTGAAGGTACCACGTTCATCTGTACAAACAATAGTATGCCACTATAAACACCATGGGACCACGCAGCCGTCATACCGCTCAGGAAGGAGACGCGTTCTGTCTCCTAGAGATGAACGTACTTTGGTGCGAAAAGTGCAAATTAAACCCAGAACAGCAAAGGACCTTGTGAAGATGCTGGAGGAAACAGGTACACAAGTATCTATATTCACAGTAAAACAAGTCCTATATCGACATAACCTGAAAGTCCTCTCAACAAGGAAGAAGCCACTGCTCCAAAACCGCCATAAAAAAGCCAGACTACGGTTTGCAAGTGCACATGGGGACAAAGATCATACTTTTTGGAGAAATGTCCTCTGGTCTGATGAAACAAACATATTACTGTTTGGCCAAAATGACCATTGTTATGTTTGGAGGAAAAAGGGGGAGAATTGCACACCATCCCAACCGTGAAGCACGGGGATGGCAGCATCATGTTGTGGGGGTGCTTTGCGCAGGAGGGACTGGTGCACTTCAAAAAATAGATGGCATTATGAGGAGGGAAATTATGTGGATGGAAAATTATGTGGATATATTGAAGCAACATCTCAAGACATCAGTCAGGAAGTTAAAGCTTGGTCGCAAATGGGTCTTCCAAATGGACAATGACCCCAAGCATACTTCCAAAGTTGTGGCAAAATGGCTTAAGGACAACAAAGTCAAGGTAGTGGAGTGGCCATCACAAAGCCCTGACCTCCATCCTATCGAAAATTTGTGGGCAGAACTGAAAAAGCGTGTGCGGGCAACGAGGCCTACACCAGCTCTGTCAGGAGGAATGGGCCAAAATTCACCCAACTTATTGTGGGAAGCTTGTGGAAGGCTACCCGAAACATTTGACCCAAGTTAAACTATCTAAAGGCAATGCTACAAAATACTAGTTAAGTGTATATAAACTTCTGACCCACTGGGAATGTGATGAAAGAAATAAAAGCTGAAATAAATCATTCTCTCTACTATTATTCTGACATTTCACATTCTAAAATAAAGTGGTGATCCTGACTGACCTGGGATTTTTACTAGGATTAAATGTCAGGAATTGTGGAAAAACTGAGTTGAAATGTATTTGGCCAAGTTGTAAACTTCTGACTTCAACTGTAGATGTGTTTTAGCCTATTTTATAATTACATACATTTTATATAATCTATGTTTCCTCAAATCAATGCTGATGGCAATGACAAGAATTCCATCCACTTTGTGCGAAGCTACTGCCTGTCCTATCCACTCATAACACATGACTGGGGACCTGCATTGTAGTGGGGACAGGGGGTTTGTTGTGTGTTTAAACAACGGGATGACAGTAAATACTGCGAAAGTATTGTACTGCACTACACATCGTGAATAGTGTGTCCATATGGCTCTGGTAAAAGTAGTGCATTATATAGGGAATAGGATGCCATTGGGCTCTGGTCAAAGTAGTGCACTATATAGGAAAGAGGGTGACATTTGGGACAAAACTTCAGTCAATACGGGTCTCTTTGGGCATGCCTGGGTCCCTCTGCACTGCCAGGCAAACAGAGAGAGGAGGGTGTGCTAATGTTGCAAATCAACACTGTATATTGCCAGTGCTGAAATGACTGGGTCGTTGGGTTAGCCTAGTTAGCGAGAGGCTAGCAAGGCTAGTGGGCAGGGATGAGGTTGAGTTTAACACCTTGCGCTGGTGTGCTTTTGTTATGTTATGCCTGCTTCGCTTGATGCCACTGTGGCAAAACAAGGGCTTGGGATTTTAATGTTTAAACAATTCAGTCATATAGCAACCGTTGTCTGTAGCAATAAGGTATGGATGAGGATACATCCTAGGTCGGACCTAGTGTTTCCTAGTTTGTTCATTATAATCTACACCGAAAGTATGGGAATGGGGTATTTCTCAGATTTAGCAACAGAACTAATTAACGAATAGATATCTTGGACACTTGGAGCAATAGATAAAGAAAATGAAATGGGAAATAAACGTAGACCTTGGGGGGTGTTGAATGTGGCTCAAAAGAATGAATAAATATACGTCATAGGATACATTTTTTCAGCTGCAAATAGTAGCAGTGGGGACGGCTGTCCAAGCACAACAAAGAGTCTCGCTAATCTGGTGGGAGCAAGGAGCCAAACAGCAGAGTTCTAAACATTTCCCCTTGGGTCTGACCCTCTCTCTTATTCAGTCTCGGCTCGGCTGATGGGAAGAGAGCTGCTCATGGTCGTCGCCTGTCTGTTCCTTTGGCTTCCTCTGCATTTAAAAGGCCCCTCTCCGCTTTGTACAGAGAGCTTTTACACTTGTACGGCTTTTTATCATAACTTTATATGGCTTTGCTTCTTCTTGGGGGCTTCCGGTGACATAATCCAGACAATGTTAGGTAAAGATTACAGATATTTTGTTGATTTTGTCATACGATGCTTTTCCAAATGCTTTTTCCACATTACTCTTATAACTGTCGGATTGTGATTTGGAGTCGGTGTCTTTTGCACCCATGTGTACTCGAAAACGAGGTGGTTGGTTATAGCAGCTCCAAACACGAGATTTATCAATTGTCTTTACATTGGCTTATGTTTATGAATCCTTTTCTTCGAAACCAGGAAGTGAGAGAAAAACTCACTGTGTCCCAAACTCCAGCGATGGCGGCTGGAAGCGCAGCGGCCTTCCATTCTCCGGCACGTAGAACGAGGAGCTGGCGAAAGAAAGACAAAAAGAGAAGAACACATTTATATACACGTACGCCTATCACCTCAATGAGTTCCAATGGGACCTTATCATTCGAAACAAGTGAGCGCTTGGGCGACTTGGCAAATGTTGACTCTCCTGCATAAAAATGCAGCCAGAGTGGTGGCGAAATGTAGACTAATCTGTGAGACACTTGAGCGTGCTACTCATAAAAAAAAAGATTTGCAACGAATAAAAAAGTGCATAACGTTTAAGAAAGTTTTCCGATGCCGTAATGAACATGCCCCTGCATTGCACTACAGGTGAGCGTCGGTGCACGCGGCAAAAACAACGAAGACAATCGCCAGTGGCACCGTTACAACAGAAAGTGGTAGTTTCTAATTCTGAGCTCAATAAGAATAGCTCTCGGACATCAGACATCACACACATCTACTTCAGTTTCATATCTGAAACTCTAAACTATCAGAGTTCTGAATCAAATGTTGTGAAGGAGACTTCAATGTTGTAAAATTGGCGGGTGTATAGTATATTCGTTATGCATCTTATTTATCAAACGTAAATCGATTGTTACATATATCATATTTGATGATATCGTATTGATGTCGGAATATTATTTTTCCGCTGGTTTGCTGTCCCTGCACAAAAACACCATTATTTTTCCTTCATAGCTTGTTCCAAATATCTTTCATGTGATTGTTACGCAACAGGACAGTTAACACGCGCTACCTGCTAATTATCTATAGGCTGTTTCAACTTGTCAATTTCCAATGATTTTCTAACAGTTTGAATTGAAGTGTATTCTGCCTTCTCATTCATTCACACAGAAGTAGTCCATTTCAGTGTTTCGGACTATTTATGTTTAAGACTTTCCTTAGCTGGACAAACTAACCTCTTCGAGGACAGCCCTACTCCATTTCTTCCGCACATCAAGTATGAGGACATTTGAGCAGTCTTGAAAGAACTGGCACATTTTCTGACTGGCGCTCGCATTGTTGTATTCATTACAAATAATAACTTTGGACATGTGTACGTTGCTATCAAAGTAAGTGCCTTATTTTCTGTATGCCGTGTTGTTGTTTCTACTGTAGCATACAGTATGTATGTATGTATGTATGTATGTATGTATGTATGTATGTATGTATGTATGTATGTATGTATGTATGTATGGAGTAGGGTTGCAAAAGTCTGAAAATTTCTGATACATTTCTGGAATTTGTCCATACATTTTGGGAATTTTGCTTAAACTCATCTAAAAAGTTAGCTTTATAACAGTGAACCTTTTTGTGGGATACACAAGGCAATTCTAGGTCTTGTGGAATATTTTGGTTAAACTATCCTCAATTCAATGGAAATGCAACCCTCTGCATACACAGTGCATTCTACCATCATGTGTGCAGTGCACTCTTCCATCACACACACAGCAGATTCTCAAGATCCTAACCCTAAACCTAACCTTGGACCACAGAAGGTATTTGCACTGGTGACAGACAATGCTGTGAACATGAAGGCTGCTTGGTCTAAAGTGGAGGAGTCCTACCCTCACATCACACCCATTGTTTGTGCTGCTTGTGCATTGAATCTGCTCCTCCAGGACATCATGGCACTGAAAACAATGGATGCACTCTACAAGAGAGCCAAGGAAATGGTTAGGTATGTGAAAGGTCATCAAGTTATAGCAGCAATCGATCTCACCAAGCAAAGTGAGAAGAATAAGAGCACCACATTGAAGCTGCCCAGCAACACCAGTTGGGGAGGTGTTGTCATCAAGTTTGATAGTCTCCTGGAGGTGAAGGAGTCTCTCCAAAAAATGGCCATATCACAGTCTGCCGATATGGACAGCCCCATCAAGAGGATCCTCCTGGATGATGTATTTTGGGAGAGAGCGGTAAAGCAGCCTGAAACTCCTGAAACCTATAGCAGTAGCCATCACACGGATTGAGGGAGACAATGCCATCCACTCGGATGTTCAGACGCTGCTTGCAGATGTAAGAGAAGAAATCCGTACTGTCCTGCCCACTTCACTGTTGCTCCAAGCAGAGGAAACTGCAGTTCTGAAATACATCAAAAAGCGTGAAGACTTCTGCCTGAAACCCATACACGCCGCAGCATATGCTGGCAAGAGCATCCTGTCTGGTGCAGAGATCAACAAGGCACATGGTGTCATCACTACCGTGTCTCGCCACCTTGGCCTGGATGAGGACAAGGTTCTTGGCAGTCTGGCGAAGTACACTTCCAAGCAAGGGCTTTGGGATGGAGATGCAATATGGCAGTCGTGCCAACATATCTCATCAGCCACCTGGTGGAAGGGACTTTGTGGATCTGAGGCTCTTTCCCCTGTTGCCTCCATCATCCTCCAAATCCCACCAACATCAGCCGCCTCAGAGCACAACTGCTCTTTGTTTGGGAACACACACACCAAAGCACGCAACTGGCTGACCAATAGAAGGGTTGAAAAATTGGTGGCCATCTGGGCATATTTGAGGCTTTTTGAGCCTGACAACGAGCCATCCTCAACCAGGTTGGAAAGTGACAGTGAAGATGAGGCCTCAGAGTCTGATGTTCAGGACGTGGACATTGAGGAGGTCCAGGGAGAAGACATGGAAGCCTGAGAGGAAGACAGTCTAGAAACTAAAGCTTTAGTTATCATTTTATGTTGAAAACGTTTTTGGGAGATGCAATGGATCATTCGATATTCTCATTTGTTGTTCAGTGAAATCATCCCATGTGAAGAGTCAACTCATTTAATTTAAGTTAAATTCGTAACTAAATTGTTTTATTTATTCATTAGGATTTAATCATTTGCAATTATGTCTACTTATAAGGTAAAAGGTGTATGTTTCGGTCTCCATATGATGTGGTAAATATATCCATTGCAAAAGACATCTACATTTAAATGGTATTAATATTAACTTGCATATATTGCTGTTAATTCCCATATATTCCCACGGAAAGTTTCCACCTCTGAATATTCCCCAAAATGTGCAACCCTAGTATGGAGCATAATGTATGTAGTTTTATTCACATTTTCAAGTACTGGTGACAAGTAATGCATTCCGATTATTGCATAGATTGTAATGGAAACCTAGGATAATAGTATAATAGTAGTTATAATAGTTTTGGGGTATTTTGTTGTACTGATTATAATGAGCTAATGCTAAGCTATTTGTCAGCTATGTGTGGCGCCATGTTTGTTTCCATTATAGAATGCATTCTGGGTGTCACGTAAACATCTGTCAGAGCAAAGATGTTATAATGAGGTGAAGGAATCATTCACTAATCTTCGAGTAAACTTCCAGAAGTGAATGATCATTGACCCCCCCCTCCCCTTGAACATGCATACAACAAACGGACCAAATTCATAGTCTCCTTTTATTATCTTTGGTTGACGCGAAAAAAACAAAAATGGCGGCGCGCACAAACTACCCATCGCCGGATTACTTTTGATTTTTTGAAAGTGTTTTACTCAATTATTTCGATCAACGTTGAGCTCACCTGTGATGTGATGAACTATAAATAGTAATTGCTATTAGCTAATTCATATTGTGGTTTCTGTCAGCCAAAAGTTCTCCAAATATGACCGCTTGTATTACGTCAATCTTTTCTTAGTAAACGCTAGGACTAATGTAGCCTACATTTTCCGGTTTGGATGATTGTGTATACTGTGCTATTTCTGTGAGTGTCTGAACATTGCATCCAAAAATAAACTGGTCACATTCAGGACATAGTCCTTACAAAGTTGTGTGCAAAATGTTTCCGTGAAAAAAACTGTGGCTAAATCAAATGCTGACTGTTACGTTCTAAATAAACATTCTAATCACACTGGTTTAAGCATATGCTGTAGAATGATCAAACCCTTTTTTTTGGTACGTGTGAAAAGGTTAAATAGGGAGCTCATTTGTTTTCAGCAATTTTATCTGATCAAAACTTGTTTTCTTACGTGCTCTCGTTTCTCTGAAGCAGTGATCAATATTGTTTGGAACATTGAATCACAATACAATCTAAATATCAACTTGCAATACATACAGAATCATGAGAAACACGAGCATCGCAATACAGGTCCCTGGCAATTCCCAGCCCTACTGGGAAACCTAATGGGTGCACACACCTGATTCCACTAATCACATGGCTTGATGATGAGTTGATAAGTGGGATCAGGTAGGTTAGTGTGGTGTGCTATTGCCAGGGCAAAACCAAAACTGTGCATTGCGCACCCAGTTGGGTCACCAGGACCAGTATTGAGAAACACTGGGCCCTGGGCTATAAGTGAGTGGGCTGGAACACTGACAATTCCATGTACATCAGTTAGGGTAGTCTGTCTGAGACCATGGCAACATCCACCAGATCTAGGATCAGCTTTCCATCCCCTAATCCTAGCCTTAACCATTTGTGGGGAAAATGCTTAACTGACCCAAGATCAGAGTTTAGGGCACATTCACCCTACTCCTTCTACCTGAGACTGTGAGTGGGTTACATTGTCTTGTCACCTGCGTCAGACGGTCAGATTTGCGCTCTAAAAGCGGATTTGTTGCACAAATAGAGACGAGTGGTTATGGTTAAAAAGAAGCCGATATGAGATAGAGGTAGCATTTTAAAAAAGAAACCCACACACAGCCTACAACATATTGTAATGGGAACTTGTTTAGTAAACATGCACACACACCCTATCCCTTACTCTCTCACATCCACTCTCACCAAAAATCAACAAGTGAACATGTGCTTTCTCTCTCAATGACACACTATATGACAGCTAGTATGAGGTCATTTCTGCCACCCTGCTGCGACCAGTGTGTTGTTTGTGGTGGCCGTGTGTGTGTGTCACGTCCAATCCTAATGAGCACTATGAAGGAGGGCTGCACAGCAGGGAGCCGGCAGCTGTAGTGTGTGAGGAGGAGAACCTGATCTGGCCCCGTTGACAGAGGGCCGACACAGCTGTTCAGTGAGTTGACAGCAGAGACAGAGATGGAACCCTAACTAGCTTTAACAATATAGGTGTAGATTGAGGGGTTCACAATGATACATGAAGTTGGCATGCTCAAGTATGCTGAAGTCAGAAAAGGGAGCTCTGGGTTTTAAGTGTGTCATCAACATCAACGCCAATCATCATCCAATAAAAACAGACCCAAGTATACATCAACTCCCACTAACATCACCAGAACACACATGGAAACTCAAACGCAACACATGGGCTGAAAGACTACCCTACACACATACCCCTCCCTGGGTGATAAGAATCAAATCAACACATTGAAGAAGCCACGTTTTCACACTTCTTGACGGATAACATGCTGGCTGGCGAGGGTAAGCTGGAAGCTGGCGAGGTCTCTCCATCAGTTCCAGATTGTCAGTTTCCTGTCCAAGCTTTCAACAGCTGGGATCCCGCCTCACATACTCAGGGAGGTGTGGGAGAGAGAGTTGAAAGAGGCACAGTGGATGGCTACTACTGGGGACTTACTGGATTGTACAGTGTGTACAGATGTAGCGAATGTTATGGACTGCAGAATGTTTGTATGTCTTTTTTGGTGGTGCCTGTTGAGGTGACTCATATCATAAAGCAGACTCGAAACACTGCTTGCTGTCCTTTCAGTTCTGGTGTCCTACACTGTCCCTCACTGAGTAACAGGCTACACTGGGCCCAACTTCCTGTAGGGATGAGCAATATATCGTGTGGTGTCATGTGTCATATTTGGAATAGGTATTTTGTTTACTTTCTGAATTGACTGGAATTGAAATGGTACTGACCCCAACCCTGCTAATGATGGAAGCCAACAGTATAGGCTCCTAATGAGATATAATGGATTCGAGTGGAAGCTATATAAACTCAACGTGTCCAATAGAATCCAATCTATCGCACTTCATATCATTATCATGATAAACATTTGAATTATTATAATATGCATCTTCTGCCATAAAACCCTTGTCCTACTCCAGACTCATGTTCAAAAAGACTTGCATATGTTAAAATGTCTTATTCTTCAATGGTCTGACACACACGCTAACACACACACCATTTTCCAAGAAAAAAAAAGGACACTGAACATATACCATCCCTGAAGCACGCTATCCCACCTGCACAGGTTCTGAATTTAGTTCAAACAGACTCTTTGCGGGTGGTTACGAGTTGAGAGGCATTGTACACTGGCAGCTTCCCCCAGTCATTAACGGAGAGAATAAAATAGGCCATGAATATATTCAGGCTAGGGGTGGTTATTCACATTATTAACAGCTTCTCATACCAGTCACCGCCAGCCAACTGCTGCCGCCGCTTATAGCATCCTAGGGATCTGCATCGCTGGCCTGCAATGCGGTGTGCTGTGTAGAGGTATAAAAGGACAACGGGAAAGGAAGGGAGGAGGGAGAGGTGAAGGGGAGAAAGTGCATGCTGTGGTCACAGGGCATTAAGTACATGAAGGGCTTGGAAAAAGAGAGGCTGTTTGCAGTGGATGTCGGACACTGCTGGCATGTGCCTTGTGACAATTGTCTAAAAGCATTTGGAAGGACAAGCCTATGAAATACACAGGCCGAATCAGTTCACACACAAACACCACTGATTTATAAACACAAACAAGATGGCTGATCTGAGGTAGATAATTACTATTAGCCAATAGCGGGCTTTTGTCTGTACATTTTTGTTGAAAGGCCAATAAATAAAACTGCCACTGGCCAATTGTCCAGGAGAAGAATAAAAAAATCCATTACGAAATAATGCTTTATAGCCAATTAATGAATGGAAATATCAGTCTACGGAAATATATTTGACTGGTCATTCTTATCGGTCTATAGATGAATTAGTATCATTTATTGGAATTAAATTGGTGCGTGTGTACAGTATATTCATTATGTAAGCTGTCTTATCACACGCATAGATACAGAGCCTTTGAGTGGAAAATCTGTCAGATTGCGCAATAGCGCAAGGCCGGCACATTTCTGAAATGTCCTGTAAATTAAAATGTTGGCGGTCAAATGTCTGGCGCCACATTTCCCTAAACAAAGCCCTGCTCCAAGGTGAGACAGGCGATGTCTTATGCGAGCTACATTCCTCCAAAAAAAAACACTGACTGATGAGTACCCAGTGAGTTAGGAGGCTTGCCACAGCCAGTGTCAAAAATATATAGCCTAGCACAGCCCAAGGCCATTCACTTTGCCAGCCTGATCCTGGAGATGAAATCAAAATGATGAAATCTACATACTGCCCTAAAGTTAACCTACTCACAACTAGCTTGCGGCATTAACGGCTACATTGACATCAAGCCACATGTAGACTATGGATGTACAACAAGGTACAAGCCAATGCTCGAAAACAACACAACCAGGACAACTAACAACCAACACAACCAGGATTTGCAAGTTTTTGGTATGACAAAATAGGCTACATTGTTAATAACCCTTCAAGGTGGTCTTTAACATGTCCAGAGTGTGATCTAATCAGGATCTCATGTTGAAGCTTTATGAGAATTGAGAACATAATGTGCAATCGACATGACACAGATGTACCTAGGCTACATGTATGAAAGAGGAAACAGAGAGTGGCTTGTGGCTTCCAACCCTTGTGATATAGGCTTATAGATAGATGGCTGCTATAGGGTAGTGTCTGACAAGTACAGTCTTTGCTGAGACATGTTTTACAAAGCAGTAAAAATTGTTGCAGAATTTGCATGGAGTTGAAGGTTACAACAATGAATCTGTCATCCGGCGTAACAAGAAAGTTCAGCCATCTCCATTTTCACATAATCTGCTATTTGACTAGAGGTAAAAATCTGTCGTTCTGCCCCTGAACAAGGCAGTTAACCCACCGTTCGTTCCTAGGCCGTCAATGAAAATAAAAATGTGTTCTTAACTGACTTGCCTAGTTAAATATGTTAAAAAAAATAATAATAATTGGCCAAATCGGTGTCCAAAAATACAGATTTCCGATTGTTATGAAAACTTGAAATCGTCCCTAATTAAAATCGGCCATTCCAATTATATCGGTCGACCTCTAATCTACACGTTCACATGGACAGTGTGAAGCTGTTGCTCAATATAAAATATAAACGCAACATTCAATAATTTCATTGATTTTACTGAGTTACAGTTCATATGAGGAAATCAGTCAATTGAAATTAATTCATTTGGCCCTAATCTATGGATTTCACATTACTGGGAATACACATATGCATCTGTTGGTCACAGACACCTTCAAAAGAAAATGGGCCTCAGGATCTCGTCACGGTATTTTGTGTATTCAAATTGCCATCGATAAAATACAATTGTGTTCATTGTCCGTAGCTTATGCCTGCCCATATCATAATCCCACCGCCACTATGGGGCACTTTGTTCAATGTTGACATCAGCAAACCGCTCTGCGATGTGACGCCATACATGTAGTCTGCGGTTGTGAAGCATGGTTGGACATACTGCCAAATTCTCTAAAACAACGTTGGAGGTGGCTTATGGTAAAGAAATTAACATTAAATTCTCTGGCAACATCTCTGGAGTCAGTATGACAATTGCACGCTCCCTTAAAACTTGACTCATCTGTGGCATTGTGTTGTCTGACAAAACTGTACTTTTTAGACTGGCCTTTTATTACCCCAGCACAAGGTGCACCTTTGTAATGATCATGATGTTTAATCAGCTTCTTGATATGCCACATCAGGTGGATGGATCATTTCGGCAAAGGAGAAATGCTCACTAACAGGGATGTAAACAAGTTTGTGCATAACATTTGACAAAACGCTTTGTGTGTGTATAGAACATTTCTGTGATATTTTATTTCAACTCATGAAACATGTAACTAAACACTTTACATGTAGCATTTATATTTTTGTTTAGTGTAATAACTTCAGTCAACTAAAATCTCCCTGTGTCACAAAAACAGTAATGAGCCTAAAAAAGCATCTCCCTGAGAGAGAGAGATGGTTTCAACAGGTTGGGGTTCATTTGAATATTGCGGGGCCCACTGTTTCGCTCTGCCCTCCCGGCCCAAACAGATTTTGTCACAGCGCAGACTGTTGACGGGGAACAGACTTTACATAAAGGACGGTCTCTTCGGACATGGGTTGTATTCATTAGGGCAAGCAACAGAAAACGACATTGACCGTTTCATGTTGGACAAGCCCAGGAAGTACCTCCCCGTTTTAGTCCGTTTCTCATGTTTGGTGCCTAATGAACACGACCATGCTAATTATGTTCTGACACTGATGAACTCAGATAAACTCTGAACCCTGTTCAGTGTTTAATGTCCCGAACCGTGTGGTGCATTATAAGAATAAACTGAAACAATGCATCAGTTGGTTTCCTCTACAGCCAGAGATGTACCCAGCCAAACACATTCACAAAATGTCCAGATTGAGATCATTTAGTTGCATTTTGCAACCTTTGGACTTCGTTTTGCAAGTTAACATTTTTATTGGTTGCACTGGTGTGAGCTGCACATTCTATCTGATCACCTCAATCATCCTAATGTTTGGGCAGATGAAACCATGATTTGTTAAACAGTAAAGTGCATCAATCATCCTTCCTGTAACAAAAGTGTCTACCCTGCCGCCTGCCTGTTTCACTTGGGCCGGCTGCTGTAATGAGCGAGCCTCACAATCTCATGTGCCCCTCGTGATTGTATAACATTTCAAAATGCAATTGCGGGTATTAAAGATATCAGCTTTCTGTAGATATACATTTTATTTCTCAATGATCATTGAGCTCAAAGCACACTGTTTTATAATCCTGATATCTGATATGGCTTTGAAATACGGAGCGCCAAATTCCACATCGGCCATCGCGAGTGCACTTGGCCACATTGCAGTTATTTTTTTAGGACATTACATTTACTGTGAGATTAATACATAGGCCTAAATATAATATTAGTGCACATAAAGATAAAGGCAAGTTAATATCGAATGAACAAAACAAATCTGAACACTTTGACAGGAAAATATAACAAAAAAAAGCCCAATTGTCAACCCAAAAATAAATCACAATCACTGCATTAGGTTGCATATCAAAATATTTTGAATCAGAAAAAGTCTGAGGCCAAAACAGTGTCCTAAACACCTGCTCAATTTAATATCTGCCAAAATTACACTACGCAAGTACACATCCAGTAACGTCTGATGATAGCCAAGGGGAAAAAAGGCTATAGCAAAACTCGCATACACCCCTTCAAACAAACTGAGTTGAAGATGTTTGTGGTCGTACAGCAGAACCAACTCTCATACAAAGACAAGAGAGTGAAACTCCGAGATAAAAATTCGACACGGTGGCAGTTGGCTAATTCCGTTGGCGACCGTTTTGTATCCAACTCTCTAATCTGTGCGAGCGCAATGATTGGGTGTCTGTTTCACGGCCTGTAGGGGAGAGGAGAGCTCTGGCATTAGCGCTGTGTGCTAGCTAATTAAAAGAAGAGGTGAGAAAGAGAAGAAAAAGAGAGCTTCTAAATATAGCTCAGGCGAATCAAAGCTATCATAACCCTGCATTACAATATGAAAGCCTGGCTAGAGCACAAGTTTTTTTTTAGCTTCCCGCCTGTTCTCACCAATACAATGTGTTATTATAGTGAGACAAAGCTTTTTTTCCCCACCGCTGTAGGAGATGAGAGGTTGTAGAATAAAAGGTGGGGGACGATGTAATTATATCCTAGTAACCCCTATTGTTCTACGTGAAGTGGATATTGAGGTTGAATAGCAATGAATAGCCGTAATTGGCCACTGACAACAAACAGCAATGATTTTTTTATTTCAATAATGTTGACACTTCAGCATAGATTGAGCAGGTAAAACTACCTGCAGAACAAATTAAATAATTTTATACCCTTACCTTTAACCCTTAAAATCTCAATTTGTACTGAGATTTTAAGGGTTAACCGCTGGCTAGTGGGTCTAAATATCGCACAGACGGTCTGCTGGTGGTGGGTCTATTTGCGTCATGGTGAGTAATTGGAGGCTTGGCTGGCTCTGGGGACGCTGGAGAGGAGCAGAGACGAGAGTGGGTGCAGGAACCGTAGGAGGTGCGAAAATTAGCACTCCCCCACCCCTCATCTGCCAGCTTTGCACTGGGTCATCCCTGATGGGGAGCGAGAGAGACGAGCGGGCATACATAGAGAAAGGGAGACTTGCAAGCAAAGCCACACACACACACACATACCCTAAAAAGGGCTTGATACAGCTCTAAATACATCTAGGCCTATCGGTTTAGATAGCACTTTAGCATAATGGACTCATAGCAACAGCTGCTATACAGAGAAAGCCATTAGATCATTTCTGAGCCGTAGTGACTATTATCATGCTAAAACAAAAATAGCGATGTCTACCTGCCCAAACGCTCAAAAGTACCACACATGCAAGGGTGAGGCTAGCTGACATTGAGGTTAGTAGTCATATCAATACAGGTTTAGGCCTATAGCACAACGCTCCACTGGTTTCAGAGTAAAACAGATTATGTTGAATGTGATGGTTTTGCCAGGGGTATGAAGGGTAGAAAGTAGTGCAGAGGAAAATCGATAGTTACATATCGGGATATTATTTTTTGACGAGAAATCATATTGCAGGTGTCTCCAAACTTTTCTAGCATGAGAGCTTTTTTTTAATTTATTTTTAAGTTAAACTTGTGAATTTTTTTTGTCAGTTAAATTTAATCATGTTCTCAGTTTTGTATTTAAAACTTTTAAAAAATACAATTGTTCATAGACAAACAAAATTTGATGTTCTGTCAATGCTTAAATCCCATCAGAATATATACATTTTCTTTGGAGGGTGGAGAATAACAATGTCGATTTTTTTTTTCATGATTCCCCTGGCATACATAGCGAGTGAGGAAAGTGCTGTCTAATGTGCCGGTCGTAACGTGTACGCTGGGAGTTGGGAAGCAAGTACAGAGAGTGAAAATGTAATAATAAATAAAACATGGAAAGAAACACTGGGGGCTGCGGGAGCCTGACGAGCTCGCTGACGCACCCTTGGTAGACTCGGCAACGAATGCTTGACGTGACAACGGGGTATAGTAAACCTGACGAGCCAGCGGAGGCATCCCCTGTTAATCCGGGAGTGGCACCCGGACCCGATGTCACATACACTAACAAAACAACAAAAATAACTCAGATGCTTCCCTTTGGTGAGGCGTTAGTCGAGAAGCAGCTGAAACGTTTAATAAAAACAACAAACAAACACAGGATCAATAACACCTAGGGAAAGAACCAAAGGGATTGACATATATAGGGAAGGTAATCAGGCAGGTGATTGAGTCCAGGTGAGTCTGATGATGCGCGTAACGATGGTCACATGTGTGCGTAAAAATGAGTAAGTAGCCTGACGACCTCGAGCTCCGGAGAGGGAGTATACGTGACACTGGTGATGGGTCTGTTACAAATTATATACTTACTCATGATATACTTCCGCCAGGTAAACCTATTATGCAGTTAACATTTAATTGATAAGGTTTTGACGAAAGTATTTCTGTCAACCCAAAATACTTATCACACCAACTGGCTACTTATGGAGTGCTAAACAAATGCGCGCATCACACAGACGGGCAATATAGCTGAAAAGTAATTGGCAGACATTTGTGTAAGGTTGGACTTTTAAGCCAATAGTGGCTAACAGGCGTGGGATAATGTCAATGTTGAGTTGATTAGATGGTAGCTGGGAGTTTACGGTGTCTGATACTTGTGAGATTTGTTTGACAGTTTGTGGTGGAATGCATAAAAATTGCATGCACTTTCAGAATTGTTTGGCGAGTTACTGGTAGCTCGTGATCAATCTGTTGGAGACTCCTGTCATATCGTATCGTTTTGACAATATCGCAATATTATTTTTGGTGAAAGGTCAACGAGGTTCTCAACTGAGGAAAAGGCTGTGGCAGGGCCATCAGCGTTTGGACGCTTGACTCTGCAATGGTGGCTGACAGCTAATATGTGATTCTGAAAAGGAGTAGGGACAGATCAAACTCGGGCATTGTTGATCGCCTTACACTTTTTCGTCTGAAAGGAGGGAGCCAAATCGCCCCTCTTTCTTTGAACTACCAGTATCTCAATCCACTATCCATCTGTCAACAAAAAACTAGTAATTGAGATGGGGTTAGTCAACATTGAAGCAAAAGGTTTTGTTTATGTAATAGGCTACTTGATACAAATTACAAGCAAATGTGTTTATGGCTATGAATGTAGGCTATTAAGTTATAAAGAGGAGCAATGCAAATCTAACTTTCCCTAAAGAACGTGTAAACTGGTTTACAATGGTCGAATATGAGACAAGCGAAAGCGAACCTTTCAGGATGACGACACGCGCTCCCTCACTCTCAGAGAAACAGTCAGGTGGCTTTATATAGGTCTACTGTTTGTTGAAGGAGGAGAACTCAGAGCTGCCCTTGCACAAGGCTGTGTTTATTTTCAATAAAAAGCCACAGCCCCTGGCAAAATTCCCCTTCTCAGCAAGCATGCTGTGTGCCCCAGACCATGTTTTGTCCACAGACACAGTGCAGAAATAAGTTGTTTGGTTGTCATTTGATCCCTGGATCTACCATGAATAAAGCAAACATGAGCGGTGCCCTTATTTGAACCAGTTAACCTGACAAACATGCTTCAAGAGAAAGAGGTGAGGACCAGCTGAGAAAATTGGTCAGCTGTTCATAAGACACCCCACCTTGTGTAGAGATGCTGTAGAGTGTATAACAGAGACAGGTTTCCCTGATCACATGACCTGATCAGGAAGAACTGAAGAGGGAAAAACTCCAGGCCCTATTGATAAGACATCACTTGGGTTCAGAAAACTCCTGGCCCTCAGATGCTGACACGGCAAGATGCAACAGGTTGGTCAAGTTTGTCAATACCACCATTTAATAATAACCAAACTAGCTAACAAACAAATCTTCCTGGCAATTGCAATATGCGCAATGCAGTAAAGATAGCTGAGACTATGCATTAAACATTTTTTTTAACCCAGAACCTAAAAGATGGATGTGGGTTAGGGCTGACCCCATTTAGTTGACTGGTCGATTGTTTGGTCGATAGGCTGTTGGTCAACAGAGAGTTTAGTTGAGCAGTAGCAAAAAAAAAAAAAAAATCCTGATGTACAAGATACCTGTCTGATTCGAGCCTGTCTGAGTTGACTGATCCATTGTGGAAGCCGTGGGGGGATGGCACAGTCGATCACTCTGACGTGCTTCTGAAATTGTATAAGGTTATTATGTAAGAACAATGGTGCAAAATATTACTTTCTAACAAACGGCTTTCTCCTGCGTTGGATAGGGGTCGCTGTCGCGGTTCAAAAATGTATCCGCACGCCGTTGAATTGGGTGGCAGGCATATTCAATGCCCCTACCAGATAGTCTTACTAGAGGGCTACCACTACTGCAGGTTTTCATCAAGGATCTCTCTACTTTGCTCTGTTCATCTTTGCCTCGATCTTGACTAGTGTCCCAGTTCCTGCCGCTGAAAAACATGCTCACAGCATGATGCTGCCACCACCATGCTTAACTGTAGGGATGAAGCCATGTTTCCTCTAGACGTGACGCTTGGCATTCAGGCCAAAGAGTTCAATCTTGGTTTCATCAGACCAGAGAATCTTGTTTCTCATGGTCAGATTCTTTAGGTGCCATTTGCCACTCTTGCATTGCGAGGGCTGTCATGTGCCTTTTACTGAGGAGTGGCTTCCGTCTGGCCACTCTACCATAGGCCTGACTGGTGGAGTGCTGCAGAGATGGTTGACCTTCTGGAAGGTAACTCTAGAGCTCTGTCAGAGTGACCATTGGGTTCTTGGTCACCTCCCTGACGAAGGCCCTTCTCCCCGATTGATCAGTTTGGCCAGGCGGCCAGCTCTAGGAAGAGTCTTGGTGGATCTAAACTTATTCCATTGAAGAATGATGGAAGCCACTGTGTTCTTGGGGACCTTCAATGCTGCAGACATTTTTTGGTACCATTCCCCAGATCTGTGCCTCGACCACAATCCTGTCTTGGAGCTCTACGGACAATTCCTTCGACCCCATGGCTTGGTTTTTGCTCTGACATGCACTGTCAACTGTGGGACCTTATATAGACAGGCGTGTGCCTTTCCAAATCATGTCCAATCAATTGAATTTACCACAGGTGGACTACAATTAAGTTTTAGAAACATTTCAAGGATGATCACCTGAGCTCAATTTCAAGTCTCATAGCAAAGAGCTATGTTAGACGCTGACAGTTATTTGAAATATAAATTTTCATCTAACTCTGAAATGTTAATGTAACTGATGATGGAATTTGCCATTTTAAATCAGGAACTCTTTGTTTAGAATGGGACGGTGACCTTTCCTCCATCCTTCTCCATTTGATTCATCCTTCATCACAAGGCCGCAAAAGACCAGGCAAGATGTCCGCATCCCAAGCTGAAAAGCATCTTGTGATATTCCAAAAGGTTATTCTTGGACCATGCTGCAGCCGTTATGATGAACTAATGAATTTTGTTTTTGACGTTTTCCGGCAGGAATCAGTATCCAGGATCACCTTGATGCGATTGACCAGAGCCGCCAAACATATCTTATTGCAGTCGGGACCAGGAAAAGCAGCATCCATGCTTACTTCATCATCCTGGACAAGCGAGCCTTACTTCATCATCCTGGACAAGCGAGCCCTGCACGTCAACGAGCGCTCTTGGTGCCTTCGATGAGCTTTTCAAGACTCACTTTGCTTTTGGTACTGCTTACAATACAATGCTGCGCAACATATACACCTTCAGACAACTGTATACAACCTAGACATTGGGAAGGTTAAGGTGACTCCAACGGTTGCTGAGCTCAAAGCTAGACTCCTGCATTAATGCAGATTAACTTATATGTTTTGTTTGCCATGCTAGTACCAACTTGCTCGTGAGGCATGGAATGTGCCCTTATAGAACTGACTAAAATGTGGTCAAGCAGATTGTTGTCATGTATTTTGTCAAATTTTCCTCTAGACTTAACTTGGATGCTAATACAGCTGTTGATAATCAGCCAAGTAATTGTGATTTTCCTTCAAATTGTAGTTGTAACCATGTACCAATATCTAACAAGAACACACGTGATGTGTGCATCTGCTATTGCACAGCTGCAGGTGTAGGTCAGACGACTGTAAATAGTTAATCTTCCATGGAAGAAGCAGTTCAAGAGCTACAGGGTCAAGCTAAAGCAACCCCTCTTACATGTAAACTCAGCAAAAAAAGAAATACCTTTTTCAGGACCCTGTCATTCAAAGATAATTAGTTAAAATCCAAATAACTTCACAGATCTTCATTGTAAATGGTTTAAACACTGTTTCCCATGCTTGTTCAATGAACCATAAACAATTAATGAACATGAACCTGTGGAGCGGTCGTTAAGACTAACAGCTTACAGGCGGTAGGTAATTAAGGTCACAGTAATAACTTAGGACTGGACTGGAAAAACACCAAAAGAAAGATGCCCAGGGTCCCTGCTCATCTGTGTGAACGGGCCTTAGGCATGCTGCAAGGAGACATGAGGACTGCAGATGTTGCCAGGGCCATAAATTGCAATGTCCGTACTGTGAGATGCCTAAGACAGCGCTACAGGGAAACAGGACGGACAGCTGATCGCCCTCGCAGTGGCAGACCATGTGTAACAACACCTGCACAGGATCGGTACATCTGAACATCACACCTGCAGAACAGGTACAAGATGGCAACAACAACTGCCTGAGTTACACCAGGAAAGCACAATCCCTCCATCAGTGCTCAGACTGTCCGCAATAGGCCGAGAGAGGCTGGACTGAGGGCTTATATGTAGGCTGTGTGTTTAAATCTAATACCAATGATTGCAATGTCTCGAGAATTGGAACGTAAGAGAATTGATCAGTTATGACTATTTGATTATAAGTTCCAGTAGTTTTGTTTCTTCTATTGTCAAATCTAACACCAATGACTTTGTTAACTGGTTGAAATGTTCCTAATTTTTGTATGAAATAAGCACTTTTCAAAACACAATTTCTTCATGAAGCAACTGAAGAGTTTTAAGAATGTCACTATAACCTTAGAAGAAACACCTAAATTACATGGCATATAATTGGGAAACTTTCAGCCAGGATAGACTATCTTTAGGTCCAAGAAAGATGTCAGGGCTCAATGACCTGAAAGAAGGTCATGAGATTGCTGCCAAGTTGAATGTCTCAGTGCACACAAATGTTTAGTCAGTTAAATGGGTTAAGCACCATGCCAGTATTTTACAAAATGAAGGATATTGTTCTTGGTTGGGTCAGCTCTTGAAACCTGATATTTTGAGGATAATTTGCATGCATTTAAAAGTTGTTTTGAAGCGAAGTCCACCATGCAAGGTATTTCATGTAAATGACATCATATGCCACAAACCTTTTGATTTGCTCATGTCAAATGGAGCAAGGGATTCTTTTGACTACATTCTACTGTCACTTGATAACAGTTTAAGCCAGGGCTGAGGCTTTTGGTCATAATAAACATTTGAATGTTGAAACAGCTTTGCTTGAGTTTGTTAAATTCCAAGTACTTTTACAAAATATAATTTCCATTTACATGGGGGAAGAGTAAATAAATGAACACTGAATAGAGTAAACACATTTTTACTCTAATTGGAGTCAACCTGAATCAACACTAGTGAGTGTCACTATAAGCACTCAGTGTTAAATTTGATCAACACCGGCCAGTGCAGTGTTAACTTTTTGCACTCAGTGTTAAATCAACACTAGAAATGTAACACTTTGATCAGTGTACTTTGTACTCTACACAGAGTGTGACCATATGTACTTGAAGACAGTGTTAAATGTAACACTTTCAAATTTACTGTGTAGATAAATATTCCTCGTGGCATATTCATGTTATAAGTGCCATAGGGAGGGAAACATGCATTCTGACAAGCAGTCAATGCACAACAATTCTTGCAATTGCGAAAACAGCCGTTTTAAATGGCTTTGTTAAAAAAGGGGAATGCCAGCTTTCCATTCCTACTTCCTACCATTCCTACTTTATTTATTTCTCAACCCATAAATATGCGTGAACTGCGCCATTTTAAACCCAGGTTTTTTAATAGAAGCATGGTTTAGCACTGCTCCACAATTCGCAGTGAGTGCATAGGGGAGAGTGGGGCTAAATGTAACACCGGTCAATTGTAGGGTGACTTGGGGTACAATTGCCTCTACCTTGAAATAATGTATTTTTAATGACTTGAATTGTGATGAGACAGATATTTTGGTTGAGCAAGAGTAGTGGACACCAGGGAAAGTGTTGCAGGAAAAGTTGTGATATGAAGCGGTTTCTGTGAGAAGTACAGGCTTTTTACCCCAGGTGGCGAGTTACCCTAACAGGTCTACATTATATTCAGTGTTTATGGGACATACAATTCATAGAGATGATAGCTAGTTAAAAGATAACATTTGAGATTTGGCTAATGATAAGCCCAATAGGGTCAATTCAGATAGGCAACCCCATGCTTCAGCCTATTTATAGCATATCTGATAATATGGACCATGTATAGGCTATATACTGTACATGGCCCAATATGTTTTACCAATGTGCCCAATAATTTTACCAATGTGTTATTGGGCTAATTTCTGGGAGGGGGAAATTCTATTTTAGATACCTTATTTTAATTCATTTTGGAGTAGAATATCCTTTACCAGAACTGATCTCCTCAGTCCTTCTACATACAAATTATAGGAGGGAACCCCCCCACTGCTACAAATCTTTCCAGAGGACACGCGTGATAGTTGTGTTGGATAAATAAGATGCATGATTAAAAAATTAAAAAGCGTCTGCTAAATGGCATATATATATATATATATATATATATATATATATATATATATATATATATATATGATGACTAACGAATATACACAGGCCAATTTAAATACTAAATTACGCAAATGTACCTATAGACCGATAAGCATGACGGTCAAATGTTCATCAATTAATGAAAAGCATCTTGCGATGGGATTTTTTTTCTCCTAGGCATTTTGGCCCGGCAACAGTTTTGTCTATGAGCTTTTCATTATAATTTTTGTGGCAAAACCCGGCAAGTGTTTGTTAACGCAAACCCTGACACACACACACAAACAACAAGGTCATTGGCCCCCGTTACGCTGCCCCTATCTCCAGCCTGTTCTTCAGGGAAGAGTGATGGCACCTTGTGTCAAGAGGTACAATAATCCAGGCCCTGGAGCCTCAGTCCTGGAGGGGATTCAACCAGCCCTACCTGTCCCCACTTTATCACTTCTCTGGGCTCAGACACACTTCCACACTGGGTCTAGAGGGACTGTGCCTGAGGAAATCAACGGTGCATCCAGTTAGCTCGTATTAGCTACTGATAGGGCGATTGTAGGAAGTCATTAATGGGCATTTTGCCAGTGGTGGAAAAAGTACTCAATTGTAATATTACAAATAAAGATACCTTAATAGAAAATGACTCAAGTAAAAGTGAAAGTCACCCAGTAAAATACTACTTGAGTAAAAGTCTAAAAGTATTTTGTTTTAAATATACTTCAGTATAAAAAGTAAATGGAATTGCTAAACATGTACTTAAGTATCAATAGTACAAATATAAACGATTTCAAATTCCTTACATTAAGTAAACCAGACAGCACAATTTATATATAT
The DNA here is from genome assembly GCF_023373465.1 of Oncorhynchus keta. Lineage (NCBI taxonomy): Eukaryota > Metazoa > Chordata > Actinopteri > Salmoniformes > Salmonidae > Oncorhynchus > Oncorhynchus keta. The sequence goes on along the minus strand of NC_068449.1, from coordinate 41,261,034 downwards.
ATATATATATATATATATATTTTTTTTTTTTTTTTACAAACTAAGCATTTGAATTTGTCCTTCAGATCAGAGGCAGTAGGGATGACCAGGGATGTTCTCTTGATAAGTGTGTGAATTGGACCATTTTCCTGTCAAAATGTAATGAGTACTTTTGGGTGTCAGGGAAAATGTATGGAGTAAAAAGTATATTATTTTCTTTAGGAATGTAGTGACATAAAAGTAAAGTACATATACCCCAAAAAACTACTTTAGTACTTTAAAGTATTTTTACTGAAGTACTTTACCCCACTGCATTTTGCTACCAATGCGCTGAGGCACTGTTTAGTATCAAATTCAATTTAGTGTTGTTGAATGTTAGCCCTGTCCAAGGAATCAACACCTTCCCAGTGTGTTTGTACTGGGGGACATTTTTAGCAACTGCCTAAGTTGTAGGCTAGATTAGCTACGTGTTAGACTGCTGCACCACTCAGGAGCTTTACCAGCTAAGGCACTGCTCTCAGTGCAACAGGCGTCACTGGTTCGAATCCAGGCTGTATCACATCCAGCCGTGATTGGGAGTCCCGTAGGGCGGCGCACAATTGGCCAAGCGTCGTTCAGGTTTGGCGGGGATAGGCAGTCATTGTAAAAAACAATTTGTTCTTAACTGACTTGCCTAGTTAAATAAAGTTTAAATAAAAATAAATCAAATGCCATACAAAACAATCATTCATTTTAGGGTGTTGAGAGCAAGCAACTGGAGTCACTTACAGTTCCACAGTGACAAGTTGAGTACACACAGGAGACTCAGGGCTCTGTTTCTTGACTGTCAGGGGGCTTTTAGAAGAAGCTAACACTGACCAGCAGTATGCAGCTTGCCAGCAGTGGCTGCCATGACAATCCCAGCTATATGTTAGATCAGAAAGAACTTTAGAAGAAGAATAGCAAAAGAAGTCCCAGTTCAGACTTGTTGTCAACTCTTGTAATGTCATTCTCTAGTCACTAGTGCGATGGCGAACCAGAAAACACAAAATAGGCCTATATTAACAGTATCAATGTGCTTGAATGTGGAATGTTAGTTAGGAGACTAGTCCATGTCCTCACTCCTTCAGTCATTGCCAAGCCAGTTCATTTTGTTATCTTAAAACAAAGCACCATGGTCAACACTTCAAATAAGCTATTGGCATCTATGCTTCCAGGCTTTCATGTAACAAGAACACATTTAACTGCCTTCAAGATGTATAACATATCAACGTTCTATTCGATAAGAAAGGAGACACTGCCCATTCTGGAGTGAAACAAAAAAGTATTGTCAGATGGACCTCTACTGCATTTTCTTTAAAGGAGTACTAAAATGTGTCTGGAATGCAGTACTGTGCCGCTCTTTCGCTCTCTCCCCACTCTCCTACTCGTGTTCACGCACCCACACTCATACCAACATAAACGCCACACCATATTGAAAAGACCCGAATAAGGGCCTCTTAGAACCCCCCCCTGAAACTCGAGTATCCAACACAACATATATGCTAGGCATAGCCTTCAGTACACAATGAATAAATGCACACAACATAGATACAATATAAATGCATCGGAATGTGTAGGCTATAGGCTACACATTACAGTGTATGTGAATGTGTGTGATAAGTCCAAATGATGCATGATTTAATGACATCTTATTCCACTCTGCACAACCACCCCCAATTTTCTGTCTTCTGCCCACTTTGGTTCTCTCATCTGAAAGATGCACACCTGTCATAGTCTGAGCTTCGATTAAACTGCTGCAGTGGTTTGTTTCCATAGTTCTAATTTACCTACATTTTAATATTCTGTTCTTAATTCTCGCTGAAAGTGGACTGTTCTCTCCACTCGTAGCAAATCCGTTCTGATGATGGCGGGATATTATTTCTCTGCAATTTTTCTCACCTATGATTGTTGTGTGTTGTGTGAGTGAAACAAATGAATAACATAACAAGGATGTTGGTTTCTGGTCACCAAGGGATATCAGATCTTACCTCTCTTCCAGTGGAAGACTGTCTTTGCTGCGCTCTTCCACCTACGTAGACAAGCAAACAAAGCAACTAAATTACAAAACAACTACATCAAGACATAGAAGGTTAAAGAATGTATATTTGTCTTGTATTTACAGTTTAGCCTAATCGTTTATATATTGAGTCATTGTATTACAGTGCAAATTTATATTTTAGTGCATTAGTAGTATTTCAGCATTTGATCATGAATAAACAATGGACAAATATAACTAATCAAGTGTGTTACATTTGGATTTATGTAAGTCTATCAACAAATTAGCTGCCGTCTAAGTTTGTACATTTAAAACATTTCTGTTTCAGTATGAAAAAAAAACCATCAAAATGACCAGCTTTCTAAATGCGCCTAAGTGTGGTGGCCCATTATGACAAGACTGACGCTCAAAGCAGGTAGATGGGTACATTATGTTCTAATGTAAAAACCCAACGATAAAGCCTTGCGTACCTATTATTATTTGTGTGTGCTGGTGACGGTAGGTGCACTTGATTCAGCAGCCCTAGCACCAGGAAGGCAAAGTGTTCTCATTTTGAACCATGTAATGTGTCTTAAGGTAGAACTCTGCCTACCCGGCAGGCACAGAGCAAATCAAGTGCACCTATAGACCTACTGCTGGCCAATCAGATAACTGCAGACACGATCTGAGCTTCCTTGCACCATACTGTAAAAAGAAGCCTCTGACAGCAAAGTTGATTATGTGAGATTTCAAAACCATGACTAGAGAGACTCAACGAATAACGCAAAGAGCTGCTGTTTTTAAGTTGTTATTCAGCACTGTTCAACAGTTTCATAAGCCATAAAATGCTAGCCTACAACCAGCACTGCAGCTGCAATGAATAACTATAGCAAAGTTTTTCGATAAGTTTATTATTATTTGCGGCTTGTATTTTTTAATATTGAGGAACATTTCACTTTCTCTGGTCATAGGAGTAACAACATGAATTGGTGCATGATGCAGAAGTAATGCAGTGCGACGTAAGTTTGTTTTGCTATCAGCTGGAAGATGGTTTCCCCTTTTCTCAGCAGAGAGATTGTGAGTCGGGTGACAGGCAGCCTCACCGATGCTCCATCCCTCCCCTCAGATGCAGGCTATCAGTCCAGTAAATAAAAAGATCCATACGCAACAAAAAGCTTATTTCTCTCAAATGTTGTGCACAAATTTGTTTACATCACTGTTAGTGAGCATTTTTCCTTAGCCAAGATAATTCATCCACCTAACAGGTGTGGCATATCAAGAAGCTGATTTAACAGCATGGTCATTACACAGGTGCACCTTGTGCTGGGGACAATAAAAGTCCACTTTAAAATGTGCAGTTGTGTCACAACACAATGCTGCAGATGTCTTGAGTTTTGAGAGAGTGTGCAATTGGCATACTGACTGCAGGAATGTCCACCAGAGCTGTTGCCAGAGAATTGAATGTTCATTTCTCTAACATATAGGCTTATGTTTTAGAGAATTTGGCAGTACGTCCAACTGGCCTCACAATCGCAGATCACGTGTAACCACGCCAACCTAGGAACTCCACAACTGGCTTCCTCACCTGCGAGATTGTCTGAGGGGTGGGGTGGGGCGTTAGGGGTTGTGCTGAGAAGTATTTCTGTCTGTAATAAAGATATTTTGCGAGGGAAAAACCCATTCTGATTGGCTGGAAATGGCTCCCCAGTATATTACCAGAGTGATCATATACCTAACATTTTGAAATAACATTTCAGTAGCCACTCCATAACCAGCAGGACCAAGTGTGCGCAAGAGGTCATAGATGACTATTGTATGTCCTCCTGATGCAAATCTTGTGTGTGCAAGGGGCATTGTGTTGATTGACAGGCCCTGTCCTGACACTACCCATAGTCCCTATATCTCTAGACACTGAGTAAATCTAAAAGGGTAGGATAGGTATATGCAATATATACAATGAGTATACCAAACATTAGGAACACCTTTCGAATGTTGAGTTGCAGCCCCCCCTTTTGTCATTCAGAACCTTTTTCTCTTTATTTGTTGGGGCAGGGACTCTACAAGGTGTCGAAAGCATTCCACAGGGATGCTTGTCCCATGTTTACTCCAATGTTTCCCACAGTTGTCAAGTTGGCTGGATGCCTTTTGGGGTGGTGGACCATTCTTGATACACAGGAAACTGTCAAGCGAGAAAAACCCAGCAACGTTGCAGTTCTTGACACAAACTGGTGAACCTGGCACCTACTACCATACCCCGTTCAAAGGCACTAAAATATTTTGTTTTGCCCATTCATCCTCAATGGCACATATACACAATTCATGCCTCAAGTCTTAAATTATTCTTTAACCTTTCTTCTCCCCTTCATCTACACTGATTGAAGTGAATTTAAAAAGTGACATCAATAAAGGATCATAGCTTTCACCTGGATTCACCTGGTCAGTCTATGCCATGGAAAGAGCAGGTGTTATTTTTACCATATACACTGAGTGTACAAAACATAACTAATTTCATCATGCTTATCAGAGGGAAGGGAGAAGGTACTTCCATAGTGCTTATAGGCCAACCTATGCAATTATTCTGTATCTAGGCTACATTAGTGTGGGTTAATATAGGTGCAGTTTCTTGATCGGGCCTTTGTTCACTGCAACGAGGGTCTTCATGCATGCCTAGGGGTCACTAATTGAAAGCCTTGACCAGGCAATCAAATCAAATTGTATTTGACACATGCGCCAGTGTAGACCTTAACGTGAAATGCTTACTTACAAACCCTTAACCAACAATGCAGTTCAAGAATAGAGTTTATAAAATATTTCCTAAATAAACTAAAGTGGAAAATAAAATAGTAACAATAACGATCCTATAAACTGGGGGTACCAGTGCCGAGTCAATGTGTGGGGGTACAGTTTAGTCGAGGTAATTGGTAGATGTAGGTAGGGGTAAATGACTATGTTTAGATAACAAACAGCGAGTAGCAGCAGTGTAAAAACAAAAAGGGGGGAGGAGGGGGTCAACCAAGACACACAACTGTGATAAAGTGCCAATCTACACTGAACAAAAATATAAATGTCAGTGGGTGGGCTGAAATAAAAGATCCCATAAATGTTCCATATGCACAAAAAGCGTATTTCTCTCCAATTTAGTACACAAATTTGTTTACATCCCTGTTAGTGAGCATTTCTTCTTTGCCAAGATAATCCATCCACATGACAAGCATATCAAGAAGCTGATTAAAAAGCATGATCATTACACAGGTGTACCTTGTGCTGGGGACACCACTAAAATCAACCACCACTAAAATGTGCAGGTTTTTCACACAATGCTGACTGCAGGAATGTCCCATGAGCTGTTGCTAGAGAATTGAAAATTCATTTTAGAGAATTTGGCAGTACGTCCAACCCGCCTCACAACCGCAGACAACGTGTATGGCGTTGTGTGGGCGAACGGTTTGCTGATGTCAAAGTTGTGAACATGGTGGCAGTGGAGTTATGGTATGGGCAAGCATAAGCTACGGACACCAAACACATTTTCATTTTATCGATGGCAATTTGAATGCAGAGATACCGTGACGAGATCCCGAGGCCCATTGTGAGGCATTTTTTCCAAAGGTATCTGTATTCCCAGTCACGTGAAATCCATAGACTATGGCCTAATTAATTTATTTCAAGTGACTGATTTCCTTATATTCCTTATAAAATCTTTTAAATTGTTGCATTTTTGTTCAGTATAGTTTAAGGGCAGGATGCTTTAGTGTAGGTTAATCTATCTATGACATCGTATGCATATAGGCCTAGTCACTCATGGATCAAACTCAATTTAAACATTTTACAAAGCATGGAACTTGTGATTGTTTTTTCGGGCTGTGCTCACACAGTCAACCCAAGTCTGAGCTTTTTTCCACTAATTGGACTTTTGACCAATCACATCAGATCTTTTTAAGTCAGATCTTTTTCAGAGCCGATTCGTCAAAAGACCAATTTGTGGAGAGAAGAAAAAAAACACAGCCAAAGAGACAGACCTAGTTGACTCATCTTGAACTGCGATGTTACGACAATTCCAATGGAAGACTATTGTAAAACCAGTTTGGACATCAGCGCATTTAGGCATAAAAGCTATCAGGGAAACAGGAGTATTTCCTTCCCATTAAGAGAAGATCTTACAACAGATAATAGATAGGTCCATGAAATGTGCATTTTGCGACCGTCTGACATTTTAAGTAGAAATTGTTGAATTTAAGCCTGTTCTATTAAATTGAAGTTCCCTTTACTATAGACATGGAGAATTGAATAAATCAGACTTGCAATCCGTACACCCCTTGCAGTCCGCATACACATACTAACACATGCACTCTACACACAAGTACATATGGATTGTGTGTTGTAGATATGTGGTAGTAGAGTAGTGGCCCGAGGACACACACACCTGTCGTAGAATTAAAACATATTTCATTTTACAATGGGTGGGTCTAATCCTAAATGCTGATGGGTTAAAACCGCATTCCAGACAGTGTCTATTCCACAAGTTACCACCGGCTAAATATATGACGTTAAAATGCCTAATTTCTCTATTCCATCTGATTGTACAATCAACTGTTTCTCTCATCAGCCCAGCAAGGCAATTTATAAACTTGATCTCCACTACATCTCACATTTAATTTAGACTAACAGGCTGACTACTCAAAATACATGTATAAATCTATATTATTCAATTATTGCACCCACACTGCTCGCTAGCGTCTGTATTACCAAGGACTAAAATAAAAGTCAGTTCTATTTCTGACACAGATCATGCTGCAAGTCCTGCCTCTCCCATCTCCTCATTGGTTTATAGAAGCAGGTACCCACGTGCCATTTCCCCATTGGTTATACCCACGTGGGTGACTGAAAGATGAACGAGGTCAGTGGCGGTAATGCACCTCATTTATGAAAGTTGCCCACCGCAATATAATGTCCAGAGAAAAAAAAGCCTGGAAGGAGGAGAGATGACTAGAAACGATACGTTGACCGTTTTGTGTGGATTAATTGTTGGAGTAGAGGACCTTGTGCATTTCAGGTAAAATAACTCAATGTTTATATCCCAGTACAAATTAGCTAGCAACAGCAAGCTACCTATATAGGACAAATTAGCTAGCAAGTGCAAGCTATCTAGCTAAATTGCCATACATGTTTAATGCTTTTCGACCTGTCCCCAAATTAATGTAATTGGTTCAGTTTGATTTGATATTTTAACCTGCGTGTCGTGATCGCGTTTGGTGTGGGGGGACAAAATAAATGTATGCACGATGGCGCACACGCGCGGCCGGTTTGGGTTCCGTGTAACATTTGGTTTTCTAACAGCAGAGACTCGTATAAACCTTGGTGTCTGTCTCTCCGACATTTTTAATATTCACATTCGATCTCCAGTAATGAAGGTGTCGGGACGAGACAGGCAGGCAGCGTTTCTCAGCCAGTTGAAATCATGAATCAGCTGGCATAATTTTTGAAGTGATTTTGTTAGCTGTGTTGTTGGCTTGCACCTCTGAACATCAGTGTCCTTTCGAGAGAACACATTTTCAATGCCAGCCGAATTCGTGCATCATTAGCTCATTGTTATCGATGTATCCAAATAAATGTCACTATAAAAAAACAGCTTAACTTCTTGAAATGTAAAATGAAAAATGTAGATTTCCACCTAAATAGACATACCCAAAAGTAACTGCTATTCATGTGGAATTTCATGATTCTGACATGCCAAAACGTGGGAGTATAATCTGGGAGATTATTAAGAAATGATCAGGAGATAGGAGTTATGTAAATTCAGAATAAACAAGAACAAGCACACAAAATAACCTTTTTATGTTTTTGTATTTTGAAATTCATCTTTCATTGACAAGCAATAAGTGAATTATTGATGCCCAGAGCTGGAAACACATCAGATGGCTTCCACAACATGTGAACAATATCAGAAAAAATGGGATTGATAGACCTAACAACTAGAAATGGGCAGATGTTTTAGTAAGTGGTGTCAGGTGTGGTCACGGGACTTTTGGTCATGTGTCCCTAAACCTCTCCGAAGTGGCATATGTCTAAATTATATAATTCCAGTGCTATTACATATTTGCAATCCCTAAATGCTATTTGTTCAGTATAAAAACAATTTCTACCATATCAACTTCACTCAAACAGTGTGGTGGTGTTATGGGGAATCCAGGGTATATTAAAGTGTCCTTTCAACCTCTCCAAAGTCTCCGAATGTGGTTAATTGCACTGTTTTTGCTCACTGGAAGTGCCTATTGTTCACTATAAAAAAACGAATTTCTACAACACCAACCTCTCTCAAACGTTGTGGTGGTGTCAGGGGACATACAAGGGATATCCAAGTGTTTTTTCAACATCTCCAAAGCTCCTGAACGTTTAGCCTACGCATATCCAATGTATTGGTCCCACATACAAATGAACTGTTTACAAAAATATTAAAATATATACTTTTTAAAATATGTTTTTTTAAATGTCTTATCAAACAAACTTGGATACACATGTGTCCTTCACTAAAAGAGGTGCAAAAATAAAAATAAGCTGAACTATTTACAAAAATGGCATTTGTGTTCCTTTTCCATCCCAGGTGTAGATGATTAGATTTCACTTCCACTGTAGCTTGTGCATGTCATGATAGTATTTGAAGCAGTCCCTTTTTGCCAGGAAACAAAAGGAAAACTGGCATTTCAGACAGAAGATGTGGCATTTCAACCTCCCCCCGTGTTTTATGCAACATTTGGAGTTCTTTTGCCTTTTGGAATGTGTGTTGGATAGTGGAGCTCACTTTAAGTAGGGGGACTTGTGATGGTTGTGAGGTTGCTTTAGGCCTCCAATTCTGCAATTTCCAACACCAGCTGCACTCGGAACTGGGTGAGAGGGGTTTGACCTTTTGCTTTGGCCACCTGCTTTCAGAGAATGAAAGCATTTACTGTAGCTATGTCCACAAAGTGAAAAAAATACTCTTCGACCACTTCGTGGTCTTGTGGGGGGACCTGGTCGTAGCCTATCAGAGCATTAGATAGGTCGACACCCCCCATGCTGGAATTGTAGTCCTTCACAGAAAGGGGGACATTCTTCCTCACCCATGCCCCATTGGCATTTTCCCCCCTCCTTGAGACATGGTCATTATTGAATGCCTTATGCTGTGTGGTGAGCATGGTTACTTAGCTAGTGTCCTTCCATTTCACAAAAAGCAGCTTGTTAGTCCTGATCCAATGTATGGTCCCCCTCGCCGATGTCTTTGTCATGTCGTTTACCTTGTTTTTGGGGGAAATTATTCTGTTAGGATGAATGGTGCCACAAGCCCCTATTTTCTTTTTCAAAAGGCCTATGAAAAGTGTATGTAGAACCATCAGGCGTGGTGATTGAAACTGCAGTGGGGGTGGTTGAAGAGGAGTGGGGCCTCTGTCGAGTGGTGGATGTAGAACCATCAGATGGGGTGATGGCCGTAGCAGTGGGGGGGATTGAATACCTTGACCGGCGGGGTGCTTGCTGGGGAGGGGTGGCTCCCAAACTTCATCATCCAAATTATCTGCATCCTCCATTCTGTGGTGAATAAAATAAAGATATTATTATAAGACACAGAATTACAGTTGACTAAAATGTATAAAATGACATTACTGTAAAGTAAAGACACCAAGCCTAAACCTTATCTGTAGAGTGATGCACATAGGTGTGAAGCACACACACAATGCAAACAGTAACACTTGAGGCAGAGGTGAGAACCACAAATAACCAATGGCGGTGAGAGTTCAGTGGCCTCTCCAAAGATACAAGGATGAAAGAAAACAAACTAATATGAAAGACAATAACTACTTTGGAATTATATAACATTGAAATTATAGGCCTATGTAAACTAAATCCAAAGCACAAAAAGCAGACAATTTATAAAACAAAATACATAGTAAATTAGCGATATAAAGTAATGAAAATAATTTACTTACAGATCTTAAATGGAGCTAATCCTTCTAGAAGTTTAAAGTTTAAATTCTTTGTCCAAATCGCTCCTCAGATGAGTCCGACATCCCGAGTTTATTTTCAGCAAACTTAACATGTTTAAATATTTGTATGAACATAACAAGAATCAACAACTGAGATATGAACAGGTTCCACAAACATGTGTAATAATGAACAAAGTGAATGAATCAAAAGTAACAGTATCTGGTGTGGCCACCAGCTGCATTAAGCATCATCTCTCCTCCTCATGGAATACACCAGATTTCCCAGTTCTTGCTGTGATATGTTACCACACTCTTCCACCAAGGCACCTGCAAGTTCCAGGACATTTCTGGGGGGGAATGGCCCTAGCCCTCATCCTCCGATTCAACAGGTCCCAGACGTGCTCAATGGGATTGAGATCCGGGCTCTTTACTGGCCATAGCAGAACACTGACATTCCTGTCTTGCAGGAAATCACACACAGAACAAGCAGTATGGCTGGTGGCATTGTCATGCTGGAGGGTCATGTCAGGATGAGCCTGCAGGAAGGCTACCACATGAGGGAGAAGGATGTCTTCCCTGGAACACACAGAGTTTAGATTGCCTGCAATGACAACAAGCTCAGTCCGATGATGCTGTGACAGACCGCCTCTGACCATGACGGACCCCCCACCTCCAAAATCGATCCCACTCCAGAGTACAGGCCACGATAAACGTGAATCCGACCATCACCTCTGGTGAAACAAAAGCATGACTTGTCAGTGAAGAGCACTTTTTTTCCAGTCCTGTCTGGTCCAGCAACGGTGGGTTTGTGACCATAGGCGACGTTGTTTCCGGTGATGTTTGGTGAGGACCTGCCTTACATCAGGCCTACAAGCCCTCAGTCCAGCCTCTCTCAGCCTATTGCGGACAGTCTGAGCACTGGTGGAGGGATTGTGCGGTCCTGGTGTAACTCGGGCAGTTGTTGTTGCCATCTTATACCTGTCCCGCAGGTGTGATGTTCGGATGTACCAATCCTGCGCAGGTGTTGTTACACTTGGTCTGCCACTGCGATGATGACAAGCTGTCTGTCCTGTGTCCCTATAACGCTGTCTTAGCACGGACATTGCATTTGATTTATTTATTGCAATTTATTGCCCTGGCCACAACTGCATGTTCATGCAGATGAGCAGGTGTTTTTCAGAGTCAGTAGAAAGGCCTCTTTAGTGTCCTAAGTGTTCATAACTCTGACCTTAATTGCCTACCGCCTGTAAGCTGTTAGTCTTAACGACCGTTCTACAGGTGCATGTTCATTAATTGTTTATGGTTCATTGACAAAGCATGGGAAATAGTGTTTAAACCCTTTACAATGAAGATCTGTGAAGTTATTTTGATTATTTATATAGGAGTCTAAGGCAATGCATCTCAGTGCTAAAGGCATCACTACAGACACCATGGTTCGAATCCAGGCTGTATCACAACCGGCCATGATTGGGAGTCCCATAGGACGGCGCACAATTGGCCCAGCGTTGTCTGGGTTTGGCCGGTGTAGGCAATCATTGTCAATAAGAATCTGTTTTTAACTGATTTTCCTAGTTAAATAAAGGTTCAATAAAAAAAATAGAAACTAAAAACGTATTCATAGCTGCCTTTTTAAGTTCCTGTTTGATATTTAGTTGTTTTTTCACCTTTGAGAAGCCATCGTTTATGATAAAGCAATGAAATGTGTTTATAATGTAATGTAGCGTGCTCGGGAGTCTCGTCTCTTGAGCCAGGTAGCAATATTTCGCATTACACATAAAAGGTTTTACGCCTTGCTTTGTCCAACTCAGGTCAACTGCATATCCCTGGAAAGCTTATCTCATTGGCTACAAGACTGCCAAGGTGCCATAGTAGCCAATCCCCTGGGTAATGGATGCCTACGGCGCCTAAGCAGGCGGCAACATATTTTTGATGCGCAAAGATAGTCACTCTGTGGATATTAGATTTTGCCATTAAGTCATACATAATCAGATAACATTGGCAATAGGCTAGATTTGGTCCTACCAACCTAAGGATTAACTTGATGCCCCCAAGTAACTATAGCTAAAACACAGACTAAATCAAAGCTTACCTTGTAAGATGTTTGCTGTAAACATTTTGACTCTTGGCGCTGGTAATCAATAACGGTAGGTCACAGGCAGACAAATAATGTATCCTCATGATGTGTGGAGTCCCGGCTTTCGGTGTGTTTCAACGTATTCCTTATTTATGCTTCATAACGCTAACCAGAATGTAGGTAGCAGCCATCTTGAAATAATGTCATTGGCTCGGCCTGCCCTTACATATAAATATGCCCATATATGGTAGTAAGTCAAAGATTTTGAAGGCCGCAATCAATAACCAAGATAATCAGCTTTCCACAGACGCCCTGCTTTTGCAGATAGAGCGGTAGCCCCTCATACCAGACTGAACTGAATAATAGGCTCCCAAATATGGGACCATTACATCTAAGAGGTTAATTAAACAAATGCAAATCCAGCTACTGTTGTTATTCTGGCTGAATTGTTTGACGTGACTAAGTTAGCCAGCTAGCAAGCAAGGTATGGCAATGTATGTATGGCAATGGAACATTTAGAAAGAGTGACTGGGGTCGTGTCTCTAGCAACCGAAACAATCGAACGAACAACCAGCCGGGTTGTGTTGCATCCTTAGATTTGTGGGTCGGGACTATATGTTGTGGAAAGAAGAAGTATGTATAAATTAATCTAAATAATGTTAATTCAAATAAGTCAATCATTATTTGAATATGTTGGTAATCCATTGTATGAAGGTGATCATGCCCTCAAAGCCGGTGTTTGGAGGATATACAGTGCATTTGGAAACTACTAAGACCCCTCGACTTTTTCCACATTAGCCTTATTCTGAAATGGATTAAATACTTTTCCCCTCAATCTACACACAATACCCCATCCATAATGACAAAGCGAAAACAGGTTAAGAAATCTTCGCACATTTTTAACAAATTTTTTAAAATTTGAAACCTTATTTAGATGAGTGTTTCCATTGATCATCCTTGAGATGTTTATACAAATTGGGAGTCCACACGTGGTAAATTCAACTCATTGGACATTATTTGGAAAGACACACACCTGTCTATGTAAGGTCCCAAAGTTCACAATGTATGTCAGAGCAAAAACCAATCAATGAAGTCGAAGGAATTGTCTGTAGAGCTCCGAGACAGAATTGTGTCGAGGCACAGATCTGGGGAAGGGTACCGAAACATTTCTGCAGCATTGAAGGTCCCCAAGAACAGTGGCATCCATCATTCTTAAATTAAAAAGGTTTGGAACAGCAGCTCTTCCTAGAGCTGACCATCCAGCCAAACTGAGCAATCGGGGGAAAAGGGTCTTGGTCAGGGAGGTGACCAAGAACCCGATGGTCACTCTGACAGAGCTCCAGAGCTCCTCTGTAAAGATGGGAGAATCTTCCAGAAGGACAAACATCTCTGCAGCACTCCAATCAGGCCTTTATTGTAGAGTGGCCAGATGGAAGCCACTCCTCAGTAAAAGGCAAATGACAGCCCACTTGGAGTTTGCTAAAAGGCACCTAAAGGACTAAACAAGCGTTCTCTGGTCTGTTGAAACTCCAAGGGGAAACCTTGCACCATCCCGACTGGGAGACTAGTCAGGAGAGGGAAAGTTGAACGGAGCAAAGTACAGAAAGATCCTTGGTGAAAACCTGCTCAGGACCTCAGACTGATGAAGGTTCACCTTCCAACAGGACAATGACCCTAAGCACACAACCAAGACAACGCAGGAGTGGCTTCTGGACAAGTCTCAATGTCCTTCAGTGGCTCAGCCAGAGCCCGGATTTGAACCCGATCTAACATCTCTGGAGAGACCTGAAAATAGCTGTGCAGTAACGCTCCCCATCCAACCTGAGAGCTTGAGAAGATTTGCAGAGAAGAATGGGAGAAACTCCCCAAATACAGGTGTGCCAGGCTTGTAGTGTCATACCCAAGAAGACTCGAGGCTGTGGTCACTGCCAAAATGTACACTACCATTCAAAAGTTTGGGGTCACTTAGAAATGTCCTTGTTTTCAATGAAATGAGTTGCAAAATGAATAGGAAATATAGTCAAGACGTTGGCAAGGTTCTAAATAATTGCGTTCTTCAAAGAATCCTCCATTTGCAGCAATTACAGCCTTGCAGACCTTTGGCATTCTAGTTGTCAATTTATTGAGGTAATCTGAAGAGATGTCACCCCATGCTTCCTGAAGCACCGCCCACAAGTTGTGTTGGCTTGATGGGCACTCCTTACGTACCATACGGTCAAGCTGCTCCCACAACAGCGCAATAGGGTTGAGATCCGGTGACTGTGCTGGCCGCTCCATTATAGACAGAATAATGGAATGCTTCTTCCCTAAATTGTTCTTGCATACTTTGGAGCTGTGCTTTGGGTCATTGTCCTGTTGTAGGAGGAAATTGGCCCCAATTAAGTGCCATCCACAGGATATGGCATGGCGTTGCAAAATGGAATGATAGCCTTCCTTCTTTAAGATCCCTTTTGCCCTGTACAAATATCCCACTATACCACCACCAAAACACCCCCAGACCATTACATTGCCTCCACCATGCTTGACAGATAGCGTCAAGCACTCCTCCAGCATCTTTTCATTTTTTCTGCATCTCAACCATGTTCTTCTTGTGACCTAAAACTTAAATTTGTCTGTCCATAACACTTTCTTCCAATCTTCCGCTGTCCAGTATCTGTTCTTTTGCCCATCTTTTCTTTTTATTGGCCAGTCTGCGATATGGCCTTTCCTTTGCAATTCTGCCTAGAAGGCCAGCATCCCACCTCTTCACTGTTGACATGGAGACGGGTGTTTTGTGAGTACTATTTAATGAAGCTGCCAGTTGAGGACTTGTTATGAGTCTGTTTCTCAAACTAGACACTAATGTACGTGTCCTCTTGCTCAGTTGTGCACCGGGGCCTCCCACTCATTTCTATTCTGGTTAGGGCCAGTTTGCACTGTTCTGTGAAGGGAGTAGTACACAGCATTGTAAGAGATCTTCAGTTTCTTGGCAATTTCTCGCATGGAATAGCCTTAATTTCTCAGAACAAGAATAGACTGACGATTTTCAGAAGAAAGGTCTTTGTTTCTGGCCAATGTGAGCCTGTAATCAAACCCAAATGTTGATGCTCCAGATACTCAACTATTGCTAATTTAAATCAGCACAACCGTTTTCAGCTGTGCTAACATAATTGCAAAAGGGTTTTCTAATGATCAGTTAGCCTTTTAAAATTATAAACTTGGATTAGCTAACACTATGTGCCATTGGAACACAGGAGTGATGGTTGCTGATAATGGGCCTCTGTACGCCTACGAAGATATTCCATAAAAAATCTGCCGTTTCCAGCTACAATAGTAATTTACAACATTAACAATGTCTACACTGTATTTCTGATCAATTTGATGTTATTTAAAAATGGACAAAAAAAAAATGGCTTAAAAAAAGAAAAAAACATTTCTAAGTGACCCCAAACTTTTGAATGGTAGTGTACTTCAACAATGTACTGAAAAGGGTCTGAATACTTATGTAAATTAGATATTTCAATTTTTTTAGATTGATGAGGGAAAATAACTTAATCTATTTTAGAATACTGCTGTAACGTAACAACATTTGGAAAAAGTTAAGGGTTCTGAATACATCCGTTACGGGCCTAACACCCGTGCCAATATATCCTCCAAACACCGGCTTCTCTGGCATTATCACTTAATTGTATATAACTGCCTTAATATTGCTGGACCCCTAGGCAGCAGTAGATGGGGATCCTTAATAAATACATGCTGGCTTCTAAGAAGAGTTTAACCCACTTAACCCCAACATTTCACCAAGTTTTTACCATCATTGTAAAGCCTTAGTTATTTTGTTGCTTTGACAAGGTCCTTTCTGAAGATTATTATTTACTTAATTTGATTAATGATTCATTTACATTTGTCCCTCATTTTAAGCTCAACCCTCTTACGTGAAATTAACTCGTTTAAATATGGTGAACTATTCCTTAAAATTGTTTTAAAACATTAATAGTCAAATCAATGAGTAAAAACAGAAACTGAGCGGGGGGGCGCGAGAGAGCGTGCTATACTTATCTTAGCCTCTCGCCACCTATAACTTCAAACATTGTCTGGCAATATGACAAAGCGAAAAGGCACCAAAAAAAGGGGGCGCTAAACAAAATAATTTGGATGAGATAGACAACGAACCAATTTCAACATCGCCGACCCATGAGGTGTTAGCTGAAGATGCTAGCTCCCAAGAGCTCCCCAAAGAACCTACTCAAACCTACTGGCTGCTATAAACTTACTAAGCAAGAAGGTGGACACAAGGTTGACTGATATCTCAAAGAGTATTTGGACTTGGAATTTAACTGTGAAGGCAACTAAGGGCAGGGTGCATGAGATCGAGCAGACGACAGTTGATCACGAGGCCAGGCTACAGGACATAAAGTAACAGTGCACAACATTCAAAAATGACTAGATCACTGGCAACGAAACCAGCCAAGGGCGCGCCAAGGCCATTCTTCGTTCGGCTGAACTATCCCCAGACCAGGGATCTCATCCTCAAGCTGGCTAGTCAAAGGTTCCCCCTTAACTACAACTACCAGGTTGTCTTTCTACCCAGATCTTACTTTGGAGGTGAGGAACCAACAGAAAGAGTATGATGAGTTGCGCAAGAAATGCAGGGTCGAGGGTGGCCAACATCCGATATGGATTCCTCTTCCCAGCCCAGTCTAAGGTGACAGTTGATGGGATCAACACGTACATTTAACAACCCAAAAGAGGCTGACCTGTTCTTGTCAAGCATGCTCCCTGGCTGAGGATACAGAACTGCTGTGTCAACCGGCTAAGTGGCCAAATACAGGCCAGGAATGTGTTTGAATTTCCTGCCTATGTCTTTTCGATTAGAAATTGGGACTTATAATGATGGGTGAGATGTTATTGCTTATATAGCATTGTTTAGCCTATCATGTTTTAGCACCACTCACCCCATAACGTGAGAGTTAAGTGTTATATAATATTAGTTTATATGCAGAGCATCTATAGATGACTAGTTAGGGTGCCGAGACATAAAGCACTCCTTGCGTTAGTCAAGGAGTGCTTTGTTTGGGCAAGTCACTCCGTAATGGGACGGGGGGGGGTGTGTGGGGTCTGTTTTATGATCACTTTTCATACAGGTGGCATGACAAGCTCCTGTACGGAGGGATGTTTTTCTTTTGAGTTTGGTATGACAGCAACAATTTGCTCAAAAATAAGAAATGCCACATATTGACCGGGCACAGAGTAGACCTGGTGTGTTTTCACAGTGGAGGGAGAAGGGGCTCACAACAATTATACATTGATGGTCAGTTAGCTTCATCAACTATTACAGTGTAATAAGTTTGACATGCCAACATTTTTTTCAGATACCTCTAAATCAACAATTTCTTAAGGACACATATCCCACAGTATGGCATTAAGCCAAATAATCCTACATTAGATAGCCTTATCCTTGTCAAACCTCATTCAAAAGGGTCGGTCTCTAGACTTTATGATGTGCTATAGGCCCACATAGAGGTATCTACAGACACCGTTAAAAGGGCTTGGGAGCAGGAAATTGGTTCAGAAATCTCAGATGAGGACTGGGTAGAAGCTCTCAGGAATATAAACCACAGTTCAGTGAATGCCACACACAACCTTGTACCGTTTAAGGTGATACACAGGATACGTTACTCAAAAGTGAAACTGCATACAATATTCCCGGACACCTCACCACTGTGTGAGAGGTGCAAGCAGGATGAGGGGACATTGACAAACTTAATTTGGACATGTCCTAAGTTACCTGCCTACTGGGCTCTCATTTTTGATTACTTATCTAAAGCCTTTGATAGAATTATAGCCCCAGACCCATTGATCGCTCAGTTGATGGGAATAACCAGGAAGGGAAGGCTGTCTGTCTTTGTGCTCTATTAGCCAAAAGGCTCATATTGCAATTTTGGAAATTGGAGACGGCACCTACCTTTAAAATGTGGTTACGGGATTTAGGGAATGTAATACATATGGAAAAGATTCGATACAATACCTCCAATAGAAGTCCAATGTTTCACAAAATATGTCAGCCGATACTGGATAAATAGTCTCGTCCCGCTTCATAACTGTGTTGATAATCTGCTGGTTCTCTGTGCTGCACTCCACTCAATATTTATTTTTGATTCGAGTGCAGCACCTACGTTTTATTTTTTGTGTGAGTTAAGTTTTGTTTTGTCCTCAAATGTGCCATCCATTCAACAGTACAATGAATGTCAATGTATTTTATTGGAAAAAAATGTAAAATAATTAAAAAGTATAATGTTTAACAGTTAAGCTGTTTCTACTCTTTTTGGCCATTTTCTGGTTGAAAACTGACCGTGTCGAGCATAACACGTCAACCCTGATACCCATAGAGGCTGGAATTGTTTTAACAATTAAAAATGTTTGAAGCTTGCATTCAATTGCCACTCCTTGTTGCACACAACACGCTTCCATTCCCCATCACAAGGGGATTTCTGGCTGATTTAAGATGAAATCATCAACCCTGTTACAGTCAACCATGTAACTTTATTTGGCACATAATAGGCACTGACTATAGTCATTTATTTAACCTCTTGAGATGGGAAAACGTGTAAATGAAGTTAAACACGTGCTCTTTATGACAATGTTACAATTATGTGAAATCTATTTTTTGGGACCAAGTTGCACTCCTCAAAATGCACAGAATTGGTTGAACAACCATCCTGATTTTAAAAATCTATTTGACTATTCCATTGTAATTGTCGACACCAAGATCAACCAGTTATGGTTAACAGAGGGAGTGTTCTTTTATGGTGTGGCTAAAACAAGCCGTAATATCTTTGCACCGAATCACCTCAGTGAGCTGCTAACATCTTCCACCCAACAACAACAACAAACTTAAACCTGGACTGTGTACATTAGGCACCAAACGGAAGAAAATAAACTGAAATAGGGAAGGACTACCTGGACTTATTTAATAAGAAACGTTTTGCTTCGGTGAACACAGCCAAGTGCAGGCAGATTACGTAAGAAATCACTGCAAACATTTCCCATAAACCTGAGACACAGCTAGTCCATTCACAGCACAGCCCTGCCTACCTGAGCCTGACAAATACTGAGGAATGTAAACAATTTCAGCATTCGGTCAGTAACTAACTTGCTATCAACAGGTCCCAATAATTTGCAACCCTGGCAGAATGAACTTGGTTCCCCTTTGCACTGAGCAGATGTACACCTAAGTAAATTGTGATGCCCAGTACACCTCCTTTTCTTGGTGGGAGTACACCTCCTTTTCTTGGTGGGAATACACCCCCCCCCCCTCAATTAAGTGATATTATATGCCAGGGTAAGGCTCTGAAATGGACACAATTTCTACATAAAAATGGAACTAGTCAAATTCTACTTCAAATCAAACAATTGAAAGCATAATGTTTCAGTTCTGCACCAACTGTCAAGAGGTGTAAACAACCTAAACGACCAGGTATTTAAAAGCTTTTCAAATATATTTTATCCTAGTTTCAATTAAAAGAAGCCTCTGTTGTCTGCAGGTATTAATGTGACAGTCCGTCGTAGCTTCACTGACAATCAGTAAAACAAAAACTGTAGTGTGTTCCTGGATTACATAACTAGTCAAACATAACAGCGGCAGCATACAATGCAGACTTGGCCAAAATGCAAAGCACATCGCAGCACTGACAACTCATTACTTGAAATGTGGGAAGTTTGTGAGGTGTCATCATGAAACTCTTGCATCATAGTGCCAGTAATACAGGCGAATTAAATCATATTTGAATCTATTTAGCCAACTTTGATTTGAATAGCTAGGTTATTTTCTCTGTAGCATAGTAATGCTAGATATGTATGAGATGGAGTTCAAATTAAATCATATTTGTCAGACACGCCCTTAACCAAGCATTTCACAGGCTTCTATTCCGCTAAATAAAATGTGTTAGATATGTATGAAATGTAGATATTTCAGACAGGGCTTTGCTCTGCTATTCACGGACACACTTATTGCACACTTCAGACAAGTAACAGGGCAGGCCACATGCCAGGTATCCTTGGCAAGTTCTTCCCACCTCCATTTGGACTCCTCGCTTCAACCATAAATCCTCACGTTTCAAACAGAAACACGTTTAGCTGACTTCACAAAATATAACAACAATGAACAGTTTGACGAATTAGAGAATACACAAATGTGATACAATGTAGCAGCAGCAAACTAATCTCCTTGATATGATTGCGCTCCAAGGCAGGTCCAAACGGGAGCCAAACAGGGTGATATACCCATGCAGGTGGTGGGCTTTGTGTGAAGAAATTTTCACTACCGTTCAAAAGTTGTCACTAAGAAATGTCCTTGTTTTTTTAAAGAAAAGCACATTTTTTGTCCATTTAAATAACATTAAATTGATCAGAAATAAAGTGTAGACTTTGAATGTAGTAAGTGACTATTGTAGCTGGAAACGGCTGATAAAAAAAAAATTGAATATCTACATAGGCGTTCAGATGCCAATTATCAGCAACCATCACTGTGTTCCAATGGCACGTTGTGTTAGCTTATCCAAGTTTATCATTTTAAAAGGTGAATTGATCATTAGAAAACCCTTTTGCAATTATGTTAGCACAGCTGAAAACAATTGTCCTGATTAAAGAAACAAAACTGGCCTTCTTTAGACCAGTTGAGTATCTGGAGCATCAGCATTTGTGGGTTTGATTACAGGCTCAAAATGTCCAGAAACAAAACATTTTGGGGGGGAAATTCATCAGTCTATTCTTGTTCTGAGAAATGAAGGCTATTCCATGTGAGAACATGACAAACTGAAGATCTCATACAACGTTGTGTACTACTCCCTTCACAGAACAGCGCAAACTGAATCTAACCGGAATAGGAAGAGTGAGAGGCCCCGGTGCACAACTGAGCAAGAGGACAAGTACATTAGTGTCTAGTTTGAGAAACAAGTCCTCAACTGGCAGGTTCATTAAATAGTACCCACAAAACACCAGTCTCAATGTCAACAGTGAAGAGGTGACTCTGGGATGCTGACCTTCTTGGCAGAGTTGCAAAGAAAAATAAATATCTCAGACTGACCAATAAAAAAATAAGATGGGCAAAAGAACACAGACACTGGACAGAGGAACCCTGCCAAGAAGGCCAGCATTCCAGAGTCACCTCTTCACTGTTGAAGTTGAGACTGGTGTTTTGCACAGGAGTGATGGTTGCTGATAATGGGCCTCTGTACACCTATGCAGATATTCCATTAAAAATCAGCTGTTTCCAGCAACAATAGTCATTTACAACATTAACAATGTCTACACTGTATTTCTTATTCATTTGATGTTATTTTAATGGACAAAAATGTGCTTTTCTTTCAAAAACAAAGACATTTCTATGTGACCCCAAACTTTTGAACTGTACTGTAAATGGCTGGCTGTCTGTATGTAATCTGCAACTAAGGTTTATGCCAGCTCGATAAATTGGGTACTGAATTTACCTGAGTTGGGACTACTGGGTCAGCATCCTCAGCTTGCCAAACCTCGACCACGCTGGACATTTGACTCAGGGCTTGGTGGGAGGAAGAGAGGGGGAAATAGGTAAACAACGAAAAGCTTACAAGAACAAGAAACTCGCTGTCAAACACATCTGATGGCGGTTAAAGAAATACTGTCTCGATAAAAATGCGTTACCCCAGTGTATTACCGTGGAGCGCGGACAGCGCAAACGGTTGTTTGTCAACGTTTAGCATAAACTTGGGCAAGCATGACTGACAAAGGTGTGTATTCAACTGTCCGTGATCCCATTCCCCGAGGGTGTCTCAGGGAGAGTTGGGATATGCAAGAAATCACATTGTCAATTCACATTATTAATACACACCTGCACATGTGTTAAATAGGCCAATAAGCACCCGCCAAATTATTATTATTATTATTATTATTATTATTAACTGGCTAGCTTGGTTTTAGGTTAGCTTGTAAACACATAGCTTTAACGTTTATAAAAGCCGAGCTATACATGTATAACAATCAATAAATGGAAACATTTAAAACACAAAGTCAAAAGCAATGGCATTCGGCTAACTAACAATAATTAAACGAAGTTCCATTGTAGCTAAGTTAGCTAGCTACTGTAAACGCGACACTTCACTGAAACAACGTTATCGCTTGCATGAACCAGCACAGGAAACTGGCCACTGATATATACATTTTTTTTAAAATACTAAATAAAATAACTCTTAGCCCTTATAAGTGAATAACGTTAGCTACATGTCTGCATACATCCAACATATTCGACTATCGTTTTTAATCCACAATACGATGGTTGCAATAGCGTTCCCGTTTTCGCACAGCGACTTGTCTTCACTGTCAACTCAGTAACGTTAGCTGTTACGTTACGGGCAGTTCTCGCCGACATTTTCGCAATGGGTGTTTTAATTATTGAAGGGGGAAAAATGTACTTCTCCAGACCTTGTAATTGAGCCCCTCCATGCTGTACACAGGGCAAAAGTAGCGGTAGAATTCCGAGTATAACATTAATCCACGTTGTTCTGTGACAGCGGCTGCCTTGTTGGAACTCCCGTACCCCCGCCATGCTGCCCTGTTCATCTAACAGCCTGCCTTGTGCTACGCTTGGCTTTTCTCTTTCTCTCCCGTCTCGCAAACCCTCCCACCCTGTTCTGTTCTGTTCTGTTCCTCAACCCTCGCCCTCTTTCTCGCTGTGTGTGTGGAAAGTATGCGCCGACTACAGCCAAGCGGTTGCATTCATCTGCCTGCCTCCGTTGGCTGATTTTGGCACAATGAGGCTTGACCAGAACATGACGAACTAAAACGCAACAAATTATAAAAACTCATGGGAATATCGCATGGCCAGTCCTATGCGCAAGTAAATCTTGCAGAGAACAAAGTTTGTGGGAAACATTCTATTTCGTTTTTTTGTTTTGCTTCTCCGCGCTGGCAAACAACTGTCATGCGGTCAACCCAAAGCAAATCTAGGTTCTGATGTGCTTGTGGACCCAATGTTTTTAAATGACCTATACTACCCAACTACTACTGAGGTTGAAAAACATTGTGCCAATCAAAGGATCACGAACAAAGTCAATAACGTCATCACTCCAAAGGTTTTTGGAGATTCCATCATGTGGTTCCCATATAGAATAATCAAACTGCCATATCCATAGTGCTAGAACATCTGAAGTTCCTGCAAACTCAAATTATGCCATGAAAACCCTTTCACACTTCTTGCCCTTTATCTAATACTAGCTTTATAACAAGAGTTATAAAGGACATTGGTATTCAAGTTCAACATTGAAACAGGCCATGTGCTGTAGGCCAGTGTTAGGTTAGCAACAATGGTTGGTAGACAATTAGTTGCATACATAAAAGTCAATAACCTATATCTAAATTAAGTACACGTGGGACACAACTGCTCCAAGGGTGAACAGTTTTTTTTTTGGTGCAGACTTCAAAGTTGGCACATTCAGGTCAACCTCATGAATCAGAATGGACAGGCTAAGCAGGTTCACACACAAATATCACACATACTCTCCGTGGTGGGTGTCATTGTTCAAACGTTTAGGCTTAACATGTTTAGACTAGGTATGTTATGCTTGAAATAATATCTGCCCACTGGATTCAGGTAAAGTATACTGAACAAAAGTAAATGGAACATGCAATAATTTTACTGAGTCAGTTCATTTAAGGAAACAGTCAATTGAAATAGTCATTAGGCACCTAATCTATGGATTTCACATGACTTGGGCAGGTGTGCAGCAATGGATGGGTGTAGGCGCGCATAGGCCCACCCAATCTGAATGATTTTTTTCTCCACAAAAGGGCTTTATTACATACAGAAATACTCCTGTTTCATCAGTTGTCCAGTTGGCTGGTCTCAGACGATCCCCCGGGTGGAGGTCCTGGGCTGGCGTAGTTACTTACACATGGTCTGCGGTTGTGAGGTCGGTTGGACGTACTGCCAAATTATCTAAAGCGACATTGGAGGCAGCTTATGGTAGAGATATGAACATTAAATTCACTAGCAACAGCTCTGGTGGACATTCTCGCAGTCAGCATGCCAATTGCACACTCCCTCAAAACACGAGACATGTGGCATTGTGTTGTGTGACAAAACTACACATTTTAGAGTGCCATTTTATTGTCCCCAGCACAAGGTGTACTTTTGCAATGATCATGCTGTTTAATCAGCTTCTTGACATGCCACACCTGTCAGGTGGATGGATTATTTTAGCAAAGGAGAAATGCACACAGAGGGATGTCAACAAATTTATGCACAAAATTGGAGGGAAATAAGCTTTTTATGTGTATGGAACATTTCTGGGATCTTTTATTTCAGCTCATGTAAGTAACACTTTACATGTTGCGTTTTATATTTTTGTTCATTAAAGTATTAGTATATTTGTAATCGAAAGGTTGCTGGATCAAATCTCAAGAGCCGCCATGGTAACAATCTACCGTTCTGCCCCTGAGCACGGCAATGAACCTCCCACAACAACTGCTCCCCAGGCACTGATTACATGGATGTCAATAAAGCCACCCCCTACACGCCTCTGATTCAGAGGTATTTGGTTAAAAGCGGAAGACAGTTTTCAGAAGAATGCATTCAAGTTTTACAACTGACCAGATGGCCCCCTTTCCCTATGTACAATAATGCTGAATCTGCTGTAATGGGAGCATGGAATTAGGAATAAATTGAACATTTTGAAGAACATGCACAAGGTTACAGCAGTAAATAATTGCAGTGACAATCCATGTACAGTTTGAACAACGTGAAGGTGGGTAGGATACTTTAATTTTGAACAAATGGGTTGACATTTCACCCCTAATAGTATAATGGCATCTGGAGTCAACGCCATGAGCACAGCAATTCTACCCATTGTTTGTGCAGTTTGACAAAAACAGTCACAACTTCAAGTCAGCAAAAGCACAAAAATAATTCTGAACCGATCACAACTACAATACCCCTTCTGCTCTTACCACGTTGGAATAAATCCCAGAGTACAATAGAAAAGTGCTGCCCTTTATGTTTGAGAGGTTTTCGCCACATTCCAGTTGACAGAAAATGAAAGGTGATGCATTCACCCTGTTGCTTGGAAATTCAAGGCATATGAAATCAATTAAGGTACACGTAGGCCTGTGGAAAGACAACAGTTATGAAAATATAACACAAAGACTTTGAAATGTTACCGGTCATTCACCTCTCCATTCAAACAAATCATCCATCATGTTTTCAACAACAAAACCTGAAATCCTGTCTCGAGTCTACAGAGCCACAGAACTAGAAAGCACATTTACAGGGAGTTATAATTTATGGCTCTTCTAAATGGTGAATTCTAAACATATCCCCACTGTAAAGCCTCCTCAACAATATTTCAGTGGCACTCCTATTTGTGATTCGGTGCTCCTTGCTCTCCACTGCATTGTCAATCACCAAGCACGTTATGTCCACAATGACCCTCTCCCTCCTTTTCTGTGTGTGGTGGGGGGGTGCTGGACAAAACAAATTTCCGTCAACGACTCTGGGCTCTTGATTTTCATGCAAAAAGGTGTCCCAAATGTAGGCCCCCCCCCAACCACGGACGGAACAGCCAAAAGGTTAGCACAGCGCCTTCTCAAGTGCCACAGAAGCAGCATTTGCACCAGCGAAGGCCATGAGCGAGCGTCAAAATGGCAGCTGCTCCAAGTCAACTACGAAAAGCACAAGGCTGTTTTTTTGAGGGGCTTGCTTGAGTGGATTTAAGTAACATGTCTGACTTGCGTTGCAATGTGTGCAATGGCTGTCACTCAATTAACAAAAACAATTCATAGAAATGACAGATCATGCAGTCAGTCCATGTAATCTAAGTCTTCAGGTATCCCGAAGGCTTTATCGATGCGTCCATCATCGAAACCAAAGTTCCTCTTCGCCCACGACTTGATGGCAAAGACGTTATCTGGAGACAAAAATTCAATGATTAGAAAACTACTTTATTGAACAACTCATGTTTCTTTCTTACTTTCTTAGTTTCTCATTCGTTCAAAACTGACTGAAATTAAATTAATATGACTCACAAAAGTCAAATTAGAACAATTGGATCACCGCATATTGTTGTGTTCTCACGCCGATGCGTCACATTTTTCATCAAACAGAACAAAAATAATTTAAGTCACATTTAAACAATTCTGATGTCAATGTTGCCAAATAGAGATTTGTTGTGAGTAAAAGTTGATCCTTTATGAGAAGGTTAGCAGAGCACTTTCACTCCATGGGATCAATGGATAGGTCTAATTGCACCTTTAAGTGACTTGTCAGGCTTAACAATAAACCCAGGCTGGATAACATTCACTCGCTAACGTCATGCAATGACACTATTTACAGAGTGGGTGGTGGTGTGATCCCTGGGGTGTGTGTGTGCGCATGCAAGGCTGTGTGTGATAGTGAAAGGGAAAGCCTGTGTGTTCACCCAGTGTGAAAGGCCGTAAATTAAAGGCGAGTTATCCACTGCAACACGATAATTGGTATGTAAATACTAACCCTGCTCCTCACTAAACTCCACCTAGTAGCCCCTAACTCCCTGTAGTCCCTCCCAAAGACCATAATCACCCTGAGGTCACCCCAGGTTACTGCCGGGGGTCACGCAGTGCACAGGGAGCCTTTGCAGGGTGTGCTGGGAGTTTACACGGGCCACAATGAGGAGTGCTTAGGGCTGCAGTTAGTTAGTTAGTTAGTTAGTTAGTAGGTACTGCGTTTTCAGTGAAGGCAAAAAAAAAAAGCTTTGTCATCACAGAATGGGATTCCCAGAGAAATACCACTTTGTAATGGATGTGTTTTCCTACACGACTCAAAAAAAAAGGTCAGGGGAAGGAAACGTACGTACATACGTACGTACGTGCGTGCGTGCGTGCGTGCGTGCGTGCGTGCGTGTGTGTGAAAATGGCCAGTAATGCCTACACCATGTTGAATCATCCAACCCAGTGTAATGTCCATACAGTCTGGCGGCCTGTTCGTGTGTCTGTTAGTCAGGTTTGTCTTTCAGTTGACTTACCTGTCCGTCTGGACACCGCCTCTTTAGCTGTGACATTGGACTTGGTCCTGCAAGACACAAACCTACCATCAACACATAGTTACTGTACTTATGCAACTGTCTGCAAATGTTAGACAAAGACCAAAAACAAAATCAGACATTGATGGCTGGTATCCCTGACCCAGTGCCTAGTCCTGGCCTTAATGGCAAATGTATCTGGAAAGGGCTTTGAGCATGCATTTTAGTCCTGGAGTAATCTGGGTCTGAGAACAAGCCTCAGTATTTCATCAGAAATAGTTGATGAATTTAGTAGAACATTTGTACATATCACTTGACTACAGGAAACAAAAAAGGTACGTTTATACACTACTACATAACCACTACAGTGCCAGTTTTACGTCGAGTCCTTTACCTCGACAGTACATTATGCTTTGGAGTGAGTTTCTTTTTCAATGCTCTGACCAGAGAAATCACAGTCCGACACCCCAGCCCCGACACCGCTTTACAAGCCCAAACCATCACGTTGAGCGCACACCAACCACTTTCAATTCCAAAGTGAGAGTTACCCTGTGTGCGCCATCCATTACAGCCTTTTATGAATAGCCGCGGCGGAGATGGCAGGTCAATCTGCTATGTCAGTGTAACATGCTACCTAGCGTTGAGGAGAGAGTGCAGCGCTGGGGCCCTAATTTCTTGGCAGAGGGGCACGGGAGCACCAGCCAAGGGGGAGGTGGGCCGCATAAGCTTGGCCAAAGCCGCATTCGTTGCTGGAAGCCAAGGAACACCTCCGTCTCCAGGGAAAAGATGCCGTCGAAGGAGCGGTTCCTGGATCAGATTTTCGACACCACTGAAGATATTAGATGAAAGGAAATCTTGCTTCGGATCAGAAAGTAGAGGCAGAGGGTAACTTGATTTGTAGCTATTGTTGTAGAAACAAAACGCAACAGAGTCATCGGAATTAAATAAAATGTCATTTGTGGCCTTTTTTGTTTTGTCACGCACAGGCCTATGTCCACAAAGAAGAACTCAATACAGGAAAAATGATAGAGCTATACCGTTTCGCTCTCTTAAAACTACAACTAATTAACCAAACCCATTGAGACCAAAGAATACATAACAGTAACTATGTCCAAGTCAACGTACTTACACAGGTTTAATCACAAAGGCTGTGTGGGAAATGGTCAAATGAGTAACAATAAGTGATTCTCGTGTAAGAGAGAGAGGATACAAAAATAAAAACTGGTTTTGGGGAACAAACTTGACATTTCAGAGGCCGTGCTTTGAATTGCAAATTCCACTTCCCCTCTTGCTTGCTCAACTGGATTTCACTGGCAACTCAAATTTACAAGAAAAAGTTATGTGCAAAGAAATAAAAGCTTGAAATGATCAAGTGTTTAAGTAAGCATAAAATGTATAATATAAGTAAGCATAAGTCAAGGTTTATGTCCACACAGTTTTAATGCTGGTCTAGGATTTTCGTTTAAACATTTTACTTAAGCAATCCGATTGAAGCTGAAAGACAAGGGCCAACTTTAACTGAACTCTATTCTTTACAAAGCACCATGCTATCATAGCTCTTAGACACCAAACAAAGCACTCATGTCAGTCTTAACACTAAACCCTGAATTTATAACCAAGATTAAACATCCATTGCGGACTTACAGTATATCCATAGCGCCTGTGTGCAAATGTTGTCCCTGGCAATAATGACAAGAGTTGCTGTGCTTTAGAATGGAGTTGTTTACCGATCCTTGATGTCTCCGATGCTGCTAAAAGGATGGCAAGTTAAGACAAGCAGCAGTGTAGATCCATTTAAAACTGCTGAAGCTAGTTGAGCTTAAAAAAAACTGAAATTCAGGTTAAAAATGGACGAGTGTTGACTGACACAGGCTTTTAAAGGTAAATCTGCTCGGAGTTTCACCTACACTGAACAAAACGATAAAACGCAACAATCAAAGATATTACAGACTTACAGTTCATATCAGACAATTAAAATAAATGGTCTCTAACCTATGGATTTCACATTACTGGGAATACAGATATGCATCTGTTGGTCACAGACACCTTTTTAAAAAACTGACTGAAATATAGGGGTGTGGATCAGAAAACCAGTCAGTATCTGGTGTGACCACCATTTGCCTCATGCAGCACGACATCTCCTTCGCATAGAGTTGAGCAGGCTGTTGATTGTGGTCTGTGGAATGTTGTGCCACTGCTCTTCAATGACTGTGCGAAGTTGCTGGATATTGGCGGGAACTGGAACACGCTGTCGTACACTGCAATCCAGAGCATCCCAAACATGCTCACATGGGTGACATGTCTGGTGAGTATGCAGGCCATGGAAGTACTGGGACATTTTCAGCTTCCAGGAACTGTGTACAGATCTTTTTAAAATGGGGCATTATCATGCTGAAACATGCGGTGATGGTGGCCGATGAATAGCACAACAATGGGCCTCAGGATCTCGGTCTGCCCGGTAAAGTTGAAACGCTGAAGAGAACACTTCTTCAGCATGCCAGTGAGCATTTGCCCACACATACACACAGTGAGCATTTGCCCACTCAAGTTTGTTACTACACCAAATTGCAGTCAGGTCAAGACTCTGGTAAGGACGACAAGCACGCAGGTGAGCTTCCCAAGACGATTTCTGACACTTTATTCCAGAAATTATTTGGTTGTGCAAACCCACAGCTTCATCAGCTGTCTGGGTGGCTGGTCTCAGACAATCCCCCAGGTGAAGAAGCCGCACGTGAAGGTCCTGGGCTGGCGTGGTTACATGTGGTGTGAGGCTGGTTGGACGTACTGCCAAATCCTCTAAAACAACGTTGGAGGAGGCTTACGGTAGATAAATTAACAATTCTGGCAACAGCTCTGGTGGACATTCCTGCAGTCAGCATGCCAATTGCATGCTCCCTCAACTTTAAGTATCTGTGGCATTGTGTTGTGTGACAAAGATGCACATTTTAGAGTGGCCTTTTATTGTCCCCAGCACAAGGTGCACCTGTGTAGTGAACATGCTGTTGTGGATGGAATATCTTGGCATAGGAGAAATGCTCACTAACAGGGATGTAAACACATTTGTGCACAAAATTTGAGAGAAAAATCAGCTTTTTGTGCTTATGGAAAATGTCTGGGATTTTTTATTTAAGCTCATGAAACATGGGAACAACACTTTACATAAGAATTTGTTCTTAACTGACTTGCCTAGTTAAATAAAAGGTTAAATAAAACATTTGAATAAAATAAGTTGGTCTCACTCTGGAAGTTACTGAACTAGTATATTTTTTGCCATCATTTTCAATTATGAATATGCTAGGCCCACTCCTCAACCAAAGGGACACGCCTCATGCTTTTTTTGGCGGAGCAATCTGTCCGCTTGAACTTAATATAACCGCACTGCAGCCATTCACATATAGAAGCCTTTCTCTTCCTGGTTTGACAGGAAGTCCCTAACTAGACAGAACTGTCACAGACAAAGAGACATGTAATTATGACAGCAGTAAAGACATTCTGGTTTAATCGGAAGGCCATAGGTAGTACATGGAGATGGAAAGGTCTGAGAGTATCTATGACAACAAAGACAGCATTGACAGGGGTGAAGCAGAGAAGAGTAAATATGAATACATACAGAAGCATCTTGTCAATGTCTACAACAGTGCAGGCACCCTCAGGTTTCATGATCCCAGCAATGAGACAAAAGGTCAACACCCCAAAGTGCCGAGCGAAAGATCAGCAGTCCAGACCGTACAAAGTTGCTGCAGTGTGTCTGGGGCTGTTGTCATGCTGGCTGAGATCATAGGCCTGAGTGTACACTAATAAAGTGATTGTCAGTCTACAAGAAAAGCTCTCTGGGCTAGAGAAACTGGGATGGAGACATTTTAGCTCCAGTTTGTACTTCATCTCTACTGAGACTAAATCCTGGCAGGAAAGCAGACCTGGTGATCATAAACATGGGCGGATGACACACCTCTGTCTGCAGGGAGGAGAGAGGAGGAGAACCTGAGTTCTCATGGCAGACTGCAGAGTGATGGACCCATTTTTCTACCCGAGAGGAGAATGCAGTGAACTGCACTTTTGGATCTGTGAGATGGTAGCCAACCCATACAAAAAAGTTCCAGGTTGGCTTCTCAAAATATGAGGGAATCCATGCTATTGGCTAACTCAAAGCAGACTTACCTGTAGGAACCATGCCAGCAATGTCTGGCTCAGCTGCACTTCTTAACTGTTGAGTGCCGTTAATGAGAGTAAACCTCTCAACAGGGATGGAGATATTTAAGCTCCAGTTTCTACTTCCTCTCATGACAGTGAGTGTAGTGTTTATACTAAATCCTGGGAGGAGTGCAAACAGGACCATTAATTTTTATGTTCCTCAGCATACACATCACAGACAAACTGAATTGGTCCAGTCACACAGACAGCATCGTGAAGAAGGCGCAGCTGCAACCTCAGGAGCCTGAAGAAATTCGGCTTGTCACCAAAAGCACACATTTACATTTACATTTAAGTCATTTAGCAGACGCTCTTATCCAGAGCGACTTACACAAACTTCTACAGATGCACAATCGAGAGCATCCTGGCAGGCTGTATCACCGCCTGGTACGGCAACTGCTCCGCCCACAACCGTAAGGCTCTCCAGAGGGTAGTGAGGTCTGCACAACGCATCACCGGGGGCAAACTACCTGCCCTCCAGGACACCTACACCACCCGATGTTACAGGAAGGCCATAAAGATCATCAAGGACAACAACCACCCGAGCCACTGCCTGTTCACCCCGCTATCTTCCAGAAGGCGAGGTCAGTACAGGTGCATCAAAGCTGGGACCGAGAGACTGAAAAACAGCTTCTATCTCAAGGCCATCAGACTGTTAAACAGCCACCACTAACATTGAGTGGCTGCTGCCAACACACTGACACAACTCCAGCCACTTTAATAATGGGAATTGATGGGAAATTATGTAAAATATATCACTAGCCACTTTAAACAATGCTACCTAATATAATTTACATTTACATTTACATTTAAGTAATTTAGCAGACGCTCTTATCCAGAGCGACTTACAAATTGGTGCATTCACCTTATGACATCCAGTGGAACAGCCACTTTACAATAGTGCATCTAAATCTTTTAAGGGGGGTGAGAAGGATTACTTTATC
This sequence comes from Oncorhynchus keta, assembly GCF_023373465.1. Lineage (NCBI taxonomy): Eukaryota > Metazoa > Chordata > Actinopteri > Salmoniformes > Salmonidae > Oncorhynchus > Oncorhynchus keta. Next base: position 41,228,893 of record NC_068449.1, on the reverse strand, counting down.
CTATCCTAGGTATTCCTTAAAGAGGTGGGGTTTCAGGTGTCTCCGGAAGGTGGTGATTGACTCCGCTGTCCTGGCGTCGTGGGGAGTTTGTTCCACCATTGGGGGCCAGAGCAGCGAACAGTTTTGACTGGGCTGAGCGGGAACTGTACTTCCTCAGTGGTAGGGAGGCGAGCAGGCCAGAGGTGGATGAACGCAGTGCCCTTGTTTGGGTGTAGGGCCTGATCAGAGCCTGGAGGTACTGAGGTGCCGTTCCCCTCACAGCTCCGTGGGCAAGCACCATGGTCTTGTAGCGGATGCGAGCTTCAACTGGAAGCCAGTGGAGAGAGCGGAGGAGCGGGGTGACGTGAGAGAACTTGGGAAGGTTGAACACCAGACGGGCTGCGGCGTTCTGGATGAGTTGTAGGGGTTTAATGGCACAGGCAGGGAGCCCAGCCAACAGCGAGTTGCAGTAATCCAAACGGGAGATGACAAGTGCCTGGATTAGGACCTGCGCCGCTTCCTGTGTGAGGCAGGGTCGTACTCTGCGGATGTTGTAGAGCATGAACCTACAGGAACGGGCCACCGCCTTGATGTTAGTTGAGAACATAATAATAATAATAATAATTTTGTTACATACCCTACATTATTCATCTCATATGCATACGTATATACTGTACTCTATCATCTACTGCATCCTTATGTAATACATGTATCACTAACTATGCCACTTTGTTTACATACTCATCTCATATGTATATACTGTACTCGATACCATCTACTGTATCTTGCCTATGCTGCTCTGTACCATCACTCATTCATATATCTTTATGTACATATTCTTTATCCCCTTACACTGTGTATAAGACAGTAGTTTTGGAATTGTTAGTTAGATTACTTGTTGGTTATTACTGCATTGTCGGAACTAGAAGCACAAGCATTTCGCTACACTCGCATTAACATCTGCTAACCATGTGTATGTGACAAATAAAATTTGATTTGAAGAGGAACAGACCCGGTGATCACAAAACAGCAGAGAGCAATAGGTCCATCCATTAATACGTCGACAGGGGATTCTGGATTGGTCTCACTGACCGAGATGAAGAAGGGACCCCTCAATGGGTGGACGGTACCCCATTGACCACAGGGTACTGGGTGCAAGGGGAGCCTAACAGCTATCAGGGCAAGAAAAAAAGAACCGTGTGGCGTGATAGACAGAGGAGAGCTAGCATAATACACAATGCAGTGAATTGCTCCTCTGGATCTGTGAGAAAGTAGCATATCAATAACTGAAACTCCAAACCCATCAGTGCTAACGGGCTAACTGCTAAGTCAAAGCAGGCTCACATGGAGTCAATATTTCTTATAAAATGTAAATTTAGGTTTGATGTACCTCCATTTACTTGTCCCACATCCATTGGAGACACTGTATTGCTGAATTTAAAGTATCAGTTCAATGTTTGAGTTTTCAAAGATAAAATGACCTAACTGCTGGGGTACTTAGTGCAGAAAGTATTAATACCACTTGACTTACTGCACATTTTGTTGTGTTACAGCCCGAATTCAAAAATAGATTAAATACATTTTGTAGAAGCACATTTGGCGGCGATTACAGCTTTGAGTCGTCTTGGGTATGTCTATCAGCTCTGCACATCTGGATTTGGTGATTTTCTCCCATTCTTCCTTGCAAATTTTCTCAAGCTCTTAAGTTAGACGGGGAGCGGCGATGAACAGCAATCAAGTCTTTGCACAGATTTTCAATGGCATTCAAGTCTGGGCTTTGCATGGGCCGCTCAAGGACTTTCACATTCTTGTTCTGAAGCCATTCCAGCGTTGCTTTGGCTGTATGCTTGGGGGTCATTGTCCTGTTAGAACGTAAATCTTTGTCCCATTCTAAGGTTGTTTCGCTTTTTGAAGCAGGTTCTCATCAAGGATTTGCTTGCATTTGGAAGCATTCATTGTTCCCTCTATCCTTACCAGTCTCCCAGTCCCTTCCGCTGAAAAGCATCCCCATAGCATGATGCTGCCACCACCATGCTTCACAGTAGGGATGGTGTTAGATGGGTCATGAGCTGTGCCTTCTCCAGACATAGCGCTTTTCATTCAGGCCAAAGAGCTACATTTGTGTCTCAGACCACAGAATCTTTTGCCTTTTGATCGATCTCTCTTTTCTCTTGTCATTTTGCAAACTCCAAGCATGCCGTCGTGCCTTCCGTCTGGCCACTCTCCCAGAAAACCCAGATTGGTGAAGTGCTGTAGAGACTGTTGTCCTTCTGGCAGGTTCTCCCATCTCAGCCAAGGAACTCTGTAGTTCTGTCAGAGTGGTCATTGGGTTCTTCACCTCCATGACCAAGATCCTTCTTACCCAGTTGCTCAGTTTGGTCAGAGGGCCAGCTGTAGGCAGAGTCTGGGTAGTTCCATATTTCCCAATGATGGAGACTAGTGTGCTCTTGGAAACTTTGAACACTATAAAAATAGTTGTATACCCTTCCTCAGATATGCCTCATTACAATTCTGTTGGGGGACTTACAGACAGTTCCTTGGACTTCATGGTACGGTTTCTGCTCTGACATGCTTGGTCAACTGTGGGACTTTCTATAGACAGGTGTGTTTTCTTTCTAAATCATGTCCAACAAATTAATTGGCCACAGGTGTAATCCAATCAAGTTGTAGTGACATCTCAAAGATGATCAAAGGAAATTGGATGCACCTGAGCTCAATTCGGAGTGTCATAGCAAAGGGGTGTGAATACTTATTTATTTATTTCATTCTCAATACTTTTAACATTTCTAAAAACTGGAAACTGTTACTTTCCATTACATTAGTGGTTTCTCAATCAATGTCAGCAGTCAAGTTAGTCAGCTAGCAAGCTACACTCCCAAGTTGCCTCAACACTTAAAGGTAAAACTACTTTAATTCAAATATTTAGGCACATGTGTGAGTAAAATGATTGCACTGTACAGCTCTGAAAGTGAGCTCACATTCTATTAGGAAGTGACAGGCATATTGGAATATGATTGCATAGAATGAGCTTTTAAGAATGAGTGTTATTTTGATCAATGTGGAAAAACTTAAAAAACTCTGCTCAAGCCCGAGTTTGTATCGAAAGTCAAAATGCCATTGCAGAGAAAGAAGTGTTTCACTTAGCCGACGACACACTGATGACCTTTTTCAAAAGAGCAAGTTTTTTTTGCCATTGTTTTCAAAGGTCAAAGCTCTTTTTTGCAAGACTGTCTTCCTATCATAGCATCCTGTTTACTGAGGGAGATAGGTAATACAGCATGTAACTGGCCAGTATTGTCACAGAACTTCTGTATTTTAAGGTATTACTGCACTGTTGGAGATAAGAACATAAGCATTTTGGTACACCCGCGATAACATCTGCAAAATGTGTACGTGAGCAATAAAATTCTATTTGATTTGAGTAGAGATCCATGCAAGAGTATAGTGCAGACATTTGTTTTTTGGGGGTAACTTTTGGGGGTAACTCAGTTCTTTTGTGTTTCTTCCATTTGCGAATAATCGCACCAACTGTTGTCACCTTCTCACCAAGCTGCTTGGCGTTGGTCTTGTAGCCCATTCCAGCCTTGTGTAGGTCTACAATCTTGTCCCTGACATCCTTGGAGAGCTCTTTGGTCTTGGCCATGGTGGAGAGTTTGGAATCTGATTGATTGATTGCTTCTGTGGACAGGTGTCTTTTATACAGGTAACAAGCTAAGATTAGGAGCACTCCCTTTAAGAGTGTGCATAAAAGACACCTGGGAGCCAGAAATCTTTCTGATTGAGAGGGGGTCAAATACTTATTTCCCTCATTAAAATGCAAATCAATTTATAACATTTTTGACATGTTTTTCTGGATTATTTTGTTGTTATTCTGTCTCTCACTGTTCAAATTTACATTTACATTTAAGTCATTTAGCAGACGCTCTTATCCAGATAAATAAACCTACCATTAAAATTATAGACTGATAATTTCTTTGTCAGTCGGCAAACGTACAAAATCAGCAGGGGATCAAATAATTTTTTCCCTCACTGTAGATGGTGGTGAAAAAGAGAGAAGGGCGAAGCGGTAGGGGCAGAGACATCCTTGGCATCCACACTGCCGACAACGGTGTCACCAGAATCAATCAGTTCCTGAAGGACATGTGGGTAAACCCACTAGCAGGGTGAACCAGAATAGGGGAGGCCCCCCCCCCCCTCCCTCCCTCCAGCCATCCATCTGGGAGTGCCATGCGTCTGTAGGATATGGATCACATTATTCGACTTTCACTCCTCATCATTCAGGCTTAAGCATAACACACACACGGGTGAGGGTTTGACAGTTTGCCGTGTCCTTGTCTTTCAGAGCTCAGGGGACGGGCTGTGGGGGCTAGGGTGAGGAGGAGCGGTGTGTAACCACTTTCACCAGGGAGCCACAGTAGATGGGCCACAATTAGAAAACATATTTTGGGGGTTCAGATACCAGTCAAGATAAGTGAGTGATGGGGGATGCCTTCAGTGGTTGCAATGCACACGAACATGCACTTGCTCACACATACATTCATGCCACACACACACTCTTACTATGATTGTGAAATACTGCACAATTTTAACAGTTCCCCAATCCCCCCTTACCAAAAACAAGTGTAAATATTAAATTGTGCCTTCCTGTATTACAATGCCTTCAGAAATTTATTCACACCCCTGGACTTTTTACACATGGTGTTGCGTTGCAGCCCAAATTTTAAATTGATAAAATTGAGATTTTGGGGTACTGGTCTACACACAATACTCCATGTCAAAGTGGAATTATGTTTTGACATTTTTACAAATGAAAAATGAAAAGCTGAAATATCTTGAGTCAATAAGTATTCAACCCCTTTGTTATAGAGCCCCATAGTGGAGGTGTCATAATACCCATAAAACCTAGTGGTCAAAACAGGGAAATGGTTCCAACAATTTCTCCACCATTCATTTTTCCCATAGGGGATTTTAGGAACACTTCAAATAAGTTTTGTGTAGGTTTAACCTGTCGTGATGTTTTGATAACCATGTAAATCTCTCGGACAAGGTGACTTGTTAATATATTCAGCTCTATTCACTCTGATTCAAAAATGCTAATTAGCCTCAATGTAGACCATCATGCAAGACTACAAAGCCCTGCAAGCAGGTCACCTTTAGCTGACACCTTTGCCAACAAGTATTGTGTCAGTGGAGGCTGCTGAGGGAAAGACGGCTCATAAGAAAAGCTGAAATGTGGAACCAGATGGTTGATACCATTCCATTTACTCCATTCCAGACATTATTATGAGCCATCATCCCCTCATCAACTCCACAGAATTGTCATGTGCAGACCAGCTGGCTGTTGTGTTCTCTGACATTTTCAATCTCTACCTAGCTCAGGCCTCTATACCCACCTGCTTCAAGATTTATACCATCATCCCTGTTGCCCAAGAAAGTGAAAGTAACTGAACTGAAAGACTAAAGACCAGTAGCACTCACTTCAGTCTTCATGAAATGCTTCAAGGCTAGTCAAAGACCATATCACCTCCTCCCTCCCCGACTCTCTCCAATTTGCCTACCGCCCTGACAGATCCATGGACGACGCATTCACCTTTTCACTGCCCTTACCCACCTGGACAAAAGGAATATGTGTGTGATGTATATGGAAGGATGCTGTTCATCGACGACATAGCTCACAGCTCTGAACTCCTCCCTATGCAACGGAGTCCTGGACTTCCTGACATGCCGAGCCCAGGTGGTGAAGGGAGGCAACATTACCTCGACACTGATCCTCAACACGAGGGCCCCACAAGGGTGCATCCTCAGTCCCCTCCTGCATTCTCTGCATACCCACGACTGCATGGGTAGTTCCAACTCCATCATCAAGTTCGCTGAAGACAACAACGAAGATCAACATCACCAACAACGAAGAGCCAACCTACAGGGAGGAGGTAGGCACTCGGACGGCATGGTGCCAGGTAAACGTCTCCATCAACGTTAGCAAAACAAAGGAGCTGATTGTGGACTTCAAGAAGAACCATGTTGGACACGCTCCCATCCTCATGAACGGGGCCATCGTTGAGGCGGTCAATAATTTCAAATTCCTCTGCGTACACATGTCAGAGAAGCTGAAATGGTCTAACCCCACAGACACCATAGTGAAGGCACGACAGCAACTCTTCAACCTCAGGATGCTGTCCCCGAGGGCCCTCAGTGTTCGACAGGAGCACCATGTAGAGCAAGGCTCTTCACGGACCGCAAGGCTCTTCAGAGGGTGATACGTGCAGCTGAATGCACCATTGGGTGTACACTGCCTGCCCTACAGGACACAGACAACACCAGGTGTCGCAGGAAGGCCAAGAAGATCATCAGGTACACGCAGTCACGACAAAGATGCAGGTGTCCTTCCTAACTCAGTTGCCGGAGAGGAAGGAAACCACTCAGGGATTTCACAGTGAGGCCAATGGTGACTTTAAAACAGTTAGAGTTTAATGGCTGTGATAAGGAACTTAGGATGGATCAACATTGTAGTTACTCCACAATACTAACCTAATTGACAGAGTGAAAAGGAGGAAGACTTTACAGAATAAAAAATATATCCTGTTTGCAACAAGTAATAATGCAAAAAATGTGGCAAAGAAATTATGAATACAAAGTGTTATCTTTCGGGCAAATCCAATACAACACATTTCAAGCATAGTGGTGGCTGCATCTTGTTATGGGTATGCTTGTAATTTTTAAGGACTGGGGAGTTTTTCAGGATATAAAAGAAAAAAATGGAAGGGAGTTAAGCACAGGCAAAATCCTAGAGCAAAATTTGGTTTCCACCAGACACTGGGAGATAAGTTCACCTTTCAGCAGGACAATAACCTAAAACACAAGGCCAAATCTACACTGGAGTTACTTACCCAGAAGATGGTGACTGTTCCCGAGTGGCCAAGTTAGGTTTTTAAGCAGATTTAAGTGAAAATCTATGGCAAAACCTGAAAATGGTTGAATAAATAAATGGGCATATGGTGCACAATCCTGGGTAGAGACTTACCCAGAAAGACTCATAGCTGTAATCGCTGCCAAAAGGTGATTATAACATGTATTGACTCAGGGGTTTAAATACTTATCTAAAATCAAGACATAATGCATTTTATTTTTCATATTTCTTTTTACAAATGTTAATAGTTCTTTGTGTCGTGTGTAGATCGTTGACAAAACATTTCAACACAACCATTTGAATCCCACTTTGTAACAAAATGTGGGGGAAAAAATCAAGGGGTCAATCAAAAGTATTTATAAAGCCCTTTTTACATCAGATGTCACAAAGTGCTTATACAGAAACCCAGCCAAAAACCCCAAAGAGCAAACAAGCAATCCAGATGTAGAAGCAATGTGGCTAAGAAAAACTCCCTAGAAAGGGAACCTAGGAGCACAGCCATTAATGCCAGATCGTTAAGGGGGGTGAATACTTTCAGAAGGCACTCATGCTAAAATGTTTATTCTATTCTAGTGAGCCTTTTACCTTGTCCGTATTCTTTGTTATTGTCGTTGCATTGTCAAGAAGGAACCTGCATGTAAGCATTTCGTTGGACAGTATGTATCCCGTACATACCACTAATAGAAACTTAAAACACACACCTGCAAGGGCCTTCACTGGTGCGCTTGCGCCTATTATTTTGATGTGCAGAGCAATTGCACAGGCAAAATGAATTGAACCCGTTCAACCCATAAAAGAACAGACTAAAAGAGTTCCCTGTCGCGGGAGCCACACAGCTGTTGTAGTGGTTTAGCCGTGTGAGTACAGCATTGGGAAATGGGCTGTTTTTTCAAGGGGACTTCGTAATGGACATGAGGCAAGATGTTTCCCCAAAATTCTGAGCACAGTCCGTGTTTTAAGCCACTCTGGACTGTAATGGCTTCTTCAGTGACACTAGCGGAGCGCAGTGTTGGGGCTATAAAAATGACAGGCCTCGCAATTGAGTTGAGGATAATACAGTGCCACCGTCGCAGCCTGCTAACAAGGACTCTCTCCCTCTCCATGGCTGACATGAGTAAAACATTTAAACGTGTTAACCCTCGCAAGGCTGCTGGCCCAGACGGCATCCCAAGCCGAGTCCTCCAAGCGTGCGCACCCCAGCTGGCTGGTGTGTTTACAGACAGATTCAATCGCTCCCTATCCCGATCTGTTGTCCCCACATGCTTCAAGAAGGCAAAGATAACTGAACTGAGTACCGTCCCGTAGCACTCACTTCTATCATCATGAAGTGCTTCGAGAGACTAGTCAAGGAATATATCACCTCCACCTTTAACGTCCACCCAAGACCCACGTCAGTTCACATACCACCACAACAGGTCCACAATCGCCGTCACACGGCACAATCCCATCTGGACAAAAGGAATACCTATGTAAAAATGCTGTTCATTGAATACAACTCAGCATTCAACACCATAGTACCCTCCAAGCTCATCATCAAACTGGAGGCCCTGGGTCTCAAACCCACCCTGTGACACCGTCACGGCCCGCTAACAAGGACTTGCGCCCCCCCCCCTCTTTCTCCCCTTCTCCGAGTTAACCCTCGCAAGGGTTACGGGTGGGGCTACAGCTCAATCATCAAGTTTGCAGACGACACGACAGTAGTGGGCTTGATTACCAACAACAACGAGACAGCCTACAGGGAGGTGGTGAGGGCACTCGGAGTATGGTGTTAAGAAAACAACCTCTCACTCAATGGCAACAAAACAAAGGAGATGATAATGGACTTCAGGAAACAGCAGAGGGAGCACCCCCCCTATCCACGTCGATGGGACAGCAGTGGAAAAGGTGAAAAGTTAAGTTCCTCGGCGTACACATCAGACAAATGGTCCACCCACAGAGACAGTGTGGTGAAGAAGGCGCAACAGCGCCTCTTCAACCTCAGGAGGCTGAATAAATGTGGCTTGTCACCCAAAACCCTAACAAACTTTTACAGATGCACAATCGAGAGCATCCTGTCAGGCTGTATCACAGCCTGGTATGGCAACTGCACCACCCTCAACCGCAAGGCCCTCCAGAGGGTAGTGAGGTCTGCACAACGCATCATCGGGGGCAAACTACCTGCCCTCCATGACACCTACAGCACCCGATGTCACAGGAAGGCCAAAAAGATCATCAAGGACAACAACCACCCGAGCCACTGCCTGTTCACACAGCTACCACCCAGAACTCGAGTTCAGTACAGGTGCATCAAAGCTGGGACCGAGAGACAGAAGCTGTTTTTCAATCTCAAGGCCATCAGACTGTTAACAGCAATCATTAACTCTGAGAGGCTGCTGCCTACATTGAGACCCAATTACAGGCCACTAATAAATGAATCACTCGTCACTTTATGCAATGCACTCTAAATAATGCCACATATGTTTACATATCTTACATTATTCATATCACATGTACTGTATTTTATACCATCTATTGCACCTTCGCTCATCCATATATTTATATGTACATATTCTCATTCACCCCTTTAGATTTGTGTGTATTAGGTAGTTGTTCGGGAATTGTTAGATATTACATCACTGTCAGAACTAGAAGCACAAGCATTTCGCTACACTCGCATTAACATCTGCTAACCATGTGTATGTGACAAATAAAATGTGATTTGTCACACACACACACACACACACACACACACACACACACACACACACACACACACACACACAACAACGATTCCTTTTTAGGGTCCAAATGGCCAATCGTTTGTAATGCCTATACCAGTTGAGAGGTGTGTAAAAATAAACAGTCTATAAAATCAGGAGACAGGGAGACCGTTACAAGCTGTCAATCCCGACCGGTTAAGTTTTGTGCAGGCCCAAGAGGTCAGCCATGTTGTGTATGCAATAACAACTATGGGCTTAGTTGGAGTTCCTGATTTAATAGATGGGTTAAACTGAGCAAGTTGTGAAACCAGAGAAGTCGAGGAGGGGAAGGCACTGAACTAGAACAGCTGGGAAGCTTAGTTTTGTAGAGGGATAGAACGGGCATTCCGATTTAAAGCCATGTTCAGTAGCGGTGGACCGGCAGTTGTTTAAAATTGCTATATTTGGAATGCTCGATGACTAGATTCTCAGTGCATCATTTCTTTGCCTTTTTTACATGCTTCACGCAACTGCAAGTTGCACAAATCTGATGGCGTCACCATTTTGGATGAGCCATAACTAATCATGAGGAGTGTCTGTTCTATGGATCCTATTTCATTGTGCTAGACTGGGTCCATGTCCAATCTATCCATTCTATTTCTACCCACTTGAGCAGATCCAGATTTTAGAAATGTAAGCAAGTATGAATGAGGCTGCTTGATTGCTTTCTCTCTTGGATGCTGTCCAGGCTTCCACATGCCTGATGGACAGCTGTGGATTGAGCCATCTGTCCAGACTAGACACCTGGTGTTTAATTGGATTCCCTCCTTTTATTAATTAGATCCAAACTGAATTTGAATGGGGAAGCCTTTCAACAATGGCAAAAGTTTGAAGATAGACAAAATGAGGGCAAGGTTCAAAATCCAGTCAAATGAGCTTGTGGTTGAAGCAGGATTCATTGTTGATATGACATATAAAATACTAAATAGCCTCTTTCTCGAGAACCAGAAGGAGTATGGATTTAAAAAAAGTTAGCGCCTGACATTTGGAGGGACATCTGGGTGTATTTCCAGGTGTATCCCAATGATTCTCCTAATCCTTGTTCCTGAAGTGTGCACTTGTTCACTTCCCTTCATGGAAATGACTGGTAGAAGAAAATGGTGTTAACTCCCTCTAGCTCATCCCTACACCAATCCAATGCTTGTAAATTTGTGGTGAGTAGTGAACGAGTGCACACTTCAGGAAAAAGGTCAGATTATTGAGACGCAGCCTCCATGTTTTTCAGAGGCTGGTTACAGGGTACTCACTCATCTCCTCGATCACTTCTGGGTCACACTCCCTGTACTTCTCCAGCTTTGCCTTCAGATGACTCCTCTTCTCCCTCAGAGCCTGCAGTTCCTTTAGAAGAGTGGCCCGCTCCTCCTTTATAGGTGGACACACACACACACAGAGGTGAAAACCCAAAAGACAGACACACACACTAAGTGTGCAAACAAATTAGGGCAGGGAATTGCCAGGGATCTCCCGATACGATATTATCACCATACTTAGATGCCGATATGATACGGATTGCAATTCTCACAATTCAATATGTCTTGCGATTCGATACTGATTTTATTGCGATTCGATGTTCCAAACATATTGCTCACCATGTCTGCTACAGAGAGACAAGAGAAAAGTACATTTGATCAGTCAGGGAAATGTGTTGAAAACAAAATTGGCTCCCCATTTAAAAAGATTGAGAACAAGCTATGAAGGAAGGAGTTTGTGCAAGTACAGCCAACTACCGCAAAAATAATATTGCGATAGTCAAAACAATACATTGTCAAAAATAATACATTGGCAAAAATAATATCCCAAAATGTAACTATTGATCCCCCACATCACTAATACTCTGCCTACACCGCTCGCGTTGGGTGCGCTCGCGTCGTAAAATAAATGTGGAAATCTATATTATTCATTTATTGCACCCACACTGCTCGTGTGCGTCAACAAGCGTCTGCGTTGTCAAGGGCTAAAAAAAAAGAAATAAAAATCCTTTCTATTTCTGACAAAGATCGCGGTGCGTCTTGCCTCCTCAATGGTTTATAGAAGCATGTACCCACGTGCCATCTCCTCATTGGTTATACCCACGTGGGTGATTGAAAGACGAACTGTGTTGTCAGTCGTCGTGGTAATACTATGAATGTTTAGATGCCAATCACCATATAAGTTCAAAGAAGAAAAAGCCTGGAAGGAGGAGAGATTACTTTTTCGTAGAGCTCCGAGACAGGATTGTGTCTAGGCACAGATCTGGGGAAGGGTACCAAAACATTTATACAGCATTGAAGGTCCCGAAGAACACAGCGGCCTCAATCATTCTTAAATGGAAGAAGTTTAGAACCACCAAGACTCTTCCTAGAGCTGGCCGCCCGGCCAAACTGAGCAATCGGGGGAGAAGGGTCTTGGTCAGGGAGGTGACCAAGAACCCGATGGTCACTGACAGAGCTCCAGAATTCCTCTGTGGAGATGGGAGAACCTTCCAGAAGGACAACCGTCTCTGCAGCACTCCACCAGTAAAAAAAGGCACAGGATAGCCCGCTTGGAGTTTTCCAAAAGGCACCTAAAGACTCTCAGAGCATGAGAAACAAGATTCTCTGGTCTGATATGAAACAAAGAATGAACTCTTTGTTCTGAATGCCAAGCGTCACGTCTGGAGGAAACCATCCCTACTGTGAAACCTGGTGGTGTCAGCATCATGCTGTGGGGATGTTTTTCAGCGGCGGGGACTGGGAGACTAGTCAGGATCGAGGGAAAGATGAACGGAGCAAAGTACAGAGAGATCCTTGATGAAAACCTGCTCCAGTCGCTCAGGACCTCATACTGGGGCGAAGGTTCACCTTCCAACAGGACAAAGACCCTAAGCACACAGCCAAGACAACGCAGGAGTGGCTTCGGGACAAGTCTCAGAATGTCCTTGAGTGGCCCAGCCAGAGCTGAAAAGAGACCTGAAAATAGCTGTGCAGCAACGCTCCCTATCCATTTTTTATTCTTAATAAATCAGCAAACATTTCTAAAAACCTGTTTTTGCTTTGTCCTTATTGGTATTGAGTGTAGATTTATGAGGGGGAACAACAATTTGATCAATTTTAGAATAAGGCTGCCATGTAAATGTGGAAAAAGTCAAGGGGTCTGAATACTTTCCAAATGCACTGTATATGCAACAAAATACACCCCCCTACCCCCCTTAGAGGTGTGGATTCTAGTCCTTATATCTTACAATAGAAAAAAAATCTCTAAATTAATGCAGATAAACAAATCCCTCATCATTAAGTCTTGCTGTGAGACAGTGATAAATTCAGTGATAAAATGAAGGACAATAAAATGGCCGGCCTTTAAGGCTGGCATGCGTGCGTAAATGTACTTACGGTTTCTTCACGTCCTACTTTTGATTTGTCGACAGCCTGCTGCAGAGACATCTTCCTTTGTTTCTCCTCGGTATGCTATGGCGAGAAAATATATTTAGAATGAACACATTTCATTTTCACATCAATGTTGTGTTTTGTGGGCTTGAACTTCAATTTCACACATTTAACTATGCATCACACACACACACACACACACACACACACACACACACACACACACACACACACAAATATGAACTAAATAATCGTGCACAAATAACTAAATCATACACAGCACACGATCAAATTCTTAATCGTGTGTGCATGAAACAGCTGCCATTAGGCGGTATACCGTTTAATAATGTATATCAAAGTATTTTGAAATACCAACGGTATGATGTTCAATAACTGCAGGGATGCGTACTACTCAGTTAAGTAGAACTATAAGAAAGCTAAGATATGTCAAATAAGTTATATCGAGCTCAGTGCTCCAGCTTGCATTTGGTTTGTTAACTAAGAGGCCAGATGTCAAGATCAAGCTTCTTGGTTACAGCAGTGACATTAAATCCCCTCCTGGATCAAACTACCTGTTGCCGGTATGAAAATCTAGATACTCCTCAACTCGGTCATCCCCATGGTAACAGAAGGCAAGAGGCAGGCAGCTATAATATTTCTCACTCAATCAAAAGTCATGGCACTGGTTAGTATTCTTACACATTGGCCCTGTCTCCCTATGGGTCCTGGTCAAAAATAGTGCACTACACAGGGAATAGGGTGTCATTTAATTTACATCTCTCTATACATCATTACTCACATTAAACAGTTTGTATTCAAAAGTTCAGACAGTGACAAACCAATAACTCAAATACCATTTTAATAAAACTTTGACTGTAAAACAAAGAAACAATCCCCTTCCTTGTACACTGTTTATAGAATGAGAGACGGGAGGGTTCCCATATAAATATGTCACCGATAACAGACCACATATTCACACCACTGTGTTTAATATCCAACTCGGCGGCCGCCGCATTAGTTGCACCACTGGCGACTAGAAGCAGTTTATTCACCGCCCAGTACACGCCTTCATACTGTCTGGTCTGTGGCGTGGGGAACTTGGTAATCACGAGGATGAAATGCTAACGAGAGGACCACCAACTGTTTAAGTGACACCGCCACCACCTTCAGCGCTGCTACTGATAACGAGTCCCTACCCACAACTCTGCAATGAGATTATTAGGTCTTAGACGTCGGCTACTTTGGTTCTGAACCTTGAGCTTCCTCGTGATCATGATCAAATGAGACACTGAGTTGACAATGTACTCCTTACGTATATTATTTTTGTTGGGGATAGAGATGGTGAGAGAAAGACAGGGAAGATGGGAGAGAAGATTGTGCCAGTAGGGTGTGGGCTGGATTTCCAACACATGCCGACATGGTAGGCTCTGTGTGCTATGAAGACAGCGGTCTTAACCGCTCCCCTCAAACTCAACTCTGGACCGCCGAAGCCAGTCTAGGTACATTTTAATTTTGTCTTCAGTCTTTATTTTGAAGATATGTAAAGTGCCATTTGATTAACAAAATTAAATACTGATCACACAACATGAACAGTTTGAGTTTTCTGCAAACATTAAATTATTCAATTATTCACATTTGAGTGTTGTAGTAATTCCTTTACCTCCTACTTACAGTGAAAGCATACGCTTTATTGCAAACAAGTGTGCCTGCTTGGTGTGCTAGCTACAGAAATCAGAGTACAGTTAAGAACAGATATCGCATTTGGGACAGGAAATGCGCCGGTCTGTCTGTGGGCTTGAGACTATGCAGATAAGGGTGCCCCCCCCTATTCTCTATGTAGTGCAATACTTTTTACCAGGGCACATAACTAAATTACCCTACGTGCCCTGGTAAAAAGTATTGCACTACATCAAGAATCGGGGGCCATTTGGGACAACCTAGGTGGTGAGGTCTATAGGCCTGTGATGTTCTGTAATAAGAACGACGTTAATCGCCAGCGTGAACTCGATAAAGAGTCTAGCAAGCTGTTAAAAGTGGAGGGGCGGAGAGGCCAGTAGACCCCCAGCATTAGCTTAAGGTTAGAGGTCAGATGGGGGGGGTTGACAGTGTACTTTGCCCTTTTGAAAACCAAAATCCCCCCCCCCCTGCAGTGTCAGAGAAGCTCACACAATTGAGGGGGGTGTCCCAGACACATATTTTGTGTTTATTGGATAGGATAAATAGAAGACAGAGAATTTCTGTAGCAGTGGGTCAGATT
Organism: Oncorhynchus keta; assembly: GCF_023373465.1. NCBI lineage: Eukaryota > Metazoa > Chordata > Actinopteri > Salmoniformes > Salmonidae > Oncorhynchus > Oncorhynchus keta. The sequence continues at coordinate 41,213,671 of NC_068449.1, read as the reverse complement.
CTAACGCCTGCTGCAGCAGTATGCTTTGTAGGCATTGGCTTAGACCGCCATAGGCCACAATACACCCATTAAATCACCTGCTTGTCCAGCTCCTCCAACCTGCGCGTGCGGGCGTGCAGGGCCTTGCTGGGGAAAGCCCAATAGTAGTCTGAGGTGCCCACTCTGTCACAGTCCACCATGTTGTCATCCACCAGACTCTGGAGAACCTCCTTCACTGACATGGGTGCTGCAGACAGGAGAGAGGCAAGGGATCATTCTCAGTTAACCTTTCCTGGGTTTGTCGCATCCTCTCTCTTCACCTTCTCAAAACCCATTAGAAAAAAGGTCAGAGTGGAGGGACCTTGGACTTTCTCCTCCAATATGATTGAAAAGGATGTGAGGAATCACAAAAAAGGTGAATTGTTCCCTAGGAAATACACTTTATGTCTGAATTGAGATTGGGGTGGCAGGAAAGTGTACTTAGTGGGGATGTGTTACTGTACCTCAGTACCCCTCTCTCAACCTGGTCATTAGTGGACAACAAAACATGTGGTTCTTGTAACCGCATTGTCATTGCTAGTGTCAAGTGCACCATCTGGGACTCAATTTCACACATTCTAATGATAGTGCTTTGCAAAAGTATTCATCCCCTTGGTGTTTTTCCTATTTTGTTGCATTACAACCTGTAATTTAAATTGATTTTTATTTGGATTTCATGTAATGGACATACACAAAATAGTCCAAATTGGTGAAGTGAAAAAAATAACTTGTTTCAAAAAATTCTAAAGTGGTGCGTGCATATGTACTCACCCCCTTTGCTATGAAGCCCGTAAACAAGATCTGGTGCAACCAATTACCATCAGAAGTCACATAATTAGACAAATAAAGTCCACCTGTGTGTAATTTAAGTGTCACATGATCTCAATATACACAGTTGAAGTCGGAAGTTTACATACACTCATTTTTCAACCACAAATTTCTTCTTAACAAACTATAGTTTTGGCAAGTCGGTTAGGACATCTACTTTGTGCATCACACAAGTCATTGTTCAAACAATTGTTTACAGACAGATTATTTCACTTATACACTATATCACAATTCCAGTTGGTCAGAAGTTTACATACACTAAGTTGACTGTGCCTTTAAACAGCTTGGAAAATTCTAGGAAATGATGTCATGGCTTTAGAAGCTTCTGATTGGAGGTGTACCTGTGGATCTATTTCAAGGCCTACCTTCAAGCTCAGTGCCTCTTTGCGTGACATCATGGGAGAATTAAAAGAAATCAGCCAAATCAGGTCAAATTGTTGACCTCCACAAGTCTGGTTCATCCTTGGGAGCAATTTCCAAATGCCTGAAGGTACCACATTCATCTGTACAAACAATAGCACGCAAGTATAAACACCATGGGACCACGCAGCCGTCATACCGCTCAGGAAGGAGACGCGCTCTGTCTCCTAGAGATGAACGTACTTTGGTGCGAAAAGTGCAAATCAATCCCAGAACAATAGCAAAGGACCTTGTGAATATACAAAAGTATCTATATCCACAGTAAAAACGAGTCCTATATCGACATAACCTGAAAGGCCACTCAGCAAGGAAGAAGCCACTGCTCAAAAATCGCCATAAAAAAGCCAGACTACAGTTTGCAACTGCACATGGGGACAAATATCGTACTTTTTGGAGAAAAGTCCTCTGGTCTGATGAAATAAAAATAGAACTGTTTGGCCATAATGACCATTGTTATGTTTGGAGGAAAAGGGGGGAAGCTTGCAAACTGATGAACACCATCCCAACCGTGAAGCACGGGGGTGGCAGCATCAGGTTGTGGGGGTGCTTTGCTGCAGGAGGGTCTGGGGCACTTCACAAAATAGATGGCATCATGAGGTAGAACAATTGTGGATATATTGAAGCAACATTTCAAGAAATGGAAGTTAAAGCTTGGTCACAAATGGGTCTTCCAAATGGACCCCAAGCATACTTCCAAACTGGTGGCAAAATGGCTTAAGGCCATTCCGGTACCTTGGCTTTGTTGTCCATCACAAAGCCCTGACCTCAATTCTATATGTATGTATGGGCAGAACTGAAAAAGCGTGTGCGAGCAAGGAGGACTACAAACCTGACTCAGTTACACCAGCTCTGTCAGGGGGAATGGCCAAAATTCACCCAACCTATTGTGGGAAGCTTGTGGAAAGTTACCCGAAACGTTACACATAAGTTAAACAATTTAAAGGCATCGCTATCAAATACTAATTGAGTGTAAACTTCTGACCCACTGGGACTGTGATGAAAGAAATAAAAGCTGAAATAAATCACTCTATTATTCTGACATTTCACATTCTTAAAATAAAGTAGGGATCCTAACTGACCTAAGATGTCAGGAATTGTGAAAAACTGAGTTTAAATGTATTTGGCTAAGGTGTATGTGAACTTCTGACTTAAACTGTATACACCTGTTCTGAAAGGCCAAAGTGTCTGCAACACCACTAAGTAAGGGGTTCACCAAGCAAGCGGCACCATGAAGATCAAGGAGCTCTCCAAACAGGTCAGGGATAAAGTTGTGGAAAAGTACAGATCAGGGTTGGGTTATAAAAAAATATTAGAAACTTTGAACATCCTACAGAGCACCATTAAATCCATTATTAAAATGTTTAAAGAATATGACACCACAAACCTGCCAAGAGAGGGCCGCCCACCAAAACTGACAGACCAGGCAAGGAGGACATTAATCAGAGAAGCAACAAAGAGACCAAAAATAACCCTGAAGGAGCTGCAAAGCTCCACAGCGGAGATTGGAGTATCTGCCCAAAGGACCACACTCCACAGAGCTGGGCTTTATGGAAGAGTGGCCAGAAAAAGCCATTTCTTAAAGAAAAAAAATAAGCAAACACGTTTGGTGTTCACAAAAAGGCATGTGGGAGACTCCCCAAACATATGGAAGAAGGTACTCGGGTCAGATGAGACTAAAATGGAGTGTTTTGCCCATGAAGGAAAACGCTATGTCTGGCGCAAACCCAAAACCTCCCCTCACCCTGAAAATACCATCCCCACAGTGAAGCATGGTGGTGGCAGCATCATGCTCTGGGGATGTTTTTTTACCAGTAGGGACTGGGAAACTGGTCAGAATTGAAGGAATGATGGATGGGTTAAAAACAGGGAAATTCTTGAAGGAAACTTGTTACAGTCTTCCAGAAATTTGAGACTGGGACAGAGGTTCACCTTCCAGCAGAACAATGATCCTAAGTATACTGCTAAATCAACACTCGAGTGGTTTAAGGGGAAACATTTAAATGTCTTGGAATGGCCTAGTCAAAGCCCAGACCTCAATTCAATTGATCATCTGTGGTATGACTTAAAGATTGCTGTACACCAGCGGAACCCATCCAACTTGAAGAAGTTGAAGCAGTTTTGGGCAAAGATCCCAGTGGCTAGATGTGCCAAGCTTATAGAGACATACCCCAAGAGACTTGCAGCTGTAATTGCTGCAAAAGGTGGCTCTACAAAGTATTGACTTTGGGGGTGAATAGTTATGCACGCTCAAGTTCTGTTTTTTTGTCTTATTTGTTTGTTTCACAAAAAATATGTTTTGCATCTTGAAAGTGGTAGGCATGTTGTGTAAATCAAATGACACAAACCCCCCAAAAATATATTTTAATTCCAGGTTGTAAGGCAACAAAATAGGAAAAATTCCAATGGGGTGAATACTTTCGCAAGCCTCTGTACATTCACACTCCATAGCAAAACAACTGGATTTGTTTCAAGTCATCATATTACCGAGTAAAGCCCATTATACTATCCAGGCTCATATAGCTTCAATCTTCCAACTCTGTGGTCCAGATGTACCGAGAACAGAATCAATCTGCATCCCATTTGGCATCCTATTCCCTATATAGTGCACTACTTTAGACCAAAGCGCTAATGGGCCCTGGTTAAAAGTAGTACACTATATAAGGAACAGGGTGCCATTTAGAAACCAGCCCTAGCCCACTCATCTGCCACGTAATCGCTTTACATTTCTTACAGCGATTAGGGAAAACATTGATTTAAATTTACAGAGTCCAGGGCTCTCCTGTGTATTCCTTCCCTCTCTTAATTGATCCCAAATCAGCTGAGAGTAATAGAGGGCTTACGAAGTTACCCCTAGAAACTGATTCTGTGTCAGTTTAGCATTTTTCCCACAATGGTTAAGGATAGATTGGGGAAGGCAAGCTGGTCCTAGGGGAAACTTTACCACCAAGCGTAATAGAACGTTCTAACATCTGGAACGAGGACGGCTGGTGAAATGTGATAGTCCCACATCATGCACTGTTCTGTTCATCTGCCGTAGCACTAATAAAGTTGATCTGGTGTGTTTTGGAACGAGCTGCGTTATAGAATAAATTCAGTATTTTACAACTTAAAATGTAGATGGCACCACATACTGAAAGTAGTATATGGCCAGGAGAAACTGTAATCCATTGTTTTGTTTTCTCTAAACAGCCACTACAAACTTTAGCAATATACTGTGTACAGTATATGTAAAACACTGAACTTCCCCTGTACTGGGAGGATGTTGGGCAGCAGGGAGAATCAAGCTAATGGGCCCTGTTTAAGCAAACTCTGGAACAAGTATTTCAGGGGCCTCATTTTTCAAACATGCTTAAATTTCTCGATAGTCTGGCCCATCTGGACTTGTTAGTCTCGGTCTTGCTCGTTTGCCTCACCGCCTTTCTCTCTTCCATCGCTCACTCACTATTTCTCTCCTGAGACCTTTTGAAAGTATATAATTCCCTCCTGTCCCTCAAGTAATCACTGATATAACATAGCTGTACTGGTGTAAAGCGATGTAGTTGAATCATTGGTTTTGCTTATCCAATGATTTGAAATCAGTGATCAGGCTACATCAAGGAAAAGAATGGATGCATATTCAACGTATTCAAAGAGGGCTCCTGATCTCACTCTGTCCCCCTCTCATTCTCTCCTCTCCTTCCCTCTCTGCTGTGTGTGATAAGTGACTGTTATACACAGCAGTTTACAGACCCCCCCCCGTAACTACATCACGATGCCAGAGCAGGGCCTTTAAAAAACATGTGATTCTAATCATTTGCGGCCAGCCCGATCAAGTTTCCCCAAATGAATGTAACGTCCACTGTAAAAAAAAGAAAAGGAAAATAAAGTCCCGTTTGGGTACGTACCAAAACAGCACAGCTCTGTTTCTCTATTGGGGCCAGCACTTAAAACATGTGCTTTTCCCTATTGTTTTTCTCCCTGCGCACACACACACACACACACACACACACACACACACACACACACACACACACACACACACACACACACACACACACACACACACACACACACACACACACACACACACACACACACACACACACGTTAGTGCCTTTTGGCAGTAGTGTCGTCCCACTCCATACTACAGGCTAAATATGGGATGAATCAAAGTGGTTTGGGCTAGACTCGGTTTCCAAGACGATGATGTTGGGACTATTTTACCATTATGTTGTTATGGGTGCATGAGGGCAACTTTCAGTGTTGATACAGAAAATGACACGGAACTACTTCAGGCATACGCAAAATGCTCGCCCCAAAAACATGGACACACTTAACTTCACGAGGTGAAATAAAGACCTCTGGAAATTTTAGTACGCTGGTCTTAGATTTGGGATCCATATGCCTTCACTGAATAGAAAATGCACCTTGCCACCACAGGGACATTTTTTAATTGAATCCTGAGTTTTATTTTATATAGAAAATAAATTGCGAGTCCCAGGTTTCACTTGTAAAATGATCCATCTGGTTCATCTCAATTAATCATTACTCACTTATTCCTTTAGTCTTCGGGGCGATTTTCTCTATGTCCTTCAGCTGAAACACTTCTTTCTGGCGAGAGAGACAAAAAAACAACTCCATAGTAATATATATATATTTTTTTTAATGTATGAGCAAGTTAGACAGGGTGCCAACCTGTCCTAAACTAATACTCTAGAAACTGGGCCATAAGAGAAAATAACCCCTACAGGCCAAATACATGCATTCAGTGAGTCAACATTCTTTGTTTTTTTAAATCATGTTTTATTTATTTCACCTTTATTTAAAGAGGTAGGCCAGTTGAGAACAAGTTCTCATTTACAACTGCGACCTGGCCAAGATAAAGCAAAGCAGTGCGACAAAAACAACAGTTACACATTGGATTTTTTTTAAACTAGTCAAAAACACAATAGAAAGTCTGTATACAGTGTGTGCAAATGTAGTAAGGCAATAAATAGGCCATAGAGGCAAAGTAATTACAATTTAGAAATTAACACTGGAGTGATAGATGTGCAGATGAGGATGTGCAAGTAGAAATACTGGTGTGCAAAAGAGTAGGAAAAAAACAAAAACAAATATGGGGATGAGGCAGGTAATTGGTTGGATGGGCTATTTACAGACTGTGTACAGCTGCAGCGATCGGTAAGCTGCTCTGACAGCCAATGCTTGAAGATAGTGAGGGAGATATAAGTCTCCAACTTCAGTGATATTTGCAATTCGTTCCAGTCATTGGCAGCAGAGAACTGGAAGGAAATGCGGCCAAAGTAGGTGTTGACTTTGGGGATAACCAGTGAAATATACCTGTTGAAGCACGTGCTACGGGTGGGTGCTCCTATGGTGACCAGTGTGTTGAGATAAGGTGGGGCTTTACCAAGCAAAGACTTATAGATGACCTGGAGCCAGTGGGTTTGGCAACAAACATGTAGCGAGGACCAGCCAATAAGAGCATACAGGTCACAATGGTGGGTAGTATATGGGGCTTTGGTGACAAAACACATGGCACTGTGATAGACTGCATCCAATTTGCTGAGTAGAGTGTTGGAGGCTATTTTGTAAATGACATCGCCGAAGAAGTCAAGGATCGGTAGGATAGTCAGTTTTACAAGGGTATGTTTAGCAGCATGAGTGAAGGAGGCTTTGTTCCGAAATAGGAACAAACTTTGGATTGGAGATGCTTAATATGAGTCTGGAAGGAGGGTTTACAGTCTGGCCAGACACCTAGGTATTTGTAGTTGTTCACATATTCTAAGTCAGAACCGTCCAGAGCAGTGATGCTAGGCGGGTGGGTGGGTACGGGTAGCGTTCGGTTGAAGAGCATGCATTTAGTTTTCCTAGCGCTTAAGAGCAGTTGGAGGCCACGGAAGGAGTGTTGTATGGCATTGAAGCTCGTTTGGAGGTTTGTTAACCCAGTGTCCAAACAAAGGCCAGATGTATACAGAATGGTGTCGTCTGCGTAGAGGTGGATCAAAGAATCACCCGCAGCAAGAGCGATAGCATTGATATATACAGAGAAAAGTCGGCCCGAGAATTGAACCCTGTGGCACCCCCATAGAGACTGCCAGAAGTCCGTAAACAGGCAATCCGATTTGACACACTGGACTCTGTCAGGGAAGTAGTTAGTGAACCAGGCGAGGCATTCATTAGAGAAACCATGGCTGTTGAGTCTGTCGATAAGAATACGGTGATTGACAGAGTCGAAAGCCTTGGCCAGGTCGATGAAGAAGGCTTCACAGTACTGTTTTTTTTTTTTTATCGATGGTGGTTATGATATCGTTTAGGACCTTGAGCGTGGCTGAGGTGCACCCGTAACCAGCTCAGAAACCGGAGAAGGTTTGGTGGGTTTCGAAATGGTCGGTGATCTATTTGTTCACTTGGCTTTCGAAGACTTTAGAAAGGCAGGGCAGGATGGATATAGGTCTAACAGTTTGAGTCTAGAATGTCTCCCCATTTGAAGATGGGGTTGACCGCGGCCGCTTTCCAATCTTTAGGAATCTCAGACAATACGAAAAAGAGGTTGAACAGACTAGTAATAGGGATACTTTTAGGAAGAGAAGGTCCAGATTGTCTAGCCCAACTGATTTGTAGGGATCCAGATTTTGAAGTTCTTTCAGAACATCAGCTGTCTGGATTTGGGTGAAGGAGAAGCGGGGGAGGGACTTGGGCCAGTTGCTGCGGGGGGTGCAGAGCTGTTGGCCGGGTTTGGGGTAGCCAGGTGGAAAGCGTGGCCAGCCGTGGAGATGCACTTATTGAAATTCTTGATTATAGTGGATTTATCGGTGGTGACAGTGTTTCCTAGCCTCAGTGCAGTGAGCAGCTGAGAGGAGGTGCTCTTATTCGCCATGGACTTTAGTGTCCCAAAACGTTTTGGAATTAGTGCTGCAGGATGCAAATTTCTGTTTGGAAAAGCTAGCCTTTGCTTTCCTGAATACTGTGTATATTTATTCCTGACTTCCCTGAAAAGTTTCATATCGCAGGGACTATTGGAAGCTAGTAGATTGTGCCACAGGATGTTTTGTGCTGGTCAGGGCAGTCAGGTCTGGAGTGAACCAAGGGCTGTATCTGTTCTTAGTTCAACATTTTTTGAAAAGGGGCATGCTTATTTAAGATGGTGAGGAAGGCACTTTTAAAAGTACAACCAGGCATCCTCTACTGACGGGATGAGGTCAATATCCTTCCAGGATACCTGGGCCAAGTCGATTAGGAAGGCCTGCTCGCTGAAGTGTTTTAGGGAGCGTTTGACAGTGATGAGGGGTGGTCGTTTGACAGCGGACCCATAACGGATGCAGGCAATGAGGCAGTGATTGCTGAGATCCTGGTTGAAAACAGCAGAGGTGTATTTAGAGGGCAATTTGGTCAGGATGATATCTATCAGGGTGCCCATGTTTACGGATTTGGGGTTGTACCTGGTAGGTTCCTTGATAATTTGTGTGAGATTGAGGGCATCTAGCTTAGGTTGTAGTTTGTTGTTTTTTTGGAAAGACAGTGAAAACCGACATTTATTGGTTTTGCTTCAAATCAAAGAGGGCATGGAAAACGTTAAAGGGTATCAAAAACCGGTATAGGCCTATAACTCATGATCAAAGGTTCCCTGCCCCAACATGTCCGAGGTTGTTTCACACGAGAGGGAGAGCCAATGTGTGTGTGTGTGTGTGAGAGAGATGGAGGCACGCTCAAGGTGCTATGTTTGGTCTGTTTACTTTAACTCAGGTGTCATGGCCAATTCTGGCATCCGCGGCAGCTTTCTAACTGCGACACGGAACCAGTCCTCGGTTTCAACAACTGACTCAAAACTCCCACAATCTTGCTACTCTCCATGGACACTCTTGGACCTCCATACACAGCTTGACGTGAAACGGCATTTGTGTTATGAAATACACGTAAGTGTCAAATTATTAAAGGGAGAGTTCACCAAAGTTACATTGGTTTCCTTACCCTGCAGGCCAGCAATTTTGCCGTAACACTACACAACTAATTCAAATAATCAAAGATTGATGATTGGTTGATTATTTTAATCAGCTGTGTAGCGCTAGGGCAAAACAGAAACGTGCACCCCTTGGGGTCCCTAGCAATTAATGCATTGGTTTAGTTTCCCTGGTACTGTTTCCACATGCTAAAGTTTAAGAATTTGTGGCACAAATCCCATTCACGTTATGGAACCAATTAGCAAAGACACCAATATGTAATTTTGGTGAACTACCCTTTTAACTAACTCACTCATGCGAGTCCTCTTCTCCTCAAGACTGAGACCTTTTTTTTTGACTGCAAGACAAAAATACAGAAGAAACAAAACAAGTCAATTATAATGTGGCAATCTGTAATTGATACATACATTGACATTCAAAATTGATAATCTAAGTTCAACTGTCATACCCCATCATAACCACAAATATAACTGTAAAAAGAATGTCTAGCCTTAAAACATGGATAAAACGATGTTTATCTCATGAATGGTCAGTCCTTGCATCCGACGTCTGAAGCGGCCATTCAGCATTTAGTGAGATGCTACCTATGCAGACTTCAGGATTTTCATACTTCTTGCGCTTAGCGGAGCCGAGCTATTGCACAGGAAGTTGTTAAGGAAGTGAGTTTGGTTTATACTGGACCTCCGGTCTCCACCTACAGTTAACCAATCATGTCAATTCTGAGCCCTACACAATATAACAAAAATGTAGAGGTACACGGCGATGTGGTATAGAGCTTGATTTGCCCTCTTCAAGCCTCCACAAATTGCGTCATACCTTCCATACGAAGCATCCGACCACAATTTCGGATCAAACATAAATTATCTCTCCATCCCCATCCCTCAGCCATTTACCAAAACAGAGGTGGGGTTGACATTAGCTAGAGTTCAACCAAAGCTTCTTCAACGGGCTATCTAGCTATGCCATTTAGCCAGTGTGCAGTTGACTGGGAGCAAGGGTGTTGACTGTAAAAAGGTCTAACTAACTTACCATTTTGCAATGTAAATAACTTTCACGGACTGAGTTTCTCCGGCTTCAGTGATACAGTGCAAGCAATGAGTTTCCCGCGGTAGTTCAAGGGTTGTCAACAAGGGAAGGGGGAGCGGGATATTAAACTCACGTGGGTTGGGATTTTTTACCTGGGTACATTGAAAAACATTGCAGCTTTTCGGCATGTTTTGTTATTTCAGTATAACAAAAAAAATCTATGAAGTTGGCTCTTTTACAATAGGGGTCAATGGGAAATCATTTTTATTTTCTCCAGTTTGTGGGCGTGGTTGAGGGGAATTCCTTATGGCGCAAATATCGATTTGGAGTATCAAACATGACTTACGTTATGACATAACAAATGAGGACATTCTGGGGTTTCCAAAACCTGAGATTCTTTCATTTTCCAGTCATTGTTATCTTGAGTGTTAACTTTTCAATATCTTTTTTTTTCTTTACATCATCAGCAGCAGGATTTGCCAGCAAACCAATGTGGACAACACAAGAATGTATGCTCTGTCATACATGGCTCCCAATGGGCCCAGAAACCCCAGGGCCTCCCCTTTCCATTGGTGCTCCAGCTGGGTATTTCATGGCTGTCACTAAGGTAAATCCAAATGATTGGATTTCATGTCGACAATATTTCAACATTTAAATTTGTGTCATGTGAATTAAGAATAGTACATTATATAGGACAATTACTTAATGAGAAGAAAACAAATGAAGCATCTTCAATAAAGCATTTCTTTAAAAATAAAAAAAAATCTAATCACATTTTATTTGTCACATACACATGGTTAGCAGATGTTAATGTGTAGCGAAATGCTTGAGCTTCTAATATCTAACAAGTCATCTAACAATTCCCCAACAACTACCTAATACATACAAATCTAAAGGGGTGAATCAGAATATGTACATGTAAGTAGGGTTGGAAACTTTCTGGTAAACTTTTGGGAATTTTGCTTAAGTTCATTTTTAAAAGGTTAGCTTTTTTGTGGGATACACAAGGCAGGCAATTCTAGGTCTTGTGGCATATTTTGGTTAAACTATTCAATGGAATTGCAACCCTCTGCATGCACAGTACACATGTACAGCTGATTCTCAAGATCTTGCACACTAATGAGATGCTATTGAACCCACACTACTACACTGTATGAGCCAAGGACTACATGCTTTCTGGTATGTTTTGATTACAATACTGGGAGGGGTGAATATATTTTATGACATACATGATTTTTTGTTAACTAGTAAATAGTAGCCTACGGCAAAGTGTGTTTAAATCATTTGTAACGTAACAATTTCTGCAAGTTAGTTTTTGCTACCATGTGGGTTTTAGCTTGCTGGAGCCTGCTAACTGAGGAGTGTTAATTCACCTGTTTCCATACATGTTTAATTTGAAAACATTTATCTTATAAAGGAGTTGTTTAATCTAACTGCTTAACTATTTATCTGTACATGGAATTGTATTTGGTTATTTTTTTACTCATTTGTTTCTAATCTTTACAGGAAAATGCCACAGGCACCATCTGATGTGTGGAGACGCGATGGATCATTTGGGATCATTCAATATTCCCTTTCTGTTTCTCCATATGATATGGTAAATATATCCAATGCAAAAACATCTATATTTAAATGGTATTTATATTCATTTGCATATATTTCCGTTAATTCCCATATATTCCCGTTAATTCCCACTGAAAGATTCCACCTCTGAATATTCCCCAAAATGTGCAACCCTACATAGGCAATGTGCAATAGATGGTATAAAATACAGTATATTCATGTTATATGAGTAATTTAAGATAGGTAAACATTATGAAAGTGGCATTATTTAGAGTGCATTGTATAAAGTGACAAGTGATCCAGTGGACTCTTTCACGTCTAGGTAAGGTTAACCCATACCCTTTAAAGCAGCAATCAGCAGTTGAAACAATGACAAAGCGTACTCCCCACCACTGTTTCTGTAAAAACAGGGGGGATGCAGCAGAACAAATGTAACCACTCAAATTCAATATGTATAGTTTTAATCATGTTTTGAGGCTACACGGTGTTTGTTTCTACTTTCTACTTTTAAATTCGGACAAAACAGAGATGCTTGTTCTAGGTCCCAAGAAACGAAGAGATCTTCTGTTGAATCTGACAATTAATCTTAATGGTTGTACAGTCGTCTCAAATAAAACTGTGAAGGACCTCGGCGTTACTCTGGACCCTGATCTCTCTTTTGAAAAACATATCAAGACCATTTCAAGGACAGCTTTTTTCCATCTACGTAACATTGCAAAAATCAGAAACTTTCTGTCCAAAAATGATGCAGAAAAATTAATCCATGCTTTTGTCACTTCTAGGTTAGACTACTGCAATGCTCTACTTTCCGGCTACCCGGATAAAGCACTAAATAAACTTCAGTTAGTGCTAAATACGGCTGCTAGAATCCTGACTAGAACCAAAACATTTGATCATATTACTCCAGTGCTAGCCTCCCTCCACTGGCTTCCTGTCAAAGCAAGAGCTGATTTCAAGGTTTTACTGCTAACCTACAAAGCATTACATGGGCTTGCTCCTACCTATCTCTGATTTGGTCCTGCCGTCGCAGGCCTACTAATTGTCCCTAAAATTTCTAAGCAAACAGCTGGAGGCAGGGCTTTCTCCTATAGAGCTCCATTTTTATGGAACGGTCTGCCTACCCATGTCAGAGACGCAAACTCGGTCTCAACCTTTAAGTCTTTACTGAAGACTCATCTCTTCAGTGGGTCATATGATTGAGTGTATTCTGGCCCAGGAGTGGGAGGGTGAACGGAAAGGCTCTGGAGCAACGAACCGCCCTTGCTGTCTCTGCCTGGCCGGTTCCCCTCTTTCCACTGGGATTCTCTGCCTCTAACCCTATTACAGGGGCTGAGTCACTGGCTTACTGGGGCTCTCTCATGCTGTCCCTGGAAGGGGTGCGTCACCTGAGTGGGTTGATTCACTGATGTGGTCATCCTGTCTGGGTTGGAGCCCCCCCCCCCTTGGGTTGTGCCATGGCGGAGATCTTTGTGGGCTATACTCAGCCTTGTCTCAGGATGGTAAGTTGGTGGTTGAAGATATCCCTCTAGTGGTGTGGGGGCTGTGCTTTGGCAAAGTGGGTGGGGTTTATCCTTCCTGTTTGGCCCTGGGTGTCCTCGGATGGGGCCACAGTGTCACCTGACCCCTCCTGTCTCAGCCTCCAGTAGTTTGTGTCGGGGGGCTAGGGTCAGTTTGTTATATCTGGAGTACTTCTCCTGTCCTATTCGGTGTCCTGTGTGAATCTAAGTGTGCGTTCTCTAATTCTCTCCTTCTCCTTTTCTTTCTCTCTCTCTCGGAGGACCTGAGCCCTAGGACCATGCCCCAGGACAACCTGACATGATGACTCCTTGCTGTCCCCAGTCCACCTGGCCGTGCTGCTGCTCCAGTTTCAACTGTTTTGCCTTATTATTATTCGACCATGCTGGTCATTTATGAACATTTGAACATCTTGGCCATGTTCTGTTATAATCTCCACCCGACACAGCCAGAAGAGGACTGGCCACCCCACATAGCCTGGTTCCTCTCTAGGTTTTTTCCTAGGTTTTGGCCTTTCTAGGGAGTTTTTCCTAGCCACCGTGCTTCTACACCTGCATTGCTTGCTGTTTGGGGTTTTAGGCTGGGTTTCTGTACAGCACTTTGAGATATAAGCTGCTGTACGAAGGGCTATATAAATACATTTGATTTGATAACATTTACTGTAGTTACAAACATTGGAGTTAAACAAGCTATATTTTGATCCCCTTGATCCCCTTGATCAAATAAAAGGTCACGGTCACGTTCTAAAAGTCACTCGCCTGGGGGAGTCCTCATTCCGCATGCAGTTGGTGAGAGCATAAGAGAGGGAAGTGCAACACCATTACCACTGAGTATACCTGCCAACTGCCAATCGCCATTTCCACGCTTACCAAACTTGGTGACCAGCTTTCCATTGGGCTGGAAGATGAAGACGCAACACGCCTTGTTGTCCACGATGATGACGTGGCCGTTGCTGTCCACCGACACGCCTTTGGGGCCCATCAGCTTGCCCGAGCCAATCTTATTCTGAGATAGAGGGACAGTGGATAATACCCCAGTATTGCTGTTGGTTATTTTATATGAAGAAATAACAAACAGGTTCTCGCAAGTTAATGTTTCAGGCTAACGTCAAAGTCTCATAGTGGCATGGGAACATCTTTTTCAGGTGCTGCTGGGTAGAAAAAGACTAATCAAGTCAGAAAGCATACCCACATTGAACTATCCATTATCAGTAAGCATCAGCCATCCAAAGCATCACTTAGGATAAAGCAATTCTGACAGCAGCTATTAGTTGATATGACAGAAAAGACTGGAATCCAAACTGAATAGCCCTCCATTTCAATATATTTTCACGTCAATGATGAAGTCTGGACCTGCTCCAACAGAGAGGCACTCGGACCGACAATTGGGGCAGCTAGAAAGCAGCATAACGGATTTCAATGAAGGCAGGTCCAGACTGAATCAGTACGGTGGAACAGAGTGATATCTAGTGTGGATTCCAGGATAAATGACAGCATTGTATAAACTTTGAACTCACCTTGAACTTCCCATCACTGGAGAAGATGCTAACCCACTTGTTGTTGTAGTCGGCTGGGGTGGACCGCCACTCCTGTGGGCCGCTGCAGTTGCCCTGGAGACCGTCCACGCACCCCAAAGCGGCTCTTGAACAGACCGTCGTTAGAGAAAATCTGCGAATGAAACACGGGGCCGAATCACATGACTGAAGATGATCTGATTGTCAAAATGCTTTGAAATATAAAACTTAAATCAATGGATAGTCATGGCTCTTTTTTATTCAAATCAAATTTCATTTGTCACATACACATGGTTAGCAAATGTTAATGCGAGTGTAGTGAAATGCTTGTGCTTCTTGTTTCCGACAGTGCAGTAATATCTAACAAGTAATCTCGCAATTCCTCAACAACTACCTAATACACACAAATATAAAAGGGTGAATGAGAATATGTACATGTAAGTATATGGATGAGCGATGGCCGAGCGGCATAGGCAAGGTGCAATAGATGATATAAAATACAGTATATACATGTGATATGAATAATGTAAGATATG
This sequence comes from Oncorhynchus keta, assembly GCF_023373465.1. Classification (NCBI taxonomy): domain Eukaryota; kingdom Metazoa; phylum Chordata; class Actinopteri; order Salmoniformes; family Salmonidae; genus Oncorhynchus; species Oncorhynchus keta. Next base: position 41,198,312 of record NC_068449.1, on the reverse strand, counting down.
TAAACATTATGAAAGTGGCATTATTTAGAGTGCATTGTATAAAGTGACTAGTGATCCATTTATTCAAGCGGCAGTGATTGAGACCCAATGTAGGCAGCGGACTCTCTGAGTTAGTGGTTGCTGTTTAGCAGTCTGATGGCCTTGAGATAGAAGCTGTTTTTCAGCCTCTCAGTCCCAGCTTTGATGCACCTGTACTGACCTCGCCTTCTGGATGGTAGCATTGTGAACAGGCAGTGGCTTGGGTGGTTGATGTCCTTGATGATATTTTTGGCCTTCCGCAGTCCTTGTTAGCGGGCTGCAACGGTGTTATCCTTAAAACGGGCAAAGAAGGTGTTTAGTTTGTCTGGAAGCGTGATGTTGGTGTCCGTGATGTGGCTGGATTTCTTTTTGTAGTCCGTGATTTCCTGTAGACCCTGCCACATACGTCTCGTGTCTGAGCCGTTGAATTGCGGCTCCACCTTGTCCCTATAGTAGCATTTCCCTTGTTTGATTGCTTTGCGTAGGGAATAACTACACTGTTTATATTCAGTCATATTCACAGACCTTTTTCCATGGTTAAATGCGGTGGATCGCGCTTTCAGTTTTGGCAAATGCCGCCATCCATCCACGGTTTCTGGTTAGAGTAGGTTTTAATAGTCACAGTGGGTACAACATCTCCAATGCACTTCTTTATAAACACACAGAGTCAGCATACAGGTCGATGTTGTTCTCTGAGGCTGTCCGGAACATATTCCAGTCCGTGTGATCAAAACAATCTTGAAGCGTGGCTTCCGATTGGTTGGACCAGCTTTGGATGTTTGTCATCACTTTCCGTGAAACAGAGAATGTTACAATCTCAGATGTCTCTCTGGAAGGCAACCCTTGCTCGAATTTCGTCTAACTTGTTGTCAAGACTGGACATTGGCTAGTAGTATACTCAGGACAGTTGGGCGATGTGCACGTCTACGGAGCCTGACCAGGTGGTCGCTTCGTCTGCCCCTTCCGCTGTTTTGGGTCGACTACTGGAATTAGATCCATTGTCCTGGGTGGTGGTCCGAACAGAGGGTCCGCTTCGGGAAAGTCGTATTCCTGGTCATAATGTTGGTAAGTTGACGTTGCTCTTAAATCCAATAGTTCTTCCCAGCTGTATGTAATAAGACTTAAGATGTCCTGGGGTAACAATGAAATAAACAATACATAGAAAAACAAAATACTGCATAGTTTCCTTAGAACTCGAAGCGAGGCGACCGTCTCTGTCAGTGCCATCATGCTGAATGGTCCTTTAAGGAAATAATTCAAAAATCCTATTTGATATGATAAATGACACTTTTCAATTATTATGAACTGGAATTGTTATTGCCCTAATACCAATTTAGAGTTGGTATATTTGCCATACTTGCAAATTTGCAAAAGTACCATGATATACAGCAAATCAATACAAACCATCTGAGCAGTCAGAGCTCCTAACCAAGTCTTGTTATCATCCAGTCTATATCAGAAGACTATTCTTCAGACACACCTCAAAGAGCTCTGGTGAGAACTCACAGTCAAAAGATACCACTGTGACTAAGTCAAGGCAGAACGACTTCAAAGAGATGAGCTAGATGCAGGGCTGTTCAATTCCGTTCCTGGAGGGCCAAAACACTTATGTTTTTCAGCCTCTCATTTGGGACTAATTCAAACCTGGGACACCAGATGAGTGCAATTAACTACCAGGTATATAAAAAAAATGTTTTGGCCCTCCAGGTCTGGAATTGAACAGCCCTGAGCTAGATTCTAACTACCACTCATAGGTTGTGATGGCGCCGAAGGGGATGGCTGCTATTTTATTGGCTCTTAACCAACCAAGCTATTGTGTTTGTTTTTTCACATTGTTTGTAACCTATTTTGTACATAATGTTGATCTCTTATGCCCAAAAAGAGCTTCTGGACATCAGAACAGCGATTACTCACTTCGAATTGAACAAATCATTTTTCTTTAATAAGTCGGACGGGAAGGATATACTCAACACCCGTACAGGCCCTCATCCCCGTCATTCGCTGGAGAAAGAAACTGAGATTTCTGGGAAATAGGATCAGACGACGATTGGCTAATCTGCCTTTGCCATCCGTACTGTTAGCTAACGTTCAATCGCTGGAAAATAAACGGTACAAACTGAAAGCACGTATATCCTACCAACGGGACATTAAAAATGAATATCTTAGGTTTCACCGAGTCGTGGCTGAATGACGACATTAATAAAATACAGCTGGTGGGTTATACACTGTATCGACAGGATAGAACAGCAGCCTCTGTTAAGACCAGGGGCAGGGGCCTATGCATATTTGTAAACAACAGCCGGTGCTAAGGAAGTCTCTAGGTTTGCTCGCCTGAGGTAGAGTATCTCATGATAAGTTGTAGACCACACTATCTACCATGAGTTTTTATCTGCATTTTTCATAGCTGTCTACATACCACCACAGACCGATGCTGGCACTAAAACTGCACTCAATGAGCTGTATACCGCCATAAGCAAAAAGGAAAATGCTCATCCAGAGGTGGCGCTCCTAGTAGCCGGAGACTTTAATGCAGAGAAACTTAAATCCATTTACCTAATTTCTATCAGCATTTTAAATGTGCAACCAGAGGAGAAAAAACTCGAGACTACCATTACTCCACACACAGAGATGCGTACAAAGCTCTCCCTCACCCTCCATTTGGCAAATTTGCCCATAATTCTATCCTCTCGATTCCTGCTGAATAGGGCTATCTTCTGTATACCATCCGTACAACAAAACTGATTGGCTCAAACGCATTAAGAAGGAAAGAAATTTCACAAATTAACTTTAACAAGGCACACCTGTTAATTGAAATGATTTCCAGGTGACTACCTCAAGAAGCTGGTTGAGAGAATGCCAAGTGTGTGCAAAGCTGTCATTAAGGCAAAGGGTGGCTACTTTGAAGAATTTGTTTAACATTTGTTTTGCTTACTACATAATTCCATGTGTTATTTCATAGTTTTGATGTCTTCACTATTATTCTACAATGTTAAAAATAGTCAAAAATAAAGAAAAACCCTGCAATGAGAAGGTGTGTCCCAACTTTTGATTGGTACTGTAAATGGGATAAAATATTAGAATGAAAGAGTAACTACAGTAGAAAAGTATTTTACCATGTCTAACTTGTATTACATGAAATAAGAAATTGTGCTCACTCAAAATGAATGTGTGCTGTAGTAAATAAATAAATTAAAACCTTTGTCATTTTCTATTATTCATCTGGTATTCAAGCCATGCTAATCCATAGATCAACATCGCAAATCTACAACAACAAAAAACTCAAGACAAAAGTGCCTGTATGTTCATGTAACAGATGTGAAACGGCTAGCTTAGTTAGCGGTGCGCGCTAAATAGCGTTTCAATCAGTGACGTCACTTGCTCTGAGACCTTGAAGTAGTAGTTCCCCTTGCGATGATGAGTCATTGTGCTCAGCCTACCAGCATCCCACAATTCCTTCAGATATTTCCCTCAGGCCAAGAGAATAAGCATAATGTGTTTGTTGATCCTACCCTGAACAACTGGTATCATCCGAATATAAGACATTCTACTGTACATTGTTAACCACTTTGAGATGTAAACTCAATCTATTATTGCAATCCATTATATGACTGCTAGTTATCTTTTGAAGCCAAATTATTTTAGTGAGGTAGTTGGCTGAACAACATTTGTGTGACAAGTAACCTTGCCTTGAGACCTCTGTTAGCTCTAACAGTAAAGCATTAGCTTAACAGGCCTTGGTCAAAAGCAGTGCACTAAGGAATAGGGTGCTATTTGGGATTCAGTCATGGTCTTGAGTCGGGTCAATACCATGGGTTTAATAAATGATCTATGAAATGGAGCTAGAGTTGGCATTCTCCAGCCAGTTCCCTTACCTGAACACACTGGTTATTGCTGTCTGCTATCAACTCCTTGCCTACCCAGGAGGCAGCCACACCCTGTAGATTGGTAAATTCCCCTTTGTATCTGGAAGGTATGAAATAAACAAGTGTCAAATTCCCCCGTAATGCTTATTCATCATATGAGTGTAGATTAAGTTTCCAAAGTGAAAACATTTTGACATATGATTTTTTTTAAGGTGAACTGTATTTTTCTTACATTGGTCAGTTCCCGGAGAAACTTTTTTCCAATTCCACCCATGTATAACTTTGACAAGTAACTCATAACATATTCGTGTTGTCATGATACTAGAATTGTGACTTCGATACCAATACCAGGTTTAGTATCATGATATCCAATACTATCACAATAATCGACACCAAAATTATACCACAGCAACAAAAAAAGGTATATTAGCCGAAGCCACTGAATGGCACTTGATCCAGACAGAGAAACTCAGCTACTGCTCTGTTCAATCATTTGGCATCTTTTGAGCTTTTTTTACATCAAAATGTTTGAATCAATTATACAATCATAAAATCAATTTGACTTTGTTTTTACCAATCTAAACTACATAACACAAATGTTAATAATTCATTTAAATGGTAAATCTCTATTGATAAAATTAGGCCCCGTGTAGCTCAGTTGGTAGAGCATGGAGCTTACAATGCCAGGGTTGTGGGTTTGGTTCCAAAATGTATGTACTCATTCTGTAAGTCGCTCTGGACAAGAGCATCTGCTAAATTACTCAAATGTAAATGTAGCCTAGGCCTATTCACAATACAGGTGAATGCATAATAAATAGGAGACCAATAAAGTGAATGAATATAGTTTTGGTGGCAATCCGCTTTAAAATCAGTACATTTTGCATTATATAGTTTCCATATTAAATCACAAACAAAGTCCTACGGTAGTAAATTGATGTTTGCTTCCATTGTAAGGTGTATGCACCAATTTGTAAGTCGCTCTGGATAAGAGCGTCTGCTAAATGACTTAAATGTAAATGTAATTGTAAACTAGCATAGTTAGCCTACAAAGCTTGATGCTACCCGTATCTTCTTGCATTTTAAAGTGTTCAGCCTGTATGGACATTGTTTTGAGAACAGTAATTAACAGTTTCAACATTTCAACATGCCGTTTCGCATTATTCAAGTGTGTTAACTTCTGTGCACAGTGGGGAGCTAACATGATGCAGTCCAGACTCCCAGTGCAGGCTAGCAATGAGGGCACGGTGCGCGCCTCACACTATAACGGGACATCGCTGAGCTGATAGAGTTGATCCGTGAGATACATTTTGACAGAAGTACTGAACATAAAGAAAATTCAAGTACCAAACCAATTCTCATGTTCTAGTATCGAAAAAGTACTGATGTTTTGGTATATCGCAGTGGTGTAAAAAGTACCCAATAGTCATACTTGAGTAAAAGTGACGATATCTTCATAGAAAGTTACTCAAGTCAAAGTGTTAGTCAACCAGAGAAATACTACTTGAGTAAAAGTTTAAAAGTATTAAAAGTTGCTAAAATATTCTTAAGTGTTGAAAGTAGAAGTAAAAGTATAAATAACTTAGAATTCCTTATAATAAGCAAAGCAGACGGCACCATTTTCTTGTTTTAAAAATGTACGGATAGCCAGGGGCACACTCCATCACTCACACATTATTTACAAAAGATGCATTTGTGTTTAGTGAGTCTGCCAGACCATAGGTGAACTATCCTTTTAAATGTTTTAGGTGAACTGTTCCTTTTAAATGTGTTAAACACCAATGATAAGGCAACCATTACCGATCCTGAAAATGTGGTCCTTGTCCCTGGTCATGATGGTGACAGAGGTGGGCAGGCACACACTGCCTCAGGCCCTCGCCTGTGGCTGTTGGAGCGAACCATTGAGAAAAGCTCAGCATTGCATGTAGGTAGGTTTGGCTGCTAGGCTGAAGTAGCAAGGACATGCACATTAAGAGAAGATGATATCCAGGCCATATTACACCCAGACCATACTCTATTTTTGAAAGAAAACATTAACCAAGACCATACGTGCATTCATGACAGCTGAACGTGCTGTGGTCAGCAGGATACAGGAAGAAAGATGTAGGCAAGATAACTGATGACTAACACGTAAAACATAGGCATGCAGTACATACAATATTTTTAGAACATGGAAAGAGTTCTGCCATCGTTGTAACCAAAAGCAGATACTAAGGGGGAGTAACTTTATTTACATATGTGATGTACACAAATACTATGTATGTATAAAAGCAGAGCCAGTGCTAAGAAGCGGCGGCTATTCCGCGGACCAGCACGGCTTTTAATAACTTGTATTAAAGTCTACATTGAATTCAAAAGTTCTTCTGAGAGTATTATATTTCTATAGACAGTATTATATTTCTGAAACAATTATCTACGACAGATTCACCGTCTCGGACGCCACGGCATTTGTGGTAACTATAGTACCCAGGTTGTGGATGGACTTCTTGAGGCCCTCTGTCTCCACCAGGGAAGTCCAGCTGGTCATTCTCACCGGGCTGGAGGGGGAGCCCTTGGCTGGAGGGGGAGCCCTTGGCTGGCCAGCTCACTGAGCCGCTCGCTCATCTGCTTCTTGACGAGCAGGAGCTCGGCCTCGGTGCCGTGGCTCAGGGCCTGCTCGGTGAAGTTGCAGCTGCTGTTAATGCCATCCTGGCCCTGGAATAACGAGTCCAGCTGGGCTTGGAGCACCTGAGAGAAACACGATGTAGAGGAAAAAAGAGTGAGGGGGTGGGATAGTTGAGAGGATGAGGGCGTAGAAGGGTGTCAGGTGGATGTGAATGGAGATGCACATGTGGACATGCAAACATCTGTCAGTGTGAGGGGCTGACAACACACACACACACACACACACACACACACACACACACACACACGCAAACATTGTATACAATCTGTCAATGTACACACACAATCTGTCAATGTAAACACACAAACATCTGCTCAACAAACACATTCACCTAACAAATGTGCGGACACAGACATGCAAATATATACTGTAAGCAGGGCACTGGAAACATACACAACAAATTAAAACACACATCTTCTTTTAGACAGCTGTCCACATGCCACATGAATACCATATTTGCTGTATTGAGAATAAAGCTACGTTTTCCATTAACAAGAATAAACATAGAAGTGCAGAATATGCTAAGTGGACTTTTGACACATCCACTGGTATAGGCATATGGTAGAGTGTTGCCTAACTATCATAGTTATCACTTGTTAACATAACACCACAGCACAAAAATGCTACAGGGTTGGGTCAAAACACTGAGCATCGCACACATGCACACAGTCTCACTGTCTCCCTCACACACACACTCACCTGCATCTGGCTACCACACTCATCCTCTTCGACAACACGAGCAGCCATTGAGCTAATAAAGCCCCCAGCCAAAACTACTTTCTCCACCACTATCTATATCAACCCTAGCTTCATACTGTATAAGACTCACACTCTGAAAGACTAACACAAATATATTCCAGATAGAGAAAGAGGACGCCATAAAGGCAGGGAGATACAGTGCACACTTACTTAATGCAGTGGACTGTGGAAACCTACACCACTGTACCTACTCACTTTAACAACCCCTATGCTGCCATCCTGTTAGAAGGTAACAGATTATTTTATCACAATGGTTCAAATGTATTTCCATTGTGTTCCATGGTGTTATTCGCCCCCCTAGTGGAGCTTTCTGGTACTTAGAAAGACTACGCAAACAGGAAGTAGAGAATTTGTTCTGCACGCATAGAAGCAGCTAAGAACAACGCTACGGTGCAGGTCTTTCAGTGTAGTTATTTCTTGTCACACTTCAGCCTTGGAAAATATTTGTTTGTAAATTCGATTCAAGCATTTAGCTGATGATGATAATCTTGTTATTGATAGAGTTGCTTACATATCAATGTTGGTTGGTTGCATTTACTCACACAAATTGCAATGCCTTTCATGTATGTCGTTAGCTGTATTACTTTGCTCGTGCGTCATGCAAACGAATTGTGAAATATACAATACTGTAGTTTTGTTACTGTTTCTAGTGTAACATGCTTTGTTATTCTACATAGATGGTTGTACATTAGAGTAATGAAAGGAGTTAGCCAATTACCATATGAGTAACAATTAGCTATATGGTTTGGCATCATGCCAGATGCTTTGGTACCTTAGCACGTGCTTTGTATTTATGCAACTTCAAATGTATAATGTACAGCTACAATATGTCTAAAGTACATTATTTTCTGTATTTTGCAGTTTTCAATATATCCATTCAAGAAAAGTCACGCCTTGGGAGTTTTATTGAAGACTTAGTTGTTAGCTATCTGTCTAGTTTTGCATGGGAACGCAACTCAAGGGCAGAATAACCCCTCTCTGCTTCCAAGACTCACCCTCTCTTTAAACAAGAACAGCTCAGCTAGCTAGATCGAAGATACAGCACTTTCAAAGCCTAAATTACCAACTACATAGACATAATGACAACACCAAAGAAAAGTAGAAAGTGTCTACACCCTATAGGAAAGGGCAGACAGATAAAGTCCTCCCTTCCTTTATGCAGCACTGCCTGCTCTAGCCAGCCGGTCCTACTTGTGAATCATTCTTATGTGATGGTGCTCTCCTCCCTAAGGGAGAGGGCGCTAGGCTTGATGATGATTGGTTCTCTGGGCTGGGCGAGGCATCAGCTTTTCTGCCCTGGCAGTCCGTTTCTCCAGCCCTCCCCAATCCATGTTTTATTTAATAATTTATCAGAGAACTGCCTGATCGACAGCTGAACCACGGGAATGCAAAGTAGAAACAGTGTAAACAGAGCCTTTGCAGCTGTGTGGGATAGTAGAACTAACTGAGAACTTTATTTCTATGTTATTTATCCTTTATTAGTACAGGTTTAATTTAATTGAGATTAAACAATCTCTTTTAGGAAGGCACATTGGAATCAGAAAATGTTTCAGTTGTTGTAAAATGACCACCTATTACTTTCAATATATACTACATTTTCAAATTGGGAAGCATCTATTTTCAGTATTTTTCTTGTTCACATGATGATTATAATGCCGTTCATTCTTGGTTTAAAAACTATGCCCATGTTTAGAAATGCATTTCCTTTATCTCCTAATCATATATCTATTTATTTTCATGGACCACCTGCCTCTAATTTCGTATCATATTGTCTGTGTGCACCAAACAGATTGACGAAACAGAAACCCACAAGAAAAGCATCTAATACATTTTTTTTTAGAAATGTTTGCTAAATTTATTAAAAATAAAAAACATATCACATTTACATAAGTATTCAGACCCTTTACTCAGTACTTTGTTGAAGCACCTTTGGCAGCAATTACAGCCTTGAGTCTTCTTGGTATGACACTTCAAGCTTGGCACACCTCTATTTGGGGAGATTCTCCCATTCTTCTCTGCAGATCTTCTCAAGCTCTGTCAGGTTGGATGGGGGAGCGTCACTACACAGCTATTTTCAGGTCTCTCCAGAGATGTTCGATCAGTTTCAAATCCGGGCTCTAGCTGGACCATTCAAGGACATTCGGAGACTTGTCCCGAAGCCACTCCTAAGTTGTCTTGGCTGTGTGCTTAGGGTCATTGTCCTGAGTGCTCTGAATCAGGTTTTCATTAAGGATCTCTCTGTACTTTGATCTGTTCATCTTTACCTCAATCCAGGTTTCCTCCAGATGTGACACTTGGCATTCAGGTCAAATACTTAAATATTGGTTTCATCAGACCAGAGATTATATTTATCATGGTCTGAGAGTCTTTAGGTGCCTTTTGGCAAACTCCAAATGGGATTTCATGTCTTTTACTGGGGAGTGGCTTCCGTCTGGTGGAGTGCTGCAGAGATGATTGTCTTTCTGGAAGGTTCTCCCATCTCCACAGAGGAACTCACCTCCCTGACCAAGGCCCTTCTCCCCCGATTGCTTAGTTTGGCCAGGCAGCCAGCTTTAGGAAGAATCTTGGTGGTTCCAAGCTTCTTCCATTTAAGAATGATGGAGGTCATTGTGTTCTTGGGGACCTTCAATGCTGCAGAAATGTTTTGGTACTCTTCCCCAGATCTTTGCCTCGACACAATCCTGTCTCGGCACTCTCCGGATAATTCCTTCAATCTCATGGCTTGTTTTTTTCTCTGACATGCATTGTCAACTGTGGGACCTTATATAGACAGGTGTGTGCCTTTCCAAATCATGTCCAATCAATTTAATTTACCACAGGTGGACTCCAAGTTCTGGAAAAATCTCAAGGAGGATCAATGGAAACAGGATGCATCTGATCTCAATTTTGGGCTCATAGCAAAGGGTCTGAATACTTATGTAAATAAGGTTTACTTATTTTTAATACATTTGCAAAGATTTCCCCAAAACGGTTTTCGCTTTGTCATTATGGGGTATTGTGTGTAGATTGCTGAGGAATTTGTTTTATTTAATCCATTTGAGAATAAGGCTGTAACGTAAGAACATGTGTAAAAAGTCAAGGGGTCTGAATACTTGGGTAGATGAAGAACTTTGAGTCTATTAACCCACTTTTCCCAGGGGTGTGTGTTGGGCCATTACCTTTTTTTTTACTTTGTCCAATGCAATTGGATGTCATAATTATTATTACATGTTTATTTTTTGGGGTTGGAATTTGTTTTTATTGTTGTAAATATGTTTTATAACGTCTTGGTGTCCCCCAGGGGTATGTATTGGCCCCTACCGGTATTTGACGGCATCAAGCTGGTCCTGCAGCAAGGCCTTGTGCTGCTCGACCACATCTTTGAGGGGCACAGTGGAGAGCTCGGCACTCGTACACTCCTGGCACATGGCTGTCTCACACGGTGGACAGTAGAACTCCACCACCTAGGCAAGAGCAAAGCAAGAGTTTAAAGGTCAAGGTGAAGAAACGGTATGAGAATCCATTTTCTCCTCTCCTTTTCCTTTCCTCTGACATGATTAACAAATGCGTACTGTGCTGGTGTGCGAAAGCACTACCCAAATATTCCCAGAATATATGAGGGTACAAAATACTGTAGATATCTACTAACCCTAAAATGTATTTCCTATTAAATATACGAAAAAAACACCACAATTAATCTCAAATAAATTTTTCCCCAAAACATCACTCCCTGTACTAAAACTCTGTGTCAAGCTTTGAAGCAAGTCATTATCACCACTTAGGAGTTCAGTGCCAATGTGGTATTGCCCCGTGCCAGTATCCCATAAAAATAAACCCGTTGCTATGGTGATGAGCTAGAGCGATAAGCAAGAAAGTTGAATGTCATGGAACCTCCTGCCATCAATACACCATCATGTAATCTCAACAAGGTGACCGATCGGTAGAATAATTTACTCCTGCAATAACGTTATATGGACACTGATGGATGGAAATTATTAGGTGTGTGTGTGTGTGTGTGTGTGTGTGTGTGTGTGTGTGTGTGTGTGTGTGTGTGTGTGTGTGTGTGTGTGTGTGAGAGAGACAGAGTCTGTCTGTCATTATATCCTACGTGGTTGGGGCAAGAGAGTGGTTGTCCCGTGGCCATAGAGTTGATGGTCTCCAACACTGCGCTCTCCTGGCTGCAGCTGTCGCTGGGGGGCCGGAGCAGCACATCCATTAGGTTGGTTGTGAAGAAGTTGCTCTGCAGCGCAGCCACGCCTTCCTCCGGCAGGATATATGTCTGACGGCACACGGGGCACGACAGCGTCAGGCTGTGTGCGGGGATGTAGTTCTGCAGGCACCTGGATAGGGGAGAGGGAGGGTAGAAGGGTGGGGTGGACTCAAATGTCTGAGATGTGGATATACTTACTAGTGTTTCTCGACTTTTTTTCTACCGCCACAGCCCTAATACCTGTCATGACAGAAAATACAGGCTACATGCCTGCATCCCAACTGGCACCAATGGGAACTGGTCAAAAGTAGTGCCCTAACTAAGGAAGAGGTTGACATTTGGGATGCAAACAACAGACATTGTATCATACATATGTTATTATGACTCTCGTCTAGTATATCCTACTTGAGTCAGGAAAAAACTAGCTTTCATTAGATTCAATGGCTTTACAAGATCAAATCCTAAAATGCTGCAGACATGGGGTCATTTCCACCATACAGCAACAACACTGACTTATAATACCAGTGATTGACTCTTTAACACATTTTATGAAGGGGTGGGATTCACAGTCTTAGATAGCATCCTGCAATACTTTTGGGTACTTGATACATGGCAAAAGAACAAAAGCCCAGAAAAAGGTCCCACAAAATATAAATATATATATATATATAAACACTTTAAATGGTCTACTGAATTGCTAGTTTGATATCATTTAGTCATACACAATTTACTCAGAGACGCTGATGAATTAAATCCCTGTTTAATTCACTGATTAATTAAGTTGTCCGATGGTTATCAAAGTCAACACAGAATTAAAATGGAAGAAAAACCTGACATGTCAATCAAGTTCAAGTTTTCCGCCCATCAAAAACAAACTGAATTTTTATATTCAGCACACAGTTGCCTGCACCACACTGAGTCAGACATGAACAGAGAGAGACTAGACTGAGGATGGGAGAGAGAAGACAAACAGAGGAAGGGTAGTTGAGAGACAGAGAAGATGGAGAGAAGGGAGAGAGACAATAAGAGACAAAGAGAAGGAGAAAGAAACCGAACAATAGGGAGAGAACGAGAGAGAGAGAACAAGCGAAAGATAGAGAAAGAGCGAGAACATCTTGGTACAACAGAGTCATCCAATCTAAATGAGTATTGTCACGCTCTAGATGCTATACAGAACAATGAGACAGGCACTGAGCTCTCCCTTCTCTCAGGAACAAAGACAGCTAGTCTAGGTGGGTGACACGGACAGACCAAACGTAGTCACAGAAAAGACAGACATTTTGTGAAGATACAGTATTTACTTTCTATATTCAGCTGAGTTCCATGACAAAAGGAAAGACACGTTCAGTTAGGTCATAGGAAATATATTCAACTGAAATGTGACTTCCACATTTAATCCAACCCCTCTGAATCAGAGAGGTGCGGGGGGCTGCCATAATCAACATCCACAGTGCCCAGGGAACAGTGGGTTAACTGCCTTGCTCAGGGGCAGAACGACAGACTTTTACCTTGCTAGTTCGGGGATTTGATCCATTAACCTTTTGGTTACTGACCCAATGCTCTAACCACTTGGCCAGAAAATAGCTTGACAGGAAAAATACCATTGCCATAGCTACCAGGATGGAGACCCTTGGTTTAACCCTTTACGTATAGTTTGTTTAAATCTTAAATGCTGACTACTCGACAGTACACAGCAGAAGTCAAGTCATTCATAGTGTTTGTCGCTAGTTTATCTAACCTACAATATTTACATAACTTTGGTTGTGCGGCCCTTGAAGCTTTGTGGGTTTCAGCCAAATTGGTGGATTGATGTAAAAATAAAAATAAAATATATATTTTTTAAGTGATTTGCGGTCACATCAAGCTATATTTATCTGGAAAGCTTTATCTGGAAAGACATCATTACACAATCCTTTTCACTTCCTGAGTCAACTAAGGGTTAACGCTCCACATGTGGGGACTGGGGTCCTTTCAGAGAATGACAATCTGGTTCATGGTGTATTGAGATACCACCGAATATTTATGACACCATAACACTCAAACATAAAGAAAGAAAGTTGCACACTCTTATATGCTCCCAACAATTGAATGGGTAAACCTAATAACCAATGTTTTGGCAACGCAGTGCCTTCTTCAGGGTTGCATAATGAATGCTTGAACCAGGTTATGTAGGAATATGGAATATGTTTGGGTGTGCGTCAGCTCATGCTTTTTATCATCAATTACCTCGTCAATCAAAAAGATGATTTGATTCATCAAAATCCAGCTCCTTCCCTGATTTATCAATTCCCATGAAATGTAGCTGCATATCTAGGTGGATTTGCAGCGCATGAATGTGTCTATGAAACTATTCCACAAATCCTTCTCTCAGACACAGATACAGCACAGCCATAACAGAGACACACAGACACAACAAGGGCACAATAAGTCAGACACAACAGACAAAGGACACAACGAAAACAACACCAAACAACATACAGAACACGTACAAAACTCCCGTCGTCTCAGAAAAGGGAGGTCTCGCTGTTACATAATCTTTATGTAAGGCAGCTTGAAATGCAACTAAATAAATCTTGCTTGATTAATCCATCAACATACCACGAGCAGCGTCTCATGGGCAAAAGATGACTGATGACAGATGACAAAGGTACATTTCTGTTGAAGATGTCAAATTATCTTGACCAATCAGAGACGCCGAGTGCAACTTACATGAACAAACATATTTGTTAAATGTTCTTAAGTTCTGTAGATATCAGCATTAACAATGACCCTATTTGAAAATGCCCAATATTAATCAATCAAGTCAATAAACAAAACCACAAATCCATTACTCAAGCATATACAGTGCATCCCCCGACTATATGACGACATTGCAAAGACACTATATGAATCACTCTAAAATCCCTATCCCAAACACGGTCACAGCATCTGTGAAACGATCAACAGGCGTCACCACCAAGCTGATATAGTCAGTGACACTGTCACCCACCCAGTGCTACCTGTGCCACCATGCCATTTACCCACCACGTTCTGTAGGAGCCCTACCATCGCTGAGTCATCCTCTGAGTAAAACACAGCGCATGCTTCTGCCCCCTAAAGACGCTCCTGTCCAGGAAGCAGAGACATTATGAGCTGCTTAAAGAGCTGCTAAACTTGAAAAGAGATGACGGCACATATCAAGAGGAGAGAGAGTGAGAGAGCAGGATTAATTGCAAGAGCCAACAGTGTGGACCTATGTCTGGACTCGTAGCCAATCAATTTCTTACATCTCTTCCCCTCTTCCTCCCTCTTACTGTCGCTTTTCCTTTTTCCCCTCACCCTCTTTCTGTATCCCTCCCCTGTTTCCCACTCACCCTCTACCCCTCTTTTTCCCCCTCACACTCCCCCTCTCCTCATCCCTCCTCTCTCTCTCTCTCAAGTTAATGCTGGCTCACTGCAGAAGAGCAAGTAAGGGATCCTGGGAAAGGGATGCAGCAGCGTCAGTAAGCCGCAGGGTGCGGATTGGCTGGCATCTTGAAGAGCGACCAATGAGACAGGGAGTAGCCGGCGTGGGTCAGCTCGGCAACCAATGAGGCAGAAACTAACATGATCAAAGGGGGCAGCAGTGTGTGTGTGTATACACATATTGCTGACTAATGAGAGTAATGCTAGGGCAAAAACCAAAACTGTCACCCCTTGGGGTCCTGAGGACCGAGTTTGGGAAATACTGGACGAGAGAGAGAGATGGAGAAGAAGTGTGCTGCCATTCGGCCTAGATCAAAAAGGCAGCCTCAATGGCACAATGCATGCACACACAAATAGACACACATGCATAGATAAACACGCACACAGACTGTGACTCGCAGACTGTAATTTTCATCATAGGTACACTTCAACTATGACAGACAAAATGAGGAAAAATAATCCAGAAAATCACATTGTAGGATTTTTAATGAATTTATTTGCAAATTATGGTGGAAAATAAGTATTTGGTCACCTACAAACAAGCAAGATTTCTGGCTCTCACAGACCTGTAACTTCTTCTTTAAGAGGCTCCTCTGTCCTCCACTCGTTACCTGTATTAATGGCACCTGTTTGAACTTGTTATCGGTATAAAAGACACCTGTCCACAACCTCAAACAGTCACACTCCAAACTCCACTATGGCCAAGACCAAAGAGCTGTCAAAGGACACCAGAAACAAAATTGTAGACCTGCACCAGGCTGGGAAGACTTAATCTGCAATAGGTAAGCAGCTTGGTTTGAAGAAATCAACTGTGGGAGCAATTATTAGGAAATGGAAGACATACAAGACCACTGATAATCTCCCTCGATCTGGGGCTCCACGCAAGATCTCACCCCGTGGGGTCAAAATGATCACAAGAACGGTAAGCAAAAATCCCAGAACCACACGGGGGGACCTAGTGAATGACCTGCAGAGAGCTGGGACCAAAGTAACAAAGCCTACCATCAGTAACACACTACGCCGCCAGTGACTCAAATCCTGCAGTGCCAGACGTGTCCCCCTGCTTATGCCAGTACATGTCCAGGCCCGTCTGAAGTTTGCTAGAGAGCATTTGGATGATCCATAATGTCAAAGGACATTATGGACTTAATGACTGACAATAAAGTCCTCCCACGATATTGTGCATCCCAAATGGCACCCTATTCCCTACATAGTGTAATACCTTTAACCAGGGCCCATAGGGTCAAAAGGAGTGCAACCATAGGAAGTTGGGTGTCATTTGTGACACAGATATAGTGTTGGGTTAAATAACAGCCATTTCTGTGAGTATTCATTTGATTTGAGATTAGTCTTTGTTAACTGGGGAATACAAGTCTTGTTCAATGGAAGGCAACAACGCTAAATTATAGCATTGGTCTATAATTAAATGGACAATGTAAATGACAACAGTCTTGCAGAACTGTTGAATCTAGATGATAGGAACACTGGACAATTTTCAGCATGTTGCAACATTGAAATACAGAAATAACCACTTTTCCATAAACAAGGTCTAAATCATGTTTGATGCACTCTGGATGTAATTTTTCTTTGCAAAACTGTTGAAACTAGATGATAGGAACACTATGAACAATATTCAGCAAGTTGCAACATTGAAATACAGATATAAACACTTTTCAATAAACAAGGTCTAAATCATGTTTGATGCACTCTGGATGTAATTTTTCTTTGCAAAACTGTTGAAACTAGATGATAGGAACACTATGAACAATATTCAGCAAGTTGCAACATTGAAATACAGATATAAACACTTTTCCATAAACAAGGTCTAAATCATGTTTGATGCACTGTAAGTAATTATTTTTATAGTGCTGTTTATATTAGATGATAGGAACACTGTGGACAACATTCAGCAAGTTGAAACCATGAAAAACAGACATAAACACTTTCCATAAACAAGGTCTAAATCATGGTTGATGCACTCTAAGTAAAATTGTTTGCAGAACTGTCAAACAAGGAACGTAACTCTCAACCCACTCCACTACAGCCCCGTCAATGTTAATGGAGGCCTGTTCGGCCCTCCTTTTCCTGTTGTCCACGATCAGCTCACATTGAGGGAGAGGTTGTTGTCCTGGCACCACACAGCCAGGTATCTCACCTCCCTATAGGCTGTCTCATCGTGGGAAAGGGCAGTGTGGAGTACGATTGAGATTGTATAATATTTTTTTATTTAACCTTTATTTAAAACTGCGACCTGGCCAAGATAGAGCAAAGCAGTGTGACACCAACACAGTTACACATGGGATATACAAATGTACAGTCAATAACACAAAGTCTATATACAGTGTGTGCAAATTTAAGATTAGGGGGGTAAAGCAATAAATAGGCCATAGTGGTGAAATAATTACAATTTAGCAATTAAACACTGGAGTGATAGATGTGCAGAAGATGAATGTGAGTTGAGATACTGGGGTGCAAAGGAGCAAAAAAAATAACAATATGGGGATGAGGTAGTTGGGTGAGCTAGTTACAAATGGGCTATGTACAGGTGTAATGATCGGTAAGCTGCTCTGACAGCTGATGCTTAAAGTTAGTGAGGGAAATTGTTCCAGTCATTGGCAGCAGACAACTGGAAGGAAAGATGTCCAAAGGAGGAGTTGACTTTGGGGTGACCAGTGAAATATACCTGCTGGAGTGCATGCTACGGGTTGGTGCTGCTATGGTGACCAGTGAGCTGACATAAGGCAGGGCTTTACCTAGCAAATACTTATAGATGACCTGGAGCCAGTGGGTTTGTCGACAAATATGAAGCGAGGGCCAGCCAACGAGAGCCTACAGGTCGCAGTAGTGGGTAGTATATGGGGCTTTGGTGACAAAACGGATGGCACTGTGATAGACTACATCCAATTTGCTGAGTAGAGTGTTGGAGGCTATTTTGTAAATTACATCGCCGAAGTCAAAGATCGGTAGGATAGTCAATTTTTTGAGGGTATGTTTGGCAGCATGAGTGAAGGATGCTTTGTTGCAAAACAGGAAGCCGATTCTAGATTTCATTTTGGTTCGGAGATGCTTAATGTGAGTGTGGAAGGAGAGTTTACATTCTAACTAGACATCTAGGTATTTGTAGTCCACATATTCTAAATCAGAACCGTCCAGAGTAGTGATGCTAGACGAGGGGGCAGGTGCGGGCAACGATGGGTTGAAGACCATGCATTTAGTTTTACTTGCATTTAAGAGCAGTTGGAGGCCACGGAAGGAGTGTTTTATGGCATTGAAGCTTGTCTGGAGGTTTGTTAACACCGTGTCCAAAGAAGGGCCAGGAGTATACAGAATGGTGTTGTCTGTGTAGAGGTTGATCAGAGAATCACCAGCAGCATGACCGACATCCTTGATGTATACAGAGAAAAGTGTCGGCCTGAGAACTGAACCCTGTGGCACCCCCATAAAGACTGCCAGATTTCTACTTTAGCCCTTGGTAACGAAGATGCTTGTTGGCGCGTGCGGGCAGTGTGGTTGCAATAATTGAATAACATTGATTTCTAAATCAATTTTGCACCGGTGTGGTCAGCCTATTACTCTTTTGGTCCAGCCAGCATCAGATAGATGGCCTACACATAGAGACAGCGGGGCTCTGTTTCACCCGCTCGGATGCTTTTTCTGGTGATATACATTCAGCCTCTTGTGAATTTAAGGAAAATTCTGAAACACCTTTTTACATTTTTTTAATTAAAAATCCTTGGTCAATTTTTTTGTGAGGCCTGGCTTCCCCTGAAAATCAAAACAACTGGGAAATCTCCGACTTTAGTGAGTTACAGGCAACTGGGAACTCTGGAGAGAAAAAAAACGAGCTCCGACTGGAAAAAATCGTTTTGAACGGCCATCAACTTCGGAATCCCAAGCGGATACTAGGGCATCTTTCTATACCTCCGACTTTCCACCCTGAAGATTACCGACATCATGGTTTGACCTCGTTTTTTCCCGAGTTGTCTTGAAAGCAGCATCAAAGTAGGCGGTGCAAGTCGAAGGTTCTGGAAGTTCATCGCCAGGACGAGAGGGGGGGATCTAAGTAAAAATAATAATTTCTCTCTACAGACGTCTATTGTAACAGGTAATCGCAATATAATGGTGTTTTCTTTCTGCAAAAAAAGTAGTGTTCCTAATTGGTAACAAACTACTAGCTAAGCTACTACTATCACTCTCAGCTAGGTCGGGGATTGCTAGCCAGCTAACGTTAGGCTAGCTATCAAACCTAGGTAAATTACCTAGCTAGCTAACTTAATGTTATATTGGATACTGGAAACTAGCTAGCTCGGTCTCTTGTCCTTTAAGCGTTTTGTGAAATAATGTAGCTTGCCAGCGTTGGCTAACGTTAATGTAGCTGACGCTAGTTAACGCTTCTAGAGTATTGGCAAAGACAGTACAGTAAGACAGTACGTTACAGTATGAAGATTGGCAGAAACTGCTTCTCCAATACCTCCTAGCCCTTGATCACGATACAGTTCCATTACATTACTACTAGCCCTTGATTATGACATAGTTCCAATAAACATACAAGAGTAATTGGAAGAATGAGTCTTCTGTACAGGGATGTTTTATTAAGCCCCAAAGCCCTTTCTGAACGTTAACACGCATCGCTTGCGGTACGGTTTTGGAAGCATGAGGATTTTGTATTTGATATCCGAGAGAAATAATAGCGCTTTTGTTTACGGACACAAGTCAGTGGACTACCTGTTCTAATTTCTTAGCTATCTTCGTCTCTGAACACCTAACGTGTTACCTGTGAGTAAACTGAAGACAAACGCCACATTTAAAAAAAACTTTATTTAACCTTTAATTTAACTAGGCAAGTCAGTTAAGAACAACATCTTATTTACAATGACGGCCAATTGTGCGACTCCCAATCACGGCTGGGTGTGATACGGCCTGGATTCGAACCAAGGACTGTAGTGACGCCTCTTGCACTGAGATGCAGTGCCTTAGACCGATGTGCCTCTCGGGGCCCCAAATGTGTCACTGAAAATACTGTCCTCTACAATTGTGTTAAAGGTGCACAGTAATTGTTTTTAGCATTTGTGAAATTATTTTGTTAATATGAAAGTAAGGCCATTTATATTTCTAGAACCATACCGCAATTGAGAATCGATTCACGTTTAAATGGCATTTTTGGCTGAAAGAGCCAATTCGCCCTTTTAAACAGAACATTTAAGATCCTTTATTTAAGGAGTAGTGCTCGGCACCTTTAGTCCAATATTGGGCTACCATAGCTGTATGGATCTGTGCATAACTGATACAGTAAGTGTATCTCTTTATTTAAAGGTTCTTTCTTGCTGATGAAAGCCATATGTTTTGAAAGCCGTTTCCCAAGGGATGATTATGGATGTTCAAACACAGCGTCAGGATTGTAGTTCACATGAACAAGTCCTGGGCGAAGCTGACGACTGAAAACTAGGGAAAAAATCAAATGTTTGTGTTAAAAAAAAGAGTCATGTTAAAATCACATTGCACATTTAGCAAAGACAGAATGCATTTTAAACTTCACACACAGTAATATTTTTGTTTGACAATACAATTATTTGATTGATAGGAGAGGGGGGAATATACTTGTTGTGCTTTGAAACGCGCAAGACAGCATTAATGGTAAGGGAGAAAAATAAAGACGGCACTTCTATTTTACACCATAGCCTGCCAAATTTGCAAGATAATTTGTCCCATTTTGATTTCGGCACAAATGAATGTGGCATGGTCTTGCCCATGTTTTTTTTCAGCATAGTCTCAATGGCGAGGTCAGTGTTTTGACTAGCCATGTGCACTTACATACAAGCCTGCTAGAGGTAGTGGCAGGTGGACGAGCAATAAACACTTTTGTAGGACGGATGAAGGTGGAATGTGAAGCTAACCGAAGCTGATTAGCTTTAGAAAACCCTGAGTAGATCTAGTTTGCTTTGTAGGACACCCCTCTGACCTGTTTCACAACGGTTCTCAGAAGTCTCACCATGTTGCGCTTCTGGGTTCAGAAACTCTTGTGGTATTGGTTAGATCAGATGTTAAGAGCTAACCCCTCATGTTGAAATACATGTTGCTATTCACCAACTTTGGTTTCTAATGCTATCTGATTGAAGATTTCTATTGTCAAATTGCTGTGGTGGGGGAGGAAGTTGTCATACCAAGAAGTGGTTTCAAATGCAAATAATGTCATTAGTTCTGAGCGATTAACCAACTTTTTTTTTTAAGCAACTAATTGTCTAAGTTCGGTTCAATTATTTGATTTCCATTTTGTTTTGTTTTTCTGTGAGAGTGCAATCTGCAGTTTTTCTTGATCAGATCAAGCCCAAACTGTGCAATGTTTCCAACAGGCCAATATTCTACATAGTTTAGAACAGAACAGGTGGTAATTAACTGCAATGAACTTAACCAATTGCTCGCCTACTTGTCCGGTAAGAGACGGAGAGAAGAGACAAGAATGCACGATCGAAAGGGATAGAGATTGATAGTTGGTATTCAGCAGTCGTAAAAGTTACTATTTACTTTGAACTACTAAATAGTGATTTCATAAGACTGCGTAAGACCCCCCACACACATTTTTTTTCTTCTATCGAAAACGTTATTTCTTTGTAATCGAGCCATAACTGAACCGACCTTAAAAAGTAGATGGCTCGGCACTATTTGTCATACAGGAAGAGAAACGGACATTTGTGTGAACAGCATTTTCCCCCCTCTGCAGTCTGCAACAAACAACAATGGTGAAGGAAACCGGCTTTTATGAAATGTTGGGTGTTAAGCCCAATGCCACTCCAGATGAGCTGAAAAAGGCTTATCGTAAGCTGGCCTTGAAGTACCACCCTGACAAGAACCCTACGGAAGGGGAGAAAGTGAGTGGATGTATTCAGAAAACCACTTTGCATCCACCATAGTCACAGAATACATTTTTCCATACCATCTTTAACTTTTCTGAGCTGTGTATGTTATAAACAATGTGAGACTGCTTCTGTGAATAGGTTCTGATTTATTACCAGTGGTTGAGTGGAGAAACGTTATGCATGCCAGTGTAGTGGTATTAAGAACTTACAGTAAACTCACTCCACAGCTAGCTTGAAATGTCGCAGACGGAGCTATCCAATTGGTAAATGTTGTATAGCTCAAACGGTTTGCACATTATCGAGCGGGTGGTCACGTGTGTTGGCAAGGTAAAGGACCCTGGTTCAAGCCCAGTCAGAGGCAAGTTCAGGGAGGCCGCTATATGCTAATCCAGCACACTGATACCAGTTGTGCAAGGTTAATTTAAGAGATGAATATGGAAAATACATACATTGTTTCTACAGTTCTGTGAGACATTAATATTTTTGAGTACTAGTTGATTTCTGTTAGTAGTTTGTGCTCTGAGAATTGATAATTCATTTTTTTCTTCCCAGTTTAAGCAGATCTCTCAGGCATATGAAGTGCTATCGGACTCCCAGAAGAGAGAGGTGTACGACCGGGGTGGGGAGAAAGCCATAAAAGGAGGGGGCAGTGGCGGGGGTTTTGGATCCCCCATGGACATCTTTGACATGTTCTTTGGAGGAGGTGGCCGAATGCACCGGGAGAGGAGAGGTAAAACAAAATAGTACAGAATAGTACAGAGACAAATATTAGCTTCCACAGACCAAATTCTGGCCTTTGGTTTTCTGTGGTTCTTCTTAACATCTCTAAAGCTAATACTTTGCCCCAATGTGCTCTCCAAACCTAGGAAAGAATGTTGTTCATCAGCTCACTGTCTCTTTGGAAGACCTCTTCAATGGCGTCACGAGGAAACTTGCTGTCCAGAAGAATGTTATTTGCGAGCGATGTGAAGGTGCTACAATACTACACATGTTACATTGTTGGTTAACCTAGGTCTTGATCAGTCCCTTATTAAAAGGATGACAATGACCAGTGTAGTGACCCTAGAGTCATCGGGTTCAATAGCCCTGTGTGATCGTGCATGGATTGGATGTCATTCTACTTTGTTGTAGTGATTTAAGGTTTTTACAAGCTCACATTATAAACAATTGACTGTTAGAGGGAGGTAAATGCCTCTGCTAGGATAAAACATTTCCAAGATCATCGTCATACGATGCCCAAACTGTATTGTTTGGTTCCATTGTTTTTGTTGCTCTGATATAAAATGCATACATTTAAAACGCATACACGCATGCATAGTAAAATGTGATGTAATAATAGAGTCATTGCTGCAAACAACCAGGGTGATATGGACTGACATGGCTGTGTTTTGGGGTAGGTCGCGGGGGAAGGAAGGGCGCGGTGGAGATGTGCATGTCCTGTCGGGGCACGGGCATTCAGGTGCGCCTCCACCAGCTGGGCCCGGGCATGGTGCAGCAGGTGTCCACTGTGTGTGGGGGCTGCCAGGGCCAGCGCATCAGCCACAAGGACCGCTGCAAGGCCTGCAGTGGACGCAAGATCCTGCGGCAGAAGAAGATCCTGGAGGTCCACATTGATAAAGGTGAGGCGGTTGATTGGTTGTTGTCCATCAAGAGAAGCTTTTCCACAGCTTACAATTTACATATACTTATTTCAATGTATTTTCTGTTTAGCAATGGGGGGGTTAAGCATGTTGACACTGGATGCACCATGGCCCTGGGCCCTGTTGACATCGTTAGTTGACAGACCAAGCTACCTGTGGATGGGAATGTTAGCAGAGCGACTGCCAATTTTCCAGGTAAAATTGTGAAGATTTTCTTACTCCATTTTGAGGATGTAGGAGATTTTAGATGTTTGTCCATTTAACCAGAGTTTTTGATGTCTGTTATGTGATACAACCTACATTTCTTCATTTCTGGTCCTGGAGAGCTACATGGCTAATACACCTGATTCATGAAGTCAAAATCTTGATTATTAGTTGGATCAGTATTTCTAGCCCTGGGCAGAGACAAAGGCATGCAACACACTGCAGTCTTCTAGGACCAGGAATGAAGGGCATTGTGATAAGATGACATAGGGAGTGACATATCAGTGCCTGATTTACAGCATACAGGGCCAACGAAAACATACTGTGTGTTGGCTCACATATTTCCTTTTCACATTGTCCTTTCCAAAACGTTTCCAGGATCTGTGGCGGATCCTTAACCAGGCCAGCCCCGTACAGCTCAGCCCTATAGTGTAGAATGGCAGTCAATTGACAAAATGCTGGCTACATATCAACTTGGGTACAAAACATTAGGAACACCTTCCTAATATTGAGTTGTACCCCTTTTGCTCTCAGAACAGCCTTGAGGTGTCGAAAGGGGATGCTGGTCCATGTTGACTTCCCACAGTTGACAGTTTGGGTGGATGTCCTTGGGGTGGTGGATCATTATTGATACACACGAAAACACACACGAAAAACCCAGCAGTATTGCAGTTATTGACGCACTTAAACTGGTGCACCTGGGGTATCCCGTCCAAAACCACTTAAATCTTTTGTTTTGCCTATTCACCTTTTGAATGGCAAACACACACACAATACATGTCTCGATTGTCTCAATGCTTAAAAAATCCTTCTTAAACCTGTCTCATCCCTTTCATCTACACTGATTTGAAGTGGATTTAACAGGTGACGACATTTGGAAAGTATTCAGACCCCTTGACTTTTTTTCACATTTTGTTACATTACAGCCTTATTCTAAAATGTATTAAATTAAAATGTTTCCTCAATCTACAAATAATACCCCATAATGACAAAGCGAAAACATGTTTTTAGAAAGGTTTGTAAATGTATTTAAAAAATAAACAAAACCTTTATTTACACAAGTATTCAGACCCTTTCTATGTGACTCAATTGAGCTCAGGTGCATCCTGTTTTCATTGATCATCCTTGATGTTTCTGCAACTTGATTGGAGTCCATCTGTGGTAAATTCAATTGATTAGACATGATTTGGAAAGGCACACACCTGTCTATATAAGGTCCCACAGTTGACAGTGCATGTCAGACAAAACCAAACCATGTGGTCGAAGGAATTGTCTGTAGAGCTCCGAGACAGGATTGTGTCGAGGCACAGATCTGGGGAAGGGTGCCAAAAAATGTCTGCAGCATTGACGGTCCCCAACAACACAGAGGCCTCCATCATATCTTAAATGGAAGAAGTTTGGAACCACCAAGACTCTTCCTAGAGCTGGCCGCCAGGCCAAGAACCCCACTCTGACAAAGCTCCAGAGTTTCTCTGTGGAGATGGGAGAACCTTCCTGGAAGGACAACCCTTTCTGCAGCACTGCCAATCAGGCCTTTATGGTAGAGAGGCCAGACGGAAGCCGCTCCTCGGTAATGCAATGTTCCCCATCCAACATGACAGAGCTTGAGGATCTGCATAGAAGAATGGGAGAAACTCTCCAAATGCAGATGTGCCAAGCTTGTAGCGTCATACCCAAAAAGACTTGTCTGTAATCGCTGCTAAAGGTGCTTCAACAAAGTACTGTGTAAAGGGTCTGAATACTTATGTAAATGTGATATTTCTACTATTCCCAAAAATGTAAACTGTTTTTGCTTTGGGGAATTGTGTGTTTGGGGAAAAAACTATTTAATTCATTTTAGAAAAAGACTAATGTAACAAAATGTGGAAAAGGTCAAGGGTTCTGAATACTTTCCGAATGCACTGTACGTTCACACACAGCTTAAAGGGTCACTTTTTAACCTCCCTTTTCATTTTTCTCCAGCACCATATCAGTGTCTACATACAGGTAACTGCCAAAATAAAGGAAACACTTGAGTAAATGAGGGATTGAAAGTGTAAGCAGGTGCTTCCACAGGGTGTGGTTCCTGAGTTAGACAATTAAAGCATCCCATCATGCTTAGGGTCATGTATAAAAATGCCCGGTTGCACATTATTTTGCCTACCATGGCTAGCAAAGAACTGTGATTTTAAAAGACGGTTCTCAAAGGAGCATAGGGGGTTTAAAGTGTGTCAGTCACCAGATCTCAATCCAATTGAACACCTATTGGAGATTCTGGAGCGGTGCTTGAGACGGCGTTGCCACCACCATCAACAAAGTATGGAATATCTTATGAAAGAATGGTCTGGAACTCTGTCCCTCCAATAGAGTTCCAGTCACTTGTAGAAGCTAGGCCAAGGTACATTGAAGCTGTTCTGGCGGCTCGGGTGGCCCAACGTCCTATTAAGACACTATGTTTGCGTTTTCTTTTATTTTGGTAGTTACCTGTATGTGAAAATGGTGTTTCTATGATCTGTAGTTAAAAAGTAAAAATACATGTTTCTATAACATTGCAGGGTTTGATTAAAAGTAATTCAAATGTTAATTTTCAAAACCTGCAACAAGTTTCTAGCCAGAAGGAGGGTATTTTCTTGCTCCCCACGAACCTGTTTGAAAATCAATGTTAACTTTTGATGTCATCGGTAGAACTAACTTTTTTTTCCTACAAAATGTAGAAATGTGCCGTTTTCACATGTAGACACTGGTATTGTGCTGGAAATAATCAAAAGGGGTGGAATTGCCCTTTTAAGAAAGCTCATTCAGCAAGTTCACTTAGTGTATCCTTGAGTTGTGATACTAAAACCTTTTGTGAATTTATCCAATGGATAGCCATAGTGACATCCCTATACTGAAGCAAACTGTAGTGTGTACTGTGAATTCTGTTGTGGTTGGTTGTCCCCCTACTCTTTGGCTCTATGGCGCTGGTTGTCCAAGGCAACAGTCAGGACTTTTTCACATATGAATTTGGTACCCTGGAGCATTTTTGAGAATTCAACTAAAGGTTTGCTTTGACAATAATGGAAATTTACAGATTCCGGATATAATTTCTGTAAACTAAGTTTCATGCGACAAGCACTACTGCATTACATGGCCAGGTTTGGTTAGCACTTCCACATCTGCTTTATAGCGTGGATCTGGTTACCAAACGCTCCAGGATCCAAATCATCTAGGGATATGTGGAAGTGCCCTAAATGTTTCAAGGCATGGTTGCGTGTCAACGGCGTTTACCAGATAATTCTGATCCGTCTTCTCTTAATGCAGTTAAATATGGGCCAGTTGAGTTAAATAAATCATACATTTTTGTTGCAGGTATGAAGGATGGACAGAAGCTAGTTTTCCATGGGGAGGGAGATCAGGAGCCAGAACTAGAGCCTGGTGACATCATCATTGTCCTGGATCAGAGAGTCCATCCTGTCTTCACCAGGTAAAAGATGAAACTTCTCATGCTCGTCCTTACTCACTACCAGCCTCAACCCTATGTCTATATCACATTGTCTAATTGGACCAACAAATGTGTTTGTGCACAAATTTGGCAGTTCCATTGTTCTACTCAATACTTTTTATATTCTTCAGTGTTGTATTGGTCTGTATTCTGTACTAGCCTATAGAACTCTTTCTGTGTTTGCAAACATTGCTGCATGAGGGCGATTCGCGGAAGTTGGTGGCAGAACAAGGGGGAGTTCTTATAGAATGCCAGCAAAAAAGCCTCTATTTACATGTTGCTTATGAGTGCATTTCACACTACTCTTGGATTATAATAGGATTTACTTAAACACGTCAACCAGTAAAATGGCTCTCTGGCTAGCTTTTGCTTCAGCCTATATCAATGAGGGTTGGCATTCTAGCTAACAACTGTGGATCAAAGTTATTTAGCAAAAATCACAACCAAATATAATCTTAGCAACTGTTCAAGCAAGGATCCAAACATCATTGTAAGCGCATTTGAACCCCAAAAATATATTTTGTTTTGCAGTAATAAAAACATAAATCTAGGCTGTTGAATGGGCACAGATGGCGATGGCTTTCTTAATGCTCCAAGAGTCGCACGCATCTGTGTGACGTCAGTGTGTCGTGTACTGGAAAAAAGGTCTATGCATCCAGGCATGTAGCAAAATGAAAATTTGGCCAATTCAACAACAAAAAAATCCCCATTGAGAGCCAATAGGTTCTTGAATTTCACTTCCTGAATTGAAATGCAATCGATCGCAGCCCTATTGACTGTGCTCTATTCTCCTAGGCAAGGGGAAAATCTGACCATGACTATGGAGCTGCAGCTGGTGGAGGCCCTGTGTGGTTTCCAGAAGCCTGTTCAAACTCTGGACAACCGAAGCCTCCTCATCACCTGCCACCCAGGTACACTTCCTAGATTATTTCACTTAACAGAAACTGGGCAATTATTTTTTATAAATATGCATTTTATTTTTTGGTTGATCGTATTGCACGTTATACCGGTACCATCGTAATATAACGGTACCAAAACGTCATGATACTTATCTGTCCACTCTTCCTGCGCATCTCTATTCCTCCATCAGTTTAAAAATATATATAATTTAATGGCGAGCGGGGACGCAGACCCTGATGACTCTTCTGTTACATTGGAGCAGAGCGAGCAAAGTTGATACATTGGAGCATTTTATTGCCTGGTATAATCAAGAGCACAGGCCAGTCTAAGTATACTATGCAATAGCAAGTTTGCGGTCATGCATTTGGGTAGAATTTCACAACCGTGTTGCGGGATGTTTCAAACTAATCCTGGGTCGTTAATTATTGGTTTGATAACAAACAAAGTTCTGTCAAGTTACCTACCTAGCTAACAACCTGCTCACTTTACAGTAAGTCTAGGCAAATTCCCTAGGTGTAGGAAAAAAGGAAAAGACTCTCCTACTCATGAGATGTGCTTCAAAGGTAGGATTCATATAGGCCTAATGTAAGCCTAAACTATACATAAAAATATATATATTTCTGGTGCTCATTAACCTCAAATGTAAATGTAAATCCCCAAAAGTAATTATTTATCATGAAAGGGCCGTAAACAATAACTTGTAATGCTGCATACTCCAAAAAAATATTAAAATCGAACCTTTCAGGTAGAAAATTGCTATAAATTGCTTAGGTGTAGTCACTTGAGAACACAAGTACAGTACAAATGATAAAAGTATGAAAATATGAAATATTTCGACAACTCTATGAATAAGGCTTGGAATCACTTACATTTTTTCTAAATATAGTATATTCAATTCATAAAACGACCAACTATAAAATTTCTCCTTCCTTACAACTGTAAAATACGTATTTGTATATTTAGTGTTAGTGTGCATATTTTCTAAAGGTCTCTCTTGATCAAAATGTCTGCCCCCATCGCTGTGAACATCTCTCAGAGCTCTAGCTTCCTGAACTCGCCTTTCATCTCATATTAATCTTGTCTGAGTGTTTTTTGTTTCAAATCTGAAGTATTTTTGATTACTGACTATAAATCTCTCTGAATGTGCTACAGCGATGAAACCACTCTCTCCTGTGTTATGATGTAAGGATTTCAGGCATATGGTGTTAGTGTTTAATGTTGTTAGTGGCTGTGACATAGAGTTCAGCCAGGAGTTGATGGACAGTCTGAAGAGCGAATGAAATGGTAGGAGGGACATCCCAGCTTCAAGTGATGTCAGATTTCACATCCTGCTTCACACAGGCAAGAGACATACTCCTTCCTGTGTCCTTAAGAACGCTCAATGCAAGCCATTCCGATCTATGGTGTCCACAGATCGATTTAAATGAAAATGTTGGTCGGAACCGGTACCAGAACCACACAGGTCCCCTAAACTGGGGACTTTACATCTTAAATTATGTTTGGTGCCTAATGTTTTTAAAGTAGGGAGAGCTGTGCGTAAGTGTTTGGGGGAGAAGGGGAAATGGAGGGAGGGAGAGTATTAACTGAAGAGTAAAGGTTTCATGCAGTGTTTTCCCCTTACTGCCACAATGACATTATAATGGCACCGGAGGGGATGGCTGACGTTTTACGGGCCTCTAAACAACTGTGTTATTTCCCCCCCCCGCATTGTTTAACTTATTTTTCACAAAGTTTCTGCTACTGTCTCTCATGACCGAAAAGAGCTTTTGGACATCAGAACGGCGATTACTCACCTTGTACCTGACAAAGTTGTTTTTATTTAATGATGCTGACGTGAAGGATATACTGCTCTCCGGAGTCCAGGCCCAAATCCCAGTCATTTGCATGAAGAAAAGGTGTAGATACAGAGGGAGAAGGTTGGGATGCCCTGTTAGGATTCGTAGGCGAGTGAGTAAATCCCTATTACCATCGGTTCTATTGGCTGACGTGCAACATCATTGGAGAAAAAAAACTTGAGGATCTACGGTTGAGACTGTCCTACCAGTGGGACATTAACTGCAATATCGAGGTTGGACGACGACACGGTAATATAGAGCTGGCTGGATTTTCCGTGCATCGGCATCTGGTAAGACGAGTGGTGGGGTGTGTGTCTATTTGTCAACAACAGCAGGTGCGCAATGTCTCATATTAAAGAAGTCTCAAGGTATTGCTCGCCTTAGGTAGAGTACCTCATGATAAGCTGTAGACCACACTATCTACCAAGAGTTCTCATCTATATTATCCGTAGCCACAAACCAATGCTGTATATAAGGCCATAAGAAAACAGGAAAATGTTCATCCAGAAGCTGCCCTCCTAGTGGCCGGGAACTTTATTGCAGGCAAACTTAAATCCGTTTTACCTCATTTCTACCTGCATTTCACGTGCAACCAGAAGGAAACGTGCACCTTTACTCCACACACAGAGATGCATACAAAGCTCTCCTTTGGCCTCCATATGGCAAATCTGACCATAATTCGATCCTCCTGATTCCTGCTTACAAGCAAAAACTAAAGCAGGAACTGCCAGTGACTCGCTCAATACGGAAGTGGTCCGATGATGTGGATGCTACTCTATAGGACTGTTTTGCTTGCACAGACTGCAGTACAGTTCCGTGATTCATCCAATGGCATTGAGGAGTATACCACCTCCGTCACCGGCTTCATCAATAAGTGCATTGATGATGTCGTCCCCACAGTGACCATATGTACAGTCGTGGGCAAAAGTTTTGAGAATGACACAAATATACATTTTCACAAAGTCTGCTACCTCAGTTTGTATGATGGCAATTTGCATATACTCCAGAATGTTATGAAGAGTGATCAGATGAATTGCAGTTAATTGCCATGAAAATGAACTGAATCCAAAAAAAAAACATTTCCACTGCATTTCAGCCCTGCCACAAAAGGACCAGCTGACATCATGTCAGTGATTCTCTCGTTAACACAGGTGTGAGTGTTGACGAGGACAAGGCTAGAGATCACACTGTCATGCTAATTGAGTTCGAATAACAGACTGGAAGCTTCAAAAGGAGGTTGGTGCTTGGAATCATTGTTCTTCCTCTGTCAATCATGGTTACCTGCACGGAAACACGTGCCGTCATCATTGCTTTGCACAAAAAGGGCTTCACAGGCAAGGATATTGCTGCCAGTAAGATTGCACCTAAATCAACCATTTATCAGATCATCAAGAACTTCAAGGAGAGACGTTCAATTGTTGTGAAGAAGGCTTCAGGGCGCCCATGGAAGTTCCAGCAAGTGCCAGGACCGTCTCCTAAAGTTGATTCAGCTGCGGGATCGGGGCACTACCAGTACAGAGCTTGCTCAGTGATGGCAGCAGGCAGGTGTGAGTGCAGCAAAGAAGCCACTTCTCTCCAGGAAAAACTTCAGGGACAGACTGATATTCTGCAAAAGGTACAGGGTTTGGACTACTGAGGACTGGGGTAAAGTCATTTTCTCTGATGAATCCCCTTTCCGATGGTTTGGGGCATCCGGAAAAAAGTTTGTCCGGAGAAGACCAGGTGAGCGCTACCATCAGTCCTGTGCCATGCCAACAGTAAAGCATCCTGAGACCATTCATGTGTGGGGTTGCTTCTCAGCCAAGGGAGTGGGCTCACTCACAATTTTGCCTAAGAACACAGCCATGAATAAAGAATGGTACCAACACATCCTCCGAGAGCAACTATTCCCAACCATTCAGGAACAGTTTGGTGATGAACAATGCCTTTTCCAGCATGATGGCGCACCTTGCCCTAAGGCAAAAGTGAGAACTAAGTGGCTTGGGGAACAAAACATCGCTATTTTGGGTCCATGGCCAGGAAACTCCCCAGACCTTAATATCATTGAGAACTTCAAATCAAATGTATTTATATAGCCCTTCGTACAGCAGCTGATATCTTAAAGTGCTGTACAGAAACCCAGCCTAAAACCCCAAACAGCAAGCAATGCAGGTGTAGAAGCACGGTGGCTAGGAAAAACTCCCTAGAAAGGCCAAAACCTAGGAAGAAACCTAGAGAGGAACCAGGCTATGTGGGGTGGCCAGTCCCCTTCTGGCTGTACCGGGTGGAGATTATAACAGAACATGGCCAAAATGTTCAAATGTTCATAAATGACCAGCATGGTCAATAATAATAAGGCAGAACAGTTGAAACTGGAGCAGCAGCACGGCCAGGTGGACTGGGGACAGCAAGGAGTCATCATGTCAGGTAGTCCTGGGGCATGGTCCTAGGGCTCAGGTCCTCTGAGAGAGAGAGAGAGAAAGAAAGAAAGAATTAGAGAACGCACACTTAGATTCACACAGGACACCGAATAGGACAGGAGAAGTACTCCAGATATAACAAACTGACCCTAGCCCCCCGACACAAACTACTGCAGCATAAATACTGATACAAGTCGTCTCACTCAAGTTCTTATGTCACCCGGCTAACAGGTGACTCACAGGCCCGCCGGACTGGCCTCCTTATGTATCCTGCACTTTTATTCTGAGATTAGCCTTATGTGGTGCCGTTAGGCGTGTTTCGGGATCTTAGATGATATCAATCAGACTTAGAATACCTCTTCCCTGTGGTACCTTTACCAGGCATCTTTAGTTCTCAAAGAGTAGACTCTTCAACTCGCCATTGCTCTATAGGAATCCCAATCACTCTAGTATCTAGACAAACAATTTACGATTTAATTCCTACACCGGTCGGTTAATACTGCTTGAATATTAATATAGAGTAACTTTGCTTTTTACAATATAAATGAGTTGGCTGTCCAATCCTTTAAATTGTCTTTTGTGTAGAAACTAGACTTGTTCCCCTAGAACGGCAGTGTCAGCGGCGTTCTCTCCCCTAGGGTTTTGGGTCTAGTTTCTACTTTTTATTCAATGTTTGCAAGTCACACAGTTCTACACGTTATTACAGTTTATTCTTTGTCCTTAATTTATATAACATCAACAATCATCAAAACACTTACTACTATTAATGCCTTTATATATGTATTACAACAAGCGGTTAATTACCTTAGCGCAGGTTGACCTGGTTGGTCCCCAAAGAGTATGTTCTTCCACTCACAATTTCTCCAGAGGCTCATCCAATCACTTAGTATCTGTTTCTCCTACTAGAAGTTTGTACTATGATTTACTGATTAGTGAAGAGAACGGTTCGAGACAACAAAAAAATTATAACACCACTGTTGCTATTCATCCACTTCGATTAATTAGGAGGTGGATTTATTCAGCATGGGGAGTGTGGAGAGTAGTTGTCTCAGTATGTCTCGTTCATAAATCAGAAGTCAAGAGATACAAATGTTCTAGAGTATGAAAGTCAAATAGTTTCATCCCCGCCTGGTATGGCAACTGCTCGGCGTCCGTAAGGCGCTACAGAGGGTAGTGCGTTCAGACCAATACATCACTGGGGTCAAGGTTCTTGCCATCCAGGACCTATATACGAGGCAGGGTCAGAGTAATGCCCAAAGAATTATCAAAGACTCCAGTTACCCAAGTCGGACTGTTCTCTCTGCTACCGCATGGCAAGTTGTACCGGAGCACCAAGTCTAGGTCCAAAAGGCTTAACAGCTTATACCCCCAATCTATAAGATTGCTGAACAATTAAACAATTAACCTTGATCATTTACATTGGCCACCCCTTGTTTTACACTACTGCTACTCGCTGTTTATTATCTATGCATAGGCACTTTACCTCTACCCACATGTACAAACTACCGCGACTAACCTGTACCTCTGCACATTATTGATATGTAATTTTATTGTTTATTTATTTTCTGTTTTATTTAGTCTTTTTTTTTTTTACTATTTCTTGAACAGCATAATATTACTGCATAATATTAGATTTTATTTGACATGCACATCATTATGCATGTACAGTATATTCCTTCCTCCCATTGCTCCAGAAAGATTAGATGTAAGCCTTTGTAAATATGAGATAATCAGACATTCTACGCAGCATTCTATTATGCAGTGAACAGTGTGAAGTTAATTCCTTATGTGTTGTATTGATTAGAAGTGTGAATATCAGTGACAGGGTTTTTGGGTAGTGCATAATGTTTAGAAAATGGGAACAAGTGTCCGGGGGGCGAACAGGATGCTAGGCCACTCAACATTTTTCCCAAAGATATCGCTATACTACTCGGTTTAGTAAAATGTTGGTATTGTGACTGCACCAGTTGATAGTTTCTATTTAGAAACTATCTCATTTTTACCTTTGCAGGGGAATTGATCAAACCTGGCGACAAGAAGTGTGTCCTGAATGAGGGGATGCCCATACACCGCCGGCCGTTTGAAAAGGGACGCCTCATTATCCTCTTTTCGGTAAAACACACACACCATTCAGGACTTGATACTGTAGATGCTGAACTATTTAGTATTTATTCTGAACAAAATATAAACATAACATGTAAAGTGTTGGTCCCATGTTTCATGAGCTGAAATAAAAGTTCCCAGAAATGTTCCATACACACACAGCTTGTTTCTCACAAATTTTGTGCACAAATTTGTTTATATTCCTGTTAGTGAACATTTCTCCTTTGCCATGATAATCTATCCACCTGACAAGTGTGGCATATCAAGAAGCATGATCTTTACACAGGTGCACCATGTGCTGGGGACATTATAAGCCCACTAAAATATGCAGTTGTTACCACACAATGCCACAGATGTCTCAAGTTTTGAGGGAGCGTGCAATTGGCATGGTGACTGCAGGAATGTCCACCAAAGCTGTTGCCAGAGAATTGAATGTTAATTTCTCTACCATAAGCCACCTCCAAAGTCATATTAGAGAATGTGGCAGTACTTCCAACTGGCCTTCACAACCGCAGGTGTAACCACTCCAGCCCAGGACCTTCACATGCGGGATTGTCTGAGACCAGCCATCCAGACAGCTGATGAAACTGGGTTTGCACAACTGAAGAATTTCTGCACAAACTGTCAGAAACTGTCTCAGGGAAGCTCATCCGCATGCTCATCATCCTCACCAGTGTGTGTATATAAACTCAGCAAAAAAAGAAACGTCCTCTCACTGTCAACTGCGTTTATTTTCAGCAAACTTAACATGTGTAAATATTTGTATGAACATAACAAGTTTCAACAACTGAGACATAAACTGAACAATTTCCACAGATATGTGACTAACAGAAATAG
The DNA here is from genome assembly GCF_023373465.1 of Oncorhynchus keta. Taxonomy (NCBI): domain Eukaryota; kingdom Metazoa; phylum Chordata; class Actinopteri; order Salmoniformes; family Salmonidae; genus Oncorhynchus; species Oncorhynchus keta. The sequence goes on along the minus strand of NC_068449.1, from coordinate 41,163,145 downwards.
AATAATGTGTCCCTGAACAAACGGGCGGTCAAAATCAAAAGTAACAGTAACAGTCAGTATCTGGTGGTTCATTGAACAAGCATGGGAAACAGTGTTTAAATCTGTGAAGATATTTGGATTTTTACGAGTTATCTTTGACGTTCTTTGGACGTATCTTTTTTTGCTGAGTTTATATTGGGTTATCTTATTGAAATGGTGTCCTAATTAAGCTGTGACACCCACAGGATGGCGCACAATTGGCCCAGCGCCGTCCAGGGTTGGGGAGGGTTTGGCCGGTGGGCTTTCCTTGGCTCATCGTGCTCTAGCCACTCCTTGTGACGGGCGCCTGCGATCTGACTCCGCTCGGTCGCAGTCGAATGGTGTTTCCTCTAACACATTGGTGTGGATGACATTCGGATCAAGCGAGCAGTGTGATAAGAAGTAGGCGGCCAGGCGGGACATGTTTCGGAGGACGCATGACTCGACCTTCGCATCTCCCGAGCCCATTGAGAACTTGCAGAGATGAGCCAAGGGACCAAATTCGGGGAGAACACAGGGTCTGGACAATACTGGGATTGGAGACCCAGATGGTGGTTTTTATATATATGAATTCACTCCCTCAGTTTTAATCTGCCACAGACAGTATTGTTGTTTTATTAAACCACTGGAAAACTACTGGCCAGTGGCCATTTTGCCATAGCACTTTTATTTTGATCATGTAATTGACACTATAAAGTCTGCACTTTGTAACCTGTGTAACTCGGGCCGTGTTTTGCGTTGCTTTGTGAATGTTTCAGTTGGTTCTTAATTTCATGACATTTAAAGAAAAAGTTATGGTGTAGAAATTAAAACCATTTTCCTTTTTGTTTTGTTTTTTCCAAAGGTGGTATTCCCCACAGCCAACTTCCTCCCCAAGCACAAGCTGAAGGAGCTAGAGCACTACCTTCCTTCCAAGAGTGAGGCGGAGCAGCCTGAGAGTATGGACGACGACCTCTACATCTACGCCGACCTGGAAGACTGTGACCCGGCCAGAGTAAGACGCAGTCAATACCACTACATGGTGGAGGATGACTACCCGTCTGCTGGTGGGGTCCAGTGCCAGACCTCATAAGACCCCCTCACCTCACTCCAACCTCTAACCCCAGGCCCCTCCGGAAACATGCACAATCTGCATCTTTAATTTTTTATTCTCTTAACTTACAATGCTAACTGTGGTGCTGAAGCGGTCCTTTGGGCCCGATACCTGGATCTACGTTCCAATGCGACTTGGCTGCCTTTTAGTTGGATCGTGTGCCTGAGTGGATGAAATACATTTCTGGTTCAATCCCTTAGATTGAGATTTTGGAAGCGCTATGGATGCTGTCACTGACTTTTTTTTTAAAGTGTTTGTATATTAGCAGGTTTTGAATACCCGCTGTCTTGGCTTTTTTTTGCTTCCAAAGGTCACGAAATAAGATAGTTGGAAGCTATAATTCATGTTGTCTAATTGAATCCTCGCAGTGAAGAACCATATAGGCCTTTGTGCATATTGGTCCATTTTAGAATAATGAAATGTTTTTGTATTCTACATTAGCATAGTTGAAAGATACTTGCCAAATATTACACTTTTGTTTTTATTCATTTTTAATAATGATGTAATGATGCATGTTCATCTCCATTTCATAAAATGCACATTGGCCTTGTGGTTCTTCATCTGAATCATCCTATCTTCTGTAGTATGTCATACTTCTTTATGTTCAACTGACGATGGAAAAAGTTATTTACCCCATTTGTACGATCTACAGCTGTCTAATCTGTTTAATTCTACCACTCTTCATGGGAATTAGTCAAACTGTAAATAAACTTTCAATAGGCCTCAAGACGTTCTGCTATTGGTATCTATGTGCTGTGACTGTCACAATTATTTTAAGTGTCTTAGGTGTAAACTTAATGGCTAGTCTTCTACTGCCAAGTTGAAAGTATTCCATTCTTGAAGTCTCATACCTTTTACCTCAGTAAATGGCAGATGTGGGACTGTTTTACAAGTCAAGTAAGTCTCAATTCTTAGCACTCAAGTCCCAAGTCAAGTCTGAAGTAAAGTTTCGAGTCCTAAAGAAGTCGATGTGTAACGAGTAAGTTAGTATGTACAAATCATGAATGCTTTGCCATGGAAATACATGGGTAGCCATGAGAAAGACATCAATATAACAAAATATTGTAGTGCTTTCCCTCTCCAGATATCATCTAGGCACCTAAAACAATCCTGCCATACATTTATTAAAAGGTACATCAAAACAACTGCTACTGAACTTAGTAGGCCTACAATTTGAACACTGGCCTGAATGTCTGAGAGAAATACAGATCCCAAAGATGGGAGATAAAACCTGAACATGGAGACTACGTTTCATTTTTTCCTCTTATCTCCGCGCCCTATGATGCATTGCATTTGCAAAAGACCAAATCGATAAAAGTCTGTCAGTCATTTGTGCACAATGACACCATCGCTGCAGACACGCTTCACTGGAGGCAAGCACTACCAAGACCCTGATGGCCACTCGGGACAGTGAAGAAAGAGCCTTCATGTTCATTGCCCAGAACAAGAGGGCATTCTGTCCTTCGCACATGTCAAGGTAGTGACTTAGCTGTAGTGCTGGGGTGGTCCCAACAGCTTTCTTCTGCCTCTTACAGTATGCTGCAAACAGTCCTTCTTGTCCAAGACTATGGTCCTCTCGCTCTTCCTCATCAACAAGAGGCACAGCTTGCTCAGTCCCTGCAGCATCTTGCAGAATCAGTTCTGGAAAAACATGTAAAAGCAGAAACAAAAAGGCCAGTGGGTGATGCAGTGGGTTAAACTGAAAAAGTATTATTGTTTCAGTCAATTGGATTAAATTATGATAAAAAGTTACCTTTCACTCTTTGTGCCACCACCTCCTTGACCAGCACATGGTGCTCCACTCAGAGAAAAAGCCAAGGCAGCTGCTTTGAGGTAGACTGGATCTGAAAAGAAGCAGTGATTCCATCTTGTGTCCTGGCTATTTTCACATTGATGAAGATTCCAAGAAATGTCTTGTTCTGTTTTGTTTTTAAATGTTTTGTTCTGGAGACCTCTGAGCAGGCCGCTCATGAAATTTACTTGAGGCTTCCGCTGCTCCAGGCAGTGATTCAGGGACAGGACAGGGGGAACAACGGAACTGATTGTGACTATCTTCTCCCCCTGTGTCAAATCTGTTGCTTCTCCAAATGGCTTCAGGATGCCCAACTCTTTCAACGTATTCCACTCCCGTACTGTGAACAACAACTCCTTGTGCTCAGACTTTTCTAGAACATGACTGAGCTTTAGATGGTCACATTGGATAACTGCCTTCACTTGTCTCAGTGTTGAGTTCCATCTTGTGTTGACAGCAGCAGGGGTGCCTCAAACACCTCTTTGAATGATGTGCTTGTATGCAGCAGTGAGCTGATTTTTGATAACTTTGAAAGAGTCGTCATCACTTTTGTTTCTTTCAAGCCATCTCCCACCAACAGCTAGAGAGTGTGGGCAAAGAGCTGTAGGCTTTTACACAATCACCCAACCTTAACACACACACGCACCCTCTCAGTGTGTGGTTACAGTAGGTTTTAGGAACAGCAATAATAACATCAGGCAGGATTTAGCCTACCAACTGCCTAGCCAGTTGTAGCTCAATCTTGGGTGCAATGATCATGTTCCCGCACAGACTGACTGTGTGGAGGCTCATTGATTTAACGTTACGTTAGACTACATGCTACACTAGCAAAGTTATATATAGCTGTCGGCTATATTAGCCACGACTTAAAGTTCTTTGCGCAGCTTCAAATGTCGAACAAAGTTGGAAGTTGTTGCACCTCCATCTATAATTTTCATCCCGCATGTTTTGCAAGTTGCAATCCGTGTTTTGTTGACTACAGCGTTGTCTTTATATCCGAGAATAATAATTTTGGGTATCATCTTTCCAAGGGCTCCGTCTGAATTCACCCACCGACGTTTCGGTGCACTGCCACAACTTTTTCTCCGCTGGCACAATTTTATTGGCTGCTGTCCGATTCAAACTGTAATCGTTAAATGAAGAGTTGATGCGCTGCACACTTTTTTAAATTGCATCGTTTTTAATATTTGGGCTTGGGGAGGGTATCAAGTCAGTTCGAGTCAAAAGGCTCAAGTCCAAGTTAAGTCGAGTCATTGGTGTCAAAGTCGAGTTGCAAGTCTTTTTGGATTTTGTCAAATCGAGTCTAAAATCCTAAAGTCATGTGGCTCGAGTCCACACCTCTGGTAAATGGTGTGCTTGTTGTGAAGCCTTGGGGCCAGATTCAATCCGATCGCGTTTTGTCTCCTATGCACAATGTTCAAAGGCAATGTTCCTGCATTGTCGGAAATCGAATTCACAGTAAATGCTGCATACAGCCCATTTGGAAAGTATTCAGACCCCTTGACTTTTTCCACAGCCTTATTCTAAAATGGATTAAATTGTATTTTTTCTCAATCTAGACACAATACCCCATAATGACAAAGCAAAAACCGTTTTTTTTTTACAAATGTATTAAAAACAACATTTACATAAGTATTCAGACTCGGGCTGGGTGGTATTACCGTATTTTACTATATACCTGTATTTATGCACGGACCGGTTTTTACTTTACCTTCTACAACGGTATTTTAGTGTTTGGTTGGTTAAATGTGATACACCGTATGTAACGTCCATTTTTATAGACCGCTCCCTCTCTCACTCCGCCGCTTTCCACAAAGACCTAGTCACATCCCCTGTCACTCAAGGAACGCATATGTTGTTGATTGACCACGTGACACTTTCGTTCAGTCTGCATGGTCAATGCAGCACATGCAACGATGTTGTTTCCATTTAATATAAATCAACAAGCATTCTATAATTACAATGTTAGTTTTGTGTTTCTTACATCTGCAAACAGCTAGTTTGTATTTTCTTAGCAAGTTAAGCTAATAACTCATCCATGACATTTTCATTCGTCATGTCAAACAACACTGTATTCAAAGTGCCCACTATTATTTATATTCTAACTATAGAGTTATAATAAACATCCTATTTCCATGATTCCAAAAGTTCACCCAAGTGTTTATTTTAATTGCAATTGCAACTTGGTTAAAAATAAGGCCTAGTATTTTTGGCCATATTGTGGCAGTGTAAGTTATCTCAAATGAGTGAAGGAAATGCAGAAATAGATGGAAATGCAGGAAATTATTTTAGTTTGAAGTTGAATTGAACAGTATAAACCAATCCAAATGGAGAAAGACCCATTGAAATAATTTAGAATATATATGTGTTGCCACCCAAGGGTTGTGCACCACTCATAAAGCAAATTCAGAAATTTTAATCAAAAACATAAAATACGTCAAATAAAAACATAAACATTTGAAAAATACCATATGATATATTTTGTCCACATCGCCCAGGCCTAATTCAGACCCTTTACTCAGTACTTTGTTGAAGCACCTTTGGCAGTGATTACAGCCTCGAGTCTTGTTGGGTATGACACTACCACCTTGGCACACCTGTATTTGGGGAGTTTCTCCCATTCCTCTCAAGCTCAGTCAGTTTGGATGGGGAGCGTCGCTGAACAGCTATTTTCAGGTCTCTCCAGAGGAGTTTGATCGGGGCAACTCAAGGACATTCAGACACTTGTCCCGAAGCCACTCCTGCTTTGTCTTGGCTGTGTGCTTAGGGTTGTCCTGTTGGAAGGTGAAACTTAGCCCCAGTCTGAGGTCCTTTGAAAAACATCCCCACATCATGTTTCTGTCAACACCATGCTTCACAGTAAGGATGGTGCCAGGTTTCCTCTAGATGTGACGCTTGGCAATCAGGCCAAAGAGTTCAATCTTGGTTTCATCAGACCAGAGAATCTAGTTGCCTTTTGGCAAACTCCAAGCGGGCTGTCATGTGCCTTTTACTGAGGAGTCGCTTCCGCCTGGCCACTACCATAAAGGCTTGATTGGTGGAGAGTTGCAGAGATGGTTGTCCCTTCTGGAAGGTTCTCCCATCTCCACAGAGGAACTCTGGAGCTCTGACAGAGCTCCAATCGAGTTCTTGGTCACCACACTGAAAAAGGCCCTTCTCCCTGATTGCTCAGTTTGGCCGGGGGGCCAGCTCTATGAAGAGTCTTGGTGGTTCCAAACGCCTTCCATTTAAGAATAATGGAGGCCACTGTGTTCTTGGGGACCTTCAGTACTGCAGAAAGTTTTGGGTACCCATGCCCAGATCTGTGCCTAGACACAATCCTGCCTCGGGGGCTCTATGGAAAATTCCTTCTACTGCACGGCTTGGTTTTTGCTCTGACATGCATTGTCAACTGTGGTACCTTTCTATAGACAGGTGTGTGCCTTTCCAAATCATGTCTAATCAATTGAATTTACCACAGGTAGACTCCAAGAAAGTTGTAGAAACATCAAGGATGGTCAATTGAAATAGGATGCACCTGAGCTCAATTGAGTCTCGCAGCAAAGGATCTGAATACTTCTGTAAATATGTTTTTTTTATACATTTGCAAAAATAAAGAAATTAACTGTTTGCTTTGTCATTTGAGGATTTTTATTTATTTAATCTATTTTAGAATTAGGCTGCAACGTAACTAAATGTGTAAAAAGTCAAGAAAACTTCCCAAATGCACAATCATGTAATCTTTTTTTGGACTTGGGCTTGTTACATGTTATTAATGTATTTTATATATGGCTCAGGTAGCATCAGGTTTTCATGTTGATCAAAGCTCTAATCAAATCCAGACTTTTTTTTTGGCTCATCGCTGCATCTCACACCGCTGACTCGGGAGAGGCAAAGGTCGAGAGCCGTGCGTTCTCCGAAACACAACTCAACCAAGCCCCACCTTTCCACTTAACCCGGGAGCCAGCTACACCAATGTGACGGCTGAAACACCGTACACCTGGCAACCGCGTCAGCGTGCACTGCGCCCGGCCCACCACAGGAGTCGCTAGTGCGCGATGGGACAAGGACATCCCTGCCGGCCAAACCCTCCCCTAACCTGGAAGACGCTGGGCCAATTGTGCGCCACCCCATGGTCTCCCGGTCATGGCCAGCTGTGACAGAGCCTGGATTCGAAACCAGAATCTCTAGTGGCACAGCTAGCACTGCCTTGCGCCACTCGGGAGGCCCTCCAGACATATTTATATGCGTTATGCCTTTGAATGACATACCGGGTTACCCAGAAGAAAAGTGATTGATCCTCAGGATGGGACATATGTAAAATACCAAGAAAATATTAAATCCTGGTGTACGCAGCCATCTTGTCTATTTCAAATCGACCCACCCGTCTCAATGAGAGAAGATTTTATAGACAAGATGGCAGCGTACAATTGTTGAATTTCCCATTTTAAATAAACTCAGCATTTTCTAAATTCAAATGCTCCACCTGCAACTGGACACATTTTTGACCGAATCGAGAACGAAGATAGTATTGCCAAGTTAAGGTTGGTCAAATTCGCTGACCTATACCAAACAGTAACTAACCTGTAACTCCCAGTTAAATCACATTGATGTAACAATCTATCAACTGCAGGCCTGGAATTCAGCTGAACAGTCACAGACAGCTCTGAGCATGCACTCATCAGAGGTGTATGAACGACTGATAAGCACTGGATTCAACGGTGGAAAGCATAAACAACTTTTGGGTGTCATGAAAATCAGAGTAGAAAGTTCATAAGTCTTTAAGAATGTAGCGAAGTAGAAGTTGTAAAAAATATAAATAGTAAGGTACAGATACCGCAAACTACTTATGTAGTACTTTAATAAAGTATTTTGAATGATGTACTTTACACCAGTGGTGCAAATACACTGTCATGCAAAACTGTTTTGCATGATAAGGAGTGGAATGAGGTTACGTCAAAAGGTCAAGCCTGTTAACCAAGCCAGGCAAAATGATCCGTGCCGAAAAATCTGCGTACAGGAGCAAAGCTCCACGCTAACAGTCACATCCCAGTCTTGACTGATGCTTCAACACCAGTTACGCGTCTGTCCATGAGATTGAGATCAAACGAATGATAGGGCTAATTCCTGAAATTCCAAAACAACCAGGAATTCCTGTTTCTAACGTGAAAAGACTAAATGCAGCCATGGGATCCTTCCTACAACACTGTGTACTACTTGACCTTTACCTCATTCAAATGAAATACTATTGGTATACAACACCAGCATGCAGCCATCAACCTGACACCCACAGCACGAATGATCCAGAGTTGCCAACCTGTTCAATTCCTAATTTGACAGAATAAATTCATCCTGTTTCTTTGTGGATGTTATCCATGCCTCAGGACATCCTCAAATTTTCTACCAGAGCCACTATGTAGTTCCTCCCTAGTCAGTATATCTGGGTCACTTTGTCTGCATTTACACAGGCAACCCAAGCTCAGATTGGTCAAAATACCAATTGAAAATGATCAGAATTAGACTGCTTGTCCACAAACATCACCATTTTCAGATCCTCCGGTTCAGCACAGTGGAAGTGCAGGACTAATATTGACACACTAAGGGAACAATTTAATTTAACAAGAGAATCTGAAATGTAGTTATGTATATGCAAAAGTTCCATGTCAATGCACAAACCAATTTTTTTTTAGTCTGGCCCCAGCTTCAGGCACATCAATCAACATGACAGAGTAATGCAATCTTTGTTCATTACCACAGCACCCAAAAGATGGCCACAGTTGAATGAGAATCCACTCCAGATCATAGCAGTGGATACCTACATTTATTTACGATTGCCTTTTGGTTTGCGGCAGTCATTAAAACATACCATCACAAGTCTTGTTCTCGACAGGCCTTTACAGATTAGATTTTAGCGTTCACCAATTATTTAGCAGTTTTGAGAGCCATGGAGCCTCTTAGGGATGTGACTGACCACTAGAAATACAATCAGGATGCGTTTCAGAATTGGACATTCTTTTTGATCTATGAAACACTGAGTAAAGACGCCAGAAGCAGAATTTCAGCAAAACATTTTTTAATTCAATTCCACATTTCACTTCTGGCTGGACTCCGATTTAGATGTGGAGGCCCTAAGGGAGGAGAGACGGCGCCTTTTGGCGATTTGTTCCTGGCGCTTCTCCTTAGCCTCCTACAAAGAAACGAGATGTGTTAGTCTTCCTACGGACTAAAAGTTATTCAATGGCAATGTTGCTGACTTCATGGGTGATATTATACTTATGGACATTTCAATTGTAATATTTTAACCATTTTATGAATCAACTTGCAACCATATCAACTCGCTTGCAATTGTAGGAACAAAATGAATGGATTCACAACATTCAGGGCAATTCATTACACATTAGAACAGATCATGACTAATATTACAGCTAAATGCCTTAGTGGTCTCCCTTTCCATACCTTCATCCTCTTGGCCAGCAGCTTGGCGTATTCGGAAGCCTCCTCCTTGTTCTTCTGGGTGCGCTGTTTCTTCAGGGCAATGCGGCGACGCTTGTGCTGGAGCACACGGGGTGTCACCAACCTCTGAATCCTGGGAGCCTTGGTCCTGGGCTTCTTACCTTCAAAAGGTGTGGGAGGAGAGGTGTTACCAGTGGAATTTACTACAAAGCATGAACAAGGGAAAAATAGTTATGGGTTTCAATGTTTATGAAATGTCTGTCCAGATTAGCGATTGAGAGTTGTAGCTGTTATTCAGTCTAGCCAGTATTCTCAAATGTTGAATAGTTTGGGAATGTTTGACCATTTTGTGCGTGTCAACTCATTTGGCCAACCAACGTTCACATATGACAGACAAAACAAAACGTCCCATTCATTGCTAATATGTTCCACACAAAATTACAAGTTAACTCAAAATCAGATTTTAGACAATACACTTATTGAATAGCGACTTATTGGGAGAGCATTGCAGTACAACCAGCCATGGTCAGAGGGTAAGGTTGCATCTAGCAAAGCAACTCTGCAGTTTCTGTGGCACAACACTGTCCCCCCTTAGAGACTACAGACCAGCCAGAAAGGGTCTACTGGTGTGCCAGACAACTTTCGCACAATTTGGCAAGGAGAAATAATAGGAGTTAAAAATAAAAATCACAGTCAAGAGTTTATGAGCACCAATGAGTTTACCGATCCATTCATTAACAGAACCACTTAGAAGCAGTGCTGGCCTCACCTTCTTTAGTCAGTGGTCTCCTCACAACGTACTGCCTGACATCGTCCTCCTTGGCCAGGTTGAAGAGCTTGCGGATCTTGCTGGCCCTCTTGGGTCCCAAGCGGCGGGGCACGGTGCTGTCGGTCAGGCCGGGGATGTCCTTCTCGCCTGGGAGATGGAGGAAAAAATGTATAGCCACGAGATTCAAAACAGTCTACACAGAGTCACCACCCCAATGGTTAACCACATCAAAGCGCTGGCAGTGGAAGCAGACCAGCACTGATGATGTTCAAGTAAGTTTCAATGATAAATAGTCGTGAAACATGCACATGTCGTTTTCTTAATATGTTTTGTCTTTTTGTATAAGGTATATTTTATGTGTGATGCAGGACTCATCTGTAAAAAAAAATGTTTGTTTTTTTTATCAATAAAAATACAGGCCCTGGTCTCGGTAGGACTTCCCTGTCAAAATAAAGGTTTAATAAAAAATATATAATCTTCAAAACAACCAAATATTAAACAGGGAAAGGCTTGGGAGAGCATTGCAGTTCAACCAGCCATGGTCAGAGGGTCAGGTTGCATCTGGTAAAGCAGCTCTGCAGTTTCTGTAGCACAACACTGTCCCACCTTTGAGGCTAGACCAGCCAGAAAGGGTCTACTAAGGTGTGCCAGAGCAAGTGGTTACCATCATTATAACTCCATACCTTTCTTGATGATAACCAAGTTCAGCACACTGAGGTTGGCATCAACGATGCAGCCACGGACAGACTTGCGTTTGCGCTCTCCTGTCCTACGGGGGCGGTAACAGGAATGGCCCTTGGCAAGCAACAAGCGCACACGGCCGTGGGTCAGCACACCCTGCTTCATGGGGAAGCCCTGCTTGTCATTACCTCCGCTGATGCGCACCATGTAGCCCTGGGAGAGATGTGCCAAAATTAAGAAAACCGTGTTCTGTACAAGGACCTGTTTATCGCACAACAGTTAGACATTTGTTTAGTGAAATTTAATAGGCAAAGGCTTGGGAGAGCAATGCAGTTCAACCAGCCATGGTCAGAGGGTCAGGTTGCATCTGGTAAAGCAGCTCTGCAGTTTCTGTGGCACAACACTGTCCCCCCTTTGAGGCTAGACCAGCCAGAAAGGGTCTACTAAGGTGTGCAAGATCATGTTGAGTTGAACATGAGCAGTATCAACATTCTGTTTCAAGACACTAGGATCCAAGGCATTAAGTTGACTATTCCAAAATTACCCAGTTAGTCAATTAACTTGACAAAGTGAAGATCACAATCACTAGCTTGGGACTAATTAATTGAACTATATATATTTTTTTTAAATAACCAGAAGGATCTGAAAACTGAGTAGCTTTCTTAGGGTCCACAGCTTACCTTCCACTCATCTCCCAGGGGATCAGCAGCCACCTCTGTTGCCATACGCTTCTCATAGAAGGTTCGCAGCTTGCGCTCATCATCAACTTCAATGAGCTTCTGACAGCCAGTGGCAGGAAACGAGATATTCAGCTGAGAGACAGACATACAGATCAGTGCTTGTAGATTGACCAGATGTAGCAAGCTTTCCTAGTTGAGGACCTAGACGATCACCTTGCACCTAAGCTACCCATCCATAACAAATTTAGACGAGTCGAATAATTAACTACTACCTAACCACATGCCTGTATGGCGAGAATTGAGTTCAACATGATGCAGCTGTAAACGGGATGCGGGCAATTGGCAGATACTAGCATGTTGGCTAGTTAATGCAATTGGTTTAACTCTTGTTAGCTAGTTTCCTAGAAACAAGATTAGTTATACAGAGAAATTGATTCTGCAGCTACACTATTTGGAACGATCAAATGACACGTACTTAAGTGATGTTGGAAGCTAGCTGGCTGGAAGTGGCCTTGAGGGTGACTGTTGCAACTAACAAACTAGCAACGGATTCGCGAAATATGGACGTGAACAAACCCACATCAAGGATAATATTCGTATCCCCCCCACCCATGAACAGAAGATACTTTGTTGCCGTTATATGAATGACGCCAGGCAAACATGCATGCACACGGACATATTTTCAGGATCATGTACTAACGTTGTCAGCCATAGCTAGCTAGCTAGCTAACAAAATCCATATGAATCCTAAAAGACGATGCAATATCTGACTAAACGAGATACGGATTTATAATATTTGAATGGACTACTTCAATTCGGCCTGGACATTAACAGGGAGAGATTTGTTATTTCGAACATTAGTTGACTTCTCTTACCTTCATTTTCTAAAACTGACTCGACGACAGCCTGCCACCGAAAAGAGACCGGATGTTCGCTTCGCAGTCTCACATAGGCAACATAGGCTATCGCGATAACACGTGATGAAGTTACAACGTTGCGTTTTTCTCATACGAATCATTTTTTATTATTACTTTTATCTCACCTTTATTTAACCAGGTAGGCTAGTTGAGAATAAGTTCTCAATTACAACTGCGACCTGGCCTGTGGAATAAACAAGCCTACAATAATACAAAAATAAACAAATAAAGTCTATATACAGTGTGTGCAGGCAATAACTAGGCCTTAGTAGCGAATAAATTACAATTGAGCAAATTAACACTGGAGTGGTAGATGTGCAAATTATTATTATTATTTTTTTGACCTTTATTTAACCAGGCAAGTCAGTTAAGAATAAATTCTTATTTTCAATGACAGCCTGGGAACAGTGGGTTAACTGCCTGTTCAGGGGCAGAACGACAGATTTGTACCTTGTCAGCTCGGGGGTTTGAACTTGCAACCTTCCGGTTACTAGTCCAACACTCTAACCACTAGGCTACCCTGTATATGGGGATGAAGTAAGTGGATTGGATGGGCTATTTTACAGATGGGCTATGTACAGCAGCAGCGATCAGTTAGCTGCTCAGATAGATGATGTTTAAAGTTAGTGAGGGAAAATAAGTCTCCAGCTTCAGTGATTTTTGCAATTCGTTCCAGTCATTGGCAGCAGAGAACTGGAAGGAAAGGCATCCAAAGAGGTGTTGGTTTTGGGGATAACCAGTGAGATATACCTGCGAGAGCAGGTGCTTCGTGTGGGTGTTGTTATCGAGACCAGTGAGCTGAGATAAGACAGAGCTTTACCTTGCAAAGACTAAAAGATGATTCATCAGCATTTTAAACTGCATGCATAAATGTAATGAGGAGTTTAATACCCCTAAATGAAACATGTAAATATAAAACCAAATCCTCCATGAACCTGGTCTCTAATAATAACACTTTTTAACCAGGCAAGTCAGTTAAGAACAAATTCTTATTTAATGACAGCCTTCCCCAGCCAAAATTGTGCACCACCCTATGGGACTCCCAATCGTGGCCAGATGTGATTCAGCCTGGATTTGAACCAGGGACTGTAGTGATGCCTCTTGCATTGAGATGTAGTGCCTTAGACCAATGCACCACTCAGGAGCACATCAGAAACAAGGTCTTCATCTTTCTTTATTGTCAACTATAGGCTTTTCAATATACTGAAATTCACTTTTTTTGTCTGTCTGGAATAGTATACTCCTGCATCATCGTGCATGTGTTACAATTTGTTGCTGTATTCAAGAGTAGGCCTACCAGAGATTACACCACACTTCAGTGCCAGAAACATGGAGGGAAAGGTAGATTTATGGAGTAATGGGGTGGAAGAGCCAAGATTAAGTGAAATGCTAAGGAAATCTTCAAGGGATTTAGTATTTAATTATGTATTCCATTTCCTTCGGAAGACGAGAATAATGGGTAGAATTTAGACATTCCCTGTCTCTGGTCAACACTCCAGTCCAGTTGGTGGCGGTAATGCACCTCGAAGTTGATTGCCAAAATCCACAGAAGAAGAAGAAGAAGAATTACAGCAAATTCAATTGTAGACCAGTTAGCAAAAGAGCTTTGAAACAAGATATAATTGATATTAATGTTCCACTGGGTAGAGGTGAGGCCAAATGTTAGATCAGAGCCATTTTGATAGATGTGTGGCAGAAAAGATGGGACTCGGAGCCCAAGCACCAGCATTTATATGCCCTCCAAAGAAAGGTTGTGGACCGAGATTCAAAGGTCAGATTAGGAAGGAAGAGGTGGTGTTTGCTCAATTGTACTTAGGACATTGCACATTGAACTCGTCATTACATTTGGTTGGAAAGCATGTGAATGGTTTGTATCTGGACTGTATGGTCCATGAAACGGTGGAGCATGTTGTTATTAGTTGTTATATTGTTGTAAGTATGTTGAAGAGAGAGAAAGATCGAAGTGTAGTGTCATTGAGGTTGGACTGGGGTGGGGGGGATTTTAATGTGATTTGGGGATTGGGGAGGGTCTAGTTAATTACTTTAAGGAGCAGTTCTCTCTCTCTGTGGGTCTAACCCCAATAAGTTCTGGAAAACAGTTAAAGACCTGGAGAATAAACCATTCTCACAGCTGCCCATGTCACTTAATGTTGATGATGTGGTTGGTACTGACAAGAAGCACATGGCTGAGCTCTTTAATCACCACTTCATCAAGTCAGGATTCCTATTTGACTCAGCCATGCCTCCTTGCCCGTCCAACATTTCCTCATCTCCCAACCCTTCTCCCTCTTTTTCCCTTGCCCACTACAAAGGCAGTCACTGAGTCTGTGCTAAAGGAGCTCCTGAAACTTTACCCCAAAAAACCATCGAGGTCAGATGTTTTAGATCCTTTCTTCTTTAAGGTTGCAGCCCCTATCATCGCCACACCTATCTCCAACCTTTTTAATCTGTTTCTCCTTTCTGGGGAGGTTCCCATTGCTTGGAAGGCAGCCACGGTCCGTCCTTTATTTAAAGGGGAAGATCAAGCTGATCCTAACTGTTATAGGCCTATTTCTATTTTACCCTGTTAATCAAAAGTGTTGGAAAAACTTGTCAATAATCAACTGACTGGCTTTCTTGATGTCTATAGTATTCTCTCTGGTATGCAATCTGGTTTCCGCTCAGGTTATGGATGTGTCACTGCAACCTTAAAGGTCCTCAATGATGCCACCATTGCCCTTGATTCTAAGCAATGTTGTGCTGCTATTTCTATTGACTTGGCCAAAGCTTTTGATACGGTAGACCATTCTATTCTTGTGGGCCGGCAAAGGAGTATTGGTGTCTCTGAGGGGTCTTTGGCCTGGTTTGCTAACTACCTTTGCAGTGTATAAAGTCAGAAAATATGCTGGCTCAGCCATTGCCTGTCACCAAGGGAGTACCCCAAGGCTCAATCCTAGACCCACGCTCTTCTCAATTTACATCAATAACATAGCTCAGGCAGTAGGAAGCTCTTTCATCCATTTATATGCAGATGATACAGTCTTATACTAAGCTGGCCCCTAGCCGGATTTTGTGTTGAATGCTCTACAACAAAGCTTTCTTAGTGTCCTACAAGCTTTCTCTACCCTTAACCTTGTTCTGAACACCTCCAAAACAAAGGCCATGTGGTTTGGTAAGAAGAATGTCCCTCTCCCCACAGGTGTGATTACTACCTCTGAGGGTTTAGAGCTTGAGGTAGTCACCTCATACAAGTACTTGGGAGTATGGCTAGGTGGTATACTGTCCTTCTCTCAGTACACATCAAAGCTGCAGACTAAAGTTAAATCTAGACTTGGTTTCCTCTATCGTAATCGCTCCTCATTCACCCAAGCTGCCAAACTAACCCGGATTGAAATGACCATCCTACCCATGTTAGATTACGGAGACATAATTTATAGATCAAATCAAAATTAAATCAAATCTAATTATATTGGTCACATACAAATTTTTTACATTTTTTAAAAATTTTGTTTCACCTTTATTTAACCAGGTAGGCTAGTTGAGAACAAGTTCTCATTTGCAACTGCGACCTTGCCAAGATAAAGCATAGCAGTGTGAACAGACAACACAGAGTTACACATGGAGTAACCAGTAAACATCTGCTAACATGGTTAGCAGATGTTAATGCGAGTTTAGCGAAATGCTTGTGCTTCTAGTTCCGACTATGTAGTAAAATCTAACAAGTAACCTAACAAATTCACAACAACTACCTTATACACACAAATACACACATATGTAAAAGGATGAATAGATTATGTACATATAAATAGATGGATGAGTGATGTCGTGCGGCATAGGCAAGATGCAGTAGATAGTATAGAATACAATACATGAGATGAGTAATGTAAGATAGGTAAACATTATTAAAGTGGCGTTATTTAAAGTGACTAGTGATACCTTTATTACGTCAATTTATTTAAGTGGCCAGAGATTGAGTCTGTATGTTGACAGCATGTTAGTGATGGCTGTTTAACATTCTGAGATTGAATCTGTTTGACAGTTTCTCTGTCCCAGCTTTGATGCACCTGTACCGACCTCGCCTTCTGGATGATAGCGGGGTGAACAGTCAGTAGCTCGGGTGGTTGTTGTCCTAGATGATCTTTTTGGCCTTCCTGTGACATCGGGTGCTATAGGTGTCCTGGAGGGCAGGTAGTTTGCCCCCGGTAGGTAATGCGTTGTGCAGACCGCAGTACACCCTGGAGAGCCTTGTGGTTGAGAGCGGTGGTAGTCCACGATCGTCTGCTTTGTTTTGTTGACATTGAGTGTGAGTGAGAGGTTATTTTCCTGACCCCACAGTCTGAGGGCCCTCACCTCCTCCCTGTAGGCCGTCTCATCATTGTTGGTAATCAGGCCTATCACAGTAGTGTTGTCTGCGAACTTGATGATTGAGTTGGAAACGTGCATGGCCACGCAGTCATGGGTGAACAGGGAGTACAGGAGAGGGCTGAGAATGGACCCTTGTGGGGCCCCAGTGTTGAGGATCAGCGGGGTGGAGATGTTGTTTCCTTCCTTTACCACCTGGGGGCGGCCCATCAGAATGTTCAGGACCCAGTTGCAGAGGGCGGGGTCGAGACCCAGGGCCTCGAGCTTAATGATGAGTTTGGAGGGTACTATGGTGTTAAATGCTGAGCTATTGTCAATGAACAGCATTTTTACATAGGTATTCCTCTTGTCCAGATGGGATTGCATTGGCAGTGGACCTATTGGGGCAGTAAGCAAATTGGAGTGGATCTAGGGTATCAGGTAGGGTGGAGGTGATATGATCCTTGACTAGCCTCTCAAAGCACTTCATGATGACAGAAGTGAGTGCAATGGGGCGATAGTCATTTGGTTCAGTTACCTTAGCTTTCTTGGGAACAGGAACAATGGTGGTCATCTTGGAGCATGTGGGGACAACAGACTGGGATAGGGATTGGTTGAATATATCTGTAAACACACCAGCCAGCTGGTCTGCGCATACTCTGGGGACACGGCTAGGGATGCCGTCTGGGCCGGCAGCCTTGCGAGGGTTAACACGTTTGAATGTTTTACTCACATTGGCCATGGAGAGAGAGAGCCCACAGGCTTTGGTAGCGGGCCATGTCAGTGGCACAGTATTGTCCTCAAAGCGAGCAAAGTTGTTTAATTAGTCTGGGAGCAAGACATCGATGTCCGCAACGGGGCTGGTTTTCTTTTTGAGCCTGTATCATAATTGCAAAAGGGTTTTCTAATGATCAATTAGCCTTTTAAAATTATAAACTTAGATTAGCTAACACAATGTGCCAATGGAACACAGGAGTGTGATGGTTGCTGATAATGGGCCTCTGTACGCCTATGTAGATATTCCATTAAAAATCACACGTTTCAAGCTACAATAGTCATTTACAACATTAACCATGTCTACACTGTATTTCTGATAAGTTTGATGTTATTTTAATGGACAAAAAAAAGTGCTTTTCTTTCAAGAACAAGGACATTTCTAAGTGACCCCAAACTTTTGAACGGTAGTGTACAATGTGGAAAATACGCCCATCGTAAATATGGATATTTAGCACCCTAACAACCGTTCATTCTGATTTAGAAATGCAACACATATTTCCGTGTGTATGTCTTTGTTGTCTCTCTGTTGAAATCGCCTGTCCATCTGGGGAATAACAGAGTGGTGAGAGGAAATTGTTATTTCATCTTACTAGACTATTTATCTTCTTTATCTTCTTCACTCATTGAGAGTTCCTGGCCATTTGTGACGTACTGTATTCAGCTCGTGCTGCACATATACTGGTCTGGTGGAGTCTAAACATTCTGTACCTTTCAGCTCAAGTCAATTAGATAATTATCGGCCCATCTCTAAGCTCTCCTGTTTGGCTAAAATTCTAGAGTCATTGGTGAATAGGCAACTACAATCTTTTTTAACTGTTAACAATACTCTTTCTAGTAATCAATCTGGCTTCAGACCTAAACACAGTACTATTACGGCCACTGCACGTGTTGTAAATTATATTACTAATGTCCTAGATAATAGAAAGTACTGTGCCGCCTTGTTCATACATTTATCTAAAGCTTTTGACACTGTAGACCATGCAATACTTTTGGGTAAGCTGTCGTCAATAGGACTGGGATTGGATGCCTGTCGTTGTTTTCATGACTATCTAAAGGATACGAGTCAGGCTGTTAGAGTCGACAGCATCCAGTTTGAGCCATTGGAGTTGGTTAAAGGGGTCCCACAAGGTTCTATACTTGGTCCATTACTGTTCACTCTCTACATAAACAATATTAGTGATGAGATAAGAAAGTGTCAAATTCATTTATATGCTGATGACACTGTCATGTACTCTATCGCTTCAACGGCTGACCAAGCATTATCACTATTGGAGACAGATTTTAAGATTTTACAAGGGTCTTTTATACAGCTGAAACTTGTTTTAAATGCAAATAAAACACATTTTAGGATTTTTAATAGGTTCAAAAAGTTGGCTGAAAATACACTTGCACTTACGAGTTTAGATGGTTCTCGAATTAATCAGGTCTCTGCATATAAATACTTAGGGATATGGTTGGATGATAAACTGTCTTTTAAAATGCATATTAATTAACTTTGTAAACGGCTAAAAATCTAACTAGAATTCCTCTATAGAAACAAATAGAAGACAAGTTGTGCAAGCTACTTTTATGTCTGTTATAGATTATGGGGATATTATTTAGATGCATGATACGGCATCAACACTTAAATGGCTGGATGCTGCTTATCATTGCGCACTTAGGTTTATTACGGGTGTTAGCTACAGAACTCACCACTGTGTTTTATATCAAAATGTGGGTTGGACTTCGCTGTCCGTGAGACAAGAACAACATGCTCTCGTGTTTGCCTATAAAGCACTTCTGAATAAGCTACCTTCTTAAGGTATAACTTGTCTCCGGCTGGAGCAGCCTTGTACTTTTTTAATTGTCAAATAAATTAAATCAATCAATCTCTCCAGCCAATACCCACATCAAATCAATGCCTTTAAACCCATGAGAAGGAGTGTACAAGTGCATACTTTTGGAAAAGTGTGGAGAATTGGCATGCAGCCCATCGCCACTCTTGTTAAATAGAAATGCACTGATACTTTTTTGCTTAATATTTTCCCTTCTAGTGTCAGTTCTTAGAAATGCAGCTCTGTTAGAAATGACAGAGGCTGATGTAGAGAAACCCATTCAAAATTGGCTCATGCTGAGCCAAGACAGAGCAAAAAATGAAACGAATAAGGCCCAGTGGACTAGTGGAAGAGAGAGCAGAACAAGAAAGTGATTAAAGGTAGGCCTACTGATCAAGCTACAGCAGAGATGTAGCTTCTTATATACCCATCTACAATAAGTTCTTGTTAGTCTCCCTCTCTCAAACAGGCTGTCATTTCAAGTCTGCCAGCGGACTCTTGTTGAATCCCAAACGAACCCCTTGGCCCTACCAACTTGCTTGGAGGGCCCTCCGTTTTCACATGTTGCTGACAAAACTGAGAGTGACTTCCTGAAAGTGGCAAGAGGATTAATAAACCCTTCAACTTCGGAACACACTTGTGACTTGAACAAGTATAAATGTAGCTCCACTGTGATGAGACTGCAATGCTGACATGAGGGAGGCGCCAGAAATGTAGCTAAACCTTAATTAATTACAAAAATATAGTCTATGCTAAACACCAGTCATGTTTGACAAATATAATGTCGTCAACACCATCGTCTTGATTCTGTCAACATAGGCAAGGCACAGTTTGTTCATTTATTAATAAAAAAAAAAACTTTATTTAACTAGGCAAGCCAGTTAAAGAACAAATTCTTATTTACAATTACTATTATTTAGGAGCAGTGGGTTAACTGCCTCGGGGATTTGATCATGCAACCTTTTGGTTACGGGCCCACTGCTCTAACCACTAGGCTAACTGCCACCCCATTAAGATCAAATGTTCACAAGAACAGAGAGAAAGGGCAGTGCCAATTGTATTTTTTACATTTATTTAATTTAACCGTTATTTAACAAGGTAAGTCAGTTAAAAACACATTTGTATGTACATTGATGGCCTACCAAAAGGCAAAAGGCCTTCTGCGGTGATGGGTGCTGGGATTAAAAATACAAATAAATTAAATAAAAATATAGGACAAAACACACATCACAACAAGAGAGACAACACTAAATAGAGGCCTAAGATGACAACATTTACATTTACATTTAAGTCATTTAGCAGACGCTCTTATCCAGAGCGACTTACAAATTGGTGCATACACCTTATGACAACCAGTGGAACAGCCACTTGCATCTAAATCTTGTTGGGGGGAGAAGGAACAACATAGCAGGGCAGCAACACAACATGACAACAATATGGTAGAAACACAACATGGTACAAACATTGTTGAGCACAGACAACAGCACAAAGTCAAGAAGGTAGAGACAACAAGACATCACGCAAAGCAGCAACAACTGTCAGTAAGACTGTCCGTGATTGAGTCTTTGGATGAAGAGATTGAGATAAAACTGTCAAGTTGGAGTGTTTGTTGCAGCTCGTTCCAGTCGTTATTTGCAGCGAACTGAAAAGTGAAGCGACCCAGGGATGTGTGTGCTTTGGGAACCTTTAACAGAATGTGACTTGCAGAACGGTGGAGGGTGAGCGCTGCAGTAGATCTCTCAGATAGGGGGGAGTGAGGCCGAAGAGGCCAATTGCACATAGCACATCACCCACCTTGCAATCTGAGCGGAGGGAATACAGTACCTGGATGTTTTATGTAATTTTATGAGGCATGTCTCACCTTGTTTTAAAGTAGCCTAACCAAAATCCGCGGCTAAACGTTTCCTCATTAACATTATGCCATTGAAACCAGCATTTTCTCTTGTTCTGTTGGTTTTCAAATCAACTTTATTTTCGATGCCCAGAAGCCAGACAGACACACAATCCTAATCATATTATCAACCCATGCTAGTTGTTAGATCTTATCTCTCACGAATATTTGTATCCCGGTCACATGAAACCACTTGCATTTGAGGCGACCGTGTGCTTTGGGAGAACAGAACGTGTTTTCCCGCCTGTTGCATTTTTTTTGAACATCCGCGTGTACAGCCAACTGCGGTGTGCGATTGCTGCACTTATGTGAATAAATAATAGTCAATATTTTAACTAAAAGTTTTGATCTGTTGTATCTGCCTCGTGGGAGTGGCCTTTTAATTACAGGGTTTCTATGAATTTTGTATATATCGTCCCAGAACTGACCCAGTCTGTTTTGAAGAGCCCATTACATTTTTTTTATCATCGCGGGATGGATGCCTATAATTTCGAGACCTACATTTAATAACTACATTAAACAATCTATTGTTGACTGAGTCATTGGGCTCAAATTTTTTTTTTGTCAATATATTAATCACATATTCACTGCTCTTAGCCTATAACAAAACCTTAATTCAATGTTTATCGAACCAACTGCACAGGCTATATTTTTTAATCTGTTTCTGTTTCTTGTTTCTCTCTTCTGTGCTGTAGTCCTTAAGAACTTGCAGTGGCGGTTCTAGCTTGTTTGGCTCCCCAAACGCACCATTCTGCACGAACTAATTTTTATTCAGACATTTGGAACACAAATAAATAATCATAACATTTAAAACTATATAAATCTAAATATATATATAAAATAAGACTCATAAATATCAAAACTAACAAAGACAAATAGAAACAAATAGTATAGAAATACAAAAAAGATTATACACTATTACGAACAAAAAACACAACAAAATTGCACAAATCCTATATCACACAAATAGAACACACTTAAGAGAACTTGATTATTACACCATTGCACACAAGAAACACTAAATTGTACAACTGCCATCTAAACCCTGACATTTCTTTCCGTCTTTGATGCAAAGCCATCAATTACATCCTCATAAGAAATCTGCCCAGCAATTGCATGGTTAATACTGATGACTGCAAGGCCACCAAAGCTTTCCTGTGACATGGTGGACCTCAGGTAGGATTTGATGAGCTTCAGCTTTGAAAACCTTCTCTCTACTTCGGCTAAAGTCACTGGAAGACTAAGACCAATTCTGAGAGCAGTCCACAAAATGTGGATACATTTCTGAGAGCTCCCTTTGGTGTATAAATATCAGCAGCTCAAGCAGGGCCATGGTTGTTACCCGGAGTGAACTCCGGGAAGCAGGGATGAATGAATCAAAATGTTTATTGTACACAGAGAAATATGGAGTGCAGAACAGGGGTAGCTCAGATGAGTTGCAGAAAAACTCAAAGTGTAGAGTGAGGTTGGAGTTGACTGAGTTGAACAGGGTAAATCTGTCCTGAGGGGAATCCAAGGTGGTGGTGAGTGAAATCCAGAGCAAGGTGGTAGGGTGGTACAGGAGCCAGGAGCCAGAGACAAAGCAGTAACTGCAATGAGAGGACAAAATGGTGTGAGGCAGGTAAACAAGCACAGCAGAGCAACAGGAGCTTGGTAATGACCAAAAGGCTAGGATAATAACTGACTGAGCAGAGATTACTATCTGGCAGAGTGGAAGTGGCAGGAATGAGTATTTGTAGAGTTCTTGATTTATGGAACGAGTTGCAGCTGATAGGGATCTGCTCTGACTCCAGCACACCTGTCTCCAATCACACAATTAAACAGAGAGGGAGAGAGAGAGTGTACAGGGGGAGAACTGCAGCTTAAGAAGACACCGGACGAACACCAGAGGGCGTAGTCAGAGCAGATGTGACAATGGTCTTCGATGGCAAGTCAGGTTGTCACGACTTCCGCCGAAGTTGGCTTTCCGATCACTGTACCTGTACACAGCCAATCTGTTAATAGCACACCTGACTACCTCATCCCCATATTATTACTTAGTATCTCTGCTTGCACATCACCATCTGCACATATTTCACTCCAGTATTAATGCTAAATTGTAATTCTAATCACAACTGACAACGGTGTGGCTGACATCTGAGGTGCAATCTAGAATAATTGAGAAACATTTTGCCAGCTTGATGTCATTCATCATATCGAAATGACCTTGCTGCTCAACAAATCAATGAGTTCATTCTGTATTTGGTGGCCGAGGTAGCTGGTGGTGTGACTCTAGGTCCCTTTTTGGACACAGTTAAGGTGCTCTTTCATGACTGGATCAAATTGTGCCATCAGTTCAGCATTTTTTAGGAAATTTCCATTTGATGGAGAGTACAGTGTTTCTGTGTGTCCCCTTAGTGCCAGATTCCTAATTGCCAGAGACTGCACAATAGCTGTCAGACGTGTCAACACTTCTCTCCATCTTATCCTCTCAGTCTCCATAAGTGCCATCTCATGCTCATAAATTGTTTCCCCTTTTTTGATCCTCATTGCCAGTTCTTTCCATGTTTTCATGCTGTCGTGTGAAGTCAGCAAAGAACTTGCATGTTACCAGTCTGTCAGTCCTGATTTGCTAAATTTCTTCATAGAAAAGAGGCTGTTATTTCTTTCAGAATACACCAACCACTCACCAAGGTCTTCCTGAAATACTGGTGGTGGCAACTTCTTCCATCACTCTCATTCCTTAGGAAAACAAAGTTTGGTGGTACCTCACATGGTCCTCTGCAAACTAGTTGTGTCCGAATTCTACCAGTCAATACTGAAGGCCAGACAGCAGGGTCTGTAGACAGTGGTTCATCCTCAGCAGCAGGATTTGGTGAGGATGCTGCTACAGGCATTTCTAATGGAGAGCACATGGGCATTAGTTTACGCATGTTATTCACAGCATTTATAGTGGTGGAACATCCCACACATACTCAGTAATAATAAAATCATCAGATTAGCCCCTCATCGGCGGATCCTCACAAGGCCCCCCTATTTCTTTCCGCGACACCGCTTCCTTCTTTTTCTCCTGTGAATGACGGGGATGGGGGCCTGTTCGGGTGTCTGAATTTCATTAAACAAAAATTATTCGTCCAGTTCAAGGTGAGTAATCACTGTTCTGATTTCCAGAAGATCTTTTCGGTCATAAGAGAAGGTAGCAGCAATATGATGTAGAAAATAAGTTTTAAAAAATGTGAAAAAACGAACAAAATAGCATGGTTGGTTAAGAGCCCATAAAACGGCAGCCATCTCCATCTTTCTTAGTAAGTAAGAGCGTCTATGATTGAGTCTTTGAATGAAGAGATTGAGAAAAACTGTCCAGTTTGAGTGTTTGTTGCAGCTCGTTCCAGTCGCTAGCTGCAGCGAACTGAAAAGACTGTACTCCCAAGGATGTGTGTGCTTTGGGGACTGGCAGAACGGGTGTTGTATGTGAAGGATGACGGCTGAAGTAGATATCTCAGATAGGGGGAGTGAGGCCTAAGCGGGTTTTATAAATAAGCATCAGCCAGTGAGTCTTGCGATGGGTATATAGAGATGACCAGTTTACAGGGGAGTATAGTGCAGTGATGTGCAGTGGTGGCAAATCTGATGGCTGAATGATAAAGAACATCTAGCTCTATAAATTATGTCTCCGTAATCTAGCATGGGTAGGATGGTCATCTGAATCAGGGTTAGTTTGGCAGCTGGGGTGAAAGAGGAGCAATTACGATAAAGGAAACCAAGTCTAGATGTAACTTTAGTCTGCAGCTTTGATATGTGCTGAAAGAATGACAGTGTACTATCTAGCCATACTCGCAAATACTTGTATGAGGTGACTACCTCAAGCTCTAAACCCTCAGAGGTAGTAATCACACCCATGGTGAGAGGACATTCTTCTTACCAAACCACATTGGAGGTGTTCAGAACAAGGTTAAGGGCAGAGAAAGATTGTAGGACACTAAGAAAGCTTTGTTGTAATAGCGTTTAACACAAAATCTGGGGATAAAATCCGGGCATAAATGTACAATTCCCCCCATTCACACGCTCACACACATGTCCCCAAACAACAATTTGACAATTGTCCAGATTACATAGTTTCTAAACAATTAAACTAATTTAGTCCAGGAAAAAAAAAAAAAAAAGAACCGTTGATGAGGAGTGCTAGGGCGAATCTAGTTTAGCACACGCGCACTTCACAGAGTAGGCGTTCTCTTACGTAAATATGCAAATACCTGATATAACTCTCGTTGGTCGGCGGACACGTCTATCAAATAACAGCCATGTCTAGATCATGGACAAGACTCGAATGACGAAAGGTTTTAATTTGGTCCGGTTTATATACTGTATGGTGGAAACATATATTTAGGATTCGACCTTCTGTATTTGTTTTGAAGCAGATAGTTTGTGACTCTACGCATGTCAAAGAGGAAGCAAGATGTTGAACAATTGTCTGAGCATTTCTACTGGTTGAACCGTTAACTGTGGGTTTTACGAAACGATCTGTCGAAAGCAAACCAGATTGGATATGATTTAACCCTATTCTGGTGGGCGACATTTATAAATACGAGCCAAATGATGTCCGGAAAGCATTTCAAGGCTCATGAAGTCAGTTGCTGTATCAAATATTTCATATTTGGATTCAATATAATATTTTGGGTAAGTAAGTGTGCTAAATCACGTTTCCAGTGTCTATAATGGCTTTGTAGACTAGCCTACATCATATTGAAATGCTTTTTAACCTTGGCCTGCGTTTCATATATGGGGGCAAATGGGCAAGGAATTTGTGTTATTAATGTTTTTTATGTCTTACATCAAGGGATGCAATAAATAAGATAATTGAACGAATTGAAATCTGAATGCAGTGCACATTAGGTAATTGGTCGACCGTTAATAACGTTGAATAGGGGCTTTATCAGGAGACTAACGTACGGGACTCCAATAATAGCCGAATCGATGGTAGGTGCAGCAATGTTGAACTGAAATAGTAGAATTATGGTTTATTTTGACAAACGCGGGGTCCGGACCTATACAGACAGCTTTCCCCTGCTGCTCGTTGTCATTATAAGTATCCATATGTGATTACGTCATACTGATATTTTTTTTGGTCATTAAATCTGTAGGTCCTACTGCTCATGGCATCCCTTCAATGAAATGCAAGCTATAGCAGTTTACATCATATAACAATGAATTAGGGTTGCCAACTGTCTCGTATTAGCCGGGATGTTGTTTATACTGGGCGAAATTGGTTTGTCCTATATTCATCCAATCACAGTATAGCGTAAACGCGGCAATTCCTGCAAAGTAAGGTCTGTTGTTGTTCGGTCGGTGTGGCATATCAAGGAAATATAGATAAACCTGCAAAAAATAAAAGCTGCAGCTACAGCTACTGCAGCTACAACAAACAATGGGAAGAAAAAAAGGTGGGTTTAGCCCGCGTTATTCCGTCGTGTATTCTCAATTGGCCATGGAGGGGAGAATGACCTAACTCAGTATGCATCCACAGAAATGCACAAGAAGGCCACGCTAGCTAAAGGTGCTAGCAATATGAGTATGAAGCTGCTGAGATTTATCGGTGCTTTCTCCACAACGTGGGGTGTGTTTTTGACCAACTCATAAAAAAGCTGGAGGAATCAACGCTCTGCATCAGATGTTTACGAGGAAGTCTAAAAGTTCAAAATGAAGATGCTTCAGCGGAAACAGGACAGTTTTTTTTTGTTGATCACAGACCAAGCAGCTGATGGACAAACAACTGTCAGTACAAAGGTCCAAGCAGCAACAGGAAGTTCTATGACACTGTCATTACATACATTGACAAGTGGTTTGATTTCACACCAGAATATGTAATGGTGAAACTGAAACCAATCGTCCTCTATGAGGAGCTCTCCTTCACTGACCTGGAGCAGGTGGTGGTTGCCCTCAAAATGACAGAGACAGTGAGTATGGACCAACTCTGAAGAGTTGTGTGCTAGCTGGGAGGAAATACAGAAAGCCAGACAGGATACCAGAACATCCACCAGTGAGAAGTGGGTGGCAGTTTTCCAAAACCTAGGGAAAGCCAACTTGATCAACATGTTCAGGATTGTCTCATTTGTCCTCAGTGTGCCAGGCTCAAATGCCTTTGTAGAGAGGATTTTTTCTCTGATGACCATTAAATGGTCTGACTCAAGAAACAGATGCAGCACAGAGCTGATCAAAAATGAACTTCAAACATCTGTGAACTGTGACTTGTCATGTCATGACTTCTCTCTGGCTATGCAAAGGGACAAAGGACTGCTTGAATCAGTCAAGAGCAGCAACAAATATCCATAGAAAAAGTAGACTTGGTGAGTGACTCATGCCCTTTCTTCCTGTTTTGCATTTGAATAGTAATAAAAAAAAATAGCTGTAAAGGTCCAAATTGTGATTTCTTTGATCATTTATTTTGAGGTTTATTCACATGAGTTTACATAATGATACAGTTTTAGTAAAGCTATTGAGTAAATGGAATATAAAAATGCTTTGCCTTAACAATTGAATAAGAATATGATATACACTGTATATTCATTCACACAACACGATACCCACACTGCCGTGGCACCGTGCTAGATGGGTGTACCTAATAAACTGGCAGGTGAGTGTAGGTTGGCTACAGCGCAGCGTTTTCAACGTACGTGTTTGCAACATGCAACATTTCAAATGTAATGTTAACATGTAATTACTCAAGTTGTAGCCTAAGTAGTCTACTGTCACAATACTCTATCATATTCATATTTTTTTCTACGGTAATTTCATTGTGCCTTCCTACCATGGCGGCAGGTTGCCAAGATGGACCAGTAACTGAAATATTGCTGGTTCAAGCAAAAAAGTGGCAACTGAACTGGGAGTATCATCAACTGCATTTGTGCATCTGAGCAAGGCAATTACACTTCAACTGCTCTCCAGCTCTGTGGCTGACACTGCACCTCTCAACATGTGTGTATATATACAGTATATGGGGGCAGGTTGAGATATACAGTATACAAATTTCAGTTTCTTATGAAATGGACAATAGTGTATCTATTCTATTCAAATCTATCCTAAGGGACAATGTAATGTGGGAGCCAAAATTCATGATTGCCAAGTGACAATAGGTTGAGTGGCACTAAAGGATAAGGGGGCATGAATTACATCTACAGTATATCTAAAATAGATAAGAGTATACATGTAAATACAAATGTATTGACGTTGTAACACCTTATATCATTTTTACCATCAATACACTCCAAAAAGACCAGAAAGCAAATGCAGATATGGTGCATGCGACGTGTTTCGACTATGTCTTCTGAAGTGAACCATTATACATCGGATTGATTGTTTGAGTCGTACAGTATAGTCTGTGATATCTGTTGACACAGTGCCTACCATTTGTTGCCATTGTAAGATGTTGCCGTGCTGATTGATAGGTTAGATTCTACATTCAGTAGACTACTGACGGAATCCTTGTCTTTTCAAAAATAATACAAATCATTTTGGGCTAATTATTTATTTTCATGTACTGTAGATCCTCACATCTTGTACAGCATAACCTGACAGATGATGTGAACTTCAGGTTAAACGTACACTACGGCACTCTAATACACTGTGAGGCAAATCTATTTGTTACAGATGGATGTGCCCTATATTAATTCACTTATGTTTGACTTCTGCTGTAAGGATGTAGATCCATTGATATATCCATTGATATCACCGGACACAATTAAGCATAGTCCTGGACTAAAAAGCGCTTTCTATTTGGAGATTCTGGGCCAGTTTCCTGAATATATGCCTCTTTGACTAAGAATAATTTTCAATGGACAATCTCAATTTGAACATGGTTTTTAGTCCAACACTAGGCTTAATCTGTATCAAGGAAACTGTCCCTTAGAGTGTTCTTTAGTACAGAACTAGTCCAGGCCTAGTGGAGCCTGGTCTAAGATCTGTTTTCCCTCATCAATAGCTTTTAGGGGTGTTGGTAGTATGCATTGATGGAAATGCAGGAGGCTGTTGTTCTTTAATATTTTTGTTCAAATTATTTCAGGGTTATACAATTTAGCATTTTAGTCTCACTCCATAGCGTTATGGCAGTTCTAAATTCCTGTCTGGAAAATTGCACGAATCCTCCTACACTTCAGAAATAATTGGTTGACGTTAACCTCACCAACATTCAGTACATTTCTCATATCTTGATGTTTGATTTAATGGTGGAATAATTTTCCTAAACCACAACTCAGTCGATAAGCCAGAGTGCATGTCTTTAGTTTTATATTAATAACTCATATCAAAAATACTTGTCTGTCTGTCTGTCTGTTCACAGTTACTTGGAGTGGCGTTCCTTGGCATAGGGCTTTGGGCATGGAGCGAGAAGGTTAGTTATCATTGTTTTAGTTTACAATGGAGCCCCTAGTTCCACTCTTCAAACCTCTGATACCTCCGTAGTCCCACCTCCCACACATGCGGTGACCTCAACCATTACAACCAGCATGTCCAGAGATGCAACCTCTCTTATCATCACCCAGTGCCTGGGCTTACCTCCGCTGTACCCACACCCCACCATACCCCTGTCTGCGCATTATGCCCTGAATATATTCTACCACGCCCAGAAACCTGCTCCTTTTATTCTTTGTCCCCAAAGCTCTAGGCGACCAGTTTTGATAGGCTTTAGCCGCACCCTCATCCTACTCCTCCTCTGTTCCGCGGGTGATGTGGAGGTAAACCCAGGCCCTGCATGTCCCCAGGCACCCTCATTTATTGACTTCTGTGATTGAAAAGCCTTGGTTTCATGCATGTCATCATCAGAAGCCTCCTCCCTAAGTTTGTTTTACTCACTGCTTTAGCACACTCTGCCAACCCTGATGTCCTTGCTGTGTCTGAATCCTGGCTTAGGAAGGCCACCAAAAATGCTGATATTTCCATACCCAACTATAACATTTTACGTCAAGATAGAACCGCCAAAGGGGGAGGAGTTGCAGTCTACTGCAGAGATAGCCTGCAAAGTAATGTCATACTTTCCAGGTCCATACCCAAACAGTTCGGACTTCTAGTTTTAAAAATTAATCTCTCCAGAAATAAGTCTCTCACTGTTGCCGCCTGCTGCCAACCCCCCTCAGCTCAGCTCTGGTCATTCTTTAAAAGTAACTTCCTCACCATCTTAGATAAGCATGGTCCGTTCAAAAAATGCAGAACTAAGAACAGATATAGCCCCTGGTTCACTCCAGACCTGACTGCCCTCGACCAGCACAAAACATCCTGTGGCGGACTGCAATAGCATCGAATAATCCCCGCGATATGCAACTGTTCAGGGAAGTCAGGAACCAATACACACAGTCAGTCAGGAAAGCAAAGGCCAGCTTTTTCAAGCAGAAATTTGAATCCTGTAGCTCTAACTACAAAAAGTTCTGGGAAACTGTAAAGTCCATGGAGAACAAGAGCACCTCCCAGCTGCCCACTGCACTGAGGCTAGGTAACACGGTCACCACCGATAAATCCATGATAATCTAAAACTTCAACAAGCATTTCTCAATGGCTGGCCATGCCTTCCTCCTGGCTACTCCAACCTTGGCCAACAGCTCCCCCCGCAGCTACTCGCCCAAGCCTCCCCAGCTTCTCCTTTACCCAAATCCAGATAGCAGATGTTCTGAAAGAGCTGCAAAACCTGGACCCGTACAAATCAGCTGGGCTTGACAATCTGGACCCTCTATTTCTGAAACTATCCGCCGCCAATGTCGCACCCCTATTACCAGCATGTTCAACCTCTCTTTCATATCGTCTGAGATCCCCAAGGACTGGAAAGCTGCCGTGGTCGCCCCCCTCTTCAAAGGGGGAGACACCCTGGACCCAAACTGTTACAGACCTATATCCATCCTGCCCTGCCTGTCTAAGGTCTAAAGTCAACAAACAGATCACTGACCATCTCGAATCCCACCGTATCTTCTCCTCTGTGCAATCTGGTTTCCGAGCCGGTCACGGGCGCACCTCAGCCACGCTCAAGGTACTAAACGATATCATAACCGCCATCGATAAAAGACAGTACTGTGCAGCCGCCTTCATCGACTTGGCCAAGGCTTTCGACTCTGTCAATCACCATATTCTTATCGACAGACTCAGTAACCTCGGTTTTTCTAATGACTGCCTTGCCTGGTTCACCAACTACTTTGCAGACAGAGTTCAGTGTGTCAAATCGGAGGGCATGTTGTCCGGTCATCTGGCAGTCTCTATGGGGGTGCCACAGGGTTCAATTCTCGGGCCGACTCTTTTCTCTGTATATATCAATGATGTTGCTCTTGCTGCGGGCGATTCCCTGATCCACCTCTACGCAGACAACACCATTCTGTATACTTCTGGCCCTTCCTTGGACACTGTGCTATCTAACCTCCAAACGAGCTTCAATGCCATACAACACTCCTTCCGTGGCCTCCAACTGCTCTTAAAACGCTAGTAAAACCAAATGCATGCTTTTCAACCGTTCGCTGCCTGCACCCGCACACCCGACTAGCATCACCACCCTGGATGGTTCCGACCTAGAATATGTGGACATCTATAAGTACCTAGGTGTCTGGCTCGACTGTAAACTCTCATTCCAGACTCATATCAAACATCTCCAATCCAAAATCAAATCTAGAATCGTCTTTCTATTTCGCAACAAGCTTCCTTCACTCACGCCGTCAAACTTACCCTAGTAAAACTGACTATCCTACCGATCCTCGACTTCGGCGATGTCATCTTCAAAATAACTTCCAATACTCTACTCAGCAAACTGGATGCAGTTTATCACAGTGCCATCCGTTTTGTTACTAAAGCACCTTATGCCACCCACCACTGCGACCTGTATGCTCTAGTCGGTTGGCCCTCGCTACATATTCGTCGCCAGACCCACTGGCTCCAGGACATCTACAAGTCCATGCTAGGTAAAGGTCCGCCTTGTCTCAGTTCACTGGTCACGATGGCAACACCCACCCGTAGCACGCACTCCAGCAGGTGTATCTCACTGATCATCCCTAAAGCCAACACCTCATTTGGCCGCCTTTCCTTCTAGTTCTCTGCTGCCTGTGACTGGAATGAATTGCAAAAATCGCTGAAGTTGGAGACTTTTATCTCCCTCACCAACTTTAAACATCTGATTATCTGAGCAGCTAACCGATCACTGCAGCGGTACATAGTCCATTGGTAAATAGCCCACCCAATTTACCTACCTCATCCCCATACTGTTTTTATTCTATTTACTTTTCTGCTCTTTTGCACACCAGTATCTCTACCTGCACATGACCATCTGATCATTTATCACTCCAGTGTTAATCTGCTAAATTGTAATTATTCGCCTACCTCCTCATGCCCTTTACACACTATGTATATAGACTATTTTTTGTTCTTTTTTTTTTGTTCTACTGTGTTATTGACTTGTTTATTGTTTACTCCATGTGTAACTCTGTGTTGTCTGTTCACACTGCTATGCCTTATCTTGGCCAGGTCGCAGTTGTAAATGAGAACTTGTTCTCAACTAGACTACCTGGTTAAATAAAGGTGAAATAAAAAATAAAAAAATGATCTGCTAGCTGACTGCTCAAAGAATTTGTAACACTTTCAAGTGTCTGCAGGTATAGTGCATTATAATGCACTTATAATGCATTGTAAAACCTTTTGAGCATAATGTCTTATAATTAATTAATAGTGATCCACACTACATACCAGCCAATTTGAGTTAGTTGAAATGTCGACATTTCAACATTATAAGCCTGTTTATAAGACATTATAAAGGCTCATATACATGCTTATAACAAGTTTTAAAGCATTATGCTTGCAGGCTTTAAGTAAAGTGTTACTGAAGAGATCCTAGTGTTATTTATTATTTCTGTTCTACCAATAAAGAAGTATATCATATGTCATATTAATAGATCACAGGTTTATACGTCTATGACGAGACTGACCCATGTTAAATAGTGTTCCACACCCATCTGCCCTGCATGTGATTTATTTCTGTTAAAATTTTAAAAACACTGGAGTTTTCCAGTGGGAAGCATGACTTCACAATGACTCCTGAATGGATTGGACACATTCACAGGTTCATTTGTATTTATTAGGGATCCCAATTTTTTCATTGTGTTTGCTCCTCTTTTGGCTTATATTTCTAAGCTGTCATGAAGGCGGTGTGTATGTGCATGCATATATGTGTGTGCGTGTACATATCCGGGCGTGGATTTGTGCGTGCGTGCATGTGTGAGCCCTTGTACAATATACTGTATGCTTGTGTCTTTGTCATGAGAGTCCTAGAGTGCAATCATTTTAGTATGTCCAATAAGGTCTCCATTGCTCAAGCTTTGTGTTTCAAACTCTATAAAACAGTTGACATGATTGACTATGAATATAAAAACATAACTTATTGACTATTCATGAGTCAATTATATCTAGTGATCCCCCCCCCCTCTCTCTTCCCCCCAGGGTGTGCTCTCCAACATCTCATCCATCACAGACCTGGGGGGCTTTGACCCCGTCTGGCTCTTCCTGGTGGTGGGAGGAGTTATGTTTATCCTTGGCTTTGCTGGTTGTATCGGAGCGCTGAGGGAGAACTCTTTCCTTCTCAAGTTTGTATGTTCACCTTTTTATTCGAGAGCATTATATTTTACATTGATATGAAATAACATTGGAAGTATTTTTCATCCCCCTGTCAATACTTAACCCTACCCTACCAAGCAATTATAGGGCCACTCCAATGTGTGTACTTAACCACAGCTTTGAGAAAGTGTGTGTTTTTTGTTGTTTGGACTGGTGAATTAAGACAATTATGTCTTAATTACTTCTTTATTACATTGTGATGTATTTTATGAAGTCATGGTTAAGTCAGTTTGTATAAGGGCGTTTTGTTAACATCTTTTTAACATCCAGAAAATAATGTCTCCAGAAAATCAGGTTGTAATATCAACCAAAATATGACCTCTTTCCCATGACTTCTTGATGTCGTCATGAAAGAGACCTTGGGTAACAGAGACCATTTGGCTGTAATCTGGTTATATGATGACTTCTCAACCAGAAAACCAGTTTAACAACCAGATACATTTTCTCCCCTGGGGATTGGTGGGCCTTTGATAGAAATGAGGTACACTCTTAGAAAAAAGGTGTTATCTAGAACCTAAAAGGGTTCTTCGGCTGTCCCCATAGGAGAACCCTTTGAAGAACTCTTTTTGGTTCCAGGTAGAACCCTTTTGGTTTCCAGGTAGAACCATTTCCACAGAGAATTTTACATGGAACTCAAAAGGCTTCTACCTGAAACCAAACATGTTTATCCTATGGGGACAGCCGAAGAACCCTTTCGGAAGTCTTTTTTCAAAGAGTATAGATGAAAGGGGGTTTTAGGTTTATGACAAAAAGCTTTATATTGAGTCTTATAAACCAAGTCAACATCTTAGAAGAGCTCTATTATAAAATGTCAATGGAATGTTGAATGGATTGGCAATGAATTGTTAGAGGTCCAGAATGGATTCATTCTCTCTCTTGAACTCGGTGATGGAGGGGGTAGCTGAAAGTAGAAAGCTTGAAAACAACAAGTGATTACTAATGTGTTTGCATAATATATTTGGCTGGCAGTGTTGATTAGTTCAGTTTTTTTTTAAAGTTCAGTTGCTTTATCTACAAATATGTAGCGTTTGTTCATGTTTCATATACTGTGATATGAATTGATCCAGAGGGAAACATTTGGAATGCTAAATGATGACTTAATGTCCTGGCTGTAAACTGTTTTGCTGGTTGTAGAGACCACATTTATACGTGCGTACTATTGTTTGTATAGATGACCGTTGTACCTTCAGGCATATACAAAAAATTATAAACACCAGGATGGAGACACGTTCTGTCTCTTAGAGACGAACGTACTTTGGTGCGAAAAGTGCAAATCAATCCCAGAGCAACAGCAAAGGACCTTGTGAAGATGCTGGAGGAAACAGGTACAAAAGTATCTATATCCACAGTAAAACGAGTCCTATATCGACATAACTGAAAGGCCGCTCAGCAAGGAAGAAGCCACTGCTCCAAAACCGCCATGTCTCGTTTGCAACTGCACATGGGGACAAAGATCGTACTTTTTAGAGAAATGTCCTCTGGTCTGGTGAAACAAAAATAGAACTGTTTGGTCATAATGGCCATTATTATGTTTGGAGGAAAAAGGGGGAGGTATTGCAAGCCGAAGAACACCATTCCAACTGCGAACACGGGAGTGGCAGCATCATGTTGTGAGGGTGCTTTGCTGCAGGAAGGACTGGTGCACTTCACAAAATAGATGGCATCATGAGGAAGGAAAATTATGTGGATATATTGAAGCAACATTTCAAGACATCAGTCAGGAAGTTAAAGCTTGATCGCAAATGGATCTTCCAAATGGACAATGACCCCAAGCATACTTCCAAAGTTGTGGCAAAATGGCTTAAGGACAACAAAGTCAAGGTATCGGAGTGGCCATCACAAAGCCCTGACCTCAATCCCATAGATAATTTGTGGGCAGAACTGAAAAAGCGTGTGCGAGCAAGGAAGCCTACAGACCTGACTCAGTTACACCAGCTCTGTCAGGAGGAATGAGCCAAAATTCACCAAACTTATTGTGGAAGGCTACCCGACTCGTTTGACACAAGTTAAAAAAAAAAACGTTTTAAGGCAATGCTACCAAATACTAATTGAGTGTATGTAAACTTCTGACCCACTGGGAATGTGATGAAGGAAATAAAAACTGAAATATATAATTCTCTCTACTATTATTCGGACATTTCACATAATTAAAATAAAGTGGTGATCCTAACTGACCTAGACAGGGAATTTTAACTAGGATTAAATGTCAGGAATTGTGAGAAACTGAGTTTAAATGTATTTGGCTAAGGTGTATGTAGACTTCCGACTTCAACTGTATATCAAATAACTATATTCTTGCTATGTAACTAGTGTGAAAAAAGTGCCATATACGTAAACCCGTGTAGAATGTACATGTAACAATAAAAAAAATACAAAAAATTGTCCTCCGAAGAGGGGTGATGGGCCACAAACATTTTAAAATAGAAAATAATGAAAATGCATTTACAAAACGTCCTATCGCAAAACAGTATACCACCTGATCATAAGTAATTTGAGCCAATTTTTCTTGCTGGGTATCCCATATTAAGTGTTGGCCAACATTGCTCTGTTCCAGTTCTCCGTGTTCCTGGGGATCATCTTCTTCCTGGAGCTGACAGCTGGAGTCTTGGCCTTCGTCTTCAAGGACTGGATCAAGGACCAGCTCAACTTCTTCATCAACAACAACATCCGGGCGTACCGGGATGACATTGACCTTCAGAATCTCATAGATTTCACCCAAGAATACGTAAGAGCAGTTACCTTTTCAGAATTGTCTTTCTGTGTGATAAGATTAATAGTTTACTGGTGCACCCAGTGGTGTAGTGAGGGCTATATGCAGGTACAGTGCCTTCTGAAAGTATTCAGAACCCTTGACTTTTTCCACATTTTGTTACATATAGCCTCTTTCTAAAATTGATTTTTTTTATCAATCTACACACAATACCCCATAGTAACAAAGCAAAAACAGTTTTTTTATACATTTTTGCTAATGTATAAAAAATTAAATACTGAAATATCACATTTACAGAAGTATTCAGACCTTTTACTCAGTACTTTGTTGAAGCACCTTTGGCAGCGTTTACAGATGAGTCTTTTTGGGTATGACGCTACAAGCTTGGCACACCTGTATTTGGGGAGTTTCTCCCATTCTTCTCTGCAGATCCTCTCAAGCTCTGTCAGGTTGGATGGGGAGCGTCACTGCACAGCTATTTTCAAGTCTCTCCAGAGATGTTTGATCGCGTTCAAGTCCGGGCTCTGGCTGGGCCACTCAAGGACATTCAGAGACTTGTCCCGAAGGCACTCCTGCGTTGATTGGCTGTGTGCTTAGGGTCGTTGTCCAGTTGGAAGGTTAACCTTTGCACCTAGTCTGAGGTCCTGAGCGCTCTGGAACAGGTTTTCATCAAGGATTTCTCTGTACTTTGCTCTGTTCATCTTTCCCTCAATCCTGACGAGTCTCCCAAGGGCCTGCTGCTGAAAATCATCCCCACAGCATGATGCTGCCACCACCATGCCTCATTGTAGCGATGGTGCCAGGTTTCCTCCAGACGTGATGCTTGGCATTCAAGCCAAAGATTTCAATCTTTTCAATCTTGGTTTCATCAGACCAGAGAATCTTGTTTCTCATGGTCCTAGTCCTTTAGCGGGCTGTCATGTGCCTTTTTACAGAGGAGTGACTTCCGTTGGGCCACTCGACCATAAAGGCTTGATTGTTGGAGTGCTGCAGAGATGGTTGTTCTTCCGGAAGGTTCTCCCATCTCCACAGAGGAACTCTGACCATGGTCACCTCCCTTGACACAATCCTGTTTCGGACCTCTACGGACAATTCTTTCGACCTCATGGCTTGGTTTTTTTCTCTGACATGCACTGTCAACTCTGGGACCTTTAAATAGACAGATGTGTGCCTTTCCAAATCATGTCCAGTTAATTGAATTTAACACAGGTGGACTCCAGTCAAGTTGTAGAAGCATCTCAAGGATGATAAATGGAAACAGGATGCACCTGAGCTCAATTTTGAGTCTCATAGCAAAAGGTCAGAATACTTGTGTAAATAAGGTACTTGAGTATTTTATTTTAAACATTTGAAAACATTTCTAAAAACCTGTTTTTGCTTCGTCATTATGGTGTATTGTGTGTAAATTGATGAGAAAGAAAATAGTTGTATGTGTAAACTTCTGACCCACTGGGAATGTGATGAAAGAAATAAAAGCTTAAATATATAATTCTCTCTACTATTATTCTGACATTTCACATTCTTAAAATAAAGTGGTGACCCTAAATGACCTAAAACAGGGAATTTTTACTTGGATTAAATGTCAGGAATTGTGAAACTGAGTAAAACAATCCAAGCAATGCTCGCACGGTCTATGCGCCCACAGAGTCGAAGCTGCTGCTGCTGCTGGCAGTCACTGAGGTGCAGAGTAGCTCAACAGCTTGTTTTGAACATTTACCACACTTTTATGAGAATTTAAAACATAATCCATGAATTATATAATACACTATTTTTATTGAAAAATATAACTTTTTTTTTCATCACCAGTTGTTTTGGGGTGCGGGGGATAATCAAAAGTGGGGCGCAGCCCTAATTGCCTAACGGGCAAGCTGCCACACACTGGGTCTACATTCAAATCAAATTTTATTTGTCACATGCATCGAATACAGGTGTATAGGTGTAGACTTTACCGTGAAAGGCTTACTTAACCAACAATGCAGTTCAAGAAATAAGAGTTAAGAAAATATTTACTAAATTAACTAAAGTCAAAAAATATAATAAAGTCAAAAAGTAACACAACAGAATTACATAACAATAGCGAGGCTATATACAGGGGGTACCGGTACCGAGTCAATGTGCGGGGGTACAGGTTAGTTGAGGTAATTTGTAAGGTGAATATGCATAGATAATAAACAGCGAGTAGCAACAGTGTAAAAACAAAGGGGAACTTGGCACTCCGGTACTGCTTGCCGTGTGGTAGCAGAGAGAACAGTCTATGACTTGGGTGACTGGAGTCTTTAAAAAAAAGAAATTGGGGCGGGGCCTTCCTCTGACACTGCCTGGTATATGGGTCTTGGATGTCAGGAAGCTTGGCCCCAGTGATGTACTGGGCCATACGCACTACCCTCTGTAGCGCCTTATGGTCAGATGCCGAGCAGTTGCCATACCAGACGGTAATGCAACTGGTCTGAATGCTCTCGATGGTGCAGCTATAGAACCTTTTGAGGATCTGGGGACCCATGCCAAATCTTTTCAGTCTCTTGACCTCTACACAGCTGCCTTGGTGTGTTTGGGCCATGAAAGTTAGTTGGTGATGTGGACACCAAGGAACTAGAAACTCTCGATCCGCTCCACTACAGCCCCATCGATGTTAATGGGGGCCTGTTCGGCCCTCCTTTTCCTATAGTCCACCATCAGCTCCTAACATTGTTATAGGCCTCCAGTACAGAAACACCACTAGCCAAATGATCAGTTGCTCAGTGTTCAGTTGAATTAAAGGGCAACTGCACCCTCCAAAAAATAGGTTTTATAGATTTCACAAAATTTCACAGACATCCAAAAATGATCTCCTGATATGGTTTAAGCATTGTTGTGGACTTAGAACATCCACTTTTTGTTATATAAAAAAAATAAAAAGTGTGATTTTGAGAGTGAAAACCTAGAAAAAAACTACAGTGCCTTTAAAAAGTATTCACACTCCTTGAACTTTTACACATTTTTCTGTTACAGCTTGAATTTAAAATGGATTCAATTGAGATTTTGTTTCACAGGCCTACGCACAATACCCCATAATGTCAAAGTAAAATGATGTTTTTAGAAATTTATACAAATGAACACAAAATTAAAAGCTGAAATACCTAAATAAGTTCAGGACTAAAAATTTGCTGAACAAGTCTCATATACAATTATCTGTAAGGTCCCCCAGTCGAGCAGTGAATTTCAAACACAGATTCAACTGCAAAGACCAGGGAGGTTTTCCAATGCCTTGCAAAGAGATCACCTAATGGTAGATGGGTAAACAATAAAAAAAAAAATACACTGAATATCCCTTTGAAGAGGTTGTTGATGTCTGAACGGGATGTTGTTCTGTCTCTTTGGCCTTTCCAGTGGGAGTGTTGTGGAGCCTTTGGGGCAGATGACTGGAACTTGAACATCTACTTCAACTGCACAGATTCCAACCCAAGTCGCGAGAAGTGCGGAGTGCCCTTTTCATGCTGCACCAAAGACCCGGCAGTACGTGTTCTCTCACCACTCTCACTTCACTGAACTATACCCAGTATCCTCTGAAGTACAGACCGCTTTTATTGGAGTTGATCAGTCAGTACATCACTAGTGCAATTGCAAAAACTAATTTGGAGGAGTTATCAAAATGCTCCATTCTAATGTCCAGCCACCAGCGTATTGCATTAGTCCATACCAATACACTTGAAATAGTAAAGTGGCCTGCGAACACACTTAGCAGAGTCTGTAGCTTAAAGCTCAATACCTTCCTAGTTGTTTCTCTGTGACTAGTCAGAAGCCATGTCGTAATCTCTCTCTGTCAAAAGCACTGGCTAGATGGCAGTGTTCCTATTTTAGCTCAAATCCCTTTTTTAACGGGCTAACGTTTCACAGTTGCTAACTTCACATCACCATAAATCATACTCATACAACACACACAAGGAGGGACACAACTAGCCTGTGCCGCAGAGAATTCACTCATACTACAGCCAAACGGCATACAAATAGGCTACATAACCCTAGCTGAGCCTTATTTCAAGATGTTTATGATGAAATCTCTTCTTTTCTTTTAGCATGCAACAAGACCAGATGGCATGTAGCTTCAAATTACATTTCTTTGCCTACATGCACATACAAAATACAAGTCCTTGACATTGACCTTATCCATGATATTTGAAAAATAACTAATGGTTTGGCTCACTACACAGGTCAATCAATATACATATGCCTATATCAAGCTCATTAATAACCCCCGTTTGAAACCATCCTCTCACTTAGCAGGCCCTGCATCCATTTCTATCTACTGTTTGCAAACTTGTCGCAGGTTTGGTATTGAGTCAATTAGGCGAATGCTGTGAATAGACCGTTTATAAATATCCTCTCTTTCGTATTGTAGGAGGATGTCATTAACACCCAGTGTGGCTACGACATTCGAGCTAAAGCGGTGAGTTGAATCGTTCTTATTGCAGAAAATGTTATTTAAGATCTCTGGACATGCTGTGAAGTACTTTGTCAAAGAGTCTGCACCAATATTCTAATTTGAAAGTTGCTGTTATTTGTGTTGAGCCGACACACTGAGGCCGGTGCAATGCCTTAGTATTAGAGGGGGAAAACGTTCTTCAGAGACCTGCTGTCTTGACTCTTAGATCAAAAGGAATAATATTACAATAGTTCATTTCTAAATGAACTTATTTAAACTCACAATTAGTAAACTGTTCCTTCTCTCTTAATGTGACCTGACCTCGACACCCTTCCTCACTAATCCAAACCTATCCACCCTTATCAGTGCCTGCGAACATATGATCGTCTTCCCTGCACTCAGTACATTCCAAGCTTAATTGCCTCTACCGTGTACATTCCTCCCACAGATAACCATTAACTTCTAGTGTAGACCCTCTAGACCATAGCACTCAATATTTCAATTGGATACCTGATAATTAACACTATTCCATATTTAGGAGTCAGAATCCATCACGTGGAAAGGGGGAACTTTATACTAGATCAGCACTCCTACTCTGAGACACTTGATACAAACAGACCCAGAATCCATCATTATGGCAGTCTGTTCACTTGGAAGCAAGCTTCCAGAGTTTTTTCCACAGCATGGGGATGGGTTGTTTCATCAAAAGGCAGTCCTCAAAATAAAACAGTGGAATTGCAAAATAGGAATTGTGGAAAACTGTTTCCCATTAGGGGAGGCAGTTAGCCTAATGGTTAGAGCGTTGGGCCAGAAACCAAAAGGTTGCTGGATCGATGCCCAGAGCTGAACAAGGTACAAATCTGTTCTATCTCTGAACAAGGCAGTTAACACACTGTTCCCCAGTATGCTGTCATTGTAAATAAGAATTTGTTCTTAACTGACTTTCCTAGTTAAATTAAGGTTAAATAAATTTTAAAAAAAAATGCCATTGGCAGGTTGGTTGAGCTAGATGAGGTCATTCTTACTGCACCCCACCCAAGTCTAAGTCACAACACTGGTCTCACAGTCCATTACCACTCTCCCAGCCCCCATTTGACAACAGCTGGTTGCCTGGAATTACTCATGATGGAGAAATGTGCTTTTGGCCAAGTACCATGGGAGAGGGAACTGAAGGGAACTGTAAGGAAGGGTTGTATTTATTTTCCAAGCATTACCCTCACACTGAGAAAAGCATAATGTAGAAGAAGCTGTTTTGACAAGATTCAGTTCAGGGAAATTAGAGGTATTTCAATAAAAGGACACGGGGAACTACAGGATGTTAATGGAATGGCCATTTGGTGAGAGAGTGAGCTCCAAAAGTATTGGGACAGTGAGAAATGTTTTGTTGTTTTGGCTCTCTACTCCAGCACTTTGGATTTGAAATGATACAAAGAAAAGTAGGTTAAAGTGCATACTGACTGTCAGCTTTAATTTGAGGGTATTTTCATTCATATCGGAGGAACTGTTGACAAATTGCAGCATTTATTTTGTACATAGTCCCCCCCATTTTAGGGGGACCAAGAGTATTGTGACTAGGGCTGTTACCGTGACTGTATTACCGCTACACCGGCGGTCACGAGTCAAATTCCACATGAACGTTTGTGTCACGGTAATTAGGCTTCTCCAAGCTCGGACGCTGTTGATGGTCATCAGTAGCCTACCAAACTTGCAAACTATCTGGTACTCAGCACTATATTGTCCCTCTAAGCACTCTGACATCAATGCAAATATGATCGAAAATCTAATCAAACACTTCATGAGATCGCAACATTTCTATAGGTTATGCAATTAATTGCGTGAGAAAACAGAGTGATGGCCTCTTAAAAAGAGCAGGATCCCATCAGCTTTCTATAAGCTATGCCTACTATATTTATTTCTCAACTTTTCTAATATTAAGCACATTGCTTCTCTTTACAACTGTAACGGATTTCCTCCTCTTCGTCTGAGGAGGAGTAAGGATCGGACCAAAACGCAGCGTGGTAAGTGTCCATGTTGATTTATTCAAAAACACAACTGAACACTGGAACAAAATAATAAAGTGAATCAACGAAACTGAAACAGTTCTGTAAGGTGACAACACACACTAGACAGAAAATAAACACCCACAAAACCCAGGTGGAAAAAAAGGCTACCTAAGTATGATTCTCAATCAGAGACAACTAACGACACCTGCCTCTGATTGAGAACCATACTAGGCCGAACACAAAAACCAACATAGAAAAAACAGACTGCCCACCCCAACTCACGCCCTGACCATACTAAAACAAAGACAAAAACAAAGGAACTAAGGTCAGAACGTGACAACAACAGGATGGCATGAAGATTAACCACAGGAATAGCGTCCTGCATTCGCTACAAATCAAATTTATATAGCCCTTCTTACATTAACTGATATCTCAGTGCTGTACTGAAACCCAGCCTAAAACCCCAAACAGCAAGCAATGCAGGTGTAGATGTACGGTGGCTAGGAAAAACTCCCTAGAAAGGCCAAAACCTAGGAAGGAACCTAGAGGAGCCAGGCTATGAGGGGTGGCCAGTCCTCTTCTGGCTGTGGCGATTATAACAGAACATGGCCAAGATGTTCAAATGTTCATAAATGACCAGCATGGTCAAATAATAGTAATCACAGTGGTTTTCGAGGGTGCAACAGGTCAGCACGGCCAGGTGGACTGTGGACAGCAAGGAGTCATCATACCAGGTAGTCCTGAGGCATGGTTCTAGGGCTCAGGTCCTCCGAGAGAGAGAAAGAAAGAGAGAGCATACTTAAATTCACACAAGACACACAAGCCAATCCAGACAGGAAGACCATGTCAGTGACTCAACCCACTCAAGTGACGCAGACGGCATGGAAGAGCACCAGTAAGCCAGTGACTCAGCCCCTGTAATAGGTTTAGAGG
Source organism: Oncorhynchus keta (assembly GCF_023373465.1). Classification (NCBI taxonomy): domain Eukaryota; kingdom Metazoa; phylum Chordata; class Actinopteri; order Salmoniformes; family Salmonidae; genus Oncorhynchus; species Oncorhynchus keta. Next base: position 41,119,313 of record NC_068449.1, on the reverse strand, counting down.
CAGAGCATCCCAGTGGAGAGAGGGGAACCGGCCAGGCAGGGTGGGCCATACTACACTCAATCATAGGACCTACTGAAGAGATGAGTCTTCAATAAAGACTTAAAGGTTGAGACCGAGTCTGCATCTCTCACATGGGTAGGCAGACCATTCCATAAAAATTGAGCTCTTTTGGAGAAAGCCCTGCCTCCAGCTGTTTGCTTAGAAATTCTAAGGACAATTAGGAGGCCTGCGTCTTGTGACCGTAGCAAACGTGTAGGTATGTACGGCAGGACAAAATCAGAGAGATAGGTAGGAGCAAGCCCATGTAATGCTTTGTAGGTTAGCAGTCAACCTTGAAATCAGCCCTTGCCTTAACAGGAAGCCAGTGTAGTAGGGAGGCTAGCACTGGAGTAATATGATCAAATTCTTTGGTTTTAGTCAGGATTCTAGCAGATGTATTTAGCACTCACTGAAGTTTATTTAGTGCTTTATACAGATGGCCGGAAAGAGCCATTGCAGTAGTCTAACCTAGAAATGACAAAAGCATGGATTAATTTTTCTGCATCATTTTTGGACAGAAAATGTCAGATTTTTGCAATGTTACGTAGATGGAAAAAAGCTGTCCTTGAAACAGTCTTGATATGTTCGTCAAAAGAGAGATCAGGGTCCAGAGTAACGCCGAGATCCTTCACAGTTTTATTTGAGACGACTGTACAACCATCGAGATTGTCAGATTCAACAGAAGATCTCTTTGTTTCTTGGGACCTAGAACAAGCATCTCTGTTTTGTCCGAGTTTAAAAGTAGCAAGTTTGCAGCCATCCACTTCCTTATGTCTGAAACGCAGGCTGTCAGTGAGGGCAATTTTGGGGCTTCACCATGTTTCATAGAAATGTACAGCTGTGTCATCCGCATAGCAGTGAAAGTTAACATGATGTTTCCGAATGACATCACCAAGAGGTAAAATATATAGTGAAAACAATAGTGGTCCTAAAACGGAACCTTGAGGAACACCGAAATGTACAGTTGATTTGTCAGAGGACAAACCATCCACAGAGACCAACTGATATCTTTCAGATAAGATCCTGACAGGCCAGAACTTGTCCGTGTAGACCAATTTGGGTTTCCAATCTCTCCAAAAGAATGTGGTGACCGATGGTATCAAAAGCAGCACTAAGGTCTAGGAGCACGAGGACAGATGCAGAGCCTCGGTCTGACGCCATTAAAAGGTAATTTACCACGTTCACAAGTGCAGTCCCAGTGATATGATGGGGTCTAAAACCAGACTAAAGCATTTTGTATACATTGTTTGTCTTCAGGAAGGCAGTGAGTTGCCGTGCAACAGCCTTTTCTAAAATGTTTGAGAGGAATGGGAGATTTGATATAGGCCGATAGTTTTTTATATTTTCTGGGTCAAGGTTTGGCTTTTTCAAGAGAGGCTTTATTACTGCCACTTTTAGTGAGTTTGGTACACAGCCGGTGGATAGAGAGCCCTTTATTATGTTCAACATAGGAGGGCCAAGCACAGGAAGCAGCTCTTTCAGTAGTTTAGTTTGAATAGGGTCCAGTAAGCAGCTGATCTTTTTCTCAAAGAAGTTCATGAATTTATTACTGCTGAAGTGAAAGCCATCCTCTCTTGGGGAATACTGCTTTTTAGTTAGCTTTGCAACAGTATAAAAAATTAATTTTAGATTTATCTTATTTTCCTCAATTAAGTTGGAAAAATAGGATGATTGAGCAGCAGTGAGGGCTCTTCGATACTGCACGGTACTGTCTATTTAAGTGCATAGATTACATATATTTTTGCCCCTGCTCCGAGACATACTAAATAATATATGTAAAGACAAGATTAAAACAAGAATAGTCTGATGGTTGACCATATTAGCCTGTGAATTATATATTTGCTGCCGGAAAATTCGAGACATAATCAAGGGCTTGTCAAATTGTGAATGAGAGACTGATGAAGTGTGTACAGCATGCACAAAAAAACAAAGCAGAGCTCATGCCTTTCGTGCACCGTAAAAATACACATTTATAATAAAAGCATTACATGCATAATCGCATTTGCAGTCACTTTTGATAATGGTGTTTTCCCGCTCATGGAACATTTGTGCTTATAGCCTACTGCATTTTACACATTGCTGAGCTTTGAATGTGAAGACATATTCTAATAGTTTATCAACATTTGAAGCTAAATGTTCTGATCTGTTGCTTCAGCATCATTACTTAAAGTTTTTTTGATGCTAGTGGTTGTATTAATTTGGGATCTATTGCATCCCACAACTGTCCGAGATGATGTTTGGAATATTTATTTCTCGCACAGAATAGGTCAACTTTTGTTCTATGGGGGAATAGTAGATTGACATAGGCTAGTGCTTTTGCTGTTCGTTCGGCCTACTTCTCTTGTTGACTGACAAAATGTAAATCTGGACAGTTCTTCCAGTATCTTCAATTTGCGCCTCGGAATCAGATAAGGACAGTTGTGTCCCCGACGTGTCTGTCTTCACTTGTAGCCATGTGAGTGAGCGGTGCTTCCTAAAGTTGATTCAGCTGCGGGATCGGGGCACCACTAGTACAGAGCTTGCTCAGGAATGGCAGCAGGCATGCACTCACAGTGAAGCGAAGACTTTTGGAGGATGGACTGGTGTCAAGAAGAGCAGCAAAGAAGCCACTTCTCTCCAAGAAAAACATCAGGGACAGACTGATATTCTGCAAAAGGTACAGGGATTGGACTGCTGAGGACTGGGGTAAAGTCATTTTCTCTTGATGAATCCCCTTTCCGATTGTTTGGGGCAAAATTGTTTCCGGATAAAAGCTTGTCCAGAGAAGACAAGGTGAGCTCTACCATCAGTCCTGTGTCATGCCAACAGTAAAGCATCCTGAGACCATTCATGTGTGGGGTTGTGTCACAATAATTTTCAATCCCAATACTAATAACTAACAATCAATAGCTTTGACCAGTCCCCGAGGTTTGTAACACCATGGGGTTTAATAATAATTAGGCAAAGACTCAGCTTATGCAAAATGTTTGTACAGTTTCACGAGAACGTTCTGAAGTCCATTATACAAAGACATCCATTTTATACCTTGCTCCTTACTTACGCACATACTTTCACACAAACAGTAGATATCCTATGCACATACATACACACGAACAGTAGGTGAGTTGTATCCTTCTCCATAGTTCTCACCACTGTGTATCACTACCCAGCCGACAGTCCCATTCCCCCGAGATTAGAGAAACCTTGAGAAGTACTCCCTGTCCTATCATACATTTCTCAGAGTTCTAGCCAGGTTGGGTCAAACACAGTTGAAATTGTTCTCGGTATTTTCTTAGGCACACACTGTCTCGCCTATACTTCTAAATGGTAAGTCTTAACTTGTCCTATGCACACACAATCATAACAATTCCAGTCTTATGATTCCATTACATTTCACTCCATTATACAGTGACAGGGTGGAATACTTTGTCATTACCTTAACATTGCCTTTAACATATAAATAATTTAGTCATTATCTTACCATTACCTTAAACATATAAATCATATGAATGTATCTTATATCAGGTTGCTTCTCAGCCAAGGGAGTGGGCTCACTCACAATTTTGCCTAAGAACACAGCCATGAATAAAGAATGGAACCAACGTATCCTCCGAGAGCAACTTCTTCCAACCATCCAGGAACAGTTTGGTGACGAACAATGCCTTTTCCAGCATGATGGAGCACCTTGCCATAAGGCAAAAGTGGCTCGGGGAACAAAACATCTATATTTTGGGTCCATGGCCAGGAAACTCTCCAGACCTTAATCCCATTGAGAACTTGTGGTCAATCCTCAAGAGGCGGGTTGTCACGATCGTCGTAGTGAGGAGACCAAAGCGCAGCATGGTGTGAATACATACTTTAATGTTAGACGAATGAACACGAAGAACACTAAACAAACAAACAAAATAATAAGACGAACGTGACCGCTATCACTACTGTATGCAAACATGCAACATCACATAGACAATAACCCACCAACCACAATACAAAACAGGCTGCCTAAATATGGTTCCCAATCAGAGACAACAACAAACAACCGCCACTGATTGAGAACCATATCAGGCCCAAACACATAGCAACAGACTAATTAGACATGCAACATAGAATGCCCACTCATATCACACCCTGATCAAACAAAACATAGAAACAATCAACGCAAATAATGGTCAGAGTGTGACACGGGTGGACAAACAAAAACCCACAAATTCTGACAAACTCCAAGCATTGATTATGCAAGAATGGGCTGCCATCAGTCAGGGTGTGGCCCAGAAGTTAATTGACAGCATGCCAGCGTGGATTGCAGAAGTCTTGAAAAAGATGGGTCAACACTGCAAATATTGACTCTTTGCATCATCTTCATGTAATTGTCAATAAATACCTTTGACAGTTATGACATGCTTGTAATTATACTTCAGTATTCCATAGTAATGCTTGACAAAAATATCTAAAGACACTGAAGCAGCAAACTTTGTGGAAATTAATATTTGTGTCGTTCTCAAAACTTGGCCACGACTGTACAGCCTGTGCAAAAAAACAAAGCAGAGCTCATGCCTTTCAAATCATCATTGGAGTTGCATCATGCAGCCTTAGAATGCATTAAAAATCTAAACATATAGCTCAACGTTTGTATCACAACTAAAGTTACATTAGTGACTCTAAATGAAGCATATAGGAATACCTGTTTCTTTGTTAACCTATCAACACAGAATAGCCACTTGTGCTCACTCCCTCAAATCGTTTGGAGAAAATAAAATTTATATTTTATTCAATTGCATTCTTCATACTATACAACAATGCCATGGAATTCTCAGAAAATCATGTCTGCTAAATGAACTAGTGTAGCCCATAGCCAGATCAGTACCTAACATAAGGACAACTCAGAGTATGCTATTCAGTTCTTCTGGAACAGACTAGATTTTCTTCATATCATGTTTCTTTAGACCTGTCTAAAATAAATAATGGATTTATTGTGATGGTTTAGGCTATATTACATGGATTAATTAGCCTTTTTTTTTAAAGTGTAGATGTTCCTCTGGTCTGCATCGGTGGCTTGTAGGCTATGTGTGTATGCCAGTAGATGCTTAAAGTGCTCGTTAATTAACGGTCAATTACCGTGAGACAGACAGTTATTTGCTTGACAATCACCTGCAACCAAGCCGTAATTGTGACAAGTTTAAAGTAGTCAAAGTGTAATATTTGGTCCCCTATTCCTAACACGCAATGATTACATCAAGCTTGTGATCTAAAAACCTGTTGGATGTCTTTGCTGTTTGTTTTGGTTGTGTTTCAGATCATTCTGTGCCCAATAGAAATGAATGGCAAATCATGTATTTTGTCATTTTGGAGTCACTTTTATTGTAAATAGTAATGGAATATGTTTCTAAACTCTTCTACATTAATGTGGATGCCACCATGATTACGGATAATCCTGAATGAATCTTGAATAATGATGAGTGAGAAGGTTAGACACATTTTTCATCAAACCTTTTCACTCATCATTATTCATGATTCAGAACAACAAAAATGTGTCACTGTCCTAATACCTTTGGAGCTCACTGTATATGGCATGTAGGTCAGGGTGAAGTTGCCGCTACACGCTGATCTTTGGTCTGTTTTGCGTTCAGGATTGGGGGAGGGGAAGCTGATCCTAGATCTATACGTAGGAGAAACTTCACCCCCTAGTGCCCCGCGAAAACACTTGAGGTGACTCATAAGGTGGCTAACAAAAGCTGACCTTTAACATCTAGGCTACTGAAGCGTGATTAACCTGATGTACAGTTCACATAATAATATAGCGATACTAGAAAGTAGCTGTGCCATTTAGCAGATCCAGTTATCCAAAGCAACTTCTAGTATAGTAACTGTTTTTATATATATGTAACCCCAGCAGGAATCAAACCCACGACCGTGGTGGTAGCGCCATTCTCTAACCAACTGAGCTACACTTGATGACAGTAAACACCAATTCAATTATAGACTGTAAGAGAAAAGTGTTAGCATTAAAGGTAATTGTTTTGTGTCGTCTCTGCTGTGTTAGGTCTCGGAGCAGAGGACCTTTATCTACATCAAAGGCTGTGTGCCTCAGTTTGAGAAGTGGCTTCAAGACAACCTGACAGTGGTGGCGGGGATCTTCATAGGAATCGCTTTACTACAGGTTGGGAACACATGTCTGATGCATAAGCCCCAAATACACCGGCGTATGAACCCTGGTTTTACCTGGGTCTCCTTTCATTGCATTTGGGTCTTAAAGCTACAGCCTGGGATTTGGGAAGCTGTTCAATGGTCATTTCAATTCTTGATATTTGACACATTGATATAATTTAATGTGTAAATGCCTCATGAGTTTAGCACAACTGTCTGTCTTCACCATAATCCAAAATATAAGGGACGGAATTCAATCCGAACCTGCGTTATAGGGCACGTGACATATTAAGATAATTTCCAATTGAGACGACATCTGCCATGTTTACTTTGAATGCGATCTCCATGTATGTGGTAACATTGGCTTTAAAAGGCACATTGTCGACAGCGAAAAAGGGTGCTACATGGGATAAATCGACCCCAAGGTTGAATCCCCGCCAAGGTTTCATTATTCCATTGTTTACAAACAAGAATAATGTGAACAAACGACATAGAGTTGAAGTCGGAAGTTTACATACACCTTAGACAAATACATTTTAACTCAGTTTTTCACAATTCCTGACATTTAATCCTTGTAGAAATTCCCTGTCTTAGGTCAGTTAGGATCACCACTTTATTTTAAGAATGTGAACTGTCCGAATTTGAGAGGGGTTATATTTCCCGACCCCCATCCCTCAGATGTATAACCAAACAAATAGCGGGCACCCGCCTTTGTTGTTTTTTTCTAATCCCAGAATGTAGCTTTAAGGGGCTGTACTTTCAACATTATGTTTCTTCTGACTTGTCGTCGGAATGGAATGTACTTGAAATAGCCAGGTTTTCTTTATTATTTGAGAGTGGGGTCAATGCTCAATTTCTTAAGATGTCTTGAAACATTGTTTATCTGCTTTTTGTGTTCATAGCTGGCTATGCTGGTGAATGTGGTTGTGAACTTTACTTGCTACTAAATGATGACTTAGGTTATTGTCTGAGAATAGAATTTAGACATTAAACAAACTGTATTGCTGATCATAAAACTGACCATGAAACACTGAAATCAACTAGATCTATCACCACAGTAGCCGTTCAAAAGTAGAGATATCCCGCCTGATCTTTGTGCCCCTTTTCAGATTTTTGGGATCTGTTTAGCACAGAATCTAGTGAGCGACATTGAAGTAGTGAGAGAGAGCTGGTAAGAACCACAATTGAAACTTTATTTTTTATTTTTTAGACCACCTGGTGGTCATAACTGGTACTATATGATGAACTACTGTTGATGTTTTGTTGACTCTGTGTAGAGATTATCTATTGAAAAAAAAACATTTTAAATATAAACCCAAGGTTTGGTGAGTGCTCTTTTAATTTATTTTCACTTTCCCCCATCACACATCAGTTTGTTTACCTGAAACATCTCAAGCAAACTAAAGGTTGTAACGAAGGTAAGCGCCTTTATTCTTGTTCTAGACTCCGGAATCTTTTTAATCTCATCTATTAAAGACAAATATGTCTGGGGAACCAATAAAACTATAGTTAATAAATAAAGGTGAAATAAGTCCTCCCCGTTACCATTGTATTCTCTTGATTTGGGTCTTAGTTTAGTGTCCTTAAGACATTATATTTGATCATGCTCAGATTAACTACCATACTTTAACCTACATCTTTCATCCATATGTGACATTTCAATGAAATATTGATTTGATTTCGTATCTCCCATGCAGATCTCTTCAGTTTTGCCACCTTCTAACGGGAGAAGATCAGGACACTTGGGAAATGTACAAAACGAAGAGTCTCGCTGCTTCCTTTATGCTCTGTATATAATACTTTTGTAAGAGTTTATTTTTTATATACATATGGCTTTGAACATGAGCCTTCCAGGCAGTGTCCAACACTGGGTCATGTACAAAGCCACATGTATGTATATATGGGAGCCAAACATATGTGTCGATATGGCTCTGGTCATGTACAGAATAGAGCTGAGGTGGTTCTGGAAATGCACTGCATGCCTATTCATAGGGCATTGGTTCTCCTACCTGTATTCTTTAATGTTATGATGTCTGATGTATTGTACATTATACGTCAGATTACCAGTAAGGATTGAATTGGCTGGGTAGCACTTCGTACACTGTTATAAAGCCTGCGGAGCTGTAGCAGTAACATGTATTGTAATGTCATGCCATACTGTGTGAAGTGTCAGTTTCTAAAGAGAATTTGTCTTGCTAATACCAGTCTATTGACTAGCAATAACCATGAACTAACTCTATTTCAGACACAAGTGTTGCATTTCATTGTCATGTTCAATTTATACCAATACCATTCCATATACTCCATTCCAGCCATTATTATGAGCTGTTCTCCCCTCAGCAGCCTCCACTGTTGCGTAGTCGTAAGTAAATCTGTCCCTATTTGGGGTATAGAGTAATAATATCACATATTTAGCAAATGCTGACTGATTTTTTGGGGGACTGCATGTAGGTCTGTACTTCTCACTGCGCCATCTCACAACTCAAAAACAAACATTTCCCCTGTGCCATAGGTGTGATCATGATGTTCTGTACTTTCATTTCATATGTGTTTGAAATTATGTAAATAACTGGATAGTAAGAAGTTTTAAACATGTCAAAATAAATGTATGCTGCTTTGTATTAGTGGGTCTGAGAGGTGATTCATTCATCTATTTGTGTAAAAGGTAACATGTTTGTTGACCATGAACCACCGCCCAATTCATACTTTTATTTCTTTTTTTTCTTCTGGCAATGTAAGAAGGGCCTGGACGTCTGCCTATGAGACTGTCAAATGGCATGTTAGGCTAGTTTTAAGAGGCTAACAGATTGATTCCGCCTACTGTTGTGCTGCTTTGAAACTTTATTTGAACAAGATCTGTCAAACCGTGTCATCTCAGATATCATTAGCCGTTTCCTGCTAAATGTCTCCACCTGCAGGTGAATCAGTGACAGTACACAAACTACATTGGCGAAGTAACCATCCAGTGATAACTGACTCAGCCAAGGCCGGTTCCAGGCATAAGTGACATCGGCCGTAACTCAGTCGAGGGTCTCAACTTACTATTGAGAGGAAGAATAGTAGAATGCACCAGGTGCAATTTCGATATGTGGTTGTGCAGAAGCAGTTTTTCTCTTATCAGTCACTGGCAGTCACTCAATTAGCCATGTCAGCTAACACATTTTAGGTTGGTAGTTAGTCTAGCCAGCTACCTAAACTTGTAGTAATCGTGGCCGAACACCAACCGGGCATGCAGTGAACGTGCCCAGGGGCTCTGACCTCCAGGGGTCCCCCATTGACTTTGTTAGTCATTCTCACTCAGATAATAATAGCATGGCATAAGTCATTACAAAATGTGTAGAATGGCAGAAAAAAAATTGAAACTGCAAAAAGTTCTATCCACCCCATGGCAAAATGCGTAGAATTGCTGGAAATTTGTTTTAAAGGTCCAATGGGGCCCCAAAAAAACTGGGACATTTTCAGCTTCCAGGAATTGTGTACAGATAAATCATTGCATAAATCACTGCACATTATCACGCTGAAACATGAGGTGATGGAGGCGGATGAATGGCATGAAAATGGGCCTCAGGATCTCGTCATGGTATCCCTGTGCATTCAAATTGCCATTGACAAAATGCAATTGTGTTCGTTGTCCGTTGCTTATGTCTGCCTATACCAGGGGTCGGCAATTCCAGTCCTCGGGGGCCTGATTGGGGTCACACTTTTTCTCCATCCCTAGCAAATAAGGCTGATTAATCCAATTGAATACTAAACTGAAGTTCATGATTAGGTGATTATTGGAGTCAGGTGTGTTAGCCGGGGCAAAACTGTAACACCAATTAGGCCCTCGAGGACTGGAATTTCCCACCCCTGGCCTATACCATAACAACCCCACCACCACCACAGGGCACTCTGTTCACATCAGCAAACTTCTTGCCCACTCGACTACATACATGCTGCCTGCCATCTGCCATATACACTTGAAACTGGGAGTAATCTGTGAAAAACACTTTCTCCAGCGTGCCACTGGCCATCGAAGGTGAGCATTTGTCCATTGCAGTCGGAATTCCAATTGCACGCTCCCTCATCTTGTGACATCTGTGGCATTGTGTTGTTTGACTAAACTGAACATTTTAGAGTGGCCTTTTATAGTCCCCAGCACCAGGTACACCTGTGTAATGGCAGCATTCACTCAAAACTGAAAGCGCGAACCATCGTATTTAACCATGGCAAGGTGACTGGGAATATGGCCGAATACAAACTGTAGTTATGGAGGGAAAAAGGCAATTAAACAGGCAAAACATCAGTATAGAGACAAAGTGGAATCGCAATTCAACGGCTCAGACACGAGACGTATGTGAAAGGGTCTATAGACAATCACGAACTACAAAGCAAAAACCAGCCACGTTGCTGACGCCGACGTCTTGCTTCCGAACAAGATAAACACCTTCATCCGCTTTGAGGATAACACAGGGCCCAGACGGCATCCCTAGCCGTGTCCTCAGAGCATGCGCAGACCAGCTGGCTGGAGTGTTTACGGACCTATTCAATCTCTCCCTATCCCAGTCTACTGTCCCCACATGCTTCAAGATGTCCACCATTGTTCCTGTACCGAAGAAAGCAAAGGTAAATGAACTAAATGACAATCGACCCGTTGCACTCAATTCTGTCATCATGAAGTGCTTTGAGAGACAAGTCAAGGATCTGCACAATGCCCTATCTCATCTGGACAAGAGGAAAACCTATTTCAGAATGCTATTCAGCATTTTTAAAACTTTCTTTAACTAGGTAAGTCAGTTAAGAACAAATTCTTATTTTCAATGACAGCCTAGGAACAGTGGGTTAATTGCCTGTTCAGGAGTAGAATGACAGATTTGTACCTTGTCAGCTCAGGGGTTTGAACTTGCAACCTTCCGGTTACTAGTCCAATGCTCTAACCACTAGGCTACCCTGCCACCCCAAGCATTCATCACCAACGTACCCTCCGAGCTGATCTTTGACTTCAGGAAACACCACCTATTCACATTGACGGGACCACAGTGGAGAAGGTGGAAAGCTTCAAGTTCCTCGTTGTACCCTTCGGTGACAAACTGAAATGGTCCAACCACACAGACAGTGTAGTGAAGAAGGCAGCACAGAGCCTCTTCAACCTCAGGAGGCAGAAGAAATTTGGCATGGCACCTAACACCCTCACAAACTTTTACAGATCCACAATTGAGAGCATCCTGTTGGGCTGTATCACCGTCTGGTACGGCAACTGCACCGCCCGCAACCGCAGGAATCTCCAGAGGGTGGTGCGGTCTGCCCAACGCAAAACTGGTGGCAAACTACCTGCCCTCCAGGACACCTACAGCACCCGATGTCACAGGAAGGCCAAAAAGATCATTAAAGACAACAACCACCCGAGCCACTGCCTGTTCACCCCGCTATCATCCAAAAGGCGAGGTCAGTTCAGGTGCATCAAAGCTGGGACTGAGAGACTTAAATCTAGTTGCAGTATAGAGCCAATCAGGATACCAAGGAGATCCTGAGGGAAATCAACGAGTACCAACAGCTTTACGCTATGGAGGAACAACATACTCCTTCGTGGAAAGATCCGACCACCTTTACAAAATAAAGATCAGAGAATTCATGCAATCCGTCTTTAAACTTCCTATAGAGACTGTAAACAAGGTGGCTTTCCACCGGGTACACAGACTTGGAGCTTGGCGCGACAAGACCAAGGGTCCCTGACCGATCATCGCAAAATTTGAACACCACCAACAAAAGGAGCTGATCAAAAGCAGAGGAAGGGAACTTAAAGGGACCAAATTTGGTCTCAATGACCAATTTCCAAAGGAGATAAACGAACGTCGTAAGAGACTATATCCGGTACAAAGACCACAAAGGAAGGATGGTAGGCGTGTCTTTATCATTGTGGACAAACTCTTTATAGATGGACAGCTATTCCGAGACAGCTCCATAACACCGTGGCTGTACTAAATTCTACAGGGAAAGTATGGGAACTGTTTAAATTATCTGAACATTATGAAGTGGATATGAACACACAAGTACTGAACTACATGCTTGCTTACACATACGGACTTATACACACACACACCTGATCTCGCTCTCTTCTCTGCATAAGCCACACTACTGCTTTTTATCAAAACAATGTCATTTCCGAACAAGAGAGCTGAAGGCCTGAGGGTCTGTTTTCAAATGCTACCTGGCCTGGGTAAGGTTGCGGGTAGGGTTGTGATTAAACCTCCAAGTTATCGAATTTGCTAGATCATTTGCAAGCTAAAGTTTGTGACAGTCTCTGCAGTCCTAAATATTCTATGACAAATGGTCCCTTATTCAGAGAATCTCTCATGCTATAAAATAATTCGATTTTACTATAGGCTATGGCAATGTTTTTCATAGATGTAGTCAACCCAATTTAAAAGTGCACATTTACATCCAAAACATTTTTTTTTACTATCGTGTAAGATCAACATATACACAATAATACATGAATAAATAAATAATCAACTTGAATATCCTGTCTTGTAAGGTTAGCTAACGTTAACAGTGTTTTAGAGATGGGCTGACGTTAAAATGGAATAGCATGCATACAGTGACAGCTGGGTGAGAGAAGACTCTGATACAGTAGATCTGTTCAACGTCATCAAGCCTTTATTAACATCAAGTCTTTATTTCGCGCGCGTCACGTTTCCATGGCGTCAATTCCAATGGAGCCAATGTAGTCTAAGGATTTATGGAGCACTCCACATCTGAAGAGCGGAAGTAGATGGAACATTCCTTTGACTTCGAAAAGGTAGGGAACGTTTCACTGATGAATTACGTAAATTACCTATTACACACGTATAAAACAATGGGGATACTGATTAATTAGGTTATGATGGGTTGTATTTTGTGATCGAGTTGCATTGGGGCTGTAGGTTGTCAATGTGTGATGGCTTTACACAATACATATTGTCAGCAAGGCCACATTAATAAGGCACAAAGGCAAGTGCAAGTGAGCCCCGCTTGTTGCATGTAGTGGCTTTTTCTTTGATTGTGATTGTCATCTTAAAGGCTATACGTTCAATGTGCGAATTTCTGTTGAAACTCATTTAGACAATATTTGTATACTTCCCATTAGATCTTTTGATTCTTCAAAATGTCAGAGAGACCATTTTTCGAACCTTTCAGGGGAAATACGTGAGTCTTCTGTTTATCTGTCATTCATTTAACCTACTGGATTTTTACTGACCTACTTTAAAAATGGTATTTTTCCTCCCAACATTTTGTTAATTTGAGCTTTTTAAGGCTCATGGTTGTTATGCATATTTAAAACGTGATCTCATGGCCACTTTACAGTAACACAATCATTTCCTGTCACACTCGAGATCAAATTCAAATAATGTAGATGGTAGGCCTACTGTATTGCATAATAAGTTGGTAGAAAAACAATAACCCACCCCCTTCTCTTGTTGCTTTACTGCCCATTTAATCAGTCAATCCCATCAGTTGTCAGTAGCCTATATAACACATTTTGTATTAAAGTATCACGAGCAGCAAAACAGTCAACAGACATTCCCGTTCAGCTTCTGTGAAAAGTGTGGACTCATTAGGCCTGTGTGCGATGCCTATTGAATGGAAGATGTCTGTGACTGTAGGAAGTCTGTTTACGAAACACCAAGTTATTACAATAGACTTCTTATTGTGTCTCCTTTATCATTCAAAAAACAAACGGCACCTCCACTTTCATCTGTTGGCCCTAACTGTCAAATCGTGGGAATTCCGATCGCTGTCCTTGGTGCTGAATCCGCTTGCAGCCGAGGCTATTCGTTTGTTTACCTTTTACGTGGCAAAGTCGCTAACAGGCCATATCAGGCGATGACGAATCGTATTATAACGTTTGGGCAATGTCCAATTATCCATGGGTTGAACATGCAGTGCATTTCCGAAATGCGAATGCAGCGTGTGTCTCCTTCCAAAGAGCCCGTATAGGCCTAGTGTGCGCACATTGCCTCATGCTCATGGAACAATATCATGCTTCTGACCAGATCCAATTTAGAAATATTGTTGTTTGTTTAAAAAAAAATAGATGTATGGTGTTTCGTTTAATTTGATTAAAAATCAAACGTATTAGAAAGATTCACGATCCATGGGTTTATGGCAGTGGGGTGTATTCATAAGGCTTCCTTGCTTCCCCCCAAAATTGACCAATCATTTTTTTTTTAAATAACATAAAATAATGTATATTTCGTCTCTCTTTGTTTTATCATTTCCCTTCAATTCACAAGAGGCTGAATGTACTGTATCTCACCGGAGAAAGCATCAGCGCCCCTCTGTCTCTGTATGTGTAGGCTATTTATCTGATGCAGTCTGTTCCAAAAGAGTATGACGTTGTTGCCGCCCGTAGCATTCAAGTTAATACACTGATCTACTCTATGGGTGATGCAGCCGAGGATATATTAAATGCTTCAACGTTGACCGAGGAAGAGAAACTTAACTACAGTGCCGTTAAAGACTGTTTTGAAACGCATTTTGTAGGGAGACACAACATTATTTTTTGAGAGAGCTAGGTTTAATATGCGCAAACAGGAGCAGGGTGAAACCACCGACAGTTTTATCACAGCTGTTCACAAACTAGCAGAACATTGTCAGTTTGGCGCTCTAAGGGAAGAGCTGATCCGAGATCGGATTGTAGTCGGAATAAGAAATATATAACTTTCTGAAAAGTTACAGCTGGATTTCCAGCTTACCTTGTCCAAAGCTGTAAACCAGGTTAGGCAGAGTGAGACAGTGAAAAGACAGGAGACGATACTGCGCGACAGCAGCTCCTTGCAGAACGAAGAGAGTGGGGAAATACATGCATTTTCATACAGACAGCACCAGTAGCTAGTTCAAGTGTTTGTCGCAAATGTGGGAAATCCCCTTTCCAAAGGATGCGGAATGCAGGAAATGTCACAGGAGAGGACAATTTTCAGCTCTGTTGATTAAAGCAAATGCATGAAGTTTCAGAGGAGGTACAGCAGGACAGCATTTTTCTGGGAGAAGTAAAGGAAAACAATGCTGGCTGGCATTCAGACATTAAACTCAATGGGGAGGTTGTGTCATTTAAACTAGACACTGGGGCAACAGTGACAGCTATCCCAACTAGGCTGTATAGCTATAGCAGAGATGGCCCTTTGCTCTCTACAAACAAAACATGGTATGGGCCCAGTAATAACATTTTACCAGTGGTAGGGCACTTGGTGATTAAACTGGAGAGTAAAGACAAAAGTGCCATCCAGCCTGTCTTCCGTCATTGACTCTCTAGCCAGACCGTTGCTGGGGTTGCCAGCAATTGAAGCATTGCAACTCATTGAGAGAGTGAGCGAACTGGAGGACCCAGGTGAGGTTTTCAAAAAGAAATTCCCCAAAGTGTTTTCTGGTCTAGGGAGGATAGAAGGTGACTATAGAATCCGCCTGAAAGAGGATGCTGTCCCCTATGCCCTTACCACCCCCTGCCGGGTACCTATCCCTTTATTGGCCAGAGTAAAGGAAGAGTCGGGGAGGATGGAAGAAATTGGGGCAGTGTCTAAAATAGAGAGTACCACAGACTGGTGTGCAGGGATGGTGGTGGTCCCAAAAGCCAATGGGGACATAAGGATCTGTGTGGACATGACTAAATTGAATGACCGCTCAGGTTTCTGGCAGATACCGCTGTCATCAGAGAGTAGGGCACTCACAACGTTTATAACACCGTTTGGCCGTTACTGTTGTAATGTTTTGCCATTTGGAATCGCTTCCGGTCCTGAGCATTTCCAAAGACGCATGTCCTAGCGTGGCGTCATAGTCCACGCGGACGATGTGCTCGTGTGCGGAAGGGACAGAGCAGAACATGATGTAAGGCTCACAGCAGTTCTGACCCGACTCCAGGAGACTGGCCTGACACTCAAAAAATGCACTTTTGCACAATCAGAAGGCTTGTTCTTGGGACACAAAATCAGTGCAGCTGGAATAGAGCCGGACCCAGAGAAGATCAGCGCCATCACAGATATGCCCAGACCCCAGAATGTGGCTGAAGTCAGGACCTTCTTTAGGCATGGCCACATATGTGGGTATGTTCCTCCCACAGTTCTCACATACAACCAAACCTCTGAGAGACTTACTAGCCAAAGAGAATGACTGGTCATGGGGTCACATGCAACAGGTAGCGTTTGACAAAATCAAAGGAGATCTGGCCTCACAGAGAGTGCTGGCCCAGTACCGTCCCCACGCTAAGACAAAAGTATCAGCAGATGCATCATCCTTTGGGCTAGGGGTGGTCCTCACACAGATGCATCATCCTTTGGGCTAGGGGTGGTCCTCACACAGCTGCAGGACAACATGGAGTGGCGTCCAATAGCATACATCTCCCGAAGCTTATCCGACACAGAGCAAAGATATGCTCAAGTGGAGAAGGAGGCGTTGGCGATCACATGGGCATGTGAAAGGCTCAGCCAATACCGTATTGGCCTGCAGTTTACAGCAGAGACTGATCACAAACCACTGTTGGCTCTGTTAGGGACAAAAGCACTTGGACGACTTGCCTCCCAGAGTTCTGCGCTTCCGCCTCAGATTACTGAGGTTCACCTACAACATGGTGTATGTGCCAGGGAAGGCACTGATCACAGCAGATGCACTCTCCAGGGCCCCAATTAAACGTCCATTATAAGAGGAGGAGCAATGTCTAGAGGGTGAGGTACAGGTGTCCATTAATGCAATAACGGACAGTCTACCTGCATCTCAGACCAAACTGCAGCAGATTGCAGAGGAGCAATGCAGCAGTGCAAAAAGGGATGTGAAGCCACCAGAGTGGCTGAAAGACTATGTTACGTGAAGAGAAAACATACTGTTGGGGACCATACCCAGCAAAAAGAGACTGTACCTAAAGTTAATGTACATACTGTGTGATTCAATGCTTTCATACTGTTTCAGGATGGGAAGTAGCATGTTAGAGAATAATACTGGTTTCCAAATTGCATGTCAGTTATGCATGTTGAGTTCTTGTTCATGGGAGAGAGGAAGATGTAGTAGGATGTCCCTTGGGGGTATCCGTACCTATGTAGGACATGCGAGGGCTAGAACCTCGTTGTCGCGCGTCCTTATTTTAGATCATACTAGACAGTGAGCTGTGAAAATATAACACTGTGCAGACATGCATGCAACATTCTGCATACAGTGGAATTCACTATTTGATGCAAGACTGATACCCTCTATAAGAAAAGTGCTAAAGGCCATCTTGTACAGTCTAAATGTGATTTTAATGGTAAAATGATCTTAACATTAATGAATAACTTAAAGCCGGCCCTGGAAAGCCTGTCCTGGGACATAGTGGACCTTAAATAGTTTTTAAAAATCAGTTTTAGCTTACTGAAAGCTCTCTCGCCACGAGCAACAGTCACAGGCAGTGTGCAAAACATACGTAAAGCAATGCACACTTCTCCAAAAATGCTTTGCAACTGTATCTTACAAACCTTCATTCAGGAGACCAAGAGGGCAGCATATACAGTGTTCAGGTGGAACACTTCATGATCAGTGGTTGGCACACAGAAGGGACTTTATCCTCACTAATCTGCCCAACTTTCAGAACAACAGAAAATTATCGTACAATTTTTGCAGTGGTGTGGAACCTAGTGTCCTTATGATGCTGTCCATAGCAGTAGAAAACACTTCAGATGGGAGTAGGGCTGGTTTAGAGAGGTATGGGGAGACCGGGCTGCGGAGCCTGAAGCTGCATCTGTTGGCCTTGGCACCAGGCAGGTTCAGGGACAACTGATTTAGTATGAATAGCTTGCTAAAAGTTTGCCTGCATTGATTAAGATATTAAGTAACTAATGCAAAAGTAGCCTATTTCACTATGGGCTAAGCTAACAGGTTCATTTCCACCACTCACGGACTACACCCACCTTTCTTTGTGAAAAATTGGGTGACATACTGTCGCCCTTTCTTTTCTTTTCTTTTCTCTGTCCTGTCTTTCTTTCCTTTCTGATCATTTTTGGAAGCCAGATTTTTATTTAGGAAGCTGAGACATGATGCTCCACCGGCACTCCTCACTCGCAATTCACTGCTAGCAAGTAATGTTCGCGCCTGGTTAGGGGGCAGGATCGAACCATTTCACTGTAAATAGGAGGGGGGCGCCCCTGGGGCAACCAGCGAGCATTTGGCCTCCCTTGATTAAAAAAAAAAGTATAAAATAATAGCCAATCAGCGTTAAGCTAAACTGAGCGAGCTCAACTGTGAATGGTAAAAAAAAAATCCAGTTTAGGTTTGGCGTCACTCCTATCAAATCTCATTGAGAGTATACTTAATTGACAGAAACAACTTGAATTTTCACATCTTGTTGTGTTGTTGTCCTCCGGTGGCTAGCTAGCTAAAACTGACCCTTTCCTAAATTAGCCATTGATGGAGAAAGGGATTTGAACTTGTGGTTTTACTTAATTCTCCGTACCGGTCAATGATTATCAAGGTGATCCAACCATTCATTTATACATTGTGCCCCTAGCCTGAGAAGATAGAAGTTCAATATTTATCTAGATGTAGAACGCTCATGTTAACCAGCTAACGTTGCCCATGAAAGGAAGCTAGGCTAGCGAGCAAGCATTTTAGCCAGGTAGCCTAGGACACACACACACACACACACACACACACACACACACACACACACACACACACACACACACACACACACACACACACACACACACACACACACACACACACACACACACACACACACACACACACACACACACACACACACACACACACACACACAGTTAGCCTACCTTACCACAACACCTTAACTGTGAGACCTTTCTACCAGGCCAGAGTCCAGTGTGTCCAGCCATCCCCACACCTCGCCCTTCTCCCTGGGTAATCGTGAGCTCACCACTATGTCCCTGAAAGTGGCAGAGGATAGCCCGCTATGCCACAAGCCCAGAGTGATCCGCAGCAGTGCCCGCTTCGGAGTGCCCAGCCACAGCCCTTTCTTCTGTAGGAACAACCCCCACCCACAGAGGGTCAGGCACATCAAGGGTTAGTTTGATACACCCAGAGACACAAAGAGGCATGCACATTTGTACACGTGCAAACACGCGCACACACACGCACGCACACACACACAGTGTCTATTCATTTACTAATAGTTGAGTCACATTCCCACCTAGCAGATGATGAGTAGCATTGGTACAGTGCCTCAATATTATTGAGTTTACAGATAATTCAAAAATGCCTCCATCCTTCATATAACACATTTTTCATCCATGTCTGTTGTTTGCACAGGTATCAATGACAAACAAATATGTGCTGTCAATGATGTCACCTTTGGCCAGTTTCCCCAGTACTGCTTGGGCAGGGTCCTGACCCTTGAGAAGAATCTGGTGTTGCAGTCAAACATACCGACGGCGGCCATCGGCACCAACAGCACCTACCTCCCTATTGACGTCCTCACGGGCCTCCAGTTCTTCCCCCTGAAGCAGACGGATTCCCCCTCTCTGAGGTTATGTACGTTCAGACAGTCTGGCAGTCTGGCTCCAGATCTGTTTGTGTCATGTCAATGGGCATAGGAGTTGGCAAGACTCCTTCAATAGAGCAAGTCGTCTCTGTAAATATGAACCTTTCTCTCTTTTTTTATGGTGATGTCATTTATGTACAAAACCAGCCCTATTGGTCCTGTGATATGGTGTTGTAACAAAGTAGTTCTCTTGTCAAATGGATGTGCTTTGGTTCTTGCCCTGCTGCATCCAGCTGTATTCCCGTGGAGTAGCCTATTGTACATTATTTTGTGTTTACAACTATGATGTACCTACGCACTGGTAAACTAAGTTACGATGGTGTTATTTTGATCTTGTATTTTAGCTGCATGTTATGCCTTGGATATTATAGTGTTTCTGAAAGTCAAAAGAGGCATGTAGAGTGAGAATGAAACTCTAGCCCCTACTAGACTCTAGGGCATTCTGCTACAGGCTACAGGTAACCAGATATCAGTGTGGCGGTTAAGCACTTCATTGTATCCATCTATATATATATATATATACCCTATCATGTTACAACTGCTGCACAAAGCAGCCTATTCAATACAAATGATAAAATGGTAGGGAAGATGAATGGAAAACAACAATTATTTAAAACTATGTTCATGATTGTGCCCTAAAGACACTCAAAATGTATGTATGTATTTGTGTGTGTGTGTGTGTGTGTACTGTATATGTGTGTGTGCATGTGTTGTTATCGACATTGTATTTGGGAAATTAAGTTACATAATGAAAATAATTGTACAGGAAAAAATACAAAATAATCACAGTGCTGTACAGTGTAAACATCGAAATCACATGTATGCAGGTGTCACACGTGTTTGTCAGATCTTGAATAAGGCATATGTGGGCCGTATTGCAGGCTTATGAACATGAGCATCTCCTGTCCTCAGTGCTAGCAGAGAATTAATTTGCTGCTTTTTTGTTCTCTTCCAAGTGACCGAGGCCTGGCGTGAGGAGTTGCGAGAGTTGACAGAGAGGGCAGGGCTTTTGGGAGCAGGTGGAAGAGGTGAGATGGAATATAATTTTTTCAGAAGATGAAATGTTATTATTATATACTGCCCAGCCAGGTCTAGGTAAATTCCACTTCAACTCCACCACAAGAAAGGCTGAATCCTAACTGGAGATCTCTTAACTCCAGATGTTGCCATTGATGAGAGAAAGATGGAGTGGGATTGAATTGAAATTGTATTGACCCCAACCCCAACTGCTGCATACTGCTGCAAAATATAAAATGTTGTTTAATAATGTAATCCTAACACTTAAGAGGAAACCATCTCAGTCAAAATCATTTTGGGGCCTCCCGAGTGGCGCAGCGGTCTAAGGCAAAGCATTGCAGTGCTAGAGGCATCACTGCAGACCTGGCTTTGATCCTGGGCTGTATCACATCCGGCCGTGATAGGGAGTCCCTTTGGGCGGTGCACAATTGGCCCAGTGTCGTCCAGGTTAAGGGGGGCTTTGGCCAGGGGGGCTTTACTTGACTCATCGTGCTCTAGCAACTCCTTGTGGCAGGCCGGACACCTGCAGGCTGACCTTGGTCGTCAGGTGAATGGTATTTCCTCCGACACATTGATGCGGCTGACTCCCGGGTTAAATGGGTGGGTGTTAAGGAGTGTGGTTGGGGCGGGTGTTAAGGAGCGAGGATGCATGAGTCGACCTTCACCTCCTGAGCACGTTAGGGAGTTACAGTAATGAGACAAGTTCGAAATTGGGTGTAAAATACCCACATTATAAAAATAAAAAAATTATAACATTTGTAAGTATTGTTATAGATGTACATTCTGTGTCTGGTGAAAAACATTTTTGGTTTGAGGATTAGGTTTAGGTAAGATTTAGGGTTAATATTATAATTAGGGTTGTTGGTTGTAACCCCATTGCCCTCTGACCTCCAGGCAATGGTGTCGCCTTCTTTCCCCAGTCCAGCTGTGTGTCAGCCCTCGGGGGGTCTAGAGATGACAGGGAGGGGAACCTTAAACTACAGCTGATGGTGAGCACGAGTGAAATTCATGTTTGAAAAAAAATTCCAAGGCACTTCCCACTGGGTAACGACATCAATTTAACATCTATTCCATCTTGGTTCAACATCATTTCATTGACAAGACATGGAAACAACGTTTATACAACCAGTGTGTGCCCAGTGGGTTGTCAGATAGAGTAAATTACAATTTGAATGTCTTTATTACATTGGCATACTGTATAACATACTGCAAGGAATGTTAAAAACAATTGCAACTTGCATGTTTCAGTTATAGGTTGCCTTCATGATGGCCTTTGAGTTACAGCTTGTAACACGTTATGACATAGTTTGAATACTCTTATATGTTGTAGGTGATTGATATGTTGTGTCAGATCCTGCAAACTGAGTCTATAGGAGATGTCCAGCAATGGATTCTGACAGCTGGTCAAAGAGGTAAGTGCACTGGACTGCACATATACACCAATCCATTTAGCATGCTGTCACTGTTATCTAGAGCCCTTTTCTAGTTGTTGAAATCCAGCTGCAGAGCATAGAGAGGGAAAGACAAGATTAGATAGATAAGATAGCTCTTTATTCATACCCCAAAGGAGATTTGATAGCACCGTCCAAATGAACAGTAACAAAAGGGTACATTACCAAGAAACATTTTTATCGCAGCATTAAAGTGAGACTCAGCAATTAGCATTGCCACAGGCAGAATGAACCAATAATATTGCAGAGGAGTGAGATGCAAGACACCCTCACACAAAGTATATGACACACTCACACAAAGCCTTTAAAAGTCCCCAAAATAGTGTTATTCGGGACCATAATCCCAAGTCCCTACTACGATCCATCAGGATGTAAACATTGATCTGTCATGGTGTTAACCTGTGGTGGTATTTACTTTTGTCCAGAAAAGGACCAGATTCTAAGTCTGCTGTCTTCCGCCCTGGCAAAGGACCCTGTCTCAGCCTATGAGGCTCCGGGAAGAGAGCAGCTGACAGTGAAGGAGGTTCAAAACCTCCCTCCTGCCTCCAGAATGGCTTCGATCAGTGAGGAGAATACCACCAGGTTAGTGTTTCCAACCAGAAATGTACGGCATTGTAAGACACCTATGCCAAATGTTGTCTACTGGGAGGATCGATTGTTGAAACATTTTGGTTGTTTTTGGGTCACTGGAAGATGGCAAAAGCTTTTAGTGGATCACAGCAAAAAAAAATGACGTTTTCGATTCATTGCACATTGGAAGTTGGCTGCACACTTCACAGTATACAGCCCCAGAACTAAATGCAGCCTAAAAAGAAATTGATCATGTGGGGGGAGGAAATCCTAGTTCTGAAGGAAATCTATTTGAAATTGGATGAATGATGATGCAATGTCACGGAGCATGAAATTGCCATGCTGCCAAGAAATAGTACATCCCGCTATAACAATCTTCTGGCCACTTGAATCATTGTCAATATCTGGCTGCCACTTCCCCCCTGGACAAAAACTGGAAGTTGTGCACCCCTGCACTAGGTGCTGTATAGAAATACTGCGACCCACTGGCCAATACATTTAACCTATTCAAAAAGGACAGCCTGTAATGTATTTACAAAATATATTATGTTTACTCTTCACAGAGATCATTCCCTAGAAATTATGCCAAACTGTGACTTAGGTGAGTCTCCAAGGTTAAGTCCTGACAAATAATACAATTTGTTGACCTAGTAATTAATATGTTGATTGATTCACTCAATTTCTGGAGGTCTGTCTGTCTATTTATGATACACCATTCCCAGGTAAACTGGAGGATGCAGGCACAGAGAGGGCAGAGTCCAAGACCCACAGGCAGAGACACATTGCCAGACCCCTGAGTACCCAGAGGACCCTGTGTAGCCCCACCGTGTGCCACCTCAACCAAAAGGTGGTCCTACGTTACACCAAGCGGGCCCTGATGCCTCACACACCACCTGAAGTGTTCCAGGCCGAATGGCCCAACTATACCCAGCAGGCACCTGGCTCACTCGTGACATAAAACACAACTCTGGCAAAACACCTGGGGCTGGTTCAGGAAGTTGCAACGTTACTGAACGTTCAGATAGAAATGTATGATGTAGAATAGATACCATTGTCTGTCATGATGAATAGGTTATTGTATCAGCTCTAGTGATTCTATTCATATCTGCAACACTCTGAACGTTGTGCCCTAATGAATGAACCCCTCCTGTGCATCTCAATAGACCTCTTATTCAGCAATCTGTCATTTTGGTAGTCATTTTGTTCTGATTTGGTTTGAATTAGATTTTGAATTAGTTTCATTGAGGTGGAAAGGGAGTTAAAATGGGATGTGAGTATAATCATTAGTTACAACAATACTTTTTACACTGTAATGACATAAGTAGTTACACAGTAATAATGGCAATGTAACGTAAGTGTTACCACATACTGCACCACTACTAGTATTTCTAGACTGACAATTGTTCACACAAATAGAATAACATCATCTGAAAGACTATAAAGACAATAGGATCCGTAGTCAATATATCTGTATATTTATCTCACTCATTTCCCGAATGCATGAAAAAATAAAGTGAATCAATGAATGCTTATTAATGAATACAATAGACTGTGTACTACTCCCTTCACAGAACAGCGCAAACTGGCTCTAACCAGAATAGAAAAAGGAGTGGGAGGCCCCGGTGCACAACTGAGCAAGAGAACAAGTACATTAGAGTGTCTAGTTTGAGAAACAGATGCTTCACAAGTCCTCAACTGGCAGCTTCATTAAATAGTACCCGCAAAACACCAGTCTCAACGTCAACAGTGAAGAGGCGACTCCGGGGATGCTCGCCTTCTAGGCTGAGTTGAAAAGAAAAATACATATCTCAGACCTGCCAATAAAAAGAAAAGATTAAGATGGACAAAAGAACACAGACACTGGACAGAGGAACTCTGCCTAGAAGGCCAGCATCCCAGAGTCGCCTCTTCACTGTTGATGTTGAGACTGGTGTTTTGCAGGTACTATTTAATGAATCTGCCAGTTGAGGACTTGTGAAGCATCTGTTTTTCAAACAAGACACTCTAATGTACTTGTTCTCTTGCTCAGTTGTGCACCGGGGCTTCCCACGACTCTTTCTACGTCACTCGCTCTGAGACCTTGAAGTAGTGGTTCCCCTTGCTCTGCAAGGGGCTGCGGCTGTTGTGGAGCAATGGGTAACGATGCTTTGAGGGTGACTGTTGACGTGTGCAGAGCGTCCCTGGTTCGCGCCCAGGTCGGGGCGAGGGGACAGACTTAAAGTCTATACTGTTACACTAACATAATTGCAAAAGGGTTTTGTAATGATCAATTACTCTTTTAAAATGATACATTTGAATTAGCTAACACAACGGAACACAGGAGTGATGGTTGCTAATAATGGGCCTGTGTACTCCTTTGTAGATATTCCATAAAATAAATCAGCCGTTTCCAGCCACAATAGTCACTTAAAACATTAACAATGTCTACACTGTATTTCTGATCAATTTGATGTTATTTTAATGGACAGAAAATGTGCTTTTCTTTCAAAAACAAGGACATTTCTAAGTGACCCCAAACCTTTGAACTGAAGTGTATATAAATAGGATTCTCCAATAAAGACTATGAGAAAAAACGACTTCAATGTCAAGGAAATTACTTCACTGCTTGATAAATTCTAGAACTGTTATTTCCCTTTCCCTCGCAATGTAGTCAAAGATAAGAATCATCCATAATGTAAACCCAGATCAATTTTGTCCTTGATGCAGATAGGGGTCACAGGTCAAGGATTAGTCAGCGTCCCCTCCCACATATCCCCACATCCATCCTTACCATTAGAGTGGCAAACGAAAAACTGACCTCAAATCGGTGCTTACAAATTCCTCCACACAAACACGGCAGAACGCCAAGCACCTACCATTGGCTCATATGCTGTCTGTTATAGAGTGACGTATATATTCCGTTTCCTTCAACGGTGTGTGCAACAATGTCAGTGTTTATTGCTAAATTAGGTGAAAGGTTCAATCTCAAAATCACGTCGTCTCACTACCGAGGGGTAAATGTCACCATTGTTTTCAACCTTTTAGTCGTACGTTGAAAATGTTAAGAGTATTTTATCGCTACAGCTGTGAAACTAACGTTACTGTTTTATCCTATATGTAATTGTCTCACTGATTTTTATCATGATAGGCTACTACTTGAGGACGAAACCTAGATGTCAATTCGCACTTGTGCATGCGCTGTTGATAAGGCTATCGTCCTCTTCTCATCCGATTGATCGTCATGGCCATTAGGTATGTCGTAACAGAAATGAACTGCTCGCGTACAAAGTATCATCTCCCGCCAACAGTGGGCATTGCGAAGGGATTGTCAAATCTCAGCTCTACAAGTTAATGATTTGCTCTTTACCTCGTACTTAGTACTTGAGCGTGGAGTTTCGATTCTGCCCTCCACGCCGATGACCATAATTCGAATAGTTTGGTAGCCGAGCCTTTCTTTCTGGCCTGTGAGCGCCGATCCAGTCAACTTTTACCTGCGGCCACCTTCTTGCTCCTAGTAGATTTCAAAATGTTAGCTCTCTTTGTGCTTTTGCTCTGCATAACATCTTCATTTTCTGCTTCTACTAGAGGTGAGTTATTTAAAAAAAAATGTTTTTCATGTACGGATATGTGTGATGAATATGTTATTGTATATTGTGTTGGTGTGTGATTTGCTTAGAGTATGTCAGCGGTTGGGTTCTATGATTTACAGTCCGTGACCTTGGAACTTCTGTCAACCTTTTGAATGGTCTTGCAACAACCAACAAATCACTTTCACTGGATATTCATCATTTCATAGCACATGTTTGTTCCTAAATTCAACAGTCAAATAGTTTCCTGGTGATGTAAGGTGGGCTACCGAGTGGTACAGCGCTCTAAGACACTGCATCGCAGTGATAGCGGCGTCACTATACACTCTGGTTTGATTCCAGGCTGTATCACACCCGGCCGTGATTGGGAGTCCCATAGGGCAGTGCCCAATTGGCCCAGCGACGTTAGGGTTGGCCTGGGGTAGGCCATCCTTGTAAATAAGAATTTGTTCTTAACTGACTTGCCTAGTTAAATAATAAAGTACACTACCAATAGTAATTACTCCCCTGAACATTAAGGCCACCTGTAGGGTAGATATTGTGGATATTACTGTAGCTGGTGGTAAAGTAGTTTTTTTTGGGGGGTGTCAATTCTATGAATCATAGGTGATATGAATGAAATGATTTCCTGTTCAACTTGGTCAAAATGGGTCAATACAGCTGTCTGTGGCAGGTTTTGTATGTTTGATTCAGCACTTTGTGATTGGTGATGCAACCCGAAAGTGACACGTCAGTCTTGACTCATGGCCTAATGTCAATTATTTTGTAATGCTACACTGTATTAGAGCAATCAAGGACTTCAATAGTCCACCCACAACCTTCTGTCTCCAGTGTTGATTGCGTCCATTAGAAACGTAGACCATAGAGGGTTCTCGTAAATAATGACACATTATTACAAGTTGCAATTGCACCACGATGAAGGGCTCACCTTCTGAATCCAGGATGCCTGACAGTATGAATGTATAAATATTACTGTCTGTTTTTAAATCATCTGCTACAGAGGATAAGATGTTTGGAAGTATTTTGCATAAAGCTACACGTGGTTTTACAAGTGTCAGTCTCATCCACCTGCCTGACATTTCGCTGTCGAACCAGTAGCAATTAGCTAGGGGACCAGGTAACGTGTGTAATGGTTAAACAATTAATTGTTGCCGAGCCAAAACATTACAAATCCAACAGGGTAATAAATTAATCCAATCTGAACTCAAGCCTTTTTGTTATGATTGAGATACAAAGGGGAAGTATTTGACTGTCGTAAAGCAGATGATTTGAGAGAAATGCCTTAATTCAATCACTGCTTAATGGTATATACCAACTATTTTGTTTAGGAGATGTTTTGACAGACATCTCACTCAGCAGTGAGGGCCATTTTGGTGTTAACCAGCTTGTTGACATTGTTCTGATGAAAGACCGTGATATTTATATAGAGAAACACGGGTCTAAGTGAATCCCAACCATTTGGGGTCCTCCGTGAGTTGTCAGGGTCTCAGTAGCCATGTTCAAACTGCACGTAGCCCAGTGCAAACACCCTTGGTTGTCACCCAATTGACTCCAGAAAAGTGACACAGGAATATTTTACTCCAGAAAAGTGACAGTTGGTTCCAATTAGCCAGGGTTAACAAATGCTTGTGTAAAAGGACATTAAACTGGCCTGGGGCTAATTTCAACCCAGGGTTAAAGATAGCCCTGGGCTAAGAGAACGCAGTTTGAAAAGGCCTAGCGGGGCTCAGCAAGAGAACTGATTTGAGAACCCCTGCTCTAAGTCACTCATCACTGTCACGTTTGATCTCACTCTGCGATTTCTGCACGCCCCCTCTTGTTTCAGGTGCTGGTGCTGCTGGACCCAGGCTGAACAATGACCAGTTGTACAAATTCAGCTACACCACCGAGGTGCTGGTGGACAGGGCCAAGGGGTCAAAGGATGGCAGTGTCGGTTATAGGATCTCCAGTGACGTGGATGTCAACTTAGTGTGGAGAGACCCCAGCAGCAAGGACGACCAGCTCATCCAACTGGTGGTAAGTAATCCCACAGCACCACCTCCTCACCCTGACTTTGCCGATAGCTACATTTATTGAGGAAAAATGTACTTACTATGGCTGTGATATGTGGTCGTCCCACCTAGCTATCTTAAGATGAATGCACTAACTGTAAGTCGCTCTGGATAAGAGTGTCTGCTAATTGACTCAAATTTAAATGTGTGTTGGCTGGATGTACCTGAATCCCAAACCCCCAGCCCCTAGACCCTATGCTCTTCTGTAGGTCTGAGAGGATTGGATAGGTGTAACTGTTTTATGGCAATAACCCTACCTCACCATATGATAGCCTAGTTGGAATTTTTGCCATATCGCTTAGACCTATCCAGTCTTTTCAGATCTACACAAATGCAGGGGGTAGGGGTTGATTTAGGATTCATTCAGGGACAGACTGAGAGACCAGACTGAGATGTAACCTGGTTACATGTTTCCCTGGGATATTGAATAAAACATAAATAAATAAAAACACTTGTTTTGGGAGGATACACATGTTGGAGTTTATACATGCAAAATATTGTGTATTTATATTTATTATGGATCCCCAGTAGCTGCTGCTCCTCCAAAATTAAGGCAGTTTATACAATTTTAAAAACATTACCATACATTCAGATTGTGTGCCCTCAGGCCCCTGCTCCACCACTACCACATATACAGTACAAAATCCATGTGTATGCTGTCTTTACAATGTGAATGGAAACTCAACCACATATTGATATGATCCTGGGAAAGAGGTTCTTAATGTCTCCTGTAATTGGAAAGAATAGAAAAATAAGCATGGTCTGATTGTGCAAAAATAGTACTTAACTCCCTGAGGGGCCTGTCTAAGAAGTTTTAAAAAGTGTATTTAAAAGGCCTGGGTTCAAATAGTATTTGAATTCTGTTAACTACTTAAGTTGTGCTTAATTGTGTGTGCCTGGCCCAAAAGCAGTCATCTCAAAAGTGCCAACATGCCTGCCTGGAATGCCAGACAGGCTAAACCAAACACTGACGGTTTTTGAATAGGTTCAAATAGTATTTGAAATAATTCAAAGTCCATAACTTCCACTCTGGTTGTATTCTATGGAGAATATTGATATTGAGCTGCTTGAAATGTCCTTATCATCTAACAAGCTCCTCCATTCCCATCTGCAGATCTCAAACGTGAAGATAAAAAGTGTGGCCCAACGCTCAGCCAAGAAGAACATATTCGAGGGCGCCACAACGCAAAGCCTTCTCGGAGAGAATAAGCTGGCAGCACTGGAAAGGCCCTTCATGGTGCACCTGAAAAACGGAAAGGTAAGAGCTGTGGATGTTGGTTAGTTTCTATTGTAAGACATTATTAAGGGGCCCGTTCAAACTCATAACAGGTCTTACAAATAATTACTGCATCATAATGCATTATACTTGCAGCTAAGTAAAGTGTTACTATGTTTTTATTGATGCATAATGCAAAATTATTGCTTTAACTTAAGGCAGTTGTGTGCTTTGGGTATATGAATGTGCTTTGGGTATACTGTAGTGGAGATCATCTGCCATAGGTAGATGTTGTAGGATGTTTAATTGTTACCAGAAGTATACTAGATATACTACAAATAGCTATTTTTCTATCATTGTAGTACTATTGCTGTTCTATCTTCATAGGTCAATAGTCATAAAAGTATTGTACAATTGTACATTTATATCAACCATCAATTTTACTATAATCAGTTAAGATAAAAATAAATAAATACTAAGTCTAGTATGGGAGCCATTTCTGGAGCATCATTGATGACATCTGTATCGCTGGGGACTATTAATAGAACCGTAATTGGCAATGTGTTGGTGTGGTGACGCTGGAAGGGGAAATACCAGACAGATGGTGAGTACAGGGCAAGGGTCAATCCTTCAGATTGCTGGCCGGCCGGTTATCAGATCTCACGAGAGAAGCGTGGGGGCATCGGCGTGGCAAAGGGGTGCCGTTCCTGGATGACACAGACTGGGTGAGGTGAATAGGTCAACCAGTTGATCAGTGAATGTCCTGTTGAATGCATTGTGATCAGCTTAATCTGTTTTGAAAATATTGCGAATTTAGCACGGGACTGTATATATTGAAACTAAATGTATCTCATAGTATTACGAACTATAATAAGTGGCAACATAAACTCACTGGCCAGTTTTATTAGGTACACCCATCTACTACCGGGTCGGACGCCCCTTTGCGTTCAACAGGAATGTTCCACAGGGATGTTGGTCCATGCTGACGTGATGGCATCACGCAGTTGATGCAGATTGAACGCCTGTTAGCCTGCATGATTGTTGCCATTCTCCTTGGACCTCTCTCATCAAACAGCCGTTTTCGCCCACAGGACGGCCGTTGACTGGATGTTTTTGTTTGTCTCACCATTATCGGTAAACCCTAGACACAGTCGTGCGTGGAAAAACCCAGGATACCATGCTCAAAGTTGTTTAGGTCACTTGTGTTGCCCGTTCTAACATTCAATTGAACAGTAACTGATTGCCTTGATGCCTTTCTGCCTGCTTTAAATTACAAGCCACTGCCATGTGACTCACTGTCTGTAGGAGCGATCGTTTTCATGAACAGGGTTGTGTACCTAATAAACTGGCCGGTGAGTGATAATAGTGACCTTAGGGTGACTGTTTGTTTTTACTACAATGTGATTTATTGTCTGCAACCTTTGTACTTTTGTATTGTATTTTGGACTTTTTATGCTGTAGTCTCTGCAATGTTAGACATGGTTTTTCAAATGAAGCCTTCTATCTCTCTGAGTTGATAATGGCTGAGTATGGACAAAATAAGGTTGAAGAATGAAGAAGAATGATTGTCTTCAACAAATATAATAACTAAAACCTAATACATCTAGTGGTTTAATCTAAACCTCAAAGTGTGATTTTACAGTGTGATGCCCTGAGTTGAGTGTAATACGCTGTGAAGGTGAATAAGACATTTGTTTGATAGTGTCTGACTGCAGAATGTGTCTTGGGTTGCCATGGGCATTCCTTGCCAAGAAAGTGACTATTTTTGCCCCCTGTGCCACGCCATGGCCATACTGTCAGGTTTCAGGTAAGACCCAGATGTAGACCGTGTCAAAGAAACAAACATTTATTTCTAGTACAGGGGCAGGCAAACAACAGGTCAGTCATCCAGAGAGGGTACAAGGGGGTCAGGGCAGGCAGGGGTCAATAATCCAGTGACGTGGGGCAAGTCAGTTAAGAAGAAATTCTTATTTTCAATGATTGCAAAGGAACAGTGGGTTAACTGCCTTGTTCAGGGGCAGAATGGCAGAATGTAACTTGCCAGCTCGGTGGATTTGATCTTGCAACCTTTTGGCCATGTCCAACGCTCTAACCACTAGGCCACGCTGCTGCCCCAAGGTATAGAACAGCAGGCAGACTCCGGGTCAGGGCAGGCAGAATGGTCAAAACTGGGACGGACTAGAAAGCAAGGAACAGGGCTGCTTAGGTTTCACAAAACAAAATGAATTGGCAACAGAGAACAAAGGTATAAATACACAGGATAATGAGGAAGATGGGTGATACCTGGAGGGGGATGGAGACAAGCACATAGACAGCTGAAACAGATCAGGGTGTGACACATACCTTGCCAAGAGAAAAGGAACTCCCTCAAGATGCATTTCACAGTCAGACCCTACGTAGTCAGACCCTTTTCCATTTGTTGACATCTCATCATTATCTGAGGCACTTTGATAATCGGAGAGAAGTACTGTTAATTTGGCTGTTCTGTCCCTTGACTCTAGTGCACTGTTTCGTATCATATTGACTTGTTTGTTGTTCCATACCTCTGTTTCAGGTGAGCAGCTTTTACTGCTACAAGGCGGAGCCTGCTTCCATTAAGAACTTGAAAAGGGGTGTGGCTAGCTTGCTGCAGGTGCAATCCAGATCTGGGAAGGTCATAGAGGTAAATGAGACCCAATGCATATACAGTTACAGGAAATTGTGGAAACATTTAATCTGCAGTCCTATTTTAGCAGGCACTTACTAAGATATATTATACACACACACACACACACACACACACACACACACACACACACTCTCTCTCTACTGGTCAAAAGTTTTAGAGCACCTACTCATTCAACAAGGGTTTTTCTTTATTTTTACTATTTTATACATTGTAGAATAATAGTGACGACATCACAACTATTAAATGACACACATAATCATGTAGTAACCAAAAAAGTATTAAACAAATCTAAATATATTTGAGATTCTTCAAATAGCCACCCTTTGCCTTGATGACGGCTTTGAACGCTCATGGCATTCTCTCAAGCAGCTTCATGAGGTAATCACCCCACCTGACATTAGCCAGGTGGAAATGTGTCCTTTCATCTGATGAGTCCAAATTTTAGATTTTGGGTTCCAAACTTTGTGAGACGCGTTGCTGGTGAACGGATGATCTCCGCATCTGTATTTCCCACCGTGAAGCATGGAGGAGGAAGTGTGATGGTGTAGAGGTGCGTTGCTGGTGACACTGTCTGTGATTTATTTAGAATTCAAGGCACACTTAACCAGCATGGCTACTACAGCATTCTGCAGCGATACGCCATCCTATCTGGTTTGCTCTGTCATTTGTATTTAAACAGGACAATGACCCAACACACCTCCGGGCTGTGTAAGGGCTATTTAACCAAGAAGGAGAGTGATGGAGTGCTGCTTCAGATGACCTGGCCTCCACAATCACCTGCCCTCAACCCAATTGAGATGGTTTGGGATGAGTTGAACTGCAGAGTGAAGGAAAAGCAGCCAACAAGTGCTCAGCATATGTTTGAACTCCTGTTGGAAAAGCATTCCAGGTGAAGCTGGTTGAGAGAATACCATGAGTGTGCAAAGCTGTCAGCCACCCTTTGCCTTGATATTTGAAGAATCTCAAATTTAAAATGTATTTTGATTTGTTTAACACTTTTGGTTACTACATGATTCCATGTGTTATTTCATAGTTTTGATGTCTTTACTATTATTCTAAAATGTAAAAATAAGAAAAACCCTTGAATGAGCAGGTGTCGTGTCATTAAAAAAATAAAAAAATAAAAATAATGCACTGTAAAATAACATTTGACCATAAACACTGTTGTAAGTTTGCAATGAATTCTCAATGTAAATAATTCGAACAAATGCTTAATTGTTTTTCTATGGTTTTCTGTGTGAGTACTTTTGGTTGGCTGACTGATCTTTCTGGGAACAGAATGATGTTTCAGGGAGGTGTACGGTAGAGTACAAGGCTTCCCAAGGCCAGGTGATAAGGACCAAGGCTTTGGAGACCTGCAAGACCGCAGAGACCGGCTTCACCACCTACATTCAGGTCCTGGGCGTGAGTGGGGAGTCCAGCTCTGTCACTGTTTTCACCCTGGAGGATGGCTTCATTAAGTCAGCCACAGCCAAGGAGACTCACATCTTAGCAGTCAACGCACGCCGCACCACCGCCGCTAAAATCGTGTCCAGGTTTGTCACATACGCCAAATACAACAGGAATGCTTACTTTACAAGCCCTTAACCAACAATGCGGCTTTAAGAAAAGTATGACACGAGAGTCAAATTGAATTTTAATGGTGAAATTCTGCTGTAAACATTGAGGCAATAGTTGTATTTCTTCTTTGTGTTTACTACATTAATCCAACACGTGTTCTTTCATTGTAAAAGTAATGTTCTTTTTTTCACTTACTGATTTGAGTAGGCTTTCTGAGCGCATCAATTGCAAGGAACAGAAACTGATTTGATTTGGATTTGTTAATTTATGTTGTCCTCAGGCAAAACTTGACGCTGGTAACAATTGAGGCTGGGCCATTTGAGGCGGCGGGGAAGAATGTCGCCAGTGTTGTCAAATCACTTGATGAGAAATTGTATGCGGTTGGTGTGACAGCTGAGAAGGTCAAATCCCAATGCAAGGGCTGTCAATCGGTGAGTGGTTGTGAGAAACAATAAAGTAAAAAAAGTGCTTCACGTCGTTTTTCAACCTTGGACACTGACTTTTTCCTCTGAAAGATTCCAATATAACCTTCAATATAATCTTCAATTCAGCTTTTACATTGACGGTATTGACTCCCGAACTAAATGACTCTTTGCTATAGAATAATTAAAAAGGGCAGAGGAAAACTGTACGATGCTGGCCTGGTTGATTGCTGGAATGGTGCTAGAATGAAATCATCAGAACCAACACAGTACAGGGTGTTACAATTAGTGTGAAAAGCCCTTGTGAAGTCTGTATTTACCAACGCTATACCACACTATCGATGCATGTCCTTGCTGTCCAAACATGTAATTAAGAAATTAGCATCCCCCCCCTTATTTTCCTCTTCTCTGCTCACCCCGCTAGCTGTTTGAGCACTGGCAAGAGGTCCAGAAGCAGTTTGAACCAGATAGCTTGTCAAAGGCCATCGCTCCCCGACGCTTCCTGGCTCTCATCCAGAGCATAAGGAAAGCCTCCAAGGACGAGATCCTCCAAGTGCTGAAGAGCTCCACCAAGACTGCCCTGTAAGGCCTAGCACTTACCCACCTCTCTCTCTCTCTTTTCACTTCTCTTCTCAATCTCTTGTTTTCTCCTCTTTTTTTAATGTATGTTTGTCTTTTTCTCTCTCGGGCTGTGATGCTTTCTTATGAGATGTAGTGACTTGTCACCCCATTTCCTTGCTGTCTGTCTCTCGCCCCTTGGGTCTTTTGGCCAGAGCCACATAGTTAACTATATAGGGAATATTGTGACATTTTAGACTTCTGCCTCACTGCCTCTCTCCAACTCTGTCGTGGTCTGCAGACCTCAGGTGGTGGACGCCGTGACCTCGTCCCAGACGCCCGCCTCCCTGGACGCCATGCTGCAGTTCCTCAACTTTGCCGACCCCAAAGGCCTGGTTCTGCAGGAAAGGTTCCTGTACGCCTGCGGCTTCGCCTCGCACCCCAACGAAAGAATGCTCCAGGCTTTGGTGGTGAGTGGCCAATGGCTGCCAAAGGCTGCCACTTCCTTGAACTCTACAAACCAAAATGAATGAAATGCATGTCCAACACAGCGGGATGGGGAGAAATTATTCGGTAAAAGTCCGTTCAACGTTTTCAGTTGGTTAGACAGATATGTCATTGTGACTTCTGACAGGCACCGCAACACTAGACTCAACTGGCAGCTTCATTAATTAAACTCAGCAAAAAAATAAACGTCCCTTTTTCAGGACCCTGTCTTTCAAAGATAATTTGTAAACATCCATATAACTTCACAGATCTTCATTGTGAAGGGCTTAAACACTTTCTCATGCTTGTTCAATGAACCATAAATAATGAATGAACATGCACCTATCGAACGGTTGTTAAGACACTATGGTTGAGAGTGCCATGAGTGTGCAAAGATGTCATGAAAGACAAAAGCTGGCTATTTTGAAGAAACTCAAATATAAAATATATATGATTTATTTAAAACATTTTGGTTTGCTACATGATTCCATATGTGTTATTTCATAGTTTTGATGTCTTCACTATTATTCTGCATTGTAGAAAACTGTAAAAAATAAAGAACCCTTGTTGAATGAATAGGGTCTCTAAAACCTTTGACCAATAGTGTGTACACAAATAATTTGTGGTGCAGTTTCTCTTTCTCTTCGATTTTCCACCTACGGCTTTCAAATTTACACTTATATTTAAAATGGTGTTTTTTTTGTGTGTGTAAAACGTATGGTGATTTTTAATTACACGCATTGTTTTTTTCAGGACATTTCAAAGGGCAAGATTGTCAGTAATGACATCAAAGAGTCGGTGGTGATCATCATGGGTGCCCTTGTGCACAAGCTCTGTCAGAAAGGGGGTTGTGAGCTACCAGTGAGTATCGAATATGTTTGACCCGATGTCTGTAATGAGGGGAGATGTACAAAACTCGTTCTTAAAGGGATTCACACATTCTGTTTACTTAATATTCATCTCCAGCACCACCCGAACATCAACATATGTGAAAATGGTGTGTTTCATAGTTCAAAAAATGGAGGAAGATGATTGTTTCTGATAACATCATCTGTTGTGCATCATGTCATTTTAACCAACTATGAATAGGCATTGTCTCGATGAATGTGAAGTAGAAATGAGTTTAAATGTCCCTTTTTAAGCAATTGAATAATCTTCAACCAAGAGAATACTGATTGGACGTTTTTAACTGAACCAAGTACAACTATTAGAATGCCAGACTGGAATATAGTAGTGATACAATAGTGAGACGTAGCTGTGTCTGATGGTTCGAAAAGATACAGAAATTATCCCTCTGGATTTGGGCTCTGAGTGGCACAGCGGTCTAAGGCACTGCATCTCTGTGCTAGAGGAAACTCTACAGACCCTGGTTCAATTCCAGGCTGTATCACAACTGTCCATGATTGGGAGTCCCATAGGGTTGCGCAAAATTGGCCCAGTGTCATCCGGGTTAGGGTATGACCGGGGTAGGCCGACATTGTAAATAAGAATTAGTTTTTAACTGACTTGCCTAGTTAAATAAAATAAATATGATCCTGTTGTGAAATGCACCAAAAAAAGTTACAATTTCTTAAAAGGAACTATACAGTGGCTGACTTATTGTGTGTTTTTGTCTCATGTACAACCCAGACTGTGGTTGAGGTGAAGAAGATGATTCTGGAAGGTCCCGACAGTACGCAGGTGGAGTCAGACGTTCAGATGTACCTGCTAGCGCTGAAGAACTCCCTGCTGCCCGAGGCCATTCCCCTGTTTTCCAAATATGCTGAGTCGGAGGTCGGAGCTTACTGCACCATCTCCCTCACAGCCCTGCAGAGATACGACGTCGCCCTCATCACAGACGAGGTGAGGCCATTTGACGTCTAAATTCACAGGGGAAGTGCCGGATGTGGGAAGCTGGATTCCCAGAGCCATATATTTAGATACATTTCTCTTATTTCGATATACCCTTAGTATGTATGTGGACACCTGCTGTAAAGTAACAAAACGTGTTAGAGAAACACGCACAGTTAGTCGTAAGTTTAGACACCTTAGCCGAATACATTTAAACTCAGTTTTTCACAATTCCTGACATTTGATCCTAGTAAGAATTCCCTGTTTAGGTAAGTTAGGATCACCACTTTAAGAATGTGTAATGTCAGAATAGTAGTAGAGTGATTTATTTCAGCTTTTATTTATTTCATCACATTCCCTGTGGGTCAGAAGTTAACATACACTCAATTAGTATTTGGTAGCGTTGCCTTTAAATTGTTTCACTTGGGTCAAATGTTTCGGGTAGCCTTCCACAAGCTACCCACAATAAGTTGGGTGAATTTTGGCCCATTCCTCCTGACAGAGCTGGTGTAACGGAGTCAGGTTTGTAGGCCTCCTTGCTCGCACACTCCGAGGTCAGGGCTTTGTGATGGACACTCCAATAACTTGACTTTGTTGTCCTTAAGCCATTTATCCACAACTTTGGAAGTATGCTTGGGGTCATTGTCCATTTGGAAGACACATTTGCGACCAAGCTTTAACTTTCTGACTGATGTCTTGATGTTGCTTCAATATATCCACATAATTTTCCTCCCTCATGAAACCATCTATTTTGTGAAGAGCACCAGTCCCTCCTGCAACAAAGCACCCCCACAACATGTTGCTGCCACCCCCGTGATTCACGGTTGGGATGGTGTTCTTCGGCTTGCAAGCCTCGCCCTTTTTCCTCCAAACATAACAATGGTGATTATGGCCGAACAGTTCTATTTTTGTTTCATCAGACCAGAGGACATTTCTCCAAAAAGTACGATCTCTGTCCCCAAGTGCAGTTGCAAACTGTAGTTTGGGTTTTTTATGGCAGTTTTGGAGCAGTGGCTTCTTCCTTGCTGAGCGGCCTTTCAGGTTATGTCGATATAGGACTCGTTTTACTGTGGATATTGATACTTTTGTACCCGTTTCCTCCAGCAGCATCTTCACAAGGTCCTTTGCTGTTGTTCTGGGATTGATTTGCACTTTTCACAAATACATTCATCTCTAGGAGACCGAACACGTCTCCTTCCTGAGTGATTTGACGCCGCGTGGTCCCATGGTGTTTATTTATACTTGCGTACTATTGTTTGTACAGATGAACGTGGTACCTTCAGGTGTTTGGAAATTGCTCCCAAGGTTGAACCAGACTTGTGGAGGTCTACTTTTTCTGAGGTCTTGGCTGAATTATTTTGATTTTCCCATGATGTCAAGCAAAAAGGCACTGAGTTTGAAGGTAGGCCTTGAAATACATCCACAGGTACACCTGCAATTGACTCAAATGATGTCAATTAGCCTATCAGAAGCTTCTAAAGCCATGGCATCATTCTCTGGAATTTTCCAAGCTGTTTAAAGGCACAGTAAACTTCTGACCCACTGAAATTGTGATGCAGTGAGTTATAAGTGAAAAAATCTGTCTGTACACAATTGCTGGAAAAATGTATAGTATCATGCACAAGGTAGGTGTCCTAGCCGACTTGCCGAAACACGAAAAATAAGACATTTGTGGAGTGGTTGAAAAAAAAAAAAAGTTTTAATGACTCCAACTTAAGTGTATGTAAACTTCTGACTTCAACTGTGTGTATACATATATTTCAGGTGAAGCAGACGGTGAACCGAGTGTACCACCAGAACCGCCGGGTCTATGAGAAGAATGTGAGGGCAGCAGCTGCGGATGTGGTCTTCAGCAGCAACCCCTCTTACATGGAGGTGAAGAACATGCTCCTGTCCATCGGAAACCTGCCCAGAGAGTTGAACAAGTACATGCTTTCCAAGGTCAACGACATCCTCCACTTTGAAATGCCTGCCAGGTGGGTGATGGGATTTACATTTTGATTTGTAATTTCTTTGGTGTTTTCATTTTATTCAGACAGAAACAGCACTAAATGAGTGGGAGACTAGAGGTGGGGCTGGGATTTGTACCCACACTGGGGTGGTGTATATGTGGTGCAGGCAGTGGCGTTACCTGCTAGACCAGCAGGCACTGCTGTGTCAACCTAAATTGAAGGCAGACGTTACTTAAAGTGAGCTCCAAAAGTATTGGGACAGTGACACATTTTGTTGTTGTTTTGGCTCGGTACTCCAGCACTTTTGGATTTGAAATTCTACATGAGGTTAAAGTGCAGACTGTCAGATTTAATTTAAGGGTATTTCTATCCTTGTTGAACTGTTTTAGAAATGACAGCAATGTTTGTAGTCCCCCCATTTTAGGGGACCTGTATACGAAACATCAAGAATAGCCTCCCCGCCCCTGCCCCCACCCCTCAGAATAGCCTCAATTCGTTGGGGCATTGTCTTCATAAGGTGTCAAAAGCGTCCCACTGGGTTGCTGGCCCATGTTGGACCCCAATGCTTCCCACAGTTGCTTCAAGTTGGCTGGATATCCTTTGAGTGGTGGACCACTCTTGATACACCATAGGAAACTGTTGAGTGTGAAAAACCCAGCAGCGTTGCAGTTCTTGACACAAACCGGTGCGCCTGGCACCTACTAACAGTCCGGTCTCGAGGCCACATATTGAGTGTCTCGGTGTCGGATACATTTGTACTTGGTCTTGACTCGGTCTCAGACAGTGAGGACTTGTAATTTCTTGCCGAGACCAGCAGAGTAAAAAAACTCATAATTATCAGCTTTAATTTAGTCAGCGCATGAAACGGCTTTCTTGTAACATTATCTTAACAGCCTTTATATC
This sequence comes from Oncorhynchus keta, assembly GCF_023373465.1. Taxonomy (NCBI): domain Eukaryota; kingdom Metazoa; phylum Chordata; class Actinopteri; order Salmoniformes; family Salmonidae; genus Oncorhynchus; species Oncorhynchus keta. Next base: position 41,079,412 of record NC_068449.1, on the reverse strand, counting down.
TATTAAAGACATGTTTGCGCAGTGGTGAACATATATGCCTTAAGTGTGTGACAAGTTTGTTATTTTGAAAGGACCGCAACCGTAATACCAGCTCGCTCTTTTTGTAAAACTCAAAGGGCCAGTGGTGTATCCCTACTGATTCGTATCAAAGTAGTGTAGTGGAGGTATACGATTGATCAATTTATGTAGTACAATCGAGAAATCATGCACAAAGGAGCTTCTGTGATGGTCCGGAAGGTGATGCGGGCTGCCCAACTCATCACCGGGGGCACACCTACAGCACCCAATATCACAGGAAGGCCAAAAAGATAATCAAGGACATCAACCACCCGAGTCACGGCCTGTTCACCAACGTATCATCCAGAAGGCGAGGTCAGTTCAGGTGCATTAAAGCTGGGACCGAGAGACTGAAAAACAGCTTCTATCTCAAGGCCATCAGACAGCCATCACTAGCCGGCTACCACCCGGTTACTCAACCCTGCACCTTAGAGGCTGATGCCCTATATACACTACCGTTCAAAAGTTTGGGGTCACTTAGAAATGTTGTTGTTTTTAAAAAGAAAAACATTTTTTTTTGTCCATTACAATAACATCAAATTGATAAGATTTTTTATTTTTATTTTTTATTTTACCTTTATTTAACCAGGCAAGTCAGTTAAGAACAAATTCTTATTTTCAATAACAGCCTGGGAACAGTGGGTTAACTGCCTGTTCAGGGGCAGAACGACAGATTTGTACCATGTCAGCTCGGGGATTCGAACTTGCAACCTTTCGGTTACTAGTCCAACGCTCTAACCACTAGGCTACCCTGCCGCCCCTTAATGTTGAAAAGGACTATTGTAGCTGGAAAGATTTTGAATGGAATATCTACATGGGTGTACAGAGAGAGGCCCATTATCAGCAACCATCACTCCTGTGTTCCAATGGCATGTTGTGTTAGATAATAAAGTTTTAATAAGATTTCATGTTGCTAAAATGATGTCAGTTCCATTTTAAATGCAACAATGTTTCATTCACACAAGTTATTTTCGAACTGCAAGTGTGCTTCAATAAAACTCTCACCGTATGATGATCATTTGAAACTTCTTGTTCTTAAAAAAGGAGAAGCTGTAAGGGTCCTGTGCGTAGCCGGTGTAGAGAGTCAGGCGCAGGACAGCAAATATGAGTAATCAACATACTTTTGTTATTTTGAGTAAATGTACAAAGTAACATTACGAGCACAGCGACGTGTGCGATGAGGAACTTGAAGCTTTCCACCTTCTCGACTGCGGTCCCATCGACGCGGGTTCGGGCGTGATCCCTCTGCTGTTTCCTGAAGTCCACGATCAGCTCTTTCGTTTTGTTGACGTTCAGTAGAGGTTATTTTCCTGGCACCACTCCGTCAGGGCCCTCACCTCCTCCCTGTAGGCTGTCTCGTCATTGATGGTAATCAGGCCTACTACTGTTGTGTCGTCTGCAAACTTGATGATTTGAGTTGGAGGCGTGCGTGGCCACGCAGTCATGGGTGAACAAGGAGTACAGGAGGGAGCTGAGCATGCACCCTTGTGTATTGAGGATCAGCAAGGTGGAGACGTTTCCTACCTTCACCACCTGGTGGGTGGCCAGTCAGGAGGTCCAGGACCCAGTTGCACAGGGCGGGGTTCAGACCCAGGGACCCGAGCTTAATGATGAGCTTGGAGGATACTATGGTGTTGAATGCTGAGCTATAGTCAATAAACAGCATTCTGACGTAGGTATTAGTCTTGTCCAGATGGGATAGGGCAGTGTGATGGTGATTTGCGTCTGTGGATCTATTGGAGCGGTAAGCAAATTGAAGTGGTTCAAGGGTGTCTGGTACGGTGGAGGTGATATGATCCCTCTAGCCTTTCAAAGAACTTCATGATGACAGAAGTGAGTGCTACAGGGCGATAGTCATTTAGTTCAGTTACCTTTGCGTTCTTGGGTACAGGAACAATGGTGGACATCTTGAAGCAAGTGGGGACAGCAGAATGGGATAGGGAGAGATTAAATATGTCCGTAAAAACTCCAGCCAGCTGGTCTGCGCATGCCCTGAGGACGTGGCAAGGGAGGCCGTCTGGGCCAGCAGCCTTGCGAGGGTTAAGACGCTTAAATGTCTTACTCACGTCGGCCACGGATAACAAGAGCCCACCGTCCACAGACCACCGTCCTGCGTCAGTGGCACTGTATTATCCTCAAAACAGCGAAGCGGGTGTTTAGCTTGTCTGGGAGCATGACGTCGGGGTGTCTGCGACGTGGCTGGTTTTCCAGGAGGAACAAAATGGAGTCGTGATCTGATTTGGCGGGGGAGGGCCTTGTAGGCACCTCAAAAGCGAGTAGCCTTTGCTCTGTTTTTTCTAAGTGAGTACTACAGTCAATTTGTTGATAGAACTGTGGTTTCCTTGCCATGGTTAAATGTTTGCATAAGGTCCAGTGTAATTCCTGTAGGGCCATCGTGGTATCGGCTTGAGGGGGAATACACACGGCTGTGACTAACCTAAAATAATTTATTTGGAAGATGATTGATTCTGGGTACTAACTCATAAACTTGGGATAGGGTTAATTATCAGGTATCCTATTGAAATATTGAGTGCTTAGGTTTAGAGGGTCTACACCAGAAGTTAACCATTAAGTTAATTAATTTGTAGGAGGAAGATAAATAGTGTGTGCAATTAAGCTTGGAATGTGCTGAGTGCAGGGAAAGCAATCACGTGGCAGGCGTTGATAAGGGGAGAGAGACATGGATTACTGATGAAGAGAGTTTAGGTTAAGTTGGAAATAATATTTTTTCTTTATTTAATATCTTTATTCCTGTCTGCGCGATGAACTGAGAATCCTGTTGGCTGTATGGACGGGGACAGTATATCCCGAGAGAGGCATGATTCCATGAAACAGAGTATGTTACAGTCCCTGATGTCTCTCTAGAAGGAGATCCTCACCCTGAGCTCGTCTACTTTATTGTCCAGAGACTTAACATTAGCAAGTAATATACTTGGAAGCGGTGGAAGGTGTGCCCGCCTCCTGAGTCGGACTAGAATTCCACTCCGAATACCTCTTCTCCGCTGGCGGCGTCTTGGAGCGGACTCTGGGATAAGTTCAATAGCCCTGGGGGGTACAAAAAATGATCCAATTCCTCTGATGGCATAGCCAATGGCTGACTTAGCTAGCTAGCGTTATCTCCCCAGAGACGAGCAAAAATACTGATTTGGTCTTTTTTTCTCTTCAGTGTTGACCCTTTCCAACAAAAACTGAAAACATTAAATCAGAAAATCTTTGAAAATAATTATTATAATAATTATTTTAAAATCCTTAGCCCTTCTCTGAAGGCGTAGAAAGCCTATTGTTCCCCACAGTGTTTGGTTTAGTAATAATTTATAGAGTGGCTCTATTTTCCCTCAGCATGCATTTTTCCACTATTCTGAATGTCTAAAGAATCCATATGTTGTTCTGAAATAGGACACACATACTGGACATTTTGAACCCTTATGGTGATGATTTGACAAATTTACAATCATGGTCTTGACCTTGTCTCAGACCCCTTGTCCCTCTCTCGGTATTGTCTGTCTACCCCCGTCTTGACTCGGACTCAATTCGCTCCGGAATTGGTCTTGAATCATTCTCGCTTTAGGTGGTCTCGAATACAACACTGCCTACCATACCCCGTTCAAAGACACTTCAATCATTTGCCTATTCACCCTCTGAATGACACATACACAATCCATGCCTCAAGGCTTAAAAAAATATTATTTAACCTGTCTCCCCTTCATCTACACCGATTTTTGAAGTGGATTTAAGAAGTGACATCAATAAAGGATCATAGCTTTACCCTGGATTCACCTGGTCCGTCTGTCATGAAAAGAGCAGGTGTTCATCGTGTTTTGTACACTCTGTATATGTGTATTGAAGCTGTCAATAGTTGAGTATTTGATCCTGTATTCCTGGCACGAATGGTCCACCACCCAAAGGACATCCAGCCAACTTGACACAACTATGGGAGGCATTGGAGTCAACATGGCCAGTATTTGGTCCCATATTCCTAGCACACAATGATTTCATCAAGGTAGTGACTCTACAAACATGTAGGATGTATTTGCTGTTTGTTTTGGTTGTTTCATATGATTTTGTGCCCAATAAAATACATTATTTACCCATTTCTGTAATTTTGAAGTCACTTTTAAATATGAATAGAATGTTTCTAAACAGGTCAACATGAATGTAGATTCTAGCATGATTATGGATAATCCTGACAGAATCGTGAATATGATGAGTGAGTTAGAAAGTTATAGACGCCTATCATACCCCCAAGACAACCTCTCACCATTACAATAACAAGGGAGGTTAGCATTTTGAGAGGGTATGATATTTATGCCTCTAACTTTCTCACTCATTACAATTCATTCAGGATTATCCGTAATCATGGCAAGAATCCACATTAATGTAGAAGTGTTTTAAAAACATTAAATTCTTATTTACAATAAAAGTGACTCCAAATTGAAATACTTCATCATTTACCATTTTGTTTCTATTGGTCGCTACAATTTCCAGCAAAATTCTACGGCAAGCCATGAAGGACATGATCTCCCACAACTATGACCGCTTCTCCAAGGTTGGGTCATCCTCTGCTTTCTCTGGCTTCATGGCACGTAAGTAGCCCCCCCCACACACACACACACACATTTCTCCTGTTCAATTTAAATGAAAAACTATTTCCACGTTAAGGAATTTGAGTACATTTGAAAGAAATCGATACAGCTACAGCGGTTGCTCCACTAAAGGTTTTGCTATTATGCTGTGCTACTTAGAGGTCATTTGTGGTTTAGTACGCTACCCTGTGCCACCACTTCATTACTCCAGACCAGCGCAAGGGAGAGTTAGAACACTGATTATGCTTTTGGGTCCTACTGTGTCCCTGACAATGAATGGGCGACATAAACCTAAATGGAAGGTTCAAGGCACGAGGACAGGGGGGCTCGGAATGTACCTGCAGAGCTGTGCACAGAAGACAGACCTAGCCCATGGGGAAGGAGGAAGGAGGAGTGGGGGTGGACCCCCCCCACCACACTGGGTAGCACAGAGCAACACTTTTTAAGGGGCATTGCACTAATAATGGCGCTGACTAGGGAAACGTTCCCACTGTTCTTAGTGCCAGTCTGCACGTTCAAACTAAAACGATGTAACTAATAATGGCATATTTATGCTTCCAGCTTGGAAAATGTCATGGCTTTAGAAGCTTCTGATAGGCATCATTTGAGTGAATTGGAGGTGGCCAGAAGTTTAGAGAATGACACAAATATAAATTTTCAGTCTGCTGCCTCAGTTTGTATGATGGCAATTTGCATATACTCCAGAATGTTATGAAGAGTGATCAGATGAATATAATATACTTTGTGGATGGGTACTCCCGCAGTGCAAAAAGCCTTGATGCAGGTTTGAAACCCGTGCCATCTGCTACCGGGAGACCCATGATGTGGCTTTGGTTTAAATTTAGACTCCTCCAATCCTCTATATGTAATTATTGGCGGAGAGTCACGTCATATTTTCCGATATACTGTAGGCCTACCGTAGGCGACATGAGTCTCACTAGTGTTGATTAATGTGCTATTAAAAGTGGTGAAGGTCTTGTTTTTTAAAGAGCATATTGAAGTTAGAAGCAATAGGATCTGAAGCAAAAGCCTACAACTATTTTAGCACCATTTCGTGCTGCTCTGAGACAAGCATGGGGACTGATCTGGAGGTTTTTATTTTGACTGAATCCCCGTTTGGGTATTAGTTAGACAACAATTAGGGTGTAGAAATGTTATGCTCTTAGTGTAACCTTTTTATTTAACTAGGCAAGTTGGTTAAGAACATTCTTATTTACAAGGACAGCCTGCTCCTTCCTCCCCATCGGGGAATTGAACCTCGGTCTCCCGAGTACCCGGACGACACAGGGATTCTTTAGCTAAATAGCAGAGTACTGTAGCCTACTCCCAACCGTCACGTTGTACAACGCCATATTTTCTGTTCCATCCTAACAGAAACTCAGAGGGTTTTTCATTTTTCTTGGAATAGAAACACAATATTAATCAAATTAATTAATAAAATGTCTTAATCAGTCCCATATACTATGTTAATACAAAAAAGGTTTTAATTTCTCTAGTACAGCCACTATTGAAGGCTATCAAATGGTTCTCAAAGATGCCCTCTGGTGGTCAAACTAGCACTAACTAGCATTAATGGTACCCGTGGTTGGCACTTAAATAACGTGCCATAGAATTCTGTGGCACCATGTAAGCTGTGCTGCAGTACGCAGCAACTTTTAAAGGAGGAACCACTGTATGTCATATAATCAGAGTTGATTAGTCATTGCTGTCATGAGGCACAGTCACAGGCTCTGTTTTAATTACTGTATAATTATGTTTATAACTAAATCAACTTCCTGCAGGTACCGCTGATGCCACTACCACCTACAGTCTGGACATTCTGTACTCTGGCTCGGGGGTCCTCAGGAGGAGCAACATGAACATCTACGGAGCCAGTAACGGCGCCATGCTGCATGGCCTCCAGGTAAAGAGAATGAATTGGTGAATTGATAATGAAGAAATTATATTAAATTTACAGTGCCTTCAGAAAGTATTCGAGGTTTTCGCATAAGGTGCTTGAGGAGCTTAACCTCTTGCTCCTACCTGGCACGCAGGCGTCCCATCTAGAGATCTGGAAATGCAAATGCGCTACGCTAAATGCTAATAGTATTAGTTAAAACTCAAACGTTCATTAAAATACACATGCAGGGTTTTGAATTAAAGCTACACTCGTTGTGAATCCAGGCAACAAGTCAGATTTTTAAAATGCTTTTCGGCGAAAGCATGCGAAGCTATTATCTGATAGCATGTAACACCCCAAAAGACCCGCAGGGGACGTAAACAAAATAATTAGCATAGTCGTCGCTACACAAACCGCACAAATAAAATGTAAAACATTCATTACCTTTGACCATCTTCTTTGTTGGCACTCCTAGATGTCCCATAATCACTATTGGGTCTTTTTTTCGATTAAATCGGTCCATATATAGCCTAGATATCGATCTATGAAGACTGTGATAAACGAAAAAAAATAGCGTTTCATAACGTAACGTCATTTTTTTAAATTAAAAAAGTTGACGATAAACTTTCACAAAACACTTCTAAATACTTTTGTAATGCAACTTTAGGTATTAGTACACGTTAATAAGCGATAAAATTCATCAGGAGGCGATGTAAATTCTATAGGTGTCCGTCTGGAAAAAATGGCCGGATATTTCTCAACCAAAACATCCGGTCGGAGACCGGAGGGAATCGGTTCCCTTGATTCGGTTTGACCAAGAATCAAAGCCGAAGCAAATGACAAGACTCTAGACATCGTGTGGAAGCTGTAGGTACTGCAACCTCGGCCTCATTTAATTCAGTTCTTCTTTAACAATTCCTGGAAGTGGCGCATGGATATTTATTTCCATTTTCAGTGATCAGATTTTCCTGCGCTTTTCGATGAAACGCATGTTCTGTTATAGTCACAGCAGTGATTTAACCAGTTTTATAAACGTCTGAGTGTTTTCTATCCACACATACTAATCATATGCATATACTATATTCCTGGCATGAGCAGCAGGGTGCTGAAATGTTGCATGATTTTTAACAGAATGTTCGAGAAAGTAGGGGGTAGGAGTAACAGGTTAAAGTACTTGAATTTGGCACTCTGAAATTCAAGTACTGGAATACCTTAAATCAGACATTTTCTCAAGTTGCAAGTTGAAAATACTTGAATTAAAATGAGAAGGGAACAGAAAGTGATCAAATGTGTCAATATGAAAAATATTCGTAAAATGTGATCTAATTTCAAGGCAAGTTTTATTTCCTCATGTATTTCGCGCTCTGTTTGCCAGGCAAGCTCACTCATTCCACCCACACTGGCGCCAGGCAGGTACAGAACTGACTGATTAGGCGCCGCCAAACGTCAATTTGATAGCTAAAATGCAAGGCAAATGTAGATTTAATCCTCCCTGACAGGATATTGATGTAGTAGAGAGTAAACGCAATTTACGCACCTTTTTATTTGTGAAATTGCGTTTACCCCCTTACCATTGCATTCCAAGCATTGATCAACGCTCAGGAGACTTCTTGATCTGAGTTCTAATCACGCCTACCTCTACGAACGAGTGTAATCTTGAGTAATTCTTGTATTCTCGTTATGTTCGCCTGCTCCCCCAGAATTGGCTTGTTAGCAGCGCATTCATTCACTACTCTGTCCAACGGGAAACTCCGTCCATGACCTAGAAGGGTGAAACGAACTAGCTCAGTAGAGACCTACAGTAGCAAGTGGCAGAGAGACACCGCTGACGGTGGGATTTTTTTTTGTTATACCTTGACTCCTGCCGTGTCAACAGACATCCCCCAAACAAAAACCACCTAACTCTTTGAGAATGAGTGTAGAACTGGCAAATAGTCACAGATATTTCAGTAAGCTAGGTATCTCAAGGGCTGGATATTAGCCAGGTAGCTAGCTATAACTATACTGAACAAAAATATAAACGCAACAATTTCAACAATTCAACTGAGTTACAAGTTAGTATAAGGAAATCAGTCAATTTAAATGCATTCCTTAGGCTCTAATCTAGATTTAAAATGAGTGTGCAGGTGCACAGCCAATAAGAATAGCCTTTTTTTCCAGAAAATGGCTTTATTACAGACAGAAATGTGGAGGTCCTGGGATGGCGTGGTTAATGGTGGTAATTACCCTGGTATTCACACCCCTTGACTTTTTCCAAATTTTTTGTTACGATTTCGAAAAACACAATGTTTAATGTCTACTTTTACATTCAGCCTTTTAGGTGTTTTGGGTTATTGTCCAGCTGAAAGGTGAATTTATCTTCATCTGTCTGGTGGAAATCAGACTGAACCAAGTTTTCCTCTAGGATTTCACATGTGCTTAGCTCCATTCTGTTTCTTTTCTATCCTGAAAAACTCCCCAGTCCTTAGCATTCCCATAACATGATGCAGCCACCACTATGCTTGAAAATATGAGGAGTTGGTACTCTGTTATGTTTGGGGCTAATCCAATGCAACACATAACACTTTGTATTCAGAACCAAAAGGGCATTGCTTTGCCACATTTTTTGCAGTATTGCTTTAGTGCCTTGTTTCAAACAGTATGCATGTTTTGTAATATTTTTATTCTGTACAGGCTTTCTTCTTGTCAATTAGGTTAGTATTATGGAGTAACTACAATGTTGGTGATCCATCCACAGTTTTCTCCTATCACAGCCATTCATCTTTGCAACGGTTTTAAAGTCACTGTTGGCCTCATGGTGAAATCCCTGAGCAGTTTCCTTCCTCTCTGGCAACATAGTTAGGTAGGACGCCTGTATATTTGCAGTGACTGGATGTATTGATACACCATCTAAAGTGTAATCAATAACTTCACTACATTCTCAAAGGGATATTTAATGTCTACTTCTACCAATAGGTGCTCTACTCTGTGAGGCATTGGAAAACCTCCAAACCTCCCTGGTCTTTGTGGTTTAATCTGTGTTTGAAATGCACTGCTCAACTGAGGGACCTTACAATTATCTGTATGTGTGGGGTACAGAGATGAGGTAGTCATTCAAAAATCATGTTTAACACTATTATTGCGCTCAGGGTAGATCCATATAACTTATTAAACAAATTTTTACTCCTGAACTTATTTAGGCCCACCATAACAATAAGGGATTGAATACTTATTGACTCAAGATATTTCTGCTTTTAATTTGTAAAAAAATATATATGTTTGTTTTTTAAATCAGGATTTAACACAAGATGTGGAAAAGGTCAAGAAGTGTGAATACTTTGAAGGCACTATGTCACTATCATTGTGTCATTATATTCCATGTATCATTCCATTTATCAGAAACTTTTATCCAAAGCGATTTTCTGTTTATAGAGTTTTACCTCGATCATTTTAATATTATACAGTGGGTATCAAAAGTATTCTAATTTTGTTGCGTTACAAGGTGGTATTTGTTTTGTCATTGACTTGAGTTAAATACTCCGTCGAAGTCAAAATAATGTTATTTATTTTATTATTATAATTTAATAACGAACATATAGTCGTTGCATAAGTATTCACCCACTTTGTTTATGCAAGCCTAAATTAGCTCAGGAGTCAAATTTGTCTTAACAAATCACAAAAAGTTACATTGAATCACTTGAATTTCAAGCACAGATTCAACTACAAAGACCAGGGAGCTTTTCGTAAGCCTAATAAACAAGGGCAGTGATCGGTAGAGGAGTAACAATGTCAAATCGGACATTAAATATCTCTTTAAGAATGGTCAAGTTAATAATTATGCTGTGGATGATGTATTAAACCACCCAGACACATCAGAGATACAGTCATCCTTCTGAACTGAGCTGCAGGATAGGAAGGAAACTGCTCAGGGGTGTCACCATGAAGCCATTGGTGATTTTAGAATAGCTACGGAGTTCAATGAATGTGATGGGGGGGAGAAATGTAGGATGGATCAACAACATTGAAGTGACTCCACAATAATGACCTAAATGAATGAAAAGAATAAAAAGATACAGAATAAAAAATATTCCCAAACATGCATCCTGTATGCAGCAAGGCACTAAAGTAATACTGAAAGGAAAAATGCAAAGGAATACACTTTTTGGCCTAAATGCAAAGCTATAATGTATGGGGAAAATCCAACGCATCACTGAGTAACTGCCTCCTTATTTTCAAGCACGGTGGTGGCTGCATCATGGTATGCTTGACATCGGCAAAGACTGGGGAGTTTTTCAGGATAAAATGAAAAGGGATAGAGCTAAGGACAGGCAAAAGCCTGGAGGAAAACCTGCTTCAGTCTGCTTTACACCAGACACTGCATAAGGAATTTGCCTTTCAGCAGGACAATGACCTACAACACAAGGCCAAATCTACATTGGAGTTGTTTACCAAGAAGACAGTGAATGTTCCTGAGTGGCCAAGTTACAGTTTTGACTTGAATCTGCTTGAAAATCTTTGGCAAGACTTGAAAATGGCTGTCTAGCCATGATCCCCAACATCTTGACAGAGCTTGAATAATTGTTTAAAAGAATAATGGGTGAATATTGGTGTACAAAGCTCTTAGAGACTCACAGCTGTCATTGCTGTTAAAGGAGTGATTATAACATGTATTGACTCGGGGGTGAATCTTTTTCTAATCATGGAACATAAGTGTTTTAATTTTCAAATAATCGGTACCACGTGTTACTGTTTTCTGTAGATCATTGACCAAAAAATGACAATTAAATCATTTGTAACACAATAAAATGTGAAGAAATCCAAGGGGGGTGAATACTTATAATACCCACTGTATATGCAGTCATGTAGAAAAGCACTGTATATGTAGTCATGCCTTATTTTATCTCTCGCTGTCCAGGTGGCGATTGAGGCGCAAGGCATGGAGTCCCTGATTGCGGCCAAGCCGGACGAAGGCGAGGAGGACCTGGAGTCCTTCGCTGGGATGTCGGCCCTACTCTTCGACGTCCAGCTGCGGCCTGTGACCTTCTTCAAGGGTTACAGTGACCTCATGTCCAAGATGTTCTCCATGTCCGGCGAGCCCATGAACGTGGTAAAGGGCCTGATCCTGCTCACTGACCACTCCCAGGTTGGCACTCTTAAATCAATGAATCAACCAATGAATCAGTCAGTCAATCCATCAATCAGTCAATCAAACTTTATTTCAAATGTATTTTAATATATCACAACACACAAATGAACTTTGAGTTCATTCAACTTGTTCTTCTGTATCATATAAAGTCACTGATACCTCCTGACATTTTTTTACAAATTTCTTCATATAGACTATTATAGGTGTCGGTATCCGCCTAGGCCACATTTTAGTTGTCTGCCTTGTTCAGCCACTTGGTTTCAAACCTCTTGACACTAGCACTCACTGGCCCGGATGGGCAAGCGGCTATTGTGTTTTCACTCCTGTTTTCTCTCTTCTCCTACATCATTTCAGGTCATCCAGCTTCAGTCTGGGCTGAAGGCCAATGCCGAGTTCCAGGGTGGTTTGGCCATCGACATCTCAGGAGGCATGGAGGTCAGCCTGTGGTACAGGGAGTCAAAGACCAGCGTCAACAACAAGTAGGGAACCTGGGTTCAATAGTGATGGGCAGAATGCAAACAGAAACACTTTCAGTTGGCGCATTCTTCTCATATGTTGCCAACTGAATGTACTTAGTCATGCTTATTGTTGGATAATTTGGAATAATCATTTTTTTTGGTGGGTCAGATCAGAGAAAAAGGCCAAGATTCAATCCAATGTGTTTTTATGGAATAGGTCACTAATACTTGACTTTTAAAGTGATGTTATGCTTAAGTCAACATGTGCAGCATTTACAAACTGAACTGGGAATACATGATTGACAGATTGACGTTAACTGCCCAATCTAAAAATGACACCTGATTCATTTCATCCACTGATTCATAGAGCAAGCTCGCGAGTGGCTCCGTGACTATTCTCGTCTCCATCAGATATATGTGAAGGTGACATCATTTCATTCAGCACTAGATTAGAGTAGTTGACTGACTGACGCTTGCTGTCAATGCAAACCCAATGGCCAGAAAACATCATCGTTCCAGTAGATAAATATATGACATAATCCAGTGATGGAACTGTAAAGCGCCTATCTAGATTCTAAGACTTTTAAAAAACAAAGTAGATGTTCCACATGGAACCGACCGATTCCTGGACCTTATTCATCATTTCATTGCGCATAAAGGTGTTGGAATTATGAGGGGAGTGAAGGTCAGAATACAGTGTATCTGTAGACACACCTCCACCACACCATCTTCATTTCTTTGATCTCCACCCCAAACTAATGGCGGGTTAATAGCATGCTATTCCCCCAAAGCGTCTCAGACTAGGATCAGGTTTCCCCTGTCCATGCTGTAATCTTATTCAAAAAGGCAAAACTGATCCTAGATCAGCAATCCTACTATGAGACATTTAATTCCAGTGCTTGTATCACCTATTTGAGGCTAGTGGTCTTGACAATGTCAAGTTGTTTTGTCTTGTCAAAAATGTTATCCAAGAAGTGATTTGGTTGGTCTGATCTTAGTGCCATTGGGATTGGTCCTCCAAATATACTAGTTGAAGAAATGAAATTTGCTCGATTCATGACTTCCTAGAGTTGAAACGCTGATCTGGATACTGTAGATAGACTTTCTTGGTCTTTGTTTCGCGATGGCATTTTAGGTGGCATTCTGTGTTGGCTCAAAGTCAACAAGGGGAATGGCAGAGGCAGGTGTATGGATCCTCTCCTCTGATAATAGACCAGCAGGCTATCTATAGGTACAGAACAAATCCAAGTGAGCAGAACAAACCCATGTGACATCTAGGCCAAAGGCATGCTTCCACAGACAGACTTTCAGATGGCTTGGCAGTGGCCATTTTGAGATTTTCAAGCAGAGAAATATGACGATAGCGGTTTCATTTTCAGACATTCTCAAGTTTGTAAAAGATTTTTGTCACACCTCTGTGTCCATCACCAGTCACCACCTGTTAATTGTCTGTTGAGTTAAAAGGCATTTTACTGGTCAAAGGCTAGCCAAATGCAAATGAATCTTTAGTTGAGAAAAAACACAAATTATTCTCATCGACCCATTTTTATTTGTCATCTGTAATTGTGTCTATTTGCAGGGGAGCCATGGTGGTGACTGGGAATGTGACCGTGGACATGGACTTTGTGCGCACTGGGATGGAAGTGAGCTTTGAGACAGAGGCGTCGCTAGACTTTATCACCACGGTCCAGTTCTCGGAGTACCCCTTCCTGGTGTGCATGCAGATGGACAAGACCACCTTCCCCTTCAGGTAGGCCGGGGCTAAAGACCAATTGCAGCCTAGTGAATTCTACATTGTATTTTCAGTGAATTAGGAATGAGAAAATGGCTCATAATTCCACCTGTACAGTCTCTGATTACATAGCTCATGAATTGACATTGTCCATTTTTGCAGTGAGTCCCTAACAAAATACGAGAGCCTGCCATCAGGGAAGCGCTACGTGTCGCGCAGGGGCCACAAGCAGCTGTTGCCTGGCTCGGAGTTCCCTCTCCACCAGGAGAATTCCAACATGTGCAAGAGGGTGTTTGACTCAGACTGGTAGTCTTCTCCGTGTTTATCCATCGGTAAGAAGATGGAAGATATTTTGCAGAGTGTAGAGAGTTATTGCCCAACAATCCTATTTTGTTATTACGTCATAGTGTAAACAGTGTGTTGTATGAGGCGGATAAATGGATGCTAGCTAGCTAAGAAATGACCATTTGTAAAATGGCAAAAGTGAACCGTCTTGTGCCTTTTTTTGTTGATCTGATTGGAAATTGCATGCATTTATTTAATCGCTTACATCAGAGTTCTGTTTACTGCAAAATCGCTAACTAGCGGCTAACTTGCTAGCTGTTTACTACTATTTATCTCCCTTTCGATCTCCACAATGCATCATTTACAGTGTGACAATAGTGTAATAGGGTTATTCTTCCAATGAGTCCTACTTGACATTCTAGCTGAAGAGTTATTTATTAATATTATTTTTTAAATGTTAAAGCTTTCCAGGAACACCTACTGTATCACACCACATGCATGTTTACATTCTTAATTCAACGTTTTATTTCAAATCAGGAATTTCTGTGGTGCCTTTTTATGAATTTGTTTGCATATCTATTTATATGGGTATATGAGTGTCATATACTCAATATAGCTAAGTGATACAACACAATATTCACCTATGTAAATATGGTACATATATATTGGGTGAGCTGATGCTATGGTTGAATTTACTGGCATTTACATAAATGCTCACATTACAGTTTCTAGATTGTTTGTTTAATTGAAGACATGGATGTGGTTTCCAAGACTGCAAAGATTGAATTACAGTTAAGTCATTGCGTAACAATGTAAAAAATAATGTTTACAGTACTTGATTCACTCTGTAGCTAGCTTGAAGGAGCTGTTACATGAGACCAGATAACGCAGGGTTAATTTATTGACTTCTATGATTTTAACTTCTGGATGCTAAACATGTACATCAATAGGAAAGTGTCTGATTAATTTATTTACACATTTGTAATTGATCCTATTTAGATAATTGTGTCCCATATGAAATGTGACTTGATATTATAATAATTACATTAAGCGTTTGATATATATTTTTTTGTACCATAGTTTGAGATCAGTTTGTTTAGGGTTTGTACTAGACCAACAACAAAGAGTGTACTGGAACCACTATGCTCCATTGCAGTGCTTTTCTGGCATTACACTAGTGTGCATGTGTAAGATTATTTTCAATAAAGCTATGAAAACCAGAATGGAAATTGTATGTCTTTTGACCTTTCCCACTAACATTACTGACCTGTACATGGCCATTCTGCCTACTTGGTTAAGCTATCAGAACACTGGTTTACCTGACATTTCTTTAGATGATGATAATTAATAATATATTTCCTGTGTGGCTTGTTCAGTTTGACCATTTTAACACATGTCAATCATAGTAGAAAGGTATGGGAAGAAGTACAGTACATATAAGGGATATTCATAGATGGTGCCTTCAGAAAGTATTCATACCCTTAGATTTATTCCACATTTTGTTGTGTTACAGCCTGAATTTAGAATAGATTAAATCATTTGTATTCTCAACCATCTACAGACAATACCCCATAATGACAAAGTGAAAACATGTTTTAATTTATTTTTGAAAATGTATTGAAAATTAAATACAGGATTATTTATGTATGTATTCATGCCCCTTTGTTATAACACTTCAAATTGAGCTCAGGTGCATCCAATGTCCTTTGATCGTCCTTGATATGACTCCACAACTTTATTGGAGCCCACCTTTGGCCAATTCAGTTGTTTGGACAATATTTAGAAAGAAACACACCTGTCCTATAACAATTGACAGTGCATGTCAGAGCAGAAACCGTACCATGAAGTCCAAGGAACTGTCTGTAGATCTGCAAGATGATAGAATTGTGATGAGGCGTATATCTGGGGTAGAAAACCATTTTCTAGAGGTTCCAAAAGCACAGTGGCCTCCGTCATTGGGAAATTGAAAAAGTATGGAACTACCCAGACTCTGCCTTGAGCTGGCCGTCCGACCAAGCTGAGCAACCGGGCAAGAAGGACCTTGGTCACCTCCCTGACCAAGAACCCTATGACCACTCTGACAGAACTACAGAGTTCCTTGGCTGAGATGGGAGAACCTGCCAGAAGGACAACAGTCTCTACAGCACTTCACCAATCTGGTCTTTATGGGAGAGTACGCCAGACGGAAGCCACTCCTGTGAAAAAGGAATATGACAACACATCTGGAGTTTGCAAAAAGGCAAGTGAAAGACTCCGAGCATAAGGCAAAAGATTCTGTGGTCCGATGAGACAAATTTTACTCTGAAGCCTGAATGCACATCACTATGTCTGGAGAAAAGCAGGCACAGCTCATCGCCCATCTAACACCATCCCTAACGTGAAGCATGGTGGTGGCAGCATCATGCTATGGGGATGCTTTTCATTGGCAGAGATTGGTAAGGTTAGAGGGAACAATTAATGGAGCCAAATACAGGCAAATCCTTAATGAGAACCTGCTTCAGAGTGCAAAGGAAGATTTACATTCCAACAGGACAATGACCCCAAGCATATAGAAAAAGCAATGCTGGAATGGCTTCAGAACAAGAATGTGAAAGTCTTTGAGTGGCCCAGCCAAAGCCCAGACTTGATTCCCATTGAAAATCTTTGGAAAGATTTTTAAATTGCTGTTCACTTCTGCTCCCCTTCTAACAGAACTTGAGAAATCTGCAAAGGAGAAATGCAGGCTTTAACACAACAAAATGTGGAATAAGTTAAGGGGTATGAATACTTTCTGAAAGCAATGTATATTTACAGGATATGGTTACAAATACTTCACAAGCCTATTAAAAAATTGCACTTTAGTAATGATTTATAGTATAAAAAATAACCCATCAAATGCTGGAAACCAAGTCCTGTTATGTTTTTGACACTGTGTGTTGATGGTATGTAGCGTAAGCAAAGTATGTCAAACAGGGGAGAGCATTGATTCTGAATCCCAAATTGACCCCTAACCCCTAAACTGCAGGCGGTCCTGTTGATCGGAGATATCAGCGTCATGGAAATCGCTTCATCTTGCCTTATGATTGGCTGTGTGGAAATGTCACCATATCGCCTCCACCTATCCAATCCTCTCAGATCTACGGAGTGGCTAGGGATTAAGGGCCATGGGTTGATTTGGAATTCAGCATGACATGAGAGTGAGTAAGTGTGTGTGTGAAGGATCACTGAGTGAGTCGTGCACCCATTTGCTGACCCGGGTGAGGCAATAAATCGTGTCTGGCCTTGTGTCGCAGTTGTGACATCAGAGCCCCCGGTTGGCATCCAAGCACAACAACTGGGGCTTAATGGAGATTCTTTAGGAAGTGCAGAGAGCAGCTGGGTGCAAAGGGCTGTCTGCCAGTCTCACTGCCTCCATGGCAACAATGTAAACACACCAGCAAACTGTCAGGTTGAACTTAAGCCCGGGCCGGGTGAGGTTTCAGGGTCGTCAGAAAGCTAACCTTGCACCCTTCAGCAGACAACAAACATTTTTATGTGTCTCTCTGAAGAAAATCTATTTGCTCTTCTTGTTTTTTTATTTATTTAATTTACCTTTATTTAACTAGGCAAGTCAGTTAAAAACAAATTCTTAATTTCAATGACGGCCTCGGAACAGTGGGTTAACTGCCTTGTTCAGGGGCAAAACGACAGATTTTACCTTGTCAGCTCGGGGATTCAATCTTGCAACCTTTCGGTTACTAGTCCAATGCTCAAACCACTAGGCTACCTGCCACCCCAGGGCAGGATACATTTTTTGCTCGGGATTCATTTTTTTCTAGGAGCAGAAAGCTCATGTTGCTCATTCAGTGGAGCAGAAAGTTGCTGGAAAGGATTGGGAAATCATATTACCAGCAACAGAAATTATACAAATTGACCAGAAAAACACTGGTTGGGACACCACTTTGTGTGTTTAAAGATAGCTGTGATTCCCAATGTTTTGATCACTGTCAATATGTTATGGAAGTAACTTAGCAAAGAAAATGGGCACAAGCAAGACAACCATGATGAGCAACATACGCAACAGACAATGTTAATTAGCTTGCAATTTGATTTATTCCAAACACTTGTAGGCTTTTGGGCCTACAGTGCATTTTTTTCACCTCAGTCGACTTGTCATATTTCATCACTGTCACCTTGCAAGTGCAAACACGGCACTGCTTCATCTAACAAACAAACTCTGCATTGACCTCCCGGTCTCGTGCTCCTTCTTAGGCCGCCATCTTAAAAGTCCATAAAGCACAAAACGTACGCAACATATACATAATGTCTCTTTTGTATGACTGTCTTGCAGACTCCAAGGCTAATGTAGCCAATCAATCTTAATTGTTCCATTCTTTCTCTCTTGTTCGTTCACGTACATTTCTCCCATCTCAACATTACTTCCCCATCCATCTTTCAACGTCTTTCAAAAAGCAAGCATATACACTGAATGTTTCTTTCATTGGGCATCAGGGAACCCGAAAGCCGTTAGATTCATGGGCTTGGGGAGGGATATTGTGCTTAGGTGAAGTTGTAAACTGAGATTGCTTATTCAATTACTCATAATTTATGCTAGTGTGACTGGGTAGCTCTTTACTAAATGATGTCATCACTTTGACTAAGCTTTATTAGTCCACATAATGATATCATACACTTAACATATATAATGTCAAATGATGACTGTTCATGTTAGTGACAAATTCTAACTCAGTAAGTTCTGAAATTCTAACATCCACTAAGTTGAGCTACTGACAGGTTGTCATTTTTCAGAAATGGAAATACAATGAACAGACTTAAAGGTAATGACATGTTAATGACACTGTTACACATATTTCTGTTGTAGTCAGCTAGACAAGAACATCTAACATTTCAAAATGAAATACACATATTTACAGTGCCTTAACAGCCGGAATTCAAAATGTATTCAATAAATAAAAAAATTCTCACCCATCTACACACGATACCACATAATGACAAAGTGAAAACATGTTTTCGAAATGTTTGCTAACTTATTGAAAATTAAATACAGAAATGTCTCATTCACATAAGTATTCACACCCCTGAGTAAATACTTTGTGGAAACCCTTTTGGCAGCGATTACAGCTGTGAGTCTTTCCGAGTCAGTCTCTAAGAGCTTTCCACATCTGGATTGGGCAACATTTTCCCATTATTCTTACAAAAATTATTCAAGCTCTGTCAAATTGGTTGTTAAGCATTGCTAGACAACCATTTTGAGGTCTTTGCCATAGATTTTCAAGTAGATTTAAGTCAAAGCGTAACTCGGCCACTCAGGAACATTCACTGTCTTCTTGGTAAGCAACTCCAGTGTAAATATGGCTTTATGTTTTAGGTTATTGTCCTGCTGAAAGGTGAATTCATCTGCCAGTGTCTGGTGGAAAGCAGATCGAACCTCTAGGATTTTGCCTGTGCTTAGCAAAGCTCTGTTTCTTTTTTATCCTAAAAAACTCCCCAGTCCTTAACAATTACAAGCATACCCATAACATGATGCAGCCACCACTATGCTTGCAAATATGGAAAGTGGTACTTAGTAATGTGTTGTATTGGATTTGCCCCAAACATAACACTTTGTATTCAGGACAAAAAGGGCATTGGTTTGCCACATTTTTTGCAGTATTACTTTAGTGCCTTGTTGGAAAAGTTGTATTTTGTACTGGCTTTCTTCTTTTCACTCTTGTCAATTAGGTTAGTATTATGGAGTAACTACAATGTTGTTTATCTGTCCTCAGTTTTCTCCTATCACAGCCATTCAACTCTGTAACTGTTTTAAAGTCACCATTGGCTTCTTGGTGAAATCCCTGAGCGGTTTCCTTCCTTAAACGCAACATAGTTACGAAGGAAGGACGCCTGTATCTTTGTAGTGACTTAGTGTATTGATACACCATCCAAAGTGTAATTAATAACTTCACCACGCTCAAAGGGATATTCAATGTCTGCTTTTTTTTACCCATCTACCAATAGGTGCCCTTCTTTGAGAGGCATTGAAAAACCTCCCTGGTCTTTGTTGTTGAATCTGTGTTTGAAATTCACTTTCTCGACTGAGGGACCTTACAGATAATTGTATGTGTGGGGTATAGAGAGGATGTAGTCATTCAAAAATCATGTTAAACACTATTATTGCACACAGAGTGAGCCATGTAATTGACAATAATAAAATAAAATAAATAACATTACTAAAAACATATTTCCACTTTGACATTATGGGCTATTGTGTGTGACACAAAACCTCAAATGAATCCATTTTAAATGCAGGCTGTAACACAACAAACATTTTGGAAAAGTCCATACTTTCTGAAGACACTGAAAGTTGTGTGAATGTACTGTACTGTTCAGTAGAATGTGCTACTTTGTGTCAGGATTCAATTAGACTTCATTCTACTATTCAGTAATTCATCAGGATTAATGCGTAACAAATTTCCTTTTGAAGGACAAGAAACATCATCAACCAATTTTCAACTGTTACAGTATGCACTGCTTTTGGTTGGTGAATAAAATCATTTATCTAGCCTGCCAAGTGCACTAATGTGCCCAACAGCAATTACACACCCTTAAGAAGGAAATTCAGTTTACATACCACAGTATATGAACCATTTCATAAAAACCAACAACACAAGAAATGACATGTCAAATAAAAATACAAATAAATTGTCTTCTCTGGTTTGACATTTTGAAAGTTATCATGTTTGACGTTTGAATCCAAATGTTTGCATGATAAAGGTGAAATACCGTTAGTGAATTTAATCCACCCTTTTGTAACAGGTGAACATTTTTTAAATGTTATAGATCCATGGCCCAGTGGGTTGTACTGTGACTAAACTTTCTTCCACAGTGGAATCAACTCACAGGATACTTTTTTATACAGTACGTTGTCACAGACAGAAAACTCAAATCTATTTTTTCAGTTTCAAAGACTGACCAGCAGCTGAAAATACCTTTAATGCATTTTCGAATGTGTAAAACAAGAAAAACAGCAACCTACAATATGCATATTCAAACATGGAACTTAAAAAATAAAATAAAACTGAAGAAAGCACCATTGCTCTAAGCGTGAGTGTCTATTGTTGCACTGCAAAATTGTTCAAAAGGAAAGAAAGAGATTAGTATATTTTTTAAATTTGGAGTCAATTTCATTTTAGCTCATTCATCCCTGAGTGTGAGCTGAAATTGTATTAATAAATGTGAAAGTCCACATACCAATTTGTTTTAATAATGAGCAATTTTCAATGAATTCATTTGATTTCAAATCATGACTTGAAATGACTGAATTCAAATTTGAATTCACCCCAACCCTGGTCCTGATTGAATATGAATATAAGCATTTTTTACAATTGGTATTCAGAATGGGCATGAATTAGCAGTATCCACTATTTTTTTAAACAATTGCCATTTAAGAAAAGGATCAAAGGGAAAGACAATTCCTTTCCCGTTCCTGTTCCTGTTTACAAGTAGGTAACCTCCCAAAACATTGTGAAATCTTAAATACAAAATGCTTATGTATGAATGAATGATCGACTGATGCATTTCTAATTTATCTGAGTTATTCTGTAACACGCTAGCCTGTTGTCTGTGCACATAATGCATAATACCTCACAATTACTAAACACATACAGTACATACACACACTAACCCTAACCCATGTCATTCTCCTTTTACACGTGAGTGTAAAGTTAGCCAAAACCTATAGAGGAGGTTATCCCATAAAATGTCTCAACTTTATCTATAAGGTCCCACCCTAAGCCTACAGTAAAGCTACTTGGGAAACATTTGCCCCAAATATACTATATAGCCAACCTCTGACTCTAAACAACCACTAAATATGTGGCAGGTCCCAGGGCTCCAGCTTTTCTCGGCAACACACTTAGTGTGTTTCTCTTAAGTCTATCATCATAGTATTTGCATACAAGGAGAGTGCCATACGAATGTCATATAAAAGCACATCAAATCATACAATCCAATAACTGTGTGGCTATTAGCTGCAAAAGACGGAAACAAAGGGTGCAGCTAGAAGTGTGATCTTGTTACTACTTCTCCAGGTCACCAAAGAGCCAAGAAAAAAGGAAACGCCTCAGTTTAGAGAATAAAAAAAAATCTCTCCTCAAAAATAATTCCTGGATTGGATTTTCAATTTATATGATGCATTGAATTAGAATGAACTCCCCTGCAAATGCAAATGTTTTCCAATGTATGGTGTAATAGGGTCTTTTGTACGTCTACTGATTCAATATTTTTGTTGGGATAATCACACTCGCACACGCACGCATCGGGTGTAACTTTTATAGAATCTTAATTGGAAAACATTAATTCCTGTTGAATCACAATATTGCAGTGCCTGAATCCAAATGCTTTTGAACACAAGGGATGGTCTGTAATCTAAATACAGACCTGAAAGCAGTTATACAAAGCAATTAGCTACCCTACAAACAAGTATTAGGCATGAAGCATAGCTTTACAGATACAGACGTGCTGCAAAGACCACCGGTTGGATGGGGCGGTGATGGTGGCCGGTGGTTGGGCTTGGAAACATGGTGGGTTCAGGTGGAATTTGGTGGACTGGGTGCGAAGAAGGGTGTGAGAAGATTACCATGAAACATCTACTTATCACAGGACAGGCTCCTCAAGAAGCACTCCTGTGTAGAAAAACAACAAAGGATGGTGGTCAGGACACATGCAATAAAACTTCATCATGATCAAGGGTTCATTTGAAAAGGCTTGAATTTGTTTTTATTTTCTTGGCGAACCTCACACCCAATATTTTGACCACATCCACTTTTGCAACAATGGTGCAGTAAATGAAACACTCACATGAACTATTATACCTGTGTGATACTAATTACTCAATAAATTGTGTTCAGAGGCTAATTCAGTGGCCTTGTGTTTAGAGTGTCTTCCCTGACATTGGAAGGTTGGCGGTTCAATCCCGGTGAGTCATAGCAAAGACTCTAAAAATGGGACCCGATGCTTGGCACTCGGCATTAAGTAGATGGATTGGTGGTGAGGCCCGGTGATATACTGGCATCCTGTCCAGGTGTACATCAAGCTACCTCATGCTACAGAAACAGGAGATAGGCTCCTGTCCTATGGGCTTTTCTGGCTTGGACAAGGTTCATTATTTAGTTGTATTGATAAAGAGACAGGACACCACTATGTTAGCTTTAGGGATGCCCTTTATGAAGATAAAACTGGATATGTAACACAGAGCATTGTGCATGCTGTAGTACAGTGGTTCCCAACCAGGGGTACTAGGACCCCTGGGGGTATTTGACCTAACCACAGGGGGTACTTGAGAAGACTCAGGAGACCATAGGCCTACTGGTAAAATGCACAAGAGGGGGTACTTCTAGGGTACTCCCGGCAGAGCAAAATTAAGTTGGTGGTACAGTAACCGAAAAAGGTTGGGATCCACTGCTGTAGTACATCATGCTACAGCAATAACATCGTACTAGCATGCTGTTATTTAAGTTATAATGCCCTCGAAGCCAGTGTTTGGAGGATATATTGGCACAGGTGTTGTTAGGCCCGAGACAAAGTCTTTGTGGGAATTATCACTTTTAAACAACAGATTACCAACATATTCAAAACATTTACTTACATATTTTCATTTAAAAAGTTATTTTGATTAATTTAATTCATACTATTTCATCCTTCCACAAGATATTGTGCCGACACATATCTAGGGTTGATTCCCAAGCGGGCTGGTCGTTTTTCTATCAGTTCGGTTGCCGGAGACACGACCCAGTTATTAAGTCTTTTTGTTCTGTAACTATAGACACGACCCAGTCGTTCGTTCTAAACGTTCCATTGCCATTCTGGCTGGCAACGTTCTTATTCCTTGCTTGCTAGCTAGGCAACTACAGCTGACTTACAGTCATGTCAAACAGTGTGGCCAGAATAACAACAAGGTAGCTGCATTTGCATTTGTTTGGATACATCCATAATGATGCACGATTTCACCTGACATAAAAAAAATGCTCTCTCGTCAGGACACTGTTCAGAGGAGCTAGCCAACAACACAGCAAGCACAATCACTTCGGTTCGCTGAAAAGACTGCAAACTAGCTACACTTCATTTCGTTTGACCTGTTTTCTATTGACTGTTCTTTGTATATATCCATAAAAATGATACTGATTCATGATTTCGACTGGCTGAGAAAAGCTGCCTGCCTGTCTGTCTCGTCACGACTCCCGACAAGTTAATTACTATGGGACAGCTGGAGATCGAATTTGAATTTTTATATAATGTTGCAAATGTCAGAGAGACAGACAGCAAGTTTTATTCAAATTTGTTCTTAACTGACTTGCCTAGTTAAATAAAGGTTAAATAAAAAATAAAAGATGGAAGAGGCATTTTAACGTCATAGATTTAGCTGGTGGTAACTTGTGGAATAGACACTGGCTGGAATGTGGTTTTAACCAATCAGCATTCAGGATTAGACCCACCCACCCATATGAAAGTTATTTAGTAGTTGCCTTCCGATAGCAATTTCAGCAACTTTTGTCATTCATTGTCAATAGCCATTTAACTTCATGACCATGCAATTACAAAGCAACTACTATATTAACTTATAATATAAGATAACACAACTTTATTACTTGAGTAATTACATCGTTATTAAATAGGTCTAACATTTCATATAAAGTGTTAACCTTTAATTCACAGCACCATCATTGCGACAAGTGGACATGGTCAAAATATTGGGTGTGAGGTTCAGTGTGGTGTTATTATACAGGAATAAGAGCAACTTAATGTAAAGTGGGACCCTTAAAAGATAGAGTGAAACGTAGTAAAAGTATGTAACCCCTTTACGTAAGAGCTGGAGGTCAGCCTCCACCTCCTCCACTTTTAGGAGAGAGGGGCGACCTATAAAAAGTTGAACCTGCTGCAGCCTCGCTCACCAATCTACCCCCCCCCCCCCCTCAAGCATCTGATCTCTCCCAGCAGCTGTCCCCTCCTGCATCAGCACAACAAATACTTTACATTGCCTGACCTTTTCTCTCCCGTCGCTATCCCAGCCGTGCCCAATGCTACCACTCAACCCCATCTGACTCCCTAGCCATTGACCCAGCTGACATGTATCCCTCATGCAATCGTCCCAGTACACCGACACGTGTGTGTGTGTGTGTGTGTGTGTGTGTGTGTGTGTGTGTGTGTGTGTGTGTGTGTGTGTGTGTGTGTGTGTGTGTGTGTGTGTGTGTGTGTGTGTGTGTGTGTGTGTGTGTGTGTGTGTGTGTGTGTGTGTGTGTGAAAGAGAGGATGAGGACAGAAGGGGTAGGGGAGGGTGCGTAGGGTTGAAGAATTGATTTTGAGTTTCAATATATCCACAAACGTCAATACACAAAGGACAGTGCCAATGGAAATCTCCCTTCACATATATGATACATTTAGTATTGAGGAACCCAGATTTGAGTATATTTCCCCCACGAAAATGTCATTAAGTTAAATGTAGATGGAAGTGATAAAATTGTGTGAAATACATTTTCAACATTTAAGCTGTATTTTGTCACAATAACCAGGTTTCCAATCCAACCTTTTTATGCACGTAAAGTACATGCCGGATTTAAAAAATGTATGACAGGCCTGAGGGAAACAGAAAATTTGTCATAAACTTTCCAAATGTCGACAAAACAAAATACGCTAGATAAGGCGGGATCTTTTTGTGTCTGTAAAATTAATTATGAAAACGCTCTTATGTGCAAATATTGATATAATAACCATCATATCAAAGTAAACTTGGAGTCACACGATGACATGTTGTGTGGTCCTCTGACTACGACTCGGGGAATGTTTATTAGGCTACAGATGAAATAAATGATGATGAACTTCACAGGGTGGTGAAAGTGCAAGGTGATGATCTTGATGCTCCTTTCCAATAAATATCGAGCATCTTATTCGACCAGTTCTCTGCTGCCAATGACTGGAACGAATTGCAAAAATCACTGAAGCTGGAGACTTATATCTCCCTCTCTACCTTTAAGCATCTTCTGTCAGAGCAGCTTACCGATCTCTGTACCTGTACACAGCCAATCTGTAAATAGTATACCCAACTACCTCATCCCCATATTGTTATTTATCTTCTTGCTCTTTTGTATCTCTACTTGCACATCATCATCTGCACATCTATCACTCCAGTGTTAATGCTAAATTGTAATTATTTCACCTCTATGGCCTATTTATTGCATTACCTCCCTAATCTTCTACATTTGCACACACTGTACATACATGTTTCTATTGTGTTATTGACTGTACATTTGTTTATGTGTAACGCTGTGTTGTTGTTTTTGTCGCAATGCTTTGCTTTATCTTGGCCATGTCGGAGTTGTAAATGAGAACTTGTTCTCAACTGGCCTACCTGGTTAAATAATGGTGAAATAAAATTTAAAAAATAAAAAATCTGGTGACATGATGATTGATGCTTGGCTGCTGTTTGACAACTGAAAATAATCTCACTCTTTTCATTACAGACAGAATCTCAAAACGCTTGTTAAGCAAAATAAACGAGCAATTTAAAAAGAAATATACAACAGTAGCTAGATCAAGTCTGTTTGAGTGCTTCTTGAAGCCTTCAGAAGATGGACAGCCGCAGTCATGAGAGGATCTGATGATCTGATAGTCAGCGGAGGGGGGGGCCGGAGATGGTGGCAGGGCGTCTCAGCCTTTTTGCAGCTCTTTACTTTACTGGGACTCTGTGATGAGCTCCTCACAGAGTACAGCCCACTCCTTACTTCAGAAGTACCCCCTAAGCAATGACAAAGCTGGCCCCCTGTCAACTCTGCATGCATAGCCTCTCTTGGGTCACCATTGTCGAAAAACAACCCAAAGGTGTTGTAATGGAACATACACCTGCGAGCTAGCATTAGCTAGCTTATTGGCCTTGCTGATTTTCATCAAGACACAGGCAGGATTCCAATTCATGATATCAAGACTTGATCTGCATGCTTTTAGCTGTTGAAAAATGAAGTTTGTAAAAAGTATTTACATAAAAACAATTAAATATGTACAAAATTTACATGAGCTCTTTGCCTAGGCTGCCACTAGGCGCCATGGCAATTATAGAACTCTGATGTTATACAGTTCATTTGGGCAAGGCATGTGGCTGGATTCTGTAAATAACATAAGACCACTTTCGACAAACATTGGAGTGAACTGTGACTTTCATTAATGGATTGTATGTGGACATACAGTGTGTTCCAAAATTATTGACACAATTGATAAAGATGACTTTATAAAATAAATCATTCAAACGAAATGTTATTTGTGCCAAATACAACTGGTGTAGACTTTACCGTTAAATTGCAAGATCGCAATTTCAAGATTTCAATTTCAAGATCGATAGATCGAATCCCCGAGCTGAAAAGGTACAAATCTGTCATTCTTCCCCTGAACAAGGCAGTTAACCCACTGTTCTAGGCCGTGTATTGAAAATAAGAATTTGTTCTTAACGGACTTGCCTAGTTAAAGGTTAAAAAAAAGAAGAAGCTTTCTTACGAGCCCTTCTCAATGATGCACAGTTTAAAAATAGTTATTCAATTAGTATTTTAATTCAAACACGAGGAATAACAGTAAAATACTTAAGAATGGAGCTAAAAACAGGGAGTACCAGTACCAGATCAATGTGCAGAGGTACGAGGTATTTGAGGTAGATACATACATGAAGGCAGGGTAAAGTGACTCAGGATAGATAATAATAAGAGTAAAATAAAGAACAGAGTAGCAACATCAATTGATGACTTTAAAAGTGGGTGTGTAATGTGTATGTATGTGTGTTTGTGTTGTGTTATGTGTGTGTGCGTAGTCTATTTGAATGTGTGTTGGCTTTAAGTGGGAGTGTCAAAATAGTGAGTGTGCGTAGGGTCAGTGGAAGATATTTTATTTTATTTCACCTTTATTTAACCAGGTAGGCTAGTTGAGAACAAGTTCTCATTTGTAACTGCGACCTGGCCAAGATAAAGCGTAGCAATTCGACACATACAACAACACAGAGTTACACATGGAATAAACAAAACATACAGTCAATAATACAGTAGAACAAAAGAAAAAAAAAAGTCTATATACAGTGAGTGAAAATTAGGTAAGTTAAGGAAATAAATAGGCCATGGTGGCGAAGTAATTACAATATAACAATTAAACACTGGAATGGTAGATCGGCAGAAGATGAATGTGCAGGTAGAGATACTGGGGTGCAAAGGAGCAAAATAAATAAATAAATACCAGTATGGGGATGAGGTAGGTAGATAGATGGGCTGTTTACAGATAGGCTAAGTACAGGTGCAGTGATCTGTAAAATGCTCTGACAGCTGGTGCTTAAAGCTCGTGAGGGAGATATGAGTCTCCAGCTTCAGAGATTTTTGCAATTCGTTCCAGTCATGGGCAGCAGAGAACTGGAAGGAAAGACGACCAAAGGAGGAATTGGCTTTGGGGGTGACCAGTGAGATATACCTGCTGGAGCACGTGCTACAAGTGGGTGCTGCTATGGTGACCAGTGAGCTGAGATAAGGTGGGGCTTTACCTAGCAGAGACTTGTAGATAACCTGTAGCCAGTGGGTTTGGCGACGAGTATGAAGCGAGGGCCAACCAACGAGAGCGTACAGGTCGCAATGGTGGGTAGTGTATGGTGCTTTGGTGACAAAACGGATGGCACTGTGATAGACTGCATCCAGTTTGTTGAGTAGAGTGTTGGAGGCTATTTTATAGATGACATCACCGAAGTCGAGGATTGGTAGGATGGTCAGTTTTACGAGGGTATGTTTGGCAACATGAGTGAAGGATGCTTTGTTGCGATATAGGAAGCCAATTCTAGATTTAATTTTGGATTGGAGATGCTTAATGTGAGTCTGGAAGGAGAGTTTACAGTCTAACCAGACACCCATGTATTTGTAGTTGTCCACGTATTCTAAGTCAGAGCCGTCCAGAGTAGTGATGCAGGTGCGGGCAGCGGTAGATTGAAAAGCATGCATTTAGTTTTACTTGCGTTTAAGAGCAGTTGGAGGCCACGGAAGGAGAGTTGTATGGCATTGAAGCTCGTCTGGAGGTTAGTTAACACAGTGTCCAAGGAGGGGCCAGAAGTATACAGAATGGTGTCGTCTGCGTAGAGGTGGATCAGAGAATCACCAGTAGCAAGAGCAACATCATTGATGTATACAGAAAAGAGAGTCGGCCCGAGAATTGAACCCTATGGCACACCCATAGAGACTGTCAGAGGTCCAGACAACAGGCCCTCCGATTTGACACACTGAACTCTATCAGAGAAGTAGTTGGTAAACCAGGCGAGGCAATCATTTGAGAAACCAAGGCTGTCGAGTCTGCCAATAAGAATGTTGTGATTGACAGAGTCGAAAGCCTTGGCCAGGTTGATGAATACGGCTGCACAGTAATGTCTCTTATCGATGGCGGTTATGATGTCGTTTAGAACCTTGAGCGTGGCTGAGGTGCACCCATGACCAGCTCTGAAACCAGATTGCATAGCGGAGAAGGTATGGTGGGATTTGAAATGGTCAGTAATCTGTTTGTTAACTTGGTTTTCGAAGACCTTAGAAAGACAGGGTAGGATAGATATAGGTCTGTGGCAGTTTGGGTCTAGAGTGTCACCCCCTTTGAAGAGGGGGATGACCGCGGCAGCTTTCCAATCTTTGGGAATCTCAGACGATACGAAAGAGAGGTTGAACAGGCTAGTAATAGGGGTTGCAACATTTTCGGCAGATAATTTTGGAAAGAGAGGGTCCAGATTGTCTAGCCCGGCTGATTTGTAGGGGTCCAGATTTGCAGCTCTTTCAGAACATCGGCGATCTGGATTTGGGTAAAGGAGAAATGGTGGGGGCTTTGGCGGGTTGCTGTGGAGGGTGCTGGGCAGTTGACCGGGGTAGGGGTAGCGATGTGGAAAGCATGGCCAGTCATGGAGAAATGCTTGTTGAAATTCTCAATTATAGCGGATTTATCGGTGGTGACAATGTTTCCTAGCCTCAGAGCAGTGGGCAGCTGGGAGGAGGTGCTCTTATTCTCCATGGACTTTACAGTGTCCCAGAACTTTTTTGAGTTAGTACTATAGGATGCAAATTTCTGTTTGAAAAAGCTTGCCTTAGCTTTTCTAACTGCCTGTGTATATTTGTTCCCAACTTCCCTGAAAAGTTGCATATCACGGGGGCTATTCGATGCTAATGCAGAACGCCACAGGATGTTTTTGTGCTGGTCAAGGGCAGACAGGTCTGGCGTGAACCAATGACTATATCTATTCCTAGTTCTAATTTTTTAAAGAGGGGCATGCTTATTTAAGATGGTGAGAAAGGCACTTTTAAAGAATAGCCAGGCATCATCTACTGATGGGATGAGGTCAATGTCATTCCAGGATACCCCGGCCAGGTTGATTAGAAAGGCCTGCTCGCAGAAGTGTTTCAGGGAGCGTTTGACAGTGATGAGGGGTGGTCATCATTACGGATGCAGGCAATGAGGCAGTGATCGCTGAGATCTTGATTGAAAACAGCAGAGGTGTATTTGGAGGGCGAATTAGTTAGGGTGACATGTATGAGGGTGCCCGTGTTTACTGATTTGGGGTTGTACCTGGTAGGTTCATTGATAATTTGTGTGAGATTGAGGGCATCAAGCTTAGTTTGTAGGATGGCCGGGGTGTTAAGCATGTCCCAGTTTAGGTCA
Organism: Oncorhynchus keta; assembly: GCF_023373465.1. Lineage (NCBI taxonomy): Eukaryota > Metazoa > Chordata > Actinopteri > Salmoniformes > Salmonidae > Oncorhynchus > Oncorhynchus keta. The sequence goes on along the minus strand of NC_068449.1, from coordinate 41,048,637 downwards.
CCTAGTAGCACGAGCTCAGAAGATAGATGGGGGGCAATCAGTTCACATATCGTATCGAGGGCACAGCTGGGGCAGAGGGATGTCTATAGCAAGTGGCAACAGTGAGAGACTTGTTTCTGGAAAGGTGAATTTTTAGAATTACAAGCTCAAATTGTTTGGGTACAGACTTAGAAAGTAATACAGAACTCTGCAGGCTATCTTTGCAGTAAATTGCAACACCGCCCCCTTTGGCAGTCCTATCTTGGCGGAAAACGTTATAGTTAGCAATGGAGATTTCATTTTTTTTGGTGGTTTTCCTAAGCCAGGATTCAGACACGGCTAAGACATCTGGGTTGGCAGAGTGTGCTAAAGCAGTGAGTAAAACAAACTTGGGGAGTAGGCTTCTAATGTTAACATGCATGAAACCAAGGCTTTTATGTTTACAGAAGTCAACAAATGAGAGCACCTGGGGGGTGGGAGTGGAGCTAGGCACTGCAGGACCTGGATTAACCTCCACATCACCAGAGGAACAGAGGAGAAGTAGGATAAGGGTACGGCTAAAGACTATACGAACTGGCCGTCTAGCACGTTCAGAACAGAGAGTAAAAGAAGGCCGGGTTAGCAAGCAAGCAGTTAGCATGGGCTAGCAGTTAGTAGACCAGGGCAAGCTAGCAGTTAACAGACCGGGTTAGCAAGCAGGCAGTTTGCAAGAGTTAGCAGTTAGCAGACCGGGCAGGCAAGCTAGCAGTTAGCAGACCGGGTTAGCAAGCAAGCAGTTCGCAAGGACTAGCAGTTAGCTAGTCAGTGGAGATAGAGTCAGTGGAGATAGTTTGGGTACCATTCATTGACTATTCATTGACTATTTAGCAATCTGGCTATTCATATACTTATTATTAAATAAATACTATTCAGATACTGAGCTATAAAGTATGCTTAAAATATTTGGGAAATTATATTATTTTATACGAATACAATTGCTCAGATTAACAAGTACATTTTCTCAAAAAGGTAGGGGTCAAAATGATTGACACCTCTGTTTTCAATACCTTTTCAGGATAACCGCACTGAAAATGTGTTTTAGCCAGAACTACAGACGGCTATATCGGTCCGCTAGTACAGGACTAGTGTGAGAAACAGTTTTTTTGTATTCAAAAATGTATAACATTAAAAGAAAAAGATTAGGGGGTGCTGCAGTACCCTCAGCACTTGTACTTCCTGTGGCATAGGGTTATTGTATTGCTGGAAGATCCACTTGTGGCCAAGTTTCAGTCTCCTGGCAGAGGCAACCAGGTTTTTGGCTAAAATGTCCTGGTACTGGGTAAAGTGCATGATGCCATTGACCTTAACAAGTGCCCCAGAATTAGTGGAAGCAAAATAGCTGTCACGCCCTGGTCGTAGTATTTTGTGTTTTTCTTCATGTATTTGGTCAGGCCAGGGTGTGACATGGGTTTTTGTATGTAGTGTGTAGATAGTGGGATTGCAGCTTAGTGGGGTGTTCTAGGTTAGTCTATGGCTGTCTGAAGTGGTTCTCAATCAGAGGCAGGTGTTTATCGTTGTCTCTGATTGGGAACCATATTTAGGCAGCCATATTCTTTGGTTGTATTGTGGGTGATTGTCCTGAGTGTCTTGATGTCCTTGTGCTGTGTTAGTTGACACAAGTATAGGCTGTTTTCGGTTTTCGTTTCGTTTATTGTTTTGTAGTGTTTGTGTTTATTCGTGTTTACGTTGTTTGATTAAACATGGATCGCAATATACATGCTGCAGTTTGGTCCGACTCTCCTTCACCATATGAAAACCATGACAATAGCCCCATAACATCAAAGAACCACCACCATATTTTACAGTAGGAATGGGTTCTTTTCTGCTCATGCATTCTCATTTTGATGCCAAACCCATCACTGGGATGCATGGCCAAAGATATTTATTTCCATGTCATCAAACAAATGTAAACACCTGGGGCCTCATTTATCAAAGGTGTGTGCTTACAAAAAATACTCAAATTCAAATGAAATCAAATCAAATTGTATCAAATTGTATTAGTCACATGCACTGAACAACAGACCTTACAGTGAAATTCTTACTTACAAGCCCATAACCAACAATGCAGTTTAAAAAATATGAATAAGAATAAGAAATAAAAGGAACAAGAAATTAAAGAGCAGCAGTAAAATAACAATAGCGAGACTATATACAAGGGGTACCGGTACAGAGTCAATGTGTGGGGGCACCGGTTAGTCGAGGTAATTGAGGTAATATGTACATGTAGGTAGAGTTATTAAAGTGACTATGCATAGGTAATAACAGAGAGTAGCAGCGGCGTAAAAGAGGGGGTGGGGCAATGCAAATAGTCTGGGTAGCCATTTGATTAGATGTTCAGGAGTGTTGGGGGTAGAAGCTGTTTAGAAGCCTCTTAGACCTAGACTTGGCACTCCGATACCGCTTGCCGTGCGGTAGCAGAGAAAACAGTCTATGACTAGGGTGGCTGGAGTCTGACAATTTTTAGGGCCTTCCTCTGACACCGCCTGGTATAGAAGTCCTGGATGGCAGGAAGCTTGGACCCAGTGATATACTGGGCCGTACGCATTACCCTCTGTAGTGCCTTGCGGTCGGAGGTTGAGCAGTTGCCTTACTAGGCAGAGATGCAACCAGTCAGGATGCTCTCGATGGTGCAGCTGTAGAACCTTTGAGGATCTGAGGACTCATGCCAAATCTTTTCAGTCTCCTGAGGGGGAATAGGTTTTGTCGTGCCCTCTTCACGCCTGTCTTGGTGTACTTGGACCTTGCGTGTGCCTAGTATTCCCGCAAAATTTAATATGGCTCTGATTTATCAATGAAAACATGGGTATATGTTGCGTGCGACAGTTTGATACATCCCAATAGAAAAAGGCTCCGTGTCATTAACCTCACAAGGTGAGGTATTGAAAGGTATTGAAAACAGGGGTGTCAATCATTTTTACCCCTACCTTTTTGAGATAAAAAGTATTACTTGTTAAACAAAATCAATCTGAGAAATTGCATTAGTATAAAATAATACAGTTGTAAAAAAAATTGGAGTATACCATAATGTAATTATTTATTTTATACAGTCAATTTTGCTCATATTTATCAAGGGTGTCAATAATTTCGGGCCACCACTGGACATACAATGTGCTATCCTGTATGATTATTTATCAGTTCAGTTTCTGTTGAAACAGTTGAAACTATATGTCACTTACATGTACAATACATGTTTTAATACTTGATTGGATATGAAGAGTGAAAATGATAATATGATATTATTGACTTGCATTGGATTTGGGCCACAAATGCAAAAAAGTTAGCATTTGAAACAGTGATCAGGTAAAAAAAAACAAAGCATGGTGGTCATACCTTGTCCATAGACTGCTTACATTGTAAAAACAAAAACAAAGCATGGTGGTCATACCTTGTCCATAGACTGCTTACATGGTAAAAACAAAACCAAAGCATGGTGGTCATACCTTGTCCATAGACTGCTTACATAGTCAAAACAAAACCAAAGCATGGTGGTCATGCCTTGTCCATAGACTGCTTACATGGTAAAAACAAAACCAAAACATGGTGGTCATGCCTTGTCCATAGACTGCTTACATGGTAAAAACAAAACCAAAACATGGTGGTCATGCCTTGTCCATAGACTGCTTACATGGTAAGGAAACCAATATGTAATTTGGGTGAACTATCCCTTTAGGAATCTCTGTTATCACTCATTACCTACCATCAACGAGACAGAAGTAAGGCACTGTATCTAACGGTACAGACATTGGCCTTTATTCACAATGTGTCTCAGAGTAGGAGTGCTGATCTAGGATCAGGTCCTCCCAGTCGATATAATTTTTAAACATTTTGATCTAAATTAGAAACTGATTGTACATCAGCACTCCTACTCTGAGATGCTTTCTGAATATGTTACTTCGAAAGTATAGGGCAAACTGAAAACATCACACAGAAATACAATTCTTCTTTCTTTAGAATTCACTAAAACATGCAACATCAAGTAGGCCATAATTATTTAAAGTACCAGAAAGTATTGTTACCACATAATATTCTAGTAAACACTAGGAAACTACTGGAAATACTACCGTAAAGTACAGTCTGTGACTGATTACTTAGAAGCACTGATAAACTATAATATATAATACCAGATAACTCATTTGGGGCCCGATTCAGACTTACTGTAGGAAATATACACCTTCCCTACACACACCATTCCTACGTACTTCTTAGTAGTTGGTATTCAGACTTGTCCTATGTAGGTGCGTAACAGGCTTTGCATGTGTGGTTCCCCTGCGCTTGCTGAATAAATGTAATTCAACTGCTGAAAACCCTCCCACTTGCTGGCCAACAGATTTTCTCGTGGAGTATTCAAGACAAACAAAACGATCACAGATAACACAAAAAAAATACAGCAACAGATTACATTTACACATAAGTTATTACCCTAACAGCACAAGAACTTGCTTTACACGAAACAGTTACAAGCAATACCACAATAACAATCCTCCAATAAATATTTAAAATGGGCGACAGGGGGACATGAGTCTCAAGTTTAAGTTTAGTCTGCAAGCTATAGGCAAAAAGGCAGCCATACCCAAGGAAAAGGCAGCCATACCCAACTCTGTGGAAATCGCATGGGCCTCACTTGAGACCTGGTTTTAGGAATTCTAATTCTAATATTGATGAGTGATGAGAAGGTAGTTTATTCAGAAGTGCTTTTTAATTTTTTTTCATTTTATTTTACCCCTTTTTCATGGTATCCAATTGTTGTAGTAGCTACTATCTTGTCTCATCGCTACAACTCCCGTACGGGCTCGGGAGAGACGAAGGTTGAAAGTCATGCGTCCTCCGATACACAACCCAAACAGCCGTGCTGCTTCTTAACACAGCGCGCATCCAACCCGGAAGCCAGCCGCACCAATGTGTTGGAGCACCTGCACCTGGCAACCTTGGTTAGCGCGCACTGCACCCGGCCCGCCACAGGAGTCGCTGGTGCGTGATGAGACAAGGACATCCCTACCGACCAAGCCCTCCCTAACCCGGACGACGCTAGGCCAATTGTGCGTCGCCCCACGGACCTCCCAGTCGCAGCCGGTTGCGCGAACCCAGGGACTCTGATGGCACAGCTGGCGCTGCAGTACACCGCCCTTAACCACTGCGCCACCTGGGAGGCCCAGAAGTGCTTTATAGACAAATACGAGAGCATGTTGTTCTCGTCTCATGGACAGCGAAGTCCAACCCACATTTTGATATAAAACACAGTGGTGAGTTCTGTAGCTAACACCCGTAATAAATCTAAGTGCGCAATGATAAGTAGCATCCAGCGATTTAAGTGTTGATGCCGTACCATGCATGTAAATAATATCCCCATAATCTATAACAGACATAAAAGTAGCTTGCACAACTTGTCTTCTATTTGTAGAGGACAAACATGTCCTGTTTCTATAGAGGAAGCCTAGCTTGATTTTTAGCCGTTTACAAAGTTCATTAATATGCATTTTAAAAGACAGTCTATCATTCAACCATATCCCTAAGTATTTATATGCAGAGACCTGATTTATTTGAGAACCATCTAAGCTCGTAAGTGCAAGTGTATTTTCAACCAACGTTTTGAACCTACAGGGTTTTCAGTACATTTATCTAAAGCCATCCCTTTAAATTTGGTGTGCCTTTAATTAGAATTTTCTCCGTGGACGATACTACAATATATGAAGAAAACGGTTCAGAATATTAGGGATCCCAAGTGGAGCAGCAGTCTAAGGCACTAGGCAAGGATCATATCACCGCCACCCTAGACCCACTTCAGTTTGCATACCGCCCCAACAGGTCCACAGATGACGCAATCGCCATCACACTGCACACTGCCCTATCCCATCTGGACAAAAACTAATACCTATGTAATGCTGTTCATTGACTACAGCTCAGCATTCAACATCATAGTACCATCCAAGCTCATCATCAAGCTGGAGGCCCTGGGTCTCAACCCCGCCCTGTGCAACTGGGTCCTGGACTTTCTGACGGGCCGCCCCCAGGTGATGAAGGTAGAAAATAACATTTCCACTTCGCTGACCCTCAACATTGGGTCCCCACAAGAGTGTGTGCTCAGACCTCTCCTGTACTCCCTGTTCACCCACGACAGCGTGGCCATGCACACCTCCAACTCAATCATCAAGTTTGCAGATGACACAACAGTAGTGGGCCTGATCACCAACAACAACGAGACAGCCTACAGGGAGGAGGTGAGGGCATTCTGAGTGGGGTGTCAGGAAAACAACTTCTCACTCAACGTCACAAAACAAAGGAGATGATCGTGGACTTCAGGAAACAGCAGAGGGAGCACTCCCCTATTCAAATTGAAGGGACAGCAGTGGAGAAGGTGTAAAGTTTTAAGTTCCTGGACATACACATCACAGATGTACTGAAAAGGTCCACCCACACAGACAGTGTGGTGAAGAAGGCGCAACAGCGCCTCTTCAACCTCAGGAGCCTGAAGAAATTTGGCTTATCACCCAAAACCCTGACAAACTTTTACAGATGCACAATCAAGAGCATCCTGTCAGGCTGTATCACCGCCTGGTACGGCAACTGCTCCGCCCACAACCGTAAGGCTCTCCAGAGGGTAGTGAAGTCTGCACAACGCATCACCGGGGGCAAACTACCTGCCCTCCAGGACACATATACAGCATCCGATGTCACAGGAAGGCCAAAAAGATCATCAAAGACAACAACCACCTGAGCCACTGCCTGTTCACCCCGCTATCACCCAGAACCCGAGGTCAGTACAGGTCCATCAAAGCTGGGACAGAGAGACTGAAAAACAGCTTCTATTTCAAGGCCATCAGACTGCTAAACAGCAATCACTAACTCAGAGAGGCTGCTGCCTACATTGAGACCCAATCACTGGACACTTTAAATAATGTCACTTTTATATGTTTTACATATCTTACATTACTCATATCACATGTATATACTGGTTGGCTGAACACTATTTAAAAAAAAAAAATTAAAAATATTTTTGCATTAGCTTTTTCTTCCTGTTGTGATGGTGTCAAAGGGTTTCTATTTTAAAACGTTTTGCCTCCCAATATTTTTGTATATAGTTCATTAGTTTTATATACCATCTACTGCACCGTGCCTATGCCGCTCGTCCATCTGGCTCATCCATATATTTATATGTACATATTCTCATTCACCTCTTTAGATATGTGTGTATTAGGTAGTTCTTGGGGAATTGTTAGATTACTCGTTAGATATTACTGCACTGTAGAAACTAGAAGCACAAGCATTTCCCTACACTCGCATGAATAACATCTGCTAACCATGTGTATGTGACCAATCAAATTTGATTTGTATCACAACTGGCCGTGAAAGGGAGTCCCATAGGGTGACGCAGCGTCGTCCGGGTTTGGCTGGGGTAGGCCGTCATTGTAAATAAGAATTTGTTCTTAACTGACTTGCCTAGTTAAATAAAGGTTAAATAAATAATAAATAAAATCAATGAAAGAAAGCCATGTAGGCCTAAATACATGCATATTCGTCTATTTTTCTGCACCAATTGGTAGATTTAAAAATACTCTGATATTGTGTATTATATATTTAGCGTTAGGAAAATATTCATGAATAATAATAAAAAACAGGTTTGCAAAGCCTTTATGCACTAATAATACCCTAATAATACCCACTAATCATGGAACTGTGATGACAACGGTCCAGTCGTCATGAACTGTGCGCAGGCTGGCTACAAGTTTAAACTGCTACATATGTGAGCTACAAGTCCTAAATGACAGCACAACTTGTAATACATTAGACTAAGATGAGCCACTATTGCTGGTGATCCTCAGGAACAACCACACAAATGTGACAGAGGAAAGAAAAGTAAACTAAGTATGTAATGGAATGATGCAAAATGTAAGGAAATGAGCACTCAAGTGACAGTTATAAATATACAGTATGTGGGTATAACTGATGGTGGCTACCGAAAATGGCTAATTGTTTAGCCTGGTACCGTTTTTTAAAAATACAGTAAAAAGCCCAGGGATATAATTAAAACATACTAGAAATCATAAATCAACTCGGTAGGTTTGCCCCTTTAATATAATTTGCGTGTGGCTACAGAAGCATATAGTTTAGGTCTCCAAATGTCATCCTTGCCAGTAATAAGCCCAGCATTTCATAAACTTCACTGTGGAAAAGTTGAAATGTTGATATGCTTCAGTTAGCTACCATATGGCTGGTCACACATTTGTCTCTAGCGATCCTAAGGTCAAATATATCCAAAACAATTGACATTTCCTCACCTGTCTGTGTCTTATTTCAATAAACAAACTCGATAACTTGAAAGGCCTGATTGGAGACAGCAACGTAAAATAAAAATACAATTCAGGGGACTTATATCATAAGAAAAGTGTAAAAAAGGTTAATAAGATCGTCATTCATCACAAGGGAACAGGATGCTCCTTGTGCCAAGTCAATCTGGTCTCATCATTCATTATACTAATTCATAATCTAACGTTCCTCATTCATCTTACATTTCCAAGTAGATGGGAGGGGGCGAGGGGGGACGTGGCACTTTTAATACTAATGCAATAATGGAGCATTAATTCAATTCTTTATGAAAGGCTTTATGAAAATTGTCGCAAACCCAACTTACCAATTTTTTAAATTACAATTTAAATGTAAAAAATAACCCCCCCCCCTGCAATTTGTATATGTTACGAATTCCAATTCGTACAGTATGTTACAAATGTGTAAGTGCTTAATATTCCGTTCAATCTCTTTAATCCACTTGGTGGTAATTGTAAATTGGCTCATATTAAATGCTTATGAATTTTCTTCATTTCAAAACACAAATCTCAAACCAAATCTTAACCATTATTTCTCAGGTGGTGGATAAAAAAAAGACTAATCTCATAGGGCCTGATTCCGACCCGAGTTAAGTGCGCATAAATGTACCGTAATTCCGTTTTTATGCACTTTTCTCTATATGCATATTCTGAACTTGAATTTAAGCATGAGTATAGAATGCTATTCCCCTGATATTCGTTCGGGGTGGAGATCTAAGAAATTGAGGTGTGGCGGAGCTGTGTCTACAGATACATCGTATTTTGACCTTGACTTAATTCTCTTATAATTACACCACCTTTACGCACACGGAAATCATGAATAAGGTCGAGCGAATCTGATGGTTCCAAGTGTAAATAGCATCTGCTAGATTTTTTTCTCAGTAGAAATAACAGCATTCTCCATGCACTATAATTTACAACTTGATATAGCTTGGTAAATAAGTAATCCGTTTGAATAAGGGAATTGTAAATATAAATTACACTTGTTTTAGATCTATTTGAACTTATAATCGCTGGAGACAAATGTGACACCAGTCATATGGCAGCAAACTGAATCATATAAACATATCAACTTTCTCACAGAAAGGTTTATGAAATGCTGGGCCATTATGCAGAATTGAAATTTTACAGCATTTTAACTTTCAGGGATGGGCACTCTTGAATGTCTAAATTATAGGCTACCTTGACTGTCTCTGTTTCCTATTTCTATCATGTTAAATATTTCGCCACTGTCAGTATCAACCATCAGTAGACCTAATAACCACACATATTCAACTGACAATTTACTGTTAGTTCCCTTCAGTTGGTAAAGCCTACGTTATCATTCCATTTAATTACATTATTTCGTTTATCTTCATTCGCCATGGCGGGGTGGTTGTTGCTGAGGATCATTAGTCACAATTCATAATGTAAAAAAAGAAATGTAGGCTAATTAAAATACTATGGTATGGAGCACAGACCAAGCCGTAACAGTTTGAACTCGACGCATTGCGCAATACTTGTGTCACGTGTGCTCCCTCTCCCGCCTCTAGGTCACCAGGCTGCTAGTTATGGCGCACATCTGTCACCATCGTTACGCGCACCTCCGCATCATCAGACTCACCTGGACTCCATCACTTCCCTGATTACATTCCCTATATATGTCACTCCCTTTGGTTCCTTCCCCAGGCGTTATTGTTCTGTTTCATCTCTGTGTGCTGTGTGTTTCTTGTGTTGTATTATTTTCCGTTTATTTGATTAAAACACTCACTGAACTTGCTTCCTGACTCTTAGCGCACTCGTTACAACTTGGCCGTGTCATTGCACAGTTCCATGGTTAGTGCAGGCAATAGCCTACTATTGTACACTATTATCCCTATTATAATTCTATGTACACTAATATTTCAACATTATCATGGGTTGAAAAACTGAATGTGGCAATTTTTTAGAATTAAAGCTGCAATATGTAACTTTTTGGGCAACCTGACCAAATTCACATAAACTGGTCTGCCATTCTCATTGAAAGCAAGTCTAAGAAGTGGTACATATGTTCTATGTGTGTTATTTCTTATGCTTACAGTTCATACATTTTGTTTTTGTGTATTTTTCTTTTGGTTTTGTACACCCGTTTCAAAGAGCTGAAAATATAATCTTTTTGGTTATGGAAAATATATTTTAAAGTGGTTTAAATGGTACAATGATTCTCTACACTATGTCACATAAACTTAAATTAGCCGAAGTATTAGAATTTTAACAACCAGGTAACTTGGTCTCAGAGCATTTCATATGATATGTATGATATATAATGTTTCATATGGTATGTATTAATTTGTGGATGTCCATCACCCATTCCATATGATATGTTGCAAATTACAATTTGTATTATATGTTATGAATTGCAAAACGTACAATATGTTACGACTTTGCACAACGAATGATAGGGTTAGCTAAAAATGTTAGGGGTTAGGTGAAGGGTTAGATAAAAGGGTTAAGAATAGGGTTAGGGGAAGTGTTAGCTAACATGCTAAGTAGTTGCAAAGTAGCTAAAAAGTAGTAAGTAGTTTAAAATTCTAAAGTTGTGCTTTGGGTTGCTAAACATTCTAGTTATACACCCACCCATCCACCCCGACCAACAACCCTACTTTAGTTTTTGCCTAAACTAACCATCTATCTTACGCAATCATACCAAACTTAACATATCATACTGAATGAAGTGTCTCGGATTTACACACAGAATAATACGCAATGCTCTGAGAAATGCTCTGAGAAGTTGGGAAATGGCAGAGCATCTTTAATCAAACCATTGTTTTCTTTATTTCGTGAGTAAAGAATCTCCAAGACTGTTTTTTATGATTCATAAATACTTTCCTAAATCTAAATAATCTAAAGATCAGTCTTTTTTTAGTCTACCAATTGGTGCTGAAACGGATATTAAATACACATAGCCTATATAGATGGTGTTCTTTCATTGATCCCTAATATTCTGAACCCGTAATCTCTAGATATTCTATTGAGTGTCGACAAAATTCTAACTACAAGGAACACCGTATTTAAAGGGACGTTTAAGATAAATGACCTGAAAGCCCTACTGAATGAAAACTCCAAGAGAAAATCTGTTGGCCAGCATGCGCAAGGGAACCACACCTGCAAAGCACGTTATGATAAAGTAAATCTGAATACCAACTACTGAGAAGTATGTAGGAAAGTCATGCGTAAGAAAGGCTTAATTTCCTAAATCGGAATCAGGGCCACACAGAGAGAATACTCACCTGCTGTATATGCTGTCAAAAAGTGGATTTTAAAGGGTCTGTAGATTGTAAACAAAGACACTATGTAAACATGTTAATGGCATGCTTGGTGGTATTCCAATACAGATTGGGGTCTTTGCATGTTGTCAATATTTATACAAGTAATTTAAGGTTGTATTCCAGCCACAGACTGTACAGTTTAGATATGGTACAAGCATGAGTGAGAAGGAAACACTCAAGGTGACTCACTGTGTATATTCCCTTGGTGGTTACCGATGCTCCACCACAAAGCTCATGGTCGTACCATCGAAGGAGGGTGGTGCAATGATTCTCGGGCGTTGCTGGGACGTGATGCTGATGACCGGTGGTTTCCCTTCTGACAAGGCCGCACTCCCCCGGGTGGTGACGTGGTGGCCCAAGGTGACGGGCACTGATGCTGGCACTGACCCTCCAGTAGCACTGTAGTAGGGGCTCTCTGCCCCCGTCATGTTACCCTCCTGTCCCCCCCCACGCACCAGGGTGTATTTCCTGTGAGCGGTATTCCCGCTCTCGTCCTCCAATTGGGATGCCACGTAGGATGCGACCTGGGGTGTCATCACCGTCTGTGTAGGAAGCATGGGTGAGAGGAACCCCGGGTAGATCATGTAGTTGGGTGAGTACACCCCTCCCGTGTTCAGCGCCAGGGGGGACACGGACATGGGGGTCACTGGCTGCAGCTGTGGCATAGGCATGGGCACGTCCACATACTGGCGCGTCTCAGGGTCGAAGAGACGCCGGGTGACTGGCTCACTCGGAGTGTCCACCAGGTAGTACTGTCCGGTGGTGGGATCAAAGAGCATCTTCCTCTGGGTAGGCTGGAAGGGGTCTCCCCCCGAAGGGGTTGTGGGCAAGGGGGCAATGGACGGGGAGAAGCAGAACACCTGCGGCTGGGGGGCTCCTTGCTTGACCACTGGTAGAGAGTGGTGGTAGATGGTGGCGGTAGTGGGGATGGTGGGGGTATCTGGGGGCCGCGTCTCCATGACAACAGGGGACCGTTTGAGAGACTGGATAGAATTATGCTCGGATCTCTTGGTGTCGGTGATGTCAGGTTGACTGGCAGCAGGGCTGCTTGGGAATACCTGCTCTTGAATGGGCAGTTTCACTTGACCGACACACCGGCCTTCTACAGGTATTGTTAAGTAGTTTTCAGAGTCTGGGTTGCCAGATTTGATGGGCTGTGGTGTTGTCTCTGTGGTGGGGCTGCTTTTGAACCTTCCCCTGTCCACCAGCACTCGTTTTGGGGGGCATATTTTCAATGAGAGAGGAGCTTTCGGGGTCTTAGTGCTAATGCTTTTCACCATAGAGGTTGCATGTGATGGAGAACAGGGTTGTGGCCCATTCCTACTAGCAAAGCTGCTGCTACTGACAGCTGTCTTAATGCTGTTCCCCAAATGAAACACACTTTTGTTACTAAACATTTTACTTTGTTGTGACTGGGTTTTAAATGTGTTCTTTGTGAATGGGACATGGATTATTCTTAGACAACCTTTCTCTTCTTGAATGTTGCATGTTTCTGGCAGCCTGTCTGTGTTTGTCTCTGTAATAAGCCTCTCTCTGTCACCTGCTGAACCTAGCTCCTCCGGGCCACCGTGCTCCTCTTTAGCAATGAGTGACAGAACATGACTGTCTGTAATAGGCCAGGGAGCCTGGCTCTTGCGCTTCCATTCATTTCTGTCAAAAACATAAAGCTGTTCCATTGTTTTAACGGCCGCCTTTAGTTTCTCTAACGCCACCTGTTTTGGTATTTTCGACTCCGGTTTGCGTTCAACTGCCTCGACCATTTTTTCCTGCTTCTGTTTAGCCTCGGACTGATCTGTGTTGGGGTGTTTAGCGAAGCCAATTGGAGGTCTGCCCGTCGCCCTGTGCAGCGACGTGGGTTCATTTTTGGCACAGTCTGGAGATGGTTTGGGGGATGACCTATCGTTCTCAATTTGTCTCTGCTTTGGAGCCTCGGTTACAAGCACACCTTGTTTAGTACTGCTATTTGTATTTACAGACTGACATTTTATTACAATTGAAGAGGGAGGCGATTTTGTACCGGGTAGTTTCTTAGAAGCTTTATTATCTTCGCGTAATGAGGCAGTTACAGGGGCGACTGCGCCTTTACTCTCGCTGTTATCCACTGAGACTAAACGATATGAACTCTTGACCAATTTACGTACGTCTCTTACCTGATGAATTGGCGTCTGAAACTTGCACTTATTGTCTCTTATATCCCTAACCGTAAAGTGTGGCACTCTGTCTGACGCAGGCAGCACCTGACATTTGGAGTCACCTGCTGACTTTATTGGATAATTTATATTAGGGGTTAACAAGTTGTCAATATTTAGCGGATTGCATTTGTTTTCTTTTACGCTCCTCAGGCGTATTTTTATCTCGGGTGCCTTTGACCCTTTCACGATTCCTGCATTGTTGTCAGGTCTAAACTTTCTCTCTCGGTCCCCCTGTTGCTCTTTTTGCGCACCGAGGAAAGTACTGTCTGGCACCTGTTCTTTCAATTCCGTATCTTTAGGAAGACGCTGGGAACTTGGAACAAACAAGTGTGACAATTTAGTTAGCTTGCTACTTACAGACCTGGTGTCTAACTCCCTTTCCCCCGTGTTATCTGTTGTGGAGTGTGTCCCATCTAAAACGGTACAAATGTCATGTTCATCTTGGGGCTCTGGCTCACCATCCCTCCATGATTTGAATGCGCTGTTTTGGCTATGGCTCAGGGATCCTCTTGTGGGCTCGCATGCATCCCTTTGAGAATCTAGTCGTGCCTCATTTATGGGCTGAAAGCTTGCTAATGTTCTTGTACGCTCTTCCTTGGGGTCACAAGAATTAGGTCTACTGTCCACAGCCCCTTGTTCATCCGAATAATTGCTTGTGCATCCCGAACCCGATTTTGAGGATTGACTATGCACGCCTCTCTCTGTATCCCTCTCCCTTATCCCATCTTGATCCTTGCATTGAAAGCATGGGGAGTGCGTGGGATGCGTGTCCCGTATCTCCCCCCTCTCCATCTTACGCTCCTGTTCAAATTGCATTTTTTTGGAAATTACATTTTTTAAGAGACTTGATGCGAAACTTGCATTCTTATGTGTGCCTTCCATGCTATCACCCGCGTCACTGTGTTGGGAGCTCACTTCATATCCTGGCTTAGCTGGCAAGGTGCCGGTAACTTCATCCATGGAACGTGCTCCTGACACATTTTCTGAATACTTAGGAGACTTCCCGGGTTCAGGTGACCCCGCTTCAACATTACAGCAAAAATTCAATGTCTTTGTCAAAGTGATAACCTCACTGCCTGGTTCAAATGGGCCTGTAAGCTCTACATTTTGGGTAGAGGAAGATGCATGTTGTGGACTAGATATTTTTGTATTCAAAGAAAACATATTGGTTTGGGGTACTTTCTTATTGCTTATGGCAATACCATGTATACTCTTATAGTCTGCGTTCTTGCTCATTTCAAAAGTTGCAGTTGCACTCTTATGGGCGATTAGATTTTGCTCTCTGCCATGTGACATATTGCCATATTTAAGGTCAACGAAAGCTGACCACTTGTTTAAGCCAAGCCCATTTTCTGACATTGAAGACTCACTTGAAGTGCTCAAATTTATAGCATCGAAATAGGGACATGCCAAACTCCTAAATGATTTGGCGGTTAAATTACGCACTTCTTTATCAGCGTCGTCCAGTTCACTAATCGAACTTGACGCACCGCTGGAATATTCGTTAACATCTTTCCCTCTTAATTTAGTTGCAAAGTGTTGACGTCCCGGGGCTGGGATAAAATATTGGGATCTATCGCACAAGGCTTCCGCTCTGGCGTCAGTGCTTGTAAAAAAGAAGTGACTCCTGTTTCCCGTGTGCTTGGTATTATAACAAATGTTTTCATTCTCAATTATATTGTTAGAGTCGTTTATTGCTCTTGATGACGTCTTGATTGACAGGTGAATTTGCCCCGCCGAATTCCCACTACTGTTTTGTTTTTTACAAATGCTTTCATCTGAGCTGGGGCATTTGTCAGAGTCACAAAACTCACTCTCAGTGCTGACAACTGCACAACCAGAAACACGTTGGTGCACATTACATTGCGCCTGGCTGCTTTTTACTTTCGCCTGGCTCCTACCATCCACTAGGCCTATCAAAGTTTCCTCCGTTGTTTCATCGCTTTCAAAAGAGGCATAATCCACAAATGAATAAACCAGATTATCGTCCTCAATATCCCAACAGTTTCCCCGTCCAAAATCACAATCGACATCATGGTCATGCTCTGTCAGTTGAATTTCGTGCGTTGTAATGTAGTGCGATTCGTCTATCACCGTATCAGGCGCACAATGGTCTGACAATACTACGCTCTCACCGTCGTCCGATTCGGTTTTACTGTTCAAATACATGTCTGTGTATTGTAACTCCTCACACTCGCTAGGGACATTATAATCACGAGGCACAATTTCGCTCTGGGGTTCTCTCGTATTGTTATTCCCCAAGTCCACATTGCTGTTAAATTCTGTCAAATAAGTGTCCATGGGGGGATCTTCCGAGACAGGCCTATCTGCCCACCTGTCCTTCGATGTTTCCTCATAGATTTGATCCACATTGTCATCAATCTCGCGAACCCCGGGGCTCCTCTCTCCGGACGTATCACTGTTGCATTTGAAAACGGCAAGCTGGTTACCGTCACCGGTGAAAGTCACTTTAACAGTTTTTGTGCACTCTGAATTGATATCAAGTAAATCATCCAAATCAACATAATTGGATTCGTCACTTTTTGCCTTAGTGTTGCACTGGTTTTTGTCTTCATTTCCATGGAGCAGCTTTCTATAAGGTCCGGTGTCGTCTCGGTAAGTGAGAGTTTTCTCAACTGCTTCCATTTGTGCAGTTTCTTACTGCCAGAAAATGCTCTTTGTTAGCGATGTTATCCTGTCACAGGACGGAAAACTCTGCGCGAGGGAGAGACTGGAATGAGGGAGGGAGAGTGAGAGGGGGTCAGTCTAGTCGCCCTCGAAATCCCCAGTGCACCCTCTGTTGTATATTCCGACGTCCGTAATCAGCACATGGAGTTGTTGCTCTTCACGGCTTCACTCGACGACAGTTGTCTGTTTAACGCTCGAGTGACATTTCGGATGACATGTCAGCTACATTGGCAAAGGCTGGGGTCAAACCTTCGTCACAGAGTGCGATTTTAGGTCTACATGCTAATCTACTTGATGCTACTCTCTTTGATTACGTAGCCGTGCACAATCAATTGCGCGGTTGAGAGAGAGAGAGCGAGCGAGCGAGTGAGAGAGAGAGAGAGAGAGAGAGAGAGAGAGAGAGACGAATGACTATGTGGATTTAACGACCCTCATGGAATGCGCGTGAACAGGATCTCTCTTGTGCCAAATTACAATAAATTACGCACAGCGACTTACTTACGCACAACGTGTTACTGTATTTTCTAGTAAATATTTGATGCGCCCATGCAGTCTATTAGATACAAAAACGTAAAAATCAAACTCTATAGTGTTGCCTTTAACACTTGCATATGTAACAAATAGGAAATACAAGATAACGGAATGGAAGACGCCTATTTTTATCAGCCGTGCACGGGACTAAACCTCAGTGCCGCACAGCACAGGCACTCGATGACTGCATAGTACTCTTTTGGAAAAAATATTAGGTCCTAATTTAACTCCTAATTAAAAAACTATTTCAGAAGTATGTTAAAGTGGTTCAACGCTAGCTGCCTCGTATTTTCAAGAGAATTGTCGCATCAGCTACCGTATGCCCAAAATGCAGTTAATAAGGACATGGAATGTGCGTCACCTTTCCTAGAACAACAGCTAATTTTCCTAGAATACAGCGAAAACTTATATCCAGATCTTTCTTTCTTTCGTTCTATACTTTCTAAATAAATACCTAAGAAATAAATAAATACATTACGGAAGGAAATATTTTCTAAAGAAAGGAAAGATGTGCATTTGTTAATTCATGGGCAAGGTAGCTGATTTAAATCAGAAATGCATAGCATCAATGTCTCTAACAAATTAACATAATTTCTAGGCTACTAGAAGCCGAAACAGCTACATGATGCTTTATAAATACCACTCCCGAATAGGTCAATATCTTTCTGCTCTTATTTTCAGACATTATGATTGATTGGAAAGGAGCATGAAATAGATCAGTTGGCCCCAAACCAAACCGGCCTTATGTGGTAGCTGCAAATACATTGGACTTAAAATATTTTTTGACAGCTGAATGTTATCAATGCTCCACCCACGATTTCCAACAGCTGCAAACTCTTAATAGAGAGAACCAGGAAGGTTGTCCGATAGGTTCTATCGTGGAACTCACTGCAAGGACTGAGACTCACCCAAATCCAATGCGTCAACAATGGTATATGTTTTTCTCATCTTATACAGTATGTATGGACTTTGTGATTGACCTGACTGTATATTAACTTGGTGATAAACTTGCTGAAAAAAATGCACAATTTGTACAACAGTGGTATTCAAACGTCTTCACCCGAAATACCAAAAACATGATCTGGGACAGTGGACATCAAACACACATTTCTGCAGAATAACCATTATTCAAATATAAAACATTGATGTTCATTGGCACGATTTCTGAATGGATGCTTTACTGTTGTAGCTCCTTTGTTGATCTGTCTTCCTCTGACTTTTCAATCATTGACTGGTGCCCAGAGGTCAGTAATGAATCAGTAGGCCTAATGGAGAAATAAGACATTAATGATGCTTTTTAATTAATGTTATATAGCCATTGATCCTTGAAGAATACAGCTTATAAATGTCTCATGACTTTAGTTTAACTGTCTACCCTATTATGTAAGCTTGTTTTACACCATTGTTTGTAAACAATGTAGGCCTAATTGCAATCAAGCACTGTTTAACTTTTTAAAAAAGGATGAAACTGTCATTTGGATCTCAGGATGGTCGATGCTTGCATCCATAGCTCTGTCTATGAAATTGAAAGTGGCTGCATTTCTACAGCCCCATCCCTCAGCTGTTTTCCAAAACAAGATTTCTGAGGCATTTATGTAGTGCTTATAAAGATGCTAAGAATGCCCTGTTAAGAATTTGTGAACGCGCACACACACACACACACACACACACACACACACACACACACACACACACACACACACACACACACACACACACACACACACACACACACACACACACACACCTATTATTTTTCCGAAACCACTGTCGTGTCTGTGACTATCATTAAATGTGAAGACTTATTTATATCAAATCAGTTATTTAGGTTTAATTATTACATTAAACTTATCATGTAAACATTGATTAATTAGGAAGTCAGGGGCACCACGGAAAACGCAGAGATTACAAAGTTATAATTCTTTAATATCTGATCAATTAGTGTTCAATGAATGAATTATTATTATTACCTCAATTCGCGTTACTGAACGTCGCAAACCCTTGGATATCTGCACAAACCCTAGCCAAAATCATGAATCAGCGATATACAAATTGGCTTAATTATTTATTTACGAACTAACTAAATAATCACACAAAATGACAGAACAAACAAACAGTAGATATTGGTTACTAACAATGATAGAAAAGTCTCTAGTGGGCTAAGCCAATATGACGGCTTGATAAACAAATGAAAGGGGTGGGGAAAGACAAAATGGATTCACTACACACAGTCTATAATTATATTCATAGAATGCTAATCCTTTGCACATGAACGGCCGCTCATTCGAGAATAAATTGCAATGTACATATTTACGCCTGTATGTCATTGTTGTCTCTCCGTTAAACACTCGATCGTCTTGTAGAGTTCATCAGAGTCTCTGGTTAACTTTCTCAGAAGTCACAATGTCTTTCGTGATTGTTGGTGGTTAGAATGGATAGTTCAGAGTACCATTCGGAAATGTTGTCACAGAATAGATGCTTCAGCGGTTGTCTGTTTTCTCACTCTAGATTTACGTAATTTCTATCTGCAGACTCCTTGCTCTTAGTGATCAATAGTCTCAGAGTTTAAATATTTCCAGCCGTGTAGCCAAAACTACAGCTGTATGGTCTCCGTGGCCTATAGAATTGTAGCCATTCCAATGTGGGGACGATGTCCCAGCTTTTTCTGAGTTCTTAACCATTCGAGAAACCCGGCTTACTATGGGTCTCTTTGGCATGAAATGTAAATTTGGTCATGGGTGATCTTATACTCTGGAGTAGAAAAGGGAGGTTCCATGTCTATGCTCATGTGGGCGTGGGCATTGATTTGGTGAACTTTATATGAAAACCCATACTCTCATTTAGAAGGTTAACATCACATTACATCTTTTCACAAATAGTTTCATGTTTAATCACATACGTTTCACAATATTTAGATGTAAACCTGACAGCTGGGAAATGTACACTTTAAGTGATACAGTTATGTGTGTTTCCTGTCCTCCATGAGATCACCAAATGAAACACACCAAATGAACACACATTTTTTATTTAATTTTATTTTACCTTTATTTTACTAGGAAAGTCAGTTAAGAACAAATTCTTATTTTCAATGACGGCCTAGGAACAGTCATAACTGTCCCATAAGTGTCCACGGACCATTCCCACATTCTCAAAAATATAAGTATGGTTTAGTTCTCCCATTTTGGGGATATAGGAGTTTTGAACAAAATAAGGTCTTTGTTCTCGCTCTCCCTAAATACTGCATGGCAGTTTCTACCAGGTATTTATGACCTGTCGTAAAGTCATAAAACTGTGGCGAGAGAGGGGGAGGGGGCTATGATCCTCCCCCCAGGTTACGTCATGACACCACAATAAATGAAAGTAAACAGGATATGCAGATGAGGCACAGGCACAGCCTCGTAACAAGGAACGACTGTCCCCCTGGTGCCTCTAACCTAACATCAAACTGAGGGGCATGGGGTTAGAAACAGGCCTCATTCCATTCCAAAACTATGCCCACTCCCCTCTGCTCTCGTTCACTTGTCATCACAACCTTGATACAGCTAGGGGGGTATTATGCAATAGCACCACTTAGTTTCCGCCATATTGCTTTGGTTTCACCTATACTGTCTGGTCAGTTCTGTGAAGGGGGAAAGCTAAAGGAAGGCAGCTGCCAGTGCATGCAACTGCCGACTGACTGATCTACAAATCACCTTACATCATAACTAACAACTCATGATTATTTATAGATCAGTCAGTCACAATTTACCCATGATACATCGCGGTTTTGATGCTCTCGAACACGGCCAAATTCTGCATGTGGAAGCACAACAGCTCGTGTTACTCATAGGGTATATTTAAAATCTTGACACCCTCCTCATTTCCCTCTAGCTTTGATAACATGAGGGAGAGGTGTAGGGGCTTGACTGAGTTTGTCTCTATGGTGTTGTCACGGATCCCCCTAGTACTGCTGCTCATTCCGTTCACCAGCTCTGGAGGTCTACGTCACCGGCCTTATAGGCGTCACTGAACTGGATTCATTATCACCAACCCTGGACTGTCTTGTCTCATTACGTACACCTG
Organism: Oncorhynchus keta; assembly: GCF_023373465.1. Classification (NCBI taxonomy): domain Eukaryota; kingdom Metazoa; phylum Chordata; class Actinopteri; order Salmoniformes; family Salmonidae; genus Oncorhynchus; species Oncorhynchus keta. Next base: position 41,027,541 of record NC_068449.1, on the reverse strand, counting down.
ATTCCCATTCCCCCGGATTAGTATGTGTATATATGTGCCCTCTGTTCCCCATTGTCCTTGTCGGTTATTGTTAGCATGTCCGTTGGTCTTGTGAGCACCTGTGCTGTTGTATCGGCTTCCATGCTACGTGTTATTGTGCACTTGTACCGTGTATTATTGAGAGGTTTACACCTTGTTCTTTTATTTGGGTGGAGAAAATAAAAACCCTTATTACGTATTCCTGCACTTGTCTCCTATCATTTTACAGCGTGACAGAATAACCAACCTACTAAATGGAGACAGCAGGAAAGACTGAGCTGTCGACCATCGTAGAGACAGTCCAGCATCAAGAGTGACTGTCTCTCCAGACTCGGCAGTGCCATGGACAGTGTGCTGGCAACCATTCTGCGTTTGGAGGGGAATGTGCAGTCCCTCCAGTCTCCAGCACCGGTTCCGGCACCAGTCCCCACACCACTACCAGCCTCCCGTCCCATCTGAGCCGGTCCGCGGAATACCCCTGTCCCTTTGACGGCGCACCAGCGAGATGCAAGGGCTTCTTTCTGCACTGTGACCTGTACCTCACTAGCTACGCCGAGGCTGCCTCCAGGAGAGACAGGGTTGCCATCTCGGCACTGACCAGACGGGCCCTGGACTGGAGTGCTGCGGTCTGGGAAACAGGCGGACCCGAGGTCGAGTCCTACGAGCGCTTCACCCTCCTCTTCTGCTCGGTGTTTGATCAACCTGTTGAGGGCCGAGAGGACCAGGGATCAACGACCGCCTCGGAGTTCGCTTTGGAGTTCTGGACGAGGCCTCCACCGGATGAAACGAGTCAGCTCTGGTTACCGTGCACAGACCATACAAGCGCTCCACACCGCGTGGCCGCGGCCACCCTAATCTGGTGGTCCCAGTGCGCACGACCCACGTGTAGTTCCAGGTCTCCGGTAGCCTCTGGAACTGCCGATCTGCGGCCAACAAGGCAGAGTTCATCTCAGCCTATGCCTCCCTCCAGTCCCTCGACTTCTTGGCACTGACGGAAACATGGATCACCACAGATAACACTGCTACTCCTACTGCTCTCTCCTCGTCCACCCACGTGTTCTCGCACACCCCGAGAGCTTCTGGTCAGCGGGGTGGTGGCACCGGGATCCTCATCTCTCCCAAGTGGTCATTCTCTCTTTCTCCCCTTACCCATCTGTCTATCGCCTCCTTTGAATTCCATGCTGTCACAGTTACCAGCCCTTTCAAGCTTAACATCCTTATCATTTATCGCCCTCCAGGTTCCTCGGAGAGTTCATCAATGAGCTTGATGCCTTGATAAGCTCCTTTCCTGAGGACGGCTCACCTCTCACAGTTCTGGGCGACTTTAACCTCCCCACGTCTACCTTTGACTCATTCCTCTCTGCCTCCTTCTTTCCACTCCTCTCCTCTTTTGACCTCACCCTCTCACCTTCCCCCTACTCACAAGGCAGGCAATACGCTCAACCTCATCTTTACTAGATGCTGTTCTTCCACTAACCTCATTGCAACTCCCCTCCAAGTCTCCGACCACTACCTTGTATCCTTTTCCCTCTCGCTCTCATCCAACACTTCCCACACTGCCCCTACTCAGATGGTATCGCGCCGTCCCAACCTTCGCTCTCTCTCCCCTCTACTCTCTCCTCTTCCATCCTATCATCTCTTCCCTCTGCTCAAACCTTCTCCAACCTATCTCCTGATTCTGCCTCCTCAACCCTCCTCTCCTCCCTTTCTGCATCCTTTGACTTTCTATGTCCCCTATCCTCCAGGCCGGCTCGGTCCTCCCCTCCCGCTCCGTGGCTCGACGACTCATTGCGAGCTCACAGAACAGGGCTCCGGGCAGCCGGCGGAAATGGAGGAAAACTCCCGCCTCCCTGCGGACCTGGCATCCTTTCACTCCCTCCTCTCTACATTTTCCTCCTCTGTCTCTGCTGCTAAAGCCACTTTCTACCACTCTAAATTCCAAGCATCTGCCTCTAACCCTAGGAAGCTCTTTGCCACCTTCTCCTCCCTCCTGAATCCTCCCCCCTCCTCCCTCTCTGCAGATGACTTCGTCAACCATTTTGAAAAGAAGGTCGACGACATCCGATCCTCGTTTGCTAAGTCAAACGACACCGCTGGTTCTGCTCACACTGCCCTACCCTGTGCTCTGACCTCTTTCTCCCCTCTCTCTCCAGATGAAATCTCGCGTCTTGTGACGGCCGGCCGCCCAACAACCTGCCCGCTTGACCCTATCCCCTCCTCTCTTCTCCAGACCATCTCCGGAGACCTTCTCCCTTACCTCACCTCGCTCATCAACTCATCCCTGACCGCTGGCTACGTCCCTTCCGTCTTCAAGAGAGCGAGAGTTGCACCCCTTCTGAAAAAAAAACACTCGATCCCTCCGATGTCAACAACTACAGACCAGTATCCCTTCTCTCTTTTCTCTCCAAAACTCTTGAGCGTGCCGTCCTTGGCCAGCTCTACCGCTATCTCTCTCAGAATGACCTTCTTGATCCAAATCAGTCAGGTTTCAAGACTAGTCATTCAACTGAGACTGCTCTTCTCTGCATCATGGAGGCGCTCCGCACTGCTAAAGCTAACTCTCTCTCCTCTGCTCTCATCCTTCTAGACCTATCGGCTGCCTTCGATACTGTGAACCATCAGATCCTCCTCTCCACCCTCTCCGAGTTGGGCATCTCCGGCGCGGCCCACGCTTGGATTGCGTCCTACCTGACAGGTCGCTCCTACCAGGTGGCGTGGCGAGAATCTGTCTCCTCACCACGCGCTCTCACCACTGGTGTCCCCCAGGGCTCTGTTCTAGGCCCTCTCCTATTCTCGCTATACACCAAGTCACTTGGCTCTGTCATAACCTCACATGGTCTCTCCTATCATTGCTATGCAGACGACACACAATTAATCTTCTCCTTTCCCCCTTCTGATGACCAGGTGGCGAATCACATCTCTGCATGTCTGGCAGACATATCAGTGTGGATGACGGATCACCACCTCAAGCTGAATCTCGGCAAGACGGAGCTCCTCTTCCTCCCGGGGAAGGACTGCCCGTTCCATGATCTCGCCATCACGGTTGACAACTCCATTGTGTCCTCCTCCCAGAGCGCTAAGAACCTTGGCGTGATCCTGAACAACACCCTGTCGTTCTCAACTAACATCAAGGCGGTGGCCCGTTCCTGTAGGTTCATGCTCTACAACATCCGCAGAGTACGACCCTGCCTCACACAGGAAGCGGCGCAGGTCCTAATCCAGGCACTTGTCATCTCCCATCTGGATTACTGCAACTCGCTGTTGGCTGGGCTCCCTGCCTGTGCCATTAAACCCTACAACTCATCCAGAACGCCGCAGCCCGTCTGGTGTTCAACCTTCCCAAGTTCTCTCACGTCACCCCGCTCCTCCGCTCTCTCCACTGGCTTCCAGTTGAAGCTCGCATCCGCTACAAGTCCATGGTGCTTGCCTACGGAGCTGTGAGGGGAACGGCACCTCAGTACCTCCAGGCTCTGATCAGGCCCTACACCCAAACAAGGGCACTGCGTTCATCCACCTCTGGCCTGCTCGCCTCCCTACCACTGAGGAAGTACAGTTCCTGCTCAGCCCAGTCAAAACTGTTCGCTGCTCTGGCCCCCAATGGTGGAACAAACTCCCTCACGACGCCAGGACAGCGGAGTCAATCACCACCTTCCAGAGACACCTGAAACCCCACCTCTTTAAGGAATACCTAGGATAGGATAAGTAATCCTTCTCACCCCCCTAAAATATTTAGATGCACTATTGTAAAGTGGCTGTTCCACTGGATGTCATAAGGTGAATGCACCAATTTGTAAGTCACTCTGGATAAGAGTGTCTTCTAAATTACTTAAATGTAAATGTGTCCCTGAACAAAGGGGGAATCAAAAGTAACAGTCAGTATCTGGTGTGGCCACCAGCTGCATTAAGTACTGCAGTGCATCTCCTCCTCATGGACTGCACCAGATTTGCCAGTTCTTGCTGTGATATGTTACCCTACTCTTCCACCAAGGCACCTGCAAGTTCCCAGATATTTCTGGGGGGAATAGCCCTAGCCCTCACCCTCCAATCCAACAGGTCCCAGACGTGCTCAATGGGATTAAGATCCGGGCTCTTCGCTGGACATGGCAGAACACTGACATTCCTGTCTTTCAGGAAATCACGCAAAGAATGAGCAGTATGGCTGGTGGCATTGACATGCTGGAGGTTCATGTCAGGATGAGCTTGCAGGAAGGGTACCACATGAGGGAGGAAGATGTCTTCCCTGTAACACACAGCGTTGAGATTGCAGGCACCAAAAGAAAAGTACTATCCAGTAAAACCCTTCTGTTTTCGTTGTGCTATGTTTTTGGTTCGTTAACTTCACCATGTATTTTTCTAAGCTGTGCTCGCATTCTACACATGGTGCATTTCCTAATCATTTTTTTGTATGAGGGGTAGGCGCACTCGACATGGCCTTCCAGGATGCAATCATTTACATTACATTTACATTTAAGTCATTTAGCAGACGCTCTTATCCAGAGCGACTTACAAATTGGTGCATTCACCTTATGACATCCAGTGGAACAGTCACTTTACAATAGTGCATCTAAATCTTAAAAGGGGGGTGATAAGGATTACTTATCCTATCAAAGGTACTAGATCTAAGTAAGAGGACTCTTAGTCCTTACGCAATGCCAGTTTTTGTCAATTATGTCCTCCATTTTTGTTTTTCCAATCTATAAGATGATGACGTACTTGGTTTTGGTGGCTTTTAGTCTTGCAGCATGCCTACTTTGCATTTGCCTGTTTTTTTGTTGTGATATTGACAGCGTATTTTCCAGGATCTGTATTCTCTTATTAAAGTAACATCTGTATGAGATTAACTAACTCTGATTGTTATAGATTATAGTTTTGGAAACAGAAAACTGTATGGAGATCAAATGTTTCATTTATGAGAAAATTAGCAGAATGTCAGCGCAAATTCCATTTAGCTCAATCTTCTCCCACTGCCGGCTATTGGGTTTCCTCTCACTACCAAATGTGGTAGTGAGAGGAAACGCCAACCGGATGTCTCACATTTATACATCCAGTGAAATATTTGTGTCATCTATCTGTGGATTTACCCTCAGCAGAACCATAACCAGCGAGCTAAAACAAACTGCTTCCGGGTTACCCGAATTTGCTTCCTCGCGCGGATCACCGTAGCTAGCCGGTTGTAAGGAAAGTAGCTAAATATACCATTTTTAAAAAAATCTATGTTTATTCATTATGTCTAAAAGACACCGTTTAGATTTAGGCGATGACTACTCAAATAAAAAGAGATCTGATGGGTAAGCTTCTCGTTTCATGCATTACTCTCTTTCGGGTAGCAAGTTGCTGCTAGCGAACGGCTAGCTTGTTTTGTTTAGCTAGCTATCAACCGGCTAATGTTTCTTCTTGCTAGTTATCATTTATTAGCTGGCTACTTTGTGGCGATGATGAACGATTAGCTACATATCCGCGAGCTTCCTATGTTAATCAGCTTGTGACGCTCGTGTAGTCATGTTGATAAGACACGTGTTGATGTTCTGCGGCCTAGCGCTGACGGTATACAGAGTAAACTGGCTAGCCAAGTAACGTTAACTCGATTCGACGATGTCTTTTACATCAAGGAAGTTGAGTGGGTGGACTGGAGCTCCGACGTTATAAAATCGAGTTTTTATTTAAAAAACCATGGCACCCCAAAAATAGCCCTTAATTGGGCTCCCAAGTGGCGCAGCGGTCTAAGGCAACCAATTTCAATGCTAGAGGCGCCACTACAGACGCTGGTTCTATTCCAGTCTGTATCACAACCGGCTGTGAATGGGAGTCCTATAGTGCTGCGCACAATTGTCCCAGCGTCGTCCGGTTAAGGGTTTGGCTTGAGTAGGTCGTCATTGTAAATAAGAATTTGTTCTTAACTGACTTGCCGAGTTAAATAGAAATATGCGACACATTGGAGCTCCAGTCAGCCCACGTCCCCGCTCAACTCCGTTTATTTACACGAGCTGGGTGGCAGGTAACCGAAAGGTTGCCAGTTTGAATCCCCGAACCGACAAGGTGAAAATCTGCCGTTCTGCCCTTGAGCAAGGCAATTAATCACCTACAACAACAGGTGCCCGATGTGGCAGCCCCCTGCACTTCTCTGATTGAGTTTCGGTTGGATCTTGTGGGCAACTTACAATAACGAATGTATTCCTTTAATCATGGAGTTTTATTTGCCAATTAATTGGCCAGCCTATTTCTCAAGTTCAGGAACTAGCCTCTCAGCTGCAATATAGCCAAATAACAAACACTTGTGTTTTCTAATATTGCATCAAACTTGCATTATCACTTAATCTACATACAATAGTATTTTGGTTACCAGGAGAAACACTTGCATATTTGGATTCCATTAAATGGTAATCTGTCAAATGTCCTGCTGTAGAATGGTCAATGAATAATATAAATCCACTGATTCTTGAGTAAGAGTTCTTATAGACACAACCTGAAATATGACTGAATTTGTTTTTGTCATTATGCACATTTTGTAAATGTCCCACTACATTAAAGTGTACTTTATTTCAAGTAATGTACAATCGTTGACTTATGTATATTCTTCAATTATTTTTAGGAAAGACCGAGATCGCGACAGGGACCGCGACGAACGCTCTAAAGACAGGGACCGCGACAGAGATCGGGACCGGGACCGAGATAGGGATGTGAAGCCCTCTGTCCTGCCCCCCAACACCATGATGGCCGGGGGCGGCATGCTGCCTCTCAAGCAGACAGCCATGCAGCAGCAGATCAACCCGTTCACAAACCTGCCACACACGCCGCGCTACTATGAGATCCTGAAGAAGAGGCTGCAACTGCCTGTGTGGGAGTACAAGGAGCGCTTCAACGACATCCTGGCACGTCACCAGAGCTTCGTGCTTGTCGGAGAGACTGGCTCCGGGAAAACCACACAGGTGCAGTTCTGTTTGAAGGTCCTTAAACAGGGGTTGACATTAAGGGCTAAAAGGCTCTTGCCCATTGGGCAAGACAGGAGTATTTTTGGGGGGATGGCCGAAAGATTACGATCACTTGCCCCTGAAAATATGAAGTTATTTTCACCTACACATGGAAGGAATCAGAAAGACAAAACTACTAGAATTCTTAGCATTTTGGTTATCGGTTAAAAAACTATCTTCTGCCCATTGGGGAAACTTGCGCGCCTGCTCAGGTCACCTGTCCTGGGAAATAGGGATACCCTTAATGTCAACCCCAGCCTTAACATTTTCTGTGTTTTGCAATTTTGCATTGGCAAATCTTCACGCTTGAAACTGAAAACGCAGTTTGGGTTGACTTTTAGTTTGATCTCCTGTTCCCTCTGTTTGTTTTCTGATGGAATCAGATAGGTGTACAGTAAGCAATAGCCCCACCCCTCCCTCCACATGCCATTGAAGGCCAAGTGATTACATCACTGTGTTTACACCTACTTTGTTCCCTCAGATCTGCAAACACAGAAGAGGTAGCGTATAGGGGCGATTTGTAATTTGGCATTCTAGTCAATTCTCCCCCTCCAAACCAATGCACTTTGGAATATGTTTGTTGTTTCAGAAGACAGAACCATCCATAACATGCCCTCCCTTTCCCCTCCTCAGATCCCCCAGTGGTGTGTGGACATGGTGAAGGGCTTGGGTGGCCCCAAGAAGGCAGTGGCCTGTACCCAGCCCAGGAGGGTGGCAGCCATGAGCGTGGCCCAGAGGGTGGCTGACGAGATGGACGTCATGCTGGGCCAAGAGGTGGGATACTCCATACGATTTGAGGACTGCAGCTCCGCCAAGACCATACTGAAGTAAGCAACTGCTTGTCTGGTTAGTAGAGGCTACATGAGGGTTATTCAATTCCAGGCCTAAACACTTCCAGTTTTCATTCTCGCCTACTACCAGGATCATCATTATTAGGGCACACTTGTAGCAAAGCGCTGCAAGACGTTATTCAACACAATTAGAAAAGGAGCATTTGTTATTGGAGAACTTGAGATGGTACCAATTGCCGTTTCACTCAGTTCAAGAGTTTTCTCCTGTTTTGTGCCTACTGGACACAACATAGGTAAAACAAAAGTTGTCAACCGTGATGGCGCAGCATTCTGGCCCTTCAGAACTGTAATTGAATACCCCAATGATAGGAGAGACCATGTGAGGTATGACAGAGCCAAGTGACTTGGTGTATCGAGAATAAGCATTTGAGAGCGCGTGGTGAGGAGACAGATTATAGCCAGTTAATTCAATTGCCCAACTGACACACGGCTTCAGTCAAATTTCTTTAGGACATTTGTTATTGGATAGATGAATGACTCAGTTATTTTAGACTACCCCCACAATACACGATCCAAGCATTTGGGTTATAGCTGTGGTCAAAAAGTATTTGTTATAGTGTTACAGCTGCAGACTCCAAGGGAGCAAAGGTTGTTTGTTTATGTATTCATTTTGAGGAGGCGTAAGATCAATGAACACACATTTTGGAGTTCAAGTCATCACTAGGTCAGCATCTGCTATGTTTCAAACCATGTGTATCCTTTCCCCTTTTAAGGTATATGACAGACGGTATGTTGCTTCGGGAAGCCATGAACGACCCCCTGCTGGAGCGGTATGGCGTGATCATCCTGGATGAGGCCCACGAGAGAACTCTGGCCACAGACATCCTAATGGGAGTCTTGAAGGAGGTGGTCCGACAGAGGTCAGACCTCAAGGTACAGCCTCTGAGTCCGGGGGGGGTCTCAAGTCTTTCATCGATTCCTTATGTCCTTGATTTGAACCTTCTGTGTTTTGAGAAAGCGGTGGGGAATCAAGGAAAGACTAATGAGAAAGAGGGCATATACCAAGGTTGCTATCTTTATCATTTGCATTTAGTCAATTCTGGAGATTAATTTGATTCATTAGTTTAATTTAAATTAGCTTGTGCTTGGATGCAGTTAAAATGGTATTGACCATAACTGAATGAGTTACATGGAGCGAAAAATATCACATATGAATTGTAAATGTTGCTTTACAGCTAACTATTTCCAAGTCCCAAAATAACCCCTGTTGTAGCCCAGTCCCCATGAATGTACAAAAGACCTTAAAGAGCCACTGAATATGAGGATTGGCACATGTGTTTTTCTGTTGCTCATTAGAAAAAAACGAGATTTCTGTCTTGGTGTGTTTCCTGACAGATTCTGCATTTGGTTAATGTTTGTCGCCCATGAGACACTGGAGACACTGAAGCCTATTTAATATCCGCAAAATCCCCAGAATGACTCTAAGATGCCGTAACTCAAGAAATCTGGTCATTAATTTAGTATTTATTTGCAGAGGATCCTTCAGTTGCGCAATTTTACATCTAACTAAGGTGTTTGTGCTGTAATTGTCAATAAAAAAATGTACACTGTGTTTTATGTAAACAACATCAGAGCTGTTGGGTATGTCTGTCTCACTGTCTATACTATTGGATCGAGAGCAATCACCACAGCTATTCACCCCATGTTAGTGGGCAAATGGACATTGTCAAATCAAAACCCAACCTTCGTTTACCCATTGTGATGCACGGATTATCCAAACTGTTTTAGACAACACTAGAATAACTGTTTCTGACTCCTATCGATGTCACAGGCTGTTTTCAAAGGGGTTTATTTGCTTTTTAAAGGCATTCGCTCTTTAGGGGTTATGTTTTTGGATTGCTTTTCACTTACCTTAGTTAGTCCCAATGTCATTTAGCCTAGTTATTTGCTCGTCCATCTTAGATCCCTATTCAAATGTAGATGTGTCTCTCTTTGGGTCCCATAGTCATGATTTCACTATTGTACACAGAGTGGCATTGCAACAATTCTTAACCACAAAGCATTAACAGGAATATGTTTTTTTGCCAGGTGATTGTGATGAGCGCTACGTTAGACGCCGGGAAGTTCCAAGTGTACTTTGACAGCTGTCCACTGCTGACTATTCCCGGACGCACACACCCCGTGGAGATCTTCTACACCCCTGAGCCGGAGCGGGACTACCTGGAAGCCGCCATCCGCACGGTCGTTCAGATCCACATGTGTGAGGAAGAGGAGGGGGACTGTCTGCTGTTCCTCACTGGACAAGAGGTATACTTCCACCCCTTCTCAAATGCAATCCAGATAGTTTGAGTTGGTTCACTGGACACTAGTCAAGGGCTATACCTCTACCCCTTCTCATATGCAGTCAAGACAGTTCAGTTCAGTGTTGAAGCGTGATGCTGACAACACCAAGGTTGTCACCTGAATATAAGTTGAATGGTTGGGGGAGGTTTAACTTTCAGGGTACCTGTCTGCTGCTCAACATGAATATTGTCTGACTCTGAACTATCAGGAAATTGACGAGGCCTGTAAACGGATCAAACGGGAGATCGACGACTTGGGACCTGAAGTCGGAGACATCAAAGTCATTCCACTATATTCCACACTGCCCCCCCAGCAGCAACAAAGAATCTTTGAGGCCGCACCCCCCAGGAAGCCCAGCGGTGCGATAGGAAGAAAGGTACTGACCAGCAGAACATGCCCGGGACTATAAAAACAGGGTTGTGTTCAGTAGGAAGAAAACGTTTTGAAACTGAGTGAAATGGGAAGGTACTTCCTGAACTTGTACAATCAGAACACAGATTTTAGTTTTTAATTTCAAAATGTTTTGGTATGGGGTGCCCTACTGAATTTACAACCCAGATTTCATACATTGGTGCTCATTTATCACCAAAGATTTCCAATGGCTTATGATGTAAGTTTGTATAGAAAGTCTTTCAGTTGTCTGCTAGTGCTAACCCCAATGCATGTTCCCTAGGTTGTGGTTTCCACAAACATTGCTGAGACATCCCTTACCATTGACGGAGTGGTGTTTGTGATTGATCCCGGTTTTGCCAAGCAAAAGGTAGGCTGCTACTCCTCTCCCTGTATAATTGTTTTACCTTACCTCGTATTCCCTCAAACCCAGAGGGAATACCTGGCAACAGTACTAAAAACGTGTACTTTTTTCAATAAGTGACACTTGAACTTTCTGTAGTCCACAATCTAAGCACAATGCAGATAGACAAATGATAGTAGTAACCAGGTTTCCATCCAACCATTTCATGCGGATTAATTACCTGACGCTTTAAACAACTCATGACAGACCTCAGAGAAACAGAATCAGTAAAGTTTCCCAATGTCAACAAAACAAAATACGCAAGACAAGATGGGATCTTTTTTTTGACTGAAATAGAAGTCACAACAATTGCAGTGGAAATACTTTTATGTGCAAATATTGATTCAAAAACATCATGCTTTTGGCCATGGAGTGTATGTGGACACCCCATTCAGCCACACCCGTGTTTAAAATCGAGCACACAGCAATGCACTCTCCATAGACAAACATTGGCAGTAGAATGGCCCGTACTGAAGCGCTCACTGACTTTCAACGTGGCACCGTCATAGGATGCCACCTTTCCAACAACTCAGTTCGTAAAATTTCTGCCCTGCTAGAGCTTCCCTGGTCAACTGTAAGTGCTGTTATTATGAAGTGGAAAAGTCTAGGAACGACAACGGGACTGCCGAGTGCTAATAGCGTTTCAATCGGTGACGTCACTCGCTCCAACTGGCCTGTCAGCGGTTTCACGTGTGAAGATGATGGCAGGTTGCTGGCAGGCAGGCAGTACAATGAACATAGATCAATCTCTTTTGCCAACAAAAACAACAGCTAAAGACCATGTGACACCATTTCCAAATGTTTTACATGAAAGTGGGGGGAAATTGTTTTGCACTCCATGCAACGTTGTTCTGGAACACGAGAAAGTCGAAAATCAAGTCACTTCAAATCAGCAAAGCATATGAGAACGCTAGAACAGTTCCCACAGCAGCGGCAGATCACCATGACTGAAGTGGTAGCAGGGAAGACTGGCAAACGCTGAAAGAATCAAGTTGAGTGGCGTTTTCCTCAAACTTTTACTCCGCTAACCTTTGCTTTAGAGAGTGGTCGGCACTCTGCTCTCCCCAGTCTGTCAATGGAGAGCGCTGCTCAAGGCGCTGAGTGCACTTTGAACTTAATACGGATCGCGAAAGCACAATCCTTTTATTTATTATTATTTTTTAGAAATGGTAATACTGTTTTAAAAGTACATATCAACCACAATACTCTGTTTACGTTTTCCGTTCTTTATCGCCCTTACGATCCTTTCAGAAAAAAATCGCACTTAAAAATGTTGAAGACAATTCATGCTAAAGAAATATCATTCCTCAAAATTTAAAGCAATTGATCAGTAAACGTTGTTAAACTGAAACCTTTTGAGTTAACATTGGTAGCAGAGGAGGGCTAATGACTAGCGTTCAAATGCGCCACCTTGCTTCGGCGAGAAGAGGTCATATTAAAATTGGGGAAATGAACTTGGAATCTGGACACGGGTTACTAATCTGGACGTGAAAAAGCAAGCACTTGCGGTTGTATGATCGTTTGAGCGAGAGACACTGCACTGGAAATATCTGTTGAGGATTTGAACAAGGATGACGGTATGATAACTTTAATCAGAGCACTGGGTTCTGTGTTTCCTAAAGAAGAGAAAGACCGTGACAACGAGGCATACTCAAACTTTGACAGTTGTTACCAGAAACAAGGGGTACAATTAGGATGCGCAAGTACGATATGGTTCTCCCAGTTAGCTTTCAAGTTTCTAAATACTGCCTGTATGGGTGGTAGGGAGAAACAGTTGGCTTTAATGCTCCTACAGTGCTTTTGCGTCAGTGAAGTCAGCACTAAAGTCTGTCGGGCCAATAACAGATGGAATGTAAGTGAGTGACGCGGCGTATTACACGGAGCAGCAGAGAAAAGGCGCCAACATGTCATGTTTTCAAGACGACCAGAAGAGGGCGCCATAGCCCGGCACAAATCCACTGGACAAATATGGAAGGAGATCAAAATGTGCTATTTGTCAAAGCACTTACCATTGGATTAAAGACTGTCCTCCATAAGAATTAACAGGTTTAAACCTAAGAGGACAATGTAAACACAGAGATGGAGCAGTGTAACATTACACTGTTTCCAAATGAATCTGCTTCTGAGGTCTTTATAGGTTGAATCCTTATGATCTGCTGTGATTTGATACTGCATGTATACGCACCGTTTGTTGCGCAAAATGGCTTGAATCGCTATGTCAGTGAAATAAGAAATAAGAAATATGAAATATGAAATAAGTACAAAATATGATTGACACACCAAGCAACAGAGCTTTCAAATTTGGAGATGGGAAGAGTTGTCCATTCTACCAAGAGTCAAGATACCAGCAAAAATTGGTCAGACCCCAGTGTCACATTGAAACCGAGGTGATCTCTGCAGATAGCCCCTTATTATAAAGCAAAGCTTCCCTCAAGAAGGCAGGGGCTGTACTAGACATAAAAAATGACAAGGCAGTGATGTTTAAACAACCAGTGACCCTTGAACTTACTACCTCAGGCCACTATTGTGTAAACATTTTAGACAAAGACATCACACAGAGTCCATGTAAAAATGAGATTCTGAAGGACACAGAGAACATGACCACAGAGGAAAAACACAAAGTTTTGTTAAACCTTCACAAATAGTTTGGATATGCTACAGTTGACAGACTTAAGAAATGACTCGGCAGTTCTGGGAATAATGTTGATGAGAGTGTTTCCATTCAATGGTAGATTGAATGGACCAGCTGTTGGTTTGCCACTGGCTTCCAAGTACAATGAAACGGTGGCTGTAGATCTACTTGAGCTAGGACCAAGTGTGTGGTAACTTCACATAATTGACCACTTCACACGCGTCAGTGCTGGAAGCATTGTGAATACAAAGAAACCCAGTGAAATCGTCAAGCACTTCATTCATTCCTGGATAAGTGTGTATGTCCCGCCCCAGAAATTGTACAGACAATGGAGGAGTATTCAATAATTAATGAAATGGCAGAGAAATTCAACGTGGAAGTAAAGACAACTGCTGCGTACAGTCCATGGAGAAATGGACTTACATTTACATTTAAGTCATTTAGCAGACGCTCTTATCCAGAGCGACTTACAAATTGGTGCATACACCTTATGACTTCTGGAGAGACCTAATCAGACACTCTCAGAGATTATGCTGAAAGTGAAGCAAGACAATGGGTGTGACTGGAAAACAGCCCTAGATTGGGCTTTTGATGGCAAAAAACTCAATGCACAATATTAATGGCTACAGCCCATGACAACTAGTGTTGGGGCAAAACCCTAATCTTCCCTCTGTACAGGTTTACAAGCCACCAGCACTAGAAGGGACCAGTTTGAGTGCATGGGTGGGACAGCGAGAAAAGCATTCATAGAAGCAGAGTTCAGATAGCTTCGACCCACAGATGAGAAATACGAGACTGGAAACAAAGTGTACCACAAACAAGTTGCCTGTCAAGAGTAGAAAGGACCGGGAGTAGTCATTGGCCAAGATGGTGTGGTGATATTTGTGAGGCACAATCGTCAGGGTGCGTCACTCAAGATTGCAGAATGTAAATGATCAACAAGCTTGAGGGGCTGTTGCTGAGAATCAGCCTCCTACTGAAAATGACAAAAAGGACACATTAACAGACCCAAACCTACCAGATGTCACATCCAATGATGTGAACACTGAAGCTGACACAGGAAATGGAGCAGAGACCTTCAACCATCACACAGGCAATAATGTTGTGTTCAAATGAGGAAAACATTCAACAGCCACGTGTTAAGACAACATGGTTGTTCCAATCTTAAACTGGGGAAACGGTTAAATACATGGACTGAGAAAGTGGTATTCCACACACAGCAACAGTCATTAGACGAGCAGGGAAAGCCAACAGAAAACACCAGAACTGGTACAAATTGCAGTACTCTGAACCTGCTGCACTTTCTGGTACAACAGGGTCAGCTGACCTGGCACTTGTAGATAATCTCAGAATTGAACCAAAAAACAGAATGACTTTCAATTATGATGTACTTGAAACAAAGGATGTTTCATTTGACAGCTAAACTAGATGAGCTCAGTAATTGGAGGTGTGTTTGAGGAAGTCAAAGACATTGGCCAAAAATATGTCTCAACAAGGTGGGTGTGTACCCTTAAAGAATCCTTAGATGGAATAGTTCCTAAAGTACGTCTAGTGGCTAGAGGTTTTGAGGAGCTGGCTGCTAAAGAATTCCCAAAAGCCTCACGACATGCGCCTCAGAGTCACTCAGATTGCTGCTGACAGTGATTTGCCAGAAAAAAATGGAAACTTCATTCCATAGACATCAAATCTGCATTTTTGCAGGGAAACAGCTGTCAAGGGACATTCACATCTGACCTCCGCCTGAAGCTAAGAGCGAACTGTGATTCCACACCTCAAAGCTGTTTTCCCGGTCTGCCACAAAGGAACAGCTTGCCGACTGTCTAACTAAAAAGGGAGCATCCGGTCTTGTGCTCCTAAAGGCACTCAGTAATGGCAGGTGGCAGCTTGCATAATAAAAATAAAAACTTTGTCAAACAATCCATTTGTAATGGGGAACTTAAATACTACTTATGACATTTATTATTTTGTTTTATTTTTTAAAAGAAAAGGTAGGAGATTTAAAACATGAGCTTAACGGTGTCCCTATATTTCTGTTATTACGGTCCTATCACTGTTATTAGTACGCCTGCGCAGTAGTCTCACTGGAGATGGACCTGGCTTCAGTGTGATGGCGACGATGTACTGTGGTCATACGGTGAAGTAAACGTTAAACTGGAACCTAGTTGTCATTTTGAGTTAACATTAACCAACGTGGAATCCACATCCACCAATTTGAATAAAATAAGACTTGAGTGAGAATGTTGTCTACTCTGTAACCCACAGGTGTACAACCCTCGTATCAGGGTGGAGTCTCTCCTGGTCACGGCGATCAGCAAAGCCTCGGCGCAGCAGAGGGCGGGCCGCGCTGGCAGGACACGGCCAGGGAAGACTTTCCGTCTATACACTGAGAAAGCCTACAAGACCGAGATGCAGGTGAACTGTCCTGGATTGTAGAAATGTTGGGGCAAAGTACATGGTTGAATGGACTATTGAATAAATTGTTATCTTATGGGTAATGTTGAGGACAATGGATTTATTAAGGAAATGTTTATAGTCTAACGTATCTCGTGTGGTGCTGGGCATTTTACAGAAGCCTGTTTTGGCCAATACGCTCAGCTCTTGTTGAACACATGATTTGGCAGAATACGCCGACCTTGTTACACAACGGATGATATGATACCAGTAGAATGGCTTCATGTTCTACACATCTGACTGTTTTCCATTCCACTACAGGACAACACGTATCCCGAGATTCTCCGGTCCAACTTGGGTTCTGT
This sequence comes from Oncorhynchus keta, assembly GCF_023373465.1. Classification (NCBI taxonomy): domain Eukaryota; kingdom Metazoa; phylum Chordata; class Actinopteri; order Salmoniformes; family Salmonidae; genus Oncorhynchus; species Oncorhynchus keta. The sequence goes on along the minus strand of NC_068449.1, from coordinate 41,011,240 downwards.
CGTGTTGCAGTTGAAGAAGCTGGGTATCGATGACCTGGTGCACTTTGACTTCATGGATCCACCAGGTGGGGAGCCAAGTGTTGGCTGGAATACCTGCCTGTTGGAAGTGCTACTTTAGTTTGAAACTGTTTCAATTGAAACTGACTGGCAGCCTTCTTTCTTGATTTACCTCTTGACCAACCAGGTTATCATAAAATATATCATTTGTTGATTGATTGTTTCACAGCCAGAAAAGTAAAAGTGACATGCGGTACTGATCACTTGCTCCTCTTGCTTCCTCCCTTGTGCTCTCAAGCCCCGGAGACCCTGATGCGGGCCCTGGAGTTGCTCAACTACTTGGCGGCGCTCAACGACGACGGCGACCTGACAGAGCTGGGCTCCATGATGGCAGAGTTCCCGTTGGACCCCCAGCTGGCCAAGATGGTGATCGCCAGCTGCGAGTTCAACTGCTCCAACGAGATCCTCTCCATCACCGCCATGCTGTCAGGTAATGGCCCAGGGCCGAGATGGCTGGCATCCAAAGTCGCCTAGTGCCCTCCCTTGGCACCAGTTGACACCCTCTTAACACTGTGGGTTCCAATTTAATGCAAGATGGAGATCTCTAAGATTTATCGTCTCCTCAGTGCTTTGTTAATGACATTTGTTAATTCCTAATGGTAGACGAGTTAATTATTCTTTTTGAAAAGTAAAGATGTGGCCCCCAGTTAATGGGGCTTGCAGGTCTAGTTAGCAAAGATGCTAGAAAGTATTCAATTTATATGGAGGGATCAAGTTAACGAGTCACAATATTTGGTAAGTATTTCTCAAATAAAATAATACACTTTTTTGGGGGTCTACACAAAGGATTTGGATGGCTTACTGGTTAGATCCTTGATTGATAATGACCATTAGCAATTTAATGGTCGACGGAAAAGTAAACTGAAAACCAATTGTATTCCGTATCAAATTGAAAAGTTGACCAGGTTTCTTCCAACTGCTTGAAATCTGGGAGTGTTTATCCTTAGTGCAATTGTGCAGGACAGGCACCTCAATGTTGTGTTCTCGGATGGGTCTAAAACATTGCCTCTTTGCATTTGTTTAGTGGTTTGTCTATGGCTGCTTTAATGGTGTCTCTTTGATGTGTTATTGGCCCAGTTGCGCCGGCAGTACATGATGCAATGTTCTTTTTTATTGTCAAGATGTTGTCATGCTCTTACTCGTCAAAATCACTTTTCATCAAGGCCCGGTCTTTATTTTTGTTTTAAGTGAGGTTTCACATTTTACAGGATTATTTGTTATCTGCATGTGGGTGGTTGATTAGGCTATATTTAAGCTTTCTTGGCCAATGTTGGTTTTGTTTTTACTACTGGGGGGGAAACTATTTGCGTTCAATATGACAAGATAGATTTCTGTTTTTATCATATAGAATGTTCAGTGTTTGGACTTTTCACAGTATTTCACATTGGCATTCCCCTCGTGCTTTACTCTTACACATTTGTGATTTGGTTGTGGTCAATTCAATATCAATTTAGGAGATTCATAGAAATCCCAGTTCAATACAAAGGCCATACACGTTTCGATTCTTGTAACGTTTCCTGAAATTCCCGTTGAATTTGGTCTGTGAATGTGAAATGACGACCTTGAATGTAAAATACACATTTTAAACATGTATGAGCAATGATCCGGTGGTGTTGCAAAAACTCCCAATTTGGATGTATTGATGTTCCTCTTCCACACAAATCTGTATGTCGGTAGTGACATCATATAAGGACATCGATTTCCCCTTTATAATGTCAAGGCAGTTTTATGTAGCCATTGACTTGAATGTGAAATGGACTTGGATTCTCTTGAATGTTATATATATACAGTACACTGTTCTCAAGTTCAATGCTCTTTTAACGCTCTGCAGGTGTGTGAAACCTCTTTTGTTTTGCAGATGTGGTTAGGTGTTGACCCCCTTGACAAGCTAGTAGCCAGTCATCATGCAGTCGGAAGAGCCCCCCTATAAACACACCACTTGTTCCTGCCCCCCCTATGCTCTCTGCTGTGAAGTTTTCTAGCTACAATAGGCCTTGTTCCTCTGTTCTGTGAATGCTTGACTTATCCCTATGGGCGTCTGTGTTGGGGCCCATACCAACCTTGTCTAGTCCCGCAGTGTTTCGTCCGCCCCACCGAGGCTAAGAAGGCGGCGGACGAGTCCAAGATGCGGTTCGCCCACATTGACGGAGACCACCTGACGCTCCTCAACGTCTACCACGCCTTCAAACAAAGTGAGCATGGGTGCCACGAACATTTTTATTTTGATGGGGTAAAAAAATCCTTTAAGGGGACAGATTAGACTCCAAAATCAAGGTTTGTCATGCGTTTCAGACCTCAAGTGAGTCCACATCCTACGCCATGGGTTGTGTGGACCAACCCTAATGAATAAAAGTCTAAAGATTAAGCACCACAAATTTGGAAATACCATGGTGCAAATATGGGTAATCGGATATGGCCATGGACTTCTCAACAGAAGGCTCACTTTTGAAGTCTGATTTTGAAGTGCAATGTCCCTTTAAGGCACTTTGTGAAACATGAGGCTTTACTTGCCGTTGCCTGTAACTTTGGTTGATCTGTGTTGTCGTTTCTCAGACCACGAGTCTACACAGTGGTGCTACGACAACTTTGTGAACTACCGTTCGCTGATGTCGGCCGACAACGTGCGCTCGCAGCTGTCCCGGATCATGGACCGCTTCAACCTGCCCCGGCGCAGCACCGAATTCACCAGCAGAGACTACTACATCAACATCCGCCGAGCGCTCGTCACAGGCTTTTTCATGCAGGTCAGTCTGTGCAGGGCAGGTTCCATTTCAATTAACTCTCTGAATTGAAATGGAATTGAGCCTAACCCTGATATTCGTCGTTAAGTGAACAAATGCGATTTATCTCACATTGCGTGCGTGTTTTCTGAAATGATATAATATTTTCTTGTTTGCTTAGGTGGCTCATTTGGAGCGCACGGGCCATTACCTCACAGTCAAGGACAACCAGGTGGTGCAGCTACACCCGTCTACCGTCCTGGACCACAAGCCAGAGTGGGTGCTCTACAATGAGTTTGTCCTCACCACCAAGAACTACATTCGCACCTGCTCGGATATCAAACCGGAATGGTACGTTTGTGGTCATGAAGTCTTAACTCAAATGTCCACACAAATAAAACGATTAGCGAATAACGAGGATTTTTGATAAGCGTCAACGTTTCAATACTCATGTCTTATGACTTACTCGTTAACACTTAAACATAGGCTTTTAATGAATGCTTTTATTGGATATTTTGATTGTATTACGCGACTTTGATTTAATTGATCTCGTCTCCCCAGGCTGGTGAAGGTTGCTCCTCAGTACTACGAAATGGGCAACTTCCCCCAGTGTGAAGCCAAGAGGCAGTTGGAGCGAATTGTTGCCAAACTCCAGACAAAGGAGTATTCCCAGTACTGATTAACAGCGACTGGAGAGCGGAAGACATCCTTTGAAAGAGCTTGGCACAATTCATACTTTAAAGTTTGTATCCTATCTTCTATCTTTAGTGTTTCTCTCGATTCAAGATATGATTTTTATAACTTTTTGTTGTTTTTCTGTCCATTCAATAGCAATGTGTATAACTGTAAGCATTTATGAAATTGATATCAATGGTGAAATATTAGACTATTCTGATTAGAGATTTTCAAAAGGAATACAGTTAACATGTTAAGCATGAGCATTCATGTGGATCTTGTTGATGTTCCTCTAGGAAATTGTGAACCCTGAGAAAAAAAGTGTACTTGCCTAGGTTGTCCTTGTTTCTTCAATAAAGGAGCTTCGACTTGAATAAAATAATGAATAATAGCTGGTGGTCGTTGACGATGTCTTTGATTGCCTAAAATATTTTGTTAACTATAAATGAATAACCTGTAAATAACATACATTATGTATACCCAGGGGTGAAAGTGGATCACTTCAAAAGACTCCTGTTGGCTACCCCCGTGTACCTTTGTCCACCCACTAAATAATTCCAGCATCCGCAATTTGATGAATGGAAATCGGCATCTGTTAGAAAAAACAAAAACGTGCAATGACATTCAGCGATTTGTCATTAGGCACACTACACTTACAGCGTGAATTGATGCGTCCACTTCTGTCTGGGCCACATGTCTCCATATCTCCGCCTTGGTAACACTTCAGTGTTCTCGTAGAACCACCATGCAATTGGGAGAGTTTATCGCACGTTTTGAAATAGATTTGCTCATTTTCATGCAGCTGACATGCGGTAATGTTAAATAATGCCGTAATTGACTATAGTTTTCTCAACATTTTGTTTTAATTGTTGTGATAGGCTTATATTTGACTGGTATGGTGTACCCCCACGATTTATTTCGCCGGGACACCGGACCATACCACCTAAATTTCACTCCTGAGTATACCTTATATTAGCATTGCTGAACATGACATTTTAATCCTAAACTTGTACATTGATGCTCCCTGTGTATAAAAAATGTCACCACAAGGTTCTAGCTTCGGCATGTTTACTTAGTTTAGTCTGTGCATGTTATAACTACTACATCTTCCTCCTTCCGATGAACAAGAAGTCAACATTCATAACATTGAAAAATAACTTCAATGCAATTTGAAAACAAGTGATTAACAATGCTACTTCATGTCCAGAAACTGTATGAAAGCATGAAATTACACTTTGAACTCTTGTATAGTCTTTCTTTTTGCTGGGTATAGGTCCCCCCCCAACAGTATATTCTATTCATGTGGCTCTGAGCATTCTCTCTCCTACCCCCTCTGTGTTGGCTGAGTCTGGAAGGGCTCAGAGGTGTCTAGTTCCTCCTCTGAGCCTGTGTCGTGGTGCATCTGCTTTCTGCAGCACTGGTGCTCGTGTCTTTGAGGTTGTAATCCACACACGTTGACCTTCTCGCAGCCTGGTGTCTCCGATTTAAATTCTACAGTTTGTGTTGGTTTCAGCTGTTTGACCCTCTTAGCGAAGGCCTTCCAGTTAGGCCATTAGGGTTTGAGCTGAGCTGGCGAGACAGGCAATAGGGAGCTCGGCAGGCAACGTCCCATGATGCAGTGCTGTGACCCTGTAAGCTAACAGCCCTGTACGGATCCTTGTTCTTTTTCAACAGTCCCTTGACTTTTTTTCACAGCCCTCTTGGCCTCAATGATGCTTTGTGTGTGGTATTGGCTACTGATCACGTGTGAAGTCATTCTGCGGCAAATGGATCTTGCGGAGAACTGGGGAGTGTTATCTTTAACCAGGACCTCAACGCCCACTTGCAAAAATGTACTGTAATCCAATGATGTGGTTATGGGTGTCTTTGCTATTTCAATGTATCTTGAATAGTAACCTACAACTAGCGGAGAAGTCATTTTTCCAATAAAACATATATGCCGCTACCTTTTTCCATGGCTATGTGTCCCTCATCTGCTCTCTGTCTAGCGTTTCCGGTTGTTGGGTGTCTGGGATTACGAAACGTTGTACTGTCATGACATCACAGTGGACGTCACTGTGATGAACCCAATATGGCTTCAGCAGCTGATGATATAGTACTTTATTAATCCCCCAGAGTGGAAATGTAATTGTACCAGCCAATACATACATTACCAGTAAAAACACAAGGACACACCAGACATTAAAAGTAGCACATCATCAATGGATATTTAAAAAACTAGGTGTTTGTGTTAAAAAGCCTCATGGCATATGGTAATAAGGATCTGTAGAAATGTTCTGTTTTGGCCTTGGGTAAAATAAATCTGCCTGCCATCGCACTGCGATGTTCCAGCCAGTTACTGTGGAGGGGGTGACTAGTGTTGGCCTCTATACTTCTAAGCTTTTTGAGGATCCGCTTCTCCAGCATGGGCTCTAGTTTGTCCTGGTTGGTCCTGATGGTAGATCCAGCCTTCTTGATGATTTTGTTTAGCCTGTTTGCATCCTCTCTCGTGGTTACCCCCCCCACAGCAGATTACACAATAAAACAGTACACTAGCCACAACACTTAAAATACATTTTGACCATTTTTGAGTAGACCTCAAAGGAGCTTCCTTATAAATAATAGCCTGTGCTGAGCCTTTTTAAAAACCATTGAGGGGTTCTCTTTCCACTGGGAACAGGCACAATGCAGTATTGTATTTCCACGGTGTAGGTACACTAGAGGTGATGAACTGGCTCCCAAGTGGCGCAGTGGTCTATGGCACTGCATCTCGGTGCTAGAGGTGTCACTACAGACCCTGGTTCGATTCCAGGCTGTAAAATAACTGGCCGTGATTGGGAGTCCCTTTTCCTAGGCCGTCATTGTAAATAAGAATTTGTTCATAACTGACTTGCCTAGTTAAAGGTGAAATTTAAAAAATAATAATAATAATTGACAGGGACTGGGAAACTGGTCAGAATTGAAGGAATGATGGAGATGGCTCTAAATACAGGGACATTCTTGAGGGAAACGTGTTTGTCTTTCAGAGATTTGAGACTGGGACAGAGGTTCACCTTCCAGCAGGACAATGACCCTAAGAATACTGCTAAAGCAACACTTGAGTGGTTTAAGGGGAAACATTTAAATGTCTTGGCCCAGACCCCAATCCAATTGAGAATCTGTGGTATGACTTAAAGATTGCTGTACACCAGCAGAACCCATCCAATTTGAAGGAGCTGGAGCAGTTTTGCCTTGAAGAATGGGCAAAAATCCCAGTGGCTTGATGTGACAAGCTTGTAGAGACATACCCCAAGAGAACTGCAACTGTAATTGCTGAAAATGGTGGCTCTACAAAGTATTGACTTCGGGGAGGTGAAGTTATGCATGCTAAAGTTCTGTTTTTTTGTCTTATTTCTTGTTTGCTTCACAAAATAAAAATATTTTGCAACTTCAAAGTGGTAGGCATGTTGTGCAAATCAAATGATACAACCTCCCCCCCCAAAAAAATATATTTTTTAATTCCAGGTTGTAAGGCAACAAAATAGTCAAAATGCCAAGGGGGTGAATACTGTCGCAAGCCAATGTACATACATGTACGTACATATATTTAAAAATATATTTCCTTTATTACATTTTAACCCTACCACTCCTCCCCTAATTGAAGTAAACTAGTGAACAACACTTAGGCCTCTACTTCCAGCTTATACATACTGTATACATTTTATGGTCACAGTCTATTTTACAATAGTTCTATTATGTTTGTTTTTACTCCTGTCCTTCCTCTACCCTCTCAACCTCTCCCATCTATTTCTGATGTCCATCCAGTTTGATTTCTATTTGCCATATCTTTCAAACTGTGTTCTTTCACAAAAGTTATTTTAACCTATATTTAGTTTTAAATTGAACCTTTATTTAACCAGGTAGGCAAGTTGAGAACAAGTTCTCATTTACAATTGCGATCTGGCCAAGATAAAGCAAAGCAGTTTGATGCATACAACAACACAGAGTTACACATGGAGTAAAACAAACATACAGTCAATAATACAGTAGAAAAATAAGTCTATATACAATGTGAGCAAATGAGGTGAGATATACAATGTGAGCAAATGAGGTGAGATAAGGGAGGTAAAGTCAAAAAAAGGCCATGGTGGAAAAGTAAATACAATATAGCAAGTAAAACACTGGAATGGTAGAAGAATGTGCAAAGTAGAAATATAATTAATGGGGTGCAAAGGAGCAAAATAACTAAATACAGTAGGGGAAGAGGTAGTTGTTTGGGCTAAATTATAGATGGGCTATGTACAGGTGCAGTCATCTGTAAGCTGCTCTGACAGCTGGTGCTTAAAGCTAGTGAGGGAGATGTGTTTCCAGTTTCAGAGATTTTTGTAGTTCGTTCCAGTCGTTGGCAGCAGAGAACTGGAAGGAGAGGCAGCCAAAGGAGGAATTGGCTTTGGGGGTGACCAGAGAGAAAAACATCCCCACAGCATGATGCTACCACCACCATGCTTTCACTGTGGGGATGGCGCTCTCGGGTTGATGAGAGGTGTTGGATTTGTGCCAGACATAGCGTTTTCCTTGATGGCCAAAATGCTCAATTTTAGTCTCATCTGACCAGAGTACCTTCTTCCATATGTTTGGGGAGTCTCCCACTTGCCTTTTGGCAAACACCAAACGTATTTGCTTAATTTCCTCTTGAAGCAATGGCTTTTTTTCTGGCCACTCTTATGTAAAGCCCAGCTCTGTGGTGAGTACGGCTTAAAGTGGTCCTATGGACAGATACTCCAATCTCCGCTGTGGAGCTTTACAGCTCCTTCAGGGTTATCTTTGGTCTCTTTGTTGCCTCTGATTAATGCCCACCTTGCCTGGTCCATGAGTTTTGATGGGTGGCCCTCTCTTGGCAGGTTTGTTGTGGTGCCATATTCGTTCGATTTAAAACAATAATGGATTTAATGGTGCTCTGTGGGATGTTCAAAGTTTCTGGTATTTTTTTCTGCACCAATTTGTAAGTCGCTCTGGATAAGAGCGTCTGCTAAATGACTTAAATGTAATGTAAATGTATGACCCAACCCGAATCTGTACATCTCCACAACTTTTACCCTGACCTGTTTGGAGAGCTCCTTGGTCTTCATGGTGCCGCTTTATTGGTGGTGTTGCAGACTCTGGGGCTTTTCAGAACAGGTGTATATATACTGAGATCATGTGACAGATCATGTGACACTTAGATTGCACAAAGGTGGATTTTATTTAACTAATTATGTGACTTCTGAAGGTAATTGGTTGCACCAGATTTTATTTGGGGGCTTCATAGCAAAGGGGGTGAATGCATATGCACGCACCATTTTTCCGGGGTATTTTTTGTTGAATTTAATTAAACAAGTTATTTTTTTCATTTCACTTCACCAATTTTGACTATTTTGTGTATGTCCATTACATGAAATCTGAACAAAAATCAATTTAAGTTACAGGTTGTAATGCAACAATGGTAATTATAGGCATTTAGCAAGACACCCCCAATAAAGGAGTGGTTCTGCAGGTGGGGACCACAGACCACTTCTCAGTTCCTATGCTTCCTGGCTGATGTTTTGGTCACTTTTGAATGGTGGCGGTGCTTTCACTCTAGTGGTAGCACACCGCCAGCACTAGAATGCTGGTGGTGCTTTCACTCTAGTGGCTCAGGTAGTGCAGCTCATCCAGGAGGGAACATCAATGCGAGATGTGGCAAGATGGTTTGCTGTGTCTGTCAGTGTAGTGTCCAGAGCATGGAGGCGCTACCAGGAGACAGGCCAGTACATCAGGAGACGTGGAGGAGGCCGTAGGAGGGCAACAACCCAGCAGCAGGACCGCTACCTCCGCCTTTGTGCAAGGAGGAGCAGAAGGAGCACTGCCAGAGCCCTGCAAAATGACCTCCAGCAGGCCACAATGTGCATGTGTCTGCTCAAACGGTCAGAAACAGACTCCATGAGGGCCCGACGTCCACAGGTGGGGGTTGTGCTTACAGCCCAACACCGTGCAGGACGTTTGGCATTTGCCAGAGAACACCAAGATTGGCAAATTCGCCACTGGCGCCCTGTGCTCTTCACAGATGAAAGCAGGTTCACACTGAGCACATGTGACAGTCTGGAGATGCAGTGGAGAACGTTCTGCTGCCTGCAACATCCTCCAGCATGACTGGTTTGGCGGTGGGTCAGTCATGGTGTGGCATTTCTGTGCTCGCCAGAGGTAGCCTGACTGCCATTAGGTACCGAGATGAGATCCACAGACCCCTTGTGAGACCATATGCTGGTGTGGTTGGCCCTGGGTTCCTCCTAATGCAAGACAATGCTCGACCTCATGTGGCTGGAGTGTGTCAGCAGTTCCTGCAAGAGGAAGGCATTGATGCTATGGACTGGCCCGCCCGTTCCCCAGACCTGAATCCAATTGAGCACATCTGGGACATCATGTCTCGCTCCATCCACCAACACCACGTTGCACCACAGACTGTCCAGGAGTTGGAGGATGCTTTAGTCCAGGTCTGGGAGGAGATCCCTCAGGAGACCATCCGCCACCTCATCAGGAGCATGCCCAGGCATTGTAGGGAGGTCATACAGGCACGTGGAGGCCACACACACTACTGAGCCTCATTTTGACTTGTTTTTAGGACATTACATCAAAGTTGGATCAGCCTGTAGTGTGGTTTTCCACTTTAATTTAGAGTGTGACTCCAAACCCAGACCTCCATGGGTTGATAAATTTGATTTCCATTGATATTTTTTGTGTGAATTTGTTGTCAGCATATTCAACTATGTAAAGAAAAAAGTATTTAATAAGAATATTTCATTCATTCAGATCTAGGATGTGTTATTTTTAGTGTTCCCTTTATTTTTTTGAGCAGTGTGTATATATTTGCCAAAAAATAAATGGTGGATTAGAAGTGATGCAGACAATTACATTGATGGAAGCTACAATATATCAGCAATATTAAAACTAATCTAGCCCTTAAAAAAAATAATTGTAAAAAAAAGGTCAATCAAGGGAGAAACATTCCACAGCTTTATTCAGAGGTAACTTGATCCTACTGTCCACTGAGTGTATATCATACCTGACAAATCATTATTCCCTCCTCAAATCTTGTTTCAAAACAGCACACATTACCAATTGTTAGATGAATTATGTTAGATCAGATAATAACAACAGTTATGAATGTTTAGTTACAGTATGTCTGATTTAAAATCTGGGGCAGACCTACTGACCATCAATGTAAAAAACTAAACAAAGGAAGATGAACACTCTTTATCAGTGTTCCCCCAACAGTACATGTTTTTGTTGTGGCCCCAAAAAAGGAGCACTGTGAAAAGGAACACGATCAGGTTCCACACTACTATAAACAAACAAAGCACTGAACAACTGACATTCTCTATTTCCTTTTGAGGACACAATGGCATTCCTGCTTTGAATGAGAGTCCCCTTCTTTTTTTCTTCTTTTTGGCAGTGAAAGTAGCACTCCTCACATGTCTTTGTTTTGGTTATTTGATAGGATAGATATAGAGAGGAAAGGTAGAGGAGAGAGTGTGTTCTGGATGCAGTGGTTTAGACTATTAGACCGTCATTAGACCACCGTTAGACCGCTTTTATACCACCGTTAGACCGCCGTTAGACCACCGTTAGACCACCGTTAGATCACCGTTAGAACGCTTTTAGGCCACCGTTAGACCACCGTTTGACCGCCGTTAGACCGCTTTTAGACCACAGTTAGACCACCGTTAGACCACCGTTAGACCGCCGTTAGACCGCCGTTAGACCGCTACACTACAAGAGTCCCTCTCTTACAATAATAACAGGTTTGGAACTTACTGAAAAGTGCTATATAAATGCAATGCAATCCAATTGTATCATCTATGAGTTTCACCTAAATACATAAACATTATTATACAGTACATTGCTATTGTATTGTTGATTTTCATGTTATAATAAGCTGTTGTGGTCACAGTATTGTCTAAACACAATGTGAGAATATTTCTTAGGCTTGGGATGTGTGAACACACCTAACATAAAAAAGTTAGAACGAAGTGATACATTTTGGACAAAGTGACACTTTCCTTCTTTTTCAACCCTAACTCATTAAAAACGTATCTGGTGACCTGAGGCTACTTCATGCATTTGTAAGAATTATCCCTTTTTAAATATGCCGTCTGTAAGATACTGTATTAAATACTCTCAACTATTGAAATAAAGCCTACCCCATGAATACTTTTTGAATACTTTCTACCTGAATGCCAGTGGCAAGTACTTCTTTCTAACTTTGGCCATGATGTGAAATATTGTTATATTGTTTAGAATTTCTAGGACAATAACCAATAGTGAATCAGGAATAAGCAGTTGCTTGAATGGAGAGTGTCTGGGTTGGCCTGGACTCTGACAGTAAATAAGCAACTTTACTTTCAAACACCATTTTTGAACATGTTCCATTTTTCAATATTTTCTCTCAAGGAATTAAATTCCTTCACGTACAAAGGCATTAATTCTGTAGTCCTGCAGATATTTCAGCATTTTGGCTTGACCTTTTTTTCTTTAGACCAGATAGATGGAATTGCTATTAATTATGGCCGGCCACTACTAATATTGATCAATTTGCTCAGTTGAGTAATTGCTTTTTAATTGCATAATTGAGTTGTGTTTTGTAATTCCACAAGAGGAATATGCCTACTATTCCTTAGTATGCCTACTATTCCTTAGTTCACTTGTGTAGCCCTACAAAACTGCTCAAATATGCAAGCAATTCTACAGTCTACAGTAGCCTGGCCTACAGTAGCCTAGCCTACTAAGTAAACATCATCCCTAGCCTACAGTAGCCTAGCCTACTAAGTAAACATAATCACTAGCCTACATAGCTTACAACAACATAGAATCAGAGCATTTCGTATTATTCTGTATGTAAATCCGAGACACTCCATTTTGTATTAATTGTGGATGTCCATCATCCATTTCATATGATATGTTACAAATTATATGGTACGAATTGCAGCTAGTACAATATGTTACAAATTGCAATTCGTACAATATGTTACGAATTTGCAAAACATACAATATGTTACAAATTTGCAAAATGTATGATATATTATGAATTCGCAAAACGTATGATATGTTACGAATTCCAATTTGTTGTGGCTAATGTTAGATAGGTGGCTAGGTCGCTAACGTTAACTAGCTGGCTAACATTAGCTCTAGGGGTTAAGGTTAAGGTTAGGGTTAGCTAAAAGGGCTAAGGTTAGGGAGTGAGTAACAGGTGCGCTCTCTCGCTTTAATAGCTGGGTGCTCTGCCATATATGACAATAACTCAAATGAAATTTCAAGTTCAAGAAACGAAATCCCAAGTTCAAGAAATGACGTTCCCTCATTTCACCTTTTTATTTTCGGCCATATAGGCTAACACATTTGGTCAGTTATGGATATTTCACCAGATGTATAAATGTGAAGCATCTGGTTGGCATTTCCACTCACTACCAAATATGGAGATGAGAGGAAACCCAGTGGCCGGCAGTGGGAGAAGATGGAGCAAAATGGATTTTGGCTAACATTCTGCCATTTATTTTATTTTATAGATGAAACATTTGATGTCCAAACAATTTAATGTTTCCAGTACTATAATCTGTATCAAACAGAGGATACCGCGTTTTGGTTTTGTAGACTTTACCCTTTGCCAAAGTATCTATAAAAGGCATTGTTTAGAAGGAGTGCAAGGGCGAAATGAGTTATTGCACGTGCACATTTCACAGAGTAGGCGTTCCCTAATGGAAATTCGCAAATAAAGACTAGAATGCATTCATAGGATCTCACTAGCTCGTGCTTGGCTCTACCCACCTCCTTGCTTGTTCTTCCCACCCACTATGATGAATTTACTCCCATTGGAAATGACAGGATCTGGTCTATCTTGGGGTAGTTATAAAAATATTTGGTATTTTATGTAACCATACCAACGGTAACATATCACATTTACATTTACTATGTTACGTCTAGTCTATGAGACCAGTCTGCCTACACAGGTAGTCTTTACTTCCATCGCCTGTCATTTGACTGTCAAATATTTTTTATTTTCACCTGTTGCAATGCCCCGGTATGGAGCTCATCATGTTCAGAGGGTTGGATCGAGGTGGAGTTACGGTCAAATATTTGGTGGTCCTGTTCCTCTTCGAATTGGCGTCTATGTTCTCAAAGAACCGAGGGGTTGAATGAGAATGGTATACACTAGGCTATGTGTCAGGCGTTTTATACAGAACAGAAGAAAGTGTAACCCAGTTTGGATGATTTATTCCTTTTTGGATGAATGCGGAGACGCGGTGCGCCCTCGTTGAATGGGAGGGAGGCTGCCTTTGCGCACCAAATGAAGTCATGAACGGCAGAACGATGAAGTCATCGCCTGAACTTGCAGCTATAATTTCTGTGCACTGATCGATCGATGTACACACACAGATGAGGGGTTCTCGCCGTCTTGGGAAGTGGGTCATGGAATAATCGGTTCACCTATTTTCTTTGTAAGGCTATATGTGAAAGCTTGGGTTTGAGAGTTAATTTGTCTGTTAAATTGGTATGCTACTGTCGCCTGATAAAAACGTTTGACATGTTTTGGTTCGTTTTTGGACACAGATAGTGACAACATTTATTGTAAGAATAGGCTATAGCCTACATTTCCATTTTGCGTGATGCAGATCAAATGTGTGCTGTCAAGTTTGTGTGGTAGCCTACAGTTTTCAATAGACCTAAATCAAGATTGAAACATCAGAAAGATGTGCTCGTTTTGTAAATATATCAAAGTACGGAATAAAACATGCTGTAAAACATGCTGCTCTGAGAAATTGGACGTTGTTGTCGTTCATGGTGTAGCGGAGAACGAAGCAATTTGAGACATGGATAAGTTTCTGCAGATCGCGCCTCACTCCCTGGGCATAGTGCTGTCTCGGGTTGGCGCCGAGGAGTCGCCCGCGGTAACCGACAAGCTCCAGCAACATCACACGGGCTACGAGATATTTGCCGATTTCAAAGCCGTCAACATGCAGCACTTCTGGAATAAGAAAATGACCGATGCGATATCGGAGACTTTCTTCCTAGGCTGGATTGACCAGGATGTCCTGCTAATCCAAGGGAAGGAACACCACCTCGAGGGGCTCAGAGAGGGATGGACGAGGCGGGCCCTCAAACCGCCCGGAGGGTTCGAGATCAAGTGCATCGGTAAGACTGTACTTAATGAATCTTAAAGGCTACCAGTGATTATGATCATAATACCATCCAGGCAGGTTGTCACTTGTTTGTTTGGTTTATTGAGTAGCTAAAGGTACATTTCAGGTCATCTGAACACTGTGGTGATCCTCTCTGCACAATAGGATAGTGCGGCTCAACTTTAATGGATAACAGTAGGCCTTTGTGACTGGGCACACACTGGTTGAAACAACGTTGTTTCCACGTAATTGTAGAATAAGGGTCGAATTGACATCTGTGCCCATTGGGATGTGATCAAATGGAATGTGCAAGACTCATGGCCCCTATGAGGAGTAATTGAGAACCCTGAGGCCAACAGAAGAGTAAAAATACATTTGAATTTATAGCCCTCCCTGTGGTTTGCTTAATTCCCACTTTCCTCACCATTGTTCAGCTAGTATGGGAAATATGTGTGATGGGACTTTGGAGTTTGTCTTGAAATGAGTGGGATATGTTTTGTATTTCAGTTAAACAATCAGAGCAGTAGATATTCACAGTGGTGTGTGTGTATACAGTGCCTTGCGAAAGTATTCGGACCCCTTGAACTTTGCGACCTTTTGCCACATTTCAGGCTTCAAACATAAAGATATAAAACTGTATTTTTTTGTGAAGAATCAACAACAAGTGGGACACAATCATGAAGTGGAACGACATTTATTGGATATTTCAAACTTTTTTAACAAATCAAAAACGGAAAAATTGGGCGTGCAAAATTTTTCAGCCCCCTTAAGTTAATACTTTGTAGCGCCACCTTTTGCTGCGATTACAGCTGTAAGGCGCTTGGGGTATGTCTCTATCAGTTTTGCACATCGAGAGACTGAAATTTTTTCCCATTCCTCCTTGCAAAACAGCTCGAGCTCAGTGAGGTTGGATGGAGAGCATTTGTGAACAGCAGTTTTCAGTTCTTTCCACAGATTCTCGATTGGATTCAGGTCTGGACTTTGACTTGGCCATTCTAACACCTGGATATGTTTATTTTTTAACCATTCCATTGTAGATTTTGCTTTATGTTTTGGATCATTGTCATGTTGGAAGACAAAAATCTCCGTCCCAGTCTCAGGTCTTTTGCAGACTCCATCAGGTTTTCTTCCAAAATGGTCCTGTATTTGGCTCCATCCATCTTCCCATCAATTTTAACCATCTTCCCTGTCCCTGCTGAAGAAAAGCCGACCCAAACTATGATGCTGCCACCACCATGTTTGACAGTGGGGATGGTGTGTTCAGGGTGATGAGCTGTGTTGCTTTTACGCCAAACATAACATTTTGCATTGTTGCCAAAAAGTTCAATTTTGGTTTCATCTGACCAGAGCACCTTCTTCCACATGTTTGGTGTGTCTCCCAGGTGGCTTGTGGCAAACTTTAAACAACACTTTTTATGGATATCTTTAAGAAATGGCGTTCTTCTTGCCACTCTTCCATAAAGGCCAGATTTGTGCAATATAAGACTGATTGTTGTCCTATGGACAGAGTCTCCCACCTCAGCTGTAGATCTCTGCAGTTCATCCAGAGTGATCATGGGCCTCTTGGCTGCATCTCTGATCAGTCTTCTCGTTGTATGAGCTGAACGTTTAGAGGGACGGCCAGGTCTTGGTAGATTTGCAGTGGTCTGATACTCCTTCCATTTCAATATTAATCGCTTGCACAGTGCTTAAAGCTTGGGAAATCTTTTTGTATCCAAATCCAGCTTTAAACTTCTTCACAACAGTATCTCGGACCTGCCTGGTGTGTTCCTTGTTGTTCATGATGCTCTCTGCGCTTTTAACGGACCTCTGAGACTATCACAGTGCAGGTGCATTTATACGGAGACTTGATTACACACAGGTGGATTGTATTTATCATCATTAGTCATTTAGGTCAACATTGGATCATTCAGAGATCCTAACTGAACTTCTGGAGAGAGTTTGCTGCACTGAAAGTAAAGGGGCTGAATAATTTTGCACGCCCAATTTTTCAGTTTTTGATTTGTTTAAAAAGTTTGAAATATCCAATAAATGTCGTTCCACTTCATGATTGTGTCCCACTTCTTGTTGATTCTTCACAAAAAAATACAGTTTTATATCTTTATGTTTGAAGCCTGAAATGTGGCAAAAGGTCGCAAAGTTCAAGGGGGCCAAATACTTTCGCAAGGCACTGTACGATGACGTTTGGGGACATGTGAAGTTCAACCGCAGTTGTGTCTAGTCGCTCACTCATAAATGCTTTGAAAGTCTGAACAAAATCTGCTTTTAGGGAGAGGTAGGCTATTTGTGTGTGTTTTTTTAATGCACTGTAAGCAAGAACACAAATACCTATCGGGAAACACCATTGTTTTGTCACAATTGCTCCTAACTCAAATCAGGATTTGGGAAGAGACAAAGTTCAGGACCATGTAAACATCTCTCTCTCTCTCTCTCTCTCTCTCTCTCTCTTACTCACTCTCTCTCGACCACATCAACAATTTCAAAGGGATGGGAAAGTTGCCAAACAGTCAAATATTGATTGAGAAAAAGTGGGATATTCTGTGCTTATTTGTCCATGGACGGGGATACCATGCCCTCCCTGACCTTACCATCGAAGCAGCAAGCATTGTTAAGCTTTGGAATGTTTCCCTGACAGCTAAAAAATATCCACAGACAAATACAGTCTCTAATCTAATGAGGTCTCTATATTAATGCTCATGCAAGTTGCTAGTGCTTAATAGTCTTGCTTGGCCGGCGCAAGTGCTGAACATACTACGGATGGGGAAGACTGTGTGCTGACCCACCTTTCATCTGACAAAACACAGTCATACCATATCAGGTTCATGTCTTACTGAGTGATGGAAGTTGAATTCATATTCACAACAGTCAATAATCACACGCAAAGGTGAGGAAATAGAGCTTTTGAAATTGAAAACAATGGTTGGCTTTGGATAGCAAAGTTCAGAGTCACAAGTTGGTCTAACCTATTAAGTTTGTTTGGTTGGAGTAAGCTGGTCTAATACTCCCATGTCTGGAGAAACTAAGATGGGGTTTATAATCACTGACAGATTACAGAATTTTCCAAATATTTCTAATTCCAATGGTAAGTCATTCTATTTTGTATGTGGCTCTGTTGGACATTTTCTGATAGTGTTTTGTGTGTGGGCTGTACTTCAGCCCACAATACGTATCACATTCAGTACTTTATTCTGCATAAACCTCTCCCATAGATGTGTGGGATGGCCATGGTTACTTAGACTAGTTAGAAGTCTAGGAAAGTTGTTTCTGTTTAATTGGGATACAGTGGGGCAAAAAAAGTATTTAGTCAGCCACCAATTGTGCAACTTCTCCCACTTAAAATGATGAGAGAGGCCTGTAATTTTCATCATAGGTACACTTCAACTATGACAGACAAAATGAGAAACAAAATCCAGAAAATCACATTGTAGGATTTTTAATGAATTTATTTGCAAATTATGGTGGAAAATAAGTATTTGGTCACCTACAAACAAGCAAGATGTCAGGCTCTCACAGACCTGTAACTTCTTCTTTAAGAGGCTCCTCTGTCCTCCACTCGTTAACTGTATTAATGGCACCTGTTTGAACTTGTTATCAGTATAAAAGACACCTGTCCACAACCTCAAACAGTCACACTCCAAACTCCACTATGGCCAAGACCAAAGAGCTGTCAAAGGACACGAGAAACAAAATTGTAGACCTGCACCAGGCTGGTTAGACTGAATCTGCAATAGGTAAGCAGCTTGGTTTGAAGAAATCAACTGTGGGAGCAATTATTAGGAAATGGAAGACATAAAATCCCAGAACCACACGGGGGGACCTAGTGAATGACCTGCAGAGAGCTGGGACCAAAGTAACAAAGCCTACCATCAGTAACACACTACGCCGCCAGGGACTCAAATCCTGCAGTGCCAGACGTGTCCCCCTGCTTAAGCCAGTACATGTCCAGGCCCGTCTGAAGTGTGCGAGAGAGCATTTGGATGATCCAGAAGAAGATTGGGAGAATGTCATATGGTCAGATGAAACCAAAATATAACTTTTTGGTAAAAACTCAACTCGTCGTGTTTGGAGGACAAAGAATGCTGAGTTGCATCCAAAGAACACCATACCTACTGTGAAGCGCGGGGGTGGAAACATCATGCTTTGGGGCTGTTTTTCTGCAAAGGGACCAGGATGACTGATCTGTGTAAAGGAAAGAATGAATGGGGCCATGTATTGTGAGATTTTGAGTGAAAACCTCCTTCCATCAGCAAGGGCATTGAAGATGAAACATGGCTGGGTCTTTCAGCATGACAATGATCCCAAACACACCAACGAAGGAGTGGCTTCGTAAGAAGCATTTCAAGGTCCTGGAGTGGCCTAAACAGTCTCCAGATGTCAACCCCATAGAAAATCTTTGGAGGGAGTTGAAAGTCCGTGTTGCCTAGCAACAGCCCCAAAACATCACTGCTCTAGAGGAGATCTGCATGGAGGAATGGGCCAAAATACCAGCAACAGTGTGTGAAAACCTTGTGAAGACTTACAGAAAACGTTTGACCTCTGTCATTGCCAACAAAGGGTACATAACAAAGTATTGAGATAAACTTTTGTTATTGACCAAATACTTATTTTCCACCATAATTTGCAAAGAAATGAATTACAAATCCTACAATGTGATTTTCTGGATTTTTTTCTCATTTTGTCTGTCATAGTTGAAGTGTACCTATGATGAAAATGACAGGCCTCGCTCATCTTTTTAAGTGGGAGAACTTGCACAATTGGTGGCTGACTAAATACTTTTTTGCCCCACTGTACATGTATATCTGAGGTCTGCTTGTTCCTCCCCCTTTCCATTCTGAACACACACAGCATGCTAGTAGATACCTTCAGACTTCCAGTCACTGCACTAACGCTAGTTAGCATTGGCTCGCAAAACAGCCTCTAACTACCTTCATACTGGACACAGAGATATACAAATGGTATCCACAAGACTCTTGAGAGTAGATCATTTTTAATCATTGCCAAAATCCTGAAGTATCCCTTTAACGAGGGTTATCTCACCTGCCAGAGTTTTTGTTTTTGTCAGTTTCTGTTAGGTGCAATTGTGAACAATAGTCGTGTCAGACATCAAATAAATCTAATAGGCCAATAATAATTAGATGCAGATCAAGGATCAATTGTCCTACCGGTGATGTGATTAGATGTCCATGCACTCAACATTTGAAGGCCTGAAAACCAAAGGGTTTAGGTTGATCAAGCCATGTGGGGTGGGCTTGCCATTTGTAGAAGATCGAAAATCACATCAATTATTGTTTTTACATTTTCGCTTTAACCAGACAAAACTTGAAATTTATATTTGATGCCAATTGTTTGTCATATGGTATTTGGCTGATTTATAAATTGCTGTAGGGTTGAGATGTCGTCAGTCCTGAACCATGTCTGGAATTGGTAAGCTACTGAACAAATAAATACCACCCAAGAGGACGTTGTGTTTCTTTGAATGTCAAAGCTCTTGCATGTAATCTGATTTGTCGATTGCAGCATCCGGCAGCAAATGTTTTTTGCTAGTATGTGTGTGCATCCGTTGACATGTCATTGTGGTAGTCACTGAGTAACGAGGAGCGTAGTTGATGCAGCTGCTCCATGTGCATACCCGCTGGGTACAGATGTAAATACAACGTCTATTCCACATTGGTTCAACGTAATTTCATTGAAATTACTTGGAAACCACATTGATTCAACCAGTGTGTGCCCAGTGGGTAGGTACCCTTCGTTCCCGACTCTATTTATCTGGCCCAATTTGACAGAGATAGTGGAAGAATGTTGTCACTGGTTTTCTCAAGGTTAAAACCCACACACAACCGTTGAATTGAGGAGGGAAAGGTGCGTCCCACCTCAGCAGGAAAGCCCATAGAAGCTGTGACTGTGGGCCCTATTCGATGAAACTTTTTAACCGGTTTACAGGTCAAGTCAAAAAACAACATCCAAAACAAAATGTGCATTCCTGTACTCAAAGAAACAATGTTTTCAGATTGAAACCAAAAGAAAACTACTGTTAGTGGATTGAAACATGCTTTTTCTCGCTGTGTGGAAAGCCTGTTGTTTTTCAACATTTCAACTGGAAATCTGGTTACAAGTTTAATTGAATGAAAGCCCTTTGTTTCCATTTGCAGGCTTCTAAACAGAGGGGCTACGAGAAGTGTCCTATGCAGGAAGGAAAGTCGAGTGTCTGTTCAGGAAAGGAACCATGCTAAACACTGAAGCATCATTCTCCCCGGTGGAAGGAAGAGGAGGGGCCTGGAAGAGAGAATTGGGGGAAACGATAGACAGAAATGATTCTGGCAGCATATCCCAAGTGGTAACAGGAATGACTCTGGCTGTATTTCCAAAAGGGTGACAGGAATTAGTCTGACAGATTTTCCCAAGAGGTGGGTTGGGGCCCCACTGATGTGTTGAGAGGAATTCCTCACTAGGGTTGCAACTTAAGACTGGGTACCGTCCAGAAACATGCTTAATTATTTTAATTTTTTATTTAACCAGGTAGGCTAGTTGAGAACAAGTTCTCATTTACAACTGCGACCTGGCCAAGATAAAGCACAGCAGTTCGACACATACAACAACACAGAGTTACACATGGAATAAACAAACATACAGTCAATAATACAGTAGAAAAAGCCTATATACAGTGTGCAAATGAGGTAGGATAAGGGAGGTAAGGCAATATATAGGCCATGGTGACGAAGTAATTACAATATAACAATTAAACACTGGAATGGTAGATGTGCAGAAGATGAATGTGCAAGTAGAGATACTGGGGTGCAAAGGAGCAAGATAAACAAATAATTACAGTATGGGGATGAGGTAGTTGGATGGTGTCACGCCCTGGCCATAGAGAGGCTTTTTATTGTCTATTTTGGTTAGGCCAGGGTGTGACTAGGGTGGGAGTTCTATGTTCTTTTTTCTATGTTTTTGTATTTCTTTGTTTTTGGCCGGGTATGGTTCTCAATCAGGGACAGCTGTCTGTCGTTGTCTCTGATTGAGAACCATACTTAGGCAGCCTGTTTTCCCACTATGGGTTGTGGGTAGTTGTTTTCTGTTTTTGTGTCTGCACCAGACAGAACTGTTTCGGTTTTGTTCATTCTCTTTGTTATTTTGTTTTGTGTTCAGTTTAAATAAAAATAACATGAACACTTACCACGCTGCGCTTTGGTCCACACCTTCTACATACGACGACCATTACAGATGGGCTATGTGCACTGATCTGTGAGATTGTAGATTGCAGATTGCAACACCGCCCCCTTTGGTAGTTCTTTCTTGTCGGAAAATGTGATAGTTAGGGATGGAAATTTCAGGGTTTTTGGTGTTCAGAACTGGTCGTCTAGTACGTTCGGAACAGAGAGTTAAAGGAGCAGGTTTCTGGGCACCATAGAATAGATTCAAGGCATAATGTACAGCCAAAGGTATGGTAGGATGTGAGACACATTGTAGGTAAATCTAGGCATTGAGTATTGATGAGAGAGATATTGTCTCTAGAGACATTTAAACCAGGTGATGTCACCGCATATGTGGGAGGTGGAACTAACTGATTGGTTAGTTCCATTGAGCAGGGCTACAGGCTCTACAGTGAAATATTTTAATTTGACCTTTATTGACCGTTAAGAACACATTCTTATTTTCAATGACGGCCTGGGAACAGTGGGTTAACTGCCTGTTCAGGGGCAGAACGACAGATTTGTACCTTGTCAGCTCAGGGGTTTGAACTCGCAACCTTCCGGTTACTAGTCCAACGCTCTAACCACTAGGCTACGCTGCCTAGTGGTTAATCACTAACCAGGACAGTAATAGACAAGGCATATTGATATTAGAGAGAGGCATGTGTAGCCGAGTGATCATAGGTTGCAGTGAGTGGTTGGGCTGGCTGGAGACACGGCGGTTCAGACAGCTAGCAGGCCGGGACAAGCAAGCTATGAGGAGGGCCTTAGAGGGACGTCGCGACGGAGGAAAGTCACCAAAGCCCCATATACTACCCACCATTGCGACCTGTACGCTCGTTGGCTGGCCCTCGCTTCATATTCGTCGCCAAACCCACTGGCTCCATGTCATCTACAAGACCCTGCTCGGTAAAGTCCCCCCTTATCTCAGCTCGCTGGTCACCATAGCATCTCCCACCTGTAGCATACGCTCCAGCAGGTATATCTCTCTAGTCACCCCCAAAACCAATTCTTTCTTTGGCCGCCTCTCCTTCCAGTTCTCTGCTGCCAATGACTGGAACGAACTACAAAAATCTCTGAAACTGGAAACACTTATCTCCCTCACTAGCTTTAAGCACCAACTGTCAGAGCAGCTCACAGATTACTGCACCTGTACATAGCCCACCTATAATTTAGCCCAAACATCTACCTCTTTCCCAACTGTATTTAATAAATTAATTTATTTTGCTCCTTTGCACCCCATTATTTTTATTTCTACTTTGCACATTCTTCCATTGCAAAACTACCATTCCAGTGTTTTACTTGCTATATTGTATTTACTTTGAAACCATGGCCTTTTTTGCCTTCACCTCCCTTCTCACCTCATTTGCTCACATTGTATCTAGACTTGTTTATACTGTATTATTGACTGTATGTTTGTTTTACTCCATGTGTAACTCTGTGTCGTTGTATCTGTCGAACTGCTTTGCTTTATCTTGGCCAGGTTGCAATTGTAAATGAGAACTTGTTCTCAACTTGCCTACCTGGTTAAATAAAGGTGAAATAAAATAAATAAATAAAAAAGTCTGTTTTAGCCTCCGCGTGTGGTGACGTTGATAGACCAGTCGTGATGGATTCGTAGGGTTCCGAGTAGCAGAGAGGTCCAAGTCCAATTGGAAAAATAGGTATAGTGGCCCGAGAAATTGGCCGATGGATCTATTCAGCTAACAGTCTAATATGCTCTAGACAGCTAGCGGGCCGCGGCTAGCAGGCTAGCAGATGGGCGTTCAGGGGACGTCGCGACTTAGGAGCCAGTTGAGTACCCCCTCCAGCAGATTGCGTCGGTAGTCTAGGATCAGCGGGGTTCTGTGCCCCGTACCGGGTATTGAAGGGAACCGGGTATTGAAGCCCAGGAGTGGCTGATGGGCCTCTTCAGCTAGCCGGGAGATGGGCCTAGCATCGACTAGCTTCAGGCTAATTGGTGCTTGCTTTGGGACAGAGACATTAGCCAGGAGTAGTCACTCAGATTGCAGCTAGCTAGCTGCGATGATCCAGGTGAAAAGGTTGAAAACTTGTGGTAGGAACCTGGGGATATGGAGAGAAAATAGGTCCGGTATGATTTGGTTTGAATCGCGTTGTACAAACTGGCGAGAGCTTTCCGAGCTAAAGGTGATGACCGCTAGCAGTGGTTAGCTGACTACTAGCTAGTAGCTAGTGAGCTGGCTAGCTTCTGTTGGGGGATTCTGGTTCCGTGGTAGATAAAAATACTTTAGAAAAAAAAAAAACTATCCACACCACATTGGGTGAGGCGGGTTGCAGGAGAGTATTTTGAAGTTGAGGTTTAGAAAAAGATATGCGAAGAAAAATATATAAAAATATATACATGGGACACGACAAGACGAGGATGAAGATGTCCGACTGCTACGCCATCTTGGATACTACTTGGTGGTCATGATGGGGGAAAAAAACGTTGAAATATACAGTATATTTTATGTAGGAAACTTTATTTAGCCCTGTCTAATTCTACAGATTTGTGTTTACTTGGTGGATCACAATTATATAACAAAAGCTTTGGATGGGTCACACAATGCCAAGCTTTTTGTCGCCTGCTGCTCATTGCTCTATCATTTGTATTTGTATTTCTTAGGGATCCCCGTTAGCTGCTGCCAGCACATTAAAACACTTACATTACACATAAAACAAAAGATAAAACAGTACATCATAGAATTGTTTTACACTACATGCATATCTACAATACAAAATGTACAATACCACCATACAACAATATTACAATGTGTGCATATGCGTGTGTCTGCACCTTTGAGTATGTCTCCTCAAAGTCCCGCTGTTCCGTAAGGTGTATTTTTCAGTGGTGGAAAAAGTATGCAATTGTCATACTTAGGGCTCCCGAGTGGCACAGTGGTCTAAAGGCACTGCATCTCAGTGCTAGAAGCGTTACTACAGACACCCTGGTTTGAATTCAGGCTGTATCACAACCGTCGGTGATTGGGAGTCCCATAGGGCGGCACACAATTGGCCCAGTGTCGTCCAGGTTTGGCCGGTGTAGGCCGTCATTGTAAATAAGAATTGTTTCTTAACTGACTTGCTTAGTTAAAATAAAGATTCAATATTTTTATTTATTTAAAGTAAAGATATCTTAATAGAAAATGACTCAAGTAAAAGTTAAAATCACCCAGTAAAATGCTACTTGAGTAAAAGTATTTGGTTTTAATTATACTATCAAAAGTAAAAAGTATCAAAAGTAAAAATCACTTCAAATTCCTTATATTATGCAAACCAGATGGCACAATTTTCTTGTTTTTGAAAAAATGTACAATAAATGTACAATAAGCAAGGGGCACACTCCAACACTCCAACACTTTACAAAGAAAGCTTTTGTGTTTAGTGAGTCCGCCAGATTAGAGGCAGTAGAGATGACCAGGGATGTTCTCTTGATAATGTGGATGTTTGTTTGGAATAAAAACTGGCAAAAGTTTATTCGCTTGTCATGGCAACAAAATCTGTTGAATTGTAATTGTTTTCTGCCCAGGCAACCCACATTGACAAAGCCATAGAGGGAAATTGATGCTGCAGCTGCACTGACCTCATTGGCTGATATCAAGTAGCAGTAGCTCTTCAGGTGTGTTTGCACATTGAATTAAGCATAATAAATAGTATTTTGTTTTCTCACACACATACTCTTTTTCATTTCGGCCCAACGGTACATTGGCCCCTAGCCTAATGCTTACCATATTTTGACCTATTGTGTATGTTTCATAGAAGTCTAGATATTCTCCATTGAACATGCTTCTTAGTCCAGGACAAGGCTTAATCTGTGACCTGTAAACTGGACAGATTAAGCCTAGTTCAGGATTGAAAAGCATTCTGAATGGAGAATCTCTGTCTGGAAAACAGGCCCCCTAGGCTATTCATTTAGCAGTTTGAGATTGCTAGTATTGCATTTTGTTGCTGCAGTCACCTTGCTTAAAACCTGAAGATGATTATCAAGGCTAAGTTTACAATGTTTCTTTTAAGACCTCGTCTAACACTGTACATGTACTTCTGATTCACCAGCTAAGGGGATGACTCAACTAAGGGGATCCCTGCCAGGGTCATGTTCATTAGGGCATAGCCCTGCAACGGAAAATGAAAACAAGAGTTTCTTTTTTTTTACTGTATTTTTATTTAACTAGGCAAGTCAATATTGGAGAGATTCAGGTAGTAACTTCCTGTTTCACATTTTTTCCCCACTGTTTTGTGCCTACTGAACACCACCCGGGATGTATATATTCACTAGGAATCAAACGGAAGCCGAAATGGGGAGAGACAGCTGAATTTGTTCATTAAGAAACACTTTTTTCTTGCAAAACGTTTTGCTACGGTTTGCTACAGTGTGCACTAATGTATTCACACCTTTGGGTTTGGTCAGCAGCCACCAGGGGGCTCAATACTTGGTTGCACATGAACAGTGGCCCATCTTTTGAGTTCTGTGTGACCAGATGCATATTTAAGTGAAAATACTAGGAACACTGTAAGGTGGACTAACTATCAAAAAGTGGGCCTGACCACCATTCAAAATGTAAACATTGCAAATGCGTCACACTACATTTTCACTTGCAAATAGGGCCCGATCTGTGGTCAATGAATGCCATTTCATAGAAATATTACTTTTTGTTGTGATTTAATAGTCATCTTCTGTTTGCAAACTGTTCAAGTGCTGTAAGACAACAAAAATACAAATAACTTCGGTTATCACCAGGTAAGAGAGTTGTATTAATTAATTAATTAATATTCTTTAAACAACTCTAGAGGTTTAAAGTGTTTCCTCAATTGAAGTTACGTGAAATTTAACACATTTAACACACACATTTAACACACACGCACACCAATAGAAAGAGATCCCAAATGCTTTCAAAGTATGTATTTAATAGAATATTGTATGAAAGTACATTCCATATACACAACAAATGCTATTTCAAATGAGTCATTACATGTAATTCAAATACAGCACATGTGTATTGGATCCATAGCTGGCTCACTGGTATGAAACTGAAATGATCTGAACATTGTTGTACTCTACAATGCCTGTGTTCTGCAGAACTCTACATATTTCCCATACAGCAGCTTCAAAGTGTCCGTTTTTGTATTGCTTTTCCTGTGCGTCTGCTGTGTGCTTGGCTCTGCCTGTGGTCTGTTCCGTGTCTATAGCTCCAACAACAACTCTTGGCTCTTTTTAAGGGATGGCACTTGGTAGCAGCTATGAGATCATCGGACTGGGTTGTCATGGCAACGGGGGCTGTTGCAGCGCGATTGAGAAATAAGATGGCTGGCTTGTTGCGTCTCCCCCCTCCTCTCTTCCTCGCCTCTTTTCTCTTTGGTATGAATGAACTTCAGCAAACTTGACACTGTCCCCTCTATCCCCCTCCCTCCCTCATCTCCTCCTTCATTTCTCCCTCCATCTATACTCATGAGTCAGCAGGCTCTGCAGCAAGCAATGGCCGCCATGCTATAGAGACAATGACTGGGGGCTCCATTGTGAGCTGGGGTGTGCGTTCACACTCAAAAGAGCCCTTTGAGGGTTTTCAACAAAAACAAACATGCTTTAAGGAAGGCTCCGTTTCTGGAGTGGTTGGCTGATCAATGCACAGTCGCAGTGTCAGTCTGTGGAAACTTATTGCCGTTGGCCGTACAGAGGTATGATCTTACTTTGAGACAGTTTGCTACAGCAGGAAAATAATCCTGAAGCAACAGGAAATGTGAATTGTTATATGGATTATTGTAGGGGTTGATACATTTTTCGTTATGGCAAATCAAGTCTGAAACATCACAAAGTGGAAATTTTAAAACTTTAAACGCCTTTTTAAAACTCAAACGCTACAAGTTTGCATTTCCTACAAGAACTGGATGTGAATAAGTACACAGTAGCAATCAAGTTTGGACACCGACTCATTCAAGGGTTTTTCTTTATTTGTACTATTTTCTACATTCTAGAATAATAGTGAAGACATCAACTATGGAATCAAGAAACAATGGATATTAGACCAGTGGAAATCTGTCCTTTGGTCTGATGAGTCCAAATGTGAGATTTTTGTTTAAAAATCTGCCATGTCTTTGTGAGACGCAGAGTAGGTGAATGGATGATCTTTGCGTGTGCGGTTCCCACCGTGAAGCATGGAGGAGGAGGTGTGATGGTGTGTTGCTGGTGACACTGTCTGTGATTTATTTAGAATTCAAGGCACACTGAACGAGCATGGCTACCACAGCATTATGCAGCGATACGCCATCCCATCTGGTTTGCACTGAGTGGGACAATCATTTGTTTTTCAACAGGACAATGACCCAACACACCTCCAGGCTGTGTAAGGGCTATTTGACCAAGAAGGAGAGAGATGGAGTTCTGCAGCAGATGACCTGGCCTCCACAATCACTCGACCTCAATCCAATTGAGATGGTTTGGGCTGAGTTGAAAAGCATACAACAAGTGCTCAGCATATGTGGGAACTCCTTCAAGACTGTAGGAAAATAATTCCAGGTGAAGCTTGTTGAGAGAGTGCCAAAAGTGTGCAAAGCTGTCATCAGAGAAAATAAAATGTAAAATTAGTTTAACACTTTTTTGGTTACTACATGATTCCATATGTGTTATTTCATAGTTTGATGTCTTCACTATTACTATACAATGTAGAAAATAGTAAAAATAAAGAAAAACCCTTGAATGAGCAG
The DNA here is from genome assembly GCF_023373465.1 of Oncorhynchus keta. Lineage (NCBI taxonomy): Eukaryota > Metazoa > Chordata > Actinopteri > Salmoniformes > Salmonidae > Oncorhynchus > Oncorhynchus keta. The sequence goes on along the minus strand of NC_068449.1, from coordinate 40,982,755 downwards.
GTGTGTCCAAACTTTTGACTGGTACTGTAGGTGGAAGGCTAATCTGTGACTGATCAATTTATCTAACCCAAAACATGTTTGAAAGTGTGACAAAAGTGTCAATGGCTGTGTATTTTAGGCATATTGTACAGTCAGTCATAGGGTTTCTTCTGCTGACATGGTGTTGCCACATGTTATCACAGGCTGTGATGGCAAGGACCATGGCAGGTTATGTACTACCATTAGAGGGCAAAGTATCAAATCAAATCAAATCAAAGTTTATTTGTCACATACACATGGTTCGCAGATGTTAATGCGAGTGTAGCGAAATGCTTGTGCTTCTAGTTCCGACAATGCAGTAATAACCAACAAGTAATCTAACTAACAATTCCAAAACTACTGTCTTATACACAGTGTAAGGGGATAAAGAATATGTACATAAAGATATATGAATGAGTGATGGTACAGAGCAGCATAGGCAAGATACAGTAGATGGTATCGAGTACAGTAAATACATATGAGATGAGTATGTAAACAAAGTGGCATAGTTAAAGTGGCTAGTGATACATGTATTACATAAGGATGCAGTCGATGATATAGAGTACAGTATATACGTATACATATGAGATGAATAATGTAGGGTATGTAAACATTATATTAGGTAGCATTGTTTAAAGTGGCTAGTGATATATTTTACATCATTTCCCATCAGTTCCCATTATTAAAGTGGCTGGAGTTGAGTCAGTGTGTTGGCAGCAGCCACTCAATGTTAGTGGTGGCTGTTTAACAGTCTGATGGCCTTGAGATAGAAGCTGTTTTTCAGTCTCTCGGTCCCAGCTTTGATGCACCTGTACTGACCTCGCCTTCTGGATGATAGCTGGGTGAACAGGCAGTGGCTCGGGTGGTTGTTGTCCTTGATGATCTTTATGGCCTTCCTGTAACACCGGGTGGTGTAGGGTAGTTAATCGAGAGGAGGCTATGACCACACTCAAACGCATGAACACGGATGACATCGTATATGACGTACATCATTGTCCGTTTTTGTCAGTCAAAAGGGAAAGGGAAAGGGGATACCTAGTCAGTTGTACAACTGAATGCATTCAACTTAAATGTGTCTTCCACATTTAACCCAACCCCTCTGAATCAGAGAGGTAGCGGAGGGCTGCCTTAATCGACACCCACGTCTTCGGCACCCGGTGAACAGTGGGTTAACTTCCTTGCTCAGGGGCAGAACGACAGATTTTTACCTTGTCAGCTCGGGGATTCGATCCACCAACCTTTCGGTTACTGGCCCAACGCTCCTACCCACCAAAAAGTACAACTCAAGTCAACTATTTGACGACGGACTGTCATTGAAAAAGCATTGGCTTCATCCGAAAATCTCAAGTACGGCCACACCGAGATGCATGGGCACGGATAAAATCGTATATGATGTACATTGTGGTCCTTTTTGTCTGTCAACTCATCTCTACTTTTTTGGGACTAGTTGCATACTTTAAGGCAGACATATTGTGCGACTATTTTATAGACAATCGTCTCTGGTGTCATTCATCTGGCAGCAGATGACTCATATTAAAAAAACATTGGTTTAATCGGAATTTGCAGACACAAAATCTGTGTGGCCGTACTGCCCCCTCTCATTGAAGCCACAGAGTTCAAGGCTGACCATGGTACTGCAGGCATTGTTAGCAGAAAACAGGATCCCCTATTATAGTGACTGGAAAAATTCACTATATTTACACAATCTTCGTGTAAATAAAAAAGTGGTTTGAAGATTATCATGGCACCAATAATTGCTTTTAATACACCAAATGTACAGTGCCTTGCGAAAGTATTCTGCTCCCTTGAACTTTGCGACCTTTTGCCACATTTCAGGCTTCAAACATAAAGATATAAAACTGTATTTTTTTTGTGAAGAATCAACAACAAGTGGGACACAATCATGAACTGGAACGACATTTATTGGATATTTCAAACTTTTTTAACAAATCAAAAACTGAAAAATTGGGCGTGCAAAATTATTCAGCCCCTTTACTTTCAGTGCAGCAAACTCTCTCCAGAAGTTCAGTGAGGATCTCTGAATGATCCAATGTTGACCTAAATGACTAATGATGATAAATACAATCCACCTGTGTGTAATCTAGTCTCCATATAAATGCACCTGCACTGTGATAGTCTCAGAGGTCCGTTAAAAGCGCAGAGAGCATCATGAAGAACAAGGAACACACCAGGCAGGTCCGAGATACTGTTGTGAAGAAGTTTAAAGCTGGATTTGGATACAAAACGATTTCCCAAGCTTTAAACATCCCAAGGAGCACTGTGCAAGCGATAATATTGAAATGGAAGGAGTATCAGACCACTGCAAATCTACCAAGACCTGGCCGTCCCTCTAAACTTTCAGCTCATACAAGGAGAAGACTGATCAGAGATGCAGCCAAGAGGCCCATGATCACTCTGGATGAACTGCAGAGATCTACAGCTGAGGTGGGAGACTCTGTCCATAGGACAACAATCAGTCATATTGCCCAAATCTGGCCTTTATGGAAGAGTGTGGTCCTTCTGTAGCTCAGTTGGTAGAGCATGGCGCTTGTAACACCAGGGTAGTTTCGATGGACCACCCATACGTAGAATGTATGCACACATGACTGTAAGTCGCTTTGGATAAAAGCATCTGCTAAATGGCATATAATATATTATTATTATATATAAGAGTGGCCCATTTCTTAAAGATATCCATAAAAAGTGTTATTTAAAGTTTGCCACAAGCCACATGGGAGACACACTAAACATGTGGAAAAAGGTGCTCTGGTCAGATGAAACCAAAATTGAACTTTTTGGCAACGATGCAAAACGTTATGTTCGGCGTAAAAGCATCACCCTGAACACACCATCCCCACTGTCAAACAGGGTGGTTGCAGCATCATGGTTTGGGCCTGCTTTTCTTCAGCAGGGACAGGGAAGATGGTTAAAATTGATGGGAAGATGGATGGAGCCAAATACAGGACCATTTTGGAAGAAAACCTGATGGAGTCTGCAAAAGACCTGAGACTGGGACGGAGATTTGTCTTCCAACAAGACAATGATCCAAAACACAAAGCAAAATCTACAATGGAATGGTTCAAAAATAAACATATCCAGGTGTTCACAAATGCTCTCCATCCAACCTCACTGAGCTCGAGCTGTTTTGCAAGGAGGAATGGGAAAAATGTCAGTCTCTCGATGTGCAAAACTGATAGAGACATACCCCAAGCGACTTACAGCTGTAATCGCAGCAAACGGTGGCGCTACAAAGTATTAACTTAAGGGGGCTGAATAATTTTGCACGCCCAAGTTTTCAGTTTTTGATTCGTTAAAAAAGTTTGAAATATCCAATAAATGTCGTTCCACTTCATGATTGTGTCCCACTTGTTGTTGATTCTTCACAAAAAAATACAGTTTTATATCTTTATGTTTGAAGCCTGAAATGTGGCAAAAGGTCGCAAAGTTCAAGGGGGGCGAATACCTTCGCACGGCACTGTAAATTGGGTGGGCTATATACCGATGGACTATATACAGCTGCAGCGATCGGTTAGCTGCTCAGATAGCAGATGTTTAAAGTTGGTGAGGGAGATAAAAGTCTCCAACTTCAGAGATTTTTGCGATAAGTGAGATACACCTGCTGGAGCGCGTGCTACGGGTGGGTGTTGCCATCGTGACCAGTGAACTGAGATAAGGCGGAGCTTTACCTAGCATAGACTTGTAGGTGACCTGGAGCCAGTGGGTCTGGCGACAAACATGTAGCGAGGGCCAGCCGACTAGAGCATACAGGTTGCAGTGGTGGGTGGTATAAGGTGCTTTAGTAACAAAACGGATGGCACTGTGATAAACTGCATCCAGTTTGCTGAGTAGAGTATTGGAAGCTATTTTGTAGATGACATCGCCGAAGTCGAGGATCGGTAGGATAGTCAGTTTTACTAGGGTAAGTTTTGCAGCGTGAGTGAAGGGGGCTTTGTTGCGAAATAGAAAGCCGATTCTAGATTTGATTTTGGATTGGAGATGTTTGATATGAGTCTGGAAGAGAGTCTGAGAGTTTGCAGTCTAGGCAGACACCTAGGTACTTATAGATGTCCACATATTCTAGGTCGGAACCATCCAGGGTGGTGATGCTAGTCGGGCGTGCGGGTGCAGGCAGCGAATGGTTGAAAAGCATGCATTTGGTTTTTACTAGCGTTTAAGAGCAGTTGGAGGCCACGGAAGGAGTGTTGTATGGCATTGAAGCTCATTTGGAGGTTAGATAGCACAGTGTCCAAGGAAGGGCCAGAAGTATACAGAATGGTGTAGTCTGCATAGAGGTGGATCAGGGAATCGCCCACAGCAAGAGCAACATCATTGATATATACAGAGAAAAGAGTCGGCCCGAGAATTTAACCCTGTGGTACCTTCCAGGAGGAAGGCATGGCCAGCCGTTGAGAAATGCTTGTTGAAGTTTTCGATTATCACGGATTTATAGGTGGTGACCGTGTTACCTAGCCTCAGTGCAGTGGGCAGCTGGGAGGAGGTGCTCTTGTTCTTCATGGACTTTACAGTGTCCCATAACTTTTGGGCGGTAGAGCTACAGGATGCAAATTTCTGCTTGAAAAAGCTGGCCTTTGCTTTCCTGACTGACTGCGTGTATTGGTTCCTGACTTCCCTGAACAGTTGCATATCGCGGGGACTATTCGATGCTATTGCAGTCCGCCACAGGATGTTTTTGTGCTGGTCGAGGGCAGTCAGGTCTGGAGTGAACCAAGGGCTATATCTGTTCTTAGTTCTGCATTTTTTGAACGGAGCATGCTTGTCTAAGATGGTGAGGAAGTTACTTTTAAAGAATGACCAGGCAACCTCAACTGACGGGATGAGGTCAATATCCTTCCAGGATATCCGAGCCAGGTCGATTAGAAAGGCCTGCTCGCAGAAGTGTTTTAGGGAGCGTTTGACAGTGATGAGGGGTGGTTGTTTGACCGCGGACCCGTAGCGGATACAGGCAATGAGGCACTGATCGCTGAGATCCTGATTGAAGACAGCAGAGGTGTATTTGGAGGGCAAGTTGGTCAGAATAGTGTCAATTAGGGTGCCCATGTTTATGGATTTAGGGTTGTACCTGGTGGGTTCCTTGATGATTTGTGTGAGATTGAGAGCATCTAGCTTAGAGGACTGTCGGGGTGTTAAGCATATCCCAGTTTAGGTCACCTAACAGAACAAATTCTGAAGCTAGATGGGGGGCGATCAATTCACAGATGGTGTCCAGGGCACAGCTGGGAGCTGAGGGGGGTCGGTAGCAGGCGGCAACAGTGAGAGACTTTTTCTGGAGAGATTCATTTTTAAAATTAGAAGTTTGAACTGTTTGGGTATAGACCTGGAAAGTATAACAGAACTTTGCAGGCTATCTCTGCAGTAGATTGCAACTCCTCCCCCTTTGGCAGTTCTATCTTGACGGAAAGTGTTATAGTTGGGTATGGAAATCTCTGAATTTTTGGTGGCCTTCCTAAGCCAGGATTCAGACACAGCAAGGACATCAGGGTTGGCAGTGTGCTAAAGCAGTGAGTAAAACAAACTTAGGGAGGAGGCTTCTGATATTGACATGCATGAAACCAAGGCTTTTTCGATCACAGAAGTCAACAAATGAGGGTGCCTGGGGACATGCAGGGCCTGGGTTTACCTCCACATCACCCGAGGAACAGAGGAGGAGTAGGATGAGGGTGCGGCTAAAGGCTATCAAAACTGGTCGCCTAGAGCGTTGGGGACAAGGAATAAAAGGAGCAGATTTCTGGGCGTGGTAGAATATATTCAGGGCATAATGTGCAGACAGGGGTATGGTGGGTTGCGGGAACAGCAGAGGTATGCCCAGGCACTGGGTGATGATAAGAGAGGTTGTATCTCTGGATATGCTGGTTATAATGGGTGAAGTCACTGCATGTGTGGGAGGTGGGACAAAGGAGGTATCAGAGGTGTGAGGAGTGGAACTAGGGGCTCCATTGTAAACTAAAACAATGATAACTAACCTGAACAACAGTATACAAGGCATATTGATATTTGAGAGAGACATACAGCAAGGCATAAAGTAATCGCAGGTCTTGATGGCGAGAGCTTGCTAAAACAACAGGTGAGACAACAACAGCTAGTCAGCTAACACAACAACAGCAGGTAAAATGGCGATGACTAGGTAGAGAGGGTCGGATTAACTACACACAGAGCCTGAGTTCGCGGCTGGGGCCGACAGATAAAACATAAATAAACAGAATGAAGTACCGTGATTAATAGACAGTCCAGTAGGCATCAGCTATGTAGCAAAGTGATCATAGTGTCCAGGGGGCAGCAGAATGTATGCACACATGACTGTAAGTCGCTTTGGATAAAAGCGTCTGATAAATGGCATATATATATTATATATATATATATATATATTACAGTAGATGGAACAGGAAAGCCGCCACTACGCTAGCACACGGGCGACACAGCGTTTAAAGTTAGTAGCCCGCGGGTGGTAGGGGGGTTCTGCTCAGACGGAGGCCGTTGAAGGCACAGACCAGTCAGACCAGTCGTGGTGGTGCGGCGGGGGGCCGTGTCAACAGAGAATCCAAGCCAGATGGCGAAAGAGGTGTTGTAGAATTCGGTTTGCTAGCAGGGAGATGTGCCTGGCTCACGGCTAACTGGTGCTAGCTTCGTGGCAGTGGCGTTAGCCAAGGTCCAGAGTTTACAGCAAGGATCCGGTGGAGTATTGGGCTCTAGCCGTGTATGAGTGGGGTTCGGATGAAGAGCTGAGTAGGCTGGGAGGTGGGCCTCAGGGATAGCTTCGGTACTGGGTGCAAGCTAGCTGTGAAGATCAGAAGTAGTGGTCCAGGGATTTCGGCAGGAATCCGGCGTTGCTGTGGAGAGACAGTTCGATACTGGTAGACTTGTTAGTATTATCCAGGCTAAAAACAGGGCTGGCTGTGCAGAAGGTAAAAGCCGCTAGCAGTGGCTAACAATGACTAAACTGCTTGTAGCTAATTAGCTGGTTAGCTTCTGGAGGTTCTTGAATGTATTGTAAAATAAAAAATAATAGTGATTCCTTATCACATTGGGTGAGGCAGGTTACCGGAAGGTATAATCGAATTAAAAATCGAAAAGAGATTGAAAATAAATATGGGTCCAGTGAGTGGTTTGGCTGGCTGGGGACACGGCGATTCAGACAGTTAGCAGGCCTGTGCTAACAAGCTAACAGTTAGTAGGCCGGGGCTAAACAAGCTAGCAGTTAGCAGACCGGGGATAAACAAGCTAGCAGTTAGTAGACCGGGGCAGGCTAGCAGTTAGCAGGCCAGGTTAACAAGCAAGCAGATAGCAGGGGCTAGAAAGTTAGCCTTTGCGGGACGTCGCGATGGGGTTAAGTCTGTTTTTGCGTCTTCATGCGGTGACGTCGATAGACCGGTCGTGGAATTAGTAGGGTTCCAAGTAGCTCTAGGTAGCTAGCAGGCCTAGCTGGTTAGCATAATGGGCCTTCAGCGGGCGTCGTGTGTGTCCAACAACCACTTAGTTATGTTAGGAAGTTTGCCATCTTTATTCCCAAAACATAGTAATTTAAGAACATAAGTGTTTCTCTGACATTTTTGGGAAATTTAACAGAAAATAAAAAATACAGCCCTAGCAGAGCCCCAAGTCCCATGGGAATGTTCTCTAGGGCGTGTATGTTCTCCCCATCAAAGGCCAGCGGGATTTCTCTCTGAAATGGATTTCCGCCCATGTGCAATAAAGGAGTGGGGAGCGGTGAAATCTGTGTCAACAAAAGTAAGAAAAGATGAATACACATGTTCAGCTGTAGTTTTATATAAGTATGCACACTTATGTTTATGAAGAGACAGATTATTTGTGCATAGTCATACCTTGTCACGGACGTAAGACCACTTGGGTCATCATTGAAGAGGTATCGCTGCTGTGGTCTTGAGTCCTAGTAAAGTAAAGCAATGATCTTCCTACACTTGCTAATTTTATTACAAAATACATTAGAGAAATGGAAGGAATAAGAGCAAATACCACTTCTGTATTGTCCTTCAGGGACTGTTAAAATAGCAGGATCAAATAAAATCAAATGTATTTATATAGCCCTTCCTACATCAGCTGATATCTCAAAGTGCTGTACAGAAACCCATCCTAAAACGCCAAACAACAAGCAATGCAGGTGTAGAAGCACGGTGGCTAGGAAAAACTCCCTAGAAAGGCCAAAACCTAGGAAGAAACCAAGAGAGGAACCAGGCTATGAGGGGTGGCCAGTCCTCTTCTGGCTGTGCCGGGTGGAGATTATAACAGAAAATGGCCAAGATGTTCAAATGTTCATAAATGACCAGCATGGTCAAATAATAATAATCACAGTAGTTGTCGAGGGTGCAGCAAGTCAGCACCTCAGGAGTAAATGTCAGTTGGCTTTTCATAGCCGATCATTAAGAGTATCTCTACCACTCCTGCTGTCTTTAGAGAGTTGAAAACAGCAGGTCTGGGACAGGTAGCACGTCCGGTGAACAGGTCAGGATTCCATAGCCGCAGGCAGAACAGTTGAAACTGGAGCAGCAGCACGGCCAGGTGGACTGGGGACAGCAAGGAGTCATCATGCCAGGTAGTCCTGAGGCATGGTCCTAGGGCTCAGGTCCTCAGAGAGAGAGAAAGAAAGAGAGAATTAGAGAGAGCATACTTAAATTCACACAGGACACCGGATAAGACAGGAGAAGTACTCCAGATATAACAAACTAACCCTAGGCACCCGACACACAAACTACTGCAGCATAAATACTGGAGGCTGAGACAGGAGGGGTCAGGAGACACTGTGGCCCCATCCGATGATACCCCCGGACAGGGCCAAACAGGCAGGATATAATCCCACCCACTTTGCCAAAGCACAGCCCTCACATTTACATTTAAGTCATTTAGCAGACGCTCTTATCCAGAGCGACTTACAAATTGGTGCATTCACCTTATGACATCCAGTGGAACAGCCACTTTACAATAGTGCTAAATCTAAATCTTTTAACATGGGGGGGTGAGAAGGATTACTTTATCCTATCCTAGGTATTCCTTAAAGAGGTGGGGTTTCAGGTGTCTCCGGAAGGTGGTGATTGACTCCGCTGTCCTGGCGTCGTGAGGGAGTTTGTTCCACCATTGGGAGCCAGAGCAGCGAACAGTTTTGACTGGGCTGAGCGGAACCCTAGGGAGGCGACCAGAGGTGGATGAACGCAGTGCCCTTGTTTGGGTGTAGGGCCTGACAGAGCCTGGAGGTACTGAGGTGCCGTTCCCTCACAGCCTAGGCAAGCACCATGGTCTTGTAGCTGGAAGCCAGTGGAGAGAGCTGGAGGAGCGGGGTGACGTGAGAGAACTTGGGAAGGTTGAACACCAGACGGGCTGCGGCGTTCTGGATGAGTTGTAGGGGTTTAATGGCACAGGCAGGGAGCCCAGCCAACAGCGAGTTGCAGTAATCCAGACGGGAGATGACAAGTGCCTGGATTAGGACCTGCGCCCGCTTCCTGTGTGAGGCAGGGTCACTCTGGGATGTTGTAGAGCATGAACCTACAGGAACGGGCCACCGCCTTGATGTTAGTTGAGAACGACAGGGTGTTGTCCAGGATCACGCCAAGGTTCTTAGCTCTCTGGGAGGAGGACACAATGGAGTTGTCAACCGTGATGGCGAGATCATGGAACGGGCAGTCCTTCCCGGGAGGAAGAGCAGCTCCGTCTTGCCGAGGTTCAGCTTGAGGTGGTGATCCGTCATCCACACTGATATGTCTGCCAGACATGCAGAGATGCGATTCGCCACCTGGTCATCAGAAGGGGAAAGGAGAAGATTAATTGTGTGTCGTCTGCATAGCAATGATAGGAGAGACCATGTGAGGTTATGACAGAGCCAAGTGACTTGGTGTATAGCGAGAATAGGAGAGGGCCTAGAACAGAGCCCTGGGGGACACCAGTGGTGAGAGCGCGTGGTGAGGAGACAGATTCTCGCCACGCCACCTGGTAGGAGCGACCTGTCAGGTAGGACCAATCTGGGCCGCGCCGGAGATGCCCAACTCGGAGAGGGTGGAGAGGGAGGATCTGATGGTTCACAGTATCGAAGGCAGCATAGGTCTAGAAGGATGAGAGCAGAGGAGAGAGAGTTAGCTTTAGCAGTGCGGAGCGCTCCGTGATACAGAGAAGAGCAGTCTCAGTTGAATGACTAGTCTTGAAACCTGACTGATTTGGATCAAGAAGGTCATTCTGAGAGAGATAGCGGGAGAGCTGGCCAAGGACGGCACGTTCAAGAGTTTTGGAGAGAAAAGAAAGAAGGGATACTGGTCTGTAGTTGTTGACATCGGAGGGATCGAGTGTAGGTTTTGTCAGAAGGGGTGCAACTCTTGCTCTCTTGAAGACAGAAGGGACGTAGCCAGCGGTCAGGGATGAGTTGATGAGCGAGGTGAAAGGGAGAAGGTCTCCGGAAATGGTCTGGAGAAGAGAGGAGGGGATAGGGTCGACGGGCCGGACTGTTGGGCCCGTCACAAGACGCAGATTTCATCTGGAGAGAGGGGAGAAAGAGGTCAGCACAGGGTAGGGCAGTGTGAGCAGAACCAGCGGTGTCGTTTGACTTAGCAAACGAGGATCGGATGTCGTCGACCTTCTTTTCAAAATGGTTGACGAAGTCATCTGCAGAGAGGGAGGAGGGGGGATACCACTAGAGGGATATCTTCAACCACCAACTTACCATCCTGAGACAAGGCAGAGTATAGCCCACAAAGGATGATGTCCTCACCCCTGCCTCGCCTCTCTACCTCTGCTAGTCCTTGAATTACATTACACTGAACCCAAACCGGCTGCGCGCGTGTGCTATCGTGCATACATTTATTTTGCCCCCCCCACACCAAATGCGATCACGACACCCAGGTTCAAATATCAAAACAAACTCTGAACCAATGACATTAATTTGGGGACAGGTCGAAAAGCATTAAACATGTATGGCAATTTAGCTAGTTAGCTTGCACTTGCTAGCTAATGTTAATTTGTCCTAATTAGCTAGCTTGCTGTTGCTAACTAATTTGTCCTGGGATATAAACATTGATTTGTTATTTTACCTGTAATGCACAAGGACCTCTACTCTGACAATTAATCCACACACAAAACGGCCAACCGAATCGTTTCTAGTCATCTCTCCTCATTCCAGGCTTTTTCATTGTTTAATTTATATGGTGATCGCATCTAAACTTTCATTGTATTACCACGACTACCGGCTAACAGTTCGTCTTTCAATCACCCACGTGGGTATAACCAATGAGGAGATGGCACGTGGGTACCTGCTTCTATAAACCGATGAGGAGATGGGAGAGGCAGGGCTTGCAGCGCGATCTGCGTCAGAAATAGGAATGAGTTCTATTTTAGCCCTTGGCATCGCAGACGCTCGTTGGCGCGCGCAAGCAGTGTGGGCGCAATAATTGAATAACATGGATTTCTAGACGTGTCCGGTCTGGTCATGTTAGAGTGTTTGAGAAATAGATGCCTCACAAGTCCTCAACTGGCAGCTTCATGAAAAAGTACCCGTTAAAATGCCAGTCTCAACGTCAACAGTGAAGAGGCGACTCCTATCTGGTTGCTGATAATGGGCCTCTGTATGCCTATGTAGATATTCCATAAAAAAATCTGCTATTTACAGCTACAATAGTAATTTACAACATTAACAATGTCTACACTGTGTTTATGATCAATTTGATGTTATTTTAATGGACAATTTTTTTTGCTTTTCTTTCAAAAACAAGTACATTTCTAAGTGACCCCAAAGTTTTGAACGCTAGTGTATATATTAAATAAATATTGAAAGATAAATGGCATCGACATAGAATTTAATGCAAAATAGAACATATTGGAGAAAGCACTCGCCAATACAGTATTGCCATACATTGAAAGTACTGCCATACAGGCCTAATATCAGATTTAAAGCAATCTTTGTACACATTGTTCAATATTTTATACACGTAACGTTTCCAAAAAGGGATAGTATTGTACATGTAATGTTATGCCTCCTTGTGAGTTAATAGTATTGCATGCTGTAGCAGGCTATATAAAGAGGAAGCCCTCCATTGACCGATTCAGTTTTTTGTAACATCTCGTCTGGACAGGTCACAGTCGTTAGTTAGTTAATGTTACTTAGTTGATTAGCCAGCTAACTTAGCTAGTTCATTCTCACAAATGTGAGAACTGCTCTAGATTGGAAATTTACGTTAATGAGTGTAAAGCCATGTTGGCTTTATGGAAACAATATACAATATATGAGACAGAATATAGTTCAGGAAATATGGGGGTTCCTCGATGAACCCCACCTCCTAAGAAGTTCTTTGAAGAACTGTTTGGGACTGTTTTTCATTGCGAAGAACCCTAAGGTTCTTTGGGGATCTTTGAGGATTTTAGAAGAACTCCAGTTGAACCCATCATTTTATGAGCGCAGTTAGGTCAATCACTCTTAAGGACCACTCCCAGACAGTCCAAACAAAATTCTTTCTTTGCGAAATAGTTTTTTTGTTGTTTTAAAAAAAAATGTTTGACCATTTTAATGAAAAAAAAAAAACAGTAAGGCACTTAATTGTTACCCAGAAATGATTTGATATTGAGATAAAAACGTCTGAATGCTATGTGTGCCCCTGACATTTGGAAAGGTAAAACCAAATTCATGCATGTTATATTGAGTTTGTTTAAAAAAATGTTGCATAAATAACATATTGGTTTACAACTGTGATTACATAGAATCATTGGTGCTGAATTAAGTTTATTGCAAGTCATTGCATGTGGTTTTAGTCCTATAATTCTCAGAATAGTCAGGAGTTCACGCTAGGAGTCATGGAGAATGATGCCTGGTAATAGCAATGTTACATTGAATTCACCCACAAAGAAGTTTCATCTAATTAGGTGTGTGTGTGTGTGTAGAAGCCTCTGTGATCTCATTAGTTAATCTCTGCCATAGCCCGTATTAATTATTAACATCCTTGAAATACAAAAAAAATGTCAATTTTGAGGGGAAAGGGATTAAAGACCTTTGGCTCTGTACATACTCAAGTTGTACAACTGATGTACAACACGTCTGGCACAACTGTTGTGATTACGACAGAGTTTGTCTGATCTAATTACACAAGTGTTGTGGAGACACTGCACAATGGTTGTGTAAACATTTTGTGTGCAGACAAACTCTCCATTGTATCAGATAAATATCAGTTGTACCTCAGTTGTTCAACCTGAGTGTGTGTGGGGTCTTTGTGGGTGGGGGGGAAGCTGCGTATCCTCACGCCTCTAATCCCTATCACCTCAAAGATACAAACCTCAGAGTTAAGGACTGACTGGTCTACCAAATGTTGTTGTCGAACTACGACATTTATTAAACACACAAAAAATGGTCTTCTGTAGGCGAGATAAATGTAGATAAGGTCTTACTGTATGATCAAGATGGGACCCCTTTAAGTTGTCTTCAGTGTCACTTACAAGTGGGAATAGGGGAAAGGAGTCCTAAGCATGACTTTTGAAGGAAGTATCCCTGTTGTGTTTAAAACATCTAATGATTGTAAGCTAAGTAAAACTATATGCGGTTTTGAATAGAAATAAGAAATGTGAAATCGATGTGAATATGGATGAAGCAAATCCTTGATGGTGTTTCTGTTGTATTTTTTAATACCATTCATTGTTATACAGTGGTGATATAGAGGTGCCAACAATTTTAGCACTTTCTCTGTCAATCTAGTAGCAGAGCTTTCATAGGCTGGGCCAGAATCTGGGGGTGGAGCCAAGCTTTGGGGGTTGTTCAGTTTGCATGTAATGCAGGACAGTTCTTCATTTAGCATGGGACATGTCTCAAGAGGGGAAGAGAGGGAGAGGGTCTCATGCTTATCCTGCCCCCTTTCCTGCAGTGGCGCTGCACAGCTGAGAGAAAGAGAGTTAGAGAGGGAGGGAGAGAATGAGAGAGGGGTTGGTTAAAAAAAACACTCAACCAGAGGCGTTCTCTTCATTAGTCCCTTTATCCAACTAGAATACATTTCTTGCAGGACACATGTGGTTGCTCCATCTTTGTGTGTGTGAATGTTGTTATTTTCTTTCTTCTCCGCTATACGTCTGTCCTCGGTCTCTCACTCTCTACCCCTCCCATCATCTCAGTCACCCAGACACAGACACACGCACAATCTCGCGCAGTGGACAGGCACGCGCGCGCACACACACACACACACACACTCTTTCTTGAGGTTCTGGGAGCAGCGGCAGCTGCGGTGGTTGGCGTTGAAATACATTGGCCGTTGACTGGAGTTAGCTGCAGCTCTGTTGGTTGAATGAATGGATGATATAACGAGCCTTTTAGGATTGGATTCTCGTATTGGATTTTCACGAGAGAGGAGGATATCTATTCTGGGATTTGTTTGATTTATATGCGCTCCATTCTATGCGCCTTTTTTTTCTCTCCCCACCCTTTCCAGGTGTGGTGTCGTCGAGGACGAGCGGGTCTTGCGCGGTGGATTTGGCCTCCGCTACACTCTGCAATCTGTAGAGTTTTTCAGTGGAGGTCAGGGTAAAGGGCGCTATTATTTCTCTTTTTTTTCCTCAAAGGGGGGCTCTTTTGTTTTCCGCCTATAGCTCCCATGGTGAATTGAGCTATTGTCGGAGAACAGCCTCTACAGCTAAACTGCCGATTCTCTACCCATCTATTCCCTCTCCACCCCCTCCCCCAATTCCCCTCCACCCCTCCCCCAATTCCCCTCCACCCCAAAAAAACTACATTCACCTGAACCAACCCCCTCCAACCTTCCTTTCCCACACCTCCATCTCTCCTCGCCATCCTCCCTCCTTGCTTCCCATGCCCCATTTTCTTCATCCTTACCCCTGCCACCCCCTCCCCTTCCGCAGCATAGCGGCTACGTAATGCGCCTCCCGACGCATGCGAACAGGGATGCTACAAATGGTGGTTCGGACTGATCGCTGACATAAAAAAAAGGGTGATGCCTGGCGCAACCACCACCGCCGCAATGGATCAGCCCGGGAAAACGCAGCAGATGCCAATCCACCGCAGTCTGGATTGAGAGGTGCCTGTGGATGTGAATGACTAAACGTGCGTGTGTGTGTATGCAAGCGTGCACGCTGGTCCTCCGTCATGTCTCTCGCCTGATCCCTTGCACGGGGCGACCCTGCTGATGTGGGGGAGGCACTAAGCCTCAGGTTGGCCTCCCCCCGAACCCAGTAGTAGCCCCCGTGGCAGGCCGCTTGCCCCTGTGGTCGCTATGAAGAATACCCGCAGCACCAACCTGCGGCGGGCCTGGCCCAGTTCGGACCTGTCCGAGCGGCTGCCGGAGCGCACCCGCTCCCGGAGCGAGAAGGACTTCCGTCTCCAGCAGAAACACCACCACACTCCCCCTCCTCCACCCCACATCTCACCAGGCCCCCCCCAGGGCTACCAAATGCCAGGTGAGTCTGACAGCAACCCCCACCACAACCACTACCATCCCTAACTCACCATTTTCTCCGATGTTGGCAAGCGTGTGTAACGTTGTACGTGAGCGTTAGTAACGTCTTGGTTTCTTTCAAGACAACATGATACCAAGTCAACTAGGGGGTATCTATTGATATGGAATATGTGAGAACAAAGGGTAGTTTGTGAGCGTCTGTGTTCTGTAATGTGATTTGTTTTATAAAAAAAAAAGTTGAAGTAACATAGTTAAAGGGTAAAGACAATATTGGAATTGAATAGTCCCAGGCAAGGATATTGCATCATGGCGGTTGATTATTTATAAATTAGAACGTAGTACAACCAAGGGCTGAAAAGGGAAGCAATGGGATGTTGTTGGAGCTAAATCTTTGAAACCCTCTCATCACAGGTTTTTCTTTCCCCTTGATTCATGGGTTGAGCCGTAAGGGATCTGCATATCCATATGTCATGCATGTTTCTGTGAGATGCTTGTCCATCTAGTATTGTTGTGTGAAGTGTCAGATAGGACTGTGATTTGGGGTATAAGTGAAAATGTAGTTTATGGTCTCAGTTTTTAATGACACCGTGGTACATTTTAAATTGCATATTTAGATGTTTTGTTTCCTTACCTTAAAAGCAGTCTATGTACAAAAGGATTTACGATCCACACATTGCTTTTGTTTATCCTCCCCTGTTTAGCATATTTTAAAATTAATATAGAAGTCATCCCAAAGTCATTTAAAACCAAGTCATTGTTGTGCAATACAATTCATTTTTGAGATGTTTTGGCATGAAATATAAAATATTCTAAACAGGGAGTTTGATTTTCATTGGCGTGACTTGTTTAAGTTGTAATGTTTCATCACAGACTAACTAGCTACATGATCTCCTTGCTTGACAAGCTAGCTAATTTATTAGCCAACATCAGCGACCTATACTGAACAAAAATAAAAATGCAACATGTGAAGTGTTGGTCCAATGTTTCATGAGCTGAAATAAAAGATCCCAGAAATGTTCCAAAAAGCTTATTTCTCTCAAATGTTGTGCACAAATTTGTTTACATCCCTGTTAGTGAGCATCTCTCATTTGCCAAGATAATCCATGCACCTAACAGGTGTAGCATATCAAAAAGCTGATTAAACAACATGATCATTACATAGGTGCACCTTGTTCTGGGGACAATAAAAGGCCACTCTAAAATGTGCAGTTTTGTCACACAACACAATGCCACAGATGTCTCAAGTTTTGAGGAAGTGTGCAATTGGCTGCATGAATGTCCACCAGAGCTGTTGCCAGAGAATTGAATGCTCATTTCTCTACCATAAGCTGCCTCTAATGTTGTTTTAGAGAATTTGGCAGTATGTCCAAACAGCCTCACAACCGCAGACCACAATGTAACCACTCCAGCCCAAGAACTCCACATCCGGCTTCTTCACCTGCTGGATCGTCTGAGACCAGCAACCTGGACAGCTGATGAAACTGTGGGTTTGCACAACCAAATCATTTCTGCATCGCGCACTAGTGACTCCTGTGGCGGGCCGGGCGCAGTGCACGCTGACCAGGTCGCTAGGCGTACGGTGTTTCCGCCGACACATTGGTGTGGCTGGCTTCCGGGTTGGATGCGCGCTGCGTTAAGAAGCAGTACGGCTTGGTTGGGTTGTGTTTCTGGGGATGCATGGCCCGTATGGGAGTTGTAGCGATGAGACAAGACAGTAAAGACTACAAATTGGAAACCATGAAAAAGGGGGTAATTTTTTAATTATATTTTTTAAAGTGAATACTTACAAAGCCCCGGCCCAGATGGCATCCGAGACCAAATCCAACCTGTCCCAGGGTGTAGTCCCAACTTGCTTCAGGGAGACCGCCATCATCCCAGTGCCCAAATTACTATTGCCCCGTCGCACTCACCACTGGCATCATGAAGTGCTTCGAGAGGCTGGTCAGGGCCTACATCAAGGCCAGCATGCCAGGTACACTGGACCAAATCCAATTTGCTTAGCGCTCAAACAGATCCAATGTAAATAGTCCGGGTGGCCATTTGATTAATTGTTCAGCAGTCTTATGGCTTGGGGTAGAAGTTGTTAAGGGGCGGTATGCGAATTGGAGTGGTCTAGGGTATCCGGGAGGATGATGTTGATGTGAGCCATGACCAGCCTTTCAAAGCATTCCATGGCTACCAACGTGAGTGCTACGGGGCTGTAATCTTTTAGGCAGGTTACCTTCGCTTCCTTGGGCAGAGGCACTATGATGGTTTGCTTGAAACATGTAGGTATTATAGACTCGGTCAGGGAGAGGTTGAAAATGTCAGTGAAGACACTTGCCAGTTGGTCCGGGCATGCTTTGAGTACACGTCCTGGTAATCCGTCTGGCCCTGCTGCTTTGTGAATGTTGACCTGTTTAAAGGTCTTGCTCACATTGGCTACCGAGAGCGTTATCACACAGTCGTCCAGAACAGCTAGTGCTCTCGTGCATGCTTCAGTGTTGCTTGCCTCGAAGTGAGCATAAAAGGCATTTAGCTCGTCTGGTAGGCCTGCGTTACTGGGCAGCTCGTGTCTGGGTTTCCCTTTTGTAATCCGCTTCTGGATGAGCATTTTCTTGTTCGCTTATGGCCTTATAGAGTTGGTTGAGTGCGGTCGTAGTTCCAGAATTGGTTTGTGGTGGTAAATAGACGGCTACCAACAATATAGATGAGAACTCTCTTGGTAGATTTGGTCTACAGCTTATCATAAGGTACTAGGCTAGCTTTGGTGTACCAAGACATTTCTAAGTGACCCCAAACTTTTGAACGGTAGTGTACATATTTAGCACATGTTATCGTGGGAAATGAGTAAAACAGTATGTAACATTATTAAAGTGACTAGTGGTCCATGTCTATGTACATAGGGCAGCAGCCTCTATGTACAGGGTTAAGTAGACGGCGAGTAATATGTTATGCTATGGATGGTTTTGGGGGAATTATGTAGCATATCAATCCATACATTTTAACACAAGTTCTCAGCCATAAACAAGCATCGCGGACTGCAGCACCTGCTTGACCCCTGCGTTTCGCCACCCTCCACCGATGGGCCCCTAGTGGTCCCAGCATACCTTTCTATGGTTGTGTTTCAATACCCCTCTCCATAAGTGTGCACTTCTACACTCCCCATCATGGATCTAAAAGCATTGGACTGGTGAAGGAATAGGCTGGATAGAGTTCCACTATTGTTCTCACACCAGACCACTCCTTTTTAAATCATTGAGGAGACACTTAAGATGGGGACACTTAAGATGAGCCAAGGTACTTTAGATGGCCATGCTGGGTATAATACATAGAGGCCATAAAATAACAACAATCTGAAACTATTCAATGAGAAATATTAAAATACATTGCCCTCAAAGTATTCACACCCCTTCACTTTTTTTCCACATTTAGTTGTGTTACAGCCTGAATTTGAAATGGATTAAATTGAGATTGTGTGTCACTAACCTACACATCATACCCCATAATCTCAAAGGGCAATTATGTTTTAAAATGTTTTTATAAATCCGTTAAAAATGAAAAGCTGAAATGTTTTGAGTGAATAAGTATTCACCCCCTTTGTTATGGCAAGCCTAAACGTTCAGGAGTACAAATGTACTTAACTGTGAAAACTTGGCTGTGAAAACTTGACAGAGCTGGAAGAATTTAACAAATAATAATGTAAAAATATTTCACAATCCAGGTGTGCAAAGCCCTTAAAGACTTACCCAGAAAGACTCACAGGTGTAATTGCTGCCAAAAGTGATATGTAATTGACTCTGGGGTGTGAATACTTAAGTAAATAAGATTTCTGTATTTCATTTTTTATCAATTTGCTATTTAATACATTTTTAATTCAGGCTGTAACACAATAAAATGTGGAATAAGTCAAGGGGTATGAATACTTTCTGAAGGCACTGTAAGCAATGCAGAAGCAGAGGTGCTTGTAATCTAACATTTGACTGTCTGTTTATCTTTGTGAAGTAGAGCTGGGCCCGGTTTCCCCAAAAGCATCTGAAGGCTAAATGTTATTTCCGGCTCAATTCTTGGCTAGGACCGTGTGGACCTAGGCCCCAGCTGCATTTGAGGCGTGGGTAGAGAAATGAGGCCATGGTAGTGCTGTGGTGTTAGCCATCCATCTCTGTAGTAATATGTATAGAGGAGAGGGAGGAGGCTGCGTGAGTAAGCCCTTGTTCCACGCCTCCAGTCAGCTGTTTGAGTTGTAGAAAATCAGTCAGCCACTAAGATGACGCCTCTTAAGCCTCTGGAACTGGTACTGTATATCTCTTTCTCTCTTTCTCTCTTATTCACTTCGGGCCAAATCCTAATTACAGTTACGTGCAACTCGAACTCTCATTCAAATATTCAAGTTACAGTACATCAATAAAGGATTTGTTGTCTCGCTCCACATTCATGTACTGAACTAGGCTAAACATAATCACCCTCATTCTGGCCATCCCAGATGCTGACGTCACTGACTAACCTCTGTAGGATTTCCTCAGGATGATTGTATAAAAGGGTAGCAGAGAGGAGCTTGACAGATGGAAGCACTAATAGCTCTCTCTTCTCTGCATTCTTCAAACATGGACTGTATACAGGCAGCGGAGTTGTCATTGTTGATGTTCTTAGTAATGACAATGCAAGAACCCAGTTGTTACTGTACAAATTACGTTGTTTTGCTTTTACGAGAAGCTGTAAATTCTATATGGCATCTGAAAAATGAAGGAAATTTGGTCAAATGTGACTAATGAATGAATAAATGTGACTAATGAATGAATAATAGAAACACTGGTGTCCTGCCCTGCAAGAATAAATGAATGAATGTCAAGCTTAACTGCCCTGTTTTAGTCATTGGAACTGTGTTAGCAACAATTACCAGGTTTCCAACCATTTCCTGTGGATGAATTACCTGAAGCATGAAAAAATAGGCTGTGAAACAGGAAATGCCGGTACAATTGTATAAATGTTGACAATTTGTTCATTCGACATGGTGGGGTCTTTTTGGTACGTGGGAATTTAACAGAAAAAGACATTTGTATGCGCACTACAATCGCCAATTGGATGGAAATTCAGCTAATATGGTGAAAATATTTTTGTTCTTCCAGTTTTCGTCACTAGCTAGTTTTCCACCCACAAAAAGATATGTGCATTTACCAGCAGTGGTGTAGTCCTTCTGTAGCTCAGTTGGTAGAGCATGGCGCTTGTAACGCCAGGGTAGTGGGTTCGATCCCCGGGACCACCCATACGTAGAATGTATGCACACATGACTGTAAGTCGCTTTGGATGAAAGCGTCTGCTAAATGGCATATATTATATTATATATTATTATTATTATAGCAGTGGTGTGTTTCAATCAAACTGGCTTGTTGTGAATAGCAAGCTGTGTGTAATGAATAAATACTTTAAAAAAAAATACTTTGTCCTATAACTTTTCATTTATTGAATAAAAACAGAAGTTTTGTATTTCTATCCCATGTTGTATTCGGTCAATGGTTTTGCCACAAAAATCCTTGGGATAAATGGCAAATTTGCCAACGCACATGCACTCTTGCCAATCGCTCGCAAATATAGTGCAGAGGGTACATTTTGAGATTGTGGATAAGAGAAACATAATATTTATTTTTCAATTGGCAGCCAAACACAAATTAAGCATACAAATTAAGACCCTTGATATTTATTGGAAATTAGTATCAAGCTCATCACCGTGCACTTTCATCACCATGGGAAGTTGATCATCATTTATTTCATCTGTGGCCTCATAAACTGCATTCTTTTCCAAGTCATAGTCAGTGGACCACATAGCATCACGTGACTGTAGTTTACTTGACAGTTATTCTATCAACAATAGAATTTAAAAAAAGCTTTTCCACTGCCATTGTCGCATGATCTATTTCACTGACAAAAAAAGACTTCTTCCCTGTTGAATGTATATCGTTTTGTCGACATTTAGGGAAGTTTACTGACAATGTGTTTCCGTCAGGCCTATAGTGATTATTATTATTTTTTCCCAACACGTACTTGACTCGCATAAAAATGGTTGAATGGAAACATGGTTATAGTCACAAGCATTTGGTCCATCATTACCAATATATAATTGGGCTGCTGATACTGAGCAACACCAAGGATGAATAGTATTTATTGGTACACTATATATAACAAACATTAGGAACACCTTCCTAATATCGAGTTGCATCCCTCCATTTTGCCCTCAGAACATCCTCAATTTGTCGAAACCGTTACATAGGGATGCTGGCCCATTTTGACTTCAATGCTTCCCCCAGTTGTATTTATTTGTATTTATTAGGGATCCCCATTAGCTTCTACCAAGGCAGCAGCTACTGTTCCTGGGGTCCAAACACATTAAGGCACTTATATCACACACAAAACAAAATAGAAAACAGTACATAAAAATACATTATTACACCACTATATATCTACAATACAAAAAGTATAATACCCCCATACAACAATATTACAATATACATGTGTGTAGAGTGCGTGTGCTAGCGTTTGTGTGCATATGCCTGTGTCTGTACCCGTGTGTGTGTCTGTCTCTTCACAGTACCCACTGTTCCATAAGGTGTATTTTTATCTGTTTTTAAATCTGATTCTATTTCTTGCATCAGTTACCTCATGTGGAATAGAGTTCCATGTAGTCATGGCTCTATGTAGTACTGTGTGCCTCCCATAGTCTGTTCTGGACTTGAAGAGACCTCTGGTGTCTTGTCTTGTGGGATATGCATGGGGATCTGTGCTGTGTGCTAGTAGTTGTCTAGTTGACTTCAATATTTTGTCTTGCCCATTCACCCTCTGAATGGCAAACATTCACAATTCATGTCTCAACTGTCTCAAGGCTTAAAAACGCTTCTTTAACCTGTCTCCTTCCCTTCACCCTTTATTTGGCTCCGAGTGGCGCAGTGGTCTAAGACACTGCATCATAGTGCAAGCGATCACTGCAGCACCTGGTTTGAATCCAGGCTGCATCACATCTTGGGAGTCCCATAGGGCGGCGCACAATTGACCCAGTGTCGTCCGGGTTTGGCCGGGGTAGGCCTTCATTGTAAATAAGAATCTGTTCTTAACTGACTTGCCTAGTTAAATTAAATATATATCTTTTTTTACACTGACTGAAGTGGATTTAACAAATTACATCAATAAGGGATCATAGCTTTGAACTGGATTATCTTGGTCAGTCTACGTCATGGAAAGAGCAGGTGTCCTCAATGTTTTGTATACGCGTGAAAATGTAGAGTTTCCATCAACTTTGCTCGAACGCAATGTAAATATCAAAGAACTTCACCGTTCACGGGCAGAGTAGCGTGAGGAACCATCCACTTCAGAAAAAGGTGTGATATTAATCAAGTTTCCATTTATTATGTGTTGTCGAATTCATACAAATATTTACTGCAACTGTAGTAAGGTGGGCAATACGAGAGGTCTTCAGATTGACCTTTTTTGTATTATTTTCCTTGAAAGAACAACTAGTGGGTTTTGAGTGCTTCTCCACTATTTGGAAAGTTGGTCTGCCTGCTCTTCAGTCTGGGAGCAGGTTCTTGTCTCCTCTCTCTGTACATAAACAGTTTAAAACTGTATAACACAATAGTGTCTTTTGAAAACTGGTTAATATATCCCAAAGTCAATAGCGAATGGGATTATGTATATATTTATGTTGCCGTTAATGTATTTAAAATCTATTTAGGCAAGTTAACCAAGTGTTTGTTGGCTTAGCTATTTTTATTTGACCTTTTATTTAACTAGGCAAGTCAGTTAAGAACAAATTCTTATTTACAATGACGGCCTACCCAGGACAAACCCCAACGACGCTGTGCCAATTGTGTGCCACCCTATGGGGCTCCCAATCACGGCCGGTTGTGATACAGCCTGGAATCGAACCAGGGTCTGTAGTGACATCTCTAGCACTGAGCTGCAGTGCCTTAGACAACTGCTTGAGAGAATGTGTGTGCATTACCGGTGGAGAGCTTTGAAGACTGGTGAATGCCGAACTTGATTGTGATTGGTTACACCTCCCTTGTCTTTGCGAGGACTAGTTCACTTAGAACCGGGCTCAGAGTATTCACGCTTGGGTTTCTGAAGGCTCATGCTTTTTAATATGGTGGGATCTGGCTAAATGTGTGGTGAGAGAAGGCAGGGATATTTTATAGGGGAGAGTGGAGCTCAATTTATCCCAATCTCCTTTACAGATGATCACCTTTGTGCCTCTTTAATTGACATGACTTAAAAATGATAGCGCTATTATAACCATATGAAGCGATACTAGTTCTGGGAGGAGACTGCTGAGCTTTGCTACCATTCAGATTCGGTCAGTTACTGAATCCCGGGGCTATATTATGTAGGAGTGCTGATCAGTTCTTCCTTTTAAATCATAGTGATTATAAGATTATTATGGACAGGAGGGACCTGATTCTAGATCAGCACTCCTACTCTGAGACCCACAGTTCATTCACTGACTAGTCTGTTTCTCCCTACTGCAGGTGATGTGTCTCCCATCAGCATGTCTCCTATCAGCCAGTCCCAGTTCATCCCACTGGGGGAGATCCTGTGTCTGGCTATCTCAGCCATGAACTCTGCTCGCAAGCCCGTCAGCCAGGAGGCGCTGATGGAACACCTCGCCACCTGCTTCCCAGGTACAGTAGCTACAGTGTGAAATGTATAGAGTTAGCGCAATTACTAAGTCTATGGGTATGTTGAGGCTGTGTTGACTAGGCACAAAATGGAATAAACAAACTGAAATAGGGAGGAACTGCCTTGCCTTCTCCAATAAGTAACGTTCATTTTCATTTTCCATTGTGAAACATTTTTAAACACTTTCTGTTGCGTGCCCTAATTAACACAACCCCTGCAACCCCTTAAAAAAACACACACACACACACACACACACACACACACACACACACACACACACACACACACACACACACACACACACACACACACACACACACACACACACACACACACACACACACACACACACACATACACACACACACAATGTCCTTATGGTAGTGTATGCATTCACGGCCCAGTTGATAGTTGTCGAGAGGCAGTTTGTTAAAGGCATTCAAAATCCCTGTCCCCTTCACTCATTCCAGGGTTCCACGCTGAGCAAAAATATAAACGCAACATGCAACAATTTCAAAGGCTTTACTGAGTTACAGTTCATATAAGGAAATCAGTTCATTTAAATAAATAAATTAGGCACTAATATATGGATTTCACATGACCTGAGAACACAGATATGCATCTGTTGGTCACAGGTACCTTTCAAGAAAAAAAAGGTAGAAGTGTGGATCAGAAAACCAGTCAGTGTGACACATCTCGTTCACATAGAGTTGATCAGGTTGTGATTGTGGCCTGTGGAATGTTGTCCCACTCCTCTTTAATGGCTGTGTGAAGTTTCTGTATATTGGCGGGAACGGTTGTGCACGTCAATCCAAAGCATTCCAAACATGCTCAATTGGTGACATGTCGGGTGAGTATGCAGGCCATGGGACATTTTCAGTTTCCAGGAATTGTGTACAGATCCTTGCGATTTGGGGCCATATATTATCATGCTGAAACATGAGGGGACGGCGGCGGATGACTGACACGACAATAGGCCTCAGAATCTCAGAACGGTGTCTCTGTGATTCAAATGTATTTGTCACATGCGCCGAATACAACAGGTGTAGGTAGACCTTACAGTGAAATGCTTACTTACAAGCCCCTGACCAACAATGCAGTTTTAAGAAAAATACCTACAGAAAATAAGAAATAATTAAAAAGCAGCAGTAAGATGACAATAGCGAGGCTATATACAAGGGGTACTGGTACAGAGTCAATGTGCGGGGGCACCGGTTGGTCAAGGTAATTGAGATAATATGTACATGTAGGTAGAGTTATTAAAGTGACTATGCATAGATAATAACAGAGTAGCAATACAAATAGTCTGGGTAGCCATTTGATTAGATTAGATGTTCTTATGGCTTGGGGGTAGAAGCTGTTCAGAAGCCTCTTGGACCTAGACTTGGCCCTCCGGTACCGCTTGCCATACAGTAGCAGAGAGAACAGTCTACGACTAGGGTGGCTGGAGTCTTTGACAATTTTAGGGCCTTCCTCTGACACCGCCTGGGATAGAGGTCCTGGATGGCAGGAACCTTGGCCCCAGTGATGTACTGTGCCATACGCACCACCCCCTCGTATTGCTTTGCGGTTGGAGGCCGAGCAGTTGCTGTACCAGGCAGTGATGCAACCCGTCAGGATGCTCTCGATGGTGCAGCTGTAGAATCTTTTGAGGATCTGAAGACCAATGCCAAATCCTTTCTGAGGTGGAATAGGTTTTGTCATGCCCTCTTCACGACTCTCACGTAGAGAGCTATACGCCCACTAAAAACCACTTAGCACCTAGAGTGATGGAGTAGTAACTATTACCCATGAAAAATGAGTGATGTTGGCGAAAACAGTGGCAGTGATGGCCATAGAGAAGGAGCAGCTTCCAACAAAGACATTTTTGATAAAAAGGGTTCAACTGTCTCAGATATTTGGAAGTGGTTTGGCTTTTTGAAGTCCGACAAAGAGCAGAGCAATGTTCGGCGCAAATTGTGCCGTAGACAGGTGGCTACCAAGTCTGGTAATACGACAAACCCTTTTCACCTTTTTGAAGCAAAATCACTATTTGGAACATGCAGAAAGTTTGTTTATGCAACGGTATTGATAAACGCCACTCAAGCACCAGCCAATCGAGGGATGTTCACCCGACGCAGTCAGCACTGACAGCGTTTATGCCCCATGAGCAAACATCAAAAAGTCACAAAGACATCACAAATGCTATTATACATTGCATCGCTAAGGACATGCTACCAATTAACACAGTCGAAAAGGAACGTTTCAAGAGGCTTTTCAATTTAATTTAATCGCCGAGTGTAGGGAAAAAGTTGAGGAACAGCTCAAGACAGATTTGACATATTTTGCTACTACCACCGATCTGTGGTCTAGTTACACGCCAGAGCCTTATATTAGCCTCACTATCCACTATGTTGACAAAGGATGGAATCTTAGAAATAAACGCCTTCAAACATCATACTTTCCCGAAGACCATATGGGTGAAGAAGCTATAGCAGAGGGGCTCATTGACGCTCTCGCCTCCTGGGGACTCAGTCAAGACAGACAGGTCTGCATAACAGCGGATAGTGGTGCGAACGAAGGCCGCTTAAATCAACTAATGGGCCGGACTACAATGTTATGGACATCGTCTGCGCTTGGCCATTGGTAAGTAACCTTCTCAATTGTGTATATTGTATATATATATTTTAATCTACTGATTCAAGTTGAATATGACATTTGTACATAATTAAAAGGGATTATTGTGATTTTAACATTGTATTAAAATGTCTTGATTTCTCTTAGAGAGAGTGGGTAGAGACAAACGGGTGGATCGAGCAATTGGAGTGTGTAAGAAAGTGGTAGGTGCCTTTTCCTATTCGGGGAAAAAAGAAGAGAGAACTGGCAGTTGCTCAAAAAGAACACAGCCTACCCCAGCACAAGTTGGTGACAGAGTCGCCTACCAGGCGGATATCACATCAAAAGATGGTGCAAAGAGAAATGGAGCAGGAGAAAGCCAGTTCACAGGTTTCACAAGAAGACATTTAGCTCCCACCTATACAGATATAGATGTTATTGAGTCCATCAACCAGGCATTGACCCCACTCCTAGAATTCACAGATGCTCTGTCTGGTGAGTCTTATGTCAGTACTACACCTGTTCAATACAGAGGTCATGAAACCTGATGATGGTGAAACAGAGCTCACCCAAACCATCAAAACAATAGTCATGGACTATCTGAATGAGACATATGATGACCTAGCCATATGTCCTCCTGGACATGGCCTCGTTGGTCAAAACACATTACATCAAAGAGGAGGAGGTGGGCCACATAAAAGCAAGAGCTGTCTCAGAGATGGTCAATGAGGGACATGAGAACCCAGCACACAGGGAGATGTTGCTGCTGCTTCACCACAAACTGCCAGCTAAAAAGTGAAAGTCACTGGGCATTTTTTCAAAAAACTTTCTTACTACAGGTCTTACTGAAATCCAGCTGGTAGAAAAGGAACTCAGTTGCTACCGTCAGTCTCCTGAATCTGACAGTAATCCAGTCCACTGGACTGGTGGAAGATCCATCAAATAAACCGAAGCATTAAAAGCCTTCGGTTTGTTCAGGCAGGCTTGAGTCTGAAGCAGAAATGATCCTTTTAAACATTGTTTGATTAAAATTGTGATAATTATCATTAAAGCTAGAGACAGTAGACATACTTTTCTTTCTTGCTTGTAACTTGTAAGACAACTACCCCAACATAAATGATAATGTGCTATTTAGGCTAACAGTTAAAATGCATATTGACTTTCGCAATTAAAAAAAACAAAAATCTTGCTCATGACTTGTAAGGCTTCACAGCTTCATTTTTTTTTTGAGTTAATGTTATTTGTGAGTTCTGCTTCTGACAATAAATAAGAAACATTGAAGCCTTTGGTTTGTTTAGGCATTCTTGAGTCTGAAGCAGATATGCACCTTTTTAAACATGATTTGATGAACATTGTGATACTTATTGTTATCGAATGGAAAAAAAGAATATAAATAATATAAAACTTTCAGTGTGACTGAAGTATGTTTTGAGTTGAATGATGTAAATGATTAGAACGTTGTAGGACATTATTTGGGTAGAGAAATATGATGACAGCTCTAGTGATGACGGCGCTTTGAAAATTATTTTTGTGATTATTGAAGAACTATGTAGAATACAGTGCATTTCAGAAAAGTTCAGACCCCTTGACTACTTCTAAATTGGATTAAGTTGAGTTTTTTTACCCCTCAACAATCTACACACATTAAACCATAATGACAAAGCAGACTGTTTTTTAGAAATTAAATATCACATTTGCATAAGTATTCAGACCTTTTACTCAGTACTTTGTTGAAGCACCTTTGGCAGCGATGACAGCCTCGAGTCTTCTTGGGTGTGACTCTATTTGGGGAGTTTCTCCCATTCTTCTTTGCAGATACTCTCAAGCACTGTCAGGTTGGATGGGGAGGGTCGCTGCACAGCTATTTTCAGGTCTCTCCAGAGATGTTCGATCGGGTTCATGTCCGGGCTCTGGATGGGCCACTCAAGTTCATTCAGAGACTTGTCACGAAGCAACTCCTGTATTGTCTTGGTTGTGTGCTTAGGATCGTTGTCCTGTTGGAAGATAAACCTTCATCCCAGTCTGAGGTCCCGAGCGCTCTGGATCAGGTTTTCATCAAGGAACTCTCTGTACATTGCTCCGTTCATCTTTCCCTCGATCCTGACTAGTCTCCCAATCCCTGCCACTGAAAAACACCCTCACAGCATGATGCTGCCATCACCATGCTTCACCTGGTGCCAGGTCTCCTCCAGGTGTGATGCTTGGCATTCAGGCCAAGGAGTTCAATCTTGGTTTCATCAGACTACAGTATCTTGTTTCTCATGGTCTGCGAGTCCTTTAGTGGCCTTTTGGAAAACTCCAAGTAGGCTGTCATGTGCCTTTTTTACTGATGAGTGGCTTCCGTCTGGCCACTCTACCATAAAGGCCTGATTGGTGGAGTGCTGCAGAGATGGTTGTCCTTCTGGAAGGTTCACCCATCTCCACAGAGGAACACTGGGGCTCTTTCAGAGTGACCATCGGGTTCTTGGTCACCTCCCTGACCAAGGCCCTTCTCAAGGCCCGATTGCTCAGTTTGGCCGGGCAGTCAGCTCTAGGAAGAGTCTTGGTGGTTCCAAACGTCTTCCATTTAAGAATGATGGAGGCCACTGTGTTCTTGGGGACCTTCAATGCTGCAGACATTTTTTGGAATACTTCCCCAGATCTGTGCCTTGACACAATCCTGTTTCGCAGCTCTACGGGTAATTGCTTCAAGCTCATGGCGTGGTTTTTGCTCTGACATGCACTGTCAACTGTGGGACCTTATACAGACAGGTGTGTGCCTTTCCAAATCATGTCCAATCAATTTAATTTACCACAGATGGACACCAATCAAGTTGTAGAAACATCTCAAGGATGATCGATGGAAACAGGATGCACCGGAGCTCAATTTTGAGTCTCATAGCAAAGGGTCTGAATACATATGGAAAAAAAGATATATTCTAAAAACCTGTTTTTGCTTTGTCATCATGGGATATTATTTGTTGATTAATGATTAAAAATATTTAATCCATTTTAGAATAAGGCTGTAAAGTAACAAAATATGGGGAAAGTCAATGCGTCTGAATACTTTCCGAACTCACTGTATGTAGACCTACTGATAGCTAGCTTTTGGCTAAAAGTACATTTCCTGAAGAAAATGTGGTGTGTGTGTGTGGTGCCAGCTTCTTTTGAAGTATGTGTGGTTTCGAAATATGTTATAGTCGTGGTAGTGTTGTGCGCCGCCCAATGGGACTCCAATCACGGCTGGTTGTGATACAGCCTGGAATCGAACCAGGGTCTGTAGTGATACCTCTAGCACTGAGATGCTGTGCCTTACACCGCAGCACCACTCGGGAGCCCCCTGAGTGACTGTTTATAGTTGAAAAAGTAGATAGATGAAAAGATTGAATGATTTGATTGGTTTATAGGATAGGACAGCCTGAACATTGGGTTGGTGTCGTCTCTAGCTTGAACTATTCAAGAGTTACAATTATTGTTGTTGGGTATTATATGCTAATGTATCCTCATTTAGGTAGTAATAATTTATAGTGGAGACCAGAGCTAGCTAGCTATGCCCAGGACCAGAGCTGGGGTCAGAGCTAGTGCAGACCAGATCGGTAGTTGTGGTCAGTAGTTCTGTAGTTGTATTGCAGGTTCTTTGGACCCTACAGTATAGACATGGTCAGTACTTGTGTGGTTGTGGTCAGCATTTTTGCTTTTGTGGTCATTAGTTGTGCGGTTCAGT
The DNA here is from genome assembly GCF_023373465.1 of Oncorhynchus keta. Lineage (NCBI taxonomy): Eukaryota > Metazoa > Chordata > Actinopteri > Salmoniformes > Salmonidae > Oncorhynchus > Oncorhynchus keta. The sequence goes on along the minus strand of NC_068449.1, from coordinate 40,952,404 downwards.
AGTTTTGTGATCAGTAGTTGTGTGGTTGTAGTCAGTAGCTGTGTAGTTCATTGGCTGTGGTCAGTAGTTGTGGTCAGTCGTTTGGTAAGTACAGTTGAAGTCAGAAGTTTACACTTGGAGTCATTAACTTGTTTTTCAACCACTCCACAAATTTATTGTTAACAAACTATAGTTTTGGCAAGTCGGTTAGGACATCTACTTTGTGCATAACACAAGTAATTTTCCCAACAGTTGTTTACAGACAGATTATTTCACTTATCATTCACTGTATCACAACTCCAGTGGGTCAGAAGATTACATACACTAAGTTGACTGTGCCTTTAAACAGCTTGGAAAATTCCAGAAAATGATGTCATGGCTTTAGAAGCTTCTGATAGGCTAATTGACATAATTTGAATCAATTGGAGGTGTACCTGTTGATGTATTTCAAGGCCTACCTTCAAACTCAGTACCTCTTTGCTTGACATCATGGGAAAATCAAATCAGCCAGGAACTCAGAAAAAAAATTGTAGACCTCCACAAGTCTGGTTCATCCTTGGGAGCAATTTCCAAACGTCTGAAGGTACCACATTCATCTGTACAAACAATAGTACGCAAGTATAAACACCATGGGACCACACAGCCGTCATACTGCTCAGGAAGGAGACGCGCTCTGACTCCTAGAGATGAATGTACTTTGGTGCGAAAAGTGCAAATCAATCACAGAACATCAGCAAAGGACCTTGTAAAGATGCTGGAGGAAAAAGGTACAAAATTATCTATATTCACAGTAAAACTAGTCCTATGTCGACATTACCTCAGGCCCCTCAGGCTGCTCAGCAAGGAAGAAGCCACTGCTCCAAAACCGCCATAAATAATCCAGAATACGGTTTGCAACTGCACATGGGGACAAAGATCGTTCTTTTTTGAGAAATGTCCTCTGGTCTGATGAAACAAAAATAGAACTGTTTGGTCATAATGACCATTGTTATGTTTGGAGTGAAAAGGGAGAGGCTTGCAAGCCGAAGAACACCATCCCAACCATGATGCACAGGGGGTGGCAGCATCATGTTGTGGGGGTGCTGGTGCACTTCACAAAATAGATGGCATGATGAGGAAGGACAATTATGTGGATATATTGAAGCAACATCTCAAGACATCAGTCAGGAAGTCAAAGCTTGGTCCAAATGGACAATGACCCCAAGCATACTTCCAAAGTTGTGGCAAAATGCCATAAGGACAACAAAGTCAAGGTATTGGAGTGGCCATCACAAAGCCCTGACCTCAATCCTATAGACAAGTTATGGGCAGACCTGAAAAAGCATGTGCGAGCAAGGAGGCCTACAAACCTGACTCAGTTACACCAGCTCTGTCAGGAGGAATGGGCCAAAATTCACCCAACTTATTGTTGGAAGCTTGTAGAAAGCTACCTGTTACGTTTGACCCAAGTTAAACAATTTAAAGGCAATTCTACCAAATACTAATTGAGTGTATGTAAACTTCTGACCCACTGGGAATGTGATTAAAGAAATAAAAGCAGAAATAAAAAATTATCTCTACTATTATTCTGACGGTTCACATTCTTAAAATAAAGTGGTGATCTAACTGACATAAGACAGGGAGTTGTTACTGGGATTAAATGTCACGACGAATTAAACAAATTAAACACTCAGTTTAAATGTATTTGGCTAAGCTGTATGTAAACTTCCGACTTCAACTGTAGCTGTGTATTCAGTAGTTGTGTGGTTGTGGTCAGTAGTTGTGGTCAGTAGTTTTGTGGTTGTGGTCAGTAGTTTTGTGGTTGTGGTCAGTAGTTTTGTGGTTGTGGTGGTCAGTAGTTGTGTGGTTGTGGACAGCAGTTGTGGTCAATAGTTGTGGTCAGTGGTTTGGTAAGTAGCTGTGTATTCAGTAGTTGTTTGGTTGTGGTCTGTAGTTGTAGTCAGCATTTGTGGTTGTGGTCAGTAGTTATTTGGTTGTGTGGTCAGTAATTTAGTGGTTGTGGTCAGTAGTTTAGGTCAGTAGTTATGTGGTCGTGGTAAGGAGTTGTGTTCAGTAGTTATTGTCAGGAGTTATGGTCTGTAGTTGTGTTTTTTGTGGTCAGTAGCTGTGGGTATTATTTGTGTGGTTGTGGGTAGTAGTTTAGGTCAGTAGTTGTGGTCATTACGTTTTGGGCAGTAGTTTTTGTAAATAGTTGTTGTGGTCTGTAGTTGTGTGGTTGTGGTCAGTAGTTGGGGTCAGTAGTTAGGGTCAGTAGTTATGGTTAGTAGTTGTGTGGTTGTGGTTCAGTAGTTGTGTGGTCAGCAGTTAAGTGATTGTGGTCAGTTGTGGTCAATAGTTTTAGTTATTAGATGTGGGCAGTAGCTGTGGTCTGTAGTTGTGTGGTCATGGTCAGTATGTGGTCAGGAGTTGTGTAGTCAGTAATTGTGTGGCTGTAGTCGATAGTTGTGGTGAGTAGTTGAAGTCAGTAGTTTTGTGGTCAGTAGTTTAGTGATTGGTCAGTAGTTGTTTGGTCAGTATTTGTGGTCGGGAGTTGTGTGGTTGTGGTCAAGAGTTAATCTGTAGGTGTGTTGTGGTCAGTAGTTGTTGGTAGTAGTGGTGTTCGGGAGTTATGCTTAGTAGTTGTGCTCAGTAGTTGCGGTAAGTAGTTGTGTGGTTCAGTAGTTGTGTGGTCAGTAGTTGGTTGCAGTCCGTAGTTGTGTGATTGTGGTCAGTAGTTTTGGTCCTTAGTTATGTGGTTGGTCAGTAGTTGTGTGGTTGTGTTCAGTGTCTAAACTACTTTTGTTGTCTTTGAAAACTGAAAGAAGTGCAATGAGAAGTGATGGGTGAAATATCTAGAGTGAATGGTGGCAATTGTTATCCGTTTGCTAGGCAACAGTTGCCTTGGCAAACTAAATAAATACTGCACTCTGAACCACAAACATATTTGCTAGATTCATGATAGTGTTGTTAGACAAAGCAAGGAAAGTGAACTTTAAAACGTGATATATTGCTATTGAAATGTGCAGCTGTTGTTGGTAAGCAATGAATCTGCTAGCTTCTGACATGACTTACTGCATCCATAAAGAGAAAGGTTGATGGGTTACAGCTCTATCTATTGATTGGTAGAAGCTATTTCTTATCCACTTTCCAATTTGAATAGCTTTTTTGGAAAGTGGTCAACATTTCAGTTATTTATAAAAAGTTACAAAAGCTGTTGATGCGGTTACTAAAACAGCGGAATATTATCAGAACATTTTTGTTCATCATTCAGATTTGAAAAGCAGAGAAGTAGAGGAAGATTTCATATGCTCTAACTTTTTGTCTAAGTTATTGGCCAAGTGGTCAAAGTAGAGGATTTGTGTCAAAAGTTGCATTTACAGTGTGTTGGAACTGATGATGTCACAATGGGGCCTTTAGAATTATGAGGATTTGCCATGAAAGTTGTTGGAGGACAAAAATAAGAACAATAAAAATGTATAACTTAAAAAGTAGAAAATATATCAATAAATTGTAGGGAAGCACACTATTCCTGACCAATCTACACATTTTAAAGTTTGAAATTATTTTCTAGCTTAAACGGTGTAAGAGGAGAAGCGACCTAAATAATAATGGTAAAAGGTATGACGAAGATTTAAAGTTGAGACTTTTGCTTTGCAAGTCCCACCTAAAAACACTTCACTCTTGAAATGTAAGTCATAGAACTTTGGTTTTTAACTGCTGATGTGACTGTAAAACTGTTCTTTCCCCCCATCTGTGTTTCCCTCAGGTGTTCCGACACCGAGCTCGGAAATTCTGCGACACACCCTAAACATGCTGGTGCGAGAGAGGAAAATCTACCCAACACCTGAGGGCTACTTCATTGTCACTCCCCAGGCCTACTTTATCACCCCCAACCTCATCCGATCCAACAGCAAGTGGTACCACCTGGACGACCGGCAGCAGCAACAACAACAGCAGCAGTGTACCTCCCCACAGTCGGGCACCATCACACCCTCCACCCCGGGCTGCACGAGGGAGAGGCCCAACCAGAAGAACCACGGTGACTCCTACAACACGTACCGCGATGATACACCCATTCCTCATGCCCCGGCTTACCAGAGGAAGTCTCCCAAGGAGCCTCGGGGAGAGCCCCCCTCCTACCCTGAGCCCCCTCCGGCTCCCGTTCAGACGTCACAGTTGCAAGAGCCTCTGATGGACAAGAGCAAGAGCAATGCCCCCTTCCCCTACAAGACTGACACGCTGACCAAAAAAAAGGAGGGCAGTGGTGGTGGCAGCAGTGCCGAGAAGCAATCAAAGAAATTTGGGCTGAAACTGTTCAGGCTGAGCTTCAAGAAAGACAAGCTGAGGCAGCTGGCCACGTTCTCGGCCCAGTTCCCCCCAGAGGAATGGCCCCTCCGCGATGAGGACGCGCCTGCCATCACCATCCCCCGCACTGTGGAGATGGAGATCATCCGGCGGATCAACCCAGACCTGACGGTGGAGAATGTGGCACGCCACACGGCCGTGATGAAGAGGCTGGAGGAGGAGCGCGCCCAGAGGAGAAAAGCAGGCAGCTCGGCTGAGCACAGTGCACGCAGTCGGAGGAGCCGTGGTCACCGTCGGGTGCCGCACGGCAAGTCCCGTTCACACAGCAAGGCTCGCGTCTCCCGGGGTGGCCCGTCCGAGAGTTCCAACCTGGACATGGCCATGGTGGACAGGGATTACAGCCGCTTCTTCAGCCACTCGCTGGTGCGCTCCCCTCGTGAGGCCATGTACACATTGGAGCGCAAACGAAGCGGCGGGACTTACATAGTCCACAGTAACCCCAACATCCCAGAGTCCCACTTCCCCGTCACCCCAGAGTGGGACGTGTCCGGAGAGTTGGCGAAAAGGAGGACAGAGATGCCTTTCCCCGAGCCCTCGCGCGGGACATCCAGCGGGAGAGTGCACCGAAGCCACAGTCAAACTCAAGAAGGAAGGAAGTCGCGCGACGAGATGCCCGATCAGGCTAAGGAGAGGTCCCGCTCCATGGATAACGCTTTGAGCCCTCTGGGAGGAATGAGCACCTCTTTGGGGATGTCAGAGGACTATGAGCGGAGTCCCGACGAGCGGAGTCATTACTACACAGATGATGGGACTTTGCGGGCCTCCCAGAAGTCGTCCCACTACTCAAGGATCATGTTCTCGGCTGCCAAGTTCAACTCTGAAATGTATGTGCCTGATTTGGGGAAGGGGAGCTTAGGGAAGGGGAGCTTGGACGAGTCTAGGATCCGAAGCCCACTGGAAAGGAACAAGAGCAGAGACAGCTTGCCGGCCTACAGTGATCTGAAGGGACTCTCGCCCAAGCCCTCGGCGGACGACTACTTCCAGTGCAATACGTCGAACGAAACAATCCTTACCGCCCCTTCACCTCTGTCAAAAGCAGACCACGACACGTTAACCTCGTCTGAGGGAATCCGGAAGGGCACTCCGGCTGATCGCCACACCCCTCACCTTACCTCTCCCCTCACAATGGAATACAAAGAGGACTCTTTGGCAAAGGGACAAAACGGCTCAAAACGGCCAACACCAAGCCAGACCCCAGAGCCCATGCCTAATGGACGTTTGATACAACACCAACACAACGTAGACCCTGGAGGGGGAGGCGGTGGTGGTGGGGCAGACAAGAGGAAGGAGATCTTCAGCAAGGACACTTTGTTCAAGCCTCCACACAACGCGTTGACTGCAGGCTACGTGGACGGCACCTACACCAAGTCGGGCACCCTGCGAAAGACCCCACACATCAAATCAGCCGATGTTCTTGACAATCTAGAGGCCCAGCAGCCTTCGAATTCAGCAGCTTCCCCCGCTTCCGCCCTGGGCCTCCAGGGCTCTGAGCCAGCGGTCCCGTCAGCCTCCGAGGCCGCCTTTGACTACTACAATGTGTCGGACGATGACGAGGAGGAGGTGGTGGTGGAGGAGGCCTCACGGGAGGAGTTAGTGGCGGCAGAGGTCAAAGGGCACGGGCAGGGTGAAGTCGGAACCATGCAGTGGCTTCTGGAGCGGGAGAAGGAGCGTGATCTGCAGCGCAAGTTTGAGACTAACCTCACGCTGCTCAGCCCCAAGGAGACAGAGAACAGTAGCAGCCAGAAGTCAGCACATTCGGCACGTCTGGATAGCATGGACAGCAGCAGTGTGACTGTAGACAGTGGATTCAACTCCCCAAGGTAAGCTGAACCCAGTTTGTCCACTACAGCAACCAGAGGGTTATGACCAAAGAATACACATAGAAAGTGGATATCATCACAGTCTGTCAAATGTAAACAGCTGGAGACAACTTGTAGTTTTTGGAGGTATGTTTCGTACACTCCGCTGCGGATTTGAGATCAAATGTTTTATATGAGGCGACAGTACAAAATGTCACCTTTTATTCGAGGGTATTTTCATAAATATCTGTTTTACCGTTTAGATAATGAATGCACTTTATGTCTCTTGTTCCTCCATTTGAAGGTGTCGTGAGTTTTTGGGCAAATTCACTTATAGTGTATTCAATTTAGTCAAACGTTTACTATACAAACGCATTGGAAGGCACTTGTTGATCTCAAATACAAAATGCTGAAGGATAGAGCCAAATTAAGCTTTACTTTAGCTTTACTGTCCAAATAAATACTTATGTTTTTGACACGACATTGTTTTTTTGTTTTTTTTATATCTATTTTTATTGGACATATAAAGAAATACAAATGACAAATTGAACAGATACGTCCTTTTATCTCTACTTTTTGAAACACCTTCCTCCCTTTAACAACAAATGCAGCATACATTTACATTTTTTATTTTATTTAACCTTTATTTAACCAGGTAGGCAAGTTGAGAACAAGTTCTCATTTACAATTGCGACCTGGCCAAGATAAAGCAAAGCAGTTCGACACATACAACACAGTTACACATGGAATAAACAAACTTACAGTCAATAATGCAGTATTTAATACAATACATTAACATTTTTTAAAACGAATTTACAATTGGAGATAATATATAATTATACTTAAGCACACAAATACACAATGTGTATCCTGTTGGCCAAAATTCTTACTCCTGATCAATAGAGGGCAACTGTACAAAAAAGGAAATTAAAGGCTGCCATCTCAAGTAAATGTTATCAGTAGAGCCTCTCGAAGTGTATTACATTTTTTCTAAGTGTAGAAAAGACATTAGATCTTTCAACCAAGATGATATAGTGGGAGGTTTGAAGGATTTCCAGTAAAGCAAGATCTGCAGACGGGCTATAAGGGAAGCAAAGGCTACAATGTCCGCTTTACTTTTAGTGAGACTAGGCAACTAAGATGGAACTCCAAATATACATTTGAAGTCGGAAGTTTACATACACTTAGGTTGGAGGCATTAAAACTTTTTTTTGTTTGTCTTATTAACAAAAAATAGTTTTGGCAAGTAAGTTAGGACATCTACTTTGTGCATGACACAAGTAATTTTTCCAACTAATGTTTACAGACAGATTATTCATTCACTGCATCACAATTCCAGTGGGTCAGAAGTTTACATACTTAAGTTAACAAGACTGTGCCTTTAAACAGGCTTAGAAAATTCCAGAAAATGATGTCATGGCTTTAGAAGCTGTTAGGCAAATTTACATAATTTGAATCAATTGGGGGTGTTACGTGTGGATGTATTTCAAGGCCTACCTTCAAACTCAGTGCCTCTTTGCTTGACATCATGGGAAAATCAAAAGAAATCAGCCAAGACGTCAGAAAGAAATTGTAGACCTCCACAAGTCTGGTTCATCCTTGGGAGCAATTTCCAAATGCCTGAAGGTACCATGTTCATCTGTACGAACAATAGTACGCAAGTATAAACACCATGGGACCACGCAGCCGTCAAACCGCTCAGGAAGGAGACGTGTTCTGTCTGCTAGAGATGAACGTACTTTGGTGCGAAAAGTGCAAATCAATCCCAGGACAGCAGCAAAGGACCATGTGAAGATGCTGGAGGAAACCGGTACAAAAGTATCTTTATCCACAGTAAAACGAGTCCAATATCGACATAACCTGAAAGGCCTCTTAGCAAGGAAGAAGCCTCTGCTCCAAAACTGCCATAAAAAAAGACAGACTATGGTTTGCAACTGCACATGGGGACAAAGCTCATACTTTATGGAGAAATATCCTCTGCTCTGATGAAACAAAAATAGAACTGTTTGGCCATAATGACCATTTTTATGTTTGGAGTAAAAAGCGGGAGGCTTGCAAGCCGAAGAACACCATCCCAACTGTGAAGCACAGGGGTGGCAGCATCATGTTGTGGGGGTGCTTTGCTGATGGAGGGACTGGTGCACTTCACAAAATAGATGGTATGATGAGGAAGGACAATTATGTGGATATATTGAAGCAACATCTCAAGCTTGGTTGCAAATGTGTCTTCCAAATGGACAATGACCCCAAGCATACTTCCAAAGTTGTGGCAAATGGCTTAAGGACAACAAAGTAAAGGTATTGGAGTGGCCATCACAAAGCCCTGACCTCAATCCTATAGATAATATGTGGGCAGAACTGAGAAAGTGTGTGCGTGCGAGCGAGGATGCCTACAAACCTGACTCAGTTACACCAGCTCTGTCAGGAGGAATGGGCCAAAATTCACCCAACTCATTTTGGGAAGCTGGTGGAAGGCTACCTGTAACATTTGACCCAAGTTAAACAATGTAAAGGCAATGCTACCAAATACTAAGTGAGTGTATGTAAACTTCTGACCCACTGGGAATGTGATGAAATAAATAAAAAATAAATAATTCTCTGTACTTTTATTCTGGCATTTCACATTCTTAAAATAAAGTGGGGATCCTAACTGACCTAAGAGGGGGCATTTTTACTGGGATTAAATGTCAGGAATTGTGAAACTCTGCCGAAGATGAGGCGGTGGGTGTCAAGATTAGGGAGGCTAAAAGAGATGTCATAAATCTAATGTCATCCCAGTTAGGGGCGAAACATTTGCAAGTACTACAGGGGTTTGGAAGAGGGTGCCACTAACTATTGTATAAGGATCTGAAATGATCTGTGAGGGTGAAAACTGTACTCGTTTGTGAATCACTATTGCTGTTCCCCTGACTTTGCCGTTAAACACGTGAATGAAAAACCTGTCCAACCCATGCTTTACGCAATCAAGTATGGTCATTTCTTGAAAGAAATGCAATATCAGTATCCAGCCTCTTCAGATGTGAAAATACTCTGGCACGCTTAATTTCCCCCCCACAACCGCAAATGTTTCATGTCACCAGTCTGACTGGAAGCCCCAAGATACCATCCTGACTTGTTGTTGAACTAGACATTAATCTTCATAAGAGGAGAAGTCAAATGAAAAAGAAAGAGGAAAAGAGAGATTGAGAGAGGAGCAGCATAAAAAAAATATATACAAATCCTCTAAAAAAGCAGAGCACAAGAATCTTTGGATAAATGCCAACATAAAGCCCTCTCACCATCCCGAACATTCCAAACATACACAAAAATAAAATGTACAGTACAATACACTTCAAAGAGAAAAAAAATGAAAACATACAAATCCTAAACTCGTCATTATTAACGAGACGAGTAGCAGGAATTCCCTTTTACTCAGCATCCGTTGATTACCCTACATCTCTGTGAGGTCAAACCAACCTCGGAAAGAAGATGCAATCGGTGGCATTTCAATGGCCATAAAATGTAGTCCACTAGGTGTCGCCACAGGGCAGAGTAATGAGAAACATTTTAAATGAACCAGTCGGCTATGAAAAGTATCGCCCCCTGAATTGTTAAATTGTTAAACGTCCTAAGGAGGAAACAATAAATAAAAGTATACAAACGGACAACTAGTATTGTGGATATGTACAATTAAGCAAACAAACCGTGGGTCTAAACTCTTCAGCTAGTGCAACAAATAAACAACAAGAGTACAGTTCGAAGAGAGGAGTGATATTATTAAACTCTAATGTCGTAGTGGAGACAAAGAAAAAGGGAATGTAACTGAGGACCGTCTGTGACCAACATCACCAACTATGGCCAACGTAAGCCACGGCAGTTCAGAATGTCCATAAAAAAAGAGTAAAAAATACAATTAAAATAACGGTGGACAGGATCGGTGTCTAACTAGCTAGTAATATTAGTATCCAAAATGATCTAAAGGCTGCCAAACTGCAATGTAGGCTATAGATTGCCATTAGTGGTGCAGCAAGTTCAAAGCTTTCGCAAAAAGAAAGAAATCAAAATGCTGCGCTTTTAAAAGTGATTGCCTTTGATTAGGAAACTGAACAAGATCAAATGGAAGTTTAAAGAGCATTGAGACAGCGTAGTATGTAATTGTCAACAACACAAACGAGTTATGTGCTGCTTCAAACATACTTACTGTAGCCAGCAAGCTTTAGCATATTTTTTATTTGACCTTTATTTAACTAGGCAAGTCAGTTAAGAAAAAAATATTATATCCAATGACAGCCTAGGAACAGTGGGTTAACTGCCTTGTTCAGGGGCAGTACGACAGATTTGTACCTTGTCAGCTCGGGGATTCAATCTTACAACCTTTCGGTTACTAGTCCAACGCTCTAATCACTAGGCTACGCTGCTGGATTGTTTCCCTTAGAAACGGATCAATACATGGCCCTAGATGTATACTTGCCAGTCCAAAAATTTTAGAACACCTACTCATTCAAGGGTTTTTCTTTATTTTAACAATTTTCTACATTGTAGAATAATACTGAAGACATCAACACTTTGAAATAACACGTATGGAATCATGTAGTAACCAGAAAAGTGTTAAACAAATCAAAATGTATTTTATATGGGAGATTCTTCAAAATAGCCACCCTTTGCCTTGATGACAGCTTCGCACACTCTTGGCATTCTCTATACTAGCTTCCACGCAGTCGCCTGGAATGCATTTCAATTATTAACAGGTATGCCTTCTCAAAACTTAATTTGTGGAATTTTTTCCTTCATAATGCATTTGAGCCAATCAGTTGTGTTGTGACAAGGTAGGGAGGGTATACAGAAGATAGGTAAAAGTCCATTATGGCAAGACCAACTAAAATAAGCAAAGAGAAACGACAGTCCATTATTTTAGGACATGAAGGTCAGTTAATACGTAACATTTTGTTTTTAAATGTAAGTTTCTTCAAGTGCAGTCGCAAAAACCATCAATCGCTATGATGAAACTGGCTCTCTTGAGGACTGCCACAGGAAAGGAAGACCCAGAGTTACCTCTGCTGCAGATGATAGGTTCATTAGAGTTACCAGTGTCAGAAATTGCAGTCCAAATAAATGCTTCACAGTTAAAGTAACAGACACATCTCAACATCAACTGTTCAGAGGAGACTGCGTGAATCAGGCCTTCATTGTCTAATTGCTGCACAGAAACCACTACTAAAGGACACCGATAAGAAAATAGACTTTCTTGGGCCATGAAACACGAGCAATGGACAATTGACCGGTGGAACTCTGGTCTGGAGTCCAAATTTGAGATTTTTGGTTCCAACCGTCGTCTTTGTGAGATGCTGTGTGGTTGAAGGGATGATCGCTGCATGTGTATTTCCCACCATGAAGCATGGAGGAGGAGGTGTTATGGTGTGGGAGTGCTTTGCTGGTGACACTGTCAGTGATTTATTTAGAATGCAAGGCACACAACCAGCATGGCTACCACAGCATTCTGCAGTGATATGCCATTCCATGTGGTTTGGGCTTTGTGGGACTATAATTTGTTTTTCAACGGGACAATGACCCAACACAACTCTAGGCTGTGTAAGGGCTATTTGACCAAGAAGGAGAGTGATGAGTGCTGCATCAGATGACCTGTCCTCCACAATCCCCCAAACTCAACCCAATTGAGATGGTTTGAGATTAGTTGGACCGCAGAGTGAAGGAAAAGCATTCCAAGTTAAGCTGGTTGAGAGAATGCCAAGAGTGTGCAAAGCTGTCAAGGCAAAGGGTGGCTATTTGAAGCATCTCAAATATAAAATATATTTTGATTCGTTTAACACTTTTTTTGTTACTGCATGATTCCATATGTGTTATTTCATTGTTTTGATGTCTTCACTATTATTCTACAATGTCGATAATAGTGCAAATAAAGAAAAACACTTGAATGAGTAGGTGTTCTAAGACTTTTGACCGGTAATGTATGTAGCCTAGTGTCCACACGGTCACTAGAACTAATGTTACCCACATAATACAGGCAGGTGAGAAATCATCCCAATTCAGGAATTCAATGTGCTGTCAGTAGAAGGACTCAGCTTCTTCAGGAGTTTCGAAAAATGGACCTTGCCATTAAAGGTGACACGAAGACGGGCAGGATAAATCACCCCAAAGTGGATTCCCTTCTTGTACAGAGTGGACTTGATGTCGTTGAATGCGGCCCGTTTCTTTACCAGGCTAGAACTGAAATCCTGATAGAACGTGATCTTGTGGCCTTGGAAGGGGATGTCACTATGTTCCCTTGCCCACCAAAGGACAGGCTCCTTTGTATCCAAGGAACCGCACTATGATGGGACGCGGTCGGCTGCCTGGGCGAGGTTTCGGTGCAAGGCTGCAGTGGGCTCTATCGATTTCACGGACATTGGGAAAAGCCTCATCGCCCAAAATTTCCTTGAACAGCTCCTCCATGAACTGGGTTGGAGATCCTGTCTCAGAATCCTCTGGCAGTCCAATCACGCAGATATTCTGACATTTTGAACATGACATCAAATCTTCCACTTGTAGCTGCAGAGACTTGTTGGCGGCGGCCAGATCATCAAGCCTGGTTTCCAGCATAGTGAGTTGGTCGCTGTGTCCCGGCCTCAACTTCCACAGAACCCCAGATGATTTCCACAGTTGCCTGAATTGGAGCCAGTGCAGCCTCCAGGGAGTTATTCAGCAATTCGGTGAGTTCTGCTGCCAAACTTTCACGTGATTTCGCCAGCTCTCTGGCAAGGATCTCCAGTGTTATCGGGTTAGCCGTGGCTATTGAAGCCTTCAATGAAGTTGGGATCGTATCTGAAGTTGATTTGGTCGAGTGTGACGTTTTTTTCCCGTCGATTTTCCAAAGCGTGTGACTAATTTGCGCATGCTAACTTAGGTACGCTCTATTACTTGGTAATTAAAATGACTTTTGAGGTCATGAGAAATAAAATAAAATAAAATCCAAATTTATTGGTCACATACACATGGTTAGCAGATGTTAATGCTTCTGTAGCGAAATGCTTGTGCTTCTAGTTCCGACCATGCAGTAATACCTAACAAGTAATCTAACAATTTCACAAAAACTACCTTATACACACAAGTGTAAAGGAATAAATAGGAAGTATGAATTTAGGCGAAACGTAGGATTATTTACAGAAGTTGCTGAAGAGACCTCGTATAACTTATTTCTACAATGCTCAACCGGAAGACGACACAACATTGTTACGGTATCTAGCAAAAGAGTGTAGGAGCAGTTGCCAACTAACACTAAAGAACTTAAGCTAGTTAGCTAACTATCTTTGAGGCAAAACATTTCACTTACTTAGTTAGTCAGGTAATGTACTGCTATTTTCTAGCAAACGTAATGCTGCCTCCCAAAAGGAGAAGGTGGCTCCGCTAAGGTTTTATTTTGATGTTTGTGATGTGTCCTCTTTCCAAGGGTATTAGCATTAGTAGAACAGACATTTCCATTCCAAGCAATATACACAGTAATAGCAAGCCAGTGGCTTGGCCATCCTATCCATGCATCATGTTACCACACACACCTGCTTGGCGCAGCTGTCTTTAGAATGGCATTAAAGGGATACTTCTAGATTTTGCCAACGATCTACTTCCCTGGAGTCAGATGAACTCGTGGATACCACGACCAGGGTATCCTGCCCAAGGGACTGCGGTTGAAAATTAGCCGGCTGGCTAAAACCGGCACTTTTACTGAAACGTTGATTAATGTGCACTGTTCCTGTAAAAATAAACTCAAACTCAAACTATTCTTATGTTTGTATGTCCAGTATCAAATCAAATTCAAATAAAATTGTATTGGTCACGTACACGTGGTTAGCAGATGTTATTGTGAGTGTAGTGAAATGCTTATTTTATTATTTTTATTTGATTTATTTCACCTTTATTTAACCAGGTAGGCTAGTTGAGAACAAGTTCTCATTTGTAACTGCGACCTGGCCAAGATAAAGCGTAGCAATTCGACACATACAACAACAGAGTTACACATGGAATAAACAAAACATACAGTCAATAATACAGTAGAACAAAATAAAACAAAAAGTCTATATACAGTGAGTACAAATGAGGTAAGTAAAGGAAATAAATAGGCCATGGTGGCGAAGTAATTACAATATAGCAATTAAACACTGGAATGGTAGATGCTTCTAGATCCGACAGTGCAGCAGTATCTAACAGGTAATATCTTAATGAAGTTGAAGGTCGTTTCATGAGCCAATGCTAACTAGCATTAGCGCAATGACTGGAAGTCTGTGTATCTGCAAGCTCACAGAGACACCCCCCCCCCAAAAATTGAAACAGGCCTACACACAATAAATACACCATAATGTCAGAGTGGAATAGTTTTACAAATTAGTTAAAAAAATAAAAGCTGAAATGTCTTGAGTCAATAAGTATTCAAACCCTTTTATGGCGAGTCTAAATAAATGCAGGAGTAAAAATGTTCTTAACACCTATTTTGGGCTGCAATCCCGTTAACGGGATGATATGACAAGTGCAGGGCGCCAAATTCAAAACAACAGAAATCTCATAATTAAAATTCCTCAAACATACATGTATCTTATACCGTTTTAAAGGTAGTCTTGTTGTTAATCCCACCACAGTATCCAATTTCAAATATGCTTTTCAGCGAACGCACCACACACGATTATGTTAGGTCACCACCAAACCACAATAAAAACAGCCATTTTTCCAGCCAAAGAGAGGAGTCGTCATAAAAAGCACAAAAAGAGATACAATTAATCACTAACCTTTGATGATCTTCATCAGATGACACTCATAGGACTTCATGTTACACAATACATGTATGTTTTGTTTGATAAAGTTCATATTTATATTTAAAAAATCTGAGTTTACATAGGCGCGTTACATTCACTAGTATCAAAAACATCAAGTGATTTTGCATAGCCACATTGATTCAACAGAAATACTCATCATAAATGTAGATGATAATACAAGTTATACACATGGAATTATAGATATACCTCTCCTTAATGTAACCGCTGTGTCAGATTTAAAAACTTTACGGAAAAAGCAAACCATGCAATCAGACGCTGCTCTGAACAATAGTCAAATTAGCCGCCATGTTGGAGTCAACATAAACCATAAATTACATGCTAAATATTCCCTTACCTTTGATATTCATCAGAATGCACTCCCAGGAATCCCAGGTCCACAATAAATGCTTGATTTGTTCAATAATGTCTGTTATTTATGTCCAATTAGCTACTTTTGTTTGCGCGTTTGGTACAACATCTTCAGAAAGTTGTATTACAGGTTGAAGAAACATTTCAAAGTAAGTACAGAATCAATCATTAGGATGTTTTTATCGTAAATCTTCAATGAAGTTCCAACCAGAGAATTCCTTTGTGTCTTGAGGAGGAACGGAACACAGGAAGATATCATGTGGTATGCGCGTGACCTGGAACTGGCTCTCTGCCAGTAGTCTGATTCATTCCCCTCTTATTCAGTCCCACAACACAGTAGAAGCCTCATTCAAATTTCTATAGACCGTTGACATCTAGTGGAAGCCCTAGGAATGAGTCTTCATTCATATCGCAATGGGATTTCAATAGTGAATGGTTTGAAAATATACCAACCTCCGATTTCTCACTTCCTGTTTGGATTTCTTCTCAGGTTCTTGCCTGCCATATGAGTTCTGTTATACTCACAGACATCATTCAAACAGTTTCAGAAACTTCAGAGTGTGTTCTGTCCAATACTAATAATAATATGCATAAATTAGCAACTGAGACTGAGGAGCAGGCCGTTTACTCTGGGCACCTCTGGGCACCTTTCATCCAAGCTACTCAATAGTGCCCCTGCAGCCATAAGAAGTTTAACAAGTCACAAAATAAGTTGTATGGACTCTTATGTGCATTAATAGTGGTTAACATGATTTTTGAATGACTACCTCATCTACAATTATCTGTAAGGTCCCTGAAACACAGATTCAACAAGAAAGAGCAGGGAGGTCTTCTAATGCCTTGCAAAGAAGGGCACCTGATAGATGGGTAAATAAATAAGATTTTGAATATCCCTTTGAGCATAGTGAAGTTATTAATTACACTTTGGATGGTGTGTCAATACATCCAGTCACTACAAATGTACAGGTGACTCAGTTGCTGGAGAGGAAGGAAACCGCTCAGGGATTTCATCATGAGGCCAATGGTGACTTTAAAACAGTTACAGAGTTTAAAGGCTGTGATAGGAGAAACTGACGATGGAACAACAATATTGTAGTTATTCACACATATGATACAGCACACTGGCTGGCTCGTAGGTGTATCTGTGGGTCTGGAAGAAAAGTGTGTGGCAATGCACTGCCATTGGTGCACAGCATGTTGGCTGTGCCAAAATGAATTGACAACCCAAATCATTGCCCACCAGATAGAAATGTGTCACGGGCTGGATCTGGCCAGCGGGCCTTGTGTTTGACACACAGGGTTTGAGATAGTCAAATTTCAAATGTACACATTACCTTGAAAGAAGTCTTTGGACAAGGAGAGTCTGCAATCCATGCTTTGGTTTATATAAACTAGCCACCAACCGCTAATATTATTCTAACCAAAAACACAATGTCCCCAAGTTAGCATGGTTTAAATTGCATGCCCAAATCCTCCCCAAGTAACTTTCAACTAAGTCATAAAGCTACACAATCAAATTTTTGGTTAGAAAATGAAAAGCTGTTGGTGGCAGTGGCTAGTTTACTTCCCACTTACTGTAAGTCTCTGTTGTCCCCATCCTCTAATTCTCTTTCTGTCCTCTCCTTCTCTTTACTCCACGGATGTGTCTCCGTCTCACTGTCGTGACAGGACACGTGAAAGCCTGGCTTCCAACACGTCGAGCATCATGGAGAGCAATAGACGACAGAATCCAGCATTGAGTCCGGGCCACATGGGCACCACCAGCATCGGTCCGCCTTTCAGCTTTCGCACCATCCCAGAACCCCCCCATACCGCACAGCCTGAGAAACTGCAGAAGTCTTCAACCTGCCTGGCATCCATCACCAGCGTCTGACCTGACATACAGACAGACATACATCAAGGCCTGAAATGGAGGACGTGGATGATTAAGGTTATGGTAGGGACCATTGGGGGTAATAGGGGGGGTGGAGAAGGCAGAAGTTGGGTCACGTTGTGCCCCCACCTTCTCCTCACCCATCCACACACACATGTCCACCCTCCCTCACTCAACCCCCAGAAAATCCAACTACTACTGGGCCTGTTAACCACACAGGCATGGCTTCCAGAGACTGTTTCCACAGCTTCAAAACTTCACTGCAAAAAAACAAACAAACAAACAAAATGACAACCACAAAATAAAGAAACTATCCTGACCTTGATTCATTTTGTCTCCCATTGCAAGAGAGCCAATCAGGAATGATCTTGATTTGGATTATATCGACTTTAATTTTGTTTTTGGGACAGATTTCCAGATTCCTCAATGTTGGTATTAGAGAAATGTAGTCACATTTGGGAAAATCTATACTTTTACGTGTTATTTCCAATCTATGTCCAATGAAATGTTTTCTATCAAGAATTATAAATAATTTATCAGGAGAATTATCTTATTTGTATGTTGATGTTGATGCACAGTATTAAAAATAATGAAGGAAAGATAAGGAGGTGGAAAGGCAAAATGTCAGAGGTTCCAATTTGTGTAGTGCAAAGCAAAATAGGCTATTGTAGTTCTATCCATACAGTATAATTTATTCATAAGTACAATAATGTATACTCAAAAACTTTTTTTATATTTAAGTGACTGAAACGAAATCATTCAAATGAATAATGACAATTTAGTAAGGGAAACGGTTGTTTTACATTGTTAGTTGAATTATTAAGTTTCCATCCTGGAGCACTAATGTGCCTTTTCTGTGGTATTTATGACTAAATAAAAAAAAGATTGAAAAAATTCTTTATCCAACACATAATCTCAGGTCATAAGAATTTATTCTCTTGAACACACGCACACACACACACTCTGTGATCTTGTTGGTGGTGTGTGAGGAGTTTGCCTTGCTGATCAGTGGCTCTCTGAGTGTTGTAATTGGTTTGAAAGGACTTGACTTTTCTGTTTGTTTCAGATGTGTTTGCCTTTTCACTACATGTTTGCCAGAGTGTGCATAGATGGACCATAAAATGGTAGCATCGGGTGCAAATTGTAACTATATATCCCAGGGGTATAGGACAGACAAACACCTTGTTTCCCTAAACATGTTTATCACTATCATTGCCAGAGCCATCAAGGCATTTATACAACTTATGTCTGCGGTATTTCTCCTTAAGTGTTGTTTTATGAAATTGACCGGCTACTAAATTGTCTTGCAAATTGCAAAATCTCACAAAAATATTAGAGCATGCGGAATAGCGAAGGCTACCTTGCAAGAGAATAGTGAAGAGTTATTGCAGTCCTGCCTCTTTATTCACAATATTGTTTGTATCACAATACTGTAAGTATCGTGTTTTGGGAATTTGTTTTTCTTGTACAGGTGCTAAGATTTCTATATGAAACGCTCTATTCAATCCTTAATGCTGAAGATCTGCTTTTTAGCATGATTGACAATTAAAGGCAATGGTTTGAAAGGACTTTACTTTTCTGTAAATTGTCCTAAAACAAGTATCAAAGCTACATTAGGGGTTAAGTTAATTACCCCCCACATGCAGAATTGCAATGTGCATTAGTGAAGGAATTTAAATATTTATGATGCCCATAAAACACAGTAAGTTTATTAATCTTGCATGATAGTGGTTAATTCATGAATTACACATCCAATTGTACAATTGTATTCACTCTTTACTTTGAAACTCTTTTTTTGAAGTTATGCAGTCTCCTCCCAGTGGTCAAAAATGTTGGTTGAAATGTGATTAAAGTTATGTCATATAACCTGATTACAACCAGTTAAAGATACCTTTTTTCTTAACATCAAGATGCCTGGGAAAGACTGTATAACCGGAATACGAGGAAAAGGCGTCTTTTTATGGTAGCTAAAGAAAACTATAAAAACATAATTTTACAATCATTAGCTAATGACATCACAAATTATAACTATGACATCACAGAATCACAAAATCTGAACTTGACCTCAGTACAACCAGTTTAGCCCGATTGTAAGGCTAGAAGATTAAATTTTTGTCACAACAAAAATGTGTTCATTATAAAACAAGTGACATATCAATATGCCCATGAATGTCATACATCACAAAGGCTATGTCAACCACTAATCAATGTCTGGTAACTTGGAGGATAGGCCAATGGATGATCAGGATCACACTTGATAAAAGATTATGTGAAATCCTAGAATATTATCGAGTTAATAACAGTGAGACGGAGTGGAGACAAAGGGAAAGATTAAATAATGGATAATGTAGATTAATCAGTATAATCATAGATTTTGTTCACAGCCACCATACAAAACTAGCTTGCTATTCAAGCCAGTTGCTGTGGCCGTAGTTAGTTAGTTTTGTTTTTTTCTGACGTGTCTTTAGTATGATGTCTGCTATCAGAAATGGGACGGGAACAATTTCTGGCCTTTTGGTAGCCTGTTTGATTGACAGGAGTCTTCCTTAATCATTTATTGATAGTCTTGCTCACCAAAGGCAGGACGCAACATTTAGGAAGTTATAGATAATGAGGGGGGTTTGTAAAAGTTTCTAACTGCTTTCAAATAAATGTCGTAATGGGAGCAACAATCAGAAAATGTTTAAACATTACCTACATAATTTAGGATGATTAGCCCTGAAGGTCTAATGGGAATCTTATCTAACTAAAACATTAAGGTTAAACTGCTGGTAACTTGTCTAAAGACATTTATTTCATGGCTTATAAGCTATACTAGCCAAAGGTCATGAGATAATAATACTGTATGTCCTTTTATTTAAACTATTTTTAAAGAAGGGAATGCAATGCCACGTTCAAAGTTAGACATTTAGCAATGAAAATACATTTACAAGAGGCTATACTAGAGAACATCTACAAGTGATGCTTTTGGATTGTTGAAAATCTTTGAAGTCAGTAAGAAAACCAGATATGGGTTCAAATACCATTTGAAATCTCTCAAATACTTTGTGCTTTTGCATCAGCCTGCCTGGTGTGCAAGGAGGGTGCCGTTTGCACTTTTGGGACTTTTGCAACAGGCAAACTCAATCAAGCACAACTAAGGTATTTGAAATGATTTTATCCTAGGTCTGAAGAACCTGGACCTCATGATTAGATTTATTTCAGTGAATGTGTGCCTCGAGTGATTTGACTATAGCCGGTACTCCATTTTGGGGTAAGCTATGCTTTTGGCCAAGGCATATTAGAGAGCTATACTGTACATCTGGCAAGTGAAGCTAATAAAGTACCTGCTAAAGGAAAGTCATGGGCGCAAGGATGACTGGATCCAGATTCCTACATTATTTTCACATACAATGACAAAAAAAAGTATGTGAACCCTTTGGATCTCTGCATAAATTTGACAAAGAATTTTATCTGATCTTCATCGAAGTCACAACAAGTGACACAATGACACAGTGTTCTTAAACTAATAACACACAAATGATTGTATTTTTCTTGTCTATATTGAATACATAATTTAAACATTCTAAGTGTAGGTTGGAAAAAGTATGTGAACCCCTCGGCTAATGACTTCTCCAAAAGCTAATTGGAGTCAGGAGTCAACTAACCTGGAGTCGAATCAATGAGACGAGATTGGAGATGTTGGTTAGAGCTGCCCTGCCCTGTAAAAAAACACTCACAAAATTTGAGTTTGCTATTCACAAGAAGCATTGCCTGAATGTGAACCATGCCTCAACCAGAAGAGATCTCAGAAGACCTCAGATTAAGAATTGTTTCCTTGCATGAAGCTGGAAAGGGGTACAAAAGTATCTCTAAAAGTCAGTCCATGGTAAGACACTTTGTCTATAAATGGAGAAATTTCAGCACTGTTGCTACTCCCTAGGAGTGGCCGTCCTGCAAAGATGACTGCAATAACACAGCGCAGAATGCTCAATGAGGTTACAGTTTCTCAGTCGCTTTGGTGCAACTAATAAGTGCATTTTTCACATCATCCCTAACATGTGCAAAATAATAAGTGCATTTTTCACATCATCCCTAACATGTGCAAAATAATAAGTGCATTTTTCACATCATCCCTAACATGTGCAAAATAATAAGTGCATTTTTCACATAATCTCTAACATGTGCAAAATAATAAGTGCATTTTTCACATCATCCCTAACATGTGCAAAATAATAAGTGCATTTCTCAGAACAATTTGTACAAACTGCAATATACAATAGATATGTTTCTAAAGCTAGTCAGTCACTAAAAATCCTTAGTACATCTCTCAAAAGTAAATATTCATGCCAATGATCATGTCAGTGTCATCAGAATGATAAGTCATTGAGTCATTGTTCACGAACAAGGTCGTCAAAATGTTTAGGCATGTTGTCAATGTAACTGTGTACTTTGACAGTATTACCTGATGTAAACTTAGGCTACAGTTTGGATGACAGCTACTGTATTGAAAATGCACAAGACTGCACTTCTATGGCATATATCAATTTCAACAGTGCTATTTACTTATTACTATATGTGGGTTATTGATTGAAAGAGACTGGACAACCCAAGAGGCACAAAGGAAAAAAACCTAAATTAGAAAGAAACACAGGAAACCACCCCTAAGGCACAACTTTGCCCGCAGCACTGTTGTGCTGTCTCTACACATCCAGACTATCCTGTCTCTCGACCCACATATTCTCATCCACATCACACCGGATATTTTCCCTTCCAATGCAACGTGGAAAGAATCTTTTGGAATGCCTTATCCATCTTCTGCAGGCGTCTACTGTGATGTCCTCACATGCTGCATCCATTGCAGCCAGCAGGGTCATCTATGTGTGTGGCTGACGATCGTACACCTTCCACCTCCATGCTGAAAATAACTCCTCAATTTGCTTAAGGAATGGTGAATAAGGTGGGAGGAATTTTATGAGCATCCTCGGGTGGGTCACAAACCATTGCCTTATGTTTGATCGATGGAAACTCACATTATCACAAATGACCACATACTTTGGCAAATCCTCTCTAAAAGACCCCTCTCATCATCAGGGATGAGAGCCCTGTAGAGAGTCTCTAAAATGTTGAGTAGATGCTGGGTGTTGTATGGCCCTATAAGGGGATATGGGTTAGGACACCATGCTCCG
Source organism: Oncorhynchus keta (assembly GCF_023373465.1). Classification (NCBI taxonomy): domain Eukaryota; kingdom Metazoa; phylum Chordata; class Actinopteri; order Salmoniformes; family Salmonidae; genus Oncorhynchus; species Oncorhynchus keta. Next base: position 40,930,095 of record NC_068449.1, on the reverse strand, counting down.
AAATAGCAGCACACATGGTGATATTTCCTCCCCTTTGCCTGGCAAATCCACAGTAGCTCTGTGACCGATGATATTCTGACCCCGCCTTCTGCATTTGGTCAGGTTGAAGCCAGCCTCATCCACGTATACAAAGTTGTGAGAGGGTTCACTTGATTCCAACTCCATTATACGCTATATCCCAGAACACACAGTTGAATTTGTTTTGGTAAGGAAGAGTGACATAAAATGTACATATATTGCATGTTCCTTCCACAGCAATGGACATGTGTGCAGTTTATGCTTACTGTACTATGTATCACTATAAAATGTTGCTGTAAAGTAGTTACATAGATATATGTTTTACCTGTACATACTGGTACCGTAGCTCCTTAACTCTGTCCTCATTCCTTTTGAATGGTACACGGTACAGCTGTTTCATACTCATCTGGTTTCTATACAGCACCCTGTCAAGTGGAACACAATCATGAAGTGGAACGACATTTATTGGATATTTAAAACTTTTTTAACAAATCAAAGACTGAAAAATTGGGCGTGCAAAATTATTCAGCCCCTTTACTTTCAGTGCAGCAAACTCTCTCCAGAAGTTCAGTAAGGATCTCTGAATGATCCAATGTTGAGCTAAATGACTAATGATGATAAATACAATCCACCTGTGTGTAATCAAGTCTCCGTATAAATGCACCTGCACTGTGATTGTCTCAGAGGTCTGTTAAAAGCGCAGAGAGCATCATGAAGAACAAGGAACACACCAGGCAGGTCCGAGATACTGTTGTGAAGAAGTTTAAAGCCGGATTTGGATACAAAAAGATTTCCCAAGCTTTAAACATCCCAAGGAGCACTGTGCAAGCGATAATATTGAAATGGAAGGAGTATCAGACCACTGCAAATCTACCAAGACCTGGCCGTCCCTCTAAACTTTCAGCTCATACAAGGAGAAGACTGATCAGAGATGCAGCCAAGAGGCCCATGATCACTCTGGATGAACTGCAGAGATCTACAGCTGAGGTGGGAGACTCTGTCCACAGGACAACAATCAGTCGTATATTGCACAAATCTGGCCTTTATGGAAGAGTGGCAAGAAGAAAGACATTTCTTAAAGATATCCATAAAAAGTGTCGTTTAAAGTTTGCCACAAGCCACCTGGGAGACACACCAAACATGTGGAAGAAGGTGCTCTGGTCAGATGAAACCAAAATGGAACTTTTTGGCAACAATGCAAAACGTTATGTTTGGCGTAAAAGCAACACAGCTCATCACCCTGAACACACCATCCCCACTGTCAAACATGGTGGTGGCAGCATCATGGTTTGGGCCTGCTTTTCTTCAGCAGGGACAGGGAAGATGGTTAAAATTGATGGGAAGATGGATGGAGCCAAATACAGGATCATTCTGGAAGAAAACCTGATGGAGTCTGCAAAAGACCTGAGACTGGGACGGAGATTTGTCTTCCAACAAGACAATGATCCAAAACATAAAGCAAAATTTACAATGGAATGTTTAAAAATAAACATATCCAGGTGTTAGAATGGCCAAGTCAAAGTCCAGACCTGAATCCAATCGAGAATCTGTGGAAAGAACTGAAAACTGCTGTTCACAAATGCTCTCCATCCAACCTCACTGAGCTCGAGCTGTTTTGCAAGGAGGAATGGGAAAAAAATTTCAGTCTCTCGATGTGCAAAACTGATAGAGACATACCCCAAGCGACTTACAGTTGTAATCGCAGCAAAAGGTGGCGCTACAAAGTATTAACTTAAGGGGGCTGAATAATTTTGCACGCCCAATTTTTCAGTTTTTGATTTGTTAAAAAGGTTTGAAATATCCAATAAATGTCGTTCCACTTCATGATTGTGTCCCACTTGTTGTTGATTCTTCACAAAAAAATACAGTTTTATATCTTTATGTTTGAAGCCTGAAATGTGGCAAAAGGTCGCAAAAGGTCGCCGAATACTTTCGCAAGGCACTGTATATTGCATGTTCCTTCCACAGCAATGGAAATGTGTGCAGTTTATGCCTACTGTACTATGTATCACTATAAAATGTTGATGTAAAGTAGTTACATAGATGTATGTTTTACCTGTACATACTGGTACCGTAGCTCCTTAACTCTGTCCTCATTCCTTTGGAATGGTACACGGTACAGCTGTTTCATACTCATCTGGTTTCTATACAGCACCCTGTCAACGGTTGAGATGCTAACCGTATGGATGTTTTCATAGACATCGTTGTCTTCTATAATGGTCCTTTGTATTTCCCTGAGTCTCATGGCATTGTTTTCTAAGAGCATGGTGCAAATAGCCTCCTCCTGTTGAGGTGTGAAAAGGCGTCCTCTGCCACCGGTTTGAGGTAATCTTGCAGTTCTATGTGGGGAAAAATGCAATGATGCATCGCACACTTTCACATAGACAAAAACTATGCGAACACACATTTTACTGTAAAACATACAGGTGGGTGCATGTAAGGTGCAGTATGTATCTGTATAGAGTATGTTTCTGTATGCTGTGAAATACAAGTGGACTACTGTAATATGAAGCATTGTAGGAAGTATACAGTATACTGCTTATATACAGTAACAGTGCGCTGTACATTGGTGGACATACCTGTTCTCTCTTCGAAACGTTTGAACTATTGAGGACACGGTTGATCTCCCAATATTCGGCTGCACCCTTCGAACCCGCCTCAGCCATTGTAAGCCAATGATTGACAACATAGTCTACAATAGTGGCCCTTATGTCATCAGATATGCGCCTATATCCTCTTCTGCCTCTTCCTCTGTTTTGCCTTCCACCACGCATCCTTGCTCCTCTTCTTCCTCCTGTTGGCTGTTGACCCTGTTCGTTTCCTGGTCCATCCATTATTGGAAAATTGCAACTCTGTGTTGTGGTCTGTCTATATATGCTTGCCAATTGATTCTTCATGAGATGCACCTCAGTTAGACAACTGGTTGATTGTTGGTTGAGCTAACACTTTACATTCCTTCATGAGTGAGGGTCAATTTCACCTGCACGATTCAACAATTCACGTTTTGAAGGGTAAGACTATTCAACAGAGAACCATCTACTATATTTTGATCAACATGACATGAGGAATTGATCATGTGGAAAAAAGCTGACACTTGTACATGATCAAATGCAATTTGTTCAAAAGAAATAAGAAATTGCTTTAATGATGTGCACAAGTGACTAGATGATTTGGAATTTGTACAAGTAGTATCAAGAATTGCACTTTTGATCTAAGAAATGCACCAAAGCGACTGAGAAAAACTGTAAGAAGAATCCTAGAGTGTTAGTTAAAGACTTACAGAAATCTCTGGAAGATGCTAACATCTCTGTTGACGAGTTTAGAATATGTAAAACACTAAACAAGAATGGTGTTCATGGGAGGACACCATGGAATAAGCCACTGCTGTCAAAATAAACAACTATTTCTGCATGCATGAATTTCGCAACAGAGCACCTGGATGTTCCACAGTGGTACTGTCAAAATATTCTGTAGACAGATGAAACTAAAGTTGTGTTGTTTGTAAGGAACACACAACACTATGTGTGGAGAAAAAAAGGCACAGCATTCCAACATCAAAACCTATGGTGGAGAGAGCATCATGGTTTGGGGCTGCTTTGCTGCCTCAGGGCCTGGAGAGCTTGCTATCATCCACGGAAAAATTAATTCCCAAGTTTATCAAGACATTTTGCAGGAGAATGTAAGGCTTTCTGTCCACAAGCTCAACAGAAGTTAGGTGATGCAACAGGATAACAACCCAAAAGACAGTAAATCAGTAAATCAACAACAGAATGGCCTGGACAGAAGAAAATATGCCTTCTGGAGTGGCCCAGTCAGTCCTGACCTCAACCCGATTGAGCATGACCTCAAAAGAGCGGTTCACACTAGACGTCCCAAGAATATTGTGGAACTGAAGCAGTTTAGTAAAGAGGAATGGTCCAACATTCCTCCTGACCGTTGTGCAGGTCTGATCCGCGAATACAGAAAACGTTTGGTTGAAGTTATTGCTGCCAAAAGAGGGTCAACCTGTTATTAAATCCAAGGGTTCACATACCTTTTCCAACCTTCACTGTGAATGTTCAATAAAGACATGACAAATATAATTGTTTGTGTGTTATTAGTTTAAGCAGACTGTGTTATTGTTGTGACTTAGATGAAGATCAGATCAAATTGTATGACCAATTTTTGCAGAACTCCAGGTAATTCTAAAGGCTTCACATACTTTTTCTTCCCGCTGTAGTAATTAGAAATGTAACCTTTATTTAACTAGGCAAGTCAGTTAAAAACAAATTCTTATTTACAATGACAGCCTACACCGGCCAAACCCGGACAATGCTGGGCCAATTGTGCGCTGCCCTATGGGACTCCCAATCACGGCCGGTTGTGATACGGCCTGGATCGTAGTAAGAAAAGGCTTCAGTTCAATTTAAACCACGTAGCACTTTAAAGCTCATTTAAAGGCAACACTCCAAGGAAATGAATAATTTTGTTCGACAACAACTCATTAGTGACATTACCAAATAGTTCACTGACGGTGTCGCAGGATTCATGAATATGTCAATAAGAAGTTAATTGTAATGAACTTTTACTTTGAAGGTAGTAAGAGGGACAAAGGAGTTAGGTTACATGACAGGCTTGTTACATGAGTAAGTTGGGAAATCAAATGGGTTTACTTACACTAAAGCCACTTACAACAGTCATTTTTTTCATAGTTCGTGGACCATTTGTTAATCCAGCTACAATGTAGCTGCTACATTATTGTGGTGAGAGCATTCTTTTGAAGTGTGACCTAATCCTTCATCAGTGATAAATTAGACAAGTTTAGTGCACCTCTGCTTTACCGTCCTCATTTGCAGAACTGGACTTTTGTGCACTGTCACTGAACTATAACGTTTTTAGTAGACAAAATAGGAGCACAACACTTCCTCCAATGAAAACATTATATGGAAATGATATTGATAACATCAACCACTTATTTTACTGTACAGACTGAACATCATGAAAGAAACTACATTTTTTACGTTGTTTCTCCCGTGCATTGAAGTATGCTGCCTTAATATAAACTCCCCTGTGAATAATTGGCACAAACATTAGCCAACTGCAGAAGATATGGCCGTATGTATCTAAATGTGCATATTGGGAAGAGTGATGATGACGATTACGATGGGACAAAGAGGAATTCTGCTTTCAGGCATTGCAGTGTGGGTCATCCTCTACTGCACTTCTTCTATGATGTCTGTTTGTTCATTTGTTTATCTCCAATGTTTCAGTACAACGTAATGAACTTGTATCGAGTGACCATATATAACGACGTCAATATCGAACTTTGTAAATGGCAGACATTTCAATAAAACCTCAGACTACAGCGTATGGATCATTCACTCTCTGATGATCCAAAGTTGTGTTTTGAATGCATTTTAGGGGCATATTCCCCCCTGTTTCAACTGTGCAGCTATTGCTGCTCAAATTAAAATAAAGAGCAGGTGGGGTCTTGTGTCCAATGAATGGATAATGCTTGAAAAGCTTGTTGGTGCAGCCTGCTCTCATAGGCTAGACGTGAACACAGTAAACGATAATCCCAGACACTCAAATTAGTATGATACAGTATGTTACGTTTGGTAGGTTTAAGAGGGTTTATGTTTATGTTGGTATCAAACCTTGGGTTGCACGGGCCTATTGCAACTTTCTGCCCTGTTTCTGTGTTGTACATATAACCGGTCTGGAGAGGGTGGGAGAACATGAGAGGCCGAGAGCTCCGAGGGGTCACCCACAATGATTCAACAGGAGGAAGACAATTATCAATACAAATCTGTTATGTTTGGTAGGGTTACAGAAGACAGAAGGTTACTTAAGTCAAAAATGAAAGGAGGGTGGTTGAATGGATTATTACGCAAATGTCTAACAACCCGAAGGTTGAGTGTTCGAATCTCGTCATGGACAATTTGAGCTAATTAGCAACTTTGCACGTAGTTACTACTTGTTGCTACGTTGGAACTACTTTGATTGCAAGTTCATATCCCCGAGCTGACAAGGTACAAGTCTGTCGTTCTGCCCCTGAACAGGCAGTTAACCCACTGTTCCTAGGCCGTCATTGAAAATAAGAATTTGTTCTTAACTGACTTGCCTAATTAAATTTAAAAAGTATGTTCATTCGTATGAATTGCAATTCGTAACATATCATACAAATTGTTATTCGTAACATACCTTACGGAATAGATGATGGACGTCTACACATTAAACCATACCATGAAAAACGTAACATATTCTAAAAGGAGTGTTGGCAAATTTACGTACATAATAATATGAAATGAGACCAGGCTGGTTGGTGGATCTCCATTTTACGGTTGAAGTCGGAAGTTTTCATACACTTATGTTGGAGTCATTAAAACTCGTTTTTCAACCACTCCACAAATTTCTGGTTAACAAACTATAGTTTTGCCAAGTTGTTTAGGACATCTACTTTGTGCATGACACAAGTAATTTTTCCAACAATTGTTTACAGACAGATTATTTAACTTATAATTCACTGTATCACAATTCCAGTGGGTCAGAAATTTACATACGCTAAGTTGACTGTGCCTCTAAACAGCTTGGAAAATTCCAGACATTTATGTCATGGCTTTCGAAGCTTCTGTTAGGCTAATTGACATAATTTGAGTCAATTGGAGGTGTACATGTGGATGTATTTCAAGGCCTACCTTCAAACTCAGTGCCGCTTTGCTTGACATCATGGGGAATAAATAAATAAATAAATCAGCCAAGACCTCAGCAAAGAAATTGTAGACCTCCACAAGTCGGTTTCATCCTTAGGAGCAATTTCCAAACGCCTGAAGGTACCATGTTCACATGAACAAACAATAGTACGCAAGTATAAAGACCATGGGACCACACAGCCGTCATACCGCTCAGGAAGGACGCGTTCTGTCTCCTAGAGATGAACATACTTTGGTGCGAAAAGTGCAAATCAACCCAAGAACAACAGCAAAGAACCTTGTGAAGATGCTGGAGGAAATGGGTACAAAAGTATATATATATATATCCACAGTAAAACGAGTCCGATATCGAATTAATCCTGAATGGCCGCTCAGCAAGGAAGAAGCCACTGCTCCAAAACTGCCATAAAAAAGCCAGACTACGGTTTGCAACTGCACATGGGGACAAATATCGTACTTTTGGAGAAATATCCTCTGGCCTGATGAAACAAAAATAGAACTGTTTGGCCATAATCACCATCGCTATGTTTGGTGGAAAATGGGGTAGCCTTGCAAGCCGAAGAACACCATCCCAACCGTGAAGCACAGGGGTGGTAGCATCATGTTGTGGGGGTGCTATGCTGCAGGAGGGACTGGTGCACTTCACAAAATAGATGGCATGATGAGGAAGGACAATTATGTGGATATATTGAAGCAACATCTCAAGACATCAGTCAGGAAGTTAAAGCTTGGTCGCTTATGGGTCTTCCAAATGGACAATGACCCCAAGCATACTTCCAAAGTTGTGGCAAATTGGCTTAAGGACAACAAAGTCAACGTATTGGAGTGGCCATCACAAAGCCCTGACCTCAATTCTATAGAAAATCTGTGGGCAGAACTGAAAATGCGTGTGCGAGCAAGGATGGCTACAAACCTGACTCAGTTACACCAGGTCTGTCAGGAGGAATGGGCCAAAATTCACTCAACTTATTGTGGGAAGCTTGTGGAAGGCTACCCGAAACATTTGACCCAAGTTAAACAATTTAAAGGCAATGCAACCAAATACTAATTGAGTTTATGTAAACTCCTGACTCACCGGGAATGTGATGAAAGAAATGAAAGCTAAAATAAATCATTCTCTCTACTATTATTCTGACATTTCACATTATTAAAATAAAGTGGTGATCCTAACAGACCTAAGACAGGGAATTTTTAGTAGGGTTAAATGTCAGGAATTGTTAAAACTGAGTTTAAATGTATTTGGCTAAGGTGTATGTAAACTTCCGACTTCAACTGTATGGAATTTATGAATTTATGAAGTGGCACTCCTGATGGTTGACATAGCTTTATTGGGTTGTGTTTGTGTCGTTATGACCAGGGGTTGGGTGAGAAATTGATTCATTCATTTTGAACTTGAAGATCTTACCCCTGTCATTGACTTCCATAGTTTTTTGGTTAGCAGCAGCTAGTTAAAGAGATTGAACAGGATCTTAAAGATGTGTTATAAACGTTTTGTGTAATTTCAACCTGTAGTTTTGAAAGTAGCGCTCATAACAAATCATACGAATTGAAGGATTTTTGTTTTTGCATCCCATACAGTACCATGACCAAAGGTATGTGGACACCTGCTCGTCAAATATCGCATTCTAAAATGATGACTATTAATATGGAGTTGGTTCCCCTTTACTGCTATAATAGCCTCCACTCTTCTGGGAAGGCATTCCACTAGATGGAACATTGCTGCGGGGACTTGCTTCCATTCAGTCAGTCACAAGAGCATTAGTGAGGTTGAGCACCGATGTTGGACAATTAGGCCTGTCAGTCGACGTTCCAATTCATCCCAAAGATGTTCGATGGGGTTGAGATCAGGGCTCTGTGCAGGCCAGTCAAGTTCTTCCACACCAATCACCATTTCTGTATGTACCCCCCAATGGGCACGAGGGCATTGTCATCTGCAACAGGACATTGTCATGGTGAAACAAACTCTTGCCACAAAGTTGGAAGCACAGAATAATCTGGAATGTCATTGTATGCTGTAGCATTAAAGATTTTCATTCTCTGGAACTAAGGGGCCTAGCCTGAACCATGAAAAACAGACCCAGACCATTATTCCTCCTCCACCAAACTTTACAGTTGGCACTATGCATTCGGGCAGGTAGCTTCTCCTGGCATCCACCAAACCCAGATTTGTCCATCATACTGCCAGATGGTGAGGCGTGATTAATCACTACAGAGACTGCATTTCCACTTCTCCAGAATCCAATAGCGGCGACCTTTACAGCACTCCAGCCGACGCTTTCATGATCTTAGGCATGTGTGCGGCTGCTCAGCCAAGGAAACCCATTTCATGGAGCTCCTGACGAACAGTTATTGTGCTGACGTTGCCAATGTCTGCCTCTCTATGGAGATTGCATGGCTGTGTGTTCGATTTTTATACACCTGTCAGCTACAAGTGTAAGTACAGATATGAAGTGAAGTTCCAACAATGCACTTTCCTAGAAGGCCTACTGATGTTACTTGTAATATACACCTCGATTAGGCAGATAGAAATCCTTATTATTTTGATAACTTATTTTCAATTGAGCTTCATTATTTCTATATAGCCTACACTTTCTCTTTCTGATCTTCTAATGTGAGTGGGGCGGGTGTGGCTTTGTGACAATGATCACAAGAGCAACTGCACAACGATTTGACAGGTCCAACGCAGTTCCACCTCCGACACTGCCAAAACATCAGCTATGCGGGTGTCGGCTATCGCCAGATAACGCTTGCGCTTGATCTGATTGAATCTAGGCCTAATTTAAAAAGTTAACATTTGGAAACAGTGGCCAGGTAAACAAAACCAAAGCATGGATTGCTGTCATACCTTGCTGTCATACCTTGTCCATAGACTGCTGACAGGGTAAGGAAACCAATACGTATTTATGTAATTTGGGTGCACTATTCTTTATCGACTCACATAACATATTCTGACTGTCTCAGTTTCACAGGCAATTAGCCTGTATTCAGACCCCTTGACTTTTCCACATTTTGTTACGTTACAACCTCATTATAAAATTGATTAAATAGTTTTATCCCTCATCAATCTACACACAATACCCCATAATGACAAAGCAAAAACCGTTTTTTTGAAATGTTTTGCACATTTCTAAAATATTTAAAAAAAATATGAAATGCACATAAGTATTCAGACCTTTTACTCAGTACTTTGTTGAAGCACCTTTGGCAGCGATTACAGCCTCGTGTCTTCTTGGGTATGATGCTACAATCGTACCTGTATTTGGGGAGTTTCTCCCATTCTTCTCTACAGATCCTCTCAAACTCTGTGAAGTTGGATGAGGATCATCTCCAGAGATGTTAGATCAGGTTCAAGTCCGGGCTCTGAGCCACTCAAGGACATTTAAAGACTTGTCCCAAAGCCACTCCTGCGTTGTCTTGTTCACCTCCTGTTGGAAGGTGAACCTTCGCCCCAGTCTGAGGTCCTGGGCATTCTAGAGCAAACTCTCTGTACTTTGCTCCATTCATCTTTCCCTTGATCCTGACTAGTCTCCCAGTCCCTGCCTCTGAAAAACATCCCCACAACATGATGCTGCCACCACCAAGCTTCACCATAGGGATGATGCAAGGTTTCCTCCAGACATGACGCTTGACATTCAGGCCAAAGAGTTCAATCTTGGTTTCATCAGACCAGAGAATCTTGTTTCTCATGGTATGAGAGTCTTTAGGTGCCTTTTGGCAAACTCCAAGCTGGCTGTCATGTGCCTTTTACTGAAGAGTGACTTCCTTCTTGCCGCTCTACCATAAAAGCTTGATTGGTGGAGTACTGCAGAAGGTTGTCCTTCTGGAAGGTTCTTCCATGTCCACAGAGGAACTCTGGAGCACTGTCAGAGTGACCATCAGGTTCTTGATCACCTCCCTGACCAAGGCCCTTCTTCCCCGATTTGACCGGGCTGCCAGCTCTAGGAAGAGTCTTGCTGGTTCCAAACTTGATCCATTTAAGAATGCAACAAATATTTTTTGGTACAATTCCCCAGATCTGTGCTTCGACACAATCCTGTCTCACACCTCTACGGACAATTCCTTTGACCGCATTGCTTGGTTTTTGCTCTGACATGCAGTGTCAACTGTGTGACCTTATATAGACAGATGTGTGCCCTCCAAATCATGTACAATCAATTTAATTTACCACAGGTGGACTCCAATCAAGTTGCAGAAACATCTTAAGGATGATCAATGGAAACAGGATGCACCTGAGCTCAATTTCGAGTCTCATAGCAAAGGGTCTGAATACTTATGTAAATAAAGTATTTCTGTTTTTTTTTCTTTTTTCTATACATTCGCAAAAATGTCTAAAAACCTGTTTTAGGTTTGTCATTTATAAGGTATTCTGTGTAGATTAATGAGGGAAAAAAGTAATTTAATACATTTTAGAATAAGGCTGTAACATAACAAAATGTGGAAAAAGTATACTTTTCGAAAACACTGTATACATGGGTTCACTTCAATCAAGCGCACATGCAGTACATTTTTTTACCCAAATACATAAACTGTATCTTTATTACCCAAATAAAACTGCAGAATGATTTTTGGGTACTGTAATAAAATAGCAGACTCCCCTCACAGTTAAACCTCATGTTCCTCTGTTCAGGCATTGCTGATTCATTCCATATCTTACAACACCTGGATAGGTATTTTAAGTATCAGCTAACCACATTATGTTATAGCAATTCGTCAGTTGATGACACAGTTGATATCACAGTCGATGACACAATCGATGACACAGTCGATGACGTGGCAAGCAACCATTGGTTGATGCATGCAAGGTCCCAAAGGGTAACGTGACCCATATGTTATAGCACTCCGCTTTTCAAACCAACTGGGAACTCAGACAAAAGGTAAAATCATGACGTCAGTGATCTTCAGGTCGGAAAGTCGGAGCTCTAGAAAGAGGCCTGAGTTCCCGAGTTGGAAATCCGAGTTGCATGACTATTCAAATTTCCCAGCCGGAGCTGTTTTTTTTTTTGAGTTCCCAGTTGTTTTGAACGCACTAAAGTTGGAAGTCTGAGATTTGCGAGTTCCCAGTTCCCAGTTGTTTTGAACACAGCAATTATCTGGTGCCCAACTGCACAGTCAATGACGTGGCATGCAGATATTGGTTGATGCGACTGAGCCGGGGAACATGAACAATATCGGCCTCAGTCTCAAATCCAATCTCCTTCCAGTACTTCTATTCGGTGACTGAAGCAGCATGCTTTTATGCCGCGTTCAAAACAACTGGGAACTGGCAACTCAGAACTGGAAAATCTCAGACAACCAACTTCAGTGCGTTCAAAACAACTGGAAACTCTGAAAAAAAAACAAGCTCCGACTGGTAAAATTTGTTTTGAACAGTCAACCAACTTAGAATTTCAAGTCGGGAACTCAGGCATCTTTCCAGAGTTCCGACCTGAAAATGACTGACGTCATGATTCAACCTTGTTTTTTCCCGAGTTCCTTGTTGTCTTGAATGAACCATTACTGCAGTAAGAGGTTAGTGATGTCACCATACCATATGACTAAACTAATAAGAGGGTCCAGTCCCATTTCAGTCCCTTGCCCCTACCTGTATAGTATTAAAGACCGGAAAAGACTAGATAAGGGTAAGCAATATAGTGATGGTGTTCCTAGACCTGCAGTAGGCAGAGTGGGGATTCCTCCATATTGCTTTCACGTACACAGCCTTATCAGATCTGTGGAGACCAAAGGGGCTAGGTATTCAAATTTAATGTGGCCGTTAAAACATAATCTTCACTCCAGCCCACAGAAATTGCAGCAACAGCAACCTCTTGTGGCACAAGTAGCAGCGCCAGTTCCCTGTTGTTATCATCAGAATCAGAAAGGTATTTTGTTTAGGGCCAGGATTCAATCTGATCCGCGTTATAGCGAGCTTGACCTTTAAAATGTGTATGCAATCCTCGCGAATGTCGGATTGATTGATTGAATCAATCGCATCCTAGTTTGGACCCCAAACTTTGCACAAATATTCCTACTGTTGGGTTATATTGCGTGTTTTGTTACAGGTGACAGTTTTGATACTCACTGCATCCTGTAGGTTTATCAAAAGGTTGGCTGGACTTCACTAAAGACCCATAGATCTCTTCATTACTCCATTTTTGTTTATAAGGCCCTACTTCATAAACCTCCGTCTTATCTAATTTTGCTGTTGACGTATAGACACCTGAGTTGCCTAACCCCTTCACAGGATTGATTAACTCTTGAGGGTCCTACCCAGCTAGCACAGTGGATCTGGGCTGATTCTGGCTGAGAGTCGGGGCACTCGGCTGACGTCATGTGGACCAAGTGTGGGCCGCCTTCGGCAGTATTACTTATGGATAGGATGAGGGGATTGAGCTCGGGCGATTCCAGTGCGAGTTATCTGGCCCAAATGTATATATTACTTGGGGCTCAGGCCGATTCCGGTGAGAGCTATCTGGCCCAAATGTATACATTACTTGGGGTTTGGGCCAATTCTGGTGAGAGTTCATTTGGACCATATTTATTACTTGGGGCTCGAGCCGATTGGGGCTACTCTCTGGCAGATGATTACACGGGCTGCTTTATATAATTAAAATGTCATTATTTATTTTTCCAGATTTTCTCAATGTTTCTGTGATCAAAAAATACAATTAACATTTAAATTCTTTAGAAGTCCTGTGTAGTATTTTACTATTTGGTACTTTGTGCAAGGCAATTGATAAGCATTAAAACATTTATGGATGGAACTTCCCGACTGGCGCAGCGGTCTAAGACACTGTTTCGCAGTGCAAGCTGCATTTGCTAGTTTGAGATCCGTGCCGACCGGGTGACCCATGAGGTGACACAATTGGCCCAGTGTCGTCAGAGTTAGGAAAGGGTTTGGCCAGCAGGGATGTCCTTGTCTCGTCGCGCTGTAGCGACTCCTGTGGCGGGCTAGGCGTATGCACGCTGACACGGTCACCAGGTGTATCTGAGGCAAAATAAATTGTGGATGGGTAAAAAATGTATGTATAAAATGTATAATAGTAATATTTAAAATGACTGAATCGGGTAATTTTGTATACATTAATTTAAATTTGCATCGGGCCGCTTCTGGGGGGATTCTTGTAGGATTCCGGCAAACTCGGCTGAATTCTGGTAGATGGAAAAGGCCCGATGTACTTGGGCCAATTTTGGGCAGTCATTCATTTTGATTCTGGGCCGAGTCCGACACCCGATTCCAGGCCGATTCAATCAGTTCCGGCGGAACTTCCCCGGAAGATGGCCGCTTCTGTGCCGATTCCTTATTGCTAGCTGGGTAGGGTCTCCACCAAGCTTGGTAAATCTGCTTTTAGTTTTAATACATTTTACCGGAACAAAATTTGAAATAGAGTCCATCTTAATATTCTTGTGCCGTATTGATTGGGTAATTATTTGTTTTTCTGATAGATTTGGGATGTTTTACTTGTACTTCCCATGACTGTGTTTTTGTATTTTAATGTATGTATATGTATAATTTGTGTTGTATTGTGCAGGACATATTTCAAAAGTGGCCTTGGTCTCAATGTCTTATTTAAAATAAAGGTAAAATAAAAACAATATTCACATGGTCATTTACCAGGTGAAGTAAGAGTGAAATAATTTTACAAACTCCAAAAAACTACTTTTATTTTCTGAAGACAGCAGGTGGTACTGACTAGACGAAATATGATATATGGAATTAGGATGGCACAGTTTATATGACAATGGAGCAGAGTCATTTTTCATTGGACTCAATAGAACTAGCATTAGTGTAAAATAGACATGATCAATGTTCCCTCTTAACTGTGCGCATGTTAGGCCTACATTATGATCAAATAGCCACAGTAGCCTACTTGACCACTGTTAAAACTAACTTAAAGCGGGTACAGCCTCAGTGTTCACAGTAAATGCACAGAATTTTCTCAACGTTAAAGTTCGGGCTCAGCAGACCTGGTGGTGTGGTCAGCATGTTAGTCTAAGCTTGGGCCTAACTGTACACACACTAAATACATGTCAATTTCCACATGCTTTTGTAAACTTGGGCAGAAAAAGTTAACGTCGATTCACTGAGACAAATGGGACACTGTAATTCAATAAGAGAAAAGCTGCAAAATGGAGAGTTGAAAATAAAAAGAAGTGAGGACCAGAACAGTAGCCTAATGTTTGGGAAGATGTTGTGTGTGATGATTGTGATGATTTGTCACATCCTGAGCTGAGTTCCTTGTTTAGGTTCGTCAGGGTGTGAGTTGGGGTGGGCATTCTATGTGCTGTTCTAGTTTTGGTTTTCTATGTGTTGTCAATAATTGAGAAATAATTGAGAATCATACTTAGGTAGCCTGTTTTTCCCACTTGAATTGTGGGTAGTTGTTTTCTGTTTTGTGTGTTTGCACCTTTGCAGGACTGTTTCGTTTCACTCTCTTTGTTGTTTTGTTGTTCAGTTGATTTATTAAATATTAACATGGACATATACCACGCTGCGTATTGGTCCGATCTTGACTACTCTTCCTCAGATGACGAAGAGAACCGTTACACTATACAGATTTGACAGTCACAAGATGGGGACTTCAAACATGGCACATCAAGGGAACTGTACAGTTCAGATGGATAATATAAACTGCAAACTGCTATCACAATAAATTTTACTCTGTAACAATGTGCCTAATCAGCGTAAAACAAAGGGAGGGGTCAATGCAAATTTTCTGGGTAGCCATTTGATTAGCAGTCTATGACTAGGGTGGCTGGAGTCTTAGGCAAATTTTAGGGTCTTCCTCTGACACCACCTGGTATAGATGGCAGGAAGATTGGCCCCAATGATGTACTGGGCCGTACGCACTACCCTCTGTAGCGCCTTGCGGTCGGAGGCAGAGCAGTTGCCATACCAGGTGGTGATGCACCCAGTCAGGATGCTCGCAATGGTGCAGCTGTAGAAGTTTTGAGGATCTGATTACCCATGCCCAATCTTTTCAGTCTCCTGAGGGGGAAGAGGTTTTGTCGTGCCCTTTTCACGACTGTGTTGGTGTGTTTGGACCACGCTAGTTGGTTGGTGATGTGGTTGTTGGTGATGTTATACAGCTCGTTGATTGCGGTCTTAGTGCCAGCATTGGTTTCTGGTGGTAAATAGACTACTATGAAAAATATAGATTTAAACACTCTTGGTAATTTTTTAAAACCTTTATTTAACTTGGCAAGTAAGTTAAGAACATATTCTTATTTACAATGAAGGCCTAGGAACAGTGTACACTCGTGGGAATTGGCCTATTTGGATAGGGCTAAATTGATATGTTTCTTACACTTTTTCCATATTTCTTCTGCATGTATAACCAATGGTAGCAATTTAAAAGGGACATTCTGGAGATGATGGAAAAGAAATATTAGACTAAAGGTGAGGACACAACAGTTCAGCTGACACGACTGAATCCTAACATTACACTTCATTTTATGTGCATGTTACATATACTGAACTATTCGGCGCATTTGTTGATAAGGAAATCTGAAAATACTCTGGAAACATTCAGTAACATATGATAAGAATATTCTTGAAACATTTTGAGTAGGTGCAACATAAGACCCATAAATGACAAGGGGTTTGAGTGAGAGGTCTAACTGGTGTTTCCAAATGGCCACACACCTCTCCAAAGTGTGCACGGTTTCCTAGGTAACTTCAATGCACTATTATGACTCATAGCACTTCATAGTTGACTTTTCTTTTTCGAGCTCTCCTAGCTGTGCTGTTGAGGAACTAGAGCAAGCACACTTGCAGTTGTTTTCTTTGGAACACACCCCTCCCTGCCTTCCCGCCTTTACACAATTGTTTATGCAATCCAAATACGATCCATTATAAATAGAAATCTGGGTCAGGTGGGCATCATTTGAAAGCCTGTTCTATTGTCAACATGACTAGCTAAACTATACAACTACAAGACAATTCAGAGAAGTAGATCATCATTTCGGTGCACATAGAATGGAGTTGAGTTCATTCAGATGTGTGGTCCGCTGAAAATTCTCTTCACAACAGAACAAACAATACTCATTCTGTTCAGGACAACCCAGTGTATAATGCCACGCCATCTTGTAACTGTATGTCAACCATAGTGATCATGAACATTGACTCTGTATATGCCAAGTTTTACGATATGGAAGTGAATATTTGGACTCACAGGTGTTTGACTTGCTTGTATGACATCAAAGTGGTATTTATTATAATACTCAAGTGTTTTAGCTTTAAAAATACATCAAGTCCTCATAATTTAATTTGTTCAGGGACAGAACAACAGATGTTTACCTTGTCAGCTCGGGGATTCTATCTAGCAACCTTTTGGTTACTGGCCCAATGCTCTAACCCAGGGTGTCAAACATACGGCCCGCGGGCCGGAACCGGCCCCCAAGGAGGTTCGATCAGGCCCGCAGGATAATTTGAAAGTGGAAAAAATGCATAAAAGACATGGAATTAATATTTTTAATTCGCTGCAATTCATGGATTATCCGCTAAGGGGCGCACTCTTTCCATCAGAGTAGAAGACAAGCCGCATCACTGAGACAGACTGAAAACAGCAGACGGTATCAATGCGCCATCTGCTGCTTGTTACGACGTTGTTAATACCTTGGTCTCTACCTCTCCGCTACACCCTCATTAGCCAAAATGTCGTTATCCAAACGGAGAAAAGTAGATAAGGAGTGTAGAATTTTCAAAGAAAAATGGACCACGTCCTATTTATTTACAGAGATGCACGGAAAAACTTTGTGCTTGGTGTGTTTGCAACAAGTTTCGGTATTGAAGGAATATAATATTCGACGCCACTACGAGACTCATCACAGCGAAAAATATGACGGCTTGCAAGGACAACTGAGAAGAGATAAGATTAACGAATTGCTGGCGGGTCTGAGGAAACAGCAGTCAACTTTCATCCAGAGCCGTGAAGCAGCGGTAAAAGCCAGCTACCTAATTGCTAGCGAAATACATTTAGATTTTATATGCGTATGTGTAAGTGGTTTAAAAATTCCTTTCTTTAAAAGTCTCATTTAATCTTAAAGTGCATTACTATATTTTTCAGTACCAATTAAAGTTTTGTGCCTTTGTACAATCAGTGGGATCAGTTGCAATGCATATTTGTGAATGATAAAAGCAAATTGCACATTTGTCTAAGGAAATATGAGGTGTTTCATGAAATGTTTTGTAAAAGGATAGTTCATTAAATTTCAATATTTTCCTAATGTTCTTGTGCTTCTTTACACCAAAACAAAGGAAAGACATGATATTTTGGTTATTTATAGCAGAGTATGGTATAATTTTAATGGTCCGGCCCACTTGACATCTCCCTAGGCCGTATGTGGCCCACGATGCGAAATGAGTTTGACACCCCTGCTCTAACCACTAGGCTACCTGCTGCCCCAAATAGTGTGGTCTACAGCTTATACCTCAGGCGAGCAAAACCTTGAGACTTCCTTAATACTTGATTTTGCGCACCAGCTGTTATTGACTGCTAGACCAAGAACCCTTGTCTTACCAGAGGCGGTTGTTCTGTCTTGCCGATGCACGGAAAAACCAGCCAACTGTATATTATCAATGTCGTCGTTCAGCCACGACTCGGTGAAACACAAGATATTACAGTTTTAATGTCCCGTTGGTAGTTGTCTTGAACGGAGCTCATCTAGTGTATTATTCAATGATTGCATGTTGGCCAATGGTAGAGAAGGGTTACCCACTTGCAGACAAATTCTCACAATTTGGACCTGCATCCCCTGTATCTGCCTGGTCGGGTATCTGGAGTAAATGCTTTGCGTCTGACTCGTTAAAGAAAAAATATTTGTCCAGTTCGAGGTGAGTAATCACTGTTCTGATATCCAGAAGCTCGTTTTGGTCATAACAGACAGTGGCAAAAACATTACGTACAAAATAAGTTACAAATAACATGAAAAACCCCCACACAAAACAGCACAATTGGTTAAAAGCCTGTAAAATGGCAGCCATCTCCTCTGGCACCATTATGATTGTTTAAAATATTTAAGAATGTAATTAACTCGTGCAGAATTAAGCAGTTCTTGCAGTAAAATTATACACCAACGTACATTTTGACTCAGGAACAGGAGCGGAGAAATATGATTTAGCAGACCTGAAATTTTATCAGAAACATGTTAGGTCATTTTCACAGCTTTTAATTTCCGTCAAACTGATGTCATGTGTCAATTTTGCACTGCATTGTCATTTCATCACATAGTCAGACAGTTGCAGGTGGGTTATTAGCAATTGAGGGCGGGTGAGGTTAAACAAACAGCTGATTCCACGCATCACTACCGGAGTGCACCTTTAAGCCTACTGTCTAGTAGTGCTTCTACAACTGGGCCTTTAATATGTAGGCAAAATGTATCTTCCAAGTTAGAGAGGACACATCCTCTCTACTATCATCATACACATCCTACCGGCATACCACACACTTGTTTATGCCAGGACAGGAGCAAATGTTTTTAACCTACAAATGGAATAAGCATTTGGTCATGTTCAGGTCATGAAGAGCTTGCAATTGACCGTTTGGAGCCAACTGAAAGAGACACTGATTTCAAGAAGGAAGGTGAAAGGGAAGACTTATTTCTGGAGAATACATTTTTTTACAGGATAGTTTCTTTCACAGTACAATTATAATGGACCTAAACAATATATAGAAACAATTTAAACCAACACAAAAGACAAACGTAACATAATCCATTGAGGAATGTACTTTGACTACTCATTCAAGTATCCAACAAAATGTATGTGTAGTTCTAGACATTGTAAAAAATAATTAAATAAAATGTTTAAATAAAACTGTATGAGAAACCTGAGGAGGGAGAATTGCTGGTGCTTGTAGACAAGTTGCACATCCATGATTTGATTACAACACACTACACCTGCAATCTACTCCCAAAACTTTATATACATCATCTGTTAAACGTAACACAAAAGGGATCATTCAGTAAGAAGCAGGGTTGGGGTCAATTCAACTTTCAAATCAATCAGTACATTTAGGAAGTTAATTCAATTTTTCACTTCCTCAGTTGACGGAATTGAAGCGTGAACTGACCCCAACCCTGAAGAAAAGTCAACTTCTCTGTGCATGACATCAGGATGAAAGCATGACAGAGGTTTAAACCTCCAACATAAAATGTGATACTTAAGCCTACAAGTTTAAACCAAGTCCAACTTGATCCAGAGTGATTGAGCAGTGGTGTTAAAAATTCAGCTAATTACAATCCACAACCAAAACACACATCTATTGCCCTCACTCAGATAGAAGCTAGCCTGATCCCAGGTCTGTTTTTCCTCTCTTGCCAACTCCTATAACAGTGACAATAGCTGTTGGCGAGACAGCTAAAATCGATCTGGGACCAGGCAAATGAAGAGCTTCTTCACACCTTTCTACTATCATGGTGTAAAGTACATCTCTTTGGTCAGCATTGATACGATGCAGGGGATCTGCTTCTTGGCATCGAAACCAGGAGAGTTTGACGCAGACTCAAACTCTGTCGCCACTTTGTGGTTGACCCGGGTCAGGATGTGTTGGACCTCCAGCTCTTTGCTGTACTTGCCAATCATCTCACACAGCGATTGGATGAACCAGGAGCCAGTCTGAGTGTTCCTCCACGAGTAGTAGCCTGTGGGAAGACGTGTGAGAGTGCATAAGAGTCAAGGGCCTGGTTTGAATAATTCCGAAAATGCATCCTTGCTTGAGATAATAACAGATCTTAATTGGATGGATTGGTAGAAGTAAGAGGGTGGTAGCCTTGCTTTCACAGATCCAACTACTTATAGATCTGTGCATACCTAATGGAAACAAGGCAACTTGACTGGAGAGTGCTTCTATGTATGTGTGTGTGGCTTTGGAACATGTCTTGGACCTGGAGCTGTGGAGTAGGCATAGAGGAAGTCTGCTTCCACAGGGATCTTGGTCGAGCTCCCGTCTGAACTGCTGTCTGCCTCGATGCCCACGTCCAGATCAGTACCTCTGCAAGCCTGCATGTCACACACACAGGGAAACAGCAGACATGGTCACAGTCACACTCACACAAACGCAAAGGCTAACTTTTGAACCATCCCTCACCTCTTGAATTCCGAATCGTACTACACCGGCTCTAACGCTTGTCGGACGTGGCAGGGCTTGCAAACCATTACAGACTACAAAGGGAAGCACAGCCGAGAGCTGCCCAGCAACACAAGCCTACCAGACGAGCTAAACTACTTCCATGCTCGTTTTGAGGCAAATAACTCTGAAACATGCATGAGAGCACCAGCTGTTCGGGAAGACTGTATGATCACGCTCTCCGCAGCCAATGCGAGTAAAACCTTTAAATAGGTCAACATTCACAAGGCCGCAAGGGCAGACGGATTACCAGGACATGTACTGCGAGCATGCGCTGACCAACTGGCAAGTGTCTTCACTGACATTTTCAACTTATCCCTGTCAGTCTGTAATACCAACATGTTTTAAGCAGACCACCATAGTGCCCGTGCCCAAGAACACCGAGGTAACCTGCCTAAATGACTACCAACCCGTAGCACTCAGGTCTGTAGCCATGAAGTGCTCTAGAAAGGCTGGTCATGGCTCACATCAACACCATTATCCCAGAAACCCTAGACCCACTCAAATTTGCATACCGCCCCAATAGATCCACAGATGATGAATCTCTATTGCACTCCACACTGCCCTTTCCAACCTACACAAAAGGAACACCTATGTGTTCAGGGTTCAGCTCAGCGTTCAACACCATAGTGCCCTCAAAGCTCATCAATAAGCTAAGGACTCCGAGACTAAACACCCCCCTCTGCAACTGGAACCTGGACTTTCTGACGGGCCTCCCTCAGGTGGTAAGCGTAGGTAACAACACATCAGCCACGTTGATTCTCAACACAGGGGCCCCTCAGGGGTGCGGCTCAGTCCCCTCCTGTACTCCCTGTTAACTCATGACTGCATGGACAGGCACAACTCCAACGCCATCATTAAGTTGAAAACCCAACAGTGATATAATTGATCACCGACAACGACGAGACAGCCTATAGGGAGGAGGTCAGAGACCTGGCCCTGTGGTGCCAGGATAACAACATCTCCCTCAACGTGATCAGGACAACGGAGATGATTGTGGACTACAGGAAAAAGGAGGACTTAGCAAGCCCCCATTCTCATCAACTGGGCTGCAGTGGAGCAGGTTCAGAGACTCAAGTTCCATGGTGTCCACATCACCAACAAACTAGTGTCGTGTCTTTGGCATCATTAAAAGTGTAGACTTATTTATCAAATAACTCTCTGTAATTATTATTACGCGATTAAACTGATTAATCATGTAACTGTAATTAACTAGGAAGTCGGGGCACCAAGGAAAATATTCAGATTACAAAGTTATAATTTTCCTAATATAAATTTCAGATATTTTAATATCTGATCAATTAGTCTTCGAATGAATGAATTATTATTTACCTCACGTCAGTCTCATTCCAAACGTCGTAAATTGTTGTTTATCTGCACGAACCCGGTCTTCACTATGAGTCATCCATACATCAGTTGTCTTAATAAAATATTTATTTACTAAGTACTCACAGAAATGCATAACAAACAGTAGATATGGTTACAAGGAAATGATAGCGGATGTGCCCTAATGGGCTAAACCGGCATCGCGGCTTGGTGGACAAAAAGGGAAGTGGGAGTCAACTGAGATGAGACACTACAAAGTTGATAATTATAACAATTGAAATGCTAATCCTTTGCACATGAACGCTCACTCATTCGGGAATAATTGCAATCAATATATATATTTACGCTCAATGTGTCGCCTGGATCTCTGTTGAAAAGTTTGTTTCTGTTGGAAGAGTTTGTCCGCGCTCTCTCTCTGTCATAGTTCAGAGTGACATTCATTCATGTCTTTATAGAATAGATGTTTCGGCGGTTGTCGGTCTTCACGTTCAATGATACCGAATTCCTAGCTGCAGACTAGTAATTAATATCAAAGACTTGTTCTTACTCTGTCGTATCGATAGTCTAAGAGTTTAACCATGTGGTATGGTTAAAAGATTCAGCCATATACTCAAACCTTAGCTTATACTCAGGTTTATGGTCTCTACTCAAACCTTGGCCCTCTCGTGGTAGGCTGGTCTGCAACCTTTAGCCATCTCGTAATTGAGGTAAACTTGGTCTCCTCTCAAACCTTGGCCCTCTAGGTAAGCTGGTCTGGTGATAGAAACCCCGGTGGGGGTTTTATTCGGAAGAGCAGAAAAGGGCCTGTCCCAGGACGCCAGACCATAACTGTGCTCATGGGCGGTCCTCTGATTTAGTTCATTGGAGTTTCCTTCATTAAACAGTCCAAAATCACATAACACAATTTCACAAACAGTTCCATCCTCACTCATTCATCTTATACAACAATTATATGTTATCCTCATAACTAAGGCTATTGTATAAACAGCGTTATGGTAATGTGGCCGTATTGTCTCCCATGAGTTTCACAAAATTGTACCAAATGGACCAGTTCGTAGCTGGATTCTTCACCGATCTTTTATACCTTCTCCAGAACATAAATGTCGTTCAGTTCTCCAGTTCTGTGAGGTGGAAGAAATTCCTTTGTTCTCTCTATGAAACTCACTCTCTCTCTATACTGTGGCCATGAGGAGATAATTTTCTCAAGGAATTTACGACCTCTCTGACCACAGCAGCCTGATTGGAGGATACAGAGAGAGATGGTGCCGTGGTAGGGGGATGGTGCTTGCGGTGTCCAAAGAGGGCAACATCATGACACTAGCATGGTCCAAGCACACCAAGACAGTCGTGAAGAGGGCACGACAAAACCTATTCCCCCTCAGGAGATTGAAAATATTTGGCAAGGAGTCCTCAAAAAGTTCTACAGCTGCACCATCAAGAGCATCCTGACTGGTTGCATCACTGACTGGTAATGGCAACTGCTCGGCCTCTGACCGCAAGGCACTACAGAGGGTAGTGCGTACAGCCCAGTACATCACTGGGGCCAAGCGTTTTGCTATCCAGGACCTCTATACCAGGCGGTGTCAGAGGAATGCTCTAAAAATTGTCAAAGACTCCAGCCACCCTAGTCATAGACTCTTCTCTCTGCTACTGCACGGCAAGCGGTACTGGAGAGCCAGGTCTAGGTCCAAGAGGCTTCTAAACAGCTTCTACCCCCAAGCCATAAGACTCCTGAACACCTAATCAAATGGCTATCCAGACTATTTGCATAGTACCCCCTCTCTTTTATACTGCTGCTACTCTCTGTTGTTATCATCTATGCATAGTCACTTAAATAACTCTACCTACATTTACATATTACCTCAACTAACCGGTGCCCCCACACATTGACTCTGTACCGGTACCTCCCTGTATATAGTCTTGCTATAGTTAAACTGCATTGTTGGTTATGGGCACGTAAGTAAGCATTTCACTGTAAGGTCTACACCTGTAGTATTCAGAGCATGTGACTAATAAGATTTGATTTGACCGTGGACGAGACTGACCTGTTTTGTCAGTAGGGGATTCAATTAACCTCTATATTATACCTTCTTTTAACCTTAACTTCATATTGTTGTTCTAGTGCTTTTGTTTCACTTTTATTCCATCTATAAAACAAGTACCCCAAACAGGTGCAACGGCTTTGTAAATCTGCTACTGTGTAGTTTTAAAAGTCGGATCTAGGAATACACATGATGGCCACAGTACCTGAATGAAGAAGAGTTTGGGCTTGCCCACCAACGAGTTGCAGCGGTCGCCCCGGAACAGGGTGGTGAGGCTCTTGAGCTCGATGGAGGCATCCGTCCCGAAGAACACACTATCGTCCCCGTGACTCAGCAGGACACACACGAACGAGGCGGAGCAGCTGTGGTCCTCCTTGGAGGCTGGAAACACAACATCAAGTTTTAGATTGGTCCTTCACAGAATTGACAAGACACTTTAAAGGAGAAATCTGCTGTTGTTACATCACTTTTTGGACTTAGAAAGAATTTATGTACTCTTAGTTAAACTGTTGTACACCACCATCAGAACCCAAAATGTTTGTAAACAAAGTAAATGTAAACAAACACTGTACAGCATTTTAAAACATGGTTAAAACTAAAATGTTGATATCATGGATGGTCAGTCCTGTCTATGAGTTTGAAAATGGTTACATTTCTTCAGCCTCATCTCTCAGCTTTTTACCAAAACATGGTGGGGTGAGTTTTGTTATTGTTTCAACTGCGGATTGCCCCTTTAAAAGGTAGACGAGCAGTATTGGGACGATTTCCAGAACAACAAGAAGTGGGAAGCGAGACGCTCATTTTCTCCACCATTGTTGTCACACAGCTATCACATTGCAGGTGAGTGAATGAAGTGCAACAGTGCAGATAGTGTGAGAGCGGATAGTTTTGCATCCCGCTCATCTGCAATGTCTTTGGTTAACCCTGTAGATCGTGGCAACATCATATTGTTGATTCTCAGTTTAAGTACAGGAGACCATGTACCTTTACCAGTTTTTATTGTGAATGGGCTGCTTTTAAAACTGAATTTACTGAATGTCTTCTGTGTATGATCTTCATACGAAGACAAACCTCTCTCTGTAGTGGTTGTCAGCGGTGATGCTGATTTCCGAACATGCTTACCTGTGGTTAAAACATGCTTGATCTGGTCCACTGTCTGGTCGTTGTAAATCTTCACCTTATAACCCAGTTCCCCAAACACCTTAATCACATTGCCTGCATCCACATCTGTGCCATTGCGTACATTCATACCTTTAAAAACAAAGTCAAGTTATTAGACTAATTCTATATGCTTTCTGGATATGCAATGTGTGTCATCATTGTGTACATACAGCCTTTACACAGTAGTGGAAAAAGTATCTGATTGTCATACTTGAGTAAAAGGAAAGATAACTTCATAGAAAATTACTCAAGTAAAAGTGAGTCACCCAGTAAAATACTACTTGAGTAAAAGTCAAAAAGTTTTGTTTTAAATATACTTAAGTATCAAAAGTAAAAATATAAAAATGTCAAATTCCTTATATTAAGCAAACCCAGTGGAGCCATTTTATTTGTATTTTATTTAGAGCTTGCCAGGGGCACACTCCAACAGTC
The DNA here is from genome assembly GCF_023373465.1 of Oncorhynchus keta. Lineage (NCBI taxonomy): Eukaryota > Metazoa > Chordata > Actinopteri > Salmoniformes > Salmonidae > Oncorhynchus > Oncorhynchus keta. The sequence goes on along the minus strand of NC_068449.1, from coordinate 40,904,319 downwards.
AGACATCATTTACAAAAAAAGCATGTGTGTGTAGTGAGTCCTCCAGATCAGAGGCAGTTGGGATGACCAGGGATGTTCTCTTAATAAGTGCGTGGATTGGCCATTTTCCTGTTCAGCTAAGGATTAAAATGTAACAAATACTTTTGGGTGTCAGGGAAAATTTATGGCGTAAAAAGTACATTATTTTCTTTAGGAATGTAGTGACGTAAAAGTTGTATAAAATTAGAATAGTACAAAAAACTACTTTAGTACTTTAAAGCATTTTTACTTCAGTACTTTAGACCGCTGACTTTACACATATTCTTACAGTAGTAACCCAGCAGACAAAGCTGGGTGAGGTAATGTCATTACAACCAGTTTACATAATATAAATAAATATTTATCCTTTATTTAACCAGGTAGGCCAGTTGAGAACAAGTTCTCATTTACAACTGCGACTTGGCCAAGATAAAGCAAAGCAGTGCGATAAAAACAACAACACAGAGTTACACATAAACAAACACACAGTCAATAATACAATAGAAAAATCTGTGTGTGCAAATGGAGTAAGGAGGTAAGGCAATAAATAGGCCAAAAGTGGCGAAGTAATTACAATTTAGAAATTTACAGTTCAGGAAAACAAAAACAAATATGGGGATGAGGTAGGTAGTTGGTTGGATGGGCTATTTACAGATGGGCTGTGTCCAGCTGCAGCGATCAGTAAACTGCTCTGACAGCTGACACTTAAAGTTAGTAAGGTAGATAGAAGTCTCCAACTTCAGTGATTTTTGAAATTCGTTCCAGTCATTGGCAGCAGAGAACTTTAAGGAAAGGCGGCCAAAAGAGGTGTTGGCTTTGGGGATGACCTGTGAAATATACCTGCTGGAGCGCGTGCTACGGGTGGGTGTTGCTATGGTGACCAGTGAGCTGAGAGAAGGCGTGGCTTTACCTAGCAAAGACTTATAGATGACCTGGAGCCAATGGGTTTGGCGACGAATATGTAGTGAGGACCATCCAATGAGAGCATACAGGTCACAGTGGTGGGTAGTATATGGGGATTTGGTGACAAAACAGATGGCACTGTGATAGACTGCATCCAGTTTGCTGAATAGAGTGTTGGAGGCTATTTTGTAAATGACATCGCCGAAGTCAAGGATCTGTTGGATAGTCAGTTTTACGAGGGTATGCTTGGCAGCATGAGTGAAGGATGCTTTGTTGCGAAATAGGAATCTGATTCTAGATTTAATTTTGGATTGGAGATGCTTAATGTGAGTCTGGAAGGACAGTTTACAGTCTAGCCAGACACCTAGGTATTTATAGTTGTCCACATATTCTAAATCAGAACCGTCCAGAGTAGTGTTGCTAGTTGGGCTGGCGGGTGCGGGCAGCGATCGGGTGAAGAGCGTGCAATTAATTTTACTAGCATTTAAGAGCAGTTGGAGGTCACGGAATGAGTGTTGCATGGCGTTGAACCTCGTTTGGAGGTTTAACGCCGTGTCAAAAGAAGGGCCAGATGTTTACAGAATGGTGTCGTCTGTGTAGAGGTGGATCAAAGAATCACCCGCAGCAAGAGCGACATCATTGATATGTACAGAGAAAAGAGTCGGCACAAGAATTGAATCAGGTTATAATTATGTAATTTCAACTAGTTTCACCCACTGGGAAGAAGCTGAACAACAAGCTTTATGCAAATACAAAACATAAGTATTAGTTACATAGACTAGACAAGGAAAAACATCACTATGTCTACAAATGAACAAACACAATACCTGTTCTTCTGTCAAAGTTCTTGTTGTTGATGATGATACACTGGCCAATGCTGGGGTAACTGAGACTGTACCTGAAGCAATGGGACTGAGGTTTGGCATCCACCTGCATGGACCCAGAGCCACCACAGGGGCTCTCGCACCTAATAAATAATACAACAGATGCCACTTAGCAGACCATTTCATCCCAAAGTCCCTTGCAATCTAGTGATTGCATAGCCTACATTTTTGTCTATGCATGTTATCCCTCTGAGAATTGAACCTATGACTTTGTCATTGGTAGCTCTTAACAACTGAGCCACACAGGACTAGTTAGATCACAGCAATACACCAATCTGATACTTTGTGTAAAACAGATCTCGGACTGGGATTTGAGTAAGGATACACATGAACTGTTGAAATACTTTTGAGCATCATTCCCTCCTTACTTTCCTCAAAGTAATTACTGATCAGACATGTGGATTGTGTGGAAGCTATGAGGTGGTACCCTTACTTTTCACCTGCAGAATCATCAGATTGGTGACTATTTTAAGGAAGGGCTGAAGAATGCATTTCAAAGGCATTTCCCAGGCAGGCCCTGAACTCAAAATTATCCCTCAAAACCCAGGGATGTTTCCATGTGACTAACTCTGTGTCTTCCCTCTTCTATGACTAAAAAGAGAAGACGTTTTACATAAAAGATACAATAGATCGCCTATTATAAAACGTCTATTTTTAGTCATAGATATATATGGCTGTGTGTGTGTCAACTATAGGCGTGATACAAAAACAATTTGCCAATTTCCTGTATGTGGTCTAACTATACTGGCCATGGACCAAATTTGGCATCAGACTCCACGACCACAAGGACCGCAACACGATGATCAAGTAACAATGTAGCCGAATGTCCTGATTTCATTACAATAATTTTTAATAACATTTGAAGGTCCGACTGTCTGGTAAATATCGACACTCAAACCAACTTTACCACGTTTGGCTAGGCTACTTCGTAAAATGCATGCATTGTGATAACAAAGAATCTCACTCTTGTCCATCGCCCCGCCTGGCGTCAATGCAGTCCCCAGCACTCAAATCGTTTGCTACTGACATGGTATTCTGATAATCGATTTCAAACAAATGTCAGTTACTATATAAAAAATTGTAGTTTTGGTCAGACCGTGCAAATTGCCACACTTCTATAAAGCCAATATACTGTACGCGAATGTCTTCCTGGAGTTCTTTGTTACAAACAAGTCAGCAACCAACCAATAGTAGCTTCCGGAGTAAACAATATTAGATTACGTCACCATCAAAACCAATGCAAGGGGGCGTTTGGTTTCCACACCACTCATATGATCCCATCTAAAAAATAATATTAATATTACACGTAACTTGTGGCTCCATATTGGTGGTCTTTATGCATTTGTAATATGTAATAGACATATTGCACGAATTCGGCTTATGAGACAAAAGTAGAATGTTCTCAACTATTTGGATAGTAAGGCACACTTGTGGCGCACTGGAAGTACGTCATTTGTCGCAGCAAAACAACGTTTTCAACACGGGTTCCTGCAAGTAGATAGATTCAGTTCCTGCTGTAAATCGAATTATGTAACGTTAGCTTAGTTTAGCAAACGTTCAAGCAGATTTTACATCTTAATATACATTTTAGTGGTACTAACATTAACAACATTACTGGTACATATTACACTCAACTCTGGCTAAATGTGTAGTGTTTATGGCTAGTCTGATTTAAATCAGGCTGTAATACACAATTAATTAGTACCAATTCATACACAATTGAATGCTTGTAAACAAAATTATTAATTTCACGAAAACAATCTTGTCATTCTCATGGCCTGTCAGTCCTTGCATCCAATGTGTCTGAATTTGAATGTTGGCCCTAGCTACATTTCTCCAGCCACATCTCATCCATTCTCTGCTAGGCCTAATAATGATGGGGCTTCACAATCATATTCTTGTGAATGCAAAATCAGAGATGGATCCATAGGTCTATAGTAATGCCTTCAGTATTGATCATTGTTAAAGTTAGATATGAAAAACACGGACACAACTACATTAAAGTATTGAAATAAAACCGTTTTTTCTTCTTACCTGCAGAAATGACTGGTGGCAGCCTGCATCACATAGAAGATGAACAGGGGTGACTGGGGAAACAGATTGAAGAAGGTGGAACAACTAGCTCAGTCCTTCCAGCAGTGTCCTTTCGCTTCAAACCAAGGCTGTCCCGGTCATGGCAGCCATCCTCCATATGGAAGCTCTTCCCCCGTCAATGTATGTATGGCTATCAACTTTTCCCAGAGTTGCAGAGAGGTACGCACCAGCATCTCTGCAGTAACGTGGTGCCATATCGGTTTGTGCTGTCATGTTTGACCATAGGATTTGACAAGACGACACAAACAGATCTGTGAGCAGATGTGTGTGTTTCATTGCACATCCATGTGTCATTACATTTACATTTAAGTCATTTAGCAGACGCTCTTATCCAGAGCGACTTACAAATTGGTGCATACACCTTATGACAATTAAATTTGTTTTCAGCTAACTGTAGTTTTGACTGCCCTCTACTTCAAAGGACGTACACGTGTTTGCACTTGAGAAGGAACAGGCCAAGATGGGTGGGAGGATCTTCCTGGTCACAAGTTACAGTGAGCTATGGCATTACTACAGGTATGTATAAGGTTACACCATTCACTTCAATAGAACTTTATTTATACCTTCAGAGGCAGTTAAGAAATAAGAAAGTCCTATTTGTCATAACTGAAGATTGTTAACCAGTGGTATTACTTTTCAATTTCAACTGTAATCAGTACCTACAGGCAACCTCTGATGCATTGCTATGAGGTGATCCCAGAGGGGGCTATTCGCGAGCTGTATTTTGACTGGCTTTTCTGTCTTTGATGGGAAGTGCATGGTGGACTCCCTCATCCAAACATTGAATGCTTCCTTCCCTCTCAAGTGCAAAATATACCTGGGTCAAATATGTTGTTTATGCTGTTATTTATGTCATTGTTATGACAATTTACTTTACACTGACATGACACACAATGTTTAGATCAGCCTATTGGCTAGGCAAACTGGCTAAACAAATTCATGGTTTGTGGCATGACAATGTCAAGTAATTTGCCTTAAGGTGAAACCAGCTGTCGAGACTGTTTATGACATCTGTTAGGTAATTGTTATGACAGTAACATGTGGACATGTGGTCCAAAAGTGATCTGTAGAAGGATGTTTTTTTTGCTGTACATTCTGAGGAATTACTTGTTAATTTAGCCACTCTCAAAAAAGATGCATGTCAATCTCTCCTGGCTGAAAGTGGAGGAGAGGTTGACTTCATCACTACTTTTAGTTAAGAGAGGTATTGACATGTTGAATGCACCAAGCTGTCTGTCTAAACTACTGGCACACAGCTCGAACACCCATTGCATACCCCACAAGACATGCCACCAGAGGTCTCTTCACAGTCCACAAGTCCAGAACAGACTATGGGAGGCGCACAGTACTACATAGAGCCATGACTACATGGAACTCTATTCCACATCAAGTAACAGATGCAAGCAGTAAAATTAGATTTAAAAAACAGATTAAAAAAACACCTTATGGAACAGCGGGGACTGTGAAGCAACACAAACATTGGCACAGGCACATGCATGCGCGCGCGCACGCACGCACACACACACACACACACACACACACACACACACACACACACACACACACACACACACACACACACACACACACACACACACACACACACACACACACACACACACACACACACACACACACACATGGATTTAGTACTGTAGGTATGTGGTGGAGTAGAGGCCTGAGGGCACACAGTGTGTTGTGAAATCTGTGAATGTATTGTAATGATTTAAAATTGTATAAACTGCCTTAATTTTGCTGGACCCCAGGAAGAGTAGCTGCTGCTTTGGCAGCAGATAATGGGGATCCATAATAAATACAAATACAAATACAGCTGGACTAAGCTCATCAGGCATAAGTTATATTCTTCAAAAATCTCTCTATATATTTATATAATTAATTTAAAAGTCCCAAAACTGATGTAGCAATCACAGATTGCCCCTTTAATGTTGATGGTACATACTTCAACATGTTTATTAATATTTCTATTGTGTTTACAGTATGTGTGTGAGAAGCTGGAGGAGGTGTATGGGATTGAACCTTAAATCCAGTACAGAAGAAAAATTCCGTTGCCATCTCATCAACAAACTAGAATGGTCCAAACACACCAAGACAGTTGTGAAGAGGGCACAACAAAGCCTATTCCCCATTAGGAAACTAAAAACATTTGGCATGGGTCCTGAGATCCTCAAAAGGTTCTCCAGCTGCAACATCAAGAGCATGGTTGCATCACTGCCTGGTATGGCAATTGCTCGGCCTCTGACCGCAAGGCACTACAGAGGGTAGTGTGTACGGCCCAGTACATCACTGGGGCTAAGCTGCCTGCCATCCAGGACCTCTACACCAGGCGGTGTCAGAGGAAGGTCCTAAAAATTGTCAAAGACCCCAGCCCTAAACTGTTCTCTCTACTACCGGAGTGCCAAGTCTAGGACAAAAAGGCTTCTCAACAGTTTTTACCCCCAAGCCATAATACTCCTGATCAGGTAATCAAATGGCTACGCGGACTATTTGCATTGTGTGCCCCCCCCCAACCCTTCTTTTTACACTGTTGCTGATGTTTTTTTTGCTGTTTATCATATATGCATAGTCACTTTAACTATACATTCATGTACATACTACCTCAATCAGCCTGACTAACCGGTGTCTGTATGTAGCCTCGCTACTTTTATAGCCTCGCTACTGTATATAGCCTGTCTTTTTACTGTTGTTTTATTTCTTTACCTACCTATTGTTCACCTAATACATTTTTTGTATTTGTTGGTTAGAGCCTGTAAGTAAGCATTTCACCGTAAGGTCTACTACACCTGTTGTATTCGGCGTACGTAACAAGTAAACTTGGATTTGATTTGATTTGACCAAATGCACATTTTAAGGATAACCTACATGTCGGTAAGTAATCTCCTACGGTCTCTGATGTAAAGTGGAAATGAGACAATAGATAGAGATATATACACTGAAAAATATAAAGTGTTTGTCCCTTGTTTCATGAGCTGAAGTAAAATATGTTGGCATGCTGACTGCAGGAATGTACACCAGAGCTGTTCCTTGAGAATTGAATGTTAATTTCTCTACCATAAGCCGCCTCCAAAGTCGTTTTAGAGAATTTAGCAGTACGTCCAACCAACCGGCCTCACAACTGCAGACCGCGTGTATGGTGTTGTGTGGGCGAGCAGTTTGCTGATGTCAACGTTGTGAACAGAGTGCCCCATTGTGGCAGTGGGGTTATGGTATGGTCGAGCATAAGCTACGGACAATGAACACAATTGCATTTTATCAATGGCAATTTGAACGCGCAAAAATACAGTGACGAGATCCTGAGGTCCATTGTGAGGCCCATTTTTTTTTAAAGGTATCTGTGACCAACAGATGCATATCTGTATTCCCAGTCATGTGACATTCATAGATTAGGGCCTGATAAATTTATTTACATTGACTGATTTCCTCATATGAACTGTAAATCAATGAAATTGTTACATGTTGCATTTATGTTTTTGTTCAGTATAGATATTAAACTCAACTTCACAATAGTATTGCTTGATATTGGTGGTAGAAAATGCATTGTTATCTAATCAATGTTGGCTCATGCTGATTTAAAAAATATCTCATCAGTCAATCAAGTATGTATTTAGTCTTTTTTTTAAATTCAGAGTTCAGAGACACAAAAATAATAGGTGTCTTTTGGGGTTTAGAAAAGTCAGGTCCATAATTATTGGCAACCCTTGATAAAGATGAGCAAAAAAGACTATAAAATAAATAATAAAAATACTGAGATATATTGCATGTTGCAGAAAATGGGGAAATTATATTTTATACTAATACAATTGCTCAGTGAAAGAGTTTTTGTTTAACAAGTTATACAACATTTTTCAAATTTAGGGGGTCAAAGTCATTGGCACCCCTCTTTTCAATACTCTAGCACCCTCCCCTTGTGAGGATTGCGACACGGAGCCTCATTCTAAAATGTTTAATAAGATTGGATTGAAGAGGGCAGTTGATAAGAGCAGACAAAGGATATCAAGGACCTTGAAAGATTCTGTATGGAGGAATGGTCTAAGATCCCTCCCAACATGTTCTCCAATCTCATTAAACACTCTCAAAAGGCTCAGTGTTGTTATCCTCACAATGGGAGGGTGCTAGAGTATTGAAAACAGTTGTGCCAATCATTTTGACACCAATCTTTTTTTATTAAACAAAATATCTTTCTCTGTGCAGTTGTATTAGTATAAAATAATTTCCAAAAAATGTTGAACATACAATACAATCTTTTTATGGTCATCTTTATCAAGGGTACCAATGATTATGGACCTAACTGTAAATCCCCACAGAAAGAACGGGAGTTGTCCACTTCTTTGTGGGGAGAACACTGGTAGCCTCCCAAAGAGTCTTACATTGAAGGATGACAAACAAAACAATATCTTTCATAGAAGACAGAAAGGCTATTCAGTTCAATAACACCTGTGTTTTTCAGTCAAAACTAGTTTCAGCCAGCAGTTTAACATTGGCAGAGAAATCTCCAGAACTGGGTCAAATACATATGTCATATTCCTTAAAATGCTTGAGGTCAGCTTGACGAAGCCTGCATGGCCCAATGGAATAGTCCCAAAAGTGCAAACTCAAAGATGTGTACAGTACCAGTCAAAAGTTTGGACATACCTACTCATTACAGGGTTTTTCTCTATTTTTACTATTGTCTAGAATAATAGTGAAGACATCAAAACTATGAAATAACACATATGGAATCATGTAGTAGCCAAAAAAGTGTTAAACAAATCTAAATATATTTTATATTCTTCAAAGTAGCCACCCTTTGCCTTGATGACAGCAAAGGATGGCATCTAAGGAAGTACGTCATCAGCTGTTAGATAAATACTGTATATGTATTATTTTAGATGCACTGTATGTAATAAAACAATCAAACTGCTTCTGAATTACAAAGATATGTAAGTGTATCAAATTAACCAAGTTGCTGTGTTGAAATATAAAAGTTTCCAATATTTTCTCCAACAGGCATATAACGGTGGAACTATTTTGTCTCAGAGCAGTTACTTGTCTACGGCATCCTAAAGTAGAGCTGATGTCAGAGTGTGGACCGGTTTCACAAAAGCAACAACATCATGTGAGTGTCTGGAATTGTTGGGATCTATTTGTCTTAGTAGTCCAAAGTGTCATCCTTCTTTCCTCTCCTTTTCTCCTTACTGTATTAAGCATTGATCTAAAAGAACTGGACAGGTGAAAGCAAATGGCCCTATAGGTGGCCACCATGTTCAGTGAAGTTGAAGGAGAGGAAGCCATTTAAATGCATCCTGATAAAGCCCTTTGTGAGTGAATCCAGAGAGGAAGAGGCGAAGCGAGATATCCGTCCGTGCAGATATCCGTCCGTGCGAAAATATAGTGTTAAGCAGTGGAAGTGGGGATTTTATGTATAGAGGTAAATGGAAGAGTGTTGAGTTTGGTCAACATAAAATGTAATAGCTAATTTGCTACTTGAGGCTTATTTGATCGAATCGAAGTTTCGCAATGTTTTAGTTGTTACAAATGTACTGATATACTGTGCATTAGGAAGTATTCAGATCCCTTCCATTTTTCCACATTTTGTTACATTACAGCCTTATTCTAAAATGGATTAGATTAGAATGTTCCTCATCAATTTACACATAATACCCCATAATGACAAAGTGAAAACAGGTTTTTAGAAATTTTAGCAAATTTATGACAAATTAAAAACAGAAATACCTTATTTAAATACCTTATTTACAAACCCTTTGCCATCCTGTTTCCATTGATCATCCTTGAGATGTTTCTACAAATTAATTGGAGTCCACCTGTGGTAAATTCAATTGATTGGACATGATTTGGAAAGGCACACACCTGTCTATTGTGATTGAAAAATTACATAGTGGGGCAAAAAAGTATTTAGTCAGCCACCAATTGTGCAAGTTCTTCCACTTAAAAAGATGAGAGAGGCCTGTAATTTTCATCATAGGTACACTTCAACTATGACAGACAAAATGAGAAAAATAAATCCAGAAAATCACATTGTAGAATTTTTAATGAATTTATTTGCAAATTATGGTGGAAAATAAGTATTCGTGGAAGTTTGGTTTCTCCTCTGAACCACATGGAAAAATACATGCAGCTGGAGATTACGCACCAATTTCGACGGAGGACACCAGGCGGACACCTGGTAAATGTAGTCTCTTATGGTTAATCTTCCAATGATATGCCTACAAATACGTCACAATGCTGCAGACACCTTGGGGAAACGACAGAAAGTGTAGGCTCATTCCTGGCGCATTCACAGCCATATAAGGAGACATTGGAACACAGCGCCTCCAAAATCTGGGGCATTTCCTGTTTGAAATTTCATCTTGGTTTCGCCTGTAGCATCAGTTCTGTGGCACTCACAGATAATATCTTTGCCGTTTTGGAAACGTCAGAGTGTTTTCTTTCCAAAGCTGTCAATTATATGCATAGTCGAGTATCTTTTCGTGACAAAATATCTTGTTTAAAACGAGAACGTTTTTCATCCAAAAATGAGTTTCGTTTGTCGTTTGTCTGTGAATAAACCAACTAGGCTCGTAATTTAACAATTTTATTCGTATTTACAGATGGCATACAAGTTTAATATTAGGCACATGTTCACATGTTCGAGAAGGCATTTCTGCCAAAAAACACATTTGGATTAAAAAAAAATTTTAACGTTCAAACAGCCCTCCTGTGAAGTCGTGACTTGCAACATACGCCTAGTTTCCTGAATCGGGTCACAAAGGTGGAAAAAGTCAAGGGGTCTGAATACTTTCCGAATGACAATGCCCCCATTGTTAGAGCACTTAATCCAGTCTCTTGTCAGTATATTGATACACTTTGGTTTTCTTGATTCCTCCTTTCCTTGATTCCTCAACCTCCTTCTCAAAATGCATCTGAGGAGAAGATCCTTGGTTCCTCCACTAGGACCTTCTCCAATGTGTTGTGAGGAGGACGCAAGAGAACATAAGGAATTTAGGGTAGACTTTTGAGATTATGTTTAGATATTTTATCAAGGTTGAAGATAAATGATTAAACACTTCTACCCAGAAACTTAACCATTAGGGATTAGAGGTTATGTAGCATGAACGAGGTGTAATTAAAAATAATAAACACAGCTCCAACTAGGTTGGAGGGGGGAAGAGAGCAATGCATGTGTGGGCCTAACGAAAACAAAGAGGGTCCTTAACCTATGTTTGAACCGACCCAGCTATAACTCTGGAGAGATAAGATAGGACAGGGAGAGCCCCTCCAGGTTCTCCGTATCTGGGGGGGACTGGAACTGTCAGCTAAGTGGTAATAAACTGTGGTGAGACTTCAGTAGAAAAAGAGTGAGAATCCAAATGTTAGTGTGTATGTATGTGCATAGGTTAGAATGGTATATAAACTAATGTACATGGTATTTTGAGCAGAGCTCTCGGAAATAAACGCTACTGATTAATTTTGAGACTGATCTTTGTCTATTTTATGCAAATAAGAACCTTACAAATTCTTAGAAACGGACAAAGTGTTTTTCTTTGTTACAATTGAATTGGTTAATGAACATATAGGAATTAAATTCCTCTAACAGATGAACACTGGTAGATCTTAGAGGTCTGGTACCAGAAGTGTCCCGACCCTGTTTGCAAGAGCTTCCAGTACACGCTGGTGAACACTAAAATAGTAATGACTTTGATTAAATAAAATATAGTATATACTAATAATAGTTTTGACACAAGTCATCTTATAACCACAATTGAGAGCCTGTGTTTTAGGTGAATGGTATACCAGTATGTCATTAATTGAAATGACTTTGGAACCAGTATGTCATTAATTGAAATAACTTTGGAACCCATTACCACAGGACATTTGCGTCAGCTACAATGGTGAGTTCTGCACCTGTTCCCCTCACTGCTACAAAAGTCTGATTCACCTCAGTCACACTTGTTGCCATTTTAATAGAAAATTACATCTCCAGTACCTGACTCTGTTGGGTACCTGACTTCCTCTGGCTACATGAATTGGTAATTCAAAAAGAATCCCACAGTAACAGAAAAAATGTAGAAGGTAAAAAGTTGTGTGTTTGTCTATTTGGCGGCAGGATGAGGAGGACCAGGCGTATCTGATGGACGATGTGGGGAACATTGAGCTCAGCTAGACACCCCCAGTGGAGAAGTACCAGGTGGGCTCGGCAGCATCACTCACCCAGGGAGAAGGCTGTGATCCTTGGGGAGATGAGCTAGATGACCAGGCCTACCTGGAGGCCCTGGAGGATGTTGAGAGAAGATCAGGCGATTTGGCAGAGGATGATGTCCCAGATGAGCTTCTGCTCCAAACCATGACTGAGTTTGAGTCCCTCAAAGATTTGTGCTTGTCGGGCCACTAAGTGCTAAGTGCATTTTCCTTCAGTTCTGTTCATGGAGACAAAGGGTGAGCTGGCTTTTGCTCCAGCTCAGACGGAACCCACCTCATTCAACTACTATGTATATATTAACTCAATTACCTTGACTAACCGGTGCCCCAACACATTTACTCTGTATACCCCCTGTATATAACCTCGCTTGTTATTTTACTGCTGCTGTTTAATTACTTGTTACTTTTATTTTTTTACTTAAAGCATTGTTAGTTAAGGGCTTGTAAGTAAGCGTTTGACTCTAAGGTCTACACTTGTTGTATTCGGGGCATGTGACAAATAAGATTTGATTTGATTCGATTCAAGGGCTTGATGCTTAGTTGAATTAAGTCTGCCAGCCTGTGAATCTCCAGGAGCAGCATGGAAGAATGGATTTCACATGACTGTATCTGTTGGTCACAGATACCTTAAGGTTGTCAGTATCTGGTGTAACCACCATTTGCCTCGCATTAGAGGGAGGTTATACTTGTCCAACAGTTCATTTCTAATTTGTAATACAGTAATTCAGTACAATCCTCAATTACTGGCTGTTAATGCACTTTATAAACAGAGTTTTTCCCCAATGACCTAGGCTTATTCAATGCAAGGTGTGTTATAGCAGGGTTCTCCAACAGGTCGATTGTAAGCTACCAGTTGCTCGCAGCCCACCTGTGAGTAGCTCGCCAAACAATTCTGAAAGTACATGCAATTTTCACGTGTTCCTCGCAAACTGTCAAACAAATCTCACAAGTATCAGCCACCACAAGCTCCCAGCTACTATCTAGTCGATGCAAAATTGACAGTATCCCACCCCTGGTCAGCCACTATTGGCTTAAAAACCCAAACCTAACACAATATCTGCCAAATTAATTTCCAGGAATATTGCTAGTCTGTCAGTGTCGAGCGTTTGTCTATCACTCCGTGTGTAGCCAGATATAACTGTCTTGTGGGTTGACAAATACTTTCCCCAACCCTTCTCAATTATCAGTAGTATATCATTTGTATCAATTATTTGTTATTTGCAAACTTTGCCATGAAATGAGCAGCAGCCGTACAGAACCGTCGCTAGACCGACACATTAGACGGCACGTTCCTCACGCTTTAGATGCGCAATTACAGGGTAAATATTTGTTTTCTTCCAGATTTAAGCATTGACATAGAACATACAATTTTGTTGTTTCTCTATGAACAATTGTAATTGAGAATGAAAACAACAAATCTATAAAAATAAATTAAAATAAAGTAGCTCTCATGGTAGAAAAGGAGGGAGACCCCTGCGATACAGCGTGGCGCACTATAACATACTTTTAAAGGTAATTTACGGTTAAACTGGAAATCTCCACAAATGTCTGTGAATATGCTGTTAAAAAGAGCATTATCGGCTGTGTAGGGCGTTGCACAATAATGCACCTTGCATTGAATGCCGGCCCTACTGGTTGTTCTGATAGCGTAGAATTGTATATAGCTTGGTAGTATGTTTCTGAGAACTGGACATTGATAAACTACCAACTCCTTACCTGTTTTCTGGTACTTGTTTGTTCTGGATTATTTTGTGAGTGATTTTATAAACATATGACTGCAAACCATTTATCTGCAAATTGAGTCATCAAGCATGTGTCCACAGGCATGGAAGGAAGCGAAAGTAATTCCACTGCCTAAACATAGTAAAGCACCATTTGCTGGCTCTTACAACCATCCAATCAGTTTGCTGCCTGTTCTAAGTAAACTGATGGAGAGAATTGTGTTTGACCAAATACATTTGACATTTAATCATTTAGCAGACGCTCTTATCCAGAGAGACTTACAGTAGTGAGTGGATATTTCATTTAGTTTGTACTGGTTTCCCCGTGGAAATCGAACCCACAACCCTGGCATTGCAAGTGCCAACCGAGGCACACAATATATTTTTTCAGAGAACAAGTTAACTTCTGAATTTCAGATATAGGGCACTCAACTTGTACTGCACTTACTCAAATGAAAGATTGGTTAAAATAAATGAATATGATAGTTGGAGCTGTATAGTTAGATTTCAGTTCAGCCTTATTGATCATAAATTGTTATTGAAGAAACTCACTTGCTATGACTTTACAGCACCTGCTTGGAGTCGTTTATCCAATAGAACCCAGTGTTCAAGGCAGTGTTCTTGGGCCGTTACGCTTCTCTATTTTTACAAATGATTTGCCACAGGTTTTACACGAAGCTAAAATGACTATGTATGCAGATGATTCCACACTTAACATGTCAGCACCCAAAGCCAGTGAGCTCACTGACATTCTAGAGTATCAGAATGGGTGGTTAGTAATAAACTGGTCTTAAATACATAAAACTAAAGCATTTTATTTGGTTCAGAACCTAAGACTTAAACCTCAACTGGAGTTGTGCATAAAGGGTGTGACCACTGAGCAAGTTGAGAAAGCAAACTCCTAGGTATATAACATTGGATGGTCAATTATCATGGTCAAGTCATATTGACAAAGTTGTGAAGATGGGGAAGGGGGTGTGTCTCTTGTAAAAGGTTGGATTTTAAAACAAAAATCTAACTGTACTAGTTGTTAAGGCTCTGGTCTTGTCCCACCTTGATTACTGTGCGTCCGGTAATATGGTCAAGTGCGGCAAAGACAGACCTAGGAAAGCTGCAGCTGGCTCAACACAGGGCAGCACATATAGAACACACCAGGCCATCCTGGTCGAGGGTTCATGATAGAGTAACTACTTCTCTAGGTTTCATGAGAAGTATTACTGCAATGAAAACTTCAGATTGTCTTTATAATCAAATAACATTCAGCTCAGATACCCATGTTTATCCCACAAGACATGCCACCAGGAGTCTCTTCACAGTCCCCAAGTCCAAAACAAAATCACAGCAATGTATATTATTATTACTATTATTATACAGAGCCATGATCGCATGGAACTCCAAACACTCAAGCAAATAGTAAAATTACCTTTAGGAACTGGATTAGACATCTTATGGAACGGCAGGGACTGTGCGGTAACAATATTGTGTTGCATTTGTGACTGTCCTTGTCTAGCGGTGTCACTGTCATGTATTTGTGGACCCCAGGAAGAGTAGCAGATGCTTCTACAAAAGCTAATGGGAATCTAAATAAAACCATGCATCTTATAAAGTTTAACATTTGTGATGACTTAAATCAGTTACCGTATTGCGTACACAAAGAATGTCCGTATACAAAAAAAAGATTAAATCAGAGAGAGCAGGGACAAAGTGTTTATTTGGTAGAGTCAAGTAAATGAAAAGGTATGGTTTCTACTCCTGTACAAAACACATCGAAACCGAACACGGTTAAGTCGATTTAAAGAGAGGTCAAGTTCCTAGTATTGGCCATCTGTGACGGTGTCTCGATAACGTGATCCAAGCAGAAACCCAGTACAGAACAATGTTAACAAACAGGTCAACAAACAGGTCAACGTGTATCATGAGCACTTAATTCATTGTTAAATAACCTGAATTCACAAAAGGACCCTTGCTAGATTGCAAAGGAGACAAATGTCTATAATGTGGTTCCTTATATAGAGGTAAATGGTTGGTTAGGCCTAACACAAATCTTGTACATTTTGTACACAAAAGTAAGCTTGCAAGGGGCCAGTGAGCCATGGCTTGGTACTGGTCTAAACCAGCTTAACCTGATCATTCTCCAGGGTATCCTTCATTAGGCATCAAATGGGAGCAAACATCTTCAAATGGATGGTGAGTGTGCAGTTCAATTGGACAAAGGTCAGTTTTACCACCTCCATTTGAAAACATTTAAAAGCATTGGATGTGTAAGCATGGGCTAGCTATAGACCTTTCACATAAAAGGAATAATTGGGTGTAAAGAAATGATGCAAAAGTGCACCTTTCGGAAAGAGAATCGGAATTGGGCAGCTGGCTACTGATTGTTGCCTTCAGAATTACGACCCAGGTTCCAATTGGCCGACAGGACTAAGTTCTGTGGATAGGACAGGTACCAGCGTGTGCATTTTGGCACATTGAAGCCACTGTAGTTTTAAGGACACTTACGGAATAAATGTTTGTGTAAAAGCAGAAACATCGGTGGCACTTTGCATGTGCAATACCAGAACGAAAACACACAACCTAGTCTTTTATCCCTGCTGTGTGGGAGGCTTGTTTCCTTTGCCAGGCTTTTGTACCATTAGCGGTTCAGAAAATCATAACACCTTTCTGAATGGACGTCTTCCTACTTGACATGTGTGAAATAGATCTGGAACGTTTCAGAATTGTTCAGACTAGGCCTTCTGACAGTACAACGTTGGTATGCAGAGAAAAAGAAAACATGGCACTTCCTGTATCAACCATGATCCATTGATGTGCTCATGATTTTCCCCCCCTTATACAGACACATTACTTACAGTAACATTCAATTATATTAAATATCAAATTAAATTAAGATAAACATTAAATAGACTGCTATAAATAGCTACTGTATTTCTCAAGTTAATCAAGGATGATACTGAAACATCTGCATGGGTGTGGTATTAACATAACAAAAATAATCTAAAGTTTGTCAGAATTTAGAGATGATTAGTACAAATGAGTTAATTGAAACTGACAATTGAGGGATTACCGACCGTGAGATGGTCGAGAAACTCCAAACAGACGACTCGATGGGCACTTGAAATGGATGACAGGAATGGTTGACACAGAGCGTCACATGGACAGTAAGGCATGAATCTCTCCCTCTTTCACTACAGCCTAGATAAACAAATGTGGATAAACAACCTGCTGCACTGCAATTTACTTCCAAAAGTGTTTGTGCTGACATGATCATGTTTGCCGTAAACACAGCGTGCCATGAACGTCTGAAAAAAAATGTATAAAAAAATGCCTAAGTCTAATCACAGTGCAGGGTCTACCTGCATTTGTACAAATCCCGGTCTAGGCCTCTAACATAACCGTCTCCCTCCCTCTAAATCACAAGGGGACCAAAGACACTGTCACAGTAGACAAGGGAGGGCACAACCGTCGTCAATCACCACATCCGAGGAGCATTACATTCAAGTAGAGCGGGCTATGGTTTCCAGATGATCGTCACCCTCTGCTTCCCTTTCCCCTCAACCGGGGGCTCACATCTTGATCGTCGCATAGAGCAGGTCAATCTGCTCTTGGAAGTGACTGCGGAGGTCGGTCCTCTTGGCCTTGAGCGTGGGCGTCAGGAGGCCGTTCTGGACAGAGAACATCTCCGTGTGCAGCGAGATATCTCTCACCTGCACGGGACAGAGTATGTTCTTCATTATTCCCCTTATGCATTTAGCGTTTATTTTTTTATTTACAAGCCGTGTCCCATTGAGATGAAAATGTAGTCGTTTTTTTATCCAAGAGTACTCTGGGCTAGAGGCAGCATTATAATCATGCACATTTTGGCACCAACATCGCTTGTGAATGTTACCTTGTCTAAATAGTGCCTAAGGAGAGTGTGGAGCTTTAGGAAGGATGCCTTACCTGCTCAAAAGACTTCAGCCCCCCTTCTTTCCCCAGCCTCAGAATGTCCTCCAGAATGGCATTTTTCAACTCCTGGAAAGACAGGTATTTTAGACAAGTCATCTTAATGGCTGTACTTAAAAGGGATAGTTCACTCAAACTATCTTGAAGTATTTTTTTCTATTGTGAATACAATCCCCCCCCCCAAAAATGTGCATGTCAGCAGTCCCATTTTCTTGGACACTTTCAGTACAAACAAAAACTGTGATGAGTGTTTGAGATGAGATTGGCCTTGTTCCGATATCCACACTAGCATGTCCAATACATTGCTTTATTCTAAGGCTTTACACTCCAAATCAAATTGTATTTGTCAAATGCGCCAAATACAACAGGTGTAGACCTTAACGTGAAACGCTTACTTACAAGCCCCTAACCAACAATGCAGTTCAAGAAATAGAGTTAAGAAAATATTTACTACATAAACTAAAGAAATAAAATTAAACCAAAATAACAATGAGGCTATATACAGGGGTTACCGGTACCGAGTCAATGTACAGGGAAAACAAATTAGTTGAGGTAATTTGTACATGTAGGTTGGGGTAGTGATTATGCATAGATAATAAACAGCGAGTAGCAGCGGTATAAAACAGAGGGGGGTCAATGTAAATAGTCCATGTGGCCATTTGATGAATTGTTTAGCAGTCTTATAGCTTGGGGGTAGAAGCTGTTAAGGAGCCTCTTGGACCTACACTTGGCACTCCGGTATCGATTGCCATGAGGTAGCAGAGAGAACAGTATGACTTGAGTGATTGGAGTCTGACAATTTGTTGGGCCTTCCTCTGACACCGCCTAGTATATAGGTCCTGGATTTTTTTATCCGTTACTTTACCAGGTAAGTTGACTGAGAACACGTTCTCATTTGCAGCAACGACCTGGGGAATAATGAGGCAATTGTAAACTGGGGATTATTAGGTGACCGTGATAGTTTGAGGGCCAGATTGGGAATTTAACCAGGACACAGGGGTTAAAAACCCCTACTCTTACGATAAGTCCCATGGGATCTTTAATGACCTCAGAGTCAGGACACCCGTTTAACGTCCCATCCGAAAGACGGCACCCTACACAGGGCATTGGGATATTTTTTTTAGAACAGAGGAAAGAGTGCCTACTGGCCCTCCAACACCACTTCCAGCAGCATCTGGTCTCCCCTCCAGGGACTGACCAGGACCAACCCTGCTTAGCTTCAGAAGCAAGCCAGCAGTGGTATGCAGGGTGGTATGCTGCTGGATGACAGGAAGCTTGGGCCCCAGTGATGTACTGGGCCGTATGCACTACACTCTGTAGCGCCTTACGGTCGTATGCCAAACATTTGCCATACCAGGCAGTGATGCAATCGGTCAGGGTTCTCAATGGTGCAGCTGTTGAACGTTGAGGATCAGGGGACCCATACTGAATCTTTTCAGTCTCCTGAGGGGGAAAAGGCATTGTCGTGCCCTCTTCACGACTGTCTTGGTGTGTTTGGTCAATGAGTTACTGTTAGAGGCTCTTCAAGCTTCAGTGACATTTTTCTGAGGACAAAACTTGAAATTTAAGAGCGTGGACTGTGGAAATTAGCCACCGAATACACTGTTAGTTGATGGTAAATCTGCCATAACATTGAAGCTAGCTAACCTTGCTTGCGCACATCTCCAAATAAGAACCCTCGATGCCCTTCTTCTTTGCCCATCCTGGTAAGAAGTCTGGATCAGGCACCACAATGCCCACCAGGCATGCCTGTGCCAAACAAGACATTGTCAAACATATGTTTACAATTCATAAGCATTTATACTAATTTACAAATGTATCAACATTTACAAGCAGTGGCTTATACATGAAAGTCATAAGTGTAACCCAAACAAGTTTCAGTTAAATGGTGAATACAGCCACAAACGTTAACCACAAACAAAGTGCTTCAATAGAAAGTATTTGGTTTGTCACACACCTGCAGGCTATCGCCATGGACAAAGATCTGGGCCACCGGGTCGCTCCGGATGTAGATGTTCTCGACCTTCTCCGGGGCAATGTACTCTCCTTGAGCCAGCTTGAAGATGTGCTTCTTCCTGTCCACAATCTTCAGAATGCCATTCTGAAAGTAGAGTAAACAAACTTAACTCCGTAGTGATCAACTACAGATTTAGCCCCATTACTACTTTCCTACTCTTAGTCAGTCATATATTGAGGCCCAATAGCAGGGGTGGGCCAGTGTCTGCTCTTTTGCCTGGTACCCATGTCATCATCTAAGCAGGATCAGTTCTGATTGATCCCTGGGTGGGATACCAGATGCTGCTGGCAGTGGTGTTGAAGCACTAAGGAGATCCAATGTCCCAGGGCGGTGAAGGGGACATTGCCCTGCATAGTGTGCCGTCTTTCAGATGGGACGATAAACGTTGTCCTGACCCTCTGGTCATTAAAAATCTCATTGCAATTACCGTATGAGTAGAGGTATTAGCCCCATTGTCATGGCTAAATTCCCAACCTGCCCCCATTCCATCATAGCCACCTAATCACCCCCTTATTCCTAATTGGCACATTTCACTCCTCACCTCATGTGGTGAACATTCTGGCACAACAATTGTCACTGAAAGCCCCACCATAGGACAATTGATAAACACTGCCTTATAGGCTAGCTCAGTGTTTCCCAATCTTGGTCCTGGGGACCCAGAGGTACACATTTGTTTTTGTCCTAGCACTAACACTTGATTCAACTAATCAAGTCAACATCAAGCCCTTTACAAAATGACCAGAATTGAGAAACAGGTGGCTGAATGTAGAGTTGACAGTACTTACAGGCAGCCACTTCCCAATGTCTCCCGTGTGGAGCCAGCCATCCTGATCCAAGGCCTCCTTAGTCTTCTCCGGGTCATTCAGGTAGCCCTTGAATACGTTTGGTCCTTTTACACACACCTGCGAAGAAGCAGAATTTTATACACAAATAAACATGAGACCAGGCTACACACCCACCTCCTCAAAGGCTATTGATTAAATTGTGAAGTATCAAAGCAAGCTCCCGAGTGGTGCAGTGGTCTAAGGCACTGCATCCCAGTGCAAGAGGCACCACAAGTCCTTGGTTTGATTAAAGGCTGTATCACATCCAGCTGTGATTGAGAGTCCCTTAGGCCAAAGCACAAATGGCCCAGCGTTGTCCGGGTTTGAGCAGGGTAGGCCATCATTGTAAATAAGAATGTTCTTAACTTACCTAGTTAAATAGATGTTAAAGAAAAAAAATTCATCTGGGACAACCCCCACCCCAATAAAGCAAGCTAGGGAAAACCCCCATCTCAGTATTCCAGTAGGTCCCACTATATGCATTAAAGAGATCAATGGAAGGCAGATCAAGGACACTGCCATTGGAGGTCATTCAAAAAACCTTCTCTAACAATGTGGATATCCGTCAAATCCGTCACGATTGTGTTCTAGCAGGCACATAATGTGGTTACTAAAATCTGATTTGGCTGTTTTTTCGTTGCATAATGTTTAGAAGTTGTACAAAAGGGTTTAGAAAACACACTACATGAACAAAGGTACAGTTTAAGTCAGAAGTTTACATACACCTTAGCCAAATACATTTAAACTCAGTTTCACAATTCCTGACATTTAATCTCAGTTAAAATTCCCTGTCTTAGGTCAGTTATTTAAAAAAAATGTGAAATGTCAGAATAATAGTAGAGAGAAGTGAAGATTCCAGCTTTTATTTCTGTCATCACATTCCCAGTGGGTCAGAAGTTTACATACACTCAATTAGTATTTGGTAGCATTGCCTTTAAATTGTTTAACTTAGGTCAATGTTTCAGGTAGCATTCCACAAGCTTCCTATAATAATTTGGGTGAATTTTGGCCCATTCCTCCTGACAGAGCTGGTGTAACTGAGTCAGGTTTGTAGGCATCCTTGCTCACACACGCTCCGTTTTGCCCACATATTATAGGATGGAGGTCAGGGCTTTGATGGCCACTCCAATACCTTGACTTTGTTGTCCTTAAGCCATTTGCAACAACTTTGGAAGTATGCTTGGGGTCACTGTCCATTTGAAAGACACATTTGCGACCAATCTTTAACCTCCTGACTGATACCTTGAGATGTTGTTTCAATATATCCACATAATTAGCCTTCCTCATCATACCATCTATTTTGTGAAGTGCACCAGTCCCTCCTGCAGCAAAGCACCCTCACAACATGATGCTGCCACTCACGTGCTTCACAGTTGGGATGGTGTTCTTCGGCTTGCAAACCTCCCCTTTTTTTCTCCAAACTTAAAAATGGTCATTATGGCCAAACAATTCTATTTGTTTCATCAGACCAGAGGATATTTCTCCAAAAAAGTACGATCTTTGTCCCCAGTGCAGTTGCAAAACGTAGTCTGGCTTTTTTTATGGCAGTTTTGGAGCAATGGCTTCTCGGTAGTGAGGGTTGAAACTGAGGAGAGACGCACTACGGCGGTCCCGATCTGTGAGCTTGTGGCCTACCACGTCGCAGCTGAGCTGTTGCCACTAGGCATTTCCACTTCACAATAATAGCACTTACAGTTGACTGGGGGAGCTTAAGCAGGGCAGATGTTTTACAAACTGACTTGTTGGAAAGGTGGCATCCTATGACAGTGCCAAGTTGAAAGTCACTGAGCTCTTCAGTAAGGCCATTCTACTGCCAATGTTTGGCTATGGAGATTGCATGGCTGTGTGCTTGATTTCATACACATGTCAGCAATGGGTGTGACCGAAATAGCTGAATCCACTCATTTGAAGGGGTGTCCACAAATGTTTGTATAAATAGTGTGCGTTTGCTAACTTGGATAAATTCGGATAAGCTAGTAGCATAGCTAACCATATAGAAATCAATGGTGATATTTGAAGTCGTTTTTAAGTGTAATGGTTGATTGGGGCTCGTGTCTCCTGACCCCTCCTGTCTCAGCCTCCAGTATTTATGCTGCAGTAGTTTGTGTCGGGGGCAAGGGTCAGTCTGTTATATCTGGAGTACTTCTCCTGTCTTATCCGGTGTCCAGTGTGAATTTAAGTATGCTCTAATACTCTTGAGGACCTGAGCCCTAGGACAATGCCTCAGGACTACCTGGCATTATAACTCCTTGCTGTCCCACGTCCACCTGGCCGTGCTGCTGCTCCAGTTTAAACTGTTCTGCCTGCGGCTATGGAACGCTGACCTGTTCACTGGACGTGCTACCTGTCCCAGACCTGCTGTTTTCAACTCTAGAGACAGCAGGAGCAGTAGAGACACTCTTAATGATCAGCTATGAAAAGCCAACTGATATTTACTTCTGAGTTGCTAACTACTGTGATTATTATTATTATTTGACCATGCTGGTCATTTATGGTCATTTGAACATCTTGGCCATGTTCTGTTATAATCTCCACCCGGCACAGCCAGAAGAGGACTGGCCCCCCCTCAGCCTAATTCCTCTCTAGGTTTCTTCCTAGGTTTTGGCCTTTCTAGGGAGTTTTTCCTAGCCACCGTGCTTCTACACCTGCATTGCTTGCTGTTTGGGGTTTTAGGCTGGGTTTCTGTACAGCACTTTGAGATATCAGCTGATGTAAGAAGGCCTATATAAATACATGTGATGATTGGTGACAATGACATGAACATGTATTGGAGTTGATAGGCTAATTTTGATGGGTGGCAATGAGGAAATTCTGGCTCTATCCCCACCAGGGGGACCCATGTGTGGAATCTCCATGGTGTTTACATTGTTTTGGTCAAACTCCAAACATCTTTACCACATGTATTAAAGCCTGCACTTGGCCCTTAGCTTTCAATGTTTGCAGATCAGTAAGGTGGAAGCTTTACCACTATAGTGATTATACCCATTCGGACCCTTCAGATATGCTAACATCGACTGGTTAGGGCCAAGGGGGAGGGACAGAGAGCAATTTGAGACTGGCTGTTCCAATCAAAGGCACACAAGAAACCAAGGTGGGAATTCCAATGGTCTTTACACCTCACCTCTCCTTCCCCATTGGCAGCAAAGTAGTTCATCTCAGTCACGTCTGCCAGCTTTACATAGTTGCAGGGCAGTGGAGCCCCCACATGACCTGGGCAGAAAGAGATGCGTTGTCACATTTCAGTAACACTTTGTTATTTCATAATGCCAACATGGTCTCATAAGGCTTCATGAAGATTCCAGTGAGCCACAAGACAGAAGTAAAACTGTTCTTGTATAATCAGTGTAGAGGGTGTAGAGCCATGTGTGACTTGCTTGTTGGATTAAGCATGTGGTGGTATGTGTTGTGTGATGTGGTAGTAATTGAATGTGGTAGTAATTGAATGTGTCGGTAACGCTTGAATGTGTGTATTACCTGCCGTCCAGTCCCCAGGCATGGACATGGTACACCCAGCTGTGCACTCAGTCTGACCATAGCCTTCGTAAAACTGTCAAGTAGAAGCACCAGACATTGATTTGAAAGCACTAATGGAGTAACTTGTGTTTCTGATGCTAGTATTATCTATCTTCGGCACCACAGCAGGCTGGCTGGGTAGGAGGTTGATTCCCAAGCATGAAGTGATTGTTTTGACTGATAGAAAGAGAACATGATTGAACAAACAGGAAGTGTCAAAAGAGGGAGCTACTTCTCTAGGGTATGAAACGGGCTACATTCTGATTCTCTACCTTTCTCCCAAAGAGTGCACCTGTAAACTCCCCCTAAAGGATTTAAAAGGAAAGGACTAGTGTGTTGGATATGGGGGAAATTCCTTCCAGCCATGCTTGTACCAATCCAATGCTTTTAAATACATTAGGGGGAGTGAATGAGTGCACACCTCTTTAGAAGGTTAAAGAATTAGAATGCAACCAGGATCTGCATCCAAATTCTCTGGGAAAGGGGGCATTTGTGCACTCTTCCCCACACATTTAGAAGCAATGGATTGGTGGAAGAATTAAACTAGAGAGTTCATCCTTTTGTTCACCTGTCATTTAAATTTGTAAATCAATGCTGGGCAGTCTCACCTGGCAGCCAAGTGCGGTACGAAGGAACGTCAGGACGGTTGGAGAAACTGGGGCCGCTCCTGTGATCATCAGCCTCACACGACCCCCAAGACTGTCCTGTAGAGCACAAAGGACAAAAAACGTTATTGACAGCCACGGTTTTACCTCACACAATAGACCAGCGATTCTCAAATTTGTGTTGAGGGAGAATGAGTGGGTCGCGTATGACTTGAGTAATTTTCTTTAATATATATATATATATTTGGTAAATTAATGGAAGAAAAAAATACTCCAGCCTGAACTTAAACCAGGAAGAAATTATGAATGAACATTTAAATAATTAGCAGTGCCATTTTTGGTTGATTTTCTGGTCTCAAAACAGTGAGTTGATTAACCTTCATAAAGAACAGTGGCGACCCATTTTGTACCCCACCAGTTCTTTTAACGTTGCCTGTTTTACATTAATACATGTCACATCTGTTCACAAAAAACTAACATTTAAAATAAATAATTTAATCATTGAGTTAAAGCCACAGATAAATCACGTTATATTTACTGTAGCTTTGATTGGACTGATCATGTTAACATAAGTTTCACAATCTTAATTTGCAGTCATCATCATGAATCAAGTCGACAATCTACTGGGAAATCCATTTAAATCCTTGTTATAGGAAGAGAAATTAGATAAAAACCTATCGGTGCTCATTGGCCATAAACATTACACAACTCATTGGCTAACTGAAAGCATTGCAAAGCAATCACTAGCCTGCTATTCAGTGGAGTGGGTGTGGTCCAAATCTGGGTTTAAGGGTCTCTTTTCCAAGATTAATAGGATAAACATTCAACTTTGGCCATGCTGTCAATCCAGCAGGACTTCTGGCGCACTCGGAAATCTCAGACTTCAGTGAGTTCAAGACAACTGAGAATCCTAGAAAAAAAAAAAAGGCTCCGACTGGGAAAATACGTTTTGACCGGGAACTCAAGCCGGGAACTCAAGCCGGGAACTCAAGCCGGGAACTCAAGCCGGGAACTCAAGCCGGGAACTCAAGCATCTTTCTAGAGCTCCAACCTGAACACAGACGTCATGATTCGACCTTGTCGTCGCCCCAGAAATGTTCCATACACACAAAAAGCTTCGCTCTCAAGTTGTGCAAAAATTTGTTTACATCCCTGTTAGGGAGCATTTCTCCTTTGCCAAGATAATCCATCCACCTGACAGGTGTGGCATATCAAGAATCGGATTAAACAGCATAATTACACATGTGCACTTTGTGCTGAGGCCAAAAGGCCACTAAAATATGCAGTTGAGGGTGTGTGCAATTGGCATGCTGACTGCAGGAATGTCCACCAGAGCTGTTGCCAGAGAATTTAATGTCAATTTCTCTGCCATAAGCCGCATCCAATGTTGTTTTAGAGAATTTGGCAGTACATACAACAGGACTCACAACCGCAGACCACTTGTAATTTTGCATGTGCATACCCCCCCCCATCAATAAGTTAAGGGTTGCATTATAATACTTAATACAAATTTGCCAAATGCTAATGTGTGGCACTTTCTTACCACCAATAGTTTCACCATTAACCCTAGTCTTCACAATACCCACAATCCTAACTAAATTAAAAAACACCCTAACCTCAACCCTCACCCAGAACTCGAAACCTAAACTTTAATTCATGTAAGTCGCAACATTAAAGTCAACATTGTCCTTTCTTGCACGATCTGGTTCCTATCCATGGGTACCTGGACTTTTTGGAAGATGAGCTTGTCCCACAAGCTGTCCTTCCTGACCACACCATTCATCATCTCCGCAAGCTTCCTCCTGGAGGCAAAAACCAGCAGCCACCTCTTCAGTGGCGCGTTGGCCTGTCCGAAGATCTATGAAGGAGAGACAGAAAAATATCTTATTTGTCCATCTTGCAAAGGATATTTGTCTCTTACCCGGCTTCCAACCTTGTGCCTCCGTCAAGGGCAAGACTGGAGTGGATGGGTAGCTACAATCTGTAAAGCAGCAGCTCGTTGGTTGACAGTTCAGTTTGCTCTTTTATTGCCCAGCCCAGGATTTGAACCAGCGACTGTCCGGCTACAGGTCTGCCTGTCTGACCTACATACCGCCCCTTCTCCAAAGAAGAATGTATTCAACATATCAACCCCATATCAATCTAGGCCACTGAGCGATTTGAAATCTGTAGTTGAATTCAGTCCAACACACCTTTAAATTGTTTTTGAAGCATCTTGATTTACAAAGCTTTGCCCACACCCATCCATGCTTTAAATAAGGTTTCAATACACATGTACAACTGTTCTAAGAAATGTTTGTATTTGTCTTTTGTGCATGTCCAATTCAAATAAATCCAGCTACCGGTACTAAGTGATATGGTCATTTTATTGTTGAAAACATCCCTCAGGGTCTACAGTATATCTGACCTTGTCAAACATGCGGTTGAGCAGGCGGGGGACGACAGGGAAGACTGTGGGCTGCAGGGTTTTCAGGTCGTCCATCAGGAGCCGGATGTCCCCCTGAAAGTAGCCAATCCGGGCACCGTGCACCAGGATCACTCCCTGGAGAACGGAGGTGGTGTGAGGGGGAGGCAGACGAAAAGGAAGAGTGTCCGTTAACTGCCAAGTACAGGTGTCAAATATGTTCAATATATTTTAGGTGATTTTGCTTAGAGTTCACACTTGTGACGATTCCATTGGTTCCATGGGAACGGGAAAACTAAATCAAGCTTAGCCCAAGTATGACATTATGTTTATTAAACAGGGGCAATTTACAATTGCAACATCCATTTTTGGACTTGGTAGAAATGGTACACACGAAGAATATAACTTATTCCTGATGAGCTTAGTTCAACTATCATACCCAATCAGAATCCAAAATATAAGCTTGTTTTACTCTGTAAATAAATAAAATGTACAATATAGCCACAAAACAAGGCTAAAAGTATAATGATATCACGGATGATCAATCGTTACATCCATAGCAATCTATGAAGTTGAGAATGATTCAATTTCTACAGCCCCATCTCTCAGCTTTTTACAGAACCAGGGGTGGGGAGACTGCTTTGTTATTGTTTATACTGCGGATTGCCACTTTAAGGTCAAATACACAATATGTATATATCCTAAAGCACACCCTAAAAAAATTTAGCATGTTTCTTTCTTTCATACAAAAGGTTGTGCACTGGGCCTTCACTAGTCCTGTATTAGCAGACCGATATAACACTCTGTAGCATGGGGCAATTATTTTTTTGTCCCCCCTGTCAAAAAAAAAAAAAAAAAGTCTTAGTATTAACAAGGGTGAAATGAAATGAGGAGTTCCTGCCTCTCCTCATTCTATCAGTTTCAGTACATACCTCCACCACCCTCTCAAACATGTGTGCTAGAGGTAGGTAGGACATGTGAATGTCGTGGAGGTTCAGCATGCAGTGCACCTGCGGAAGACACATTGCATTACCTCAAAAACCTTCTCAAACATGTGGGCCAATGGTTTGAAGGAGATAAGCCCAGCACTAAGGATGTGCTCGAGTATGCTCTGAGTAGACACTGGGCAGAAAAATACATGGAATGGAAAAAAGGAAGAGGGAACAGATAGGACAGACAGGAAAGTCAACAAAGATTGAGGAACAAAAGCAAGAAAACACATAACTGGCTTGATTTTAAATGGTACTTAGCAGGGCGGCGGCAAGGCTTGGAAAATAGCAGCTTTATACAGTGTGGAATACAACAGTACATATTATCATGACACTAAGCATAATCTTTTTTTTAACCTTGATTTAACTAGGCAAGTCAGTTAAGAACAAATTCTTATTTACAATGATAGCCTGGGAACAGTGCTGCACTGTTCAGGGGCAGAACATTTTTACCTTTTGAGCTCGGGGATTCGATCTAGCAACCTTTCGATTACCCAATGCTCTAACCACCAGGGTACCAGCCGCCCATAATAAAACACTTTGATGATGTGTTAGCGTCACAAAACAGAGGTTGCAATCTACACCAAAACACAGGCTGCATTTACACAGGCAGCCCAATTTGGATATTTGCCAATAATAATTGGGTGAAATACATGATCTGATTGGTCAAAAGACCATGTTGGCAAAATATCAGAATTGGGCAGCCATAGACAATACTCGAGCACAAACCTGATTTGTTGTTTTTATAAGAGTCAGCATTCTCGTGTTGGTTCTCTAACTAAGAAGATTGCAGACTAAGGAGCATCGGTTTGGAGAACTTTCGGGGTCTCTCGGTTGTTAAACTAGTATCCCAATGCCCCAAACAAGGCTTTTCATGAGAACAAACAGTATGCAATCTGCCTTCTGTGAGAATATGCGGTGGCCAAATTTCAAATATGTTGTCATGCAAATCACGTGTCATGATGCCTATATTTTTTTATATTCACAATGCTTACATTTCCTGTGAGACGCCATTCAGGGAACAAATTAATCAAAAGGGTGGTTAGTTTACCTCTGTTATCTTGATGAAAGCAGCACAATTGGCGATAACATTGCCATGTGTAATCATTCCACCCTTTGGGTTTCCTGGGAGTAAAAGGAAACAAGTGACAGTTTATTAAATCTTGATGGTTAGATGCATCATATTTCCAGTACGCAATATTACTAATAAAAGAGTCAGTAATGAACGTGTGGGAATCTCCATTCATGGAAACACACAATGGATTAGTAACGTTTTTCATCAACTTGATAATTCTTGTCACGAGGGTCCAAGTGTAACACACATCCTCCTGATCATTCTTGCATATACAGTGCGTTACTTCACACTTGACTATCATACTATTCGTATTAAATGTATTACACGACACATGTCAGTGTACTGGCCTATTTTTCTACTGTGTTGCTTTCCAGTAAGACTGTTCACACTTTTACAATGTCTACTCTCCCTACTTTGAAACTTTGAAATCCCTGACTATGAAAAGTCTGACCGTAGCGTCTTGAAGGGTTTGAACCATCTATAGCCATTATGGTTATTTTCTGACCCTGCTGGTCCTCTATGAACAGATTGAAAAAAAACAATCTGGCCTTAAATGGTACTGTTAAATCTCTACCCGGTACAGCCAGAAGAGGACAGGCCACCCCTCGAAGCCTTGTTCCTCTAAGTTTCTTCCTGTTCCTGCCTTCCAAGGAGTTTCTGGCCACTGTGCTTCTACCTCTGCATTGCCTACTCTATGAGGGTTTCAGGACAGGTATCTCAAATCAATTATTTTATTTGTCACATGCGCCGAATACAACAGGTTTAGACCTTACTGTGAAATGCTTACTTACAAACACTTAAACCAACAATGCAGTTCAATAAATAGAAGAAAATATTTACTAAATAAACTAAAGAAATAAAACAAACACAATAATGAGGCTATATACAGTGGGTACCGGTACCAAGTGAATGTGCTGACGAGGTAATTTGTAGGTAGGGGTAAAGTGACTATGCATAGATAATAAACAGCGAGTAGCAGCAGTGTAAAAACTTAGGGACCTTATAAAATATATTTGTTTTAATGTGGGATATCTACATTGTGAAATACAGAGTAATGACATGAAAGCAGAATTAATGCACACCACACACACCTGTGGTTCCACTAGTGAAGCAGATGAGTGCCAGGTCATCTGGTGTTGGGGGCTATAGCAGACCACAAAGAGATTTAAGATCTAGTAGCATGTTACCTTAACAGTACAGACATATCAGATACTCAAACAAATACCGTAAAGACAGAATAATAACCGATTACTTGTTTCTTTGGGATTCATCAAAATCACCACTGTTTGAATTAATCTCAATATGACTTTGTGCAGTCCTACTTACTAATGGCTGGTGGTGGTGGGCTTTGCCAACAGCCTGAGGGTGACAAAGAAACCATGACACATAATTCAGTTTCATTTCCCCCGCATTGAAACATTAGCTCGCTGGGATAAGCATAATCAAATAAAACTAGAGAACATTGAGAAAACCAGCCTGTTCGAGCAGAGTGCTCATTTTGATCTATGAGCTTCTGGATAAGAGCCTTTGCTAAAACGCGTCTACCATAAACATAGAAGTTCATGACATTTTAGAGCTTACCTCCACATCCTTCAGGCTAAGAATCTCGATGCCGCTCTGCTGTCCGCGGACCACAAGCTCCATGTCGAAGGCCTCCATGATCACGATTGTCTTCAATGTGTGCTCCTTGCCGCTCACGCAGTCCAGGATGAGCCGCACTTTGTCCACCAAGTCACAGATCACCGTAGAGATGGCAGCTGAAAATATGGGATGGCACTGGGTTATTTGTCTTTTATGGTCAACTGTTATTTTTGAATGCTCTGTGACGGTCGTAATGGTGTGAGGTATATTCCTGTCTTTTGTCCTGAGAAATGTACTTAGTTACACATAAATGTAATGTTTTTGTAGAATGCCTACAACAGTGAGAACCGTGACTTGTCATCTAAATGACAGTTAATGCAGATTACATTTATTTTACGTTCTCAGTGTAATTGTGAGAGTTCAGTGCTTTATAAATTTATGTTCAAATGATAACTTCTATATCATGAACAAATCTTTGAGGGCCGCCGTGTCTGCTGCTTGATAAAAGTTAATTCTACAGCTGGTGAGGAAGCTAAGACATACGTTTGCTGGTGTGGAATGTAGCTACTGTAGCCCCTTAGCACACTGTGTAGATCTGGAAGGATTCAATAGGTGTACGATCTATGGTAATAGCCACACCTTGCTTTCTGAATTGGAACTTCTACCATAGTACTTGCATCTCTCCAACCCATTCAGCTCAAAATAACTGCCGTAATATAGAATCTTCAGTGTGTGGTACCCATGAGTAAAATTGCCATAATCTAAGGGGCTTTTCCTGTTCTAGCAATTCTATTTCTATGGAAAAGTCTAGGGGTAGATTTTGGATATCAGGCCGCACTAGTGTGACCTTGGTCCAAATGGCGTTTGTGGTTGCCCTGTGACATACCTTGGTCGATGATGTATTCAATGGCCTCGAGGCCTAGCGTGTCATACAGTGGTACACACACCAGGGAGTATGTGTAACAGGCCAGCTCTGAAATGGTCCACTGTAGGAGAGGACAAGGATAACATCAGTATGGGGGTCAAATTTTCACACCGGGTCCGAAATCATTCTTGCTAAAAGTACATACAATCCATACTATTTATCATCGACGGTTTAGTAAATATGTATCCTGTAAGCAACAAATATCAACATATTTATATACTGAGGTGTCACCTTAGACTAGAAGCTGTTGTCAAACACACCTGGGTCTGAAAAGACCATGCACTTTCTCAAGTGTGGAGCAAATTCAGATAAGCCCAAATATGACATCCTGGAAATTCTCTTCCTCAATAGAGCGGAGGAAATGCATACTAGATTCTAGTCAAAAAGCTTAGTACATTTTTGAAATATTACATAAACTTTATTTTAGTGTACAGGTATTCAGATGCAGCCAGTGAATGTAAAAGGGGATGTGTGCGCAAGAGAGTGTAAGAAAGAGGGCGAGAAAGAAGAATTGTTGCTACTCATTCCACTTACCTCTGGCCTGTTTTGGGAAAAGATGCCGATATGCTTGTCTCCAGTCTGGGAGTGCCCTCTGTGGAGAAGAGCCGAGCCAATGCACTCTGCTTTGTCTGCCACCTTCACAAAACAAATAGCAAAGATGCTCAGCTTTTTCCCCATTTGAACAACCATACCGGTTTGAGGGAATTCACTGATATGAATTTCAAAAAGGCAAAAAAATATAATTGGCATATATATCCAATTTAGTTAATTTCTAAAAACTGACTGACTGAAGAACGAACAAAATAAGCTGTAAAATGTCTAAAGTCCGTTGCTCAAAGAAACCAACTGGAACTACCTTTTCCATCGAAACCAAAAATTGGTAGTATAGCTCACCTCTCGGTATGACAGCCACTTGTAAGGCTGGTTGGGTTTTCTTGATCCTAGACAGGGCCTATCAACTGGAAAGTAAAAGACAGTGCCCTGGTGATAAACTCTGCGGTTCTCTACATGCTTACTAACAGAAAACCATGGTCCTTAAACAATATTCTTCTCACAACTTAATATAAAAGTCTTTGAATTTGTAGATGTGTGTATTGCTAAATATTACTCCAGTGTTACCCCTCAAAACATAAGCATTTTGCTGCACCTGCGATAATGTGCAAATCTGTGTACGCGACCAATACACATTGATTTGATAAACCACAAGTCAGTTACAACTAGACCGGGGTTAAAATAATTATTTGAAATTATTTCAAATACTTTGTCTGTGCTTGATTGAGCTTGCCTGGTGCAAATTGGTCCCATTGCACATGTGCAAATCCTTCCATCTGGAACTCCAGAGACAAAAGCAAAGGCTAAAAGTATGTGAAAGATATCAAAATAGTATTTGAACCCAGGTCTGGTTACCAACTTAAGCCGGCAGGTATGCACCAATTTTGCAGATAAAAGCACACATTCCAAGTGTTCCAAGTGTGCTGCTAGAAAGAATAGCATGATGCAGACAAAGTTGTAAGAAAGCCTGAAACTACCTCTAGGAATTTAAGGTATGATAAGTGTATAATACGGTATGTGGTGATTCCAATTGAATTGGGCACATTATCATCAAATCATTGTGTTGTGGTTCCCTCGTTTTTGCAATATACACATACATATATACAGACTATTTGCATCAGCGTACTGCACATACAGTTTAAGTCGGAAGTTCCCATACACGGAGGATGGAGTCATTAAAAACGTGTTTAACCACTCCAAATGTCCTGTTAAAACTATAGTCTGTTAGGACATCAACTTTGTGCATGACAGATTATTTCACAGTATCACAATTCCAGTGGGTCAGAAGTTTACATACACTAAGTTGACTGTGCCTTTAAACAACTTGGAAAACTCCAGAAAAATGATGTCATGACTTTAGAAGCTTCTGATAAATGATGTCAATTAGCCTATCAGAAGCTTCTAAAGTCATGACATTTGAGTCAATTGGAGGTGTACCCGTGGTTGTATTTCAAGGCCTACCTTCAAACTCCGTGCCTCTTTGCTTGACATCATGGGAAAAATCAAAAGAAATCAGTAAGACATAAAATAAACACAATAATGAGGCTATATACAGTGGGTACCAGTACCGTCAGAAAACAAATTGTAGACCTCCACAATCTGGTTAATCCTTGGGAGCAATTTCCAAGCACATGAAGGTACCACATTCATCTGTACTAACAAGTACGAAAGTATAAACACCATGGGACCACACAGCGGTCATACCGCTCAGGAAGGAGACACGTTCCGTCTCCTAGAGATGAATGCATTTGGTGCGAAAAGTGCAAATCAATCCCAGAACAGCAGCAAAGGACCTTGGGAAGATGCTGGAGGAAACCGGTACAAAATCATTTATATCCACA
The DNA here is from genome assembly GCF_023373465.1 of Oncorhynchus keta. Lineage (NCBI taxonomy): Eukaryota > Metazoa > Chordata > Actinopteri > Salmoniformes > Salmonidae > Oncorhynchus > Oncorhynchus keta. The sequence goes on along the minus strand of NC_068449.1, from coordinate 40,870,238 downwards.
GTAAAACGAGTCCTATATCGACATAACCTGAAAGGCCGCTCAGCAAAGAGGAAGCCACTGCTCCAAAACCTCCATTAAAAAAATCCAGACTATGGTTTGCGACTGCACATGGGGACAAAGATCGTACTTCTTTGAGAAAAGTCCTCTAGTCTGATGAAACAAAAATAGAACTGTTTGACCATAATGACCATCGTTATGGGTTGGAGTAAAAAGGGGGATGCTTGCAAGCTGAAGAACACCATCCCAACCGTGAAGCACAGGGGTGGCAGCATCAGGTTGTGGGGGTGCTTTGTGCGCAAGGGACCGGTGCACTTCAAACTAGATGGCATGAGGAGGACGGACAATTATGTAGATATATTTGAAGCAACATCAAGACAGTCAGGAAGTTAAAGCTTGGTCGCAAATAGTTCTTCCAAATGGACAATGACCCCAAGCATACTTCCAAAGTTGTGGCAAAATGGCTTAAGGACAACAAAGTCAAGGTATTGGAGTGGCCCTCAAAGCCCTGACCTCCATCCTATTGAAAATTTGGTCGGAACTGAAAAAGCATGTGCGAGCTTGGAGGCCTACAAACCTGACTCAATTACACCAGCTCTGTCAGGAGGAATGGGCCAAAATTCACCCAAATTATTATAGGAAGCTTGTGGAATGCTACCTGAAACATTGACACAAGTTAAACAATAAAAAATAAAAAACTAATTGAGTGTGTGTAAACTTCTGACCCACTGGGAATGTGATGAAATAAATATCTGAAATCTATAATTCTCTACTATTATTCTGACATTTCACATTCTTAAAATAACATGGTGATACTAACTGACCTAAGACAGGGAATTTTTACTAGGATTAAATGTCAGGAATTGTGAAAAAAGTTTAAATGTATTTGACTAAGGTGTATGTAAACTTCTGACTTCAACTGTATATCTCCCTCTCAACTGTATATTATTCAAATTAACTATCAAAATATTGATTTACTAATACAGTTGCTTACTTTTTTTTGTCAGTTTCTGCATGCCTGTTGTCCTTTGTGTCTATAACTCAACTAAATAAAAATGTTTTTTTAAAAGATACCCCAAAAACATTGTTTGTGGTTGAGTACTCACTGGACACCCGCATGCCTCGGAGGAATACCTCGTACATGGTCCGTGCGTCACTGTAGTAGTGAGTCATGTGCTCGTCGTTTTTATTCAGAATGGACCGCCTGACGTAACCATCACCCTGTGAGGAGAGAGAGGCATCGTTAGGTTAAGAATGTTTTGAAATGGGGGAAAAAAAATAATTGCACCCCCCCACTGAAATAACTGATCCACTTAGAACTGGGGTGGACAGGACAGTCTTACCCTGTGAGGGCTGGTGTGTGTGCAGACTTCTGTTCTAGCAAAGCACCTAATTCAAATAATCTTCAATCAAGAATTTGGTTATGATTAGGTGATTAGTAGAATAGTAACTGCTTGGCTAGAACAAAGGCATGCATCCACACCGGTCCTTGCAGGGGGGAGATTTATTGCCCATCACTCAGAGCAGTTTTAATCAATCTTTGTCTTAGGGCCCACAGGGTGTGCCAGCTTTTGTTCCAACACAGTATGAACACACCTGATTCAATTAATCAAGGCCTCGATCCATTGAAATTAAAGTGTTACTGCTGGGCAGGGAAAAAAATGCTTGCTCACTGTGTATCCCAAGGACCATGGTAAAAAAAAGAACTGAAAGAATCAGTTAGTCTGAACAAAGGCAATAACTGTTTTTACCACACTTAACTTCCTGCACTCAAACCAACCATTAACATGTCACAAGTCTTAGCTAAAATAGAGAGTAACTATGTTTGTCATGCTCTCTATGTAACCCTTGTGTTAAAATATTGCAAGTGACATAGCAGCTACACTCAGGAATCACTTAGGTAGCTTGCTGAAATGTCGAACATCCAAAAGGCACTCCCCAGATCCTATTTCAGCCACAATGAGACAATTCAGGCTGACACACACACACACACTTGGTTGTGTGCCATATTTATAATGGCAGTTCGGTCACACGCGCACATGACCTTTCTTATGGATACCTAAAAAGTATCCTATGTAGCAAGAGAATCAGCACAGATTTCAGATTATTTACTTGGCTGCAGAATGGTTTAGTGCAAAACAATGGGTGCGGAAGGACCCATGTTAGCATTCTCCAAATAGCATGGGTTCACGTTTTATTAGTCATATGTATGAAAAACATGTTATACATCAAACGAAATGCTTACTTGAAGGTTCCTTAGACATAAAACAAAATAAAAGATAATATGAACAGAAAGTAAATGGCATAAAGTATAATACAAGAAGACAAACTGTGGAAACCAGCCTTGTTTGCATAGCGATGATGAATAGAATGTCATTTGGGCTTTAATGAGATCCAAAATTAGGTCGTCACACCGTTGATATAGCAGATTATACTAGTTTGTTGAATCCCATTGTGACAGGGGACACTATTTGGCATGACAGGCCCCTACTATTAACCAAACTGGGATCATTCTATGCAAAAATATTTACACATGTCCACGGGCATAAGATGGACCAGTCCATCTGGCATTTGTCTTAATTGCCCTATGGCCAGTCCATTCTTGCAGCCGTGAACCACAGAGCAAAAATATACTCCACTACACTGCCATGTGCTCTGCGAAGTTGGTCACAGCTGCACTAGACAACACAGTAAGCCTGCTTTTCATTGCAGAAAGTTTTCCTAGCCCATTCCCCCTTTGAGGATCTGAAATGACTGAATAAAGCTAGCCTACCTGGGGTGGCTGAGGTTAGAGAAACTGGTCACCTTCCACCTCACAGTGAATGAGTGTGAAGGGGCAAGATCTGCTTTTCAGATCTTAAAGGATCGCTTTCACCAGTCAAGTTGTAGCTGGGTGAAGTGAGAAGGGGTGGCTAAATACTCTGGAATGGAACATAGCCTAGACTGTCGCCATGGTGATGAAGGGGCCCATACTGACAAGCCCAGTCACATCCTTGTGGTCTCTCTGGGTGAAGTTTCCTCAAGGCACAGATCTAGGATCAGCTTCCTTCACCCAATCCTAACCTTGAACATTTATATGGAAAATGCTAAACTGACCCAAGATCAGCATCTAGAATAGGGTAACTAAATCATTAGGGTTTGTGTAGTGTGTGTTCAAAGCCACTGCTACTTCTCAAACAAGCAAAAAAATACTTGACATGTTCCAACTTTTTTGAAAAACAGGCCATTTCAAAACTTCACTTAGAAACAGGCAGTAGATGCTAGAAGAGAAGGTGTCCACCCCTGTATTTTCCATTAGTCGTGAATCATGATGAGTATCTGTCTGCATAATGACTTTGTACTGTACGTCGAATAGAGACTGGCTGAAAGGACAAAGACACTAGTTACACCGCGCACACACAACGCAGTTCTATTACAAATTTTCATTGTCTTCAGCACACAAAGAAAAATAAGAGATGACTTGAGGAATGCAGTGCTGGCACAGCGAAGAACTTAGTGTTTACGTAGGCCGGAACAGCTTTCTCAAGTCCTCCCACTGCAAGCACCGGGGTGTGTGCGCTCACACACACACTAATCTCACTTCTTAAACAAGATAAATACAGGGATTTACTTGGTATCCAATCAAATCAGGAGAGTCCATTAAAATGCTTCAATCTGTACTGGTGCTCATGCACAGACATTCAGTGACACTCAAAAATGTAAATAGTCAGACTACATGCTCAGACAAGCACAATTGTTGTCTGGCCTCCTACTCCGTTACAGAGATGGAATATTTTGAAAGTTGAAATGGAAAAATCTGGGCCAACGCTTCAGAGTGTTAACAAAATTAACCTACATATTAACCTGTGCAGACAAACAGGTCTGAAAACACATGGGACACATTGTCCAAAGTACCCATGTTAACTGTCAACTGTTGAACTTCCTTAAACCAATTTAACATTAGAACACTCTTCAGAAAAGCACACAAGAATAACTTACTGTGGACAAGTACAATGCCATACAGTAATGAAGACTGCTGCATCTATAGACAGTTCTTGTAACGTGTAGCCTTTTTTGTTGACAAATCCATAACTGGTATTTCCTCATCACTTCCTCTTATGCAGTTACACAAGTTGTCTTAGAAACTAAGGAAACCTATGCACATTTTAATGTTCCAGCACAAGTCCAAAGAGCAATCTGGGATTTGATCATAAAACTAAAGTAACGAAAGCATTCCCTTACCGTCATGGCCACTGACTGCATGTTGAGGTCGCAGGGCGGCTTGAGGGCCTTGGGCCGCGTGGCGTACCAGTAGGTGGCGAGGGCGGCAAGGGCGCCCACGCCCATCAGGATGTTGGCGGGCAGGCTGTGCATGTACTGGCACACATCCTCCAGCTCTGGGATCTGCAGCTGTCTCAGGAGGTCCTGGGCTTGCATCTGCATCACGTCTGTTGTCTAGAGAGAATTGTTTTTAAATGACAGTGTAACACTTACATATCTGGAGTCTTTGGCCAGGAGGGAGAAAGAAAGTTACATTTCCATCCCCTAGCACCCCCATCAATATATAAGAGATTAAAGAACTGCATAGGGGAAAGCAATAATCACCACAGGATGACTAGTGCCCGGTTCCTGTCTCCCACCCTGCACACTGAGGACATTTTGGGTGACATGTTTGACTGCAAGGAGCTTTGGTTGAGGTAGAGTTACACTATTGCCAACTACCTTAAGCCCTTGGTTCTGCAAACATTAAAGTAGCAGGTACTAGTGAAAGTGGTTGGTCCTATTATTCTCAAATAGCTTCCTTTTTGTTGTCCACTCACCTACAATAACTAGACGTCTGAAAGAGACAGTAATAGTAGGCTTCCTTCATCTCATGCAATCTTAGACCAGTGCAGCTGACGGAAATAACACTAGAGGAAACCACTTCAGAACATTGAGACAGAGAGCCACAAATTTCATGTGAAATGTAAACAAGATGTGAGAGAAAGGGTTTAGTGCAACACCTCAAACCAAGGGAGGAAAATATAGCTCCTCGTATTATATTCTATTATTTTCCCGTCGCCATACACTTGACTTGCAAACATAACGAATGCCTTAAGGGAGGCAATCTGACACTCAAAACAATCCTGAACACAGGTTTCCATGACAATATCAGCACACTGACACATCTCGTTTTAGTGGGGAAGTAAGACATGGTGACATTTCCTGTTTGAAGTGTTTTGATAGTGAGCCCACTGGAATCCCCTCTTCCCTGCACACAAGGCCAGGGCCCTGTATAAACACTTCATTGTTCTCATAATACAGCACGGTTTAATTGATCCAAGCAAAGAGGGTGGGATTGATAGTCCAGGGCGTGATGCAAAAACTGTAAGGGGGTGTGGATACTTTCTACAGCATGGATCACCAACAAGAACATTTACATTTAAGTCATTTAGCAGACGCTCTTATCCAGAGCGACTTACAAATTGGTGCATACACCTTATGACATCCAAGAACCAGCCGCGGGTCGATTGTTTGAGCGGCTCGTCGGGGACTGGAGCATAAAAACAAATATTTTGTAAATTGCAAATTGACCACGAAGCCCAAACAGTTATTTTACTAAAACTTTTCAAACCTTGCTTACATTTGTATGGGATCTCGCTATTGAAGGTGGGAATACTTGGGAGCAGATAACAAAACCAGAATCTATTTTTATTTTGTAAAGTCTTGAGCAAAAAATGAAATTGCTAAAAAAAAAAAATTATAACAGTATTACCTTCAGGAAGTATTATAGTACAAGGTTCTGAGGCTCTAGTCACTGTTGCCACATGGAGACCAGTGTGACCGTCACAGGTCACCTCAACATGTTCTCTCAATGTCAACATCTCTTCTGTCAATACAATAGTCAGCCAAACTGAATGTTGCATTACCTTTTAGCATTAAAACCGTCAAGGGTCTTTAAAACTTAAGACTACACTCCTCTCATTTTAGTTCAATTGTGACAGAATATTTTTTGACGAGCCTGTTGCTCTTAAAAAGAGCTTTATAGGACAGAGGTGAGTTACCATTGGTAACTGCACTACAGTCTCAAAGAGTCTTCATCCTGTCCTCCCATAGCCTCCATAACAAATGGCACAATTATAGAAATCAGAGAGCGATAGAGAAACAGGTCACCCTATGCTCTTTGTCCCCAGACTGCCTGCCACTATTGATGACTGAAAAGGGTTATTTCAACAGGGTGATGGCTCAATTTTGACTTCCAACAGCTGCAGTCACATTTAGCCTAAGACATTTTTCTAAATATAAAAGATATGCTTCGTTCACATTTCTGAGTCAAAATTAGTAGGAGGAATCATTTCTAATCAAACTTTCATCTAATACTTCACCTGGTTATGAATCGTGAGTCAAAAAGCAATTCATCACTTGAAATAGACCATCTTTATTTCAAGTCAATTTAAGTCAAATGACACAGATGCTGTCCTGAGGTTAAGCAGAGGGCTCATCAAATTATTACATTTACATTTACATTTAAGTTAAAACACTTCAGTACATACATTTCCACCCTTGGTACAAAAACCTGTTCAGTCTCTTGGCCCTTAGGCTGCTGCCCATAGGCCTTACATTTGACTTCACTTTTTTTTATTATCCCTCAAGCAATATGTCCCAAGAGGCTGTTCTAACTTGATCCCTGCTGTCGATATCAGACCAGTAAAACATCACACTTGGAAGATAGCCATTTGCTGATCGTAAAGTTTACACAATTAATAACCAAATGTGCGATGCATAAGGTTTAACAGATAATTTGATAATGATAAAGGATGAAAGTGGCCCATATAGAAAGACCAAAATCAGTGTATGTGTAAAGCCTGTTCCATTGACCAAAATTCTTCCAACTAATCATTTTACATTAGGTTTGTCGCATCACACGACTTAAACTTGCCAAATGAGATGACTACACTTGATCAATTCCAAGCATGAATACAATTACTAAAACCCCAGTTCATTGAAGCTGTAATACTAGGAACTAGGTGGCTAATGCAGAGGTGACAAAAACCCTGAGATATTCACATTATGCGACAATCATTGAAAAATAGCCACAAAAAGACAAAAGTAACTGCTTTGTATCTGTATATCATACAGTAGAGGTACCTTTACCTTGTATCCCTGAAGTAGTAGCAGTTGCTCCCAGAGGGACTGAGCTACAGTAGACCTCTTAGTTCTCACAACTATGAATAGTAGGGCGACACCCCCTTTCAAACAGGGGGGGTTGCCTAAGCAACCAAAGTCTCAAATCAGATATTGTTTACTTATAACTAAACTGACAGCTTGGGGTTAGCTAGCCTAACTTGCTGATACATATCTGTCAAGTGACAGTGTGCCCAATTTGTGGTAAGCCATTGGGTACATGTATTTGCTGATGTTTGCTATAACAGAGCTAAAACAAGGAGCAGCAACATTTCATCACGTTGTAAAGAGTCCATGTTACCGTGGAAATGGACTCAACCACACGTCTGGTCTTTAATGCCTGGCCATCTTCAGTCAGTCACTACATTACTAGAGTCATCACTACAGACCCTGGTTTGTTCCCAGGCTGTCACAACCGGCCCTGATCGGGAGTCCCATAGGGCGCTGCACAATTGGCCCAGCATCATCCGGGTTTGGCCGGGGAGGGGGGAAATAGGCCATGAGTGTAAATAAAAATTTGTTCTGAACTGGACTTCAAGTTTAAAAATATTAAATATATTTCTTTATGTATTATATTTATTTTCATGATGTCTTCATCCATTATCGTCGGTTACACGATTACAGAATTACTGTGGCAGCCCTAACCATGAAAGCCCCATCAGTGATTTGAAGATTTAGTCCAGGATGTTAATGGCAGATCCATCACATCTGAAACATGTTAATTACGAAGAATCTAATCTCACGTAAACTGGATCTGAGGTAGACCATTCCCGCACTGGTAGCTTGGCACACACACACTGCCAGTGACAGGGAAATGAGAGATTGTAACAAGGAAGAGGTAAATGTTGCTGTATTTACAATACAACCTCCAGATATGGAACACCTTTTAGGTCAAACAAAATGGTGGAATTCTTAAGACTAGGGCAAACAAGGAACAGTTTGTAACTAACTACAGCAGAATGCTCGATATACTTAAAACCATTGACATCTCCCTCTGTTATCATCGTTTCCATACCAACTTGCTCACACTCCTCAGTGTGTGGTATGTGCATACAAGCGTCTGTATATGCATGTATATACTCCACACACACACACAAGGTGCATGTGTGCGCTCGTCTCATTCAGCTGGCCGGGGAGAGCAGGGAAAAGGGACACTGCACCAGGCGTCACATGGCTTGGCTGGGACTCGTTTCCAGGCTAAAGGTAACCCTCTACTGCTGTTCTCCCTACAGCCAGCCCCTCCATAATAGGCCTGGAAGATGACAGGCCAATGGCAGTGCTCGGCCACCAGTCACCCCACTCAACCAGAAAACGGAGGAGTGTGGGGGCCACAATCCAGCTGGATTTTGGCCCCCCCAGGCCCAGCTAAAAAGAAAGTGGTTCAGTCATTTCAGGGCAAGTCAAGTGCATGAGTCAGACTAGCTAGGTTTATACAGAAACATTCTTGGAGATCCCCTGGATATGTGATGTTAAAGATAAGTAAAAGTAGCTAATAGAGTAGAGTATAACTTAGTTCCTAACTTGCTTAAAAAGAAAAGCGGTTAACCTAAGCCATGTTCAAAATATAAAATAGTAAAAAACAGCCTGGAATTCCAGTTGTTAAATGGTAGGCTACTTTGAAAATGTGCAGGGCATAAGTACTAAAGTTTTGAATATGCTGCAGCAAACAAAGTACGCACACAGGACAACTGTAGGGGATAAAAACAGACAGTTTCCATGAGAAGGGAACTGAACAATATTTTAAGTGTTAGTCCCATATTTCATGAGCTGTAATAAAACAAAATGTTCTATGTGCAAGAAAAGCTTTATTGCTCTCAAATTATGTGCACAAAATTGTTTACATCCCTGTTAGTGAGCATCCTTTGCCAAGATAATCCATCCACCTGACAGGTGTGGCATATCAAGATGCTGATGAAACAGCATGATCATTACAGCACCTTGTGCTGGGGACAATAAATGGCCACTAAAATATGCCGTTTTGTCAACACAATGCCACAGATCTCTAATTTTGAGGGAGTGTGCAATTGGCATGCTGACTGCAGGAACGGCCACCAGAGTTGTATCTCTTAAGGTTTTTCTTCCTTAAGCCGCTGCCATAATTTTACCCCCTTTTTGGTAGTTAGTCTGGTCCTTTCACTGAAACTCCCGTACAAACTCGGGAGAGGCGAAGGTCGTGAGCTGTGTGTCCTCTGAAACAACCCGCACACTGCTCCTTGACACAGAAGCCAGCCACACCAATGTGATGGAGAAAACGGTACACCTGGCGACCATGTCAGCATGCATGTGCCCGACACAGGAGACGCTAGAGCGCGATGGGACAAGGACATGCCGGCAAAACCCTCCCTAACCCAGACGACGCTGGGCCAAATGGTTCTCCTGGTCGCGGCCAGCTGCAACACAGCCCGGTACCGAACCAGGATCTGTAGCAGATGTCATTTTAGAGAATTTGGCAGTACATCCAACCGGCCTCAAACGCAAACCACGTGTAACCAGGCAAGCCCAGGACCTCCACATCCAGCTTCATCACCAGTGAGATCTGAGACCAGTCACTCACAGCTGACAAAATTGTGGGTTCTCACAACCAAAGAACTTCTGCACAAACTGTCAGAAACCATCATGGAAGCTCATGCGTGTGCTCGCCGTTCTCACCAGGGTCTGACCTGACTGTTCTTCGGTGTCATACCAGACTTCAGTGGGCAAATGCTCACCAGCACGCTGGAGAAGTCACATCACAGTTCACTCCCAGTTTCAACTGAACCATGGTGTCATGTGGGCAAACAGTTCGAATCAATGTTGGGAACAGAGTGCCCCATAGTGGGGGTGGGGTTATGATATGGGCAGGCATAAGCTACAGACAATACCGTGACGAAATCCTGAGGCAGATTGCTGTGCCATTCATCTGCCACCGTCACCTCATGTATCAACATAATGCATGGCCCCATGTCGCAAGTCTGCCTGGAGTGCCAGATGGGCAGGATTTGAAGTTTTGGGGCTTTTCTATTAGTTTATCAAGCCAGGCAGGCTCAAACAGGTAGATTTAAATTATTTTTCAAGTACTTGAAACCCAGGTCTAAAAAGGCACGCATACACAACACACCTCTCCAGTCTGGGGTTGCTTCAGATACAATGCCTAGCCCATTCCCACTCCTAGGCCTGGTCCAGAAACACAAAATCCCTAGTCTTCTAAAGAATTCTGTTATCTTTAGCAGCTTAAAGCTAAAGTTGTGCAAAAGCAGCGTTCTAGCCCAGTTTGTTTACAGTTAGTGTAAGCCCTCTAGGCATTTCTGTCACAAAACCAGCTAATCCACTTCTAGATACAGTGTATTCAGTGAAGTGGGACATTCTGAACCTTACAACTGCAGATATAAAATCTTATTCAAATAGATCTCACTTTAGTGAAATCAATGCAATTCTGTAACATTGCACCCTCCTGAAAAGCCCCTCCTAAATTCACCTTGAATTCTCAGGACCAAAGCCACCAGGCTTCCAGGCTCAGTGATAAAGGCAATCAATTGGAAGAAAATGTCAGCAGCACCATCCCTGTAGCATATTGATTCACTCCTGAATTAGCATAGTATGGATACCCTAGCGCAACAACCTTTGGCATACAGAAATACCCCTCTCAACTCACTATTTTTATTTTACTGTAGCTCTTTAATTACTTGTTACTATCTTATTCAGATTTTTTTTTTTTTAACTGCACTGTTGGTTAAGGTCTCATAAGTGAGCATTTTACTGTAAGGTCTACCAACACCTGTTTGTATTAGGTGCATGTGACTAATAACATTTTGTTTGAAACTGCCATGCACTATTCAGTTATTGAATAGGCTGTGTTCACGCGAGTGTTATGATTTGTTAAGCACAGATGCCTCATTGATAATTCAACATTAGCTACACATAGCCCTGGAAGATGGTGGTAAAGGGGCAGGGGGATTGTAATTCTATTCATAAAGTTGTTAACATATGACACACACGTTGGGGAAGCCTAACAGAATGACCTCCCTGCTCCCTTGCAGTGAAATAAATCTAGACTAGCGTGACTGAGGTGGCCAGCTGTGGACTGACTGTAGGGTGCGGGGGAGGTGGAAGTCACTGCCAAAGGATCAATCTGCGATAATTAGCTCCACACGGACGCAGTGTCACCTCTCACCCTCAATTCCCACGCCGCTTTGTACACAAAGGTGACTTTGGTGGGAGGGCTGCTTTCAGGACACCAGGTGACCCCTGAGAGGAAATCAACCACGCTCAGAAACATGTCCTCACTGTACAGGGTCATATAGAATTGGGACATTGGGGAGGGACAGGGTGAAGTGGAGCCAAGGTTGTCCGCACTGCAGGTATGGCTTGGTGACTGCAGCCCCTCTCAGCCCTGTCAACAGGACCTAACGACAGTTAGTACCCTTAGCCCAGTCCCAGATCTGTTTGTGCAGTCTTTCCAACTCTTATGTTCATGCATAAATGTAGCGCAAACATATGGGAACAGGCTTTCCTAAACTACCCATACTCTGTCAAGATTCCATGAGGCTCGGACCATCACTCTGCACTGCCGAGTCAACCACTTAGCACTGATGGTGCCACCGACTGCTGATAACTGCCACAGTTTTGAATTTTGGGATATGAGCACCCAAAACGAAAGAAAGTACAATCATTTTATTTGCCAAGATCCATCATTCCCATTTACAAACTAAACCAGGGTCAGCACAGGGTCAGCACATTTAGATTGCAACTGAGAATCTGTCTGGGCTATGAATCCTAAAAACATGGCAGAGGAAAATTTCTAATTAATACATCAGACCCAATTTTCACCTCGTTTAATTTTAAACTGCATGTGAGTTTGTCAAAAAGCCATTTATAACCATGATCATTAAGAGAATACTAGCTTTCGCTACGCATCGCTCTACATCTAGCTTCATAAACAAAGGGTCAAACCTGCTGTCTTTTCATTCAAAAAAAATGTAGGGGTGCAAAGGTTTACTAGATACATGTGTCAGTTCATTAATCGTTTGTGTCACGGTTCAGTTGATACCTCAGTTCAAAAATACATAGTGTTACAGGATACAATTTGGCATCCAGTGGTGAACCAAATATTTTATTTCTAAAGCCGTTTTTTTACATCAACGGTTCACAGCACTCTGGCTACGCATAACCGAAAATTGTTCTGGACATCAGAACAGCGATTGCTCAATTTGAACTGGAAGAGGCACTACAGAGGGTAGTGCACTACAGAGGGTAGTGCACTGCAGAGGGTAGTGCACTGCAGAGGGTAGTGCACTGCAGAGGGTAGTGCACTGCAGAGGGTAGTGCACTGCAGAGGGTAGTGCACTGCAGAGGGTAGTGCACTGCAGAGGGTAGTGCACTGCAGAGGGTAGTGCACTGCAGAGGGTAGTGCACTGCAGAGGGTAGTGCACTGCAGAGGGTAGTGCACTGGAGGGTAGTGCACTGGAGGGTAGTGCACTGGAGGGTAGTGCACTGGAGGGTAGTGCACTGGAGGGTAGTGCACTGGAGGGTAGTGCGTATGGCCCAGTACATCACTGGGGCCAAGCTTCCTGCCATCCAGGACATGTATAATAGGCTTTGTCAAAGGAAAGCCCCCCCCAAAAAATGTTCAGAGACTCCAGTCAACCAAGTCATAGACTTTCTCTGCTACAGCACAGCAAGTGGTACAGGAGCGCCAAGTCTAGAACCAAAAGGCCCCTTTAACAGCTTCTACCACTAAGCCATAAGACTGCTGAACAAATAATAAAAATGGCCACCGGACTATTTACATTGACCTCCCCCCTCCATTTCTTTTGCACACTGCTGTTTATCATCTATGCAGTCACTTCACCCTTAACTACATGTACAAATTACTTCGACTAACCTCTACCCCCACACTGACTCGGTACCCCCTGTATATAGCCTTATTATTTTACTCTAGTTTATTTGGTAGATATTTTCTTAACTATTATTGAACTGCACTGTTGGTTAAGGGCTTGTAAGTATGCATTTCACGCTAAGGTCTAAACCTTACCGTATACATTATTCGGCACGTGACAACTTAAGTTTGATTTGCTGATGCCAATGTGGCTATACATTCTGTATTTAACAATTCTATAGTCCCTATAAAAATTCCTGCAAACATTTTAATCACCACACCATTATACTGAAATGCTACAAACTCAAAACAATTTAACCATTGATGGAAAGTATTAAATACCCTTAATCTCAGTTTTAGCTCATTTAGCCGTTTAAAGAGAAAGTTTAGCACTAACTTCCCACTCAACGGAGTGGGGCTCTCAGTAATAGTAACGCCTGCCAAAGACAGGCAGAGCAGGCGGATCGCAGCGGTGAGGCAGTGCGCCCTTGGCCCGGTTCCAGAGTGCGGTGAGAGAGAGCTCCGTAATCTGTAGTAGAAAATACTAGATTCTCATGTGAGATACTCTGAACATTTGTGACGACAGCGAGAGAGGACCAAGAGTTCTACCCCACACCACAAGCCTCCATTTCCAGATTTCCTTGAATGGCTTGGTATGAATGCTGTCATTGTACTTCAAAGCTGACAGGACAAGAATCCTCCAATGCGCCACATGATAATCACACATTTGTAGAGTGGAGAAATTAGTCTGTGTGAGTCGCAGCAACCCGTGTTAGAGCATTGCGTTGTGACTTAAAAACGTATGGCAAACAAGGTAACAAACCAATCAACACCACGCACAAGGACTACTTAATTTACACAGACATTGTTACAAAAATACATTTACTGGAAGAACTGTGCCGATGCAGTTTGGTAAAATCCCGTGACCATGTTTCCCATAAACTCTTAAATATCTGCTCCAAATTAATAATTTTTTTAAAAAGTCTGCAGAAAGAATGATGTGTCAGCTATTACAGAGTTATTTTTAAATTTAAATACAAATAAAATGTCTTTTGTTAATTGAACCACAGTAAGTGAAGTGGGACCCTGATCTATACTACACAGAATTTCATTATGATGGCTATGAATGCCATTCGTCATTTCACCTTTATTTAACCAGGTAGGCTAGTTGAGAATACGTTCTCATTTACAACTGCGACCTGGCCAAGACAAAGCATAGCAGTGTGAACAGACAGAGTTAGACATGAAACAATAAACTCAATAAAAAAAAAAAGTTCATATACATTTTCCAAAAGGCATGAGCTAGGTGAATAATTACAATTTTGCAGATTAACACTGGAGTGATAAATGATCAGATGGTTATGTGCAGGTAGAGATACTGGTGTGCGAAAGAGCAGAAAAGTAAATAAATAAAAACAGTATGGGGATGAGGTAGGTAAATTGGGTCAGTTGTACAGCGTGCGTGAAGGCTTTGTTGCGAAATAGAAAGCAGATTCTAGATTTGATTTTGGATTGGAGATGTTTGATACATTCTGTATTATTTTAATGAGCTCCACAAAACAGAATTGTTGGTCCGGACCAAATCTGTACCAATCTTTGATGTCCAAACGTGTGACTTCTAAGTACAGCACAGTAGAGCAAAGCAGAGTATATACACAGTAGTGTAACCCACTTGTGTGCTCTAATGTGTGCTATATGCGACAGTACAGTACTAAACCCTTTACTGTACTCTGCTTCACAATACTCTACTTTCTTTACTGTACTCTGCAAACTTGTGAAACAGACATTATGATTGTTTCAGATTAGGTCCGGTCCAAATCTGAATGGACGTCCGTTTGGACCAAATGAAGGCCGGTCCTGACGACTGTGGACGTTAAAAATCAAGGCCAGGGCGGATTGACCAAATTTTAACGTCCATGGACATCCGGTGTCAGTCAGTGCTCAGTGGGTGAGGATGCTGGTTAAATGGAAAGGGGCTCATGGGAGGACTACAGTCTACACCATCACAATAAATCCATTATTTATTTTAGGAAAGGTCTAAAGAAACTGTAGTCCATTTCAGAAGAACTGAATTGCATATTCTGAGTTTAATTTATGTTAGGCCCGATCTGGCTGTGGGCTACACTAGTTCATTTAGCAGACAAGGTTTACTTATAATTCTGTGGCACTATTTTACAGTATGAGGAATACAATTAAACACAGCTGAATAGAAAGGATATTTTCTTCAAATGATTTCCGAGGGAGCGCACACATGCGGCTATTCTGTGTTGAGCAATTAACGAAAGAAACAGGTCCTCCTACTGGCTTCATTTAGAGTTCTTTGAGACTTCAGTTGTGA
The DNA here is from genome assembly GCF_023373465.1 of Oncorhynchus keta. NCBI lineage: Eukaryota > Metazoa > Chordata > Actinopteri > Salmoniformes > Salmonidae > Oncorhynchus > Oncorhynchus keta. The sequence continues at coordinate 40,854,906 of NC_068449.1, read as the reverse complement.
TAAATGTTAGGCAATACTTTTAGATTTTTATATACTTAAAGTCTGCATGATGCGACTAATGATGATTTGAAGAAAGGCCCGAGCTCTGCTTCTTGCGCAGGCTGCACACACTTCAGTCTCATTCACAATTTAACAAGCACTTGATAATATTCTCACCCATCAGACTATTCTTAATTTAATATGGTCCTTACATATAGCCTATGGATGGATTTTTTAAAATGTATTTAGAATTGCCTAAGAAACGGATGGAATCCGAAGCCTATACTCAAATAATGAATGAGGTTACGTTTTTCATATGTAAGCATAGGCAGCGCATGCATAAGGCTAGAAGAAGCTTTTCCTAAAGTAAATTGAATTTTTTTAAAGTGCCAAAATTATATAGCCTAATCCAGTCTACACAGATGTAAATAAAGTATTCAAAATAGGCTACTAAAGCATGATTTGGCCACAGAATCATTCAATTATTTTTTTAAAGTTATGGATTGTTTTAAAATCATATTATACACAGGTCAGAAGGAAATGCAGCAGATGCAATCTGCCCAAATTGTTAAATTGGGGCAGGTCTAGAGTTTAGGATAATGGTGTTGATGTGAGTCAGGACCAGCCTTTCAAAGCACTTCACGGCTTCAGATGCGAGTCGGTAGTCATTTAGGCAGGGACTATGGTGGTGTGCTTGAAACATGTCGGTAATACCGACTCAGACGGGGAGAGGTTGAAAATGTCAGTGAAGACACAAGCCAACGCATGCTCGGAGTAGACGTCCTGGTAATTCGTCTGGCCATGCGGCCTTGTGAATGTTATTTAAAAGGTCTTGTTCACATGGCTACGGAGAACGGGATCACAGTCTTCCAGAACAGCTGATGCTCTCATGTCACTGGGCAGCTCTCGGATGTGCTTCCATTTGTAGTCTGTAATAGTTTGAAAGCCATGCTCCTTGAAAGCAGCAGCTCTACCCTTTAGCTCAGTGCAAATGTTGCCTGTAATCCATGACTTCTGGTTGGGGTATGTACAAGGTCACTGTGGGGACGACATCAATGCACTTATTGATGAAGCCAATGACTGATGTGGTGTACTCTTCAATGCCATCGGAAAAATCCTGGAGCATATTCCAGTCTGTGCTAGCAAAACAGTCGTGTAGCTAAGCAGCTGCTTCATCTGACCAATTTCTGATTGACCGAGTCACTGATGCTTCCTGCTTTAATATTCCACCTAGTTTCTCAGAAACGTGGTAATTAACTACAATAACCATAATCCATTGCTTCAGTTTTGGTTTCTGGCTGACGAAGATGGATCAGACGGGAAGAGGCGAAGAGAGAGTGAAACCTCTGCAAAAATCTGTCCTAAATAAACCCAATGTGTTTCATTGGATGTAAGCTTGTTGCCTGCCTTCCCACCTTTGGGACCACGACCCCCATTGTTATGTCGACAACATGAGCATCTCGTCATTATATACAGATCTCTGGACAGATACAGACCGGATGAGAGGAATGTACAACACAAAAAAAAGGGACAAAATATGTACTTTGAAGAACTAGTCAAATGATTGTCAGACAGCTCTGAAGCATAGTCTTAGGCAGGCTAGCTAAAGTACCGTATGGGGAGTAAATAGGTCTGACTGGCAGACTTACTGCCTGAGCAGAGATTAGATGTAATGTTTTAAATGATATTGAAGCCGAAGACCTAAAAAAAAGTTTTAAAAAAGTAAAGCACTAAATCCCTCAACACTACTTTGTGATCCTCAATGATATCCTCAGGACATTGGATTCTCTTAGCAATCGATGGATTCCCATATATTATCAGTGAACAGAAGTCTTTCAAATGATGCCCAACAAAGAGAAGATTGTGTGCTTCTGTGTCTGGACCCTTTTAGAAAATGACATTTCAATACAAAATATAGATTGTGGTAAAAGACAACTTCCCCTTTAAGTTGTGTAAACAGAGTTCAAAGCTGAACCAAATCGCAAACCGTCTCAAGTGCAGTAAATCAAGTGTAGAGCTAGACTGTTTACAATAGAATCAACTGGTCTTCACGGTAAATAAGCATTTTCAAAAGTTTAAAAGGGCAATCTATAGTTTAATATTTTTTTTAAAGTGTTCCCCCCGCCAGTGTTTTGAGAGAGAGAGATACAGTTGAAGTCATAAGTTTACATACACCGTAGCCAAATAAATTTAAACTCAGTTTCACAATTCCTGACATTTAAATCATAGCAAAGAGTCGCTGTCTTAGGTCAGTTAGGATCACCACTTTATTTTAAGAATGTGAAATGTCAGAATGATTTCAGCTTTTATTTCTTTCATCACATTCCCAGTGGGTCAGACGTTTACACACTCAATTAGTATTTGGTAGCATTGCCTTAAATTGTTAAACATGGGTCAAACATTTTGGGATGACCACTCCAATACCTTTACTTTGTTGTCCTTAAGCCATTTTGCCTCAAATTTGAAAGTATGCTTGGGGTCATTGACCATTTGAAACCAAGCTTTAACTTCCTGACTGATGTCTTGAGATGTTGCTTCAATATATCCACAATTTTCCTCCCTCATGATGGCATCTAGTTTGTGAAGTGCACCAGTCCCTCCTGCAGCAAAGCACCACAACATGTTGCCACCCCCATGCTTCATGTTTGGGATAGTGTTCTTCAGCTTGCAAGCATCCCCCTTTTTCTTCCAAACATAACAATGGTAATTATGGCCAAACAGTTCTATTTGTTTCATCAGAGCAGAGGACCTTTCTCCAAAAAAGTACAATCTTAGTCCCCATGTGCAGTTGCAAACCGTAGTCTGGATTTTTGAAATGGCCGTTTTGGAGCAGTGGCTTCTTCCTTGTTGAGAGGACTTTCATGTTATGTCAATATAGGACTCAATTTACTGTGGATATTAGATACTTTTTTACCCGTTTCCTCCAGCATCTTCACAAGGTCCTTTGCTGCCGTTCTGGGATTGATATGCACATTTCGCAACTAAGCACATTCATCTCTAGGACACAGAACGAGTCTCATTCCTGAGTGGTATGACGGCTACATGGTCCCGTGGTGTTTATACTTACCTACTACGGTTTGTACAGGTGAACGTGGTACCTTCAGGTGTTTGGAAATTGCTCCTAAGGATCAAGCAGACTTGTGGAGGTCTACCATTTTTTTCTGAGGACTTGGCTGATTTCTTGATTTTCCCATGATGTCAAGCAAAGAGGCAATGAGTTTGAAGGTAGGCCTTGAAATACATCCACAGGTACACCTCCAATTGACTCAAATTATGTCAATTAGCCTATCAGAAGCTTCTAAAGCCATGACAACATTTACTGGAATTTTCTAAGCTGTTTAAAAAGGCAGTCAACTTAGTACATGTAAACTTGACCCAATGGAATTGTGACAGTGAATTTTAAGTGAAATAATCTGTCTGTAAACAATTGTCGGAAAAATTACTTGTCATGCACAAAGTAGATGTCCTAACCGACTTGCCAAAACTAGAGTCTGTTAACAAGAAATTTGTGGAGGGGTTAAAAAACGAGTTATAATGACTCCGGAGAAATGTTTATTCCTGTCGGCGCAACGTACAAAGAATCCAAGTGGTTGTATCGACTCAGACAGCATTTTCTGTGAAACAGAGTATGTTACAATCCCTGATGTCTCTCTGGAAAGCAACCCTTGCCCTAATTTCATCTACCTTTATTATCTCAAATCAAATTTATTTATATAGCCCTTCGTCCATCAGCTGATATCTCAAAGTGCTGTACAGAAACCCAGCCTAAAACCCCAAACAGCAAGCAATGCAGGTGTAGAAGCACGGTGGCCAGGAAAAACTCCCTAGAAAGGCCAAAACCTAGGAAGAAACCTAGAGAGGAACCAGGCTATGTGGGGTGGCCAGTCCTCTTCTGGCTGTGCCGGGTGGGATTATAACAGAACATGGCCAAGATGTTCAAATGTTCATAAAATGACCAGCATGGTCCAATAATAATAATAATAAGGCAGAACAGTTATCTAGAGACATTCGCAAGAAATACACTCGAAAGCGGTGGGTGGTGTGCGCGCCTTCAAAGTCTGACCAGAAGACCGCTCCGTCTACCTCTTCTCTGGCGAGGTTGTTTTGGATCAGCCTCTGGAATCATCTCAAATTCCCTGGGTAGTCCGGACAAAGGATCCGCTTCGGAACAGTCGTATTCCTGGTCATAGTGCTGGTAAGTTGACACCGCTCTGATATCTAATTCTTCCCAGCTCTATGGAACAAGATTCTGGGCTAACAATGTAAGAAATACATTAAAATAAATACTGCAAAGTTTCCTAAGGACTAGAAGAGAAGCAGCCCTCTGTCGGCACCATTTTGCAGCACATTTGGAGAGATGTAACATAGGCAAATACGAACCAGACTTCGTAGCAGAATACATTTGTAACATATAGTAAAAGGCATGTGAAGATCTTCTGTAGAAGTTGCCACATGGTTATCAGTCAACACATCCGTTCATATCTGCATTTGACATGAATGCATGCTACTAAAGAAAGGTTCCATAGGGGTTGGTTTCAGACCAGATCTAGGACATTTTAGTCAAAAAAACCTAGGGTGGGATTGGGAACCAGGCAACAGGTGGCACACAACCTGGCTGGATGATGAATGGGTGTAAACAGGGACCGGTTCAGGATGGTGCAACGTTACAGATACGTTCATATATAAAAGCATAGAGTAGAACAGATATGGTTGTCTGTCAAGTAGAATCCATGTTACCTGTATTTGTTACACTTCTATCTGCGACATTGTGAACATCTCACCTCACTGAAACTCACAGGTGACCCCTTTCATGTGTTCCATATGCGCCAGCTGCCTACTTTTAAGGCACCTACTTAATTGACTAACAAATTGGGGTACATCAGATTAAACTAAATCTGATTTTGAAGGGCAAACATTTTTGCAGGGGGGCATGCCACCACTCCCCCTTAGATGGCAACTTTTTTTATAATGCAGACTACTACAGAGTTTCAGGAACACTGCCCCTGGGGGTTGTAGTCATTAAGAGACATTCACCTAAACCTGACAAGTCATCAGCAGTACTGTAATGCACTGACAAAATGCTCTCCCCTTTGTAGTATATGAAAAAATGCAACTCCACATGATAACCACATGGCAGACCAATCCAGTGAAATAAAGGGTTCACATCTCAAGAATATTGTCAACAGGAGAGGCAGTTAAAACCAGCACACTCAGTAAGTCAATGTCAAAAACAGACTCCAGGCAACATTCCACACAATTCCTCTGTGGTTGTCTGATGTGCCACATTGAGCCAGGTATAGGCCTAGCTTATAAACGTCAAATGTTCTACCCAACCAAGTTTCAAAGGCACCCGTAATTATTTGAATTTGGGCTTAATAAGTAGGCTACAACCATTGGTAACAAGTGTATGTCTTTGAAATAGCTGTGAACTTGCAGCCACCCTGAGCTGGCCTGGGCAGGGTTAAGAAAGTGTGCATTACAGATTTCTGGCAAAGAACATTGACGATTTAGTAACACCAATAGGTCTAAATCTTTCTTGCCACCTGTACTAAAAAGGTTAACGCTTATGAACTGTTTAGCAAGAGCAAAAATAAACCTTCCTTTGAAAAATGTAATCAAGACCGGAGTAGGCCAAATGCAGCATTAATATGCAACAAGCTACTCCATGAAAATATATTGCTACATTGCAATTGCAACAGAACCTGATCACGTCAACGGGTATCACACTTTCCATTTAAATGCAACGTGATAAAAATGAATTTTAATCCCAAAATCAAAAGTATTTCCATTTCGGAGTAACCTATCGTTTTTGCTTTACTAATGGAAATAGTATTTTATATTGCTTGTTTAAATAGTTTTTTTTTAAAGCACAATAATATTTTTCGACAATCACTGATAGCATCTCAGCAAACAGTCTCGATACAAATGACAAGGCGGGAGATGCCGCAACACGAGTTTGACAATGAATACCTTGTCTCCTTTTAGACTTGTATTGCAATATTAGCTAACTAACTATGGCGTCATTCGGGCTCTTTTCACAAGTCCTAACAGCGCGCATCACGCTAATAAACGTTTCGAAACAAAGTTGAGTGTCGCACAAAACGTACTATTTCCTCATACGACCTTTTTCTTCAACCTCTTCCACTAGACTGCCTCGGATATTCCGTTTTACAATTTGTGGTCGCAAGAGGTTGATATAGTTTACAGGAAGAAAACGTTATACAGGACATAGCTATTTTAATGACTACGTGTTGATTCACCAAGCACGTTACGAAATAGGGAACGCCTGTAAAAGAGAACAGTTGTTTTCGTGATGTTTCGAGTATAGGCCTACGTCTTAAAATCCGTAGCCTATCCAGCCTGGATATCACGTAATCTGTATTGATAATATGATGGAGGTCATCTACATTTAAAAACGAATGAATCCACCAGTCATCTACACCTTTTGAAAATTGAGCGATTTATGATGACTGGTGGGTTTTTTAAATGACCCAGTTATCAATGTTATGGTGCAAACAAACACAATGTATTCATTATTTTTACATAGTTATTGAGCACAAACCTGGAACAATATAATTGAATAGGTAAAGCATAAAGTTAAACAGCAAACAAACCTGTGTCAAGCAGCCTCCTATGCGTGAACCATTCAGAATCTTTAAAGTGGATGTAGCGCTCAACAGTGCATCTCACCGGTAAAGCAGCTGCTTGACCAATCAGTGATGCTGTCTAATATATATTTTTTTCTCCCAAATATTTTCAAAGGCGTGTTTTCATTGGTCAATTTCTATTGAACGTTAACGTACACCCACATTTTTTTGCACATTCCATCACACTTCATTTACGTCACATTATTCAATTACACATTCAATCACCAAAAGAGTTTCAGATCATATTTGATCAAACCACTTGAATTAGTTTATTAAAGATGCTTCGACTGCAAATTTGTTCAGACAAGTTCAATTTTGTTCCAAGTTCAATTTCAACGCAATCTTTATCAAAGCAATTCATGTAACCTATGATTTTATTACATTTCTTGTTGTTTTTGACAGCACAGTTTTGCCACATTATCAGACACTCGCTAAATTTTATCAGCATATTGAATGGGCGACCCAGGCTGGCAAAATTCTGGATCATTGTTACTGTAACTTCCGCGACACATACAAAGCTCTCCATCGTCGTCCTTTCGGGAAATCTGACAACTACTCAATTTTGTTTGCCTATAGCCAGAAACTGAAACAGGAAACGCCCGTGCTCAGGAATGTTCAGCGCTGGTCCGACCAATCTGATGCCACGCTTCAAGATTGCTTCGATCACGTGGACTGGGATATTTTTGATTTTATTTCACCTTTATTTAACCAGGTAGGCTCGTTGAGAACAAGTTCTCATTTGCAACTGCGACCTGGCCAAGATAAAGCAAAGCAGTTTGACACATACAACAACACAGAGTTACACATGGAACAAACAAACATACAATCAATAATATCAAATCAAATCAAATGTATTTATATAGCCCTTCGTCCATCAGCTGATATCTCAAAGTGCTGTACAGCAACCCAGCCTAAAACCCCAAACAGCAAGCAATGCAGGTGTAGAAGCACGGTGGCTAGGAAAAACTCCCTAGAAAGGCCAAAACCTAGGAAGAAACCTAGAGAGGAACCAGGCTATGTGGGGTGGCCAGTCCTCTTCTGGCTGTGCCGGGTGGAGATTATAACAGAACATGGCCAAGATGTTAAAATGTTCATAAATGACCAGCATGGTCGAATAATAATAAGGCAGAACAGTTGAAACTGGAGCAGCAGCACGGCCAGGTGGACTGGGGACAGCAAGGAGTCATCATGTCAGGTAGTCCTGGGGTATGGTCCTAGGGCTCAGGTCCTCCGAGAGAGAGAAAGAAAGAGAGGAGGAGAGAATTAGAGAACGCACACTTAGATTCACACAGGATACCGAATAGGACAGGAGAAGTACTCCAGATATAACAAACTGACCCTAGCCCCCCGACACATAAACTACTGCAGCATAAATACTGGAGGCTGAGACAGGAGGGGTCAGGAGACACTGTGGCCCCATCCGAGGACACCCCCGGACAGGGCCAAACAGGAAGGATATAACCCCACCCACTTTGCCAAAGCACAGTAGAGTAAAAAAATCTATATACAGCATGTGCAAATGAGGTAGGATAAGAGAGGTAAGGCAATAAAGAGGCCATGGTGACAAAGTAATTACAATATAGCAATTAAACACTGGAATTGTAGGATGTGCAGAAGATGAATGTGCAAGTTTAGATACTGTGGTGCAAAGGAGCAAGATAAATAAATAAATACAGTATGGGGATGAGGTAGATTGGATGGGCTATTTACAGATGAGCTATGTACAGGTGCAGTGATCTGTGAGCTGCTCTGACAGCTGGTGCTTAAAGCTAGTGAGGGAGGTAAGAGTCTCCAGCTTCAGAGATTTTTGCAGTTCGTTCCAGTCATTGGCAGCAGAGAACTGGAAGGAGAGGCGGCCAAAGGAAGAATTGGCTTTGGGGGTGACCAGTGAGATATACCTGCTGGAGCGCGTGCTTCGGGTGGGTGCTGCTATGGTGACCAGTGAGCTGAGATAAGGCAGGGCTTTACCTAGCAGATACCTGTAGATGACCTGGAGCCAGTGGGTTTGGTGACGAGTATGAAGCGAGGGTCAGCCAACGAGAGTATACAGGTCGCAGTGGTGGGTAGTATATGGGTCTTTCTTGACAAAACGGATGGCACTGTGATAGACTGCATCTAGTTTGCTGAGTAGAGTGTTGGAGGCTATTTTGTTAATGACATCGCCGAAATCAAGGATCGGTGGGGTGGTCAGTTTTATGAGGGTATGTTTGGCAGCATGAGTGAAGGATGCTTTGTTGTGAAATAGGAAGCCGATTCTATATTTAATTTTGGATTGGAGATGTTTAATGTGAGTCTGGAAGGAGAGTTTACAGTCTAACCAAACACCTAGGTATTTGTAGTTGTCCACATAATCTAAGTCAGAACCGTCCAGAGTAGTGATGCTGGACGGGCAGGCAGGTGTGGGCAGCGATCGGTTGAAGAGCATGCATTTAGTTTTACTTGCATTTAAGAGCAGTTGGAGGCCACGGAAGGAGAGTTGTATGGCAATGAAGCTCATCTGGAGGTTAGTTAACACAGTGTCCAACGAAGCGCCAGAGGTCTACAGAATGGTGTCATCTGCGTAGAGGTGGATCAAAGAATCACCAGCAGCGAGAGCGCCATCATTGATGTATACAGAGAAGAGAGTCGGCCCGAGAATTGAACAATGTGGCACCCCCATAGAGACTGACAGAGGTTCGGACAACAGGCCTTCCTATTTGACATACTGAACTCTATCGGAGAAGTAGTTGGTGAACCAAGCGAGGCAATAATTTGAGAAACCAAGGCTGTGGAGTCTGCCAATAAGAATGTTGTGATTGACAGAGTCGAAAGCCTTACCCAGGTCGATGAATACGGCTGCACAGTAATGTATCTTATCGATGGCGGTTATAATATCGTTTAGGACCTTGAGTGTGGCTGAGGTGCACCCATGACCAGCTCTGAAACCAGATTGCATAGCGGAGAAGGTACGCAGAGATTCGAAATGGTCGGTAATCTGTTTGTTAACTTGGCTTTCGAAGACATTAGAAAGGCAGGGTAGAATAGATATAGGTATGTAGTAGTTTGGGTCTAGAGTGTCTCCCCCTTTGAAGATGTGGGCGAGTTGCTGTGGGGAGCGCAGGGCTCTTGACTGGGGTTGGGGTATCCAGGTGGAAAGCATGGCCAGCCGTAGAAAAATGCTTATTGAAATTCTCAATGATTGTGGATTTATCAATAGTGACAGTGTTTCCTAGCCTCAGTGCAGTGGGCAGCTGGGAGGAGGTGCTCTTATTCTCCATGGACTTGACAGTGTCCCAGAACTTTTTTGAGTTGGTACTATAGGATGCAAATTTTTGTTTGAAAAAGCTAGCCTTAGCTTTCCTAACTGCCTGTGTATATTGGTTCCTAGCGTCCCTGAAAAGTTTCATATCACGGGGGCTATTCGATGCTAATGCAGAACGCCACAGGATGTTTTTGTGCTGGTCATGGGCAGACAGGTCTGGAGTCAACCAAGGGCTATATCTATTCCTAATTCAATTTTTTTTGAATGGAGCATGCTTATTTAAGATGGTGAGGAAGGCATTTTTAAAGAAAAAACAGGCATCCTCTACTGATGGGATGAGGTCAATGTCCTTCCAATATACCCCGGCCAGGTCGATTAGAAAGGCCTGTTCGCTGAAGTGTTTTAGTGATGTGTGTTTCACTGTTTGACAGTGATGAGAGGTGGTCATTTGACCGCAGACCCATTACGGATGCAGGCAATGAGGCAGTGATCGCTGAGATCTTGGTTGAAAACAGCAGAGGTGTATTTGGAGGGCGAGTTAGTTAGGATGATATCTATGAGGGTGCCCGTGTTTACGGATTTGGGGTTGTACCTGGTAGATTCATTGATCATTTGTGGGAGATTGAGGGCATCAAGCTTAGATTGTAGGAAGGCCGAGGTGTTAACTTCTTGCGTCGAGCCATCCCGGATCCGGTTTCGTGACTACAGCCTCAAGCTCATTACCATTACGCAACGTTAACTATTCATGAAAATCGCAAATGAAATTAAATTAATCTATTTGCTCTCAAGCTTAGCCTTTTGTTAACAACACTGTCATCTCAGATTTTCAAAATATGCTTCTCAACCATTGCAAAACCATTGTGTAACAGTATTGATAGCTAACGTAGCATTTAGCGTAGCATTTAGCGTTAGCATTCAGCAGGCAACATTTTCACAAAAACCAGAAAAGCATTCAAATAAAATCATTTACCTTTGAAGAACTTCGGATGTTTTCAATGAGGAGACTCTCAGATAGCAAATGTTCAGTTTTTCCTGAAAGATTATTTGTTTAGGACAAATCGCTCCGTTTTCTGCGTCACGTTTAGCTACGAAAAAAAAACTGTATCCAGGATTGTGTAAGTCTATCCGCAAGCTCATTAGCATAACACAACGTTAACTATTCATGAAAATCGCAAATTAAATTAAATGAATCTATTTGCTCTCAAGCTCAGCCTTTTGTTAACAACACTGTCATCTCAGATTTTCAAAATATGCTTTTGAACCATAGCTAAACAAGCATTTGTGTAACAGTATTGATAGCCTAGCATAGGATTATGCCTCTCTTTCAGCATGCAGCATTTTCACAAAAACCAGAAAAGCATTCAAATAAAATCATGTACCTTTGAAGAACTTCGGATGTTTTCAATGAGGAGACTCTCAGATAGCAAATGTTCAGTTTTTCCTGAAAGATTATTTGTTTAGGACAAATCGCTCCGTTTTCTACGTCACGTTTAGCTACGAAAAAAAACCTGTATCCAGGATTGTGTAAATCTATCCGCAAGCTCATTAGCATAACACAACGTTAACTATTCATGAAAATCGCAAATGAAATTAAATTAATCTATTTGCTCTCAAGCTTAGCCTTTTGTTACAACACTGTCATCTCAGATTTTCAAAATATGCTTTTGAACCATAGCTAAACAAGCATTTGTGTAACAGTATTGATAGCCTAGCATAGGATTATGCCTCTCTTTCAGCATGCAACATTTTCACAAATACCAGAAAATAATTCAAATAAAATAATTTACCTTTGAAGAACTTCAGATGTTTTCAATGAGGAGACTCTCAGTTAGATAGCAAATGTTCCGTTTTTACAAAAAATATTATTTGTGTCGACTAATCGCTCCGTTTTGTTAATCACGTTTGGGTAAGGAAAAAAATAAAATAAATATTAAGTCATTAAAACGCTAACTTTTTTCCAAATTAACTCCATAATATCGACAGAAACATGGCAAACCGATGTTTAGAATCAATCCTCAAGGTGTTTTTCACACATCTATCGACGATAAAAATTCATCGTGGCAGTTGACTTTCTCTTCTAAAGAAATGGAACGCGCATGGACCTACAGATTACGCAATAATTTCGACACAGGACACCGGGCGGGACACCAGGTAAATGTAGTCTCTTATGGTCAATCTTCCAATGATATGCCTACAAACACGTCACAATGCTGCAGACACCTTGGGGAAACGACAGAAATGGCAGGCTCATTCCTGGCGCATTGACAGCCATATAAGGAGACAATGGAACACAGTGCCTTCAGAATCTGGGGCATTTCCTGTATGAAACTTCATCTTGGTTTCGCCTGTAGCATTAGTTCTGGGGCACTCACAGATAATATCTTTGCAGTTTTGGAAACGTCAGAGTTTTGTCTTCCCAAGGCTGTCAATTCCATGCATAGTCGAACATCTTTTCGTGACAAAATATTGCGCTTAAAACGGGCACGTCTTTTTATCCAATAATGACATAGCGCCCCCATAGGTTGAAGAGGTTAAGCATGTCCCAGTTTAGGTCAAAGAGCAGCACGAGCTCAGAAGATAGATGGGGGGCAATCAATTCACATATGGTGTCCAGGGCACAGCTGGGGTTAGAGGGTGCTCTATAGCAAGCGGCAACGATAAGACACTTGTTTCTGGAAAGTTGCATTTTTAGAAGTAGAAGATCGAATTGTATTGTACAGACCTGGATAGTAAGACAGAACTCTGCAGGCTATCTCTGCAGTAGATTGCAACACCGCCCCCTTTGGCAGATCTATCTTGATGGAAAATGTTATAGTTAGGGATGGAAATTTCAGGGTTTTTGGTGGTTTTCCTAAGCCAGGATTCAGACACGGCTAAGACATCCGGGTTGGCAGATTGTGCTAAAGAAGTGGATAAAGCAAACTTAGGGAGTAGGCTTCAAATGTTAACAGTTAACAGTTCTGGGGCACAAGGCTTTTACGATTACAGAAGTCAACAAATGAGAGTACCTGGGGGGTGGGATGTGGAGTTAGGCACTGCAGGACCTGGATTAACCTCCACATCACCAGAGGAACAGAGGAGAAGTAGGATAAGGGTATGGCTAAAGGTTATATTTTAATTTGACCTTTATTTAACTAGGCAAGTCAGTTAAGAACAAATTATTATTTTCAATGATGGCCTAGGAACAGTGGGTTAACTGCCTGTTCAGGGGCAGAACGACAGATTTGTACCTTGTCAGCTCGGGGGTATGAACTTGCAACCTTCCGGTTACGAGTCCAACGCTCTAACCACTAGGCTACCCTGCCGCCCCATATGTTCAGGATAGCGTCGAACAACAACATTGATGTATACGCTTTCTCAGTGAGCAAGTTCATTAGCAAGTGCATCGGTGATGTTGTACCCACGGCGACTATTAAAACCTTCCCCAACCAGAAACCGTGGATTGATGGCAGAATTTGCGCAAAACTGAAACTGCTTTTAATCAGCGCAAGGCGACTTGAAACATGACCAAATACAAACAGTGTAGCTATTCCCTCCACAAGGCAATCAAACACGCTAAGCGTCAATATAGAGACAAAGTAGTCACAATTCAACGGCTCAGACATGAGAGGTATGTGGCAGAGTCTACAGTCAATCACAGACTACAAAAAGAAAACCAGACCCGTCGCGGACCCCGATGTCTTGCTACCAGACAAACTAAACAACTTCTTTGCTCGCTTTGAGGACAATACAGTGCCACTGACACGTTCGGCTACCAAAATCAGCGGGCTCTCCTTCACCACAGCCAACGTGAGTAAAACATTTAAACGTGTTAACCCTCGCAAGGCTGCCGGCACAGACGGCTCCCTCGCCGCGTCATCAGGGCATGCACCGGACCAGCTGGCTGGTGTGTTTACGGACACATTCAATCAATCCTTATCCCAGTCTGCTGTTCCCACATGCTTCAAGAGGGCCACCATTGCTCCTGTTCCCAAGAAAGCTAAGGTAACTGAGCTAAACGACTATCGCCTCGTAGCAGTCACTTCCGTCATCATGAAGTGCTTTGAGAGACTAGTCAAGGATCAAATCACCTCCACCCTACCTGATACCCTAGACCCACTCAAATTTGCTTACCGCCCCAATAGGTCCACAGACTACGCAATCACAATCACACTGCTCACTGCCCTAACCCATCTGGACAAGAGGAATACCTATGTAAGAATGCTGTTCATCAACTACAGCTCAGCATTTAACACCATAGTACCCTCCAAACTTGTCTCAACTCCGCACTGTGCAACTGGGTCCTGGACTTAGGGATGGGACGCCCCCAGGTGGTGAGGGTAGGAAACAACATCTCCACCCCGCTGATCCTCAACACTGGGGCCCCATAAGGGTGCGTTATCAGCCCTCTCCTGTACTCCCTGTTCACCCATGACTGCGTGGCCATGCACGCCTCCAACTCAATCAAGTTTGCAGACGACACTACAGTGGTAGGCTTGATTACCAACAACGACGAGATGGCCTACAGGGAGGAAGTGAGGGCTCTCGGAGTGTGGTGTCAGGAAAATAACCTCTCACTCAACGTCAACAAAACAAAGGAGATGATCGTGGACTTCAGGAAACAGCAGAGGGAGCACCCCCCTATCCACATCGACAGGACAGTAGTGGAGAAGGTGGAAAGTTTTAAGTTCCTCGGCGTACACATCACGGACAAACTGAAATGGTCCACCAACACAGAGAGCGTGGTGAAGAAGGCGCAGCAGCACCTCTTCATCCTCAGGAGGCTGAAGAAATTTGGCTTGTCACCAAAAACACTCACAAACTTGGCAACTGCTCTGCCCACAACCGTAAGGCTCTCCAGAGGGTAGTGAGGTCTGCACAACGCATCCCCGGGGGCAAACTACCTGCCCTCCAGGACACCTACACCACCCGATGTCACAGGAAGGTCAAAAAGATCATCAAGGACAACAACCACCCGAGCCACTGCCTGTTCACCCCGCTATCATCCAGAAGGCGAGGTCAGTACAGGTGCATCAAAGCTGGGATCGAGAGGCTGAAAAACCACTTCTATCTCAAGGCCATTAGACTGTTGAACAGCTATCACTAACATTGAGTTGGCTGCTGCCAACATATTGACTCAAATCTCTAGTCACATTAATAATTAAAAATTGGATGTAATAAATGTATCACTAGTCACTTTAAACAATACCACTTTATATCATTTTTACATACCCTACATCACTCATCTCATATGTATATACTGTACTCTATACCATCTACTGCATCTTGCCTATGCCGTTCGGCCATCGCTCATCCATATATTTATATGTACATATTCTTATTCATTCCTTTACACTTGTGTGTAAAAGGTAATTGTTGTGAAATTGTTCGATTACTTGTTAGATATTACTGCATGGTCGGAACTAGAAGCACAAGCATTTCGCTACACTCACATTAACATCTGCTAACCATGTGTATGTGACCAATAAAATGTTATTTGATTTGACCCACTAATTAGGCCTACCCTTTTTCTCATATGGACAAACTAGGATATTCTACCAGGGCAAAGGACATGATAACCTACAGTAAGCAAAGGACATTGTTTGAAGTCAGCTGATCAATTGCTTATGCTGTCTAGCCTAACTTAACTTTGTCCAACCAATGGTCCAACTAATATTAAGATTGTCAGTCAGCGATCAAGTTACTCACACACTGTCCTCTGTGATTTTATGGTGACAACTAACATTTAGATCAGTGATTCCCCAACTTTTATAGTCCTGTACCCCTTCAAACATTCAACCTCCAGCTGCGTACCCCTCTAGCACCAGGGTCAGCGCACTCTCAAATGTTTTTGCCATTATTGTAAGCCTGCCACACACACACTATACAATACATTTATTAAACATAAGAATGAGTGTGAGTTTGTGTCACATCCC
Source organism: Oncorhynchus keta (assembly GCF_023373465.1). NCBI lineage: Eukaryota > Metazoa > Chordata > Actinopteri > Salmoniformes > Salmonidae > Oncorhynchus > Oncorhynchus keta. Next base: position 40,839,124 of record NC_068449.1, on the reverse strand, counting down.
GGCTCGTGGGAAGTGACAAAGAGCTCTCATAGGACCAGGACACAAATAATAATTTAATAATTAAGAATTTATTTATTGAACCATCTTACATATAAAACCTTATTTGTTCATCAACAATTGTGAATAACTCACCACAGGTTAATGAGAAGGGTATGATTGAAAGGAAGCACATAACTCTGCAATGCTGGGTTGTATTGGAGAGAGTCTCAGTCTTAAATCATTTCCCACACACAGTCTGTGCCTGTATTTAGTTTTCATGCTAGTGAGGGACGAGAAACGGAAGGTGGAGTCAAAAGTTTACATACACTTAGGTTGGAGTCATTGAAACTCGTTTTTCAACCATTCCACAAATTTCTTGTTAACAACAAACTATAGTTTTGGCAAGTCGGTTTGGACCTCTACTTTGTGCATGACACAAGTAATTTTTCCAGCAATTGTTTACAGACAGATCACAATTTCAGTGTGTCAGAAGTTTACATAGGCTAAGTTGACTGTGCCTTTATTTTCAGCTTGGAAAATTCCAGAAAATTATGTCATGGCTTTAGAAGCGTCTGATAGGCTAATTTACATAATTTGAGTCAATTGGAGGTGTACCTGTGGATGTATTCCAAGGCCTACCTTCAAACTCAGTGCCTCTTTGCTTGACATCATGGGAAAATCAAAAGAAATCAGCCAAGAACTCAGAAAAAAATGGTAGACACAAGTCTGGTTCATCCTTAGGAGCAATTTCCAAACACCTGAAGGTACCATGTTCATCTGTACAAACAATAGTAGCCAAACACCATTAGACCATGCAGCCTTCATACTGCTCAAGAAGGAGACGCTTTCTGTGTCCTAGAGATGAACCTACTTTGGTGCAAAAAGTGCAAATCAATTCCAGAACAACAGCAAAGGACCTTGTGAAGATGCTGGAGGAAACAGGTACCAAAGTATCTATATCTACAGTAAAACGAGTCCTATATTGACATAACCTGAAAGGCCACTAAGCAAGGAAGAAGCCACTGCTCAAAAACCTCGATAAAATAGCCAGACTGCGGTTTGCAACTGCACATGGGGACGAAGTTCGTACTTTTTGGAGGAAGGTCCTCTGGTCTGATGAAACAAAAATAGACATGTTTGGCCATAAATACCATCGTTATTTTCAGAGGAAAAAGGGGGAGGCTTGCAAGCAGAAGAACACCATCCCAGCAGTGAAGCACGGGGGTGGCAGCATCATGTTGTGGGGGTGCTTTGCTACAGGAGGGACTGGTGCACTTCACAAAATAGTTCTGAGGAAGAACAATTATGAGGAAGAACAATTATGTGGATATATTGAAGCAACATCTCAAGACATCAGTCAGGAATTATTTTATTTTTTAAATTTTATTTCACCTTTATTTAACCAGGTACTCAAGTTGAGAACAAGTTCTCATTTACAACTGCGACCTGGCCAAGATAAAGCATAGCAGTGTGAACAGACCACACAGAGTTACACATGGAGTAAACAATTAACAAGTCAATAACACAGTAGGAAAAAAAGAGAGTCTATATACATTGTGTGCAAAAGGCATGAGGAGGTAGGCGAATAATTACAATTTTGCAGATTAACACTGGAGTGATAAATGATCAGATGGTCATGAACAGGTAGAGAGAGATACTGGTGTGCAAAAGAGCAGAAAAGTAAATAAATATAAACAGTATGGGGATGAGGTAGGTAAATTGGGTGGGCTATTTACCGATAGACTATGTACAGCTGCAGCGATCGGTTAGCTGCTCAGATAGCAGATGTTTGAAGTTGGTGAGGGAGATAAAAGTCTCCAACTTCAGCGATTTTTTGCAATTCGTTCCAGTCACAGGCAGCAGAGAACTGGAACGAAAGATAGCCAAATGAGGTGTTGGCTTTAGGGATGATCAGTGAGATACACCTGCTGGAACGCGTGCTCCGGGTGGGTGTTGCCATCGTGACCAGTGAACTAAGATAAGGCGGAGCTTTACCTAGCATGGACTTGTAGATGACCTGGAGCCAGTGGGTCTGGCGACGAATATGTAGCGAGGGCCAGCCGACTAGAGCATACAGGTCGCAGTGGTGGGTGGTATAAGGTGCTTTAGTAACAAAACGGATGGCACTGTGATAAACTGCATCCAGTTTGCTGAGTAGAGTATTGGAAGCTATTTTGTAGATGACATCGCCGAAGTCGAGGATCGGTAGGATAGTCAGTTTTAATAGGGTAAGTTTGGCGGCGTGAGTGAAGGAGGCTTTGTTGCGGAAGAGAAAGCAGACTCTAGATTTGATTTTAGATTGGAGATGTTTGATATGAGTCTGGAAGGAGAGTTTACAGTCTAGCCAGACACCTAGGTACTTATAGATGTCCACATATTCTAGGTCGGAACCATCCAGGGTGGTGATGCTAGTCGGGCGTGCGGGTGCAGGCAGCGAACGGTTGAAAAGCATGCATTTGGTTTTACTAGCGTTTAAGAGCAGTTGGAGGCCCCGGAAGGAGTGTTAAAGCTTGGTCACAAATGGGTCTTCCAAATGGACAATGACCCCAAGCATACTTCCAAATTTGTGGCAAAATGGCTTAAGGACAACAAAGTCAAGGTATTGGAGTAGCCATCCCGAAATGTTTGACCCAAGTTAAGAAATGAAAGGCAATGCTACCAAATACTAATTGAGTGTATGTCAACTTCTGACCCACTGGGAATGTGATGAAAGAAATTAAAGCTGAAATAAATAATTCTCTCCAATATTATTCTGACATTTCACATTCTTCAAATAAAGTGGTGATCCTAACTGACCTAAGACAGGGCATTTTTACTGGGATTAAATGTCAGGAATTGTGAAAAACTGAGTTTAAATATATTTGGCTACGGTGTATGTAAACTTCCGACTTCAACTGTATGTGGTTGCAAAGGGTCTTAAGTGTCTTAACAGCTCGATTTTCCAAGGCAGGTTACTCTGAGCGGAAATCTGGCAGTGGCTTCTGATTAAAATAGATTTTCACAGAACTGCTTGTTGCAATTTCGATGAGGCTCTCTTGTTCAGATTTCGGTGGACTGGAGGCAGGGCATGAAAAGGATAACAAATCCAGTTGTTTGTGTCATCTGTTTTGGGAAGGTACCTGCGTAATTGCGCACCCAAATCACTCAGGTGCTTCGCTATATCACATTTGACATTGTCCGTAAGCTTGAGTTCATTTACACAGAAATCATACAATGATGGAAAGACCTCTGTGTTGTCCTTGTTAATGCAGACAGAGAAGAGCTCAACATCATAATCATTGCCTCAATTTGGTCCTGCACGTTGAATATAGTTGCAGAGAGTCCCGGTAATCCTAGATTCAGATTCTTCAGGCGAGAAAAAACATCACCCAGATAGGCCAGTCGTGTGAGAAACTCGTCATCATGCAAGCAGTCAGACAAGTGAAAATTAGGGTCAGTAACGAAAACTTTAAGCTTGTCTCTCAGTTTAAAAAAAACATGTCAATACTTTGCCCCTTGATAACCAGCGCACTTCTGTATGTTGTAAGTGTTACATGGTCGCTGCCCATATCATTGCATAGTGCAGAAAATAGACAAGAGTTCAGGGGCCTTGCTTTAACAAAGTTAACCATTTTCACTGTAGTGTCTTAAACGTCTTTCAAGCTGTCAGGCATTCCCTTGGCAGAAAGAGCCTCTTGGTGGGTGCTGCAGTGTACCCGCGTTACCACTCCACTATGTGCACCATCAATACAGATACCAACATGAGCAGCAGCTACATACGGACCGTTAGTGGAATTCCTGCGAGCGAGTAACGGTTAATGTGACTGGATGTTTATTATTTGACTATGCTACCTGTATTTGACATTGTGTTGTTATTTCGCTGAACACTAGATCGTTTAATTTTATTTTTGGCAGTGATATTATGCTACTCAGGTGAGGAAAAAAAACTCACCCAAATGTATAGCCCCGTTGTAAAACATCAATGGACTGTTTGAAAATGTGAAGAAAAATCATATGATTATTTAAAAAACATTTTTTTAAATGTGAATCACATTTTTATTTGGCGCACCCCAACAACATTGCGCCTCAGGTACGCGCCACAGTGTCCAGATCTCAAATTCAATAGAGCAATTGTGGCGTGTCGAGTAATAGAAGCAAGTATTCAACAAAAGAGCACAGAGAAATCTGAGGGAGCTGGTGACATTCCCTAGGATTGGTCAACAACATTCCGAGCAGGTGCCTCAACCAAGCCAATGGCTGATCCTGATGATGGGGAATGAATGTAAAGTAAAAAATGTACTATTGCACAAATACATACATTAAGGGCAGATTAAAAACAAATCTGTGTACAACCAAAACAACACTGGATGTCTGAGAAAAGGATGTTCCATGTCCACCTGTTTTATGAAATAATATCATAATAATAATAATAATAATAATAATAATAATGTATGCTATTTAGCAGTCTTACAGTCATGCATACAATTTTTAACTTATGGGAGAACCCAGAAATTAAACCCACTATCCTGGCGTTGCAAAAGCCATGTTCTACTACTACTAGCCGCAGAGGACCGAACATAAAGGACAGTACAAAAATAGCAAATAAAAGTTTAGTGAAAGAATACGTATGTGTGTAGTAATAGTGTAGATGATATTATTATTATTATATTATTATTATTATTATATATTAGATGAAGACAGTTTTATAATTGTTATTTGTTTTTGGTGTTTTATCCATTACTGAAGGTGCCAATTTGGCATCTGCACTCAAAAAATGAGGGGTTCAAGAAGGGTTCTTCTAAGATCCTCAAAGTTCTTTGAAGAACCTTAAGGTTCTTGGCACTGAAAAGTGCCCCAAAAGGTTCTTCCAAGAACCCCATAGGAGGTGGGGTTCATCAAGGAACCTCCTTAGTTGGAGGTTCTTGCAGGAACCTAACTGCCCAACTGAAACATTTGGATTTGAATTTGAAAGGACAGCAGGTGCAGGCACTTAACTGAAAAATGTAAAGATCTACTCAATTTAAGGCAAGGTTTGTACCTTGTAAGATCTAAATTGATATTGTTTCCTGATGACACCATCTATCTTTTCATATTTGTGCAAATCTTTCTAAAACTGAAAATGGACACAATTCCATGGATATCAATCACAAAGAGGTAAGAATGTGTACTGCAGGCTATACAAATATGTTGAAAGCTAGCTGTATTGGGTGCAGATGACTGAACTGATCACTTTTGTGTCTGTGTCTGCAGGTATACTGACGAGGAGGCACACAAAGGTACGTATGTCAACTGGTATTGATTGGTATGTTATGCAGATGAATATCCTATAGGCCTCTACATTATAGACAAGGTATGTCCATAATCTAGTTTTTTTTCATTCACATTTACCACACAAACCAAGGTATGAATACTGTCGTGTGCATGTTTTGTTAATCAATCACCATGCACCATCTTCATCTACACTATTACTACGCATCTACACACATACACATAAAGGGTTCTTCAAATAACTGTAACAGTTTCAACTTGAATAACCCCTAACAAATACTCCAGGAACCTTTTCTTTTTAGATTGCTGTGCAAACCTGGGTAAATCTGGCCAATAGTTATGTGCAGAACCCAGTCTGCAGCCACAACCGCAAAGTAATAAAGCAATCCACTACTAGATCCCATATCTCACTTTTTCCCACTTGGGAAAAACGGTAGGCTGAAACGGACTGGCCATAAGCAGTTCAGGTAAAAGGGTACAAAATGGGCTGATGTGGCAGTATGACTACATGCTCTACCCCTTTAAGCTGATAATATAATAATAATATATGCCATTTAGCAGACGCTTTTATCCAAAGCGACTTACAGTCATGTGTGCATACATTCTACGTATGGTGACAAACAATAATTATGAACATAATGGATTGGATTGCTATAGTGCTTTTCCACCAGGTGCTCAATGCACTTTGAATTGAATGGGCGTCAACTCAACTCATCCACCACCAAAGTTTGCCTTCTTATGACAGTCAAGTATAATGTCTACAGTGTATTTATGCTTCCTATTGTGGTTATAACTGGAAATGGTTCATTCTGTAATAACAATATTTCATATGCAATAATAACCATAACAGCGTCTTTCAACCATCATCAGTAGTACACTGTGTTATTTTCAAACGACTTTTTATGTTCAATTACAGACTTTTAATTTGAATAATTGGAAAGCTTTGCCTTTCTTTCGGACCTTAAATGTTTGATTATGGAAAACTGTTATTTGATAAAATGATGAACCCAATTATTTGTTTTGCTCATGATTTAATTTGACCAGACCAATAGCACACTACTAGATGTCCAATGTCCTACTACTAGAGTAGGACACATCAAAGTGAGACTCTTTGTTTGATGTCAGACTATCAGTTATGTTATTCAACGAAATCTAAATCTAAAGCTTAGAGCTACAGAGGATAGTCATTATTTCATTGTCAATTTGAAGAGTATAAATTTGAATGTTACATATTACTATATTCTGTATTGCAATAAAATGCATAACATTTAGAAACGTCAATGCAAGAATTGTTTTATTCCATAGACCCCCACGTATGGTAGTGCAAACACCACTTCTAACTGCCCCCTGGTGGCGATTCTAAATATTCAATATTCATTCAAATCCTCCTACTGCAGGTTAGTTTTCCCCCTGAAACAAAATAGGCCATATTAAGATCGGACATCGATAGGCTACAAAATAGGCTTATATTATTTTTCTGATGAAAAATTGTCAACACTTCAATTATATGTGGCATTACATTTTTTTTGCAATCACTTTGGTGCAATTTTCACAACTCCAAGCAAAAAAATTCTAAACATCAAAATGACTTATGTTTCAAAACCCTAAGCACATTTGACTTGAGTACAACAAACACATTTACAAAGTGACTTTGTAAATGCACCAAATCACTCTTTCAATTTGGATAGTCTACATATTCAATCAGTATCTGCTTTTCAAAATGGGATTGTCATTGACAAGGTAAGGAAGGATGGTACATGTGATCTGCCTCCTCCTCTGTATACCTGCAGGCAGACACAAAAGTGAGCAGTTCAGTCACCTGGGCCCAATACAGCTAGCCTTCAACATATTCTTATAGCCTACATATTCTTACCTCTGTTGACTTTTTATCCATTGTCCATTTTGTCCATTTTCTGTTTTATCATTGACATTTAGATAATGAGTGGAATATATTAAATTACAACCCAGGTTTTTCAGCAGTGCACTACACTATAATTCCAAATGTACAATATTTGTATGAATTTAAAAAGATAGATGGTATCATCATTAAACAATGTCAATTTAGATCATATAAGGGACAAACCTTATCTCAAATTGAGATCTTTACATTTTTCAGTTATGTCCTTTCATATTCAAATCCTTTAATATTAAAATCCAAATGTTTCAGTCGGGCAGTTAGGTCCCTGCAAGAAGCCCAACAACTAAGGAGGTTCATCAATGAACCCCACCTCTTATGGGGTTCTTGGAATAACATTTTGGGGGTAATGTTCAATGCCAAGAACCCTAAGGTTTCTCAAAGAACTTTGAGGATCTTAGAAGAACCCTTCTTGAACCCCTCATTTTAGAGTGCATGCACTACCATTTGGAATGATAGTGTAGTGCAATGCTGAAATACTTGGGTTGTATTTAATCATATATTCCACTCATGATCTAAATGTCAATGATACACTAAAAGCTGATGAATGTCAAGCAGGGGATACTGCATCAGTTGACAAGTCACGTGGAAAAGGTGATTTAGTACAATGTTGCATGGGGCAGAAATGGAATACAACACTGTTCTACGTTTTTGCAGTAGCCAATACCCCTATTTCTGATGATTTGTCTTACGTATGTACTGTATAAGGATAATGAAACTGTAGGACACATATTTCTCAACATGCTCACAACCTGCCATTACAGGCAGCAGTAGCTTAATGGTTAGAGCATTGGGCCAGTATCTGAAAAGTTACTGGTTTGAATACCCGAGCTGACGATGTGAAAAATCTGTCGATGTGGCAATATAACTTTTTTCTTTTTACAACACAACCTGCCAAATTATAAAACAAATTGTGGATCAAGTTCTAAAATAATATGTACCATTTACTCAACTGACTCAGTACAACCCATTAAATAATACAGTCACTTTTTTCAGCAAAGTTAATCAGTTTCATCTTGAAATACATGTTTCACCTTACAGTATGTTCACATAAAGTAATTGCTTTCACAATGCAATGCTCACATTCATTTTGATATGATAGTCTGTTTATTTGTTAAAACACATTTGACTATTACTCTGACTGCTCTTAATCGATAATCTCTTAACCGTTTGGTAAACCTATAGATTTTAAACTGGTTTGTCTACTACTGATGTTGAGAACTACATAATGAAAATGTATGATATGGTATTATGATGATCAATCAAACAATGTATTTATAAAGCCCTTTTTACATCAGCCCGATATCACAAAGTGTGCTGTACAGAAACCCAGCCTAAAAGCCCAAACAGCAAGCAATGCAGGTGTAGAAGCACGGTGGCTAGGAAAAACTCCCTAGAAAGGCAGGAACCTAGGAAGAAACCTAGAGAGGAACCAGGCTCTGAGAGGTGGCCAGTCCTCTTCTGGCTGTGCCGGGTGGAGATAATAACAGTACATGGCCAAGATGTTCAAACATTCATAGATGACCAGCAGGGTCAAATAATAATAATCACAGTGGTTGTAGAGGGTGCAACAGGTCAGCACCTCAGGAGTAAATGTCAGTTGACTTTTCATAGCCAATCATTCAGAGTTAGAGACAGTAGGTGCAGTAGAGAGAGAGAGTCGAAAACAGCAGGTCCGGGACAAGGTAGCACGTCCGGTGAACAGATCAGGGTTCCATAGAACAATTGAAACTGGAGCAGCATCACGACCAGGTGGACTGGGGACAGCAAGGAGTCATCAGGCCAGTTAGTCCTGAGGCATGGTCCTAGGGCTCAGGTACTCTGAGAGAAGAGAGAAAAGAGAGAGAGTTAAAGGGAGCATACTTAAATTCACACAGGACACCGAATAAGACAGGAGAAATACTCCAGATATAACAGACTGATTCTAACCCCCTGACACAAACTACTGCAGCATAAATACTGGAGACTGAGACAGGAGGGGGCCGGGAAACACTGTGGCCCCGTCCGACGATACCCCCGGACAGGGGCAACCAGGCAGGATATAACCCCACCCATAGCCCCCACACCACTAGAGGGATATCTTCCAACCATTTTTTGTTTTTAGGGGTGCGACTGCATCTAGGGTATTACGCAAGATTAAATTTAGTTCCTCAGTAAGATGGTTAACTGATTTTTGTACTCTGACGTCCTTGGGTAGGTGGAGGGAGTCTGGAAGGGAATCTAGGAATCTTTGGGTTGTCCGAGAATTTATAGCACAGCTTTTGATGATCCTTGGTTGGGGTCTGAGCAGATTATTTGTTGCGATTGCAAATGTAATAAAATGATGGTCCGACAGTCAAGGATTATGAGGAAAAACATTAAGGTCCACAATATCTATTCCATGGGATAAAGCTAGGTCCGGAGTATGACTGTGGCAGTGAGTAGGTCCGGAGACATGTTTGACAAAACCCATCGATGATGGCTCCAAAAGCCTTTTGGAGTGGGTCTGTGGACTTTTCCATGTGAATATTAAAGTCACCAAAAATTTGAATATTACCTGCCATGACTACTAGGTCCAATAGGAATTCAGGGAACAGTAGCTATAAAAAGTGATTGAGTAGGCTGCATAGATGTAATGACTAGAAACTCAAAAGATGAAAATGCAGCCATTTAGTTTTTTGTAAATTGAAATTTGCTATTGTAAATGTTAGCAACACCTCTGCTAGAATCCTGACCAGAACCCAAAAATGTGATCATATTACTCCAGTGCTAGCCTCCCTACACTGGCTTCCTGTCAAGGCAAGGGCTGATTTCAAGGTTTTACTGCTAACCTACAAAGCATTACATGGGCTTGCTCCTACCTATCTCTCTGATTTGGTCCTGCCGTACATACCTACACGTACGCTACGGTCACAAGACGCAGGCCTCCTAATTGTCCCTAGAATTTCTAAGCAAACAGCTGGAGGCAGGGCTTTCTCCTATAGAGCTCCATTTTTATGGAATCGTTTGCCTACCCATGTGAGAGACGCAAACTCGGTCTCAACCTTTAAGTCTTTACTGAAGACTCATCTCTTCAGTGGGTCATATGATTGAGTGTAGTCTAGCCCAGGAGTGTGAAGGTGAACGGAAAGGCTCTGGAGCAACGAACCGTCCTTGCTGTCTCTGCCTGGCCGGTTCCCCTCTGCCTGGCCGGTTCCCCCGCCTCTAACCCTATTACAGGGGCTGAGTCAATGGCTTACTGGTGCTCTTCCATGCCGTCCCTAAGAGGGGTGCGTCACTTGAGTGGGTTGAGTCACTGATGTGATCTTCCTGTCTGGGTTGGCGTCCCCCCCTTGGGTTGTGCCGTGGTGGAGATCATTGTGGGCTATACTCGGCCTTGTCCTTGTCTCAGGATGGTAAGTTGGTGGTTGAAGATATCCCTCTAGTGGTATGGGGCTGTGCTTTGGCAAAGTGGGTTGGGTTATATCCTTCCTGTTTGGCCCTGTCCGGGGGTGTCATCGGATGGGGCCACAGTGTCTCCTGGCCCCTCCTGTCTCAGCCTCCAGTATTTATGCTGCAGTAGTTTATGTGTCGGGGGCTAGGGTCAGTTTGTTATATCTGGAGTACTTCTCCTGTCCTATCCGGTGTCCTGTGTGAATTTAAGTATGCTCGCTCTAATTCCCTCTTTCTCTCTTTCTTTCTTTCTCTCTCTCTCTCTCTCTCTCTCTCTCTCGGAGGACCTGAGCCCTAGGACCATGCCTCAGGACTACCTGACATGATAACTCCTTGCTGTCCCCAGTCCACCTGGCCGTGCTGCTGCTCCAGTTTCAACTGTTCTGCCTGTGATTATTATTATTTGACCATGCTGATCATTTATGAACATTTGAACATCTTGGCCATGTTCTGTTATAATCTCCACCCGGCACAGCCAGAAGAGGACTGGCCACCCCACATAGCCTGGTTCCTTTCTAGGTTTCTTCCTAGGTTTTGGCCTTTCTAGGGAATTTTTCCTATCCACTGTGCTTCTACACCTGCATTGCTTGCTGTTTGGGGTTTTAGGCTGGGTTTCTGTACAGCACTTTGAGATACAGCACGCCGGACTGTCCATTAATCACGGTACTCCATTCTGCTTGTTTGTTTTATCTGTCGGCCCCGTTGCCTAGTCAATGCCATTTTACCTGCTGTTGTTGTGCCAGCTGATTAGCTGTTGTCTTACCCACTGTTTTAGCTAGCTTTCCCAATTCAACACCTGTGATTACTGTATGCCTCGCTGTATGTCTCTCTCAAATGTCAATATGCCTTGTATACTGTTGCTCAGGTTAGTTATCATTGTTTTAGTTCACAATGGAGCCCCTAGTCCCACTCCTCATACCCCTGATACCTCCTTTGTCCCACCTCCCACATATGCGGTGACCTCACCCATTACAACCAGCATGTCCAGAGATAAAACCTCTCTCATCATCACCCAGTGCCTGGGCTTACCTCCGCCGTACCCGCACCCACCATACCCCTGTTTCCGCATTATGCCCTGAATATATTCTACCATGCCCAGAAACCTGCTCCTCTTATCCTCTGCCCCAACGCTCTAGGCGACCAGTTTTGATAGCCTTTAGCCGCACCCTCATACTACTCCTTCTCTGTTCCGCGGGTGATGTGGAGGTAAACCCAGGCCCTGCATGTCCCCAGGCACCCTCATTTGTTGACTTCTGTGATCGAAAAAGCCTTGGTTTCATGCATGTCAACATCAGAAGCCTCCTCCCTAAGTTTGTTTTACTCACTGCTTTAGCACACTCTGCTAACCCTGATGTCCTTGCCGTGTCTGAATCCTGGCTCAGGAAGGCCACCAAAAATTCAGAGATTTCCATACCCAACTATAACATCTTCCGTCAAGATAGAACTGCCAAAGGGGGGAGGAGTTGCAGTCTACTGCAGAGATAGCCTGCAAAGTAATGTCATACTTTCCAGGTCCATACCCAAACAGTTCGAACTACTAATTCTGAAAATTACTCTCTCCAGAAATAAGTATCTCACTGTTGCCGCCTGCTACCAACCCCCTCAGCTCCCAGCTGTGCCCTGGACACCATTTGTGAATTGATTGCCCCCATCTAGCTTCAGAGTTTGTTCTGTTAGGTGACCTAAACTGGGATATGCTTAACACCCCGGCAGTCCTACAATCTAAGCTAGATGCCCTCAATCTCACACAAATCATCAAGGAACCCACCAGGTACAACCCTAACTCTGTAAGCAAGGGCACCCTCATAGACGTCATCCTGACCAACTGGCCCTCCAAATACACCTCCGCTGTCTTCAACCAGGATCTCAGCGACCACTGCCTCATTGCCTGTATCCGCTACGGTGCCGCAGTCAAACGACCACCCCTCATCACTGTCAAACGCTCCCTAAAACACTTCTGTGAGCAGGCCTTTCTAATCGACCTGGCCCGGGTATCCTGGAAGGACATTGACCTCATCCCGTCAGTTGAGGATGCCTGGTCATTCTTTTAGAGTAACTTCCTCACCATTTTAGATAAGCATGCTCCGTTCAAAAAATTCAGAACTAAGAACAGATACAGCCCTCGGTTCACTCCAGACCTGACTGCCCTCGACCAGCACAAAAACATCCTGTGGCGGACTGCAATAGCATCGAACAGTCCCCGCGATATGCAACTGTTCAGGGAAGTCAGGAACCAATACACGCAGTCAGTCAGGAAAGCTAAGGCCAGCTTCTTCAGGCAGAAGTTTGCATCCTGTAGCTCCAACTCCAAAAAGTTCTGGGACACTGTGAAGTCCATGGAGAACAAGAGCACCTCCTCCCAGCTGCCCACTGCACTGAGGCTAGGGAACACGGTCACCACCGATAAATCCATGATTATCGAAAACTTCAACAAGCATTTCTCAACGGCTGGCCATGCCTTCCGCCTGGCTACTCCTACCTCGGCCAACAGCTCCCCCCGCAGCTCCTCGCCCAAGCCTCTCCAGGTTCTCCTTTACCCAAATCCAGATAGCAGATGTTCTGAACGAGCTGCAAAACCTGGACCCGTATAAATCAACTGGGCTTGACAATCTGGACCCTCTATTTCTGAAACTATCCGCCGCCATTGTCGCAACCCCTATTACCAGCCTGTTCAACCTCTCTTTCATATCGTCTGAGATCCCAAAGGATTGGAAAGCTGCCGCAGTCATCCCCCTCTTCAAAGGGGAGACACCCTGGACCCAAACTGTTACAGACCTATATCCATTCTGCCCTGCCTATCTAAGGTCTTCGACCATCTCGAATCCCACCGTACCTTCTCCGCTATGCAATCTGGTTTCCGAGCCGGTCACGGGTGCACCTCAGCCACACTCAAGGTACTAAACGACATCATAACCGCCATCGATAAAAGACAGTACTGTGCAGCCGTCTTCATCGACCTTGCCAAGGCTTTCGACTCTGTCAATCACCATATTCTTATCGGCAGACTCAGTAGCCTCGGTTTTCGGATGACTGCCTTGCCTGGTTCACCAATTACTTTGCAGACAGAGTTCAGTGTGTCAAATCGGAGGGCATGCTGTCCGGTCCTCTGGCAGTATCTATGGGGGTGCCACAGGGTTCAATTCTCGGGCCGACTCTTTTCTCTGTATATATCAATGATTTTGCTCTTGCTGCGTGCGATTCCCTGATCCACCTCTACGCAGACGACACCATTCTATATACTTTCGGCCCGTCATTGGACACTGCTATCTAACCTCCAAACGAGCTTCAATGCCATACAACACTCCTTCCGTGGCCTCCAACTGCTCTTAAACGCTAGTAAAACCAAATGCATGCTTTTCAACCGATCGCTGGCTGCACCCGCATGCCAGACTAGCATCACCACACTGGATGGTTCCGACCTTGAATATGTGGACACCTATAAGTACCTAGGTGTCTGGTTAGACTGCAAACTCTCCTTCCAGACCCATATCAAACATCTCCAATCGAAAATCAAATCAAGAGTCGGCTTTCTATTCCACAACAAAGCCTCCTTCACTCACGCTGCCAAGCTTACCCTAGTAAAACTGACTATCCTACCGATCCTCGACTTCGGCGATGTCATCTACAAAATTGCTCCCAACACTCTACTCAGCAAACTGGATGCAGTTTATCACAGTGCCATCCGTCTTGTCACTAAAGCACCTTATACTACCCACCACTGCGACTTGTATGCTCTAGTCGGCTGGCCCTCGCTACATATTCGTCGCCAGACCCACTGGCTCCAGGTCATCTACAAGTCCATGCTAGGTAAAGCTCCGCCTTATCTCAGTTCACTGGTCACGATGGCAACACCCATCCGTAGCACGCGCTCCAGCTGTTGTATCTCACTGATCATCCCTAAAGCCAACACCTCATTCGGCCGCCTTTCGTTCCAGTACTCTGCTGCCTGTGACTGGAACGAATTGCAAAATCGCTGAAGTTGGAGACTTTTATCTCCCTCACCAACTTCAAACATCAGCTATCTGAGCAGCTAACCGATCGCTGCAGCTGTACATAATCTATTGGTAAATAGCCCACCCATTTTCACCTACCTCAACCCCACAGTTTTTATTTATTTACTTTTCTGCTCTTTTGCACACCAATATCTCTACCTGTACATGATCATCTGATCATTTATCACTCCAGTGTTAATCTGCAATATTGTAATTATTTGCCTACCTCCTCATGCCTTTTGCACACATTGTATATAGACTCCCCTTTTTTCTACTGTGTTATTGACTTGTTAATTGTTTACTCCATGTGTAACTCTGTGTTGTCTGTTCACACTGCTATGCTTTATCTTGACCAGGTCGCAGTTGCAAATGAGAACTTGTTCTCAACTAGCCTACCTGGTTAAATAAAGGTGAAATAAATAAAAAAAATAAGAAAAAAAAATATCAGCTGATGTACGAATGGCTATATGAATACATTTGATTTGATTTGACCTCCGCCTCTGCGGGATGCGCGGGGGATATGGTCCCTAGTGTAACCAGGAGGAGAGGCCTCATTTAACACAGTAAATTCATCAGGCTTAAGCCATGTGTCTCAGTCAGGCCAATCAAATCAAGATTATGATCAGTGATTAGTTAATTGACTATAACTGCCTTGGAGGTGAGGGATCTAACATTAAGTGGCCCTTTTTTGAGATGTGAGATATCACAATCTCTTTCAATAATGACAGGAATGGAGGTCTTTCTTCCAGTGAGGTTGCTCGAGCGAACACTGCCATGTTTAGTTTTGCCCAACCTAGATCGAGGCACAGACACAGACTCAATAGGTAAGCTGACTACACTGACTGTGCTGGTGGCAGACTCCACTAAGCTGGTGTAACAGATGTAAATCGTACTCTCCTTGCGTTGTGTTTTGTCCAAGTAAATCACACCAGCCAGTGGTCCCAGTTGAACATAATTTATTTCTGTTGCTGTTGTTAAATAGGAAACAGCACGTTCATTTTGCAGGGCTTAACGGTGTTGATGGCTGTCGATGGCAAAACCTGTAGCATGAAGACAACCCTGTTAGCAGTTGATTGGTTGGGACACAAGAAGGCAATGGGCCATCTTAATAAAATGATCAGTGACGACCAGAACATCCAAGGACTTGTTGTTGGAGTCTTCAGCAGACAAGAAGTCCACACACACAAACTCGAGGGGCTCAGTCGTGATGATGTTCTCCAGTGGAGCTCTGGCCTCTGGCTCGGGGGCCTTACTGAACACATACCTCTTGCAGGTCTTGACATACTCTCTCACATCCGACTCCAGACCATGCCAGAAGAACCTCTGTCTCGTCAAGTTCAACGTCCGCTGTTGCCCCTGATGACCGGCTTCATCGTGGACACCCTTCAAAACTGTCACCCTCATTGAGGTGGGTTCTACATACTGGTACATCTTCTTCTTTGACAGCAAACTTTTTGGTATATAGTACACCCATTTTCAGAGTGAGCTTCTCCCAGGTCTTCAGAATCCGCAGAGCCTCGATTGGTTCATGGCCACGTTCCCTCCTAAAAGGGTAGAAGTAGAAGACAACTCTGGCGAGTGCGTCATCCTGGCGCTGCTTTGATATCAGGTCGTCACGGGACAGCACTCTCACATCTGACATCTCAGATGGCACCAGTGACTGAGTGAGCTGAGGCAGTAGCAGCGCACAGTTCTGTAGACCAATCTCCCCTTGCGACCTCAGGACTGCTGACACCGCTCCCTTTGACAGTGAACCAGGAGAAGGATAGGAGGTAGTTTGGCAGTCCATGAAAATTTCACAGGCATCTGCCTCAATTGATGGGGAGCAGCTTACGAGGTCGAATGGGTGATTCGAACAGCGGAACACATCTTGCAACTTCTCAGCATGTACTCCCGCAGCTTCTTCCAGCAAGGCCTTGTATGGAACCCTTGTGATGCGATGGAGAGTGCCCGGCTGCACAAATGGCTGTCTACTGAGTGCATCAGCAATGACATTTATGGGACCGGGGATGTACTTGATGTCAAACACGAATGGAGCAGGTTTAGCAACCCATCTCTGTTCACAGGCCTTCAATTTGGGCTTGGACAGGATGTATGTTTATGGGTTGTTTTCTGTCCGTACAGTAAAAGGCTTGCCCCTTAGCCAATGACTAAACTTCTCACAGACGGCCCAGCGTAAAGCAAAAAACTCTAACCTATGGGCAGGATACTTTGACTGTGCATAAGTAAGTGATTTGCTAGCGAATGCTACGGGTCTGGCCCCAGACTCATCCTCTGGCACCTGGGAGAGGACAGCACCCAATCCATTTCTAGATGCATCTACAGACAGCAAAAAAGGTCTCTAAAATCAGGGTGGGCTAGCATGACCTGATTGTGGAGAGCTTGTTTCAACTGACTAAAGGCCTGTTTGCACTCACCAGTCCAGTCTGCTGCTGTGAGTTTCCTATGGATTCCTCTTTTCCTCTTGCCTTTCCCATGGTGTGTTGCCTTCGTCCCAGTTGTCAGCCCATGCAGCGGCTTAGCGATGGTGGAGCACCCCTCAATGAACTGCTGGTAATAGACTATCATTCCGAGAAAGGACCGAATCTTCCCCTGGGAGGGCACGTCCGTGTTATCCTCCATGAGATCCTTCTCTGTAATCCCTGCAATAGCCTTCACTTTTTCTGGGTCTGTGGCCACACCTCCTTCACTGATGACATCCCCTGAGAACCGCACTGACCTCTTCATGAAATGGCATTTCTTTGGAGAAAATGTCAGATTATGGGTTTTGAGACACTCAAAAACTGACTCCAAGCGTTGCATTCCAAGTTCTTCAGTCGGGGCAAAAAACAGCACATCATCCAGGTAGCATAGAAGGCTAGAAAAATGTTGATACCCAAAAATGCTCAACATCATCCTCATGAATGTAGCTGGGCTGTTGCATAGTCCTTTTGTGGAAGACGGTTATATTCATATAACCCAAAAGGAGAAGTGAAGGCTGCAAACTTCTTGTCGCCTTCATGCACCTCCACATTGTAGTAGCCTGAGGTCAAATCCATTGTAGAGAAGAAGGCATTGCCACCCAGGGCCGCCAGAGCATCAGCTTGGTGAGGTAGAGGGTGAGCATCCTTTACGGTGCGAGCATTGAGCCATCGGAAGTCTGTACACAGTCTCAGATCGCCAGACTTCTTCCAGACCAGCACGAGCGACATCTTCTCCCAGAAGTCATCGGTCGTCTTCAGCTCCCTGATGAGGTGTTTTATCACGTTGCTGCCTAGGATGAGCTCATCACGTTGGCCTTCCACTACTAGAACAGGGACAGAAACACTGCTGCCATACACGGACAGATTCAATTCACACACACCTACAGGCTTGGTCTTCAAACCCCCGCAGCCAACCAATACCACTTCATGAGGGAGCCACTCTTGAGCACCCCTGCTTTCTCAAGGCGTCTGGCGCACCACTGTTGAGCTCAATGTGCATGCCATACAACCGCTGTCAATCATAGCGCACACCTCTATAACATCCCCCAGTAACACACTAATATAGAAGAGTTCATCGTTGTGGAGCACTCTCTGTGCATTTTGCATAATGACTTTTTCGTTCGACTTGACTCCATCACAAACACTTGAATATATCGACTCTAAATCTACACCACTATCTGATTGGGGCACCTCACAAGGCCTAGCACCCCCCCCCATCCCATGCGGGCCAGCTAGTTTTCCTGCTGCTGTGTCGTGTTGCTTTTCGATGGAGCGACGGGAGTTACCGATGAAGTGCGAGGACATTCTTGACGTGTGTGCCCAGCTGCATAACAGAGGAAGCAGAGGTGGTGTGAATAACAATGATCCATTGTGCTGTGATTCGCATCCCCACACACTTTGCATTGCAAAGACGGGTTCTCCCTTCTCCGGGGGGCCTCCTCTGGAAACGGTTATCATAGCCGCCTACAGGTTGCTGTGGCCTCTGCTCCAAGACCCATTCAAGCATGGCAATCACACGATCCAATGCCTCGGATGAGCCATTTGTGGGCTGCTGCAAGGGGTCCGGGCAGTTTGCAACAGCCGACACTGGCCTACTTACTTCCTGCGTCAGTGTGGTGACCAGTGGGGCCAGCCGCAAGGGACGTGGAGCCTTGCACTTCCTCTGGTACTCCTCCAGCCTGCCATGGACCTCCGCAGCCGTCCAGTCATGCAATGGTTTGCACATTAATATCAATGACAGCTTTGAGTTCGGACAGTGCTTGATGAACATGACAGTCAGAACACGTGATGGATTGTCTAGCTCCTTGTTCTGCCTCTTCAAACAGTCCTCTGCCACGTCTATGGCCCTGTTCAGTCTGATCCAGTAATCAAAAAGGAGTCTCCCCTTCCATTGGCAAAGTAGAATAAACATCAGCTAGGGGCATGTCAGAGTTGATTGTGTTGCTAAAGTGATGCTTCAGAATGACAAAAAAAACGTCCAGGGCCCTGGCTTAAGTCAACTGGGTTACTGCGTAGGCTTACTCTCACCACGTTACGTGCCCGCCCTGTCAGCTTACCCAAAACTTAATCTGACCTCTCCTGCCCCCTATAGCCCTTCTTCTGCATGGTCTCCTCCCACTCATGCACTGTTCATTCCTCTAAACCATCCCCCCTGAAACACACTGGTTCTCTGACATCATTTTCACCACTACATTTAGACTAGAGCTGGCCCCAACCTTGGTACCACCAACATAATCAACCTTCTGTCCCTCCCCATATCCTTTGATTCCAAACAAGAGGCAATATTGTCACCTATGGAGTCCAGACACATCCTCCTTCCTAGGACTAGGTAAAACTGACTTGAATGCACTGAGTTGAGGTAACTCTCAATCATGTGGAAAGCGCACACTTGCCTGTGTAGTTGGCCTGGCCAGAGGTGTGTAACTGGAGAAATAGCTGCCCCCCTACCCACTGGCGGTGAAGGGTTAAACATGAGAACTCCCCTACCTCTCCCAAAGCGTTCCATTAAACCAAAAAAATCAAAATGATTTTTATTTTTTAATAAATATGTAGCTATATATTTTTTTTTTTACATGTAAATATTAAGTTTGTTTTTATCGCAATCAATATGAACACTTCTAAAAAAAATCAGCTTGAACATAATGCACTGAAAATAACAGTTCAGTAGTAGTTGTCTAACAAGACCAAGAATCAACACAGAAAAGTAACAAGAAACGCCTTCATAAATAGTTGTCGCCACCGTGTGGTAGAAAATGGCATCGCCCTCACGTTAATTGACTTCGGAAGGTTACTAGCATAACAGCACAACTAAATCATAGGCGGAAATCCCAGGGGGGACGGGGGGAACATGACCCCCCATCCTGGGAAAAATATGATTTGTCCCCAACAATGTATCAATGTAAACATAACTATGTAATTTCAATAATATTAATAATACGCAATGAAAGCACTTGTGCTGATTATAGACACTTAATAGCGCGTTTTAAAGTTTCAAAAGATTGTGAGGCAAAGGGTGGGGGGGACGTACAATGGTTTGATCCACTGCCAGTTCCTTAGCTGGCAAGGTAACAGAGTATCTACTGTCTGAAAGGCACTCAATGCACGTAACTGATGTGAGGTTAATCCAGTCAATCGTGACATAGCAATGTTTTTTTTTTGTTGGCAGGGTTCACACATACACTAGCTGAATTTCCAGAGCTAGCACGCAAACTAAAGCAAACATTAACTATCAAGCTAGCTAGTACCTATTCCATTTATGTGGCGTCGTCAAAGATGGAATCTTTGCAATTGTCAGTTTATTCCAAGATCAGCATGCAGCTGTAGTGCTTCAAAGTCTCTGTGATAAGGTTAGCGATAAACTGAACTACACTCTTCCTCTACCATTGCCTTAAATATATTTAATGGTCTCGTTGCAAAAGCTAAATTGTCGCTAGGGAACTTTTATTTTTTTCACCTTTATTTAACCAGATAGCAAAGATTATAGCAAACACCACATGGTGCTCGCTAGCTTTGCAAAATCAGCCATTGTTGGAAGCCAGCCAACATGAAACAAACTATATTAAAATTACAAAAGGTTTCAGTATATGTTGCGTAAATGGTGAACTCATACAGCTGTCAACTCATCACTGCAATCCGTTTCACATTTGCTAGCTACCTTTTAGATCGAAGCCCATATAGAATGATAGAAGATAAGATGATAGAAGCCCATCTCCTACTGTAAATATCCTACACACTGTGTAGCCAGCCAGGTAGAAAAATGGCAAAAAAAAAGGATGGACATCAGAGTATTTCAGTACACCAAAATGCAAAGTAAGAACCCTAGTAGCCTAATATCTCAAAGACTAGTTGATAAAATGTTCATAGGAAAGAAATGAAATGCTAATAGAAAAATGTTTCACAATGATGTCATTAGGCAGAGCAGGCAACAGATGGCACACAGATGGCAGAGCTGGGGACAGATAGGCAGGGACAGACTGGCAGAGACAAGGAGTCTCAGGTAAGTTTGTTGAGTCTTTGTTGGGCAACATTATGAAAGGTTCTCAATTTTTTTGACTTGTAAAATAGGGACATAATTGGGAAATGCCATGGATACACCCACTCTCAACTTAAACTGGTGACTGAACTAAGATTTGTTTAAGGCAATGGTATTGCTGTTGTGATTAATTGTGCAGTTTTGGGTACCGGTAGTTAGGAGTACGGCAAACACCGTATTTATTTTCTAGGAGACAGACTGTGAGTCAGTTAGGGTGGTGAAAGGGAACGAGCCAAGGAGAGAGACTTCAGAGGACAGTGTCACAGCCACGGCAGGACCAGGTGTCAACCTTGTTGCCTGCAGCACCAGTATAAGGGACAGTGGCACAGCATTATCCAGTTACCTCAGTGACGGCACAAAACCATATCAGCCACACCCATGATTTATAGAACCGCAAACTCTTGCCAACAGAGTGTTGACGTTTCAAGAGAGATGGTTTCGTGATTTCCCCTGGCTACATTATAATCCATCAATAAAAGGAGTGTTGTGTTCACAGTAGCCAAGGGTTTTCAAGCCAGCCATCTTTTGGCCAAAGGGCAGATGCTGCCTAATTAGTGCAGGATTTAGGAACTGGAGAAAAGCCATTGAATCAATCACTGCACATCAAAACAGCCAAACCCACCGCCACTTTGTAACTGTAACAGCACACCAGCTAAATCCAATCAGTGTCCAGTTATCCAGCGTGTGGGGTAAACAGCAGGTGGACGCAAGGCATTGCTTGATGACAATTGTTAGTTCGGTGCGGCATGTAGTAAGACAGGGACAAGCCTTTAGAAACCACACTGATGAGAGTGGGAATTTATACCAGCTTTTGAAACTTAGGGCAGAAGAGGATGATCCCAATTTACTGAAGTGGCTAACAGAGCGTACTACAATGTACACAGGCCCCAAAGCACAGAATGAAATTCTGAACATCATGGCCAATACAGTCATTCGAGGCGTAGCAGCTGAGATTAGGTCTCTTCCGATTGTACAATTTTCAGTAATTGTTGATTGTACTCAGATGTCTCTGGTGCTGAACAGGAGAGTGTCTGTCTGCGTTATGTTGACCATGACCTTGTCCCTCACAAGGATTTTATTGGGCTATATAGGGTGTCGGAGACAACAGGCGAGGGCATTGCGAAAGTGACAACTGATGTGTTTTTGAGGCTCAATTTGCCCATGTCTGGCTTACGTGGGCAGAGTTACAATGGTGCCTCAAAAATGGCAGGAAAATACACAGGTGCACAGGCAATTGTGAGGAGGCAGCAGCCATTAGCCCTCTATGTGCATTGTGGAGCACACTGTAAATCTGATTACACAGGCTGGCATTTCAGCCTCCCCACTGATCTGGGATTCCCTTTCTTGGGTCCATCAGTTAGGTGTCATGTATGGCCAGTCAGGAAAGTTTAAGAGCATGTTTGAATCAATTGCCACATTCAAAGATGCAAATCTGACCACCCTGAAACCCCTATGTCCAACAAGGTGGACTGTGTGGAATACTGCTATTAGAGCTGTGCTAGGGCAGTATGAGCAGGTACTACGCAGCCTAGAGGAGATGGGAAAAACGGCATCCAAGACAGCTTCAACTGCCAGTGGCTTATTCGAGCACTTCAGCAAAGGCTGTGTTGGGCCTCACACTTGCCTCTGCTGTTCTTGGAGAGCTCGAATGTGTAAATGTTTCACTGCAGAAAACTCAAGACTGTCCCTGGTATGCAGGCTGCAGTCGAGTGTGTGCGGTCATCTCTTAGGGGCAGGAGAAATGACGAACGCTACCTTGTACTGTATGAGAAAGCAACAACATTGATTGACTCTATTGAATCCATTGAGACGCACTCAAGACGATTTTCTGGCAAAGCAGTGGATCACTATAGGGCAGAATTGTTTCAAGTGTTGGATGGTGTGGAGGTTCAGTTTGGCAACCGTTTTGACCAGGACGGTCTAAACGCCCTGCAAAAGTTGGAAAGAGCGCTTCTCACAGGGGTGTTGAATGAGTCTCTAGATCAGTACCCAGAGCTGAACATAGATTCTCTTTCCGTGCAGATCCCTCTCTTTCACAACAAATACCCCCTGTAGCAGCAGTGGAGAGGCAGCAGAGGTCCTCAGGAGTCTTCCAGTGGAGGTGCGGGGGTTGTTTGACCAAGTTGAGGTGCTGATCAGAATTTTGTTTGTGGTGCCAGTGTCTTCATGTAAGGCTGAGAGGAGTTTCAGTGCACTCCGCAGGTTAAAGACTTGGCTACAGGCTAGCATGGGCCAAGAGAGACTGAACAGGGTAGTTGTCTGTAATGTACATAAAGACAGGCTGGACAGTCTCAAGAGGGAAAATATCTGCAGGCAATTTGTTGGATCCATTGAAACCCACAAACATATGTTTGGTTCTTTTGTTCAGTAGTGTGTATAGCAGTGGTTCTCAACCTTTTTTGGGGTACTGGAACCCCTGCATATTTTGAGGCAAGGCGGGCAAGGTTTTGAGCGGTCCTCAGGGACCTCCACCCCCTCTATATTGTATGTAAAGTTACTGGAAACCTTGTGGTACTGAATACATTCATTATACTTTTTTATTTCACAGACCCCTTGCAATTACACCAGGGACCCCTAAGGGGTACATGGACCCCTGTTTGAGAACCCCTGGTGTATAGTATGATATTTGTTATTTTGTTTAGTAGTTTTTAGTACATGACAGTACACTTACTAATGATTTATTTAATGTTAGTTTATTTACAATTGCATACTTTGTGTGACATACTTGTCCATAGCTGCTTTTTGAATAGTTGAGACACTGACTGAAGGATATTTTGTTTGATTTATTTGGGTTATTTATTGAAGTAGTTACTTTGCTTTTAGAACTGTACTTATTTTAATTTTTTTGTTCTTGTAAAGCTGTTGTAGTAGACTCAGGCCAGTGGCACATATTTAATGACTATATAAATGTATCAGAAAAAGTCAAATTAAAAGGTCAATTCAACATGGAGACCAACTTTGTGATGGTTCTCAATGGAGATTATTTTAGACGAGATCACACCATGTCCATTGTGTTTACGATAACTGCACCCATACAGTGTACAGTTCCATTGCCACCCACTGGCCTTTCTTGGTATTGCTGGTTGTAAGTACAAATACCTGCATACATACTGGACTGATAAGGAACACTGCTATAGCTGTTATTATTAAAAGTATTATAATTATTTAAACATTTGAACAAGTTGGGACAACCCTTCAGTTAACTACTGTACCTATCAATTATCCAGTAGTAGTGATTATGGTTCCTCAATATACATTTAACATATTAAAACCTAGGCTATGTGTTACAGCACTACTTTTGGTGTCCCCCTCTGGAATAGGTCTTGAGAAAATCTCATGTAATCGTCCCCTCCAAAGTTGATATCAGATTTTCGCCCCTGAATTACATCACTAAATAATCATACCATCACCACATACAAGTAATAAACCGGATATTATATTTCCCCCACTCACTCATGCTACCAGGAGCTCCCTGAGAATTCCACGTGTGCAGAATGCGAAACCTAGGCCTCTGGCCTGCATCAGCAACCGCAGTACTTCTTGAAGCCGGGTCTCCGATCCCTCCACGTGACGTCCAGCGAAGACAAGAAGACGAGTCACGGCACCAGTGTAACAGATGTAAATCGTACTTTCCTTGCGTTGTGTTTTGTCCAAGTAAATCACATCAGCCAGTGGTCCCAGTTGAGCATCATTTATTTCTGTTGTTAAATAGGAAACAGCACGTTAGTTGTGCAGGGCTTAACGATATTGATGGCTGTCATGGCAAAATCCCTTGCATCACTTTTTCATACTGGGACGAACAAAATACAATACAAAATATAACATGTGTAAAATACCTGTTGTTAAATAGGAAACAGCACGTTAGTTGTGCAGGGCTTAACAATGTTGATGGCTGTCGATGACAAAATCTGTAGCATGAAGACAACTGTGTTAGCAGTGGGCTTATGTGACCATCGGTGTATACTAGCTAACACACTTATTTACAGCAATCATATGCCAAAGCACATCCCTAACAGGTACCATATACCCACACATGTATAAATGACTAATGTACAGCAAATTTGTACACATTGTAAAATAGAAAACAGTATTCAGAACGTGACCAACCCATTGCATCACATTTTCATACTGACGTTCGCGATCTCCCCCTATCTGCAAGCGGGGCCAATCACAACACGCCTTATTGTCATCAGAGTTGAACCAACCAATAAGAATGCTTGAACAATAAATACACCTTTCTTTAGAGGCAAGTGGAAACTTAACCAACCCTGCACCCTATCTCATTGTGGAGCTAGAGGAATTAGAGCCCTGTTCATAGATAAGATGAGAGCACCCATCCAGCTTGGATGGAGTCCGTCACTCTCAACAGGCCGGGCTTGGTCCTGTTTGTGGGTGAGTCCCAGAAAGAGGGCCAATTATCTACAAATTCTATCTTTTGGGAGGGGCAGAAAACAGTTTTCAACCAGCGATTGAGTTCTGAGACTCTGCTGTAGAGCTCATCACTCCCCCTAACTGGGAGGGGGCCAGAGACAATTACTCGAAGACAGACACATCTTTCTAGCTGATTTACACGCTGAAGCGATGTTGCGCTTGCTGACCTCTGACTGTTTCATCCTAACATCGTTGGTGCCGACGTGGATAACAATATCTCTATTACTCGCCAGTTTTAGCTTTAGCCAGGACCATCTTCAGATTAGCCTTAACGTCGGTAGCCCTGCCCCCTGGTAAACAGTGTATGATCGCTGGATGATTATTTTTAAATCTAATACTGCGGGTAATGGAGTTGCCAATGACTAAGGTTTTCAATTTGTCAGAGCTAATGGTGGGAGGCTTTGGCGTCTTAGACCCTGTAACTGGTGGAGGAGAGACCAGAGAAGGCTCGGCCTCTGACTCCGACTCGCTGCTTAATGGGGAGAACCGGTTGAAAGTTTCTGTCGGCTGAATGAGCGACACCGGTTGAGCATTCCTACAGCATTTCCTTCCAGAAGCCTTGAGAATGTTGTCCGGCTGTAGGGACTGTGCATGGGGATTTCTACTACTATCTGTACTTACTGGTGGCACAGACGCTGTTTCATCCTTTCTCACACTGAAATTACCCTTGCCTAACGATTGCGTCTGAAGCTGGGCTTGCAGCACAGCTATCCTCACCGTAAGGCGATCGTTCCCCTGTATATTATGAGTACAGCGACTGCAATTAGAAGGCATCATGTTAGTTACTACTTAGCTTCGGCTGGTGGAAGTCCGGACGAACCATGTCCAGATAAAGCGTCCAGGGTGAATAAGTTGAATGAAAAAAGTCTAACGAGGGAAAAATAAGGCGGTAATTAAAAAGTAAAAATCGTCAAGTTTGCTGTAGCAAAGTAACGTTAGCAACAAACCGCACAGCATCGAGTAAACACCTACTTCACAGTAAGTTAAATATTTATATATATTTACAAGATCAGAGATATAGCCTTCTGTACGTAACAATTGCATCCCCTATACTAAGGGGTACTCAACTACTATTTGAGAAGATTCGGTCACACAAATGTCCCTGGTAGCAAAGGTATGGATATTGTAATTTCTTGGTTTAGTTACAAAGCCCCACCTCGCAACCCATGCAACCCCAAACTGCATTAAATTGAAAGCCCGACTTAGTTGCTAAAAAAAATCATAAAATAGTTACATTCGGGATACGGGGTCCGTATTGACCCCGTTCTGGGTCCGGCTCTGGACCGCGGTCTGCCTGTTGAGTATGGCTGCCCTAAAAAATAAAGCTAATCCTCAAAGTAGGCTTGTCAGGTATTAATTTGTTTCATTTGATTACAATGCACCTATGTTGTCATTATATCTGAACAATACATTTATTTTGTTGCGTCATTGATTATGAATGTCTTCAGTGATCACGCCTTTAATCACAAATGGGATATAAATTATGGAAATTCGATTTTCAGTGAATGTTTATGGGTAGTGCAATTGTATAATTTGAAAATAGTGTAATGTACTGTAATTTACAGTACTGTTGCATATTATATTCAAAGGGCAAGTTTTAAACATGCGTTTTTTTGCTATTGGATTAAATGGTTGTTAAAATGACTCAATTGAGAATATATCATTATGTTGTGTTTTGGTGATTAAATCAGTGTTCCTATGGTATTTCACAGTACATGTATATTTTGGATCAAAGGTTGTGTGGTGAAAGATGTCTCCAAACAATATGAATACACGGGTTTTAAATACGTTTTAAATAAGGCTTGCTGTTTTACAAGGGTTACCAGTTTGGAGTTTTGAAAATTCCCCACATAGGCCTACTTGTGAAAATAAGTGCCAAAGCCATTGAAAGAAACTGGAAATGGTAGCCTAGCTAAAATGACTAAATGGTGAGCCTATCATTCATTATCTAATGTATTGGTGACTAAACAAAATGTTCTAATGGTATTTCACAGAACCTTGATTTTGCATGAACTCAGGGGAGAAAACTGTGGGAAACCGCAATGAATGCGCAATCAAAGGTTCTGAAAATAAGATAGGGGGCATTATAACTTATCAGTTTAGAGTTTTGTTAGGGGGAATTATAACAGTTATCAGTTTAGAGTTGTGTACTTAGTTTTCAAATATAGTACCACATGCATCTAGAAAATGTGCCAAAGTGATTGGAAAAAAACGGTAATGATATTGATGATTTGCATTTATCCATCATTATTTTCACCATGTATTATTTTTGTTTGTATTCCTTATTTATTTGATTTTCACACGCAATGGTGAGAGTGTGAACTGAGGCAGATCAGACTCAGGGTGGCGCGAGAAGCTAAAGGATTGGTGTCGGGGACTCACGATAGGTCATTGCGGGTCACAGCGCAGCGCATGACAATGTTTAACACCTGTCCAGTGTTTAACACTTCATTACCATAAGGGCTGTAATTTATTTTTGTAATAATACATCTTATACCATCTTATACAACAACTAATTTCGGAAATAGGTTGATAACACATTGACTACCTAATATTGGGGGGGCAGGTAGCTTAGTGGTTAGAAAGTTGGGCCAGTAACCAAAAGGTTTCTTTATCGAATCCCTGAGCTGACAAGGTAAAACATCTGTCGTTTTGTCCGTGAATAAGGCAGTTAAACCCCCTTTTCCTAGGCTGTCATTGTAAATAAGAATTTGTTCTTAACTGACTTGCCTAGTTTAAAAAAATAAATAGGCCTATGCAGTTATTAGAATGAGGTGTTTAACCTATATAAGTATAATATTATTGTAATGAATAAAAACAAAAATGTGGATGGTTTAGTACATTCGTTTGAGTATGTTAAATTGTAGTTAGTGAGAAACATTGTTTGATTCTCATTTTGCATGAGAATACATGAGAATATTCAATTCTAAAGTAATGCAGGGGGATTATACATTTATGAAAATTAAAACACTTATCTTCATTAGATAAGTATTCAAAGCCATGAGTAAATACATGTTAGAATCACCTTTGGCAGCGATTACAGGTGTGAGTCTTTCTGGGTAAGTCTCTAAGCACTATTCACAACTGGATTGTGCAACATTTGCCCATTATTTCAGAAAACTTCAAGCTCTGTCAAATTGGTTGTTGATCATTGCTAGACAACCACTTTCAGATCTTTGCCATGGATTTTCAAGCAGATTTAAGTCAAAACTGTAACTCTGCCACTTAGGAATATTCACTGTCTTCTTAGTAAGCAACTTTAGTGTGTATTTGACCTTGTGTTTAAGGTTATTGTCCTGCTCCCAGTGTCTGGTGGAAAGCAGATTTTGCCAGTGTTTAAAGCCTTTCCATTTATTTTTTATTCTGAAAAACTCCCCAGCCCGTAACGATTACAAGCGTAACATGATGCAGTCACCACTATGCTTGAGAATATGGAACGTGATAATCAGCAATGTGTTGCATTGGATTTTCCCAATACACAACACTTTGTATTCAGGAAAAAAATAACTGCTTTGCCACATTTTTTTAAGTATTACTTTAGTGCCTTTTTGCAAACAGGCTGCATGTTTTGGAATTGTTGTATTGTGTACAGTATAACTTCTTTTCACTCTTTCAATTAGGTTAGTATTGTGGAGTAATTACAATGTTGTTGAGCCATCCTCAGTTATCGCCTATCACAGCCATTAAACTCCGTAACTGTTTGCCGGAGAGGAAGGAAATCCCTGAGCGGGTTTCTTCCCTCCAGGCAACTGAGTTAGGAAGGACGCCTGTAGTGACTGGGTGTATTGATACACCATCCAAAGTCGAATTATTAACTCTAGCATACTTAATTAAAGGGCTATTTAATATCTTCTTCTTGTTTTACCCATTTACCAATAGTTCTTTGTGACACATTGGAACACCTCCCTGGTCCTTGTGGTTGAATATGTTTGAAATTCACTGCTCGACTGAGGGACCTTAGAGATAATTGTATGTGTGGGGTACAGAGATGATGTAGTCATTCAAAAATAATGTTAAACACAATTATTGCACACAGGTGAGTCCATGCAATTGATTATGTGACTTATTGGAGAAAAAAAAATCACCCAACATTTTTTGCTGAATTCACGTTAGTTAATTAACAACTCAACCAAATTGAACTCAGAACGAGACGTTGAACTTACATCTGTGCCCAGTGGGATGCAACCGCTGCCAATATGATTGTCTTTTACATGGATTCAGACTTTTAGGTAGCCTAGATATTTTCTTCCTTTCACCCACTGTAACCTGCCATCGACGTTGCAGCTAAACCGTTTACGCTTGGATCAACCCTACTCATGTTAACTATCAGCGAACATTTGGATAATCATGTGGGTGCTAGCAAGCATACTATACTGAATGGATTCCGATGTTTCATCGCTTGCTATCGTTTTGAGTTGAGATACTGTTGAATGCTCCGAGAGCGAAACGCTCGGAATTTTAAAAACGGACAATCCGACAATGCTCTGAATGTATGAACCGCCCAGAGCGCACTCTGACACTCCAGTGAATTTACGAACTAACCCTAACCCTTAATGTGAACACTGGAATTGTATGATGATATTCAACTCCTAATGTATAACTGTTCATAAGACATTTTTGTTAAGAAAATACGATGTGTTTGCTGTTGGTGGTATTATGTTGCTCCTCAGATAATTTATTTGGCCTATTTTACCAGCCTGGTCTCATAGACTAGACGTAACATAGTAAATATAAATCAACGACACTCAAATTAGTATGATTGTTAGTCAGGGTGGATGGGTGAGCATGTAATGTGAAAATCTAGCATCTCAAAGGTGACAAGTTCGAATCTAATCACGGACAACTTTAACATGTTAGCAACTTTTCAACTACTTCTTACTTTTTTAGTTATTTGAAACTACTTATGTTAGATATCCCTTCCCCTAGCCCTAATCTTAACCCTACTCCCTAGCTAACATTAGCAAGCTAGCTAATGTTAGCCACCTATCTGGAATTTGTAACATATTGTAACGACCCTGTGTTTATAAGCGTGGAAATCGACTCTGCTGCACGAGCATGCTTTTGCGGCACAGTCGATAGCGCAGGCTAGAAGGTCGAGGGTTCAAGACCTGCTCCCTGCCTGTTTCATTACAATATCATATGTTTAGCAAATTTGTAACATATTGTACATTTTACAAATTTGTAACATATAATATGAATTGTAATTCGTAACATATCATACGAACTTGGTAATGGACATCCAAAAATTGATACATACCATAAAAAACGTAACATATCATGCTAAAGGGAGTGCCTCTTACGAACAGAATAATATGAAATGCTATGAGACCAGGTTGATTTTACATGACATATATAAGGAATTTGGTGCTCACATTTTATTTATTGCAAATACATAAATATTCGTTTTTTTATCATGATACTGCTATCTTTGTTTTGTCATGGACTTGATCTGCTCTTATGCACGTATTATTTTTGTTTAATGCAGAACCTAATATCTAATCTGAGCTCGCCTTAATTTGTTGTCTTTTATGGTATTATTAAATAATTAAGCTTCATACATCATATGACTGAATATAATAGTTGTTTTTATTGTGGTTAGAATACTGAACAAATAACGCCATATGAAAACATATGTGTCATTATTTTAAACATCCCACGTGATCTGAGCATTTAAAATGTGTATAGTATGGAGCATTAGGGTATATTGGAGTATACAGCATGGAGACGCAGTCCTAGTGCCCAAACATCCACCATGACTGTTTTACATCTATGTAAATAGTACAAATGACAATAACAAAACATTTAGCAAACTCATAACTCGATTTTTACCACAGTGATTAGAAAACATGTAATTTAAAGTTTGAATAATAAAATGTAGTTATAAAACATGTCAAGGATCGGTGAGAACTGACGCATCGTCTTTAACCAACGTTAATAGTTCCTAAAGTCTCGTTGTAGACTTTCGATAGAACACAGTCACACTATAAAACGTAATAAAAAGTCATAACGTTGTTATTCTTGTTTTCAAAGACCACATGTATAAAGACGTGTTAAAAAAAATCCACAATAAAAGTAATGGGATTTAACGGCCCAGTCCTGTTCACCGGCGCCTTTCTCTAGTGGTGCTCCAGTCTCCAACGCTTTAGAAGTCCTGGGATCCTTTATATTTTATTTAAGCTCCGTTTCTTTTATTAATTTTTTTCTCTCAAAAGTTGCACACAGGATCAATTATATGAAACACGGCGAAACTTTCAAGATTAAAACGTCCCGATGAAAAAAAGCAGACGAGAAAACGGTTTTGGCGCATGAGACCCAAGGCTGAATCTGTGAGACGGAGCGTACACAATAAACCTGTTGTTAAACTTGCTGTGAAAATATGTTTGAAGAAAATAGACAATTGTTGTACGAAATGTATTCAAGTATAAAATAATGCCCTTTGTTGGAGAAAACTTGAGCAATGTGAGGGTACAAAAGTCCCCTGTGGTATTTACTAGGTCCCTTTGTGAAGTTTGCGCTTTGGCGTCTCCACTTGGCGCATTACCCAGGCCCCTTTAAACGCGATTGTTTCTTTCTTTCTAATGACGTTTACCGGATCAAAACATGCTGTTAATTCGATCAGAAAGCTTCACCCTTCACAACAATACCAGAATAATTTCTCTCAAAGTTTGTTAAGTTGACCGAAATTAGGCAAATGAATAGGGGTCTCTAGGCTACCCCTGACGCAGGTGACGGGGATAATGCACGTTCACACCAGCTGTATTCTTTATTTCTCCCCTTTCTTTCACAGCATTATTAAAATGTAGGCCAATGAAACTATTCACTCAACTCAATAGACATTTTCTTATAGAATAATAGGATACAAATTGAGCCTCTCCAAAGAGTCCTCGGTGGTGGGTAACCCTCTAGTGCCAAAGACTGCTGGAGACGCCGGCCGGTACGCAGGCGACGCTCGTGTGCCAGACCCATCACACACCTGCCGAGGACTCCCACGAAATAAAGAATGTAAACAAAAAGCTTGCCATCTCTCATAAAAGATGGACGTGTCATCAAGTCGTGTGAGAAACGCGGAGAACAAACGGGGGGACTCCGTCTCCAAAAGTTCTCCCTTGAACTTGGCGGAACAGCCTATTAAAGGCTTACTTAATTACTCTAATGGCACTGGACAGGCCTTAAAACTCAGACAGGGCTTCGATGGAAGTTAAGTTCGCTTGCTGGGATTTGTAAACAGGCGATCGTGTGAGAAACGCGAGTTGGAAGAAAGAGGGGTCTTTTTTCGGCGGCTTTGTTTTCAGTGCGCGCACTGCGCCCGATCGGATCAGGCGAACCCAACGCTCAGTTCACATTTCCCGCCTGAGTTGTTACTATGCAAATAATATTATAAAAATAATCACGTGCATGTCTTTTGAACAGCCACGTGGATGAACAAAGCAAGTATTTCCCCCTGCTAGCCCACGGCTTCAGACGTTTTACTTGTTCTTTAACTGATCCTAAATGCTCACATTTACCAGAAGCATGCTCTTTAATCCTATGGAATAATTTAAACCATGAATGCTGGAGTCCCTCGGATGATCGCTTTATAAGGGGCAGCTTCTCAGCTCACCTCTCAGTCTACCTAGTCTACAAGCTAAGGAACACACATCCAAACTCCCTCTTTGCATTAATATTTTGAATTAGAACTTTATCAGCACATTGCCAAAGGATGGCATCCAAGATGAAGGATCGCAAGGTAGGCGCTCCCCTTCTGCGCTTTGGGATGGAAACCTACTCGGAAATCGTGGCCTTTTCTAGTCGTTATTTTAATATTTATTACAATAATTTACTTTGGTACTCATAATGTACCATCATTATGGCTATGTGTAGTCAAATGCGAAATTTGGCTCCATGGAAATCGATCGGAACCAATATAGTACACATTTGAGTTTGCAAAAACGACTAAAATGCAAATAATTGATTCAAAGAAGAAAATTGGCTTAAGTTACCACTAAAATAGTATAATTTACGGTTTGAAACCCATGTGTGCCATACCCCATGGTTGTGTTGGAGCCTTGGCACCTGCCTTGGTCCATGTGTTACTCGCAAGCGCTTATTGCGCACTAGTGCACAAAAGCGCATCAAGGTGGCAAGGCTTATGCGTCTCTTTGCCGTTTGGTTTCCAAGTAGTTTCGTCTTCATTATAGTGTCAATCAGATTTTTATTCTAGGTTTCCAGAGCTATACACGTTAGATCTGTCCCACTGATGATTATGTTTGTTTGTCTAATCATTTGCGTTGTTATTTTTCAACAGAGAACTCCCATCTCCCATAAAGTGATAGAAAAAAGAAGACGGGACCGCATCAACCGCTGTCTAAACGAACTGGGGAAAACTGTGCCAATGGCGCGCGCGAAACAGGTAGCCTACAGTACAGTTGTGAAATTAAATCATCTTGTTCTAAGTTTTATATTGGCTAAATATATGTATTATTTAGCCTACTCATTGCATTAAATCCTTGCTATGCGTGACAAATAGGGTAGCCTACATAATGTCTGCCGTCTGTAGGCTCATCTGTTTGATTTCGTGTATTTAAACGACTTAATATATTTTTTTCTAATGACTTTTTTGTCTGATGGTAGAACTCTGGAAAACTGGAGAAGGCCGAGATTCTGGAGATGACAGTTCAGTATCTACGAGCGCTCCACTCCGCAGACTTCCCCAGGGGCAGAGAAAAAGGTGCGTAATTCCTGTTGGCTCCAATGCGCACGGACCCGGGGCTCTCACCCAGAGCGCATCCCTATCCTGTTCCACCTTCTTTTACTCCATTCCGGCTGTCTGGTTTACACATTTATCGCCGTAATATCAATCATCATCACTGTAGTCTATATCGTAAACATATCCTCACATTTGAATGTAATAGCCTAAATAATAACGGCGTTTCGGTGTGTTTTCTGATCGTCCCCTTCTTCGGATTCCTTTTAGGTGAGCTACTGGGGGAGTTCGCCAACTACTTCCACTACGGCTACCACGAGTGCATGAAGAACCTGGTACACTACCTGACCACGGAGGAGAGGGTTGAGACCAAAGACATCAAGTACGCAAGGATCCTGACCTTTCTTCAGTCCAAGTCCCGAGTCGTCAACGAGCCGGTGTTCGGCTCCCTGGGCGCGTTGCCAGACCAGGCAGATTATCTGTGCCAGTTTCACTCCTCCCCGGAGTCACACCAGAGCCACAGCCCCAGCGACTCCGTGTTTCAGCAGAGCCCACCTGGACACTTCTCTTGGCACAGCACTGCACGCAGCCCAACCATGTCGTACCCAACTGTGCCGCTTTCCGCGCCGACGCAACAGCACCACGGTGGCTACTTGTCACCAGTGCAAGGACTTGACCATCACTACTTCAACTTCTTCAACGGCCACCCGCACGCGAATGCGTTCAGTTTGCACAGTACGCAACACGCGTTGTAAATAGAATCCGGCAACCATTTAGTGTTGTGTTTATTTATATATGTGTTCATAATAATATACTTAAAGATCGTGGATATTGTATACTGTACAATACATTTTTTTTAAATAAATAAAAGTAAATGTTTATTTCCCACAGTTTTTGGTTTTCTTGGGGTATTATAACATAGGTTGGTCATCAATTGGTGAAAATCTCCCTAAAAATCTGATGGTATAATAGCGTTGGTCTATTGATAGGCCTAATTGTTCATTCTTCTAAATCATTTATTACAGAAGAGTTAGCCTGTTACAGTCAAACCACTCGGGCCATTTCTACAAAAATATATATTTGTATTTCTTAAAGGGATAGGCTGGTTAACTTTCTTTTCCGCGTATTTTAAACTAACCACGGGTGTTGTCCTTTCATACAAACTGTTTTTAAACCAATACAGTCACATTTTATTGGTCAAATACACATATTTAGCAGATGTTATTTCGGGTGTAACGAAATGCTTGTCTTTCTAGCAACAACAGCGCAGTAGTATCTAACAATTCACAACAATACACACATCTAAAAGTAAAATAATGGAATTAAGAAAGTATATAACGCCCTTTAACTGGTTATTTAGCAAGTTACAGAATATCCTAACATTTTTGGAGCATATAGCAATGTTAGTTGAAACGGATTATAGCCAGTAAGAAGCTAGTTGACAAGAAACCGTGGTCCACTTATCTTTATCATCTAGGCTAGTAGTATTATGTGTCGATAGGACCTTAGGCCACTTACAATTAAATAAGCACTAAACTAATTCACTAAACCGGGACTTGCCTTCTTCTATGAAGGATGGACTCTTGTTAACTCAAATATTAATATATGTTTAGGTTGACAGTTAGGCTACTCTCCTCTTCATCAATTACTCATCTTCCTTATTAAAGCTTATGTAGGTTGCTTTTCTCTAATTTGAAGATTTTTATGGCCATTGAAAACTGAAAAAATTAAGAAAGTCACACACTCCCAAATATATGTTATTCATGAACTCATTGCTGAACTAACGTTTTGGCAACCTCCTAAGACCTAAAACCGATCACCCTGTTGCACGATTACAAAAACTTGTATTTGAGGTTTAAAAACACTTGTGAAGTTTGTCATTTTCACTTTTTAATTTCAGACTTGATTTTCCCTTACAAAAATGTATCAACCCCTACCAACATTTCCATTAATTATAATCAACATAATAATTTACATTTCCTGTTGCTGCAGTACTATTTTTCAGCTGTAGCATACTGGCTCAAATTAAGATCCTACATCGGCATCAATGCTTTTACCAAGTTACTTAAAGGCAGTGACTCAGCGCAACCAATGGCTATAGTGAGAGGTGTTGTCTTGTTAAGTGATGGGATAATATATATTTTTAATCATTGAGTAAAAATTTAGTCAATTATGAAATATGATTATGAAGATATTGATGCCAACCTATTAGGCCGTATACAAGCTCCATCATATACCAGACTTGAGATACCATTTTTTTAAGATGGGGTCAATAAGTTATTGTGCACACATTATCGATCAGAATAGGTGATTGGAATAAGTGTCATTTTACACAATAGTCTGTTGAACTCCAACACCATGATTGACAGTAAGCTTCTTTCCTGGGTGATCCATTAATAATGGTGCACATTCACAGTGCACCACCCATCCAGCCTTAGTTTTCTACACCTATATTCAAATAAAATGCAAATAGTAAAATATAGCTGCAAGCAGCAATGTCTGGGTTCGGCTGTGGACCCAATGTGCCACCATCTGGACAAATTGGACACATTGCCCTAAAATAGCTACATCTGTGCTCCTTGCCAAATATCAGAACTCAAAATTAAACATATCATGCAATATACATATTTTGGATGATTTTTTTATGATGACTAATTGTTCCACATTTTGTTGAGTTACAAAGTGGGATTGAAATTTATTTAATTGTAATTTTTTGTCAACAATCTACGCAACATACTTTGTAATGTGAAGTGGAATATATATATATATAAACATTCAGACTTTTTTTGGATGAATGGAAAATCCTTTTGATTTGAGTATTCAACTCCCTGAATCAATACATGTTAGAAGCAACTTTGGCAGCAATTACAGCTGTGAGTCTTTCTGGGTGAGTCTATAAAACCTTTGCACACCTGGATATTACTATATTTGCCCATTCATTCTTAAAACAAATTCTTCAAGCTCTGTCAAGTTGGTTGTTGATCATTGCTAGACAGCCATTTCAAGTCTTGCCATGTATTTTCAAGCTAATTAAAGTCAAAACTGTAACTCGGCCCTGCTGAAAAGTGGATTTGTCTCCCAGTTTCTGTTGGACAGCAGACTTAACCAGGGTTTCCTTTAGGTCTTTGCCTGTGCTCAGCTCTATTCCTTTTCTTTTTATCCTAAAAAACAACTCCTTAGTATTTGCCAATGACAAGCATACCCATAACATGATGCAGCAACAACCATGCTTATAAATATGAAGACTGGTACTTAGTGATGTGTTGTGTTGGATTTGCCCCAAACATAATGCTTTTGTATTCAGGACAAAAAGTTGATTACTTTGCCACATTTTTTTTGCAGTATTTAGTGTCTTATTGCAAACAGGATGCATGTTTTGGAATATTTGTATTCTGTACAGGCTTCCTTCTTTTCACTCTGTAATTTAGGTTAGTATTGTGGAGTAACTACAATGTTGTTGATCCATCCTCAGTTTTCTCCTTATCACAACCATTTAACTCTGTAACTGGTTTAAAATCACCATTGGCCTCATTGTGAAATCTCTGATTGGTTTCCTTCCTCTCTGTCAACTGAATTAGATACACTCTTGTATCTTTGTAGTGAATAATTGTTTACTCAAGACATTTCAGCTTTTAATTTGACTAAAAACATAATTCCACTTTGATATTATGGGGTATTGTGTGTAGATCAGTTTCAACACAGAGAGAAGCAATGGTTTCTAGAGACACTTCTACCTATATTTAAATATAATTCAAATAACAAACACGATTTGTCGACGCTCTCTCTCAAAGAGGAGGTCCTTCTAGGGAAGGGTTCATCTCTGTGTGTTAACAACATGAGAAACAGAGGTTTCTGGGAAGGGGGGCAACTCCATGCTTTAAACCCCTATCTTAAACAAGCTTGCATGTTAGGTCCCATTCATCCCTCGCTCCTTCAACCAAGCTAAAGTTTATCAATGAGATTTCAATTATCAACAAAAGTCTTTTGTCACAAATATCAATCCATGTCTGTATCTACACTGTTATAACATTGTTATTCATGGTTATAATAGGTGAGATATTGTTAGTAGGGAAAATATCAGTTCTCATGCCAGTAAGAAACAAAGTGGTCACTTGATGTATTCTGTCAATGAATTAAAAATGTTTCACAACACCAGTAATGCAAAATGCTTTTTAACATTATGATAAGAATTTAAGAATTTGTCCTCAACTTACTTGCCTAGTTAAATAAAGGTTAAATAAAATAAAACATGAAAGTGATTTGGGGATTCTTCATGAAGGGATTTTCAAGGACTACAGATGAAATATGAACATTCTCACACACTTTTGGCATAGGCAAGTTGCATCAATTCCATATATTTTGGCAAATTAGGCTAGACTATTCATCATTGTGGGTCGAATTAAAGTTTGCAGTTCCGAGGACAAGATGAGGGCCACCTTGGTTTAAAAGTTGCCCTTCATTTGCATACAATTTTATCAATTGTCAGTGAGCCATGGTGTGCATTGTTGATCCAACATTGGAGGAGGACAGTGCTCCAGTCTAACCATTTTATCAGCGGAGGATAAAGTCAACCTTGGGATTTACAAGTCGACTAAAAAAGTGCTCTTGACCCGACCATAGTCATTGCCAAAAATACATATATTTCAATCAATCTCCTTATATTTGGACTCATTTCAATTGGGCAAATTCTTTACCTGGACTCTGATAACTCAATTGTGGCAGGGCCTCTGACTTTCCCCCACATAGAAAATAAAATGTCTTCCAACTAGTAGGGAGTTGATTTTGTCCAGCTTGTGCCTTAAATGCTCTTCCCTTGTCTCTCAATAACTCAACTAATCTCCTCCCCAATCCCTGTCCCTTCACTCTTTCTTTAAGTAAGTTGTATGGCATTGCTTTCCAAGACAGCGGTGAGAAAAGAGAGGTAAAAAAGAAAGTGAGAAACTCCGTGTTTTTTTGCTAGGGTTGCCCCATTGTGGTTGGCCTGAATGGGAGGACAATCTCTGGTTCCTTGGGCTTCATCCTTGAGTGAATCGGAAGAAAAGTAATCACCCCCATGAAATCAAAGTGTTCTCTATGGAAGGGAAGGACTAAAGCTGCTTGCTGGGCACCCCAGACCCCTCTCCCCCAGGCCCTCTCCCCCAGGCCCTCTCCCCTCTTCAGCCCAGGTCAGGGAGCCCTGTTACTGTTTTCCTCTCCTTCTTCCACCAACATGTACACTTTTACACACGCACACACACTAATTAGCCAGAGTGTCCCATGGGTGCGGGTTAAAGCAAAGAGAGTGAGGGGTCTGCAGGTGTCCTTGTGTGGACTAGAGGATGGATGGATGGATAAATGGACAACGCCAGCTACTGACCAAAATGGGAGGACAAAGTGCCCACGCAGATGGAAAAGTGATAATAAGATAAAAGAGGGCTTTTGAAAAAATACTTTGGTCCCAACAGCCCCAATATTGGTTTAAGTCTGTGCTCTAAACACAAAGTTTAGCAGAGAAAAAAAAAGACTCCCTGGTCAGCCAGATGAAAATGATTTAGCGACAGCACTCACCATGAATAATAATAAATTGAACACAGAAACAAAGGATCCCCGCCAAAAAAAAAACAATTTATTGTCATGTAAACTGATTCTCAATGAGTGAGCTTTCAATGTCTCACTGGTTAGATAATGTTTATCTTTTGCATTAATATCACACACTGAACTTTCACAAACAAGAGTTCCCTCCTTACAGGAATGTTGAAACTGAACAAAATACCACTTTGAACTGATTTTAACATGAAGGAATGTACAAGTGTAAAGCACATGGAGAGTTTGTTTACATATGAGCACCAAAAGCATTGGGACAGTGACATATTATTTATTGTTTTGTCTCTGTACTCCCGCACTTTGGATTTGAAATTATACAAGCTTTAATTTGAGAGTATTTTTTTTATCCATATCACGTGAACTATTTAGAAATTATAGCACTTTTGTACATAGTCCCCACATTTTATGGGACCAAATGTATTGGGACAAAGTCATTTATATGTGTATTCTAGTAGTCAAAAGTTTAGTATTTGGTCCCATATTCCTAGCACGCAATGATTACATCAAGCTTGCGACTCCACAAACTTGTTGGAAGCATTTGCTGTATTTTTGGTTGGGTTTCAGATTAATACTAATGAATGGTAAATAATGTATTATGTCATTTTGGAGTCACTTTTATAATACGAATTGAATATGCTTCTAAACACATCTACACCATGATAACGGATAGTCCTGAATGAATCGTGAATAATGATGAGTGAGAAAGTTACAGATGCACAAATATCATAACCCCAGGACATGCTAACTTCTCACCATTACAATAACAGGGGAGGTTAGCATTGTTGGGTGGGTATGATATTTGTGTGTTTATAACTTTCTCACTCATATATACAGTACCAGTCAAAATTTTGGAGACAGCGACTCATTCCTTGGTTTTTCTTTATTTTTACTATTTTCTACATTGTAGAATAATAGTGAAGCCATCAAAACTATGAAATAACACATTCGGAATCATGTAGTAACCAAAAAAGTTTTAAACAAATCAAAATATATTTTATAGCCACCCTTTTCCTTGATGACAGCTGTGCACAGTCTTGGAATTCTCTCAACCAGCTTCATGAAGTAGTCAACTGGAATGCATTTCAATTAACAAGTGTGCTTTAAAAGTTAATTTGTGGAATTTCAAAATCTACAAAGAAATGGTTAATTGACCAAACAAATTCAACATTTTGCCATGGCCATCTCAGTCTTGGGATTTAAGAGGGCAGTCCATGAGCGCAGATGAAGGATATCAAGGATCTGGAAAGATTCTGTATTGAGGGATGATCTAAGATCCCTCCCAATGTGTTCTCCAATCTCATAAAACATTTTAGAAAAAGGCTCAGTGTCGTTATCCTCACAAAAGGAATGTGCTGGAGTATTGAAAACAGGGATACAATATTTTTGGGGGAGATTTTGTTAAGTTTAGTATCTGGTCCCAAATGACTACATCAAGCTTGTGACTCTACAAACCTGTTGGATGCATTTTCAGCTCATTTTGTTTGTATTTCGGATGATTCTTTTCCCAATATAATTGAATGGTAAGTAATGTATTATATCATTTTGGAGTCACTTATTGTAAATATGAACGGAATATGTTTCTAAACACTTCTACATTAATGTGGATACTACCATAACTACGGATAATCCTGAATGAATTGTGAGTAATGATGAGTGAGAAAGTTACAGAGGGTCAAAGATCACACCCCCAAAACATGCTAATCTCCCCTGCTATTGGTAATGGTGAGATGTGAGATGAGGGTATGATATTTGACCCAAACATAATCTCTTTCTCTGAGTATTAGTATAAAATAATATAATTTCCCAATTTGTTAGACACTACAATATAGCTCAGTATTTGAAATATTTATTTTATAGAGTCATTATCGCTCATCTTTATCAAGTGATCCAATAATTCTGGACCCCACTACAGTGCCAAAATACTTCATTTTTAAAACTTTTTTTTATCTCATACAATACCCCATGATGACAAAGTGAAAAC
The DNA here is from genome assembly GCF_023373465.1 of Oncorhynchus keta. NCBI lineage: Eukaryota > Metazoa > Chordata > Actinopteri > Salmoniformes > Salmonidae > Oncorhynchus > Oncorhynchus keta. The sequence goes on along the minus strand of NC_068449.1, from coordinate 40,797,407 downwards.
ATGTTTTTAGAAATTTTAGCAAATTTATTGAACATTTAATACAGAAATATCTCATTTACATAAATATTCACACCCCTAAAGCAATGCATGTTAGAATCACCTTTGGCAGTGATTACTGTGAGTATTTCTGGGAAAGTCTCTAAGAGCTTTGCACACCTGGATTGTAAAATATTTGCACATTATTATTTTAAAGATTCTTCAAGCTCTGTCAAGTTGCTTGTTGATCATTGCTAGACAGCCATTTTCAAGTATTGTCATAGATTTTCAAACCGATTAAAGTCAAAACTGTAACTAGGTCACTCAGGAACATTCGAAAGTCGTCTTGGTAAGCAATTCCAGTGTACATTTGGCCTTGTGTTTTAGGCTACTGTCCTGCTGAAAGGTGAATTTGTCTCCCAGTGTCTGTTGGAAAGCAGACTGAAGCAGGTTTTCCTCTAGGATTTTGCCTGTGCTTAGCTCTACTCCATTTATTTTAATTTAAAAAAATGTAATATGGTTCTAATTCAAGAAGTCTTGAATAACTAACTTTTTCCAAAGGAGTATTATAATTTTCTTTCAGCAGCAATTATTCGATAAAGCTCATTATGAAAGTGAATCATGGTAAGAGTTTCAACATGCTGAATGGGGTTTAACTCGATCTTGTACTCTATAAGGATATGGAAGTGGATTAAAATATCTTAAATCTATGGTGGAACACATTGGTTAAAAGTTAGTAAGTGTACTTTCTTACTTAGTCTTGAGCTAAGTGGTACTTGGTCACACAAGGAAGAACATTTCTCTGCAGACAGATCCTATGTTTCGTTATGGGACTGCAGTATGGCGGCCATGTTGGACCCATGCCTCCACGGCTGTTTCCGTCTCCCAAAGGAAACTCTGAGGATGGAATTTCATTCACATTATAAGGATCAAAGCCATTGGCCATAGCCACTGGAATGTGGCTGAGGCACAATCAGATGGAACATCAGTCTGATGGTTTTAGGTTTGTGCAAAATGTTAGGTTTGTGCAAAACAATTAACAGGGATAGGCTATCCTGTTTGTCAACTAATCAGAATTCCCTGCATTTCATCCACCTTCCATCCCTGTCGATGTCAAACTTTCGAGCCAGCATCTCCCACTCGAAGTCATCGAGGTGCACACACAGACCTTTCAGCACTTCCTGGAACTCCTCCTGGCTCACAAACCCCTTCCTATAAGGATCCATCTCCTCAAACTCCCCCCGCAACTCATCCAATGACAGCTTCAACTAGGCCAGTGTAGAGGGAGGGAAATAATGACAGATTATAATATGTAAGGGTCGTTATCAAGGGTGTGGATACTGGTGTGATTAACCCATACAATGAAAAGTGCATTGAGCACCTGGGGTAAATTAAGGTTACTTACGTAACCCCAGATCTCTGATATTATTTATTTATTTGTTTATTTAACCTTGATTTTGACAGAGAAGATGTATTGAGACCTATGTCTCTATTCCAAATGCGCCCTGACTTACACAATATAAAATACACATTAAACACAATATACATTAGAATACATTATGAGTGAGATATCACACGTGGGGATTTGCTATGATCACCTACTCTTGGAAGAATCTATCAAAAGCATATGTTGGACAGTGGCGAATGAGGGGAGCCCCTCACTTTCATTATAAGGAGCCACTCTCGCCCTCAGGTTATTTTCAAACATGCTTTTCTTCCTCGCGCTCTTGCGATCAGTGGAATGAGGTGAGACATCTCACTCATAATATCAGAGAACCAGGGATACGGAAGTAACCTTAAAGTTCTCTTTCAATTATTTGTTTCGATATCTCACATGTGGGAATATGGCCAACTCTTGTATTACAAAGATATGCCCTCTGAAGCCAGGGTAGTCTCAAAGATCAGCAACCCTCAGAGGTCCCGATAACTGAGGGAGTACACACCGAAAAGGTGCAGAGGCAACCAATTGGGACAAAACCTCAAAACAAAGTGAGGGGAAACCCAATACAAGGCACACACAATCTCAGTTTAAAACAGTGGCCAAGAGGTAAACTCCTCTGTAGGAAAGGGCCCTTCCATGCCCCTCTGAAGGCTATCACCCTGGCCACCATAAGTCAATATAATAGCCCCTATGATCCGGCAGGATATCGTTGGAGAGAGAAGGGCCCACCCTCTTCCATGAGTGGTTGCCAATGAGTGAAGACCCTCGCCTGACACCCTCGCCTGACACCCTTGTCTGAGCTCTCCTACCAATCCAAATAGATGAATACTGGACAACTATGAGGACACCCTTCTAGGGAAGGTGACAGGCGAAAAGCCATAGGCTCCAAGGTGCGATAATGAGAAAAAGTCGACCCAGGCCAAGATGGGGTTAGGTACATTAACCTGAAAAAACCCTGGGAAGACTGCAGTCATGAACAGTGGCTAGCACAGCCCACACATACGCTTAGGGACGCCAAGGGCAGTAGCAAAGCTAAAGATGGATGAATATTACATCTCCATGCTTTTCAGCAGGTAGTAGCTGCTGTGAAAGGGTCTTATGCACAATTGACACTTCTCAGGACGAACTGAAGGCTTAGAGTTTGGCCGTAAGCAAAGTGTGCCCCTCAGAGACAAAACAACAGTTCTGCATGAACTGTTTCACTTTCTGGGCCATGAAATGACCTCACACTAGAACCGCAATTGGCCAACGCCCCCTGCCGTTTGATTTTGACCTAATTGCTCAGTGGTCAGAATTTTGCACCCTCTACAACCACTGTTATTATTATTTGACTCTGCTGGCCATCTATGAACATTTGAACATCTTGGCCATGTTCTTACATCAGCCGATGTAAGAAGGGCTATATAAATACATTTGATTGATTGACTGATCCTGCTGCTCTGATTGGATGAAGCAAAGCTGTCTCCGTTCACTCGCTTCATATTTCACCCGATCACTTCTCACAGCATGCTTCAGTCTGACCATTTAGATGGCTGCTGCATCCTGTTAGCCTGCCACTATAATAAATCAATAGGCCAGGATGTTTGCTAGCAACCTATCAATGCGCAGAAGCGCATTCTGACTCAGTCACAGCAAACTGCCGATCTATAAACAAGGAGATAGGCATAATCCAGTGTTGTAGTACGAGACCAGCAGAGACCAGCCGAGTGATCAGCCCCCGTTTATTCCAATAATTCTAGCAAAACTATGTCAGGGTGACATGACAGGCAGCAGGAGTATCAATCTTCCAATGCCTATCTGTGTTTCTTCTATAGCCTGCAGAAGTGCCCTGTGCCTGCCCTGCATCGCCGTGCCACAATTTAGATAAAATATACCCGCCAAAACGTAATATGTCCATGCACGCATACACTTTATTCTTCCAGATCGAGATCATGTCAGTGAAATTAGTCATCATCCGTTTCACTTATGACAACCATAAATAAGTTCTGTGCCAGAAAACACACAAAAAAGCACACTGCAGTGTGCAAATATTGCACAACTTCAATCACCGAGATGGTTGGGACCACTTCCAACTTTTCCCGTCATGTGGAGAGGAAACAAATGGAGAGCAAAGTTGAGAAGCTAGTTAGCTAACTACTAATAGCTAGCATAAAATAGTCAAAAATAGTATGCTGGTTAGCAGTGGCTATCTTTTTAAAATGTATTTTTTACTAGATACTGCACAGCCAAGTTTGGCAGCATTTGCACAGACAATTTTTCTGTACAGTCCAAGATTCTCCAAGACAACAAGAAATCCACCAGGCCATCATTAACGATGTAATAATTGGCTGCACTCTGCCATTGTCGATCGTGGAAAATGACCAATTCAAGCACTTTCTTAAAGTATTGGACAACAAATACACCTCAATTGGAAGATGGACCATAACAGAGAAACGCATCCTGGTGTTGGTTGGGAAGGTAAAGGACACTATCACAGAGAAGCTACAGAGCCAACCGTCAGTGTCCATTACAGCCGAAATATGGTCTGGCCGCTCCTTCTTAGGAGTTACCGCTCACAGCCAAATAGAAATGAGCTGGAGTCCTTCCTCCTAGCCTGCAGGTGGTTCACAGGGCAGCATGGTGCAGAAAATACAGCTATAACTTTTTATGAAACCATCGATGAATATCGCATCAAAAATAAAGGAGCTTATGTTATCACAGATAATGCAGTAAATATGAAATGTGCATTCAAAGTGAAGTTGCCACAGCAGGAGGAGCACAGTGAAGAAAGTGACGACAGTGAAGATGGTAACCTGCACGATGAACATCTGTAGGAGGATGTATCGTGGGATGACGAGGTGAACATCGACCTCCTGAGATCCAGACAGCGACTCTCCTGTTTTGCTCACTCCCTACAGCTAGTGATACATGATGGAATGAAAGAAGTCAAGGCCATTTCACAAGCTATCGCCAAGACATCAAGGTTCAGTACACTGCTACATAGTAGCAGCCTATTTAAACACAGGTTTGAGGTTGTGTTTGGCATGGGAAAGTCTGTTCCGGCAGCAAATACCACTTCCTGGAATAGCATGTTCAAGCAGCTGCAGGCCCTCAAGGCTCTTGACCACAGGGCCCTCACAGTTATGTGCAGCGTGGACTTCGAGAATGCGTTTTTTACCATTCACGAATGGAACCAACTGAAAGAATTGAATGCAGTTCTTGCATCATTCTATGAGGCAACGGATCTTATAGAAGGAGATAAGTCTGTCACCATCAGTATGATGGCCCCAACTGTCTTGGATCTGAACACTCACCTGCTCCAGATGGAGGAGTCAAGAAGACAATGCCGGCCATCAGCAAAGGCCATTTGACAGTCTCTACTAAAAAGATTCTCAGGGGCCTCCCGAGTGGCGCAGCGGTCTAAGGAACTGTGTCACAGTGCTAGAGGCGTCACTACAGATCCAGGTTTGATCCCGGGCTGTGTCGCAGCTGGCCGCGACCGGGGGACCCATGAAGCGGTGCACAATTGGACCAGCGTCGTCCGGGTTAGGGGAGGGTTTGACCGGCTGGGATGTCCTTGTGCCATTGCGCTCTAGCCACTCCTTGTGGTGGATGGGCGCATGCATGCTGACTTCGGTAGCCAGCTGTACGGTGTTTCCTCCGACACATTGGTGCGGCTGGCTTCCGGGTTAAGAATGCAGTGTGTCAAGAAGCAGTGCGGCTTGGTGGAGTCGTGTTTTGGAGGACGCGCGGCTTTCGACCTTCACCTCTCCCAAGTCCGTACGGGAGTTGCAGCGATGGGACAAGACTGTAACTACCAATTGGATATCACAAAATTGGGGAGAACAATGGATATAAAGTAACCCAAAAAATATGAATAGTAATTTAGAATTCTCAGGAATCTTTGTGAGAATGAAAAGGGTCAAGGAGTGAGGGAGAGGAAGCTTTTGGCCATGACGTGTACTTCCTTGCCGCCATGCTGGATCCACAGTTTGGCCTCAGCTGAGTTGATCTAGATGTTACCAACAATGGGAATGTTACATTGCAGAAGAAGTTCAGAGATTATCTGAAGAGAACACAAACGGGTAAGTACATTCTTTTATCCCATGACTTTCTCTTGATTGTTGACTACTTTGTGCTCTGAAAAAAACGTTAATCTTGAGTGGACTATCACTTTAAATGTATTCAGTATGAAGTCACGCAATTTCAATAGATACAAGATTATTATTTTTTGTTTGTTCCTTTATGTTTTCCAGACACCTTGATAACTGATTACTGATCACTGCACTTGTATTTCTGAAATGCAATCATACACTGTTGTAGTTGATCTCTGATAAGAGCTACACCCATCCATTCACATTCCTCAAGAAATTAAAATTAGGGGCACAAGATAATGTATGAAATGCATACAATATAAGTCTCAAACAGCTTGACCTGGTATGAAATTGATTCATTGAAACTGGTAATGTGATTTGAAATGCCAGCAATGTACAGTTGAAGTCGGAAGCTTACATACACCTTAGCCACAAACTCAGTTTTTCACAATTTCTGACATTTAATCAGAGTAAAAATTCCCTGTCTTAGGTCAGTTAGGATCACCACTATATTTTAAGAATGTGAAATGTCAGAATAATAGTAGAGATAATGATTTATTTCAGCTTTTATTTCTTTCATCACATTTTTTCCACTAAATGTTTTTTTGAACAATCACATCAGATCTTTCTAAGATATGATTGGTCTAAAGACCAAATAGTTTTAAAAAACAGCAGCATTGGGCTGCATGTCTAAACTCAGCCAAGTTAGCGTAGATGTCTGGTGTGAATTTAAATCTGAGGAAAGGCTCAGTTAGTTTGTCCCCCAATTTAAACCACATTTCTATGTATGTAGTGATTAATCCCCGAGCCGCCACTTGCACATGTTAATGACACAAGTCAGTCATTTGAAATGTGATTTTTTTGTCACTTGAGTGGGTTGAGTCGCTGACGTGGTCTTCCTGTCTGGGTTGGCGCCCCCCTTGGGTTGTGCCGTGGCTGAGATATTTGTGGGCTATACTCAGCCTTGTCTCAAGATGATAAGTTGGTGATTGAAGATATCCCTCTAGTGGTGTGGGGGCTGTGCTTTGGAAAAGTGGGTGGGGTTATATTCTGCCTTTTTGGCCCTGTCCAGGGGTATCATCGGATGGGGCCACAGTGTCTGCTGACCCCTCCTGTCTCAGCCTCCAGTATTTATGCTGCAGCAGTTTGTGTGTCGGGGGGCTAGAGTCAGTCTGTTATATCTGGAGTACTTCTCCTGTCTTATCTGGTGTCCTGCGTGAATTTAAGTATGCTCTCTCTAATTCTCTCTTTCTCTTTTTCTTTCTTTCTCTCTCTCGGAGGACCTGAGCCATAAGACCATGCCTTAGGACTACCTGGCATGATGACTCCTTGCTGTCCCCAGTTCACCTGGCCGTGCTGCTGCTCCAGTTTCAACTGTTCTGCCTGCGGCTATGGAACCCTGACCTGCTCACCGGACGTGCTACCTGTCCCAGACCTGCTGTTTTCAACTCTCTAGAGACAGCAGGAGCGGTAGTGATACTCTCATTGATCGGCTATGAAAAGCCAACTGACATTTACTCCCGAGGTGCTGACTTGTTGCACCCTCGACAACCACTGTGATTATTATTATTTGGCCATGCTGGTCTTTTATGAACATTTGAACATCTTGGCCATGTTCTGTTATAATCTCCACCCGGAACAGCCAGAAGAGGACTGCCAACCCCTCATAGCTTGGTTCCTCTCTAGGTTTCTTCCTAGGTTTTGGCCTTTCTAGGGAGTTTTTCCGAGCCACCGTGGTTCGACACTTGTATTGCTTGCTGTTTGGGGTTTTAGGCTGGGTTTTTGAATAGCACTTTGATATATCAGCTGATGTACGAAGGGCTATATAATTACATTTGATTTGATTTGAAATTTGATATAAGCCCTGCATGTTGATAGATGCCAGGACTGGTCGTAAGCAGGGTTGTAAACTGCCGACCGGAAAATGACTGCTTATCGAGGGGCTCGAAGAGGGAGCACACGTCTTCTACCAGTTTTTCCTGGGTGTGTCAGCTCTTCCACCCCAAACGGCATGGGCAAGGTCTTTTGGGATGGGGTGTCCCAGGGCTTTCATAGGGGCATCGCTTATACCAGGCTGCAGTAAGTCAGTCTGGATAGATGCGGGAAGCGAGCTTTCTCAGGACAGAGCATCTAGCGCCATGACCTAAGTTGTCAAGCGATATATATATATACACACTGTAAATATATATACAGTACCACTCACAAGTTTGAACACACCCACCCATTGTCACGCCTTGGTCATAGTATTTTAGTGTTTTCGTTATATATTTGGTCAGGCCAGGGTGTGACATGGGTTTATATGTTGTGTTTCGTATTGGGGTTTTGTAGGCATTGGGATTGCGGCTGAGTAGGGGTGTAGCTTAGGTTGGCTGCCTGAGGCGGTTCTCAATCAGAGTCAGGTGATTCTCGTTGTCTCTGATTGGGAACCATATTTAGGTAGCCGGGGTTTCACTGTGTATTTCGTGGGTGATTGTTCCCGTCTCTGTGTAGTTTCACCAGATAGGTTTCACGTTCCGTTTGTTGTTTTTGTATTTATTAAGTTATTTCATGTATCGTCATTTGTTTCATTAAAGACATGAGTAACCACCACGCTGCATTTCGGTCCGACTCTTTTTCGACAAACGAAGAACGCCGTTACACCCATTCAAAGGTTTTTCTTTATTTGTACTATTTTCTACATTGTAGAATAATAGTGAAGACATGAAAACTATGAAATAACACACATGAAATTACATAGCAACCAAAAAAGTGTTAAACATATGAAAATATATTTTATATTTGAGATTCTTCAAAGTAGCCACCCTTTTCCTTGATGACAGCTTTGCACACTCTTGGCATTATCTCAACCAGCTTCATGAGGTAGTCACCTGGAATGCATTTCAATTAACTGGTGTGCCTTGTTAAAAGTTCATTTGTGGAATTTCTTTGCTTCTTAATGCGTTTGAGCCAATCAGTTGTGTTGTGACAAGGTAGGGATGGTATACAGAAGATAGCCGTATTTGGTAACAAAAAACAAATCCATATTATGGTAAGAACAGCTCAAATAAGCAAAGAGAAATGACAGTCCATCATTATTTTAAGACATGAAGATCATTCAATCCGGACAATTTTAATAACTTTCAAAGTTTCTTCAAGTGCAGTTGCAAAAACCATCAAGCACTATGATGAAACTGGCTTTCATGAGGACCGCCACAGGAAAGGAAGACACACAATTACATCTGTTGCAGAGGATACGTTAATTAGAGTTACCAGCCTCAGGAATTGCAGCCCAAATAAATGTAACAACAAATCTCAACATCAACTTTTCAGGGGAGACTGCATCAGGCCTTCATGGTCAAATTGCTGCAAAGAAACCACTATAAAAACAGACACCAATTGGAAGAAGAGACTTACTTGAAACACGAGTAATGGACATTAGCCCGGTGGAAATATTTCCTTTGGTCTGGAGAGTCTAAAGTTGAGATTTTTGGTTCCAACCGCCGTGTTTTTGTGAGACACAGAGTATGTGAACAGATGATCTCCGCATGTGTGGTTCCCACCGTGAAGCATGGAGGAGGAGGTGTGATGGTGTGGGAGTGCTTTGCTGGTGACACGTTCTGTAATTCATTTAGAATTCAAGGCACACTTAACAAGCATGGCTACCACAGCATTCTGCAGCAATACACCATCCCATCTGGTTTGCACTTTGATGGGACTATCATTTGTTTTTCAACAGGACAATGACCCATCACACCTCCAGGATGTGTAAGGGCTATTTGACCAAGAACAAGAGTGATGGAGTGTTGCATCAGATGACCTGGCCTCCACAATCATCTGACCTCAACCCATTTGAGATGGTTTTGGATGAGTTGGACCGCCGAGTGAAGGAAAAGCAGCCAACAAGTGCTCAGCATATGTGCAAATTCCTTCAAGACGGTTGGAAAAGCATTTCAGGTGAAGCTGGTTGAGAGAATGTCAAGAGTGTGCAAAGCAGTCATCAAGGCAAAGGGTAGCTACTTTGAAGAATCTCAATGTAACATATATTTTGATTTGTTTAACACTTCTTTGGTTACAACATGATTTCACATGTTTTATTTAATCGTTTTGATGTCTTCACTATTATTCTGCAATGTAGAAAATAGCAAAAATAAAGAAAAACCCTTGAATGAGTAGGTGGGTCCAAACTTTTGACTCAAAAGTACCAGATAGTTCTCCGCCGTTTCCCTAAGATCCAAAGTAAAGAAACAAATGACTGTACCGACTGATCTCTAGCTCAATGGAGAGTGTTCTCCATAACAGAGCCAAGTCGTCTTTGCCATGTAGAGGGAAAAAAACGTCCAGAGTAAGTTCTGGAAACCTGTCCTCCCGTAGAGCCGCGTAGCTAATATGGTTAGTGTTCCCCTACCTTGTTGTACAGAGTATCAGTGCCCTCTGGTGGGAAAACTGGAGTGGCGCATACCAGAGCTGGCTTGAATGTGATAGTTCGCTCTATAGCAGTCAGAGGGAAAAAGGCCATAGGCAAGGGTAAAAGGGTCACAGTGGATGGCGAAAGACAGATTGCAGTCCTGCCCCGTGTGTTGGTGAGACTGGAAGGAGAGATGACATGCAGACTTCTGTCCCTTACTGAAAACCCGAGAAGATCCCTGGGGGAGAGCCTGAAGGAGGGAGGCAATCGGGGGGATCAAAAAGTGTGTCTCCTCTATTTTCTCATGTGAGCACGGTCACTAATGTGAGCTGCTGCACAGAGAATAGGGTTCTGTCTAAACACAGCCTGCCTTTCACTGCTGCGAACTCTGAGAGGGGAAGGAGTGGCAACTGTTAAACCCAAAGTGAGAGGGTAGGGCAGAGAGCCGTTGGCCTTGCACTTTATCCTTCTCAGCCGCTAGGGTTACGCCTTAAGTTGTCCGACCCTTCTTACTTCCATTAGCAGAGTTAGGATGGCGGATCCTCGCTGCAGCTGTAGCATATACTGTAGACTGCTTCCTTACAGGTTTGGCCTGGTTCAGGGGCCTAGCCTGAGTCTTGGCAGACTGCTGCGTCACAGGAGATCTCAGTCCCCCATGGCCAGCTTGTTGCCCCCTCCCAGCTGTGAGGCTGGGGCGAGATGCAGGAACCAACGGGCTACCATGGGGCCTGTGTCTGTGTTGCAGGCAGAATAAGGAGTGCCTTCCTCCCTTTCACCGAGCTAGCCAAGTTAGCCTTGCAGCGTGGGCTAACCGAGTCTTAATAGCTAGCCGTGAAGCTAACTACCAATAGACACTGAGAAGTAGAAAATGTATTTTTTTACACAAAACAAAAACCTTCAGGTTAGTACTCAAACTCTCGACAGGGTCTGAAGACCTACACTCTGCATTGAAATCCTTAACTGTTCACTTGTGAGCAGGTAACCAGGAAAACAGGTATGGAGTCGATCTGAGGAGAACTAGAGAAGAGAGGAAGAGAAGCGAGAATAACGTCTCCAACAAATAATTGAAAGAGAACATATATTCAGCATGGGAGAGTAGGAAATGTGGGGAACCGGTGTCTAAGTAGGTTACACGTAGCTATATGTGTGTGAAAATGATTTCATCGCAGGTAAGTAATTTAACTTGTTTACTATAGTCCGTTTGTAACTGTACTCACTACTTGTAGCTGTATAGTCTGTTTTTTTTGTGTTTTTGGTCTTGGGTCGCTTAATGTTCCGGTTGGTAGCTAGTTAGCACTCACTCACGTGGCTGCTAGCACCTTCATGAAAAGAGGCATGACGGAAGCCCTATAATATCATGATTTTCTAAGTTGTGAGAATTCCTGGGAGCAGGCAATGTTGAAAAGTCATTCAGACATGCTGTACTTTTCTTAAATCTAGTTTTGTAATTGAGTAAAACAAGTAGACAACAATTTTTTTGTTGTTGCTGTGAGCCAATGGGATAACCTAAGGTAACCACAGGTTGTTTTCCCCACATACAGGGGCGGTCTAGTACAAACTGGGACTATAAGGAATGATATTTGCTTCCGAAGATTTTGGAAGCATCTATATACACAGTAAGTCTTATAAATGGTTTATGTTGTGCAGAGCCGGTGGCCTAGTGGTAAATCTCCTGGCTCAAGACACATATACAGTATGTAGCCTACACCACTCTCCCCACCAGAGATAGAGGCTCCAACCCTTCAAGCTGTTTGTCCAGTCTGTATCCCCCTCTGTCATTTCAAATCTGGAAAACATGTAAGTGGAATTCAACTCTCCCTTTAAAAATGGGTTAAAAGGCTTTGTTCATCCTTAAAAGTTGTGCTTTGTTTAAAGTGTGGTGATTATTATTACCATGATCACAGGGAAGGTAGAAGGGAAGAATGTTGATCCGAAATGGAGAAGTTGGGAGGTTCCCAAGGCCGAGTGGCCTCCCCCTCCAATTTCACGAGTGGGGATATGGTGGTAGGGAGACAGGAGTGGAGGTCCTCTGGTTCTCCCACGTGAAGGACAAAGCTCTCTCTGCTGGGTGAGTGTGAGCAGCAAGGCCATCTAGGAAACTCCCATGGCCCCCTGTTCTCATACCCACCCAACAGCCATCAGTCTCACACACACACACTGCTGTAACCTTAAACAAGCTCACATTAGACAGATGCGTGTAGCACAGTGTTGTGTGTGTGTTGAAGGCGATAGGGGCTTACCCTTTTTTGTTTTGTAAGTCCCCTCTACCCCCGCTCTTATCTTCCCACCCATGCCCCCTTACCCCTACCTTGGCACACACGCTGTCTGCAAGAATGTTAGACACACAGTGGAGCTCTCTGGAGCATTGCCGGAGATTCTCATCCCCTTTCTTCAGGGGGCTGCGCATGGCATTGGGAAAGCACAAGGACTTGGGAGAGTAGCCAAAGTGGCGCGCAAGCTGCAAGAAATCAAAGGTAATCAAAGTGACCCAAAGATGTCGGATCTCCCCCCGGCTCAATTCGGGGTGGATGTCAAATCTGCAGGACGAAAATATGAAAATAGAGTAGGGAGAGAAAGAACAACAGAGTGAGAAAGGGATGGAGAAAGAAGAGAGGGACAATTCCCACTACATATAGATGAATAACTACTATCTCACAGGGTTTTAAGGGCCCCCTTTTTGCTTTATTCCCCCCCCACTCCCCACTTCACCAATAACAATGCCAAAACTTGGCAGCCAACCCAGCACATGAGCAAAAGTTTCCCATCAGAGAGCAAACAGCTATCTTAGGCCTTGTTGGCGTCGACCGGAGGCCAAAGAATGGGAAGCACTGTGAAAGAGCAGGCATGAATGGGTCTGTAAGAAATGTACAAACAACAACAAACATGTCTACGCCGTTGTACTGCCTGACTCTCAGCTCCATGAGAATATGTTATTGATGAGTAAAGAAGCCCTTTGAAGAAAAACAGATTTGACCCAGATCATTTAACTATTCATTATTCTATTTTTATATAGCCCATGTAGATGGATATATGTGAGATATAACATGTTTTCAAGTGACAAAGCCTAATATATATATAAAAAAAGCTGAGTTGAGTGGAAAATGTTACAGAAAGCGGGAGTATCTCAGAAGTGGCTAGATGTGGTATATTAGCTGCGGACCTGCTGGATTCGGACTAAGTTGTTGTACTAAGACTCTGGAAGGGTAGGGTGAGGGTCCCCCCTGCCAAGGGATGAAGGGTTTACCTTTTTGCAGTTGGCACAACCCTCAATATGCTCACCCGCACTGAGAACCCCAATGCCACGAGATTATGCAAATCCATGGAGATGTTCTATTCAACACTACCTCTATTTAGTGCAGCCACTGGGATATTCCAGCCAGAAAATGAATAGACAGAAGGAGGGAAACGATATAAAGGAGAAAACAAGTGGGAAAGGGTCAAAAGAAGACTCAGATAAATGAATAATACATTTTTTGGAAATGATCCCCAAACTTTGAAAAAGTGTCCCCAGTCTCGTAGTCTTTGTCAATCTTCTTTGGCAGTGGGATTCTGAGAGACATGGAGCCCAATGCAGAACAGAGCATGACATGGGAACACCAAAACAAGTGTGCAATACGCCTTAGAAAATGGTCTGCCTGTGCTCTCAAAGAAAAACAGAATCATGCTTTGTTTTTCATGGGAAAAAAAGAGCAGGCTTGTTAACTCCCACAATTAAGGCATCATTTGCCAGGAGACAGTGCTGCTTCTGATGGCCATTGTTTTTGTGGACAAGACGTCTCCAAAGCAACACTCAGATCAGTGCCTATGACTGTGTGAGTATCGCGAGGGTGGCTTTGGTTATCATGTGGTGCCACAACAAGGGGCACTTGTGTCACGAGGAGAGACAGGTTTATGTGACATCTGAGAAGTACTAAAAATGAATCAGTTGATTTGACACGGTGGTAAGACGAAGAGGCAGTATGCATTCCATAACTCTGTGACACTATCGACAAATACTCCCCGGGACTGGGAGGAAAATAATGCATTTTGAGTCATTTCCCAAGACATTGCCTGAAGAATTATATAATTCAGAAGTGAAAATGTTCAGTTTAAAAACATTTTTGTTATAGACTTTAATATAATTATGTCTAAACACCAACCAATTATTCATATTTTGACTTATTTCCTTCCATCAACAGAGCTTAGGTAAAAAATGATGAATGAAAACTAATTTTGAATTACAATGACTACTCAGTTCTGTGGACATATAGATGAAAATCATGTCTGTAAAATGGCAAATTACAACTTTAGATAACAAAGCACAATATTTTCAGTTGCATCAAAGTTGAGGGTCTAAATTAGTTTTGCAAATAAACACATTGTGTGGTTGACTCAGCTATTGTAGTTGCAAAGTCAAACTTCAATACCTACAGTATTCACACACATAATTTTTAAAAATTCATCTTATAGTGAACAAACTGCCTTGGTTAGTATAGTATTCCATGCCAGCTCAACATGTTTTAGTCCAGAAAACGTAGACATTTAAACAGTTACATTTTTCTTTGTTTTACAGTGAAGCTAAACAATATAAGCAAATTAAAATAAACATGAATTTGAATTATGAATGATCTTTGTTTTTAAGTGTGTAGCGTAGCGGTCTAAGGCAGTGCAAGGGGCGTCATTACAGTCCCTGGTAAGATTCCAGGCTGTATCACATCCGGCCATGATTTAGAGTCCCATAGGGGGGAGTACAATTGTCCCAGCGACGTCTAGGTTTGGCTGGGGTAGGCCGTCATTGTAAATAAGAATTTGTTCTTAACTGACTTGCCTAGTTAAATAAAAGGTTAAATAAATATAAATAAATAAACATAGTTGTGATTCATGGGTCTTTACCGTCATATTTAGGGCGTCATCCCTTTACCAGTGAATTGAAATTAGGTGTGAATATATGTTAATGTATATTCACATACAGTATATACTGTACGTTGATATAATGATCATATTATCAACTGTTTGGTGACCACTGCTCTAAACTAAACTATACAGGTAACTGCAAAAATAATGGCAACACTTGTGTAAATGAGGAATACAAAGTACATAAATACAGTTGAAGTCGGAAGTTTGCATACACCTTAGCCCAATACATTTAAACTCAGTTTTTCACAATTCCTGACATTTAATCCTAGTAAATAATTCCCTGTCTTAGTTCAGTTAGGATCACCACTTTATTTTAAGAATGTGAAATGTCAGAATAATAGTGGAGAGAATGATTTATTTCAGCTTTAATTTCTTTCATAACATTCCCAGTGGGTCAGAAGTTTACATACACTCAATTAGTATTTGGTAGCATTGCCTTTAAATTGTTTAACTTAAACGTTAAACGTTTTGGCCAGCCTTCCACAAGCTTCCACAATAAGTTCTCCTGACAGAGTTGGTGTAACTGAGCGGCCTTTCAGGTTATATCGATATAGGACTCGTTTTTACTGTGGATATAGATACTTTTGGACTGTGGATCTCTAGGAGACAGAACACGCCCCCTTCCTGAGCGGTATGACGGTGTTTATACTTGCGTACTATTGTCTGTACAGATGAACGTGGTACCTTCAGGCGTTTGGAAAATTGCTCCCAAGGATGAACCAGACTGGTGGAGGTCTACAATTATATTTCTGAGGTCTACAATTATATTTCTGAGGTTTTGGCTGATTTATTTTACATTTTCCCAAGCAAAGAGGCACTGAGTTTGAAGGTAGGCCTTGAAATACATCCACAAGTACACCTCCAATTGACTCAAATTATGTCAATTAGCAAATCAGAAGCTTCGAAAGCCATGACATCATTTTCTGGAATTTTCCAAGCTGTTTAAAGGCACAGTCAAGTTAGTGTATGTAAACTTCTGACCCATTGGAATTGTGATGCAGTGAATTATAAGTGAAATAATCTGTCTGTAAACAATTGTTGGAAAAATAATTGTGTCATGCACAAAGTAGATGTCCTAACCGACTTTCCAAAACTATAGTTTGTTAACAAGAAATTTGTGGAGTAGTTGAAAAATGGGTTTAACGAATCCAATCGACTTCAACTGTATATACAGTGGGGAGAACAAGTATTTGATACACTGCCGATTTTGCAGGTTTTTCTACTTACAAAGCATGTAGAGGTCTGTAATTTTTTATCATAGGTACACTTCAACTGTGAGAGTTCGGAATCTAAAACAAAAATCCAGAAAATCACATTGTATGATTTTAAGTAATTAATTTGCATTTTATTGCATGACATAAATATTTGATACATCAGAAAAGCAGAACTTAATATTTGGTACAGAAACCTTTGTTTGCAATTACAGAGATCACACTGCAAAAGCGGCAGTGTATTAAATACTTGTTCTCCCCACTGTATATATATATACAGTGGGGCAAAAAAGTATTTAGTCAGCCACCAATTGTGCAAGTTCTCCCACTTAAAAAGATGAGAGAGGCCTGTAATTTTCATCATAGGTACATTTAAACTATGACAGACAAAATGAGAGAAAAAAAATCCAGAAAATCACATTGTAGGATTTTTAATGAATTTATTTGCAAATTATGGTGGAAAATAATTATTTGGTCAATAACAAAAGTTTATCTCAATACTTTGTTATATACCCTTTGTTGTCAATGACAGAGGTCAAATGTTTTCTGTAAGTCTTCACAAGGTTTTCACACACTGTTGCTGGTATTTTGGCCCATTCCTCCATGCAGATCTCCTCTAGAGCAGTGATGTTTTGGGGCTGTTGCTGGGCAACACAGACTTTCAACTCCCTCCAAAGATGTTCTATGGGGTTATAATCTGGAGACTGGCTAGGCCACTCCAGGACCTTGAAATGCTTCTTAACGAAGCCACTCCTTCGTTGCCCGGGTGGTGTGTTTGGGATCATTGTCATGCTGAAAGACCCAGCCACGTTTCATCTTCAATGCCCTTGCTGATGGAAGGAGGTTTTCACTCAAAATCTCACGATACATGGCCCCATTCATTCTTTCCTTTGCACGGATCAATCGTCCTGGTCCCTTTGCAGAAAAACAGCCCCAAAGCATGATGTTTCTACTCCCTTGCTTCACAGTAGGTATGGTATTCTTTGGATGCAACTCAGCATTCTTTGTCCTCCAAACACGACAAGTTGAGTTTTTACCAAAAAGTTATATTTTGGTTTCATCTGACCATATGACATTCTCCCAATCTTCTTCTGGATTATCCAAATGCTCTCTAGCAAACTTCAGACGGGCCTGGACATGTATTGGCTTAAGCAGGGGGGACATGTCTGGCACTGCAGGATTTGAGTCCCTGGTGGCGTAGTGTGTTACTGATGGTAGGCTTTGTTACTTTGGTCCCAGCTCTCTGCAGGTCATTCACTAGGTCTCCCCCATTGGGTTCTGGGATTTTTGCTCACCGTTCTTGTGATCATTTTGACCCCACGGGGTGAGATCTTGTGTGGAGCCCCAGATCGAGGGAGATTATCAGTGGTCTTGTATGTCTTTCATTTCCTAATAATTGCTCCCACAGTTTCTTCAAACCAAGCTGCTTACCTATTGCAGATTCAGTCTTCCCAGCCTGGTGCTGGGAAGATTGAACCTTTACTTAACTAGGCAAGTCAGTTAACTTCTTAAGGTATAGGGGGCAGCATTTATTTTCACTTTTGGATAAATAGCGTGCCCAATTTCAACTTCCTGCTACTCATGCCAAGAATATAAGATATGCATATCATTAGTAGATTTGGATAGAAAATACGCTGAAGTTTCTAAAACTGTTTGAATCATTTCTGTGAGTATAACAGAACTTATGTTGCAGGCAAAACCCCAAGGACTAACCGTTCAGATGAGTTCTCATTGGGAAACAATATTTCTTTGGCACTTGTTTTCAGTTCCTACCGCTTCTACTGGATGTCACCAGTCTTTGGAATTTGGTTGATGGATATTCCTTTGTGCAATGAAGAAGTACGGCCATCTAGGAACCGGGTAACACTGTTGAGAGTTGTGCAAGACTTGAAAGGTACAGTTGGTTTGTTGTCTTCCTGTATTAAACAGAGAGAGCCTTTTTATTTCTCTATTTGGTTAGGTCAGGGGGTCATTTGTTTGGGCATTCTAGTTTTCTATTTCTTTGTTGGCCGAGTAGGGTTCCCAATCAGAGACAGCTGTCTATTGTTGTCTCTGATTGGGAATCATACTTAGGCAGCCTGTTTTCCACCCTGTGGGATCTTGTCTTTTATAGTTGCTGTTTAGCGCTACAGAGCTTTACGTTCAATAATATTTTGTTGTTTTTTGGTGTTAATTTAATAAAGTACGATGAACACTATCCACGCTGCGCTTTGGTCTCACTCATTCAACATCGGATGTAACAATGGTAGCAACACAACATGACAACAACATGATAGCAACACAATATGGCAGGAGCACAACACGGTTGCAGCACAAAACAGGGTACAAAGATTCTTGGCCACAGACAACAGTACAAAGGGCAAGAAGGTAGAGACAACAATACATCAACTGTCAGTTAGTGTCCATGATTGAGCCTTTGAATGAAGAGATTGAGATAAAACGTTCAAATCTGAGTGTTTGTTGCAGCTCGTTCCAGTCGCTAGGTGCAGCGAACTGAGAAGACAAGCGACCCAGGGATGTGTGTGCTTTGGGAACCTTTAACAGAATGTGACTTGCAGAATGGGTGTTGTATGTGGAGGATGAGGACTGCAGTAGATATCTCAGATAGGGGGGAGTGAGGCCTAAGACGGTTTTATAAATAAGCATCAACCAGTGGTTCTTGCGACTGGTATACAAAGATGACCAGTTAACAGAAATGTATAGAGTGCAGCAATGTTTCCTATAAGTAGCATTGGTGGCAAATCTGATGGTCGAATGGTAAAGAACATCTAGCCACTCGAGAGCAACCTTACCTGCCAATCTATAAATTACGTCTGTAATCTAGCATGGGTAGGATGTCCATCTGAATCAGGGTTACTTTGGCAACTGGGGTATTAGAGGAATGATTACGATAGAGGAAACTAAGTCTTGATGTAACTTTAGCCTGCAGCGTTGATATGTGCTGAGAGAAGGACAGTGTACCGTCTAGCCATACTCCCAAGTACTTGTATGAGGAGACTACCTCAAGCTCTAAACCCTCAGAGGTAGTAATCACACCTGTGGGGAGAGGGGAATTCTTCTTACCAAACCACAACCTTTGTTTTGGAGGTGTTCAGAACAAGGTTAAGGGCAGAGAAATCTTGTTGGACACTAAGAAAGTTTTGTTGTAGAGTGTTTAACAAAAATTCCTGGGAGGGGCCAGCTGAGTATAAGACTGTATTTCCTGCATATAAATGGATGAGAGAGCTTCCTACTGCCTGAGCTATGTTGTTGATGTAAATTGAGAAGTGCGGGGGGCCTAGGATCGATCATTGGGGTACACCCTTGGTGACAGGCAGTGGCTGAGACAACAGATGTTCTGATTTTATACACTGCACTGAGAGGTAGTTAGCAAACCAGGCCAAACCCTTTCTAAAGACTGTTGACATCTAGTGGAAGCCATAGGAACTGCACTATGGGAGGAATTCCTTTGATTATCCCATAGACTAGCATTGAACTAGCCTGTGACCTCAAAAAATAAATTACGGATGGATTCTCCTTGGGTTTTCGCCTGCCATATCAGTTATGTTATACTCACAGACATTATTTTAACAGTTTTAGAAATGTCAGAGTGTTTTCTATCCGATGCATATCCTAGCTTCTAGGCCTGAGTAACAGGCACTTTACTTTGAGCACGTCAGTCGCCCGAACTTCAGAGTACTGCCCCCTAGCCCAAAGAGGCTATTAGAAGCAAAGTTATTCCTCAAAAGGGTTATTAGACATTTTCTTGTGCTATTTCTTATGTTTCTCCTTAAGCATAGAGTTAAGAAGAAATGTAATTCTTGAAAATAAAGTACTTGGAAATGTCCTTAATTCCAAGATAGCTCAACACGTACCTTAAACTTAGGGCAGTTTAATGTTTAATTCAGGACAGTTTAATGTTTAATTCACTCACAAACTTAATATGAAAGTTATTTCAACCCAAGAACATGCTTTAGAACAGTAATCTCAGTAAGAAATATGCTAACATGATTGCCATTGCTAGCTACAGTTGCCTCGCAACAAACATCTTAAGAAGATTTGTAAGAAGATATTTGAGAAGTTCGGAAGAAACCATTAAATCTTAAGATATTGTTGAGGAATTGCGCTAACAAACTATCTTATGAACTTCTTCTTATTTTTCTTAAGAACCTTCTTAAGTTTTTGTGTAAGAAGTGTTTTGTGAATCTGGGCCCAGGTCATTAAAATCAAAGGCACTCCTTCGATATGAGTTGTTTTTGACGAAAATGTATCAGTTTGTCACTTTCACAAGGTTGGAGTAATAACATGTTCAACTACCTAAGAGATTGGCTTGAATCTAGGTTGGACCTTTTAAATTTCGAGAAAAAGAACAACTACTATTTTTCACTTCTCTCACTGAGACAAGGGTTTAAGACATCTAAAAACGTTATTTTCAAGAATATAATTTCTTCTTAACTTTTCCTAAAGGAGAAACATGAGAAATAGTGGAAGAACATTTCCAATAACCTTTTTGAGAAATATCAACTTTGCTTAACTTTCATCTTAAGTCTATAGTTAAGGAAAAAATGGCAGTTAAGAAGAAATTTCTTCTCAAGAAGGTTTTGTGAATCTGGGCCCAGATCTCAATGCAATTGAATCATTATGGGAGATTCTGGAGCGTTGCCTGAGACAGCATTTTCCACCACCATCAACAAAACACCAAATTAGGGATTTTCTTGTGGAAGAATGGTGTTGCGTCCCACCAAAAGAGTTCCAGAATCTATGCCAAGATGTGTTGAATCTGTTCTGGCAGCTTGTGGTGGCCCAACACCCTATTAAGATGCTTCATATTGGTGTTCCTTTATTTTGGTAGTTACCTGTATATTATTTTGTCACATAAACTGAAATTAGGCGGAAATTATATAACTTTAGGAACCAGATAACGGTGGTGCTATTTCTACATATAGTATTGCACCTTTAACTGTTGAATATGCTAAACATAATAATATATGAGGAAAAGTCAATATACCTGTGCCACACTCTGAACCCGTCCAAGAATCCTGCTCTCCTCACTCACGAGTTGCACATTCAGCCCCTCCTGCTCTCCGTTGGTAAGCCCCAAATTTCCAGCAGGACTTGCCTCGAAAGACTGGGAACTCCTCTCCTGGAATTCAATTAACAGAGAGATTATTTCAGTCTCAATTGCTCTGTTTTGTGCTCTGGGAGATTTTGCTCACTTGAAAAGGTCGCTTTAAGAATGTCTTAAAGGACAGGAGAATGTAGCAGTGCAGTGAGTCTCTTAATAAAAGCAGGGGTTGCTTTGTGTCTGGACCCTTAAGCCTGCACATTTTCCACACATATGCTTCAGTTGCCCAACGAGGCACATACGCAAAGCGACAACACGAATCAGGGACGAAAACATGAAACGCTTTGAGGCAGCCTGAAAGGATGTGTGATGTGGTCAGTTTGAGGGCACCTGACAAACTTGACATGCCAGTCAACCCTGTAAGGGAGCCAAAAGAAAGGGCAGACAAAAAACACTGGTCCTAATTTGTCCCCTGTCCGCTTGGAAGGACTCAAGAGGGGCCGGGCTGGTGTGTCCTCCCAGCCACCCCTGCCGCCCTGCCTTTTGTCTGGAGAAATGGCCGAGCCACTCCTCTGCCTTTGGCTCCTTTGGCTGAGGGCCGGGACCAGTTTCAGGGCCAGTGTCAGGGAAGACTGTAGGTTTTAAAGGTCACGCGCCAGAGGTCACAATCAGGAGACCAATCGGGACAAAACTAATCAGGCGTAAAAAACAAAACTGAAATTTGACAGGCTAGTTGGGTTGAGGACTTCATCACCAGTAACTGAATGATTGGATCAATAACCTGTGTGTGTGTGTGTGTGTGTGTGTGTGTGTGTGTGTGTGTGTGTGTGTGTGTGTGTGTGTGTGTGTGTGTGTGTGTGTGTGTGTGTGTGTGTGTGTATGCATGTGTTTGTGTGTGTGTGTAAGTTTATTGTGTAAAGTGTGGTGATGGGAACATTCTTTACACCAACAGGGTTAGGGTTAGGGTAGGTTTAAAATATATATATATTTCACCTTTATTTAAAACCTCTTGAGTGTAGGGGGCAGTATTTTGATGTTTGGATGAAAAACGTACCCAAATTAAACTGCCTATTTCTCAGGCCCAGAATCTAGAATATGCATAAAATTGTCAGGTTAGGATAGGAAAAACTCTAAAGTTTCCAAAACTGTCAAAATATTGTCTGTGAGTATAACAGAACTGATATTGCAGGTGAAAACCTGAGGAAAATCCAACCAGGAAGTGGCCTCTATTTTGAAAGCTCCATGTTCCATAGCCTGCCTTCACTCCATTTAAAAGGGATATCAACCAGATTCATTTTCCTATGGCTACCGCATGGTGTGAACAGTCTTTAGACATAGTTTCAGGCTTTTAATTTGAAAAATGAGCGAGAAAGATCACATTGCGTCATTGTATGGCTGGGTAACAGCAGCATTTTGTATGCGCAACATCTTGGAGCAGCCATTTTCTCTCTTTCTCCTATTGAAGAAGATACATTCCCGGATGATATATTATTGATTATATATTGTAAAAACAACCTGAGGATTGATCATAAAAAAACGTTTGAAATGTTTCTACGAACATTACGGATACTATTTGGAATTTTCGTCTGTGATGTCGTGACCGCTCGAGGCTGTGGATTTCTGAACATAACGCGCCAACCAGATGGAGGTATTTTGGATATAAAAATTATCTTTATGGAACAAAAGGAACATTTATTGTGTAACTGGGAGTCTCGTGAGTGCAAACATCCGAAGATCATCAAAGATAAGCAATTTAATTTATTGGTTATCTGACTTTCATGACCAAGTTACTTGGCTGCTAGCTGTTTGTAATATTTTGTCTACTGAGAGAAATGTCCTTACATAAACGCTTAGTATGCTTTCGCTGAAAAGCTTTATTGAAATCTGACACACCAGGTGGATTAACAACAAATTAAGCTGTGTTTTGCTATATTGCTCTTGTGATTTCATGAAAATTAAATATTTGTAGTAATTTAACTTGAATTTGCAATTCAGCGGTGGTTGAGAAAATGATCCCGCTAACGGGATGGGTGCATCAAGAAGTTAACCAGGTAGGCTAGTTGAGAACAAGTTCTCATTTAACTGCGACCTGGCCAAGATAAAGCAAAGCAGTGTGACAGACAACAACACAGAGTTACACCTGGAGTAAACAATAAACAAGCCAATAACACAATAAACAAGTCAATGACACAGTAAAAAAAAAGAAAGTCTATATACATTGTGTGCAAAAGGCATGAGGAGGTAGGCAATAAATAGGCCATAGGAGCGAATAATTACAATTTAGCAGATTAACACTGGAGTGATAAATGAGCAGATGAGGATGTGCAAGTAGAGATACTGGTTTGCAAAAGAGCAGAAAAGCAAATAAAATAAAAACAGTATGGGAATGAGGTAGGTAGCTTGGGTGGGCTATTTACAGATGGACTATGTACAGCTGCAGCGATCGGTTAGCTGCTCAGATAGCTGATGTTTAAAAATGGTGAGGGAAATAAAAGTCTCCAACTTCAGCGATTTTTGCAATTTGTTCCAGTCACTGGCAGCAGAGAACTGGAAGGAAAGGTGGCGAAATGAGGTGTTGGCTTTGGGGATGATCAGTGAGATATACCTGCTGGAACGTGTGCTACGGGTGGTGTTGTTATTGTGACCAGTGAACTGATATAAGGCGGAGCATTACCTAGCATAGACTTATGGATGACCTGGAGCCAGTGGGTCTGGCGACGAATATGTAGCGAGGGCCAGCCGACTAGAGCATACAGGTCACAGTGGTGTGTGGTATAAGGTGATTTGGTAACAAAATGGATGGCACTGTGATAGACTGCATCCAGTTTGCTGAGTAGAGTATTGGAAGCTATTTTGTAGATGACATCGCCGAAGTCGAGGATCGGTAGGATAGTCAGTTTTACTAGGGTAAGTTTGGTGGCGTGAGTGAAAGAGACTTTGTTGCGAAATAGAAAGCCGATTCTAGATTTAGAGTTTGCGGACGACACAACAGTGGTAGGCTTGATTACCAACAACGACGAGACGGCCTACAGGGAGGAGGTGAGGGCCCTCGGAGTGTGGTGTCAGGAAAATAACCTCACACTCAACGTCAACAAAATTAAGGAGATGATCGTGGACTTCAGGAAACAGCAGAGGGAACACCCCCCTATCCACATCGATGGAACAGTAGTGGAGAGGGTAGCAAGTTTTAAGTTCCTCGGCATACACATCACAGACAAACTGAATTGGTCCACTTACACAGACAGCATCGTGATGAAGGCGCAGCAGCGCCTCTTCAACCTCAGGAGGCTGAAGAAATTTGGCTTGTCACCAAAAGCACTCACAAACTTCTACAGATGCACAATCGAGAGCATCCTGGCGGGCTGTGTCACCGCCTGGTACGGCAACTGCTCCGCCCACAACCGTAGGGCTCTCCAGAGGGTAGTGAGGTCTGCACAACGCATCACCGGGGGCAAACTACCTGCCCTCCAGGACACCTACACCACCCGATGTTACAGGAAGGCCATAAAGATCATCAAGGACATCAACCACCCGAGCCACTGCCTGTTCACCCCGCTATCATCCAGAAGGTGAGGTCAGTACAGGTGCATCAAAGCTGGGACCGAGAGACTGAAAAACAGCTTCTATCTCAAGGCCATCAGACTGTTAAACAGCCACCACTAACATTGAGTGGCTGCTGCCAACACACTGACACTGACACTGACTCAACTCCAGCCACTTTAATAATGGCAATTGATGGGAAATGATGTAAATATATCACTAGCCACTTTAAACAATGCTACCTTATATAATGTTACATACCCTACATTATTCATCTCATATGCATACGTATATACTGTACTCTATATCATCGACTGCATCCTTATATAATACATGTATCACTAGCCACTTTAACTATGCCACTTTGTTTACATACTCATCTCATATGTATATACTGTACTCAATACCATCTACTGTATCTTGCCTATGCTGCTCTGTACCATCACTCATTCATATATCTTTATGTACATATTCTTTATCCCCTTACACTGTGTATAAGACAGTAGTTTTGGAATCGTTAGTTAGATTACTTGTTGGTTATTACTGCATTGTCGGAACTAGAAGCACAAGCATTTCGCTACACTCGCATTAACATCTGCTAACCATGTGTATGTGACAAATACAATTTGATTTGATTTGATTTTGATTTGATTTTGGATTGGAGATGTTTAATATGAGTCTGGAAGGAGAGTTTACAGTCTAACCAGACACCTAGGTATTTATAGTTGTCCACATATTCTAGGTTGGAACCGTCCAGGGTGGTGATGCTAGTCGGGCGGGCGGGTGCGGGCATCGAATGGTTGAAAAGCATGCATTTGGTTTTACTGACGTTTAAGAGCAGTTGGAGACCACGGAAGGAGTGTTGTATGGCATTGAAGCTCGTTTGGAGGTTAGTTAGCACAGTGCCCAAGGAAGGGCCAGAAGTATACCGAATGGTGTCGTATGCGTAGAGGTGGGTCAGGGAATCGCCCTCAGCAAGAGCGATCTCATTGATATATACGGCTCAGAAAAGAGTCGGCCTGAGAATTTAATCCTGTGGCACCCCCATAGAGACTGCCAGAGGTCCGGACAACAGGCCCTGCAGTTAGTTTCAGACTGCGTGGCAAGGATTAAGTTAGTCCTACCTGAATATTTAAAAAACTAAAAGCATTGTATTTGGGACAAACCATTTACTAAACCCTAAGTTGTAAACTCTCATGGTAAAAACATTTTGATACAACAGTAACTAGGATGGGGAGAAGTCTGTCCATAATAAAGTGTTGCTCTGCATTCTCAACAGCACTATCAACAAGGCAGGTCCTACAGGCCCTAGTTTTGTCGCACCTGGGTTACTGTTCAGTCGTGTGGTCAGGTGCCAAAAAGAGAGACTTAGGAAAATAGCAATTGGCTATTGGATGTACACAGAGAGCTAGCATTAGTAATGTGCATGTCAAACTCTCCTGGCTCAAAGTGGAGGAGAGATTGACCTCATCACTACTTGTATATGTGAGAGGTATTGACATGTTGAATATACCTAGCTGTCTGTTTGAACTACTGGCACCCATGCATACCCCACAATACATGCCACCAGAGGTCTCTACATAGTCCCCAAGTCCAGAACAGAATCCAGAACAGAGTATGGGAGGCGCATAGTATTACATAGAGCCATGACTACATGGAACTCTATTCAACATCAAGTAACTCATACAAGCAGTAATATTAGATTTTAAAAACATGTCTTGTTTCTTTTAAAGATCCTACTAAAGAGCATTCTCTAGTGTAGCCCAGGATGGAGAGGAATGAGGGACTGAGGGAGAGGTATGGAGAGTGTGAACAGAAGTGGCTGAGGGGGTTAGGTGACTTTATGACACCAATGCGGCCATCACAGTGGGGCATCCATGTCAGACACCAGGGCACCAACAATAGCACAACAGGACCGGGCCAGAACACAAGTCAGCTCAGAAACAGCGTACCACACGGATGCAGGCACGCATACACCCGGGTCTCCTGCTGCCACAATACTGTGATAGCCCGCTAAACTGAAGCCTAGACATGATCTTGGTAAGCCAACACAACTCTAACCGTGCCAGGTTACTCATCAAGTGTGTTTCTGAAGCATATCTTTTACATACACACTTGCAAATAAACTTATGCACACACCAAACAATCTACTTAGCCATTTGCACATTTTTCTACATATTTTGCACCATTAAACTACGCTCTGGTTGATCTGATCAATATGCAAAGGGCCTCTTGTTCTCACTCTTTCTCTCTTTCTGTAAGCCTGTGTTTGCTTTTCCTAGGGTATATAAGAAGGCTTTTCATAAATTAGGACACACAGTCCACAAAACAAGAGTCTGCTTTCTGTCTACATAACAGATAGTGTATATTTTTGGGGTCAAAACAAACAAGGGCTTGAGAGCTCATTATTGGAGGACATCTGGGAGGGCAGTGCTTGGTTGGCATTGTTACTTGGTCCTTTCTGGCTCAGTTGGCAAAGCATGGTGCTGGTAATGCCAGGCTAGTGGATTCAATTCCTCTGACCACCCATATGTCAAATGTATACACGCTTGACTGTAAGTCGCTTTGGATAAAAGCATCTGCTAAATGGCATATATTTTTATTAGTAGCTAAACCTAGTAGCTAAGTAGTCTTCAAAAGCACTTATCAAGGGAGTGTGCTTTTTGGGACATAGCCACTGTTGTACAACCCAGCCCAGCATGGGGTGACCATTTCCATGGCCCAGGGGCCATTGTGATGTCAGTGGCTGGGCCCTGGGGTATTATGTGGGGTCAGGGGGTCAGAGGAGATGGCATCACAAGGAGCAGGGAAAAAACCCACTATGGCTACGACTGAAACACTAAGACAGCCCAGCCAACAATGATACCACAAGTACGACCAATAACTGTCACGAGGAGCGGAACAGGTGAACCCAAGAGCAGACTCAGACGAGGAGACTGGGATGAAGTAACCAAGGTATTTATTGAAACACAGGGGGAATATGGGGTGCAGGCCAGGGGAAATTCGGGCGGGTCACAGGAAGCCAGGTACGGCTGGAGGCTGGAGCGAGGGGAGTTGGGACTGGGTAAGCAGGTCCGTAGAGGAATCTAAGGACGCAGTGGAGTGGGGAGTTCAGGACAGAGTAGCAGGACTGACAAGACATGGGACTGGAGACAGGGGCCAAAGTCAGAGCGGGCAGAACTGTAGCGGAGAGGAAAACAGTGTCAGGCAAGGGAAAAAAGGAAAAACACATCTCAGCAGGAACAAACGGCTAAAAACTCAAACTGACTGAGCAGAGGTTACGATCTGGCAGCGTGGAAGTGGCAGGGCTGAGTATTTCTAGAGGTCTTGATTATGGAACAGGTTGCAGCTGGTGGGGATTTGCTCTGCCTCCAGCACACCAGTCTCCACCCACACACACAGAGAGAGGAAGAGGGAGAGAGCACAGGGGGAGTGGTGGCAGGTTAGGGAGACACTGGATGAGAAGTAGAGGGCGTGGCAGGAGCAGATGTAACAATAACAACATGTTAAAAAACAAGCAAACTTACAACAAATATGTATATACAATACTGTATGGCATTTCACATACGCTCCATATACTGTATGTACTAGTATACAGCGCATTCGGAACGTATTCAGACCCACTGACTTTTTCCACAAATTGATCATTTAAAAAAATCCTCACCAATCAACACACAGTGGCCCACAATTACAAAGTGAAAAATAGTTTTTTATAAATTTTAGCAAATGTATTCAAAATACAAAAAATAAATACCTTATTTACGTAAGTATTCAGACCCTTTGCTATGAGACTCAATATTGAGCTCAGGTACATCCTGTTTCCATTGATCATTCTTGAAATGTTTCTACAACTTGATTGGGGTCCACCTGTGGTACATTCAACTGAATGGACATGATTTGGAAAGGCACAAACCTGTCTATATAATGTCCCACAGTTGACGGTGCATGCCAGAGCAAAAACCAAGCCATGAGGGAGAAGGAATTGTCCGTAGAGCTCTGAGACAGGATTGTGTTGAGGCACAGATCTGGGGTAGGGTACCAACAATTTCTCATTCTTAAATGGAAGACGTTTGGAACCACCAAGACTTTTCCTAGATCTGGCCACCCGACCAAACTGAGCAATCTGGGGAGAAGGGCCTTGGCCAGGGAGGTGACCAAGAACACTGTGGTCACTCTGACAGAGCTCCAGAGTTTTTCTGTGGAGATGGGAGAACCTTCCAGAAGGACAACCATCTCTGCAGCACTCCACCAATCAGGCCTTTATGATGGAGAGGCCAGACAGAAGCCACTCCTCAGTAAAAAGCACATGACAGCCCACTTGGAGTTTGCCAAAAGGCACCTAAAGGACTCTCAGACCATGAGAAACAAGATTCTCTGGTCTGATGAAACCAAGATTGAACTCTTTGGCTTGAATGCCAAGTGTCACGTCTGGAGGAAACTTGGCACCATACCTAAGGTGAAGCATGGTGGTGGTAGCATCATGCTTTGGGGATGTTTTTCAGTGGCAGGGACTGGGAGACTAGTCAGGATCGAGGGAAAGATGAACAGAGCAAAGTACAGAGAGATCCTTGGTGAAAACCTGCTCCAGAGTGCTCTGTACCTCAGACTGGGGCGAAGGTTCACCTTCCAACAGTACAACGACCCTAAGCACACAGCCAAGACAATGCAGGGGTGGCATAGGGACAAGTCTCTGAATGTCCTAAAGTAGCCCAGCAAGAGCCCGAACTTGAACCCAATCGAACATCTCTGGAGAGACCTGAAAGTAGCTTTGCAGCGACTCTCCCCATCCAACCTGACAGAGATTGAAAGAATCTGCAGAGAAGAATTGGAGAAACTCCCCAAATACAGATGTGCCAAGCTTGTAGCGTCATACCCAAGAAGACTCGAGAATAATCGCTGTCAAAGGCACTTCAACAGAGTACTGAGTAAAGGGTCTGAAATCTTATGTAAATGTCATTTTAAAGTTTTTTTATTTTGAATAAATTTGCAAAAAAAAATGTAAAAGCTGTTTTTGTTTTGTCATTATGGGGTATTGTGTGTCGATTGATAAGGGAAAAATTCAATTGAATCAATTTTAGAATAAGGCTGTAACATAAATGTGGAAAAGTGAATACTTTCCATACTGTATATGTATATATAGATACATATACAGTATGTATACAATCCTGAAAGAAATTACATGAAAACAGGTAAAAACTGAGATTCTGACATTCTTGCTGCTCCCTATGCACTGTGGTAAATAACATAGAATTGAAAAACAGAGACATTTGCCGAGACATGACACCCAGAGATGACTTGATGAATAGTCCTCTTATTCCCTTTCTCTATCCCATCCCAGGGTAAAAGAGGAGAGATGGAGGGATAAAAAGAGCTTAACTAGATGCACATTTTACATTGAAAACTGTATTGTTCGACTCCTAATCTGGCCCACCATCTGAGAGGAGGGCTGTGCATGTCGGAAAAGGGAGGCCTGAATGGGAGGACGAGAGCCAGGAGCGCTGGGACAGGGGACTGGGTGGTGAAGGGGAGTAACTGGGGGGAGGGTGACTAGGCTTTTGGATTTTCTGAGGGGATCAGGGTGGGTGGAAGTTCAGAATGGATGTTTCTTTTTCTCCAAAAAGGGAGGAACTTTGCATTTGACTGTTGTTTGTATCTGCCTTTCAGGGGGCCTGATCCCCGCCAGGCCATCAGGGACGTACTGGGAGATGCCCTGTGTGTGTGTGTGTGTGTGTGTGTGTGTGTGTGTGTGTGTGTGTGTGTGTGTGTGTGTGTGTGTGTGTGTGTGTGTGTGTGTGTGTGTGTGTGTGTGTGTGTGTGTGTGTGTGTGTGTGTGTGTGTGTGTGTGTGTGTGATCTACCCTTCTCCTTCCCTACAGCTGCAGACTTAGAGGATTAGGCGTCATCCACAAGGCAACATTACAACAAGTAGCCTTTGAACAAAAGTCATGGATACTATTAATGAGATGGTAATCCTTAATGGAGCTACCTCCCAGTAGTGATTATACTGACATGGGAAGAATGTCCGAAGGTCCTGGACGCAATTCCCTCAACAACACTGTGGCCATTGTTATTGTTACCATAGGCCCTGGTCCGAGGCCTAAAACCAAGTTGTACTCCTATTGCCCCAACCATCAATACATGTGTGCATGCACAAACACAGACATGCGTATATGCACATGCACATGGTCGCTCGCTCCTACACACACAGTCACACACACACCTCTGCCCACTTGCTCTCAACAACACCCTTCCCTCCACCCCTATCACCCTATGAATAAAAAATGAAAACCCCCAAAATGGACAGAGAGAAAATGGGATGAGGGAGGAAGGGGGGGGGGACAAAGTGTCCTGGCGTGGATTTCTCCCCGTGGTTCCCACACACGGATCTGAGCTGGAGCCGAACATTTTCCCGTTCCCTCTCTCTCCCCTCCTCTTTACCAGGATGACCACACAAACACTGGATGATTTAATCAGAGTCTGTTAAAGCAGTAATGGCCGTCACCTGAGAGACGGGATGACGTCTTTTTTTCCGACTGCATCTTTCTTCCAGGGGACCTCAGGAGTGAGAGATTGGCCTCTGTTTGCCTGAGTAAATGCCTCCCCCCGTTCAACGGGCATATTTCACAGCAGGCGTGTTTAACCACCAAAACTTTTGGGTCCTTTAAATCCCAATTACTTCTTCACACACTCTTACGGCCTCACATTAACCCGATCACTGTTGAAACGGATCTAAGTGGAGGACAATTCTAAAGCTTGAACTTTTCAGTAATTACAACAGATAGCAACATTTTGACAAAAAGTGTTACGCAAAGTTTGACCTTGCAGGCCAAATTCATGCTTAATCATGCTTTCAAAATGTCTTGATGGCGACATCCTAAACACTCTGGTAGGTGCACTAGTTCAGTGTCACTTTGACTCTGTGTGCACGTCATGGTTCACCAGCATCCCTGAACATCTAAAGAAAAAACCACAGACCTGCCAAAACAAGCTTGTGAGATTGTATTTAAAGGTAGACTTAGCGATATGACATGTATATAAAGTTAGAACGTAAACAGCATAGTCGGTACATTTCTGCAAAACTAAAGTGCGAGGCTCAACTCTTCTACTATTTTGGTCCCGTGGCTACCACGCTGTACGCATTGTGAACTTAACCTGTGCACATGCCAGTTACTGTGTAAGGGTAAAGTGTTGCGTCTTGCTCAACTCAATATCACCGGTGCTGCTTGTGGCAACATAATTTTGCTCCCTTTAAACTCCCCCTATGTACTAATCTGGAGGTTGAGCAATTTAATCTGCTAGGCTGGATATCTGTAGAAAAAAGATTTGTATTAATTCAACTTGGTCTGGTCCACCTAATTATTACAGACTCAGCTCCCAGGTAGCCTACCTATCCATTGATTTTACTTTTATTAGAGATGTTCACCAGTACAATACCTAGAGACTCTGATATTGACTGTTTCAAATGTAAGACTATCCGGTAAGAACACCTTTCTATATAGCGTTGCTGTTGAGTGGAACAAACTACTACAACAACCTCTTAAGGATCGGACCCTTATTTCTTTTTTCTTTTTTCTTTTTACGATTTAGCCTAAAATGACATACCCAAATATAACTGCCTGTAAGCTCAGGACCTGAAGCAAGGATATGCAAATTCTTGATACTATTTGAAAGGAAACACTGAGAATTTTGTGGAAATGTGAAATTATTGTAGGAGAATATAACACATTAGATCTGGTAAAAGATCATACAAACAAACAAACATGCTTTTTATTTTTTTTTGGTTCCATCATCTTTGAAATGCAAAAGAAAGGCCATAATATAATATTGCAGTTTAGGCACCATTTAGATTTTGGTCACCAGATGGCAGCAGTGTGTGCAAAGTTTCAGATTGATCCAGTGAAGCATTGAAATACTGGACAATGTTTTGTATCAAGTCTGCCCAAATATGCCGAAATGGTCAATTGATACATGATCAAGTACATAACCACAGAGAACATACAAAAATGATATGGTAATACAAAATGTAAGTTTACACACTCCCAGGAATGTCATACATGCTGAATCATTAGCAACCAGGAAGGAGGTTGCTGGATCGAATCCCCGAGCTGACAAGGTAAAAATCTGTTGTTCTACCCTTGAGCAAGGCAGTTAATCCACTGTTCCCTGGGTGATGAAGATGTGGATGTCAAACAAGGCAGCCCCCCGCACCTCTCAGATTCAGAGACACATTTCAGTTGAATACATTTAGTTGGACAACTGACTAGGTCATTACACTAACTTTTACACATCTAGATAGCCGGGCGGGGTGGCGGTGGAGCCAGAGGCAGCAGGGGTTCAAACTGTAGAACCCAGTTCTTACATTTGAAAATAAAGATAGATTTTATCAAACAAAACTATGCTACATTTTATCTCTGGGACACTCAAAATGACAAGTCAGAGCAAGATTACTGAATGTAAGTATATTATTTACCTTCAGATGTGAATGTATCAAACCAGTTGCCTTGATAAACATGTATTGTTGTTGTAATCTCTCCTCAAACAATAGCATGGGATTTTCTCCCTGTAATAGCTACTGTAAATTGGACAGTGCAGTTAGATGAACCATAGTTTAAACTTTCTGCCCATACAGTGGGGAGAACAAGTATTTGATACACTGCCGATTTTGCAGGTTTCCCTACTTACAAAGCATGTAGAGGTCTGTAGTTTTTATCATAGGTAGACTTCAACTGTGAGAGACGGAATGTAAAACAAAAACCCAGAAAATCACATTGTATGATTTTTAAGTAATTAATTTGCATTTTATTGCATGACATAAGTATTTGATCACCTACCAACCAGTAAGAATTCCGGCTCTCACAGACCTGTTAGTTTTTCTTTAAGAAGCCCTCCTGTTCTCCACTCATTACCTGTATTAATTGCACCTGTTTGAACTCGTTACCTGTATAAAAGACACCTGTCCACACACTCAATCAAACAGACTCCAACCTCTCCACAAGGGCCAAGACCAGGGAGCTGTGTAAGGACATCAGGGATAAAATTGTAGACCTGCACAGGGCTGGCATGCTTTGTAAGTAGGAAACCCTGCAAAATCGGCAGTGTATCAAATACTTGTTCTCCCCACTGTATAAGACATGTCTATTTCCTGGAAAGTTTGTGGTTACTTACAATGTCATTCTAGTCACATTAGCGCAAGTTAGCATCAACCGTCCTGGTATAGAGACACCAATCCCATAGAGGTTAAAGCTATACAAACCATATATATTTTTTTAAAGCTGGCTGATGACTGAAGCCATTTTCATGTCTGTATCTATGTATCAATTCCTGTATCTATGTAATGTGTTCACCATGTACTTTAAGGGACCACAATTGAAATAAGTATTTATTGTGTTATTCCATGTTTTAAAAATGTATGCATTTTTCTTTACTGTCAAATAAAATCAATCAATCAGTAAATCAACCTTTAAATAATAATGGATGATCAGATTTGATTTGTGAGTCAGAGTTGCCTCTTTTTCTGTCTGATGTTCTTGAACATTTTCGGGGAGTTGACGCTGATCTTGACTTTCCATCCAAAACATGTTACTCAGGACAGAAACGGATGGTCTTTGAGAGTGTATATACTCATAATACCAAAGAAATACAACAGGCAAACTCATAGGCTGGCATATATTGAACTACATTGTTGTTGTCTCAGTTGTTGTTTGAGATTGATTGGGTTTGTACTCGATACCATAGGGAAATGAGAACATACAGATTGTGCCTTTAATTCTATAATGTATATGCATATTCCAATTCATTTAGTGGTTTGGAGTAGTTGTCTGAACATAAATTAAGTTTGTAATTCTCACTGTGTTTTGTGTCGCAAACCAAGTTTTGGGTATTGTCTCTTATTAACTGATGTTAATTCCAAAACCACTTAAATCCAACGTTTCAAACATTCAGCCACGTCTGGAGCAGGCCTCTGTATGGACAGCCCAGGGCCCTGCCCGACTGATACGTCAAAGTTGAAGACAAACAGGAAAAACAGGGAGTGAAAATACCACACAGGCACTGACACAGGGGATCAATCCGATTGTAATTATTTCATCTTTCTCCGGATTGAATAAAAATGAGCGCGCTAGACAGTGGAGCAGTTTGATTAGGGAGATCCTAAGTCCCCCGGAGTCTCGGGTGGCTTTTCCCTCCTCCTTTGCTAGCATAAAAGTTTTCTTTCTCTCTTTTCAGGGCTCCATTGGTACCCAGGCCTTTCCACACTGTTGGTATTACAAAATCCCCATTCAAAATAACCCTTGTCACCTGTCAACTAAGCCAGGCTGGTTTTCTAGGTCTTTATCCCCCCCCCACACACACACACACACTCCCAACCCCCCACCTATACATACACATCCCCACGTTCATACACACACACAAAGAGACACAGCCACATCCACAAATCCGAACCACACACACCCACCCACGCTCACACACTAAAACCACATGTCTGGGAGCAGTTACTATAGCAGTTTAAAATTCATTACCCTGTTCAATTTAAGAAACGTTTACACTGGGATGGTTTTTGTTGGCCATTCATTGGGTGGTGTGAGGCGGCTTTGGGGTTCACGTGCATAAGACGCTGTCCTCTCACTCGCCCATCACGTTTAACCTTGTTGACCTATATATCTTCAATTCAACTTTGTGAATAGGAACAACTTCAGATCAGTGAAAAATGATTAAATACTTAACTATTTATGTAATATCAGGATTTCATATATAGTAAAATTGGCATGAATTCAATTGATAACTATAGATGTGGGATCGTCATTTGATCACTCTTTTGCTGCTCAGAATTTTTCATGATTTACAGGAATTCACTGAAAACCCACACTAACACAAAGCTATATCAACAGTCTTGCAGTTTTTATGTGGCCAGCTAATAACCTAGACACCAATCAAGGAATATTATGAACTAAATGTTCAAATCCTGTTGCTGCAGGATAATTTTTCTGTGACAATATAGGTCAAATTAAGATCCTACATCTGTACAAAGGTCTGACAACTTCCCAACCCTGTGAAAGATGATCATATAGAATAGAAAAGGGATCTTAATGACTTCTTGTCATACAAACAGATAAAGATTACTATATCGTAAACGTTTTCATAAATCATGTTCTTCTTTCAGGAAAACGTTTATGATTCTTAGAGCCTAAAGCACAGGCCAATAGAAAAATGCTGAAAATACTATGAATCCAAATCTACATTCAAGACATTACTCAGTGAAATAAAATACATGTTTTGACTGGCCTTCTGCAGCTTAAAAGGAATATTTAATTAATCGAAAACAAATTATTGAGAGTGGAATAGTATTCTGAAAGTACAGTACTTTAACAAGTTGTCAATGACAGCAATGTTTCAGGATGCAAACAAGAAGCTACAGCGGTGGGAATACATACGATTGCAATGGTTTTTTTCCACATTTCCTGTAAACTTTTGTACAAAATATGTTTAAACATCTTTTTTGAAATTCTATATGATTATCCTTTCAATGAAAATGTTTCACAGGGATGTAAACAAAAAAAGGGGTTCTGTTTCATATTCCATTATGCACAACAACAAAAAGAACCAAGCTG
Organism: Oncorhynchus keta; assembly: GCF_023373465.1. Lineage (NCBI taxonomy): Eukaryota > Metazoa > Chordata > Actinopteri > Salmoniformes > Salmonidae > Oncorhynchus > Oncorhynchus keta. The sequence continues at coordinate 40,761,237 of NC_068449.1, read as the reverse complement.
ACCATGATCAAAATTCTTGGAAAATATTTCAGTTTATGGAGGATGATAACATAGAAATATGAATTAACATTATTGGAGCATAAACCTCTCCATAATCTTTACTGGCAACTATTGTACTTTATTTGACATTACTTTATGATCTCCTATGATTCTCCTAGGATTCACGACTTAGGATTTCTAAATGAGTGTGCAAGACTCTATTTAACCAATAACTAAAAGAGGATCTATGTTAGTTAATTGTAGAGCTTTAACCCTTTACTTCACAATAAGAGTGGTTTTTGGGGCCTCCCGGGTGGTGCTGTGGTTAAGGGCGCTGTACTGCAGCGCCAGCTGTGCCACCAGAGACCCTGGGTTTGCACCCAGGCTCTGTCATAACCGGCCGCGACCGGGCGGTCCTTGGGGCGAAGCACAATTGGCCTAGCGTCGTCCGGGTTAGGGAGGGTTTGGCCGGTAGAGAAATCCTTGTCTCATCGCGCACCAGCGACTCCTGTGGCGGGCTGGGCGCAGTGCGCGCCAACCGAGGTTGCCAGATGCAACACCGACACATTGGTGCGGCTGGCTTCCGGGTTGGATGGCGCTGTGTTAAGAAGCAGTGCGGCTTGGTTGGGTTGTGTAACGGAGGACGCATGACTTTCAGCCTTCGTCTCTCCCGAGCCCATACGGGAGTTGTGGCGATGAGACAAGATAGTAGCTACTAAACATTTGGATACCATGAAATTGGGGAGAAAAAGGGGTAAAAAAAAATAAAGAGAAAAGAGAAAAAAAGAGTGGTTTAGGGCAGTTGTTCTCAACTGGTTTTGCCTCAGGACCCTATTTGAACTCAGTCACAATCCAATATTCGCCGCATGATTTTTTTGTTGTTGCAAAAATGCAATCTGGAAAACTTCAATACTATGTCACATACTTATTACTATGATAGTCAATGTACAAATTATTTGACAAGAGAACAAACAGTCCCACCCTTTTCATTGTCAGTAATTACATTTTGCCAATATTCTTGATGAAGAATGTTAAGCTCACTGCTTTGAGACCACAATATCAACCAAATCCGCTAAATAGTGCTGCTAATAAGTCTATATTACTAAAATAGTTCAGAGGTTAAATTATTTTAAAATATAGGTTCAGTATCATTTCTACACATTTTCTACCCAGTCATTTAAGTTCAGACTGTAGTATTTGTACTATTTTTACTCAGACACTTGCAACCCATTCAAAACCTCCTGCAACCAAAATGTGGGTCCACCAGATGAGAATCGCTGGTTTAGGGGATGTTTACAACACATGCCGAAAATGGAGACTGTGCTAATTAACAACAAATAAAAAGAAGTGGTTGAAGACGTAATACATTTTAGCTGCAGGGAGCAGAGTGGAGAATTTTCACTGAAGAGGGAGAACTAGAAAGTGAAAGAGAGAGAGGGGGGGGGGGTAACGTCAGTGAAGGGATGGTGGAGCGGACAAGGAGAGAAGGGGTGGGGGTGAGTTGAGGGGATTACCTTAAAGCAGCCATGAAGACGGCTCATACATGGTACAGACACACACACACACACACACACACACACACACACACACACACACACACACACACACACACACACACACACACACACACACACACACACACACACACACACATGGACATTTCCGTCCTTGTCCAGGGGCAGCCTGTCCAACAGCTTTTCAAATTCAGGGTCTGCGACCTCCAGGCCCAATCTAGAGAGGGTGTGTGTGTGTGTGTGTGTGTGTGTGTGTGTGTCCAGAGGGGTTAAGGGTGCAAGAAAAGGGCAGGATGGGGGACAAAAGAGAGGCCTCGGGTCAGAACAGAGGGTGGTCATCCGGCCCAGTCACTTAGCCATGGCCCATAATGCCCCTGAGCAGCCGCTGGTCATTAGCCCTCTGACAGGGCCCCCTCCTCGCCCCACACAGCCGGGTCAAGGGTCAATCAGCTCTCTCTGCGGCCATCACGTCGAGATGGACACATCCTCTCTCGATCAAAGGACTAATGGTGCACAACTACGTCACACGCAAATATATGCTCATACATGCAGATGCAGGCAGACACACACACACACACACACACACACACACACACACACACACACACACACACACACACACACACACACACACACACACACACACACACACACACACACACACACACAGTACATCTCAAACTAGTCAACCTGAGAAATACACATAGAGGCAAATTAATTTAGCACAGATTAATTTGTGGTCCTTCTGTAGCTCAGTTGGTAGAGCATGGCGCTTGTAATGCCAGGGTAGTGGGTTCGATTCCCGGGACCACCCATACGTAGAATGTATGCACACATGACTGTAAGTCGCTTTGGATAAAAGCGTCTGCTAAATGGCATATATTATTATTATATATTATTTGCCATTTTCAAAACAACATATCTGGGTTTTGAACCTGATGGTTGAGAGCTATACAGATGAAGACACCTTCATCTAGTCTACATGAGGAGAACATATTCAATTTTTTTTTAAATCGCTTGGTGCTACAAATTGACATGTCAATATAATATATTTTGGATACATAGTGTATATCTGAAACTATAAAATATATCACTTTCACCATTACGTTCTGTTGAATGAACTGGAAAGCACATTGAAAGAGAGAGAGACAGAGAGAAAAAGAAAGGAACCAACTGAGATGACCATACACTATATATACCAAGGTATGTGGACACCCCTTTGAATTCGGCTATTTTAGGCACACCCGTTGCTGACAGGTGTATAAAACATTGCACTGTAATGCCAGCAGCATACCACCCTGCATACCACTGCTGGCTTGCTTCTGAAGCTAAGTAGGGTTGGTCCTGGTCAGTCTCTGGATGGGAGACCAGATGCTGCTGGAAGTGGTGTAGGAGGCACTCTTTTCTCTGGTCTAAAGAAATATCCCAATTCCCCATGGCAGTGATTGGGGACACTGCCCTGTGTAGGGTGCCGTCTTTCGGATGGGACGTTAAACGGGTGTCCTGACTCTCTGAGGTCATTAAAGATCCCAAGGCACTTATCGTAGGAGTGTTAACCCCGGTGTCCTGGCTAACCATCACGGTAACCTAATACTCCCCAGTTTACAATTGGCTCATTCATCCCCCTCCTCTCCCCTGTAACTATTCCCATGGTTGTTGCTGCAAATGAGAACGTGTTCCAGTCAACTTACCTGGTAAAATAACAGATTAAAAAAATAAATAGGATGCCACCTTTCCAACAAGTCAGTTCGTCAAATTTCTGCCCTGCTGGAGCTGCACCTGCCAATTGTAAGTGCTGTTATTGTGAAGTGGAAATGTCTAGGAGCAACAATGGCCCAGCCGCTAAGTGGTGGGACACAACGGCCCCGCCGAGTGCTGAAGCGGGTAAAAAACGTCTGTGCTCGGTTGCAACTTACTACCGAGTTCCAAACTGCCTCTGAAAGCAACGTCAGCACAATAACTGCTCGTCAAGAACTTACCATGGTCGAGCAGCCGCACACACAAGCCTAAGATCACCATGTGCAATGCCAAGTGTTGTCTGGAGTGGTGTAAAGCTCACCGCCATTGAACTTTGGAGCAGTGGAAACGCGTTCTCTGGAGTGATGAATCACGCTTCACTATCTGGTAGTCCGACGGACGAATCAGGGTTTGGCAGATGCCAGGAGAACACTACCTGCCCAAATTCATAGTGCCAAATGTAAAGTTTGGTGGAGGAGGAATAATGGTCTGGGTTGTTGCGGTGACCGTATTACCGCCACACCAGCGGTCACGAGTCATGAAGGCAGCCAAATTCCATGTGACTGTTTAGTCATGGTAATTACCCTTCTCCAAACTCTGGTGCTGCTGATGGTCGTTAGTAGCCTACCAAACTTGCTAACTGCCTTGTACTCAGTACTCTATTGTCCCTCTAATTGCTCTGACATCAATGCAAATGTATAATCGAACACTTCATGAGAGCCCATGAGCTCAAGTTGTGCAACATTCCTATAGGCTATGCAAATGTGCGAGAAAACAGAGTGATGGCCTCTACTAAAAATTGGAGGTTCCCATCAGCTTTCTATAGGCTAGGTGTCCCGCTGTTTTACCTGTCCTCGTTTCCTGTCTCTCTGTGTCAGTTTGTCTTGTATGACCAAGCCTACCAGCGTTTTTTTCCCGTTTTCCTGCTTTGCCTTTTCTCATTTTTCTAGTCTTCCCGGTTTTGACCCTTGCCTGTTCTGGACTCTGTACTGCCTGCCTGACCATTCTGCCTGCCCTGACCTCGAGCCTGCCTGTTACTCTGTACCTTCTGGATTCTGATCTGGTTATGACCTATTGCCTGTCCATGACCATTCTCTTGCCTATTCCCTTTGGATTTATTAAAGATCTTAAACTCCAACCATCTGCCTCCTGTGACTGCATTTGGTTCTCATCTAGTGTCATGATACACGCCTGCACCCGCTCTCCCTCTCTGGCACTCGAGGGCACCAGGCTGCCTTTCATTACACGCACCTGTCACCATCATTACGCTCATCAGCGCTCATTGTACTCACCTGGACTCCTTCACATTTTGATTGCCTTCCCTATATCTGTCTGTTTCATCCCTGTGTCAGCATTGTTGTCATTTCTGTTTACCCTGGCCAGACGCTGTCCGTATTCTGTTCCTGTTCGTGGTTATTAAATGTTCACTCCCTGTACCTGCTTCTCATCTCCAGCGTCGATCATTACAGATTGCTGATACCACTATACGAAGCATCAGGGAGGTTTTAGTTTTTAGTTTTGTTGGTAACGTCAGGTCTGGGTGCCACCGCCAATGGAACCAGGGGTGCCTCAACTGGCGCATCGGGCTTCCATGCCTTAGCGAGCTTGAGAGGTTTCCTTGTCCTGGTTGGGTTGGCAGGCTCCCAATCCACGTCATGCCTCAGCCGGCTCGTCAGGCTCCTACACCTCAGCTGGCTCATAGGGCTCCCATCCCTCGTCATGCCTCAGCCGGCCCATCAGGGTTCCATGCCTTAGCCGGCTTATCAGGCTCCCACGCCTTACCAGGATCATCAGGCTTTCACGCCTTAGCAGGATCTTCAGGCTCCCATGCCTCAGCCGGCTCGCCAGGCTCCCACGCCTCTGCCGGCGCCCATGTTTCTGCCGGCCCGTCAGGCTTGCCCAGGTGGGACTCCGGGTCATGCCCCTAGAGAGGAGGGGGATATTGTCATGCCTACTCCTGCTCTCCCCCTCTGGTGCGCGAGAGCGCCAGGCTGCCTTTCATTACGCACACCTGTCACCATCATTACACACATCAGCACTCATTGGACTCACCTGGACTCCTTCACGTTTTGAATGCCTTCCTTATATCTGTCTGTTTCCTCTGTTTCATCCCCGAGTCAGCATTAATGTCGTTTCCGTTTACCCTGTCCAGAAACTGCTCGTATTCTGTTCCTGTCCGTGGTTATTAAATGTTCACACCCTGCTTCTCGTCTCCAGCGTCGATCCTTACACTAGGCCTACTATATTTAGTTCTCAACTTTCCTAATATTAAGCACATTGTTTATCTTTACAACAGTAGTATAGTCTACCTGGCTGCCATGAAAATGAACCACGGGAAAACTGTCCTCCATTCGCTATTTAAGTGCATAGATTTCCTGTATTTTTTCCGCTGCCTCTGTTTCCGACAGGTGCATGATAATGGTACATTCTCAATCAAAACAAATTTCACACATATTATTTAGTATATGTAAAGTACCCTATATGGGATGTACCCTATCACTTGTGAATGATATATTATCACCTGTAAAGAAACTGCCTTTTTTTGTGCTACTTTTTCTAATCATAGTCGCACACCTCATGTCACCTAGCCCATAGGCCTATATACTACACTATACTAAAGTGGCCAAATAACATTAATACTTTTTACAAGAGGTTTAGAGCGTAACTGGCAGAAAAAAAAACAACGCCTGAGTTACAAGTTTGGGAAATATTATTTTTACCATAAAAATGCACCTTTATAATAAAAGCATTTACATGCATAATCGCATTTGCAGTCACTTTTGATAGTGGTGTTTTCCCCCTAATGGAACGTTTGCGCTTATAGCCTACTGCCATGTCCGCATTGTTGTTCTTATAATAATGTGATTAAATAGCATCATAATTTAACAATATTTTAAGCTAAATGTTCTGATCTGTTGTGTCAGCCACATTGTGTAAAAAAAATGTTATGCTAGTGGTTGTGTTCATTTGGATTCTATTGCATCCCACTACTGTCCCAGACATTGTTTGGAATATGTATTTCTCGCACAGAATAGGTCGGCTTTTGTACAATGGACAGTTCTTCCAATATCTTCAATATGCACCTCGGAATTGGATAAGGACGCGCACAGTTGCTTCCCCGATGTGTCTGTCTTCACTTGTAGCCTGTGAGAAAGACCCAATCACATGGAGAGCCATGTGAGTGAGAGGTGCTTAGAAGCTCTCAGCACTTAAGGAGAAATGCACAATGCAGCACTCCGGGCAGAGGGCACAACAGCCACAGACCGCAAAAGGCACAGATTTTTTAAAAGTGCATTAAGGCCACAAAGGGGATGCCGCCCTGAAATCCGAGGCACTATCAAGTGCTTGTCAAATTGTGACTGAGAGACTAATGAAGTGTGTATACAGCCTGTGCAGAAAACAAAGCACAGCTCATGCAGCCTTACAATGTGTTGAAAATCAAAACATATAGCCCAGCGTTTGTAGAACAACTAAAGTTACATTAATAACTCTAAATTAAGCATATAGGAGAGCCTATTTCTTTGTTAACCTCTCAACACAGAATAGTCGCATGTGCGCACTCCCTCAAATAATTTGGAGAAAATGTTTACATTTTATTTGGATTTGTTTAATTGTATACTTCATGCTATGAAATAATAGAAAATAATGCCACAGAATTCTAAGCAAATCTTGTGTGCTAAATTTACTGGTGTAGCCCACAGCCATTTGGCATAGCCAGATCAGGACCTAACATAAGAGTATGTTATTCTGTTCTTGTGAAATATACTACATTTTCTTCAAATCAGGCTTCTTTAGATCTGTCTAAAATTAATAATGGATTAATTGCGAAGGTGTAGGCTATACTAAATGGATTTAATAGACTTTTAAAATGGTCTGCATCAGTGGTGTAACGGTTTTCTAGGTGTGGTGAAGGAGAGTCGGACCAAAACACAGCGTGTAGATTACGATTCATGTTTTAATGAAAACAAACGTAAACACGAAAGAACAAACACTACAAAACAATAAACGTAACGAAAACCGAAACAGGTTAAACTGGTGCAAACTAACACTAGACAGTTACAAGGACACTAAGGACAATCACCCACGAAACACACAAAGAATATGGCTGACTAAATATGGTTCCCAATCAGAGACAACGATAAAAACCTGCCTCTGATTGAGAACCACTTCAGACAGCCATAGACTTATCTAGAACACCCCACTAAGCTACAATCCCAATACCAACACACCACATACAAAAACCCCATGCCACACCCTGGCCTGACCAAATAAATAAAGATAAACACAAAATACCTCGACCAGGGCGTGACAGAACCCCCCCCCCCCTAAGGTGCGGACTCCCGAACGCACCTCAAAACAATAGGGAGGGTCCGGGTGGGCATCTGTCCATGGTGGCGGCTCCGGCGTGGGACGTGGACTCCACTCAAACACTGTCTTAGTCCCTCCTCGCGTCCTTGGATAGTCCACCCTCGCCACAGACCATGGCCTAGTAGTCCTCACCCAGAACCCCACTGGACTGAGGAGCAGATCGGGACTGAGGGGCAGCTCGGGAGTGAGGGGAAGCTCGGGAGTGAGGGGAAGCTCGGGAGTGAGGGGAAGCTCGGGAGTGAGGGGAAGCTCGGGAGTGAGAGGAAGCTCGGGAGTGAGAGGAAGCTCGGGAGTGAGGGGAAGCTCGGGAGTGAGGGGAAGCTCGGGAGTGAGAGGAAGCTCGGGCAGGTAGATAGATCTACCAGATCCTGGTTGGCTGGTGGTCTCAGCAGATCCTGGCTGACTGGCAGATCCTGGCTGACTGGCAGATCCTGGCTGACTGGCAGAGTCTGGTTGACTGGCAGATCTGGAAGATTCTGGTTGACTGGCAGATCTGGAAGAGTCTGGTTGACTGGCAGATCTGGAAGAGTCTGGTTGACTGGCAGATCTGGAAGAGTCTGGTTGACTGGCAGATCTGGAAGAGTCTGGTTGACTGGCAGATCTGGAAGAGTCTGGTTGACTGGCAGATCTGGAAGAGTCTGGTTGACTGGCAGATCTGGAAGAATCTGGTTGACTGGCAGATCTGGAAGAGTCTGGCTGACTGGCAGATCTGGAAGAGTCTGGCAGATCTGGAAGAGTCTGGCAGATCTGGAAGAGTCTGGCAGATCTGGAAGAGTCTGGCTGACTGGCGGATCCTGGCAGACTGAAAGATCTGGCTGCTCCATGCTGACTGGCGGCTCTGACTGCTCCATGTAGGCTGACAGCTCTGGCAGCTTCTTACAGACTAGCAGCTCTGGCGGCTCCGTGCAGACTGGCAGCTCCTTGCAGACTGGCAGCTCCTTGCAGACTGGCAGCTCCTTGCAGACTGGCAGCTCCTTGCAGACTGGCAGCTCTGGCTGCTCCATGCAGACTGACAGCTCTGGCTGCTCCATGCAGGCTGGCAGCACCTTGCAGACTGACAGCTCTGGCTGCTCCATGTAGACTTGTATCTCTGGTTGCTCCATGTAGACTTGTATCTCTGGTTGCTCCATGTAGACTAGCATCTCTGGCTGCTCCATGTAGACTAGCATCTCTGGCTGCTCCATGTAGACTTGCATCTCTGGCTGCTCCATGTAGACTTGCATCTCTGGCTGCTCCGCGCACACTGACAGCTCTGGCTGCTCCATGCAGACTGGCAGCTCTGGCTGCGCTGAACAGGCGGGAGACTCCAGCAGCGCAGGAGAGGAGAAAGGCTCCGACAGCGCTGGAGAGGCGAGGCCCACTGTAGGCCTGATGCGTGGTGCTGATACTGGTGGTACTGGACCGAGGACACGCACATGAAGCCTGGTGCGGGGAGCTGCTACCAGAGGGCTGGTGTGTGGAGGTGGCACAGGATGGGCTAGACCGTGAAGGCGTACTGGAGATCTTGAGAGCAGTGCTGGCACAGGACGTGCAAGGCTAGGGATGTGCACAGGAGGCCTGATGCGTGAGGCTGGTACCAACTTCACCAGCCGACTAACACGCACCTCAGGACGAGTATGGAGCGCTGACCCAGGTGCCATCAAATCCCCGACACGTTCCGTTGGGCGAATTCCATGCAAAAAGCACCAACACAGCAACTCCCTCATTTCTCTCTCCTCCAATTTCCCCATTAACTCCTTCACAGTCTCTGCTTCGCTCACCTCCAACACCGGCTCTGGTCTCCTCCTTGGCTCCTCACGATAAACAGGGAGAGTTGGCTCAGGTCTGACTCCTGACTCTGCCACTCTCCCTGAGCCCCCCCCAAAATTTTTTTGGGGCTGACTCTCAGGCTTCCATCCACGTTGCCGTGCTGCCTCATACCAGCGCCTCTCCGCTTTCTTCACCTCCAGTTCTTCCTTGGGGTGGCAATATTCTCCAGGCTGAGCCCAAGGTCCTTCACCGTCCAGTTCGTTCTCCTCTTTGGGCTGCTCCTGTTGCACCTTTGGGCGGCTACACTCCCCTGGTTTAGCCCAGGGTCCTCTCCCGTCGAGGATTTCCTCCCATGTCCAGAAATCCTTATTGCGCATCTCCTCTTTGGGCTGCTCCTGCCTGTTGACACGCTGCTTGGTGATTCTGTAACGGTTTTCTAGGTGTGGTGAAGGAGAGTCGGACCAAAACGCAGCGTGTAGATTGCGATCCATATTTAATCAAACAAACGCAAACAAACACAAAATAACACAAACACTACAAAACAATAAACGTAACAAAAACCGAAACAGCCTATACTTGTCAACTAATACAGCACCAGGAACACATACACTAAGGACAATCACCCACGACAAACTCAAAGAATATGGCTGCCTAAATATGGTTCCCAATCAGAGACAACGATAAACACCTGCCTCTGATTGAGAACCACTCCAGACAGCCATAGACTTTGCTAGATCACCCCACTAGCTACAATCCCAATATATACACACCAAAACCCCAAGACAAAACACACCACAATATAAAAACCCCATGCCACACCCTGGCTTGACCCAATACATAAAGGTAATCACAAAATACTTTGACCAGGGCGTGACAAGTGGCTTGTAGGCTATGTGTGGATGCCAGCAGATGCTAAATGTGTTTATGTTAATTAACGGTCAATTACCATGAGACCGACAGTTATTTGCTTGACAATCACTGGCTGAGAAATATTGTGACCTGGGTCCGACCCCTTTGTTCCAGTGAAGGGAAATCTTAACCCTACAATGACATTCTAGACAATTCTATACTTTGTAGCAACATTTTGGGGAAGGTCTTTTCCTGTTTCAGCATGATAATGCCCCAGTGCACAAAGCGAGGTCCATAGAGAAACGGTTTGTCGAGATCGGTGTGGAAGAACTTGACTAATTAACTGATTGAGCCTTGACCTCATCCCCATCGAACACCTTTGGGATGAATTTGAACACCGACTGCGGGCCAGGCCTAGTCACACAACATCAGTCCGGTATGCTTTGTATTTGACAACAGCTGGTAATCAGAGATGTTGATGCACTGTACCAAAATTAACGAATGGCTGAAATAAATTTACGCATTGGATTACCTATTCCCAGTATGGATAAGCCTAGTAAATGGATATTTGTTGCTTACTGCATTTGTTTTTTACTAAACTAGACTTGCTTAGTTAAATAAAGGTTAAATAAAAAATCAAATAAAAAAAACAGTATGTTTTAAGTAGTATGTAATACGATTAGTACGCAGTATGTAGTTTTAGTAAGTAGTAGGCAAGACAGATTTCGGACACGGCCATTCCCTCAATATTATCATCTGTATCAGGGTTATGACATGGTACAATATATGATACGATAAATTGCAATATACTTAAGTAATATGGTCAGAGAGGGTGTGGTATATGTAAGCAATAAGGCATGCGGAGGTGTGGTATATGGCCAATATATCACGGCTAAGGACTGTTCTTAGGCACAACGCAACATGTCGAGCCCTGAGTGCTGATTGGCAGCTGTGGTATATCAGAATGTATACCACGGGTATGACAAAACACTTATTTTTACTGCTCTAATTACGTTGGTAAACAATTTATAATAGCAATAAGGCACCTCGGGGGTTTGTGATATATGGCCAATATACCACGTCTAAGGGCTGTGTCCAGGCACTCTGCGTTGTGTTGTGCGTAAGAACAGCCCTTCTTGGTATGTTGGTATGTTGGCCAAATACCACACCCCTCGGGCCTTATTGCTTAATTATAAACTGGATGGTTCGAGCCCTGAATGCTGATTGGCTGACAGCCGTGGTATATCAGACCATATACCACGGGTATGACAAAACATTTATTTTTACTGTTCTAATTACGTTTAAAGTTTATAATAGCAAATAAGGCATCTAGGTTTTTGGTGTTTGGCCAATATACCATAACACGGCTAAGGGCTGTATCCAGGCACTCTGCATTGTGTCGCACATAAGAACAGCCCTTAGCCGTGGAATATTGGCCATATACCACACATCCTCGGGCCTTATAAGGATCCGCCCCTTCTATTCAATTTTAGCCTGAAATGACATACTCAAATCTAACTGCCTGTAGCTCAGGTCCTGAAGCATGGATATGCATATTCTTGGTACCTTTTGAAAGGAAACACTTTGTAGTTTGTGGAAATGTGAAGGAATGTAGGAGACTATAACACAATAGATCTGGTAAAAGATAGTACAAAGAAAAAACCAACCGTTCTTTTTTTTGTACCATCATTTTTGAAATGCAAGAGAAAGGCCATAATGTATTATTTCAGCCCAGGTGCAATATCCATTTTGGCCACTACATGGCATCAGTGTACGTGCAAAGTTTTAGATTGATCCAATGAACCATTGCATTTCTGTTAAAAATGCTGTATTAAGACTGCCCAAATGTGCCTAACTTGTCTATTAATACATTTTCAAATTCATAACAGTGCACCCTCAAACAATAGCGTGGTATTCTTTCACTGTAATAGCTACTGTAAATTGGACAGTTCAGTTAGAAGAATTTAAGCTTTCTGACAATATCAGATATTTCTATGTCCTGGGAAATGTTCTTGTTACTTAGAACCTCATGCTAATCGCATTAGCCTACGTTAGCTCAACCGTCCCGAAGTCGGGACACCGATCCTGTAGAGGTTTTAAACAGCCATCACTAGCACATTAGAGGCTGCTGCCTATAGGCATAGACAATAAATCACTGACCATTTTAAGGAATGGACAACTAGTCACTTTAATAATGTTTACATATCTGGCATTACTCATCTCATATGTACAGTTGAAGTCGGAAGTTTACATACACTTAGGTTGGAGTCATTAAAACTTGTTTTTCAACCACTCCACACGTTTCTTGTTAACAAACTATAGTTTTGGCAAGTCAGTTAGGACATTTACTTTCTGCACGACTTAAGTCATTATTCCAACGATTGTTTACAGACAGATTATTTCACTTATAACTCACTGCATCACAATTCCAGTGGGTCAGAAGTTTACACACACTAAGTTGACTGTGCCTTTAAACAGCTTTGAAAATTCCAGAAAATTATGTCATGGCTTTAGAAGCTTCTGATAGGCTAATTGACATCATTTGATTCCATTGGAGGTGTACCTGTGGATGTATTGCAAGGCCTACCTTCAAACTCAGTGCCTCTTTGCTTGATATCATGGGAAAATCAAAAGAAATCAGCCAAAACCTGTCTATGACCCCTTTCTCGCTGTGTTCCTGAAACATGCAGAGAAACTCTGGGTAATAGATCACACCCGTCATTTTGAGTCCCAGGCCACAGCGGGCCAGAAACAAGCCCACATGCTCCCTCTTTAGATTCAGGCCAAAGGTCTTCAGCACCTGCAAAAACTCCTCCAGGCCCACCTAGACAAATGCCCTGGCAAACACAGATGTTTAAGTACCTTGAATACTTTGAATCTTCGTTCTTTCTTCAGTTCAATACCAGGCCAATACATTGATTAAGATTTAAACTATATTGAAACTTCACCTGTCTCCAATCCCTAGCAGTCAACAGACTCACCTTGCAGGTCTGGTCTGGATCCAGTTGGTCAAACTGGGATTTCCTTCTCTGGACTACCCTCCCTCAACCTGTCCTTCAGCCACGTCTCCATTACGATGGATACCTCACGTTCCTCCTTTGACTTTGACATGGCCCTGGGTCTGGCTGAAAGCACAAGGGCATGATGGGTAAAGGAAAAAGCATGGTTTAGTATCAATGCGCAAACTGGAAAATGTCCCAATGGCACACATCAATGATCAATTCAGCTACGGACACATACCCCTTGAAATGTGAAGAACTTACATGTGCCTAAATGTAACTCATAAATTACTTTATTAATTTATGAATACATAATTATTTAAGACAATAAGGGTTGTTTGCATGTGGAAAATCTACAGATCGCACCTTTCATTTCAGGGGAAATTGCCCCCTATTTCCCAAATGTGGTCTGCATATTAACCCAGTCATACCTTGGAGAGTAACAGCTTCAATATCATAAGGGTTAGGGGTTACCCAGACCAGAAAATATCCAACATTAATCATTTAAAATGATACATATTAATTTAGGGGACTTTGAATGGATTAAAGATGTAGAACTGTGCAGTCTTTTATAAGGGCGAGGTGCCTTTGACTGGTATGATACTACAGTGCCCTCTATAGGTAACTATTGGTCACAGCAATCACTAACTATTCTAGTCTCTGGATGTAATGTTTGATAATAATATTGATAACATGGTAATTTAGCAGATGCTTCTATCCATGCAGCATACAATTGAAAGGGACACCTACATTAAATGTGTGTACACTACAGGATTCAAAGGCACAACCCTGGTGATGCGAGCACCATGCTTCAACCCACTGGACCGTCGAGACTATGTTTCTACATGTAATAGTTAATACTTACTTAAATACTTAATAGTTGAAGTGACGCTCCAGAGCTTTTGTATAATTTCAGACAGTAGTTTTGAAAGTGGTGTTCACAAGCAAAAACAGGTTCCCGTTTTTTGTGTAGTACGTCATCCAATTGTGTGCAATGTCATCCATTTCGTATGATATGTTACGTCCTGCAAAACAAAAAACGTTTTTGTGTTTGCAATTTGTAAGTTGCGTTTTGAATCGACTTAGTACAATATGTTACGCATTTTCTTGTGCGTAAGATCTCAGAATGCATTTTTTTCAAGTATATGTAAATACTTAATATTTAAGTCAAAATAGTGATTATTTATGTTGCTTTTAAATCTTTTAAATTAATTTTAATCTTATTAACACTTTGTTCTAGCTACCTATTTGTGTAGGTAGCTATCAAGTAAACACAATGATTAGCTAGTAAGAGACATTGCCAAATGTGGTGTACAGCATCACATCTTTTGACTCATACAGTTTCTGAAGATATACAGAATGTCTTTCTTTTGTTCTTACCTTTGGTGTCTTCACCACTGATAGAAGATGAAATGTGTTGATCATTGTTATCATTGATGTCTGAGGTCTTTCTCTGGCTCAGTCCCAGTTTCCTTAGCAGACCTCTCACTTTCACGGCTCCAAGTCCTTCGCTGTCAAATCAACACATTTTTCGAAAATCCTACAATGAGGTGTACCACTACAGTTTTCCACATACAATGCACACACAACACATACAGTACATGCATACATAAAGGCAATACTGAACATGCATGTATGCATATGGGGTACAATGGAATTGAAGTCAGTCAATATATTAAGTGGTTTGAATATATATACAGCACCAGTCAAAAGTTTGGACACACCTACTCATTCAAGGGCTTTTCCTTAATTTTTTGTACTATTTTCTACATTGTAGAATAATACTGAAGACATCAAAACAATGAAAAAACATATGGAATCATGTGGTAACCAAAAAAAGTGTTAAACAAATCAAAATATAGTTTAGATTTTAGATTCTTCAAAGTAGCCACCCTTTGCCTTGATGACAGCTTTAAACACTCTTTGCATTCTCTCAACCTGCTTCACCTGGAAAGCTTTTCCAACAGTCTTGAAGGAGTTTGAAAAATATGCTGAGCACTTGTTGGCTGCTTTTCCTTCACTCTGCAGTCCAACTCATCAAAATACATCTCAATTGGGTTGAGGTCAGGTGATTGTGGAGGCCAGGTCATCTGATTCAGCACTCCATCACTCTCCTTTTTCGTCAAATAGCTCTTACACAGCCGGGAGGCGTGTTGGGTCATTGTCCTCCTCCTCCATGCTTCACGGTGGGAACCACACATGCAGAGATCATCCATTCACCTACTATGTGTCTCACAAAGACACAGCGGTTGGAAACAAAAATCGCACATTTGGACTCAACAGACCAAAGGACAGATTTCCACCCGTCTAATGTCCATTGCTCGTGTTTCTTGGTCCAAGCAAGTCTCTTCTTAATATTGGTGTCATTTTAGTAAGTGGTTTGTTCTTAACTGACTTACCTAGTTAAACAGAGGTTAAAAAATAGTTGTGGTTTCTTTGCAGAATTTCGACCATGAAGGCCTGATTCTTTGCAGTCTCCTCTGAACAGCTGATATTGAGATGTGTGTATGACTTGAATACACTGTGAAGCATTTATTTGGGCTGCAATTTCTGAGGCTGGAAACTCTAATGAACTTATCTTCTGCAACAGAAGGTAACTCTGGGTCTTCCTTTCCTGTGGCGGTCCTCTTGAGAGCCAGTTTCATCACGGCGCTTGATGGTTTTTGCGACTGCACTTGAAGTAACTTTCAAAGTTCTTGAAATGTTCTGGATTGAATGATCATGTCTTAAAGTAATGATTGACTGTCGTTTCCCTTTTCTCATTTTAGCTGTCCTTGTCATAATATGGACGTAGTCTTTTACCAAATAGGGCTATCTTCTGTATACCACCTTGTCACAACACAACTGATTGGCACAAACACATTAAGGAAAGAAATTCCACAAATTAACTTTTAACAAGGCACACCTGTTGATTGAAATGAATTCCAGGTGACTACCTCATGAAGCTGGTTGATAGAATGCCAAGAGTGTGCAAATCTGTCAAGGCCAAGGGTGGCTACTTTGAAGAAACTGGAGCAAACTGCAAAAATCACTGAAGCTGGAGACTCATATCTCCCTCACTATCTTTAAGCACCAGCTGTCAGAGCAGCTCACAGATCACTGCACCTGTACATAGCCAAACTGTAAATAGCCCATCCAACTACCTCATCACCATATTGTTATTTATTTTGCTCCTTTGCGCCACAGTACCGCTACTTGCACATTCATCTTCTGCACCTCACCCCAGTGTTTAATTTGCCGTACTGTAATAATTTCGCCACTATGGCCTATTTATTGCCTCACCCCCCTTATCCTACCTCATTTGCACACACTTTCTCTATTGTATTATTGACTGTGTGTTTGTTAACTCCATGTGTAACTGTTAAATAAAGGTGAAATAAATCAAATAAAAAATCTCAAATCTCAAACAGATTTGAATTTGTTTACCGTTTTTTTCAATTGTTTAAGCACAATTTTGAAAACAGGGCCCGGTTTGTCAAAACACTACACAATTAGCACAACCCTACAGCAAAGTAGCACAACACTTCAGATAATTTGCCAAATGGAACACTTGTCAAAACTCTACACAACTTCATTAAAATAAAATTTTGTTACCATACGAAACACAAACATTTCATATGACTTCAATATTTTTGAACCAGTTACACACTGCTGTTGCCAACCTAAAACACTTTTAGCAAGTCTAATTGTCAGTTATTATGGTACTGTAAATGAAGTACAGAGAAAGTGCAACTATACAAAACACTGTACAAGACCAATGCTGCAGACTGAGGAAAATATAATTTATTTCTCTCCATATACCCAAATCAGTCAACATGGAGAATCACAACAAAACATGTCAGTTTTCATGCTACTACAGTAGTGTGCATAACACTGTTAGCTCAGCAAACAGACAAACGTAAACTACTGTATCCAGTACAGGTTACAATTACAGTAAATAACAACCATAAAAAAATCTGAAAAAAACCTGACAATATTGTACAGAAAATACTACAGTAAACATACTATACATTATCTCTTCGCCTAGCTGGATCTGGCCAGAGAATTTCATCAACACCACAAGCAATATTGTCATTAGCAAGACAACGTGGGAAGAACCGTATTGAATGTCGAATCCATCCTTGCACAGCTGCGGCGTCGACTTGGTCACAGGGGTCCCCCATGGCCTGAATGAGGGGTACCTGAGCCTGGGGCTGGAGATTGTAAACCTTCCACCGCCATGCAGAGAAAAACTATTCGATAGGTTTTAGAAACGGAGAGTATTTTTTTTTTTACCTTTATTTAACCAGGCAAGTCAGTTAAGAACAAATTCTTATTTTCAATGACGGCCTAGGAACAGTGGGTTAACTGCCTGTTCAGGGGCAGAACGACAGATTTGTACCTTGTCAGCTCAGGGATTTGAACTTGCAACCTTTCGGTTACTAGTCCAACGCTCTAACCACTAGGCTACGCTGCCGCCCCAAGTATGGTGGAAGGTATAGTAATTGTCCCAGATGACCGTGTATTGCATCTGGTGCATTTCATTACCTGCTGTGACGATGTGGTGCAATCGGTCCAAAAATGCGAGAATGTGAGGTGTGTTGTAAGGGCCCATTTTGGCATGACGGAGGACAACCCCATGCTGTGAAATGGCAGTGCAAAGGGTGATGTTACCCCCACGTTGCCCTGGGATATTGATTATAGCCCTGTGGCCAATGATATTTCTGCCTCTCCTTCTTGCTCTTGCTTCTGCCTCATCAATATATATGAATTCATGCAGGATTTCCTCAGCATCCATCTGCAAAACTCCCTGAAATACAGTGAAAGACAAGATTGTGTAGTTCAGGATAGGTCTAGTATGCAGTCAATGTAAAAAAGTAATGTGTGCATTATGTAACATCACAGTGCTAAAGTGAACAATACAAACCTCCACATACTCATGCCACAGCCGTTTGACCCTCTGAATTCCGCTCAAAAGGCACTCGATAAAGTTGTTTCATTTGAACCTGATGTATTTTCAGGATGCGTGCCAGTGTTGACTGAGAGACCTGATGGACATTATTGAAAATGGCATGGTCACCGATAATGTTGGCTTGTAGTTCTCGGAGCCTATCTCTCTCTTGTTCCTGCGTGAATATGGGCCCCCTTCCTCCTTGTCGTTCCCGACCCTCAACCCTTTGTAGAGAATAACACATGTAACGTATATTACAATGTCACAGGAAGGGGTATCACAAGTGCTGATATGGTGCATACAATAAGTGGCCGATTACTGTAACTGTGGACAGATCTATTACCTGTTTTCATGTCAAAAAGTCCTTATGACAGATGCCACTGTATATCTGCTAAGATTTGGCTGAACTCTCAGTCCAGCCTCCCTCAGCGTCAATCCGGGGTCAACATGGTCCACTACTGTTGCACGAATGTGATTTCATAAGTTTGGTCGTCTTCTTCTTTGTGCACGTTCTCCACCTGCTTCAGGTCTTCCTTGACTTCTGGCTCGGCCTCTTCCACTACCTCCTTCTCCTCCTCTGTGTACTCCTCCTCTCACCCTCACTCTCAGCAAAAAAAAGAAACGTCCTCTCACTGTCAACTGTGTTTATTTCCAGCAAACTTAACATGTGTAAATATTTGTATGAACAGAACAAGATTCAACAACTGAGACATAAACTGAACAAGTTCCACAGACAAGTGACTAACAGAAATGGAATAATGTGTCCCTGAACAAAGGAGGGGGGGGGGGTCAAAATCAAAAGTAACAGTATATGGTGTGGTCACCTTGCTGCATTAAGTACTGCAGTGCATCTCCTCCTCATGGACTGCACCAGATTTGTCAGTTCTTGCTGTGTGATGTTAACCCACTCTTCCACCAAGGCACCTGCAAGTTCCCAGACATTTCTGAGGGGAAAGGCCCTTGCCCTCACCCTCCAATTCAACAGGTCCCAGACGTGCTCAATGGGATTGAGATCCGGGCTCTTCGCTGGCCATGGCAGAACACTGACATTCCTGTCTTGCAGGAATTCAAACACAGAATGAGCAGTATGGCTGGTGGCATTGTCATGTTGGAGGGTCATGTCAGGATGAGCCTGCAGAAAGGGTACCATATGAAATAGGAGGATGTCTTCCCTGTAACGCACAGCGTTGAGATTGCCTGCAATGACAACAAGCTCAGTCCAATGATGCTGTGACACTCTGCCCCAGACCATGACGGACCCTCCACCTCCATATCAATCGTAGTCCAGAGTACAGGCCTCGGTATAACGCTCATTCCTTCGACGATAAACGTGAATCCGACCATCACCCCTGGTGAGACAAAACTGAGACTCGCCAGTGAAGAGCACTCTTTGCCAGTCCTGTCTGGTCCAGCGACGGTGGGTTTGTGCCCATAGGCGACGTTGTTGCTGGTGATGTCTGGTGAGGACCTGCCTTACAACAGGCCTACAAGCCCTCAGTCCAGCCTCTCTCAGCCTATTGCGGACAGTCTGAGCACTGATGGAGGGATTGTGCGTTCCTGGTGTAACTAGAGTAGTTGTTGCCATCCTGTACCTGTCCCGCAGGTGTGATGTTCGGATGTACCGATCCTGTGCAGGTGTTGGTACATGTGGTCTGCCACTGTGAGGACGACCAGCTGTCCATCCTGTCTCCCTGTAGCGCTGTCTTAGGTATCTCACAGTACGAACATTGCAATTTATTGCCCTGGCCACATCTGCAGCCCTCATGCCTCCTTGCAGCATGCCTAAGGCACGTTCACACAGATGAGCAGGGACCCTGGGCATCCTTCTTTTGGTGTTTTTTAGAGTCAGTAGAAATGCCTCTTTGGTGTCCTAGGGTTTCATAACTGTGACCTTAATTGCCTAGTGTCTGTAAGCTGTTAGTGTGTTAACGACCGTTCCACAGGTGCATGTTCATTAATTGTTTATGGTTCATTGAACAAGCATGGGAAACCCTTTACAATGAAGATCTGTGAAGTTATTTGGATGTTTACAAATTATCTTTGAAAGACAGGGTCCTGAAAAAGGGATGTTTCCTTTTTTGCTGAGTTCATAAATGTATATTTTTACATTTTAAATAAATTGCTTCTCCCTTCAGTTTATTGAGAAATCATTGAAAATATGACATTTTTTCAATCAGGGTAATTTGATTTGACGTCAATTTGATTTTACTCCAACGCTGATGCACATACTTAAATGCCAAAAATGCAGTATATAATGTTTATTGCTTCAAAAATAATCATACTTTACTTATGTGCCACATCGTGTTATTCATAAATTACTTTTACATATATAGAAAGATTGTGAGGGGGATAACACACTTTTTCCAAAGCTTCTCAAACTCCCAGTCCTCTAAGTGTCTTCAGCTCTGGAGCTACAATCCAACTGGTCCTCTCAAATCAAATCAGATTTTATCAAATTTTATTTGTCACATACACGTGGTTAGCAGATGTTAATGCAAGTGTCGCGAAATGCTTGTGCTTCTAGTTCCGACAATGCAGTAATAACCAACAAGTAATCTAACTAACAATTCCAAAACTACTGTCTTATACACACAAGTGTAGGGGGATAAAGAATATGTACATAAAGATATATGAATGAGTGATGGTACAGAGCGGCATAGGCAAGATACAGTAGATGGTATCGAGTACAGTATATACATATGAGATGAGTATGTAAACAAAGTGGCATAGTTAAAGTGGCTAGTGATACATGTATTACATAAAGATGCAGTAGATGATATAGAGTACAGTATATACGTATACATATGAGATGAATAATGTAGGGTATGTAAATGTTATATTAGGTAGCATTGTTTAAAGTGGCTAGTGATATATTTTACATAATTTCCCATCAATTCCCATTATTAAAGTGGCTGGAGTTGAGTCAGTGTGTTGGCAGCAGCCACTCAATGTTAGTGGTGTGTGACGTGACTCTATGACCTCCAGGAACCTGTGGTGGGGAGAACCACATCATCTACATTTTGGTCAGCTGTAAGTAGACACTTAGCATTCAGCTAAGGAAAGGGAAAATGTTTCTGTGACATTCAGATACGTATACATAGTGTGTGTGTGTGTGTGTGTGTGTGTGTGTGTGTGTGTGTGTGTGTGTGTGTGTGTGTGTGTGTGTGTGTGTGTGTGTGTGTGTGTGTGTGTGTGTGTGTGTGTGTGTGTGTGTGTGTGTGTGTGTATGTGTGTGGATTTATGATGACTATTTAGGCACTCAAACAGTACATATTCTTGGTTGCATTCTTATTGCAGATATACAGTACCATCTCTATTAAAAAATACTGCTTCTTTGTTTTCCAGATGTCACTCAATACCAAGCCAATTAATTAGTCATATCCAAAATCACTTTTAAACTTGCATGACTTCATACGTGGTCACCAAAAGATGATATTAAGGAAATTTGACACTGATACTTGGGAAATGTTAAATAGATAGATTGGGGGTAACGCCCTGCGATAGACCTGTCCAGAGGGTGTAATTGTACATCAAGCTGCCTCACACTATAGAAACAGGAGATAGTTTCCATCTCCGATGAGCCATTCTGACAAGCCAAGGCATGTGGAAGGCTAGTTACTTTTACTTACTTTGTAAATGTAGCCTAGTATCCACAGGGTGGTTGATAGTGTAACTGACTAACAGACATTTTCAAAAGATAACAATACTTGGACGCATGCGGGTGAACGCCTTATGGACAGCAAGAAAAAGTCGGACACATCAGCAAGGGGTTATGGGATTAAAGAGTTCACAATCATCTCTCTCTCTCTCTCTCTCTCTCTCTCTCTCTCTCTCTCTCTCTCTCTCTCTCTCTCTCTCTCCAAATTCCTTATTAAGCAAACCAGACTGCACAATTTTCTTGTTTTTAAATGTAAGGACAGCCAGGGGCACACTCCAACACTCGGGCATAATTTACAAGCAAATTATTTCTGCTTAGTAAGTCAGCCAGATCAGAGTCAGTAGGGATGAGAACGCGTTATATTGATAGGTGTGTAAATTGGACCATATTGCTGTACTGCCTGAGCATTTGATATTTATTTATTATATTTTTTTATTTCACCTTTATTTAACCAGGTAGGCAAGTTGAGAACAAGTTCTCATTTACAATTGCAACCTGCCCAAGATAAAGCAAAGCAGTTTGACACATACAACGACACAGAGTTACACATGGAGTAAAACAAACATACAGTCAATAATACAGTATAAACAAGTCTATATACAATGTGAGCAAATGAGGTGAGAAGGGAGGTAAAGGCAAAAAAGGCCATGGTGGAAAAGTAAATACAATATAGCAAGTAAAACACTGGAATGGTAGTTTTGCAATGGAAGAATGTGCAAAGTAGAAATAAAAATAATGGGGTGCAGAGGAGCAAAATAAATAAATAAATTAAATACAGTTGGGAAAGAGGTAGTTGTTTGGGCTAAATTATAGGTGGGCTATGTACAGGTGCAGTAATCTGTAAGATGCTCTGACAGTTGGTGCTGATACAGTATGTAAGTAGTACTTTTGGGTGTCAGGGGAAAATATATATATATATATATATATATTATATATATATATATATATATATATATATATATATATATATATTGTAATGTAGTGGAGTAAAAGTAAAAGTAGTCAAAAATATAAATAATAAAGTAGAGTACAGATATCCCCCCAAAAAACGACTTAAGTAGTACTTATGCACACATGACTGTAAGTCGCTTTGGATAAAAGCGTCTGCTAAATGGCATATATTATATATTACTTCAAAGTATTTTTACTTAGTTACTTTACAGCACTGGCTCCTTTTTCACGCTGTTCTTTTTTGGTCACTCTTTCTCTTGTTTTCCCTCCCTTTCAATCCCCTCCTGCTCTCTTTCCGCTCTTCCCTCTTTCTCCCCCTCTCCCACCCCACCCCTTTTCTCTCACTCCCCCTCTTCCCTTTCTTTCTCCCCGCCCCCCTTCTCTTTGCTCCAACTGACTGGGAGTCTCCAGGTCTTCCTGATTGGTCACAGGGATTTCTGAACTGGTGGCTCTCAGGCCTTCTCAGCCTTCACTGTAATGTGTTTATGCAGCCAGTTTGCCCTGACAGGGGAGACACACATACCTCCCGGTAGAGAGCTGCTGATGACAAACTCTCTCTTGCCATGTGCCCACACCCACCCCCACTCACACATATACACACACACCATTTGACACCACAACAATGGAACCAAAGAGAAGAGGCAAATACTTAAATAATCTCCATTCCCCTGAGTCCTGTGGTTTTGGGCTCCCCTGTCGATGAAGAGAGAGTGTTTAAAGCATCCTACCAAGTTTGAACTGAGATTGCTCTAAAGTGGGTGTATTGCGTCAGCATTGACTTAAAACAGAAAGGGACATTTTGGCTCTGCATTGTTTGAATATAACTATCCAGGGGTGAGTTTCCCAAAAGCTTTGTAGCTAACTCACCCTAACCCTGCCTTTTGTCTAGAGTCATCTTTCTAGGGTTAGCCGTTATTCCGTTTCTGGGGTTATGGTACAGTATCTGTCACAACCAATGTCACGATTTCACTATGTTAGAATTTATACACTGCATTGTCAAGGCATTTCTGGGCTGGGGGGGGGGTGACAGTATTTCAGCTCTCAGGAAGACAATAGAGATGCTAACTTAACCATCCACTCTACATGTCTGAAACTTGCCATAACAGCCATAACAAACTCACACTTTCCCTGAAGCCTGAAGTACAACCCCGGCACAATCATAGCACGACTTACAATCTTTTAAATTATATTTGTTTTTATTGGGGGGTAGATCAGCTTTAATATTGCATATAGATTGTAGCTTCCATCAATGTAATTATCTGCATAATTTCCAATCCCCCATATATATTCTTTGTAAATATATATATACAGTGGGGTGAACAAGTATTTGATACACTGCCGATTTTGCAGGTTTTCCTACTTACAAAGGATGTAGAGGTCTGTAATTTTTATCATAGGTACACTTCAACTGTGAGAGACGGAATCTAAAACAAAAATCCAGAAAATCACATTGTATGATTTTTAAACGAAGTAGTAGCTTCGTAAGAAGCATTTCAAGGTCCTGGAGTGGCCTAGCCAGTCTCCAGATCTCAACCCCATAGAAAATCTTTGGAGGGAGTTGAAAGTCCATGTTGCCCAGTAACAGCCCCTAAAACGTCACTGCTCTAAAGGAGATCTGCATGGAGGAATGGGCCAATATACCAGCAACAGTGTGTGAAAACCTTGTGAAGACTTACAGAAAACGTTTGACCTCTGTCATTGCCAACAAAGGGTATATAACAAAGTTTTGAGATAAACTTTTGTTATTGACCAAATACTTATTATCCACCATAATTTGAAAATAAATTCATTAAAAATCATACAATGTGATTTTCTGGATTTTTTTTCTAATTTTTTCTGTCATAGTTTTTTTGTCACATATTTTTAAGTGGGAGAACTTGCACAATTGGTGGCTGACTAAATACTTTTTTGCCCCACTGTATATATACAGTGCATTTGGAAAGTATTCAGACCCCTTGACTTTTTCCACATTTTGTTAAGTTACAGCCTTATTCTAAAATGCATTAAATAGTTTTCCCCCCTCATCAATCCTCACAGAATACCCCATAATGACAAAGCAAGAACATATTTTAATATTTTTTTGCAACTGTATTAAAAAAACGTAAATGTGACATTTACATCAGTATTCAGACCGTTTACTCAGTACTTTGAATCACTTTCGGCAGCGATTACAGCCTTGAGGTATTTTTGGGTATTGCAATACAGGCTTGGCACACCTGTATTTGGAGAATTTCTCCCATTCTTCTCTGCAGATCATCTCAAGCTCTGTCAGGTTGAATGGGGAGCGTTGCTGCACAGCTATTTTCAGGTCTCGATCGGATTCAAGTCCAGGCTCTGGCTGGGCCACTCAAGGACATTCAGAGACTTGTCCAGACAGTGTCTAGGACACTGAAGCCACTCCTGTGTTATCTTGGCTGTGTGCTAGGGTCATTGTCCTGTTGAAAGTTGAAACTTCATCCCAGTCTGAGGTCCTGAGCGCTGTGGAGCAGGTTTTCATCAAGGATATCTCTGATCTTGACTAGTCTCCCAGTACCTGCCACTGAAAATAATCCCACTACATGATGCTGCCACCACCATGCTCCACCTTAGGGAGGGTACTGGCCAGGTGATGAGTGGTGCCTGGTTTCCTCCAGACGTGACACTTGGCATTTAGGCCAAAGTGTTCAAACTTGGTTTCATCAGACCAGAGAATCTTGTTTCTCATGGTGTGAGAGTACTTTAGGTACATTTTGTCAAACTCCAAGCGGGCTGTCATGTGCCTTATACTGAGGAGGGGCTTCCATCTGGCACCTCTACCATAAAGGCCTGATTGGTGGAGTGCTGCAGAGATGGTTGTCCATCTGGAAGGTTCTCCCATCTCCATAGAGGAACTCCCACATCTCTGTCAGTGACCATCGGCTTCTTGGTCACCTCCCTGACCAAGGCCCTTCCCCCCCGATTGCTCAGTTTGGTCGGACTGTCAGCTCTAGGAAAAGTCTTATTGGTTCCAAACTTCTTCCATTTAAAAAGGCCACTGTGTTCATGGAGAACTTGAATGCTGCAGACATTTTTTTTGTACAGTACCCTTCACCCAGATCTCTGCCTCGACACAATGTACAATTCCTTCAACCTCATGGCTTGGTTCTTAATCTGACATGCCCTGTCAACTGTGGGACCTTATATAGACAGTTGTGTGCCTTTCCAAATCATGTCCAATCTATTGAATTTACCACAGGTGGACTCCAATCAAGTTGTAGAAACATCTCAAGAATGATCAATGGAAACAGGATGCACCTGAGCTAAATTTCGAGACTCATGGCAAAGGGTCTGAATACTTATGTAAACAAGATATTTCTGTTTTTTTTATTTCTAAATACCTGTTTTCGCTTTGTCATTATGGGGCATTGTGTGTAGATTGATGAGGAAAAAACATTATTTTAATCAATTTTAGAATGAGGCTGTAACGTAAGAAAATGTGGAAAAAGTCTAGGGGTCTGAATACTTTCCGAATGTACTGTATATATAGATATAGAATATATTTTGGAGGTTGACTAATTAACCGGCATGGCCGATTAATTAGGACCGATTTCAAGTTTTCATAACAATCGGTAATCAGCATTTTTGGACGCAGATTATGGCCGATTACATAATATA
This sequence comes from Oncorhynchus keta, assembly GCF_023373465.1. Lineage (NCBI taxonomy): Eukaryota > Metazoa > Chordata > Actinopteri > Salmoniformes > Salmonidae > Oncorhynchus > Oncorhynchus keta. The sequence goes on along the minus strand of NC_068449.1, from coordinate 40,734,870 downwards.
AAATAAAAATAATAATAATATATGCCATTTAGCAGACGCTTTTATCCAAAGCGACTTACAGTCATGTGTGCATACATTCTACGTATGGGTGGTCCCGGGAATCGAACCCACTACCCTGGCGTTACAAGCGCCATGCTCTACCAACTGAGCTACAGAAGGACTACATTGCAATCCATGAGGAAACTGCGTGGCAGGCTGACCACCTGTTATGCAGTGCAGCGTCAAAAGGACCTTGTGGCTGCAAGGAGCCAAGGTAAGTTGCTAGCTAGCATTAAACTTATCTTATAAAAAACAATCAATATTCACATAATCACTAGATAACTACACATCGTTGATAATATTACTAGGCTGTCCTACGTTGCATATAATCAATGCGGTGCCTGTTAATTTATCATCGAATCACAGCCTACTTCAACTTCGCTAAACGGGTGATGATTTAACAAAAGCGCATTGCCGAAAAAAGCACAATCTTTGCACAAATGTACCTAACCATAAACATCAATGCCTTTTTAAAATAAATACAAAGAAGTATATATTTTTAAACCTGCATATTTAGTTAAAAGAAATTCATGTTAGCAGGCAATATTAACTTGGGAAATTGTGTCACTTCTATTGCGTTCAGTGTAAGCAGAGTCAGGGTGTATGCAACAGTTTGGGCCGCATGGCTTGTTGCGAACTGTAAACTAATCTGCCAGAATTTTACATAATTATGACATAACATTGAAGGTTCTGCAATGTAACAGCAATATTTAGACTTAGGGTTGCCACCTGTTAGATAAAATATGGTACGGTTCCGTATTTCACTGAAAGAATAACCTTTTTGTTTTCAAAATTATTGTTTCCGGATTTGACCATATTAATGACCAATGGCTCGAATTTCTGTGTTTATTATATTATAATTAAGTCTATGATTTGATATTTGATAGAGCAGTCTGACTGAGCGGTGGTAGGCAGCAGCAGGCTCATAAGCATTCATTCAAACAATACTTTACTGCGTTTGCCAGTAGCTCTTACTAATGCTTGAAGCACAAAGCTGTTTATGACTTCAAGCCTATCAACTCCCGAGATAGGCTGGCAATACTTATAATGCCTATATGCCTATATTATGCCTATAATAACGTCCAATAGTCAAAGGTGTATGAAATACAAATGGTATAAAGAGAAACAGTTGACGCGTCATAATTCCTATAATAACTATCACCTAAAACGTCTTAACTGGGAATACTGAAGAACTGGGAATATTGAACCACCAGCTTTCATATGTTCTCATGTTCTGAGAAAGGAACTTAACTGTTAGCTTTTTTACATGGCACATATTGCACTTTTACTTTCTTCTCCAACACTGTTTTTGCATTATTTGTTCTCAACTAGCCTACCTGGTTAAATAAAGGTGAAATAAAAATATATGTTTTTTTATTTAAACCAAATTGGACATGTTTCATTATTTATTTGATACTAAATTTATTTTATTTATGTATTATATTAAGTTAAAATAAAAGTGTTCATTGTTCATTCAGTATTGTTGTAATTGTCATTATTACAAATATATATATAAAAATCGGCCGATTAATCAGTATCGGCTTTTTTTAGTCCTCCAATAATTGGTATCGGCGTTGAAAAATCATAATCGGTCGGCCTCTAATATATATACAGTATTTATATATTTTGTAAATATATTTTCCTTTTGTTATGTTCCCCTAACCCTACCATCCCTCCCCTAATTGGAGTAAACTAATGGACAACAACAGTTAGGCTTTTACTTCCATCTTATACATACTCTATACATTTTACATTTATTTTCTTATAGTTTCTACCGATTGTAAATTATAGATAAAATGTTTTGCTGAAAGTATTAATATACTATTGATCGATTGACTAAAACAAATTATCTAATGATTCTTTCTCTTCACAGCGAAATCTGCAGAGCTGGGATGGTTATATCCCCCATTTATATAACATTATATTGGTTGCAAGAATGTTGTATAATAATTTAAATTGGTAAATTCGAAGTTCTGAATCCGGTGTCGTTTTCATAACTTAGGGGATGGGTGCCCTCTCTCCAGACTTACCTGTTCTGGGCCTGTCCCCGCAATAGGGAGTGGGTCTAGGAGGCTGTGACTGCAGCTGGAGCAAAGGGAGGGTCTGTGCTGGGGTTCTGGGTGGGGTTAAACCAAGTGGCTGGTCCACCTGTTCCAGACTCTCTTATGGCCTCCAACAGCTCCCCAACGCCAATGGCTGCCTTCTTGGACAAATTCAGTCTGGAGGATTCAAAAAGGTGATGTTTTACTGCATGATTCATTCCAGGGATGGAGTTAACTGCAGGGATGAATTTAGATTAATTTTGATTTTATCAAATTGGACAATTAGCCATGGTTTTCTTTCTATAAGGAGTTTTGAGTTTGTGAATTTAGTTTAAATGGAATTGACCACAACCCAGGTTCATTTGTTTTGTTTTTAGATAACTCTAACACACATGGATTTTCAAGTTAATTGAATGCTAATTCATGTTTAATTTCAGTGAATCACACCAAGCATCATCACACATGGCCAGATTTGAGAAAAGGAGTGTGCTGGACAAAAGAAAATACCAGTCAAAAGTTGACACACCTACTCATTCAAGGGTTTTTCTTTATTTATTTTTTTACTATTTTCTACATTGTAGAATAATAGTGAAAATATCAACACTATGGAATAGTGTAGTGGAATCATGTAGTAACCAAAAAAGGTATTAAACAAACCTAAATACATTTTATACTTGAGATTCTTCAAAGTAGCCACCCTTTGCCTCGATGGCAGCTTTGCACACGCGTGGCATTCTCTTAATCAGAGAGACCAAGTCCATATTATGGCAAGAACAGCTAAAATAAGCAAAGAGAAATGATAGTCCATTATTACTTTAAGACATGAAGGTCAGTCAATCTAGAAAATTTCAAGAACTTTGAAAGTTTCTTCAAGCGCAGTCGCAAAATCCATCAAGTGCTATGATGAAAATGGCTCTCATGAGGACTGCCACAGGAAAGGACCACCGTGTTTTTGTGAGACACATAGTAGGTGAACAGATGATCTTCACATGTGTGGTTCCCATCGTGAAGCATGGAGTAGGTGTGGTGTGGGGGTGCTTTGCTGGTGACACTGTCAGTGATTTATTTAGAACTCAAGGCACACTTAACCAGCATGGCTACCACAGCATTCTACAGCAATACACCATACAATCTGGTTTGCGCTTAGTGGGACTATCATTTGTTTTTCAGCAGGACAATGACCCAACACATCTCAAGGCTGTGTAAGGGCTATTTGACCAAGAAGGAGAGTGATGGAGTGCTGAATCAGATGACCTGGCCTCCACAATCACCTGACCTTTTTTAATGATGAGTTGGACTGCAGAGTGAAGAAAAAGCAGAAATTGCTCAGCATATGTGGGAACTCCTTCAAGACTGTTGGAAAAGCATTCCAGGTGAAGCTGGTTGACAGCATGCCAAGAATGTGCAACGCTGTTATCAAGGCAAAGGGCTACATTGAAGAATTTCAAATTATATATATATATATTTAGATTTGTTTACACTTTTTTTCGTTACTACACGATTAAATGTGTGCTATTTCATAGTTTTGATGTCTTCACTATTATTTCTGGATAGGTGCAGTGAAATGTGTTGCTTCAAAGGGTCAGCAATAGTAGGACATTAATATTTATTTCTGTAAGGGAGCAAATTAAGGCACATCAACAGATTTTCACCTTGTCAGCTCAGGTATTCAAACCAGCGACCTTTCGGTTACTGGCCCAACTGTAATTCTCTATTTGGTTAGGTCAGGGTGTGACTAGGGTGGGCAATCTATGTTTTCTATTTCTTTGTTGGGCAGGTATGGTTCCCAATCAGAGGCAGCTGTCTATCGTTGTCTCTGATTGGAGATCATACTTAGGCAGCCTTTTTTCCACCTGTAGTTTGTGGGATCTTGTTTTTGGTGCTGTGATGTTTTAGCCCTACTAGACGTTACGGTTTGATTTAGTTGTTTTTTGGTGTTCATTTATATAAATGGTCCGATCCTTCCATCGACGGACGTAATACCAACGCTGTACTTCTATAAGAAAGAGTTCTTTCTATTCAACAAAACAGAGGAAGCTAAGTGACGTCGACTAAGAACTATGGTGACGTCATAAGCAGGCCAGCCCTTCCTGCTGGTAGGTTAGGACTGAATGACGTTCATTGTCTCTATTACAAGGGACTTCTTCTGATCTAAGGAAGAGCAAGGGATTGGGTTTGGGTATTAATTAAGATAACTGTTGTGGATCCCTTTTGACAGGCAGTATCACCAACTGTCTGTGCATTTTTATGTTTGTCTTGGTGTCTGTGTCTCTCTTTGTGCACACAGTACAGTGGAGCAAAAAAGTATTTAGTCAGCCACCAATTGTGCAAGTTCTCCCACTACCAGCAACAGTGTTTGAAAACCTTGTGAAGACTTACAGAAAACGTTTGACCTCGGTCATTGCCAACAAAGGGTATACAACAAAGTTTTGAGATAAACTTTTGTTATTGACCAAATACTTATTTGCCACCATAATTTGCAAATAAATTCTATAAAAATCCTACAATGTGATTTTCTGGATTTTCTTCTCTCATTTTGTCTGTCATAGTTGAAGTGTACCTATGATTAGAATTACAGGCCTCTCTCATCTTTTTAAGGTGGAGAACTTGCACAATTGGTGGCTGACTAAATACTTTTTTTGCCCCACTGTATGTGTACTCTGAACACTGCATTGTGCATATTATGTACGACTGAACTGTACGTGTGTGTGTGTGCGCACTTGCATGTGTGCATGTGCACGTTTGTGCTTTGGTTCCAGACAAGGCTAAACCTGGTCAGCTATACCTGTCTGACATCTGCATATCTCAGCCATAACAAACTCACAGTAAAAATGCTAATCACTACCTCTCCTGCCTCTCCTCCCCTGGGTATGCTGTGTTACCCATTCCTGACCAATGGGGAGGAGGCTCTCTGGGTACCTACTGTATAGGTTTTCCCTCAGCATGGTCCAAGGACCCCACTGAACCCCCTTTCATTACTCCGGACCCCAATTCCACACCATATCTGTGTCCGTTATTTAAACTAAGAACAAGAGTGACTTTGATGTGAAAGGAGAGCAACATTGTCTGACTTCCTGCACGATCCTGCTGTTGACGAGCTCATAGCTAAGAAGCTGTCTGTGGTCTTGGAATATATAATATGGATCAAATGGTCAGACTTAGACCGAAATCAAGCATTCCATTGAGTGTTGAACAGGAATAAGCACCCTTGGAATATGGAGAGGAGTTGAATAGGAGATGTCAGATGGAGTGAAATGTAGAAAAAGGGAAAAGAGACCAAAAGACGAATGAAAGGAGAGAGGCGGAAAGAGGAAGGGACAGTATCTGGTCCACTTGGATCCTGAGCTGGGCATTGGGGCAGGAGGCTGCGGTAGTAGTTCTGGTAAGGATACTGGTTCTGCTGGTATTGGTTTTGCTGACTGTACTGGTCTGACTGGCGATGCTGGTTTTCCTGGTACTGGTTAGGCTAGTGATCCGGCTCCACCTGCTCTCTGGTGCCACCCGCTGACCTGTCCCAAGCACAACCACATTCATGGCACAGGATCATGACCATTCCTGATAACTGCAAACTCGGTTTAATTGCATTGCAGTTCACCAGTCCTAATTTAAACACATTAATTGTAATTATCTCTGGGTATCTGCATACTCCAGTTTAGTACACACAGTCACAAAGTCCTTGTGGATTGCATTTAGGCTAGTCGATCTGATGGGATCGGTGTAAGAAACATGGTAATAAATGGAAGAAGATAATAGCCATCTACGAGGTCCAATCTACCATTTTGAAGTCAGTTCGGGAAGTAATTTAAATTTAAAATGAAAAATAAAAATAAAACTTTTGAAATAAATATATTCTACTCTTCCTTTCAGTTTATTGAGAAGTAATTTAAATTAGCTGCCCTTTATTCACATTTTTGAATAGGAATTTCAGTTTTCTTCATGGATATTGACTGACTTCAATTCGAATTTACCCCAACGCTGCAATCCAGTAGTTCATGGAATTTGTAATAATACTAGCCATATCTGGAGAGAATAGACATAGTAGTCTATCATATCCACTTTTTAAATGTAAATTCATCCCAAGATAATAAACAATTACTCACTCCAATAGCAGTGAGAAGAACCTGGCCAAACATCACACATTTTTCTGGTAGAAGGGCGCCACCAAATGGAGATTTGGACCATAGAAATAGGTTTGGCGCTGTTTATGATGCTGAAAGGAATTCACGCACGTTTGTGTGCGAGTGTGTGTGTGTGCGTGTGCGTGTGCGTGTGTGTGTGAGAGAGAGAGAGGGAGAGAGAGAGAGAGAGAGAGAGAGAGAGAGAGACTATTCAACTTTGTTGCGCAGTATTTCTCTATCCTATTATTCGTTTAGCCAGAGTTCACGTTGCAAAAGGCTACTCACCAAAGAAGCTTTGGTTTAACCGGATCGAGGGCTACTGAGACCTCGACTCTTTCGGGGATTGGCTGCGAGACCAGGCTGAAACAGCTCTGCTTCGGCGGAGCCTTGTCATAAGGATAACCTGTGGTCGTTCTTGTGTTTTGACCTCGGAAAACAAAGTCAAAACCCGCATCCCACAACAGCGGATGTACAACTTCGTCACTCCGAGCGTAATCCCTGGAGTAGCCCATGAGAGAAGAGGGTTTCAGGGTCTCTGAGTCTTGATAACGGGGTCTGAATGGTTGGTAGTCGAAGAGAAGCAACCGAGGACAGTCTAGACATTGCATCTGTCATACTTCAGGATAAAAACGGTCGCAAATGTCACATGGTGATTATAGCATAAAATAGTCATATTTAATTAGATTCGTTATTATTTCGTTAGCCTATTCGTTATTAATGCTTCCTCGATAGTTTAGGCTACTCTATTATGAAGTTCCTTGACTGCGTACGACGGCGAAGATTCACTTTTTGTGCCTCGTCTCCAACTTTAGGTGCGCGGTTGCTACAGACAACAGAAAGCACTCCAGCCCTCTCCATCAAAGTTTATTTATTGCGGTGGTAAATTGTGAGGTGGACATGTCAACTCAAAGAACAATGGTCTTGTTCTTGGTTTTATGTGGTATTTTATGTGTGCAACTTGACAAATTGATAGTATCACAGCTGAAATAACCCGCTGCGCAAAAACTGGTTGAATCAACGTTGTTTACAAGTAATTTCAAGTTGAATCAACGTGGAAAAGTGGTTGGATTTCCACAAAGTCATCAATGTAAGGTAATTTCAGATAAAAAAAAAAACATTTTCCAAACTGTGGGGAATGTAATCGACATGCAACCTTAATTATACTTTTTTTTTTAAGTAGGCCTATAGCATGTGCCCATTTAAAGTTATCTGAGTGGGTTCCAATAACCTATTATATTTATCCCTGCCTGTCAAAATGCACTGTACTGCTCACAGTTGCAATGCAGCCTGCAAACAACTTTATAAAAAGGGTCAGCAAAACCAGGGAGCACAGAGGGTGTTCACAAGCAAGCGGTGCTACACGGTGAAACGCCGCTTCCCATTCATTTTCAATGGAAGGAAATCAGGTGAGAAGAGGAGAGGGCTGGTGACCTTTGGGCGGTGTGAAGGTGAAATGGGAGACGGAGAAAAATATCAGCTTTTCCCAACTTTATGCAAATCACCAGTAGCAACAGCTGGGCGATGACCAATCATGTCGACTGGTTCCCATGACAAATTCGATGCTATGAGACCCAGGGCTGGAGACTTTATTTCTTTCTTTCACCTTTATTTAAACAGGTAGGCTAGTTGAGAACAAGTTGTCATTTGCAACTGCGACCTGGCCAAGATAAAGCAAAGCAGTTTGACACATACAACAACAGAGTTACACATGGAATAAACAAACATACAATCAATAATACAGTAGAAAAATATATATACAGCATGTGCAAACGAGGTAGGATAAGAGAGGTAAGGCAATAAATAGGCCATGGTGGCAAAGTAATTACAATTTAGCAATTAAACACTGGAATGGTAGGATGTGCAGAAGATGAATGTGCAAGTAGAGATACTAGGGTGCAAAGGAGCAAGATAAATAAATAAATACAGTATGGGGATGAGGTAGATTGGATGGGCTATTTACAGATGAGCTATGTACAGGCGCAGTGATCTGTGAGCTGCTCTGACAGCTGGTGCTTAAAGCTAGTGAGGGAGGTAAGAGTCTCCAGCTTCAGAGATTTTTTGCAGTTCATTCCAGTCATTGGCAGTAGAGAAGTGGAAGGAGAGGCAGCCAAAGGAAGAATTGGCTTTGGGGGTGACCAGTGAGATATACCTGCTGGAGCTCGTGCTATGCGTGGGTGCTGCTATGGTGACCAGTGAGCTGAGATAAGGTGGGGCTTTACCTAGCAGAGACTTGTAGATGACCTGGAGCCAGTGGGTTTGGCGACGAGTATGAAGCGAGGGTCAGCCAACGAGATCATGTAGGTCGCAGTGGTGGGTAGTATATGAGGCTTTGGTGACAAAATGAATGGCACTGTGATAGACTGCATCCAATTTATTGAGTAGAGTGTTGGAGGCTATTTTGTAAATTACATCGCCGAAGTAGGATGGTCAGTTGGTCAGTTTTACTAAGGTATGTTTGGCAGCATGAGTGAAGGATGCTTTGTTTGCGAAATAGGAAGCCGATTCTATATTTAATTTTGGATTGGAGATGTTTAATGTGAGTCTGGAAGGAGAGTTTACCGTCTAACCAGACACCTAGGTATTTGTAGTTGTCAGAACCGTCCAGAGCAGTGATGCTGGATGGGCAGGCAGGTGCAGGCAGCGATCAGTTGAAGAGAATGCATTTAGTTTTACTAGCATTTAAGAGCAGTTGGAGGCCACGGAAGGAGAGTTTTATGGTATTGAAGCTCATCTGGAGATTAGTTAACACAGTGTCCAACGAAGGGCCAGAGGTATACAGAATGGTGTCGTCTGCGTAGAGGTGGATCAAAGAATCACCAGCAGCGAGAGCGACATCATTGATACTGATATACAGAGAAGAGTGTCGAAGAAGAGTGTCTTTAGCAAAGATGGCTGACAAAAATACTAGGATGGAAGAAATTTAGGTGATTGTAATATAACGAATCATGCAAAAATGTACAGGTGAGAGGAATATGTTAGTTTATGTAGAGACAAACGATTATGCATATTTTTTTGTCATAAAGTTTTTTGTCCTGACGTAACGTAACTAACTATTTTCTTGCTTATTGTGCAGTGGAGGATAAAAATACCTGTATGCCAATGGATGAGTAGCTAGCTGTGTAGTCGATCTGTGTATGGACCCTAAAACGTTTGGTATTACATATTAGTTCAGAACCTAGCTATGAACCTCAGCTATCATAGCCAGTTGTATTAACTTCAAAACAGTTTGAATGACATTAATGAAGTCTATGGATTGCGTAGAATATAATATAATTTTGTGCCAAGGATGCAATGCCGTTATTACCGTGCATGAGATCCCCACATTGTAGCCTGTATATTTAATATATTCACTGATCATGTACTCTACCTTGGCAAATAAAGGTGCAGTTCAGGAATGAATATCTTTGAGATCATTTTCAGTCATATCCAATACCAGGGGTATCAAATTCCAGTCTTTGAATGATGCTGTGTCTGCATGTACAGTTGAAGTCGGAAGTTTACATACACTTAGGTTGGAGTCGTCTTTCAAGCACTCCACAAATTTCTTGTTAACAAACTATAGTTTTGGCGAGTCGGTTAGGACATCTACTTTGTGCATGACATAAGTAATTTTTCCAACACTTGTTTACAGACAGATTATTTCACTTATGATTCACTGTATCACAATTCCAGTTGACTGCCTTTAAACAGCTTGGAAAATTCTCGAAAATGTGGTCATGGCTTTAGAAGCTTCTGATAGGCTAATTGACATAATTTACATAATTTGAGTCAATTGGAGGTGTACCTGTTGATGTATTTTAAGACCTACCTTCAAACTCAGTGCCTCTTTGCTTGACATCATCAGACAAGATCTCAGAAAAAAAATTGTAGACTTCCACAAGTCTGGTTCATCATTAGGAGCAATTTCCAAATGCCTGAAGGTACCACATTCATCTGTACGAACAATAGTACGCAAGTATAAACACCATGGGACCACGCAGCTGTGATACCACTCAGGAAGGAGTCTCCTAGAGATGAACATACTTTGGTGCGAAAAGTGCAACTCAATCCCAGAACAACAGCAAATGACATTGTGAAGACACTGGAGGAAACAGGTACAAAACTATCTATATGCACAGTAAAATGAGTCCTTTATCAACATAACCTGAAAGGCTGCTTCCTTCAAGGAAGAAGCTACTGCTCCAAAACCTCCATAAAAAATCCAGACTACGGTTTGCAACTGCACATGGGGACAAATATTGTACTTTTTGGAGAAATGTCCTCTGGTCTGATGAAACAAAAATAGAACTGTTTGGCCATAATGACCATTGTCATGTTTGGAGGAAAAAGGGGGAGGCTTGCAAGCAGAATTACACCATCCCAACCGTGAAGCACGGGGGTAGCAGCATCATGTTGTGGGGCTGCTTTGCTGCAAGAGGGACTGGTGCACTTCACAAACTAGATGGCATCATGAGTAAGGGAAATTATGTGAATATATTGAAGCAACATCTCAAGACGTCAGTCAGGAAGTTAAAGCTTGGTCGCAAATGGGTCTTCCAAATGGACAATGACCCCAAGCATACTTCCAAAGTTGTGGCAAAATGGCACAGTCAAGGACAAAGTCAAGGTATTGGGAGTGGCCATCACAAAGCCCTGACCTCAATCCCATGTAATGTTTGTGGGCAGAACTGAAAAAGCATGTGCGAGCAAGGAGGCCTACAAACCTGACTCAGTTACACCATCTCTGTCAGGGGGAATGGGCTAAAATTCACCCAACTTATTGTGGGAAGCTTGTGGAAGGCTACCTGAAACATTTGACCCAAGTTAAACAACTTAAAGGCAATGCTACCAAATACTAATTGAGTGTATGTAAACTTCAGACCTACTGGGAATGTGATGAAAGAAATAAAAGCTGAAATAAATAATTCTCTCTACTATTATTCTGACATTTCACATTAAAATTAAGCGGTGATCCTAACTGACCTAAGACAGGGAATATTTACTAGGATTAAATGTCAGGAATTGTGAAAAACTGAGTTCAAATGTATCTGTAAACTTCCGGCTTCAACTGTATGTTTTACAAATATACACTTCAACAGTGTTTACCAATCAATGGTTACACATTGTAATTATGCAATAGACTAGAAACATGATTTAACTAGTTAAATGCTGACTTGTTATTCATATACAGTGGGGAGAACAAGTATTTGATACACTGCCTATTTTGCAGGTTTTCCTACTTACAAAGCATGTAGAGGTTTGTAATTTTTATCATAGGTACACTTCAACTCTGAGAGACTGAATCTAAAACAAAAATCCACAAAATCACATTGTGATTTGCATGATTTTCACCATCTGCATGATCCAGAGGAGGAATGGTAGAAGGTCATGTGGTCTGATGAGACAAAAATAGAGCTTTTTGGTCTAAACTCCACTCGCCGTGTTTGGAGGAAGAAGAATGAGTACAACCCCAAGAACACCATCCCAACCGTGAAGCATGGAGGTGGAAACATCATTCTTTGGGGGTGCTTTTCTGCAAAGGGGACAGGACGACTGCACCGTATTGAGGGGAGGATGGATGGGGCCATGTATCGCGAGATCTTGGCCAACAACCTCCTTCCCTCAGTAAGAGCACTGAAGATGGGTTGTGGCTGGGTCTTCCAGCATGACAACAACCCGAAACACAAAGCCAGGGGGCGGCAGCGTAGCCTAGTGGTTAGAGCGTTGGACTAGTAACCGGAAGGTTGCGAGTTCAAACCCCCGAGCTGACAAGGTACAAATCTGTCGTTCTGCCCCTGAACAGGCAGTTAACCCACTGTTCCCACATCAAGCTCTGAACCTTTACACTGGATCATTGCAGCTGGCTAGCTTCTGTCTGAGTGGCTACCTGGCTAACGTCTCTGTCCCGAAGCAAGCACCAGTTAGCCTGGAGCTAGGCCCATCTCCCAGCTAGCTAAAGTGGTCCATCAGCCACAATCGTTTTGAAGGAATCTCCAGTTAAGGTATCTGTAGGAATATGGAAGATAATGTTATTATTAGACTTTTACATCACCAGGTCATTGTGGATTACTAAAGTAGAACAAATCATGATAGCATTGGATTGATAGATGCATGTGCACACACATGTGCATGTGTAACATGTGACAAGGATAGCATCACACATGAATACATAAATAACACTTGAAACTTGATGAGCTGATCATTTGAATCAGCTGTGCAGTGCTAAGGCAAAAACAAAAATGTGCCCCTCTGAGTCCCCAGGACCAGGACTGAGAACCACTGTTCTTCCTCTGCAGACAGGCTTTCGCTGCTCTCTGTATCTGAGGACAGAAAACATCACAAGAAACAGACTTCAATATGCTCAAACAAGACAGAACTGAATATTGTGTTACTATTATCTCTGTCCTCACTTCTAGGGACTGGAACCTCACAAAAGTACCTGCCCTATCCAGAATAGCCTACTCTCTCACTTTGATAGTTGGGGCTGCTATCCTTTCACCCTCCTCCATGGTAGTTAGCTAGCTCCCTACAAATGCATTGAGTTTTTTTAAAGTGATAAATACATCAAGATAGCCAGCTAATATGAAGTTAGGTAGCTGGTGATATTTAATCCACTGAGCCAGCCAACTACACCGTATGTCAAGTTGGCTAAATAGCTAGGTTAGCAACTCATTTTAGTTAGCCTGCACTGTTGCTAATTAGCTAATAATACATCGTTTTTTTTGTACATTTTCAAAATGTATTTACTTATTTGAATATGTTCTCCCAGCCATGTATGTGTACGATTGGAAACGGTGCAGCAAAGTTTGTTTGTCACCAGAGCGTTTTAGAGAATATTACTATTAAACTATTTACCCATTTAATAACCAGACCTTCATACAAACTTGCTCTGCTGAATTCTTAACGCACAATCGAAAAGCTGCTGTGTGCTGTCATATGCAGATAGAACGCCCACAGATCGAGCAGCATTTCACCGCTTGCGAGTGAACACTAGCTGCTACTCGCATCACTCTTACTCGTTGCATAACTGTAGTCATATAGTGAAAATAAATCCCACCTATTCATTTGCGTAATTAGCATATTGCAATGTACGTGCGCGTAGGATTTGGTCCCATTCCAAGGCACTGGTCAAGTTCCTACGCACGTCGAGGACGGAGCGACGCACTTGTAGGCTAATTATCGGTAGACGTCGAAGCCCCCAGCGCGCACACATGACCTATTCGTGTAAGATCTCTTGATCTCCACGCTGTAGCGATGGGTCTCATGGAAAGGCTGACGCGAGGAGCATGTACAGACTAGTAGCGTTGTGCCTGGAGTTTGAAACGAGGTGGGCTTCTATAATCACACAGACCCATTAGCCTATTAGTTATTAATGGGATCCGGCTGGCATTCACCTACATTATTATTTGTGAAAGGGCAAATCAATGGTCTTGGTGCAGATATTTTATAATTAACCTGGTAATCAGGGTTGTAAGTATAGGCAAAGCCTATAGGAAAATAGTAGGCTATATTCTTCCCAAACAGTGCAGACTATAGACAGCAAGTAGGCTGACTTAACATTTATTTGATTAAAAACATTATTTTAGGTACATTATTGGGGCGGCAGGGTAGCCTAGTGGTTAGAGCGTTGGACTAGTAACCCGAAGGTTCAAACCCCCGAGCTGACAAGGTACACATCTGTCGTTCTGCCCCTGAACAGGCAGTTAACACAAACGCATCATATGCTACAGGTCCAGGCTATGAAGCAAATCATTAATAACATCACATTTTTAAAGAGTTGGCAAGCGATGCCAAAGTCTTCAAAGTCGCATGCGCTAACCAGCAACAATGTCACCTTCTCGCCCTCGCTGTTAAGGTGTGCATTTTAATGGCCTCATTGCGAGGCCTATCACATTTATCAGAACAATAAGACCTATTTTGAATTATGGAGATACATTTGAAAGCTAAGCTTAAAATTACATTTTAAAAACATAGCCTAGCCATGCGTTAATTTCACATTGTATCATGGTTCCCACCCTAAACTGCGATACAACTTTGGCCTAAAGAATAAATAGTAGCCTACAAATATAATGATAAATAGCTGCGATGTTGTGGTGTTATTAATTAGCAGAATAATACATATCATCTAACACCACGGTGTCATTGGAAAATGACTTGAATTTGCCCTTTAAAAGACCCTCAGTGTTCCATTAAACTTTATTTAATGGACATGGCTAAGATTTGAACCTTAACCTAGGATATTTATTTAGCCTAGCCAATCTGTTCGACCGTCTGCATATCCATCATCCCCAAATTCTCGCGATATATAGCCCAGATATATTAGGCGGGATGAGGGTGCTTCCTCCACTTGGAGGGGCGTTGGGTTTCTTTGAGGGTGTCTTGGTGAGGACTGTCTGGAACATTTAGGGTCTGACCTCTACTCCACGAGGAGGAACTTGAAAACATGTCGGACGCGGTGGTTAGCTTCATTAAGGACTTTTTGGCCGGTGGCATTGCTGCTGCTATCTCCAAGACAGCTGTTGCTCCAATTGAGAGAGTAAAGTTGTTGCTCCAGGTAAGCTTAAGTGAGAATAATTGTTTTTCAGTCTCAGTCATAAAGTTACTATATTATTGGTTATCCATTGAGTGCGCAGAAGTCACACTTTGAGAGTAAGATTGTAATAAAATTACATACATTTCGCAAATGCAATTCCTGCAGACAGACATGCGAAAAGCGCTTTGGAGACGTTTCTTACGCACGTGACTTGTAGCTGTCCAAGGTGCTATAGAGCTTTCTAATTGGATTCGATAGGACTCAGGAGTTGTCCTTTCGTTCACCGAATCATATGAAACCGAATCATATGAATTTCAGGTCATTGAAGAAAAAGTACTATTTTGAATAACAAGTTAATTTATTTTATGTGTTCTTTGTATTTTTAGTGTTGATTTCAAGTACACGTAATGTTAAGTTTCGATTAATAGGATCATAATTAATTACGCCAAAATATCGATAATCGTTTGGATATAAGAGCAGCGATATTTTGTTTAGGCCTAGGCTACAGCTAAATTTATCCAGACGCATGCAACCCAATACGCACAGACCGTGCTCAAGTGACATGAAGTAATGGCCAGTGTACAACAGCGCTGAGAATAGCTGATTATAACAGAAATTGCACACATGCATTCGCACAAACCCGTGATTATTATTGAATTAGGAATTTGTCCCAACAACAAACTCAATATTTTTAGGCTCTTGCTATAAGATAAACCTCAGTTGCTAAATACAAAGTAGGCCTAAAGCACAATGGGAAAATCCGATTGACATGCTTTTTTTTTGCTTACTGAATTGAGGATCAATTTAACAATTATTTGTCTTCTGTTGTTCTGCTCTCCAGGTCCAACATGCCAGCCAACAAATCACAAAGGAAATGCAGTACAAAGGGATCATGGACTGCGTCAGGAGGATTCCCAAGGAGCAAGGCTTTATCTCCTTCTGGAGAGGCAACCTGGCCAATGTGATCCGTTACTTCCCCACCCAAGCCCTCAACTTTGCTTTCAAGGACAAGTACAAGAAGATCTTCCTTGGAGGAGTGGACCAGAAGACACAGTTCTGGCGTTGGTTCGCCGGTAACCTGGCATCTGGTGGCGCGGCAGGTGCCACCTCTCTTTGCTTCGTTTACCCACTTGACTTCGCCAGAACCAGGCTTGCGGCCGACATCGGAAAAAGCGGAGCCGAGCGAGAGTTCAGCGGTCTTGGCAGCTGTCTCAGCAAAATCTACAAAGCCGACGGTATCAAGGGTCTGTACCAGGGATTCAATGTGTCTGTCCAGGGCATCATCATCTACAGAGCTGCTTACTTCGGAGTCTACGACACAGCCAAGGGTGAGGAGCATGAGCTAAAGTCAAATCATAAATCTAAGTAGCTGTTTGCAATTGGGACGTTGTTAAAAGTCGTGTATTTTACAAAGAAATAGGCGCAGAATCCCAATTATGTTGCTCTACGTCATCTTCTAGGTATGCTGCCCGACCCCAAGAACACGCACATCTTCGTCAGCTGGATGATTGCCCAGAGCGTCACCGCAGCCGCCGGTATCATTTCATACCCCTTTGACACCGTCAGACGTCGCATGATGATGCAGTCAGGACGCAAATCAGGTGAGCCAGTTGTAAGCCTACTCGTTGATTCATATCAATGAATGGCCTACTGTAACTGATCCATGGAAATATTCCATTGGTTTTATGGATGCGCACAGTACGCTTGGCAAAAGTTATTGAGTTTCCTACAGTAGGCCTATATATCGCATTTTAATGATCAATGTGTCAAATTCAATAGCGGACATCATGTACACTGGCACAATCGACTGCTGGAAGAAGATCGCCAAGAACGAGGGAGGAAAAGCCTTCTTCAAGGGGGCCTGGTCCAACGTAATCCGAGGCATGGGCGGTGCCTTCGTCTTGGTGCTCTACGACGAGATCAAAAAGTACACATAAGCATTCACAACTCCCTAAGGAAACCCTTCACCACGTCTTAATTGTATCATATAATGATAACAGCTTGGGTGAATTATCGGGGTCGATGTGTATTCTATTGAGCCAGCCCAGGAGTTGGTTGCTAGTTATCCTTCTCGCCAGTGTATTTGGTAAAGTGAGCAACGCACTGACTCTGAAACCTGTATATATCTTACCCAAGATGTAGCAAAAGAAAAAACACCTCCAGGCCTACCAGTTGACTGTCAAACTGGTACAATTTTTTTTTTTCAATTGAATTACATGCCTACTGCAAACAGATTGCATCCACTTTTCTCAGTTCTTTCTCTCATAGTAAGCAAAAGGAATGTACTCTTCACAGCAGCTGCTGTCTACCAAGGACCTTATGTTCCTGTGTTGTGTATCTCATGTGTCCCACAATAAACATTATTTTAATAAGAATAAAGATGAAAAATACCTACTAAGCCCTCTGCTTTGGTGCATTCCTTTGTCATTCATATTTGTTTTATTGAAATATTGTAATGTATACAATATATAACATAATATAGAGTATAACATAACAATAGGTCAAAACATTTAGGTAAGGTTTACTAGTTCCAGGCTCTGACTTGGGCTATTATAGGATTAGAAATATCCATCCCATTTCCTTGGGCTTCTATAGAGATCCTTCTATTGGGAGCCAACCTAGAACCTCATATAGCACAGTGTCTCATTAGCTGCCATGCTTCATAGTCTGTTATGTATGTAACAGATGCAATACAAATCCAATATTACTCTCATTTTCTCAAATATCAGGTTTTACCAGTCTATACATACACATTACTATAAATGTTGGGTGAAGGGGTGACATAAATAGACAAATGTATTACTTTTCATGTGCTAACCATCATAAACCAATTTATTTGAGTAAGCTTATAGTACCAATTAATTACAACTACTAATTAAGTATTTTCCTTGTTTTGTTCTCTTATGATTTATATCAATCAAATGTAATTATAAAGCCCTTCTTACATCGTCTGATGTCACAAAGTGCTGTACACAAACCCAGCCTAAAACCCCAAACAGCAAGCAATGCAGGTGTAGAAGCACGGTGGATAGGAAAAACTCCATAGAAAGGCCAGAACCTAGAAAGAAACCTAGAGAGGAACCAGGCTATGAGTGGTGGCCAGTCCTCTTCTGGCTGTGCCGAGTGGACATAACAGAACATGGCCAAGATGTGCTGGGCCAGTCATCACTGGCACCTAGCATGTCACTCACTTGTTGGACTTCTGACCATGACACAGCCAATCACTGGCCTATATCCCCTGCCACTGTTGTAGCCATTGTGTGTGTGCGTGTGACATGTCATTGTAGGGGATAATTATTCATATCCACACCATGCCAGATATGCTGTCCGCTTAGTGTGTCTGCATTGGCAGTCTTTGTTGCCATGTGGGTGCTATGCGGCTAACGGGCCTACAAAAGACAGCTGCCACAAGTGGGAAAGTCCTGCAGACTTTGTTTGAGCTCCTTTGACCACGGACAGACATGAGTGGTACGGCAACAAGCAGCTTTATTGGAAAACGTCAAGAAATTTGCACAGGATCACAATAAAAAAATATATTACTAATTCTCCCATGATATTCTAAAAAAGCTTTACTAGTACACAAATATATATATCTCTCTCATTATTCATCATAATGTAACAACAATAACAGAAACATTGATGAAAAGTTCCACTTGAACACATTTCACAAGAGTGGAAATACAGCATGGCATACTTAGTACTTACTCCATTCACTAAGCATATTGATAGGCACCACCTGTCACGTTCTGACCTTAGTTCTTTTATTTAGGTCTTTGTTTTAGTATGGTCAGGGCGTGAGTTGGGTGGGTTGTCTGTTCGTTTTTCTATGTTGGTTTTTGAGGTTGGCCTGGTATGGTTCTCAATCAGAGGCAGGTGTCGTTAGTTGTCTCTGATTGAGAATCATACTTAGGTAGCCTTTTTCCACCTGTGTTGCGTGGGTGTTTATTTTCTGTTCTGTGTTTGTAGTTCACCATTCAGAACTGTTTTCGTTTGTTTCGTTTTGTTGTTTTTGTGCAAGTATTCGTTTTCATTAAAAGAGAATATGAATACTTACCATCACGCGGCACCTTGGTCCTCCTCTCTCTCTCCCAACGACGAGCGTTACACCACCTGCTAAGCTGACAAAATTATATATATATTTTTTTATTATACCTGAACCATATTAGCTACCGGTCAAACGTTTAAGAACACCTACTCATTCAAGGCTTTTTCTTTATTTTGACTATTTTCTACATTGTAGAATAATAGTGAAGAAATCAAAACCATGAAATAACACATATGGAATCATGTAGTAACCAAAAAATGGAATGCATTTCATTTAACAGGTGTGCCTTCTTAAAGGTTAATTTGTGGAATTGCTTTCCTTCTTAATACGTTTGAGCCAGTCAGTTCTGTTGTGACAAGATATAGCCAGGCTATATCTTCCATTATAACAGAAGTACAGTTCACAATACTTCATAGCAGCTAGAGTTGGTCCTGGGTAGCAATAGTGACACAGTTTTATGAGAACGGTTGTATAACGGCAAAACAATATCATTCTTACATCATATAGGACTGGTTTCCCGGACCCAACGTAAACGTACTCCTGGACTAAAAAGTATTCTCCAAGGAAAAATAAATAAATTGAAAGTTCAATTGAAAGTTCTTCAAGGCTTATTCTACATCTGGGAAACAGCCAATCAGTGTCAGATCCCTTTATTTACGAGTATTGTGTGCTAAAACAGAATCACTGGACAAGTGCATGATCAGAGCACAATGGAGATTTAGTTTCGACAAAAGTGTGACCACTTTCCGGCTTCGCACCTCTCTGACACAGATCCTTCATTGTGTGGGACACTCCTAACAAACTCAACTTAACCATCTGGGGGAAGAATGTCAAACTGACCTTGGATCAGTGTTTAGGGGCAAGTATTGCCTTATTGGTAAGGTCTTTGAAGAGGTGGGGAGTTGGGGAATGGTGCTCCTCCCTGAGCACAGCTCTCAGGACCAGGTTGCCCGGGACGCTGCCGCACTGGCATGATTAAATCTGTCTGTTGGGTGACAATATTAGCCTCACTTGTGAATGATATATTATCACTTGTGAATGATGCCCAGAAAGAAACAATGCATAACTTTTTGTTGCTACTTTTTCAATCATAATCGCAAACCTCTTTGATACGTTTTGTATCACAAAAGTGGCCAAATAACTTTTTTAAATGTATGCACAATAATCTGCTTCACAACGGGTGTAGAGCCTAACTGGCATATATACGCAGCATGTGAGTTTGAAGTTTGGGGAAGATTTTCTCCATAAAAATGCACCTTTATAATAAAAGCATCATATGCATAATTTGCAGTCACTTTTGATCATGGTGTTTTCCCGCTAATGGAACATTCACGCTTATAGCCTACTGTTATTCGCATTCCTGCACTTATAATGTAAAAAAATAGCCTAATAGGTTATCAACATTTTAATCAGTTGCATCAGCCTCGTTGCGTAAAACAGTTTATGAGATGCTAGTGGTTGTATTAATTTGGAATCGATCACATCCCCCAACAGTTCCAGACTATGTTTGGAATATTTATATCTCACACAGAATAGGTCAACGTACGTACTATTGGGGATAGTAGATTGATATAGGCTAGTGCTTTTGCTGTCAGTTAATCCTAATCATTTTGTTGGCTGGCAAAAAGTAAATGTGGACAGTTCTTTCAATATGCGACTCGGAATTGGATAAGGACGCACGCATTTGCGTCCCGGATGTGTCTGTTTTCACTTGTTGTCTTTAAGAAAGACCCGATCACGTGACAGAGAGCCATGTGAGTGAGAGGTGCTTCGAAGCAAGCAGCACGCAGGGAGAAGGGAATTATAATTATAACAGCCACTGGCCGCAAATGGAATGGATTTTTCAAGGGGCATTACAGCCACACAAAGGGGATGCCGCTGGGAAATTCGAGGCATGATAAAGTGCTTGTCAAATTGTGAATGAGAGAGAGACTGATGAAGCCCGCACAAAAAAACTAAGTTCATGCCTTTCATGCAACTTTTTTCAAATCATCATTAGAGGTCGCATCATGCAGCCTTAGAATGCATAAAAAATCTAAACATATAGTTCAACGTTTGTATCACAACTAAAGTTACATTAGTGACTCTAAATGAAGCATATAGGAGTACCTGTTTCTTTGTTAACCTATCAACACAGAATAGCCACATGTGCTCGCTCCCTCAAATCGATTGGAGAAAATAACCTTTCTATTTTATTCAATTGCATTCTTCATACTATACAATAATGCCATGGAATTCTAAGAACATCTCATCTGCTAAATGAACTAGTGTAGCCAACAGCCATATGGCACAGCCAGCTCAGTACCTAACATAAGGACAACTCACAGTATGCTATTATGTTCTTCTGAAACAGACTACATTTTCTCCATATCATGTTTCTTTAGACCTGTCTAAAATAAATAATGTATTTATTGTGAAGGTTTAGGCTATACTACATGGATTTATTAGACTTTTTAAAATGTAGATGTTTCAAAGGTCTGCATCAGTGGCTTGTAAGCCAGAAGATGCGGAAACCAGAATATGCTAAATGTGTTTATGTTAATTGACGGTCAATTACCATGAGACTGGCAGTTATTTGCTTGACAATCACCGGTTGACGAAATTTTGTGACGACCACAACCTTATGTATGTGTAGTTACTAATTTACCAAAATACAAGTAATCTGAACACAAGTGTGACACGTGTGTATACAGTAGGGAGTCATTTTTATGTTTTGGTCTTCAAAATATCAACAACTTATTTTAGCATATTATTTAGGAATTTGGACATGTAAAACCGGTGTTTTGACACTCGGCTACAGTATATATAAATAATACATGACAACAGGAAGCAACAACAGTATCATTTTCAATTTATGTTTTAGGAATATAAATATAAATGTTAACAATTTTTCAACATGATTCTACTTCATCATGTAAAAAAATTGTGAAAATAAGTTTGTCCTGGCTACAGTGGAAGTGCTCAGTGCCTATGCTCTCGAAAACATGACATTCTAAAAAAAAAGATTATTAACAGTGGACTAAATACCAAAAGACGTTTTCAGTAAAGTGATCCTTTAAAATAAAATAAATAAAAGATGCAAATGCAGTCTCTTTTAAGGAATGACAGAAATAAGTATGGTCTTAGTGCTTCTACACTTGCATTGCTTGCTGTTTGGGGTTTTAGGCTGGGTTTCTGTACAGCACTTTGAGAAATCAGTTGATGTACGAAGGGCTATATAAATACATTTGATTTGATTTGATCTTAGGGCTATTGAGAGCTATTGAGCATCAGTTCTTCAGAGAGGTAACCTGCTGACGTTCTGCTGGAGGTCCGTTCCATATTGGAGGGCGATCTGTCTATGGCAGAGAGCACGGTGGTGATGCCCAGGTATCCGGCCTGGCACTGGTAGTCTGCCAGCTGCTCTGCCCTCTTCATGCCCCGGGTGGGCCTCACTGACTCTTGCCTCCGCAGGAAAGCTTGGTGGGAAAGGGTGATAACAATTTATGTGAAGGGTACCTGTATAATGTCTTTCTAAGACAGAGAAGAATGGGAGAAACTCCCAAAATACAGGTGTCCCAAGCTTGTAGCTTCATACCCAAGAAGTCTCAAGGCTGTAATCGCTGCCAAAGGTGCTTTAACAAAGTACTGACTAAAGGGTCTGAATACTAATGTAAATATTATATATATATATTTCCTTTGTCATTTTGAAGTATTATGTGTAGATTGATGAAGACTTTGAATTTTTAAAATACATTTTAGAATAAGGCTGTTACGTAACAAAATGTGGAAAGAGTCATGGTGTCCAAAAATCAACTGTTGATTGCCCCTTTTCAAGGCAAACTCAGCGAAATGATGTTGCCACGAGCAGATGAGACAGGGCACCAAAACAGCGGAGAAGTTGATCTTCGCGCTTTAGCGCTCTTGGTTGATGCGGAAATTGATCCACTATGCTGTTTACTTTCTGCATCTACGTCACATCGCTGACTCTACCTTTAACACATGATTTACAAAAGATAACAGTATCTCGATTTGTGACAGACGCAAAGTATGTGCTGGTAGTTGGGTAAAAACACAACATATGTACATTAACTGTGAACACAGTTATGTCTACTGCACAGCTTTTGTATGTGTGTGAGTGAGAGAAAGAGAGAGTACTAAATTCAACTTATGTTGCGCAGTAGTTCATTCAGAGATGGATTTGTTTAAATCCGGTAAATAAACATGAGCATGCAGATGAGGTTCTATGATGTCATAGATCCCACATCGACCCCCACACCCCTTTTCCATTCCTTGTTATATTACACGAGAGCAACCCTTTGCTCCTCTCCCTAATTTAACTGGTTGGTTGGCCCTTAGCCATGACCTTGCCCTTATTGGAAGAGCATGGCATGAGTTTACAGAAACTCTTCCTTACACACAGTCCACACTAATAAAAACTACTTGACCCCTCTGATCATGTTCAATAGCTAGGTCTCTTGCAAATAGATTTTTATTTCAATGAGAAACTGAATAAATAAAAGTGAAAATTGAACTCAAGTATTAGCCAAATACATTACCAAAACACAAAGAAATTGGTCATTATGGCAAGATCATATGGCATTTTTATATACATTTCAATGATCTAATATGACTTCTCATACACTTTGAGTAGACCGTTCATGTAGAAACAGAAATGTTTCCAAGTCCATACCACCAGAGACCTTAATGAAACCAGGAGAGAGGATAGTGAGCCTTGAAAATCAGAGGTGAAAACGTGGCCCATTGAGAGAAGAAATAACCAGTGGTCAGCCAGTAGCTCATAATGTAATGTGCAGTCACACTCCCACCAACAAGCCCTTTGGAGAGAATCTTAGTAAGTGAGACCGTCAGGAAGAACTAGGAATGGAATCAGGGGAAAGGGTAAGAATGGTCTCGTATATTACATAGGAGGCAGAACTGACCGGTACTATATCTAAACCCCTTGCTAGAAAATATATAGAAAATGTTTTGTGTAAACCAATACAATCTCTCAGACAGTGTGTATAACAATATCATAAAACAGGCATAGAGCCAGGTAAGGACAAGGTATTCATATTTCTCTCAGGTCACACTTTGGATAGTCTCAAATTATAATCTACAGACGGTCAAACTATATTTTTGATATTCAAGAGTGTGAGGGAGACGAAACTCCTCAAGAGGGGGAGGCGAGTAAGAGAGCGAGAGCTAGAGAGAGAGAGAGTGAAAGAGAGCACTGCAAGACAGCTACAGTACTGTACAGCCTGTACCAGCCAGCATACTGACTGCTCATTGCACAATAACAATGGGAGGTTTGGAGATAAAAGGGTGACTTTTTGACATATAGGATGACACATTACTAATCACTGCAAACAACGAGCATTTGGGGATCAATTCCCAATTTCTTTTTACAAATTAATACAAAGTTAAAGCTGAAATGTCTTGAGTCATTAAGTATTCAATCCCTTTGTTATGGCAAGCGTAAATAAGATCAGGAGTCACATAATAAGTTGCATGGTCTCACTGTGTGTGCAATAATAGTGTTTTACATTTTTTTAATGACTACGTCATCTCTGTACCCCACACATGCAATTATTAAGTCCCTCAGTCGGGTAGTGAATTTCAAAAACAGATTCAACCACAAAGACCAGGGAGGTTTTTCAATGCCTCGCAAAGGGCACTTATTGGTAGACGGGTGGAAAAGAAAATATACACTACAGCTCAAAAGTTTGGGGTCACTTAGAAATGTTCTTGTTTTTGAAAGAAAACATCAAATTGATCAGAAATACAGTGTAGACATTGTTAATGTTGTAAATGACTATTATAGCTGGAAACAGCAGATTTATTTAATGGAATATCTACATAGGTGTACAGAGGCCCATTATCAGCAACCATCACTCCTGTGTTCCAATGGCAAGTTGTGTTAGCTAATCCAAGTTTATCATTTTAAAAGGCTAATTGATCATTAGAAAACCCTTTTGCAATTATGTTAGCACAGCTGAAAACTGTTGTTCTGATTAAATAAGCAATAAAATTGGCCTTCTTTAGACTAGTTGAGTATCTGGAGCATCAGCATTTGTGGGTTCGATTACAGGCTTAAAATGGCCAGAAATAAAGTCCTTTCTTCTGAAACAATTTATTCTTATTTCTATTCTATTCCAATGCGAGAAATTGACCAGAAACTGAAGTGGCTGAAACTGAACTGGCTCTAACCAGAAAAGAAAGAGGAGTGGGAGGCCCCGGTGCACAAGTGAGGTAGAGGACAAGTACATTAGTGTCTAGTTTGAGAAACAGACGCCTCACGAGTCCTCAACTGGCAGCTTCATTAAATAGTACCCGCAAAATACCAGTCTCAATGTCAACAGTGAAGAGGCGACTCCGGGATGCTGGCCTTCTAGGCAGAGTTCCTTTGTCCTTTGCACATCTTAATCTTTTCTTTTTATTGGCCTGTCTGAGATATGGCTTTTTCTTTGCAACTCTGCCTAGAATGCCAGCATCCCGGAGTCACCTCTTCACTGTTGACGTAGAGACTGTTCCTTGTTGTCCACATCACCAACAAACTATTATGGTCCAAACACACCAAGACAGTCATGAAGAGGGCACAACAACACCTTTTCCCCCTCAGGAGACTGAAAAGATTTGGCAGGGGTCCCCAGATCCTCAAAAAATTCTACAGTTGCATCATCGAGAGCATCCTGAGCAGTTGCATCACCACCTGCTATGTCAACTGCTCAGTATCCGACCGTAAGGCGCAACAGAGGGTAGTGCTTACGACCCAGTACATCACTGGGGTCAAGATTCCTGCCATCCAGGACCTATATCCTAGGCAGTGTCAGAGGAAGGCCCATAAAATTGTCAAAGATGTCCAGTCACCCAAGTAATAGACTTTTCTCTCTACCGCACGGCAAGCAGTACCGGAGTACCAAGTCTAAGTCTAAGTCCAAAAGGCTCCTTAACAGCTTCTACCCCCAAGCCATAAGACTGCTAAACAATTAATCAAATGGCCACCCAGAAAATTTACATTGACCCCCCGCTACTACTCACTATTTATTATCTATGCATTTTATTACCTTTATCCCTACCTACATGTACAAATTACCTCGACTAATCTGTACTCCCACACATTGATTCGGTACCGGTACACCCTGTATATAGCCTCAATATTGTTATTTCATTGTGCTACATTTTTATAAAGAAATGTTACTTTAGTTTATTAAGTAAACATTTTCTTACCTATATTTCTTGAACTGCATTGTTGGTTAAGGGCTTGCAAGTAAGCATTTCACAGAATACCTGCTGTATTCAGCGCATGTGACAAATACAATTTGATTTGAATATCCTTTTGAGCATGGTGAAGTTACTAAGTACACTTTGGATGATGTATCAATTTTTTATTTATCTGGAAAGTTGACTGTGAACACATTCTGATTTGCATCAACGACCTGGGGAATAGTTACAGGGGGATGAATGAGCTAATTGTAAACTGGGGCTTATTAGGTGACCGTGATGGTTTGAGGGCCAGATTGGGAATTTAACCAGGACACCAGGGTTAACACCCCTACATTAAGTGCCATGGGATCTTTAATGACCTCAGAGTCAGGACACCCTTTTAAGGTCCCATCCAAAAGATGGCACCCTACACAGGGCAGTGTCCCCAATCACTGCCATGGGGTATTGGGGGACTTATTTCATTTTTTTTAGACCAGAGGAAAGAGTGCCTCCTACTGGCACTCAAACACCACTTCCAGCAGCACCTGGTCTCCCATCCAGGAACTGACCAGGACCAACCCTGCTTAGCTTCAGAAGCAAACCAGCAGTGGTATACCGGGTGGTATGCTGCTGACAAATATACCCAGTTACTATAAAGATACAGGTGCCCTTCCTAGGAAGGAAACCATTGAGGAAAGAAACCAGGCCAATGATGACTTTAAAACAGTTGGAGTTGAATGGCTGTGACAGGAGAAAACTGTGGATGGATCAACAAAATTGTAGTTACTCCAAAAACACTAACCTAATTGACAGAGGGAAAAGAAAGAAGCTTGCAAAGAATAAAAAATACTCCAAAACATGTTTGCAACAAGGCTAAAGTAATAAAGTAATACTGCAAAACAATTGTCAAAGTGTCAAAGTGATTTAACATTTTGTCCCAAATACCAAGTGCTAAAAAATGTTTATATTTAACTAGGCAAGTCAGTTAAGAACAAATTCTTATTTACAATGACAGCAAACCGGGTAACAGTGCCTTGTTCAGGGAGAACGACAGATTTTTACCTTGTCAGCTCAGGGATTCATTTGTCCATAGGATGTTGTTCCAGAACTGTGTTAGGGTTCGTTTCTTTCCTATCGTCATTGGCTCATTGGTGAAATTAGCATTATGGCAATATATTTAATTGAATCATTCAAAACCCTTTATTAATGCAAGTGCAGACAGAAGTTGACAAACAGGAACATAGAACGCATGTTTCCGAGTAAGTTCTGCATCAAACAAAAGATCTCAAGTTGTTTTATTAAATTTAGTGATGTCACTGACTACGTCATTACCTTTTTACTCCTGAGACCAAAACCCTGCATCCATAACTATACAAACATAGATTTTCAGTGTGTATCTAAAAGCTAGGCAATAAATGTCCCCTCCCCAAAGCTGATTTATTGTGGAATATCTGAGTACTCTCTTATCTCCCACACTCCCCTGTAGAGTTCTGTCTCAGTCACACATTATAAGAGGGGTCTTTTTATAAGAAAGAGAAACATTGTGGAATACTAAACCTCTACAATGAATATATATATTGTTAATATGTAGTCTAGTACCCTATAAATGTAAGGAGGGAGGGGTCTTATAACCCCTCCCCTTTTATTAATATAACATAACCATAATCAATTATTCTAATATATCAAACATCTGTACAGACCCAAATCATCCTGACAAATGTACAGGCTTTTTTAGATGTTTTTTGGCAAACTCTGATCTAGTCTTCCTATTTTTGAGGCTTACCAATGGTTGTTGGTAAAACCATTGGTTTTTGTGGTACAACCCTCTGTATTTACTCTGGTGAAGTCTTCTCTTGATTGTTGCCTTAAACACAAATATGCGTGGCCAACTGTTGTGATGGGTTTTTTTCTTCACCAGGGAAAAAAATATAATCAAATGTCATCCAACACAGTTGTTTTTCTGTGGTCTTCCGGGCCTTTTGGTGTTCCTGAGCTCACCAGTGCTTTCTTTCTTTTTACGAATGTAGCAAATAGTTTATTTGGCCACAATTAATGTTTTTGCTATCTCTCTGATGTGTTTGTTTAGATGATTCAGCCTAATGATGGCTTGCTTCACTGGCAGTGACAGTTCTTTGGCCTTAAAATTGAGGGTTAACAGCAACAGATTCCAAAGGCAAATGCCACACTTGAAATCATCTCTACACCTTTTATCTGCTTAATTGTAAATGAACTAATGAGGGAATAACACACACCTGGCCACAGAACAGCTGAGCAACTTTTGGGGGGAAACACATTTAAAAAGTGCTGTAATTCCTACACCGTTCACCAGATTTGGATGTAAATAACCTCTGCACTTTCAGCTCATATTCATTATTTAATTTCAACTCCAATATGCTGTGGTAGACAGCTAAAATAATAATAACTTGGTCACTGTCCAATTATTTATGGACCTGACTGTATGTTCCTGAGTGTCCGAATTACAGTTTTGACTTAAATCTCCTGGAAAATCTATGGCAAGACTTGAAAATGGTTGTCTAGCAATGATCACCAACCAATTTGACAGAGTTTAAAGAATTTTGAAAAGAATAATGGGCGAATATTGTACAATCCAGGTGTGCAAAGGTCTCAAGATACCTGAAAGACCCAGGGTTGTGAATAATTATGCCAATGAGATATTTTTGTATTTAAATTTCAATAAATTAGCAAAATAATTTAAAACATGTTTTCACTTTGTCATTATGGGGTATTGTGCGTAGATGGGTGAGAAAAACAACAACAATTTAATACATTTTGAATTCAAACTGTAACAACAAAATGTGGAATAAGTCAAGGGGTATTAATACTTTCTGAATGCACTGTATCTAAAAATGTAAAATAGCTTCACTATCAATTTAAAAGCAGTGATAGAGTCAAGAGAGACTATGCTGTTCCCAATACTTGAGATTAATTTAAAATCCATCAATTATACCACATCCATATGGGGGCATCGAACAGTGCAATTGTAATGATGCCTCTTTCTGCGTCGACACGTCACCCTACGTGAAGTTTACAAGATAGGTTTTCACTTGGGAGGAATTTGTCTATACAGTGAGCCTGAAAGGATACTTGTTATTTGGCCATTGGCCCAGCTGTACTGCAAGGAATTCTAATTGGTCAACCACAGGCTAGGGCTGGGTTATAAAATTAGATCCTGTACCTTTGTTCTGGGGAGATATTCACAGGAGAGAATCACTGGGAGAGCATCACTGAGGACAGAGGAGAATGACCATCTAACGTAAGCTAACCCCATTCCATACAAATGTGCGCAACCGTGACATTCAAACGAGGCTGCAAAGAAAACTACTGGGACTGTAGCGACTGTGTTGACATCAAAATCGTGGGTGTGAACTACATTTCTATTATTGCGTTGATTGACATGGTAATGGCTCTATAGTATTGGAGAAAAGTTGAAAAAACTGACCCCTCTGACGCTGTACGTTACATCGTGACGTGCCATGGCGTAACGTACAGCACCCATAAAGCAACTAATTCCGTCTTACAGCCGCTCTCCACCAGGTGTAGCACTTCTCTCACCGTTTAAAAACAAGAAAGGGACAGGGACAGGTTAAGGGGGGACTTAGTAATTTTTTGCGTCATCACTGCAACGTATCATGACTCTCAAAAGCCGATGTTAACTTCTGAAGATCACTTTAACGCCGCCTTAAAACCCGATTCAAATTCGACACAAACCTTCAAATAGGTATGTAATGACACATTATACAAACCCTTTAGTGTTTTATTTACATTTTAGAGGCAATAAGGTGATAAGTTGGACAGATCGAGTGAAAAAAAGCCTTCTCACTATCACGCAATAGGTTTCGCTTCCCCACCCACCACTTTTAAAAAGACCCGACGGAGCTCATTGCCTTCTTGAATCATGTAGAGATGGGCATCATGAAGGTCTCGTCATTCATTTTGTTGGAAAGGGGAGAAATTGTGCTTTACAATGGTATTGATATTACAGTTGATCTGGAAGATGTACAAAAGTGAGTTAGTTTACGTTACCTCCCCATATGATTTGTCCTCTTCGAATAAACCTATTTTCCTCACCCTGATTTGCTTTGGGGTCTGTGTTATTAAAGATTAACATCAACTGCTAACACCGGTGACCACCTCAGCCATGATTATTTTAATGGAATGCCTTTATCTCTGTGCATAATTGTGTTTAATATTTCCATACTTGAAATACATTTTGGAGAGCAGTAGATTAGGCTCTCAACCAGTTTAAGAAGATCCAACCCCAAAATTGTATGAGTGCTAGGAAGGAATAGGTGGGACCTATTTTAAATATAGTAATTTGTGCCATACAACCATTACATTAAACATTTACAGTGGTTAAAACCATTATCTCTCAAAGTGCCGGAGTTGGAGTAGAGGTTGGGGTTGGCCTTGAACTTTAAATAATGTTAATCTGAGCTGCCACCACTGTCGTGTCCACTGCCACCTGCTACTGTCTCTCTGTGGCCAACACTGTGTCTGCTTTCACTGACCGGCCTGTGCTCTCAGACACACCCCTGCAATTCTCCTTGAATAGGCCCTCCCTCGCTCCTTAAACACACACACACACACACACACACGCACACACACACACACACACACACACACACACACACACACACACACACACACACACACACACACACACACACACACACACACACACACACACTTCAAAAGATTCAGTTTCACACATGTGCAACAGGTGGCTCTGTGGCGCAATGGATAGCGCATTGGACTTCTAGGCTTGTGAATGTGAGGTGATTCAAAGGTTGTGGGTTCGAGTCCCACCAGAGTTGAAATTTTGAAAAAAATGGTGTTAGAGGAAAATGTACAAAGGAAAATATTATACTGGAAGACAAAATTATCTTTGTTACTCTTTTGACAAATATTTGTTGTTAAAAGTATAGTATAACATTTAGAAAGAGACTTGAGTAAGGCTAAATTCTGATATGTATATCTGGCTAAATACATATATTTCTCAACGATCTAATAAAACACATATTTGTGTGAGCTAAATATAACATTCAGTGCCTTCGGAAAGTATGGAGACCCCTTGACTTTTTCCACATTTTGTTAGGTTACAGCCTTATTCTAAAATTGATCAAATCATTTTATTCCCTCATCAATCTACACACAATACCCCATAATGACAAGCAAAAACAGGTTTTTACAAATTTTAGCAAATTTATTACAAATATAAAACTGAAATATCACATGTACATAAGTATTCAGTCCCTTTAATCAGTACTTTGTCTTCTTGGGTATGACACTACAAGCTTGGCACTTTAGGCCTCCTGAGTGGCACAGCGGTCTAAGGCACTGCATCGCACTGCAAAATGCATCACTACAGTCCCTGGTTTGAATCCAGGCTGTATCACATCTGTCTGTGATTGGGAGTCCCATTGGGCGGGGAACAATTGGCCAAGCGTTGTCCTGTTTAGGCCGGGGTAGGCCGTCATTGTAAATAAGAATTTGTTCTTCATTGACTTGCCTAGTTAAATAAATAAAACAAAAAATAACATCCGTATTTGGGGAGTTTCTCCCATTATTCTCTGCAGAGAATAATTTCCTTTCAAGGTCTGTCAGATTGGATGGGGAGCGTTGCTGCACAGCTATTTTCAGGTCTCTCCAAAGATGTTAGATCGGGTTCAAGTCCGGGCTCTGGCTGGGCCACTCAAGGACATTCAAAGACTTGTCCCGAAGCCACTCCTGTATTGTCTTGGCTGTGTGCTTAGGTTCATTGTCCTGTTGGAAGGCAAACCTTCGCCCCAGTCTGAGGTCCTGAGTGCTCTGGAGCTCGGTTTTCATCAAGGATCTCTCTGTCCTTTGCTCCGTTCATCTTTGCCTCGATCCTGACTAGTCTCCCAATCTGTGCTGCTGAAAAACATCTCCACAGCATGATGCTGACACCACCATGCTTTATTGTGTAGATGGTGCCCGGTTTCCTCCAGACGTGACACTTGGCATTCAGGTCAAAAAGTTCAACCTTGGTTTCATCAAATGTATCCGTTTTTTAATTTGTAATTTGCAAAAATGTTCCAAAACCAGTTTTCGCCTTGTCATTATGGGGGATTGTGGGTAGATTGATGAGGGGGAAACAATAATTTAATACATTTTAGAATAAGGCTGTAACGTAACAAAATGTGGAAAAAGTGAAGGGGTCTGAATACTTTCCAAATGCACTGTATATTTCTCTCATGCTTTTCCTTCAGTTTGGAAGAAATGTATTTGTTCAAAACTGTTCAACTATTGTCTTTCTCTCTCTTTGAGTCAACTACTCACCACATTTTATGCACTGCAGTGCTAGCTAGCTGTAGCTTATACTTTCAGTACTAGATTCATTCTCTGATCCTTTGATTGGGTGGACAACATGTCAGCTACACCATGTGTGTGTTTTAATCAATTATTTTGTGACGTGATTATATTTAGTGTAGTTTAATCTAAAAAGGAGAACTTTTTAAATGTTTTACAAATTTTATTTTTATGAAATTCAATCAGGAGGATGGTCCTCCCCTTCCTCCTCTGATGAGCCTCCACTGCCTCACAGGTAGATGATTATAGTTTTTGGACTAAAAGTGTGTCTGCAGACAGCAGTTTGTGTGAAAATGGAACCGAAATGTCCATTACATATGTTTTCCTGAAAATTTACATAAATATTGACCTTTGGAGGATTGTCTGGGACTGTGGGTTTAGCCAGCAAGGCCTCAATTAAGGAAATTATAACTTTTAGTCTGTATATAACATGGAAGAGTTCTAGGCAGTAAAGGGTAACTTTTTCAAGCTGCAGTACTGTGAAAAAGTATTTGCCCACTTTCTAATTTTCTCTACTGTTGCATATGGTTAATACGGAATGTTATCAGATCTTCAACCAAAACCTAATATTAGACAAAGGGAACTTGAGTGAACAAATAACACAACAATTACATACCTATTTCATTAATTTCATAAACAAAGTTACACAACACCCAATGTCCCTGTGTGAAAAAGTAATTGCCCCCTTACACTCAAAAACTGGTTGTGCCACCTTTAGCTGCAAAAATAGAGAAAATCAGAAAAGGGGCAAATACTTTTTCACGACACTGTATTTCCACTTTGAAGCAAGTCTTGACTCATTTGAGCTTGAAATAAACAAAAATCCCAATAAACGCAATGTAACGTTGAAACAATAAAGCCAAACACCCAATGACAAAAGATAAGTTAAACACACAAAAAGAGAAGAACACACACCAGGTTCTCCTTCTCGATGTGCTGCTGCTCACGCTGCCTATTGAGGGCACTGTGGTAGAGGCGGACAGGGGGACTCCCTCATCCTCCATTGGATCTCCTACGGGAGCTACTAGTGCTGCCTGGTCCCGAGTGGGTCGAGGGGCGCGACAACTGGCGCAGCCTTTTGGTTCTCCCAGTCGGTCTGCCGCAACCTGTCGTTGCTAAAGGAGTAGTTCTTCCTGGTACTGCCTCCACTAGGGCAGACGATGGCCAGGCAACTCCCCAGGCGACTAAGGAAGGTTTCAGAGAGAGGAGGGAGAGATGACAGAGGAGGAAACAGCAGATTAACATTTTGTTAGTTAGCTATGTCATGACTGTCCTGTGAGGATCCAAAAATCAGGTTTACAATGGATCAGCTTCTACCAGACCCGTCTCACCCACAGAGGTGTCTGGTAGAAGGAGGGATTGATGTGGGGGTTTTGGGACAACTCACGCCCGGTCGTGAACTGTATGCAGCAGATTGGTGATTGGAATGTGGCTTTATTACAGATACTTTTTGCCGCTGAAAAACTCTAATGTCCAAAAGTGAACACTGGATCAATATTCCTAACATCCGAATGTGTGGAATGATGAGAGGAAAACTAATGTCTATTTTGTGATGTCATTAAAAATGGTATAAAAATATTATAATGAAAATATTGTAACTTGAACAGTATACACACGGTTTATGTCAGGATTTCTTCCTGAAATATCAAAGATGATTAGAGTATTGTTTTTAAGTTAGGAATGTGATTTTAGATTTCTAACGAGATCATAGTTTTGATGATACTTTGCCCCAGTAAGTAGCCACCGCCAAGGGAGCTCAGAGAGCGTGTCAGCATGATGGAACAGCCCCTTTTTACCAGAGTGTATAAAGGATGAGTTGATAATTAACATATCAGACCCGAAGGACTCAAGCTGCAGCTTAGGCCTCCACAACCCTGAAAATCAACACGAGGTGAAGACGATAAAGTAGCCTCTCTAACAATCAATGTTATGGCTGAGTAGCTGTTCTAAAAACTGTATCTATGAAAGGGGATTTAAGTAGGACTATCCTGTTACTCTCTTCAAACCATCGTCGGCTACACTGCTCTCATTACCCCACTGGGATCATCGACACGGCTTATTAGCTGTCTTCAGAGGACCACTCTTCCAGAACGAGTGAATGTAAACACCACCCTGTTAGCTCTGCTTTAGACTACAGTACAAGGCATTGAAGCCATGGACAACTAAGAAGGACATTGTGACCTCTTGTGGACAATCAGAGCCTTACACTTAAGAGCTCGGTGGTAGGCCCAACGGAACCCTTTTCACAAAGGCCTGGGTCGATCCGAGATAAACAACGAAGGAAGACATTCAAACACGTATAGACATTCATTATTTCTTACCCCAAACGGGCGGCAGTTCAGGGGCAAAGTATTAGGATTACCGTGAGCGTAGTTACAAGTGTATAAGTGTTGTATCGCTTTCCTTCTCCCTTTCCCCTTCTCTACTCCTCCCTCTTTTGATAAGCAATCAGTCATGTTGTTGCTAGTCCGACAGGGACCTGTTTCCATCATATTAAGTTTCTAATCAATAACCTATACTGTGCGTATCCTGCGTTATTATTTAGTTAGTTAGTAAATAAATAATTAAATCAATTTGTGTGGTACGGAATGATCAGTAAAGCTGCCGTTTGTGCATATGCAAAGAGTATGCGACATTCATAATTTTGAGACTGATATGAGGTAATGATTAATAAATGACTTATCAATATACATCTTATGTATCATCTAGAGTTTATTCGGGAGATGGTAACTCGGTAAACAACTTCTTCCGTGGTGCCCCCAATCCTAATGAGTTAATTATTACATTATTAATTTAATCGAGTAACAATTAAACCTAGTTAGTTGTTTCGATACATAACAGTCATCAGATTAATATAAAAACACATGTAAACCGCCACTTTCTCAGATAGCTCCAGTCCTCCTGGGACTGACCCTTTAACAGTATTATTACCTTCATTAGTGCAAACCGTAGTGTAACGGCTGTTGTCGGGAGAAAGAGAGGACCAAGGTACAGCGTGGTAAGTATTCATTGTAATTTATTAAAGAATGAATACTTTTAAACAAAAACAATACACGACAAACGAACAGTCCTGAACGGTGCAACAAAACACAGAACAGAAAATAACTACCCATAGTGGGAACACAGGCTGTCTAAGTATAATTCTCAATCAGGAAAAACAATTGACAGCTGCCTCTGATTGAGAACTAAGGTCAGAACGTGACACGTAGCTAAATATTTTGCTAAGAAAATGAGTGTTTCTTATTAGGTGCCTTATTTCAGCCCGTTTGCCTCCGTTTGGTTTGTAGTGAATTCAACCCAGGTGTTTCACTGCTGAGCTGGGACAAATAGCTGGACCCTGTCCGAATACTCTTAAAATGCATCCTTCTTTCCTCTCTTCCTTGAAGTAACCACTGGGAATGCGTACAAAGCCGGGCAGTACAGACGCTCTCTCCAGGAGCCGGATTGAGAACGACTAGCCTAAGCCAGCTAGACAAGAACAAGTCGTAATCCTACCATGTCCACAAAGTGAGAGGGCTCAGAGGATCAGCTCTCCCCACTGCTGTAGCTCTCATCCGTCTCTGACCTGTGGCGGAGCTTCCTGACAGGCTTCTTGCCGTGTCTCATTAGGTACGGGTTTCAACCTTGGCTTAACAAAAGATAAAGTCAGGAATACCGGCACTGGAACCGGGACGGGTAGTGTGATGGGCATGGGTGTAACCTGGGCGTAGAGGTTCATGGGGACGGGGATGAACACGGGTACAGGGATGGGCACGGGAATGTACTCCCACTTTTAAAGTTGGCAGACTTTGCCAGATCATTAGCAAACTCTTAAAATCTCTGTTTTATGGTACATTTCTGTAATTTGCTTTCAAATTACAGTCACGAAACAAAGGCTTCCAAAATCCAACTGAATTATATGTCAGTCTAGATAAGAACACAACCTGGTAAACAGAGGATGTGAATGCCTTTAGTTTTGTCTGTATTTTGTGATTTTTTATTTTGCCTGCATATTGGAACACTATACTGTTGATGTAATGTATTGTAATGCACAGGTGTCAAAATCATTCCATGCAGGGCCGAGTGTCTGCAGGTTTTTGCTCCTCCCTTGTACTTGATTGATCAATTAACCCTATCAGCCCTGAGGCCCCAGCAAAAGTTGGCTTTCCATTTATCTGACTTTCATTTATCTGCATGTCCAGCCCCTATAATTAGCCTCACAATTAAGTGTTTTACCATTGTATTTGCAGGACAACCAGGGCTACAAGTAGAACACAAAACAATTCGACATAAACAGTTGCATTCATGAGTTTTATTGACAAATGTCAAAAGAAATAAATACGTCTCAGTGGCAAATGAATATCCAACTGTGTAGAGTTTGGAGTTGACAGAAACTATGTGACCTTATTACAGTATTATAGACACTTGTAAAAAGACCCGGCCCCGGTCCCCTTAAGGATCCACCTTTGTCTCACAAACGCTGCTCTAGTTCAGCCCCCATTAATCAGAGACAAACGAGCAAGGCACCCCCAACAACAACTGGTCATGCCCTGACCTTTTTATGTCTCTATTTTGTTTGGTCAGGGCACGAGTTGGGGTGGGCATTCTATGTTGTGTATTCTATGTGTTCTATTTCTGTGTGTTTGGCCGGGTGTGGTTCTCAATCAGAGGCAGCTGTCTATCGTTGTCTCTGATTGAGAACCATACTTAGGTAGCCTTTTCCCACCTGTGTGGTGGGTAGTTGTTTTCTGTTTTGTGTCTTTCTGCACCTGACAGGACTGTTTCGGTTATCATTCATTCTCTTTGTTATTTTTGTTATTTCAGTGTTCAGTTCTAATAAAGTATGAACACGTACCACGCTGCATTTTGGTCCTCTCCTTCCAACAGCCGTTACATGCCCCCCGGGCACCGATGATGTCGATTAAGGCAGCCTCACGTACCTCTCTGATTAAGAATTGGTATCTTTGGATGCAGAAGAAATAGACACTTCCAATGGTCAAACTCAGAAGTCTATAGTTCAAACACAAAATGTTTAAAAGGGGATATAAGTCCAAAATGCACCAGCATGACAGTGGAACTCATTGAGTTAAGGTCACTGATTAGTTAAGAACTCCCCTCACCTGAAATGAGTTTGACACCCCTGCATAATGTTACATGCCCGTTTGCTGCTACAGTTGAAGTCGGACGTTTACATACTGTCACGCCCTGGCCATAGAGAGGCTTTTTATTCTCTATTTTGGTTAGACCAGGGTGTGACTAGGATGGGCATTCTATGTCCTTTTTCCTATGTTTTGTATTTCTATGTCTTGGCCTGGTATGGTTCTCAATCAGGGACAGCTGTCTAGTGTTGTCTCTGATTGAGAACCTTACTTAGGTACCCTTTTCCCCCACCTGTTTTGTGGGAAGTTAACTTTGTCTTTGTTCAGGGCACATAACCCAAAGCTTCACGGTTTGCTTTGTTCTTTGTTTTGTTGGCGTCATTTTCAATAAAGAGAGAATGTACGCTTACCATGCTGCACCTTGGTCCAGTCCTTCAGCCAGCCGTGACACATACACTTAGGTTGGAGTGATTAAAACTTGTTTTTCAACCACTCCACAAATTTCTTGTTAACAAACCATAGTTTTGGCAAGACTGTTAAGACATCTACTTTGTGCATGACAGAAGTACATTTTTAAATATTGTTTACAGACAGATTATTTCACTTATAATTCACTGCATCACAATTCCAGTGGGTCAGAAGTTAACACACACTAAGTTGACTGTGGCTTTAAACAGCCTGGAAAATTCCAGAAATGGGTGTCATGACTTTAGAAGCTAATTGACATAATTTGAGTCAATTTGAGGTGTACCTATGGATGTATTCCAAGGCCTACCTTCAAACTCAGTGCCTATTTGCTTGACATCATGGGAAAATCTAAAGAAATCAGCCAAGACATCAGAAAAAAATTGTAGACCTCCACAAGTCTGGTTCATCCTTGGGAACAATTTCCAAACGCCTGATGGTACCATGTTCATCTGTACAAACAACAGTATGCAAGTATAAACACCATGGGACCACGCAGCCATCATACCGCTCAGGAAGGAGACACGTTCTGTCTCCTAGAGATGAACGTATTTGGTGCGAAAAGTGCAAATCAATCCCAGAATAACAGCAAAGATGATGCTGGAGGAAACAGTTACAAAAGTATCTATATCCACAGTAAAACGAGTCCTATATCAACATAACCTGAAAGGCGGCTCAGCAAGGAAGAAGCCACTGCTTCAAAACTGCGATTTAAAAAATCCAGACTACAGTTTGCAACTACACATGGGGACAAAGATCGTACTTTTTGGAGAAATGTCCTCTGGTCTGCCGAAACAAAATAGAACAGTTTGGCCATAATGATCATCGTTATGTTCGGAGGAAAAAGGGGGAGGCATGCAAGCCAAAGAACACCATCCCAACCTTGAAGCACGGGGGTGGCAGCATCATGTTGTGGGGGTTCTTTGCTGCAGGTAGGGACTGGTGCACTTCACAAAATAGATGGCATCATGAGAAAGGGAAATTATGTGGATATATTGAAGCAACATCTCAAGACATCAGTCAGGAAGTTAAAGCTTGGTCGCAAATGGGTCCTCCAAATGGATAATGACCCCAAGCATTACTTCCAAAGTTGTGGCAAAATGGCTTAAGGACAACAAAGTCAAGGTATTGGAGTGGCCATCACAACTCCCTGACCTCAATCCTACAGAAAAAAATGTGGGCATAACATATGTGGGCATAACTGAAAAAGCGTGTGCGAACAAGGAGGCCTTACAAACCTGACTCAGTTACACCAGCTCTGTCAGGAGGAATGGGTCAAAATTCACCCAACTTATTGTTGGAAGCTTGTGGAAGGCTACCCGAAATGTTTGACAATTTAAAGGCGATGCTACCAAATACTTATTGTATGTATGTAAACTTCTGACCCACTGGGAATGTGATGAAAGAAATAAAAGCTGAAATAAATCATCCTCTCTACTATTATTCTGACATTTCACAATTTAAAATAAAGTGGTGATCCTAACTGATCTAAAACAGGGAATTTTGTACTAGAATTAAATATCAGGAATTGTGAAAAACTGAATTTAAATGTGTTTGGCTAAGGTGTATGTAAACCTCCGACTTCAACTGTATATTGGCCAGGCTTCCTTTGGAAAATACATTTATAATCTCAATGGTAATTTATAAATAATAAATAGATAAAATAATAAATACATGAAGATAAGAAATTGTATGGCTCATTTAAATTTTGAGATAAGGATATATGGGATTCCTAAATAATTAGGAAATAAATAATACAATTTTGGAACCTTTGACCCGGTGGCCTCCCTGACTCTTCCTCGCTTTCATCTTGGCTCTGGTGATAGCCATCTTCATCATTATCTGCTCCTCTGCCAATGACGCCGTGCGGATGTCGCTGGAGCTCTTGGAGTTGATGCTAGATTCCTCCTTTGCACCGCTGTCCCCCTTCACCACCGACTAGACAGGTAAGTGAATATAGTTTAGAACTCCTACAAATATTATAACAGACCATGGTTAGACATGTTTTTGAAAGTGATT
This sequence comes from Oncorhynchus keta, assembly GCF_023373465.1. NCBI lineage: Eukaryota > Metazoa > Chordata > Actinopteri > Salmoniformes > Salmonidae > Oncorhynchus > Oncorhynchus keta. The sequence goes on along the minus strand of NC_068449.1, from coordinate 40,695,016 downwards.
GCCACTAAGAACATGAATGATGAGGATCACATTTTATGTGACTACTGTTTGTTCTAAATCTGTACTGTATTGTATAAAAACAATTGGAATTTTAATGGACATCTTTAGGATTAAATCATAGATCTTTATTTCGAATTTCAAATAATGATGCTTCCTTGACATTGATTAGGCCTCAATCCCAAAGGACCCCAAGCCTGGGCAGTTGTATTGAGTGGCTAATGCCAAAGTGGCATAAAGTAGAATGACGAAGCCACACAGACTTTAAAAAAATATATACATATTTAACTAGGCCTACCCTAACGCCGCTGGGCCAATTGTGCGCCACCCAATGACGGCCAGATGTGAAACAGCCTGGAATCAAACCAGGGTCTGTAGTGACGCCTCTAGCACTGAGATGCAGTGCCTTTGACCGCTGCGCCACTCGGGAGTCCCTAATAATAAAGTACTCCTTGCCCTTTCGTTGTGACTTTACCTTGACCTGGGTAAAGGGATGGGAAAAAGTCAAGAGAAAGGGTAAAATACGACAGTGGGTTATTTTCATCAGACTGTCATTGACCATGCCTTTCTTACAGCCATTCACCAAATAGCCTCACCATTATCATGTCTACCTCTGATTTAATGGAAGATATGCTAGAAGACCAGCTGCTCCTGTCTTTGGCCTCAAAGCCATGACCCTTCTCCTCGGTCCTCGGTTGAGGTATCACCACCGGACCTCTCTGTACCACTACGTTGCTCTGTCTGTGGAGCCTCCGGCTGGATGTCTGGCTCCTTTCTAGCCTCAGAGCTTATTTCACTCTTTCTTTCGCTCTTTGCTGATGCTGTCAAAAAATCACCGTCGCTGTCGAAAAACGCGTGATTCACTTTCGCCCTCCAGTTCTTTGGGGCTGTACATAACAGGTGTCTTCCTTCAGCACTCTGGTCGAGAACTGAAGAGAGATAACGTTTTTTAAAATTTATTTTTATATTCGATATTCTCAGCTGGTTAATACTTCATTTAAATTCCAAAACGGTAGCCTATAGGTGACCCTTCAATCATCAATAATTTACATATTTAATCAAACCAGCATTAGCAATGTTTAGGCTATATGCATTGCATTTGTTGACAAACTAACTGCTTCTTACAATCTAGCTACCTACATAGTGTTAGCTACAGTAGCTAGCTAACTGTGAGTCTAAACCGAGTCTAAAAAGCACTTTTACAGTACCCAATGCCAAATGCATTTAGCTATTTTATTTGACCACAGGACAATGCATATTAAAGTAGCACTTAATTGCAGGTTTTATTGATCAAGTAAAACTTCCACATTTCTAATGGAAGAGCTAGTAAAACAGTCCATGGGTGTACGGTAACAAGATGTGGAAGTTCCTTGATATCACTAACGTTAGCTAGTTACTGTTAAGCTAGCTAACGTTAGTAGTTACCTAGCTAGTAGAAAGACACTTTTACAGTCAGCACCAAAAGTAACCAAGGCATTCTGGCAAAGTTATTTTATTTCACTACAAGACACTGTGTATAACACTTCAGTGTAGGCTTGATTGATGGGGAAAGCCAGTAGTAGCTTGCTAGCTCAAGTAAAACATCCACATCTCAAATGGAAGCGTTAGCTAGCATAAAGACAGACAGTTAACTTTATTGTAACGCTATCAAGTCAGTATCCTACAAAAGACCGTATCAAGTCAGCTGATCCTTGACCAGAAATATCTGCTAACGTCAGCCACCTAACTAGCTAGCTACAATAAAGCACACTGGCTATGTTTTATTTTACGACCTTGCCTGGCATGCACGCTAAATGTATGACTCGATACAAATCAGTTGCTTAACATTAATTAGCTAGCTTTGTTTTTTAGTCCATTCCATTATAACCAAGCAGTCTCCATGTAACGTTACTTTAAATGGCATATTGAAAGTAGTTTGCTAACGTTACATGAATCGACGCGATGCTAGCTAGACTAAATATGTGTGGGTTGAATAGCTACTGTAACTAAGCAACGTCTTCTTTTAGTGTAGCTTTCCGGTGTTGTGCCAAAAAAAACTCCCCCTGACAGAATCCCCCCCTTCGCGTGAACGCGCACGCACTCAATTATTCGAGACTTGCCTGCTAGTTGAGATTTCTGATCACGTTAGGCTGCGTTTCATTGGATTTTTTTTTATATCGGTTAATAATGACTGCAGCTTTCGGTTTGGCTATTTGTTTCAGGTGTATTAGTCTATAAATAAATGTTTTTGCCAAAATTGGTAATCTGTCCTATGTTTTATTCGACTAGTAGTTATGAAATGTTTATTGCTTGCCCACATTTTACTCCCTCCTCTATGATTAATATAACACACATTCATGAATTATTCATTTCGGTTGCCTATCCTGATGTGAAGTTTGTTCTATTGAAAGTACTCGACTCTGATGTGTGCCACAGAAAGTATTTGACTAGCCACAAAATTAAGGAAATTAGAAGTGGTGTGGGTTTCAGCGAAGGCCATTTTCTTGACTGCCGAACCCCCCCCTAGCATTTAAGAGCAGTTAGAGGCCATGGAAGGAGTGTTGTATCGCGTTGAAGCACGTTTGGTGGTTTGTTAACAGTGTCCAAAGAAGGGCCAGATGTATACAGAATAGTGTCGTCTGCATAGAGGTGGATCGAAGAATCACCCGCAGCAAGAGCAACATCATAAAGAGAAAAGAGTCGGCCTGAGAATTGAACCCTGTGGCACCCCATAGAGACTGTCAGAGGTCCGGACAACAGGCCCTCCAATTTGACACACTGAACTCTATCTGAGAAGTAGTTAGTGAACCAGGCGAGGCAGTCATTAGAGAAACAAAGGCTATTGAGTCTGCCGATACGGTGTTTGACAGAGTTGAAAGCCTTGGCCAGGTCGATGAAGACAGCTGCACAGTACGTTCTTTCATCAATGGCAGTTATGATATCGTTTAGGACCTTTAGTGTGGCTGAGGTGCGTCCGTGACCAGCTCGGAAACCGGAGTGCATAGCGGAGAAGGTACGGTGGGATTCGAAATGGTCAGTGATCTGTTTGTTCACTTGGCTTTCGAAGACTTTAGAAAGGCAGGGCAGGATGGATATAGGTCTGTACCAGTTTGGGTCTAGAGTGTCACACCCTTTGAAGAGGGGGATGACCGAGGCCACTTTCAAATCTTTAGGAATCTCAGACGATACAAAAGAGAGGTTGAATAGGCTAGTAATGGGCCAGTAATTTTAGCTGATTGGGGGTGGATCAAATTTTGAGCTGAACATCAGGTCTGGATTTAGGTGAAGGAGAAGCAGGGCGGGGGGGGCTTGGGCCAGTTGCTGCGGGGGGTAGCTGATGGCCGGGGTTGGGGTAGCCAGGTGGAAAGCATGGCCAGCCGTAGAGAAATGCTTCTTGAAATTCTCGATTATCATGGATTTACCAGTGGTGACAGTGTTTTCTAGCCTCAGTGCAGTGGACAGCTGGGAGGAGGTACTCTTATTCTCCATGGACTTTACAGTGTCTCAAAATTGTTTGGAAATAGTGCTGCAGGATGCAAATTTCTGTTTGATAAAGCTAGCCTTTGCTTTCCTACCTAACTGTGTGTATTGGTTCCTGACTTCACTGAAAAGTTGCATATCGCAGGGACTATTCGAAGCTAGTGCAGTACGCCACAGGGTGTTTTGTGCTGGTCAAGGGCAGTCAAGTCTGGAGTTAACCAACGGGTATATCTGTTCTTAGTTCTACATTTTTTGAAAGGGGCATGCTTATTTAAGATGGTGAGTAAAGCACTTTCAAAGAACAGCCAGGCATCCTCTACTGACGGGATGAGGTCAATATCCTTCCAGGATACCAGGTCGCACTAAGATTGGTGACACCTGGAGTGGGTGGAGACAGCACAAGGACAGGTGAAACAGATCAGGGTTTGACAGATGAGCTGTTCCAAGTTGTCAAATGAGGGTTTGTAAAGTCATGGAAATGTGTTTAATCATTTTTGTTCATGTAATTCATTAACACACTTTTTCACACTTTTAAATATTATCAATAACTTAAAAATTTATATATTAGCCATTACCGTAATGACCCTTTAGTGTTTGTCTGTGTCTGTGCTGCGTGTGTGCCACTGTGAGTGGGCCATTACCGGAGGAAAGAGAGCACGACATTTCAGCAGCAGGTATAAAATAATGCCAGACAACAGACAAACTAGATAGCCAAACCAAAACATACTTTGTAGCAGTTTCTCGCTAGTTAACTATAGCTAAAGCATTAGTGTCGTTGTTGCCTTTCCACCGGCACTGGAGATATATATTAACGCAACGTGCAACAACTTCCAAGATTTTGCTGAGTTACAGTTCATATAAGTAAATCAGTCAATTGAAATAAATTCATTAGGCCCTAATCTGTGGATTTCACATGACTGGGCAGGGGTGCATTCATGGGTGGGCCTGGGAGGTTATCGGCCCACCCGCTAGGGAGCCAGGCCCAGCCAATTAGAATTAGTTTTTCCCCACAAAAGGGCTTTATTTCAGACAGAAATACTGCTCATGGAATGGGATTAGACACAGCAGCCTTCCTGTGTCAATAATGCTTACTTTTTCATGTAGGCAATAATAATCATCATGAAATATTGGTTGAAAGTCATGGAGAAGTCATGGAAAATGTGTATAAATCCTTAACAGTAAATAATCAGAAGTCTCTATAGCATAATGTAATTTGTAAATTTTGGTGAACATAGTCTATTGCAATGGTTCCCATACTTTTTATTGTCTCGTACCCCCTCCAGCACCAGGGTCAGCGCCCTCTCAAATGCTGTTTTTTGCCATCATTGTAAGCCTGCCAAACAAACACTATACGATACATGTATTATACATAATAATGAGTGTGAGGTTTTGTCATATCCCGGCTAGAGCTCAAAGAGCTCTTATAGGAACAGGGCACAAATAATAATATAATAATAATAAATAATTTTGCTCTTTATTTAACCATCTTTTATATAAAACCTTGTAAATTTGAAAAGTATGAATAACTCACCACAGGATAAGGAGAAGGGTGGGCTAGAAAATATGCACATAACTGCAATGTTGGGTTGTATTGGAGAGAGTCTCAGTCTTAAATCATTTTCCACTCACAGTCTGTGCCATTTACATTACTTACATTACATATAAAACAAAACATAAAACAGTACATCATATAACATTACCACAACGCTACATATCCACAATACAAAATGTATCATACAACAATATTATAATGTGTGTGTGTAGAGTGCGTGTCCTAGCGTCTGTGCATGTGTTTGCACCTTTCTGTGTGTCTCTTCACAGTCCCTGCTGTTCCATAAAGTGTATTTTTACTTGCTTTTTAAATCAGATTCTACTGCTTGCATCAATTACCTTATGTTGAACGGAGTTCCATGTAGTCATGGCTCTATGTAGTACTGTGCGCCACCCATAGTCTGTTCTGGACATGGGGATTGTGAAGAGACCTCTGGTGACATGTCTTGTGGGGGTATGCATGTCCAAGCTGTGTGCTAGTAGTTTAAAAAAATAAAAAATATTTACCTTTATTTAACTAGGCCAGTCAGTTAAGATTTTGTATTCTTAATTATCACATTTGTCACAAGTTTATTTTGTTTGGAAATAAACATGTAAGTTCCATCAGAGGATATATTATTTTGTAGCCCCTAAGGTACTGTATGTACTTTGACATTGACAAAGAAAGTCCAAGACAGGAAACAGGAGACGAAGGGCTGTGAGACAGAGGTTTAATCCTAGACACATGAAAAGTGGGATGTATGTATACGTAGGGTGCGGGGCAACATAAGACTGACAGCAGAAGGGCTAAGGATTTTAGAGATTGGGAAAGGGCCGATGAAACGGAGGAACGTTTACGGGACTCCACCCGGAGGGGCAGGCCCTGAGTGGAAAGCCATACCCTATGCCCGAGCCGATAGCGTGAAGTAGGGGTCCGGTGGCGATCCGCCTGTCGTTGATACCTGGATGTGGTCTTGAGAAGAGCAGCCCAGACTCTTTTCCAGGTACGTCGACAATGGCAGACAAACTTCTGGGCAGAGGATATGCTGACTTCCTCTTTCTCAGGCACGAGCGGGGGATGATATCCCAAGGAACACTCGAACGGCGAGAGACCAGTGGCCGAGCAGGGAAGGGTGTTACGGGCGTATTCCACCCACACAAGTTGCTGGCTCCAGGTAGTGGGGTTGACGGAGACAAGACAATGAAGAGCCGTCTCCAGGTCATGGTTGGCCCGCTCCGACTGGCTGTTAGGGGTGTAGATGGGGGTATAGAACGCCTTCCAGAACCAGGACGAGAACTGAGGACCTCGATCGGAGACCATGTTGACCGGAAGTACATGGATCTGGAAGACGTGCTGCACCATGAGCTGATTTGTCTCCTTGGCTGAGGGTAACTTGGGAAGGGGAATAAAATGGGCGGCTTTAGAAAACCTATCCACCACCATCAGGATTGTGGTGTTGCCATCTGACGGAGGAAGATCAGTAACAAAGTCCAGGGATATATGGGACCAGGGGCGGTGATGAACAGAGAAGGGTTGAAGAATGCCAGCCGGAGCTTGGAGAGTCTTGTTTTGTGCACAGAGTGCAGGCGGCAACCGATGCGGAGACATCACGAAACATGGAAGACCACCAAATGCATCGTCGGATGAAATCCAGGGTCCGACGGGAGCCTGGATGGCAGGTCAGTCTCGAGGAATGTGCCCATTCCAGGACCGGGGAACGGGCAGAGTCCGGGACAAACAACTGCTTAGCCGGACCCCCCAGGAGCAGGCTCTCTATACCCCAGACGAGTGCAGCCGCTAGACAGGAGGTAGGAGGATGGTCTTAGGGTCAGACGGAGTAGCAGCAGGGCTATACAAATATGAGAGTGCATCAGGCTTCACATATTTGGACCATGGGCATTAGGAGAAAGTGAAATTGAAACGGGTGAATAACAGGGCCCAACGAGCCTGCCTAGAGTTGAGGCGCTTGGTGGTGCAGAGATATTCCAGGGTCTTATGGTCAGTCCACACTAAGAATGGGTGTTCTGCCCCTTCCAACCAGTGCTTCCACTCCTCCAACGCCATCTTTACGGCGAGGAGTTCTCGATTTTCCACATCATAGTTCCTCTCAGCAGGGATAAGACGATGGGAGATTACAAAAAGTGCAGGGGTGCAGCTTTTGGTCCTGGGCAGAACACTGGGACAGGACAGCCCCCACTCCGACATCTGAGGCATTGACCTCCACCACAAACTGACGGGACGGGAGGCTGTAGTGAATCGATGTTTGAGGTCCGGGAATGCCCGATCAGCTGCTGAAGACCTTGGGAGAGGTGAGTGCTGAGAGAGTGTTGTAACCCCGGATGAAGCGGAGGTAGAAGTTAGCAAATCCAAGGAAACGTTGCAGCTGCACTCTGGATGTGGGTTGAGGCCAATCCACCACTGCTCTCAACTTGTCTGGATCCATCTGTATATGTCCTGCATCGATGATGTATCCTAGGAAGGAGATGGTGGAGCGATGGAATTCACACTTCTCCACTTTAACGAAAAGCTGGTTCTCCACGAGACGCGGAAGGACCTCTCGGACATGGAGGACGTGCTCTTGAGCTGACCGGGAACGACAAGGGGCTCTGGATAGGTAAGGGGCTAGGTGGTGGTCGCCCATCCGCCTGGGCCCATCCCCTGGTGGGACTGCGAGTCAGGTTGGGACTCGCTGTGGAAGTCACCAGAAGGAGGCCACCAGGTGCACATGTTAAAGGCTTTCCTTACCATATCCAAACTAGATGGTAGGCTGTTAGGAATTTTATGAATAATGACTAAACAATGTGTACATTTAAATAGAACTATAACTAATTAAACTCTACTCTGTTTTACAATATCTGATTAATAATGTTAGTTCCTAAGAAATAGGTTATGTAGTATGGACAAGGGTTAATTGGAAATGATAACCATTGTGGAAGAAGGAATGCATGTGTGTGTGTCTAAAGTAAGCAAAGAGAATCCGACCCGATAACTCTGTGGACATAAAATAAGACAGCGAGAGCCCCTCCAGGTTTTCCGTATCTGGGGGGGACTGGAACTGTCAGCTAAGTGGTAATAAACTGTGGTAAGACTTCAGGAGATAATCCAGATATTGTGTGTAAGGTATGTGGGTTAGGGGGTTGGAATGGACTTCTGAAGCTGCTTTGCCTTTGTCGGAGAAAAGGAGGGACATCTAAAATGCATCTAGAATTCTATTGGACGAAATGTGAGGTATATAAACTAATGTACATGGTATTATGACCAGAGCTCTCGGGAAATAAACGGTACTGATTAATTTTAAGACTGGTCTCTGTCCATTGTATGCAAATAAGTATCTTACAAATTCTTAGAAACGGACAGAGTGTTTTAATTGAATCGGTTAATGAACATATAGGAAATAAATTCCTCTAACACGGGCGTTCCGAAGGTCCAACTTTGGGAAGATGGTCACTCCCTGAAGAGGTTCGAAAGCCGAGGAGATGAGTGGTAGAGGGTAACGTTTTTTTAAACCGTGATGTCATTAAGCCCCAGGTAGTCGATACACGGGCTCAGGTTTTTGTCCTTCTTCTCCTCAAAGAAGAACCCTGCACCTGCAGGAGAGGCAAATGGATGAATAATCCTTGCAGTGAGAGAGTCCTCAATGTACTCCTCCATAGCCTTGGTCTCCGGACCCGTCAGGGAGTAAAGCCACCCCAGAGGTGGTGTCGTGCCCGGGAAAAGGTAAATGGCGTAGTCGTAGGGTCGATGCGGAGGGAGAGACGTAGCATGGGCATTGTTGAATACCTCCCAGAGGTCCAGGTACTCCGCGGGAATGGCAGAGAGATCCGAGGCTTCTCCCAAGCTTGCAGGAAGACGTCCTGGGGCAGGCTGTGCCGACTTACACACCGCACATGGAAGAACGGGCTCCACCCTACGATAGAACCAGTAGCCCAGTCAATTAAGGGATTGTGCTTCTGGAGCCATGAATACCCCAAAGCCATTGGTCATTGGGGTGATTCTAATAGCAGGAACTGCATACACTCACTGTGATTTCCTGTTACTAGTAGGTTGATAGGAATCGTATTGCGGGTGACTCTGCCAAAAGTGAGCCCATCCAGCTGTCTGACGTCCATGGGAATGGAGAGGGGTTAAGAGATTCCCAGCTCCGACACCAACGTAGCGTCGATAAAGCTCTCATTGGCCCCAGGGTCAATGAGCACCCGGAGACATTTGGCCTTGTTACCCCACAACAGGGTAGCATGGAGAGGGGTACGAGTAATGGGAGTTTGGAAAATCTCTGTACTGCTCACTAGAGTACTCATACCTACTGATGAGCCTGGTCTTTTTAATGGACAGGTGGAAATATAATGGCCTGTAGTCCTGCAATACAGAAAGATCTTGGTGCTCAACCTGCGTAAACGTTGTAATATCTAATAATTTCACGACATACCCAATACACACAAATCTAAGTAATGGAATGGAATTAAGAATATATAAATATATGGACGAGCAATGTCAGAGTGGCATAGACTAAGATACAGTAGAATAGTACAGAATACAGCATATATATATATATATATGAGATGAGTATTGCAAGATATGTAAACATTATTGTGACATTAAAGTGACTAGTGTTCCATTTATTAAAGTGGCCAATGATTTCAGGTCTGTGTATATAGACCACAGCCTCTCTGTGCTAGTGATGGATGTTTAACAGTCTGATGGCCTTGAGATAGAAGTTGATTTATAGTCTCTGTGCCAGCTTTGCCCCTGAACTGACCTCGCCTTCTGGATGATAGCAGGGAGAACAGGCAGTGGCTCGGGTGGTTGTTGTCTTTGATGATCCTTTTGGCCTTCCTGTGACATCGAGAGCCCTGCGGTTGTGGGTGGTGATACAGCCTGACAGGATGCTCTCAATTGTGCATCTGTAAAAGTTTGTGAGGGTTTTAGGTGACAAGCCACATTTCTTCAGCCTCATGAGGTTGAAGAGGCACTGTTGCGCCTTCTTCACCACACTGTCTGTGTGGGTGATCCATTTCAGTTTGTCAATGATGTGTACGCCAAGGAACTTAAAACTTTCCACCTTCTCCACGGCTGTCCTGTCGATGTGGATAGGCGGTGCACCCTTGCTGTTTCCTAAATTCCATGAACATCTCCTTTGTTTTGTTGATGTTGAGTGAGAGATTATTTTCCTTGCACCACACTCCCAGAGCCCTCACCACCTCCCTGTAGGCTGTCTTGTTGTTGTTGGTAATCAAGCACACCATTGTTGTGTCACCTGCAAACTTGATGATTGAGTTGGAGGCGTGCTTGGCCATGCGGTCATTGGTGAACAGGGATTACAGGGGGAGGCTGAGCACACACCTTTGTGGGGCCCCAGTGTTGAGGGTCAGCGAAGTGGAGATGTTGTTTCCTACCTTCCCCACCTGGGGGTGGGCCATCAGAAAGTCCAGGACCCAATTGCACAGGGCAGGCTTCAGACCCAGGGCCTCCAGCTTGATGATGAGCTTCAAGGGTACTGCAAACTTTCTACTATTAAACTCGGACAAAACAGAGATGCTTGTTCTAGGTCCCAAGAAACAAAGAGATCTTCTGTTGAATCTGACAATTAATCTTAATGGTTGTACAGTCGTCAAAAATAAAACTGTGAAGGACCTCGGCGTTACTCAGGACCCTGATCTCTCCTTTGAAGAACATATCAAGACCATTTCGAGGACAGCTTTTTTCCATCTACGTAATATTGCAAAAATCAGAAACTTTCTGTCCAAAAATGATGCAGAAAAATTAATCCATGCTTTTGTCACTTCTAGGTTAGACTACTGCAATGTTCTACTTTCCGGCTACCCGGATAAAGCACTAAATAAACTTCAGTTAGTGCTAAATACGGCTGCTAGAATCCTGACTAGAACCAAAAAATTTGATCATATTACTCCAGTGCTAGCCTCTCTACACTGGCTTCCTGTCAAAGCAAGGGCTGATTTCAAGGTTTTACTGCTAACCTACAAAGCATTACATGGGCTTGCTCCTACCTATCTCTCTGATTTGGTCCTTCCGTACATACCTACACGTACGCTACGGTCGCAAGACGCAGGCCTCCTAATTGTCCCTAGAATTTCTAAGCAAACAGCTGGAGGCAGGGCTTTCTCCTATAGAGCTCCATTTTTATGGAACGGTCTGCCTACCCATGTCAGAGACGCAAACTCGGTCTCAACCTTTAAGTCTTTACTGAAGACTCATCTCTTCAGTGGGTCATATGATTGAGTGTAGTCTGGCCCAGGAGTGGGAAGGTGAACGGAAAGGCTCTGGAGCAACGAACCGCCCTTGCTGTCTCTGCCTGGCCGGTTCCCCTCTTTCCACTGGGATTCTCTGCCTCTAACCCTGTTACGGGGGCTGAGTCACTGGCTTGCTGGGGCTCTCTCGTGCCGTCCCTGGGGGGTGCGTCACCTGGGTGGGTTGATTCACTGTTGTGGTCATCCTGTCTGGGTGGCTGCCCCCTTGGGTTGTACCGTGGCGGGATCTTTGTGGGCTATACTCAGCCTTGTCTCAGGATGGTAAGTTGGTGGTTGAAGATATCCTCTAGTGGTGTGGGGATGTGCTTTGGCAAAGTGGGTGGGGTTATATCCTTCCTGTTTGGCCCTGTCCGGGGTGTCCTCGGATGGGGCCACAGTGTCTCCTGACCCTCCTGTCTCAGCCTCCAGTATTTATGCTGCAGTAGTTTATGTGTCAGGGGGCTGGGTCAGTTTGTTATATCTGGAGTACTTCTCCTGTCCTATTCGGTGTCCTGTGTGAATCTAAGTGTGCGTTCTCTAATTCTCTCCTTCTCTCTTTCTTTCTCTCTCTCGGAGGACCTGAGCCCTAGGACCATGTCCCAGGACTACCTGACATGAGGACTCCTTGCTGTCCCCAGTCCACCTGGCCATGCTCCTGCTCCAGTTTCAACCCTGAGCCCTAGGACCGTGCCCCAGGACTACCTGACATGAAGGCTCCTTGCTGTCCCCAGTCCACCTGACTCTGCTGCTCCAGTTTCAACTGTTCTGCCTTATTATTATTCGACCATGCTGGTCATTTATGAACATTTGAACATCTTGGTCATGTTCTGTTATAATGCCAGAAGAGGACTGGCTAGCCCGGTTCCTCTCTAGGTCCTCTTCTAGGGAGTTTTTCCTAGCCACCGTGCTTTTACACCTGCATTGTTTGCTGTTTGGGGTTTTAGGGCTGTTTCATATGTATGATTTGATTTGATTTATGGAACGGTCTGCCTACCCATGTCAGAGACGCAAACTTGCTCAACCTTTAAGTCTTTACTGAAGACTCATCATATGATTGAGTGTAGGGAGGAGTGGGAAGGTGAACGGAAAGGCTCTGGAGCAACGAACCGCCCTTGCTGTCTCTGCCTGGCCAGTTCCCCTCTTTCCACTGGGATTCTCTGCCTCTAACCCTATTACAGGGGCTGAGTCACTGGCTTACTGGGGCTCTCTCATGCCGTCCCTGCAGGGGGTGCGTCACCTGAGTGGGTTGATTCACTGTTGTGGTCATCCTGTCTGGGTGCCCCCTCCCTTGGGTTGTGCCGTGGCGGAGATCTTTGTGGGCTATACTCAGCCTTGTCTCAGGATGGTAAGTTGGTGGTTGAAGATATCCCTCTAGTGGTGTGGGGGCTGTGCTTTGGCAAAATGGGTGGGGTTATATCCTTCCTGTTTGGCCCTGTCCGGGGGTGTCCTCGGATGGGGCCACAGTGTCTGCTGAACCCTCCTGTCTCAGCCTCCAGTATTTATGCTGCAGTAGTTTGTGTCGGGGGGCTAGGGTCAGTTTGTTATATCTGGAGTACTTCTCCTGTCCTATTCGGTGTCCTGTGTGAATCTAAGTGTGTGTTCTCTAATTCTCTCCTTTCTTTCTCTCTCTCGGAGGACCTGAGCCCTAGGACCATGCCCCAGGACTACCTGACATGATGGCTCCTCGCTGTCCCCAGTCCACCTGGCCATGCTGCTGCTCCAGTTTCAACTGACCTGAGCCCTAGGACCATGCCCCAGGACGACCTGACATGATGACTCCTTGCTGTCCCCAGTCCACCTGGCCATGCTGCTGCTCCAGTTTCAACTGTTCTGCCTTACTATTATTTGACCATGCTGGTCATTTATGAACATCTTGGCCATGTTCTGTTATAATCTCCACCCGGCACAGCCAGAAGAGGACTGGCCACCCCACATATGCTCTCTCTAATTCTCTATTTCTTTCTCTCTCTCTCGGAGGACCTGAGCCCAAGGACCGTGCCCCAGGACGACCTGACATGATGACTCCTTGCTGTCCCCAGTCCACCTGACTGTGCTGCTGCTCCAGTTTCAACTGTTCTGCCTTGTTATTATTCGACCATGCTGGTCATTTATGAACATTTGAACATCTTGGCCATGTTCTGTTATAATCTCCACCCAGCACAGCCAGAAGAGGACTGGCCACCCCACATAGCCTGGTTCCTCTCTAGGTTTCTTCCTAGGTTTTGGCCTTTCTAGGGAGTTTTTCCTAGCCACCGTGCTTCTACACCTGCATTGCTTGCTGTTTGGGGTTTTAGGCTGGGTTTCTGTACAGCACTTTGAGATATCAGCTGATGTACGAAGGGCTATATAAATACAATTTGATTGATTGATTGATACTATGGTGTTGAATGCTGAGCAGTAGTCAATGAACAGCATTTTTACATAGGTATTCCTCTTGTCCAGACGGGATAGGGCAGAGGGCAGTGTGATGGCGATTGCATCGTCTGTGGACCTGATGTATCTCTGGAAGGCAAATCCTTGCTCAAATTTCATCTACCTTGTTGTCAAGAGACTGGACATTGGCGAGTAGTATACTCGGGAGCGGTGGGCGATGTGCACGTCTACGGAGCCTAACCAGGAGGCCGCTCCGTCTGCCTCTTCTGAACACGGTTGTTTTGGGTCAGCTTCTGGGATTAGGTCTATTGTCCTGGTTGGCGGTCCAAACAGAGGATTCGCTTCGGGAAAGTCATATTCCTGGTCATAATTAGAGGTTGACCGATTAATCGGCATGGCCGATTAATTAGGGCTGATTTCAAGTTTTCATAACAATCGGTAATCTGCATTTTTGGACACCGATTATGGCCGATTACATTGTAATCCACGAGGAGACAGCGTGGCAGGCTGACCACCTGTTATGCAAGTGCAGCAAGGAGCCAAGGTAAGTTGTTTGCTAGCATTAAACTTATCTTATAAAACACAATCAATCTTAACATAATAACTAGTTAACTACACATGGTTGATGATATTACTAGTTTAACTAGCTTGTCCTGCACTGCATATAATCAATGAGGTACCTGTTAATTTATCATCGAATCGCAGCCTACTTCGCCAAATGGGAAAGAAGCACAATTGTTGCACCAATGTACCTAACCATCAACATCAATGCCTTTCTTAAAATCAATACACAAGTGTTACGAATCCCTTTTGGCCCGACAGTCTAGGGGGGGGATGGTAATGAGACCCGTAACATAACTCATGCAAATTATAATTGTGACAAAGTAAAAGTGAGAACGAAATAACCACGACTACTGAAATCTACCATCAAACTCAGGGTTTATTAATAAACACACGGTAATGGGGGGAGCAGGAAAAGGGGCTGAGCTGGACCCAAGGAAAGAAACAATAAGTATTCAAAAACACCCCTAAGCTAGACTAGCCTACTTTAACAACAGCTAACTAACTAACCAAAAATACAGTGGGTGGTCCGCCCAGTTCTAACTAGTGTATTTAACAAAGTCTACCTCCGGGTAGTGTATGCCCATGGGCGACTTGTCTTGGTTTCCCCTTTTCCCACCAGCAAACAAACACAAACACCATAACCAAAAACAATACTCACAGGTGAGGACAAAGTGCTATGGAGGTGCTCAAACAAAAGAGAGGTTCATACACAAAGAGAGAGAAACACAGAGACCTATAGACATGGCATATACAGAGAGATTGAGCTCTAGAGCAAACAACTGACAGGGTTTTTAAACCAAGGGAAAGGAACTGTGATAGGGTAGGAAACAGGAGGAGGTGTGTCTTCTGATTGATTGGATTGGTGACTGATTGGGGAGTGATGATTTTCACCTGTGAGGGGAGAAGGAGAGAAAATAACACAGGATACACACACACACACACACACACACACACACACAGGATACACTCACAGGATACTGGTTTCCGTAACAACAAGGTTTTTTTTGGGGGGGGGGGGCTAGAGAGTGTGCTATGGAGTAGACGTGCTTTGCTAGAGCGCCGCTCTATTTTGAAACAAATTAGTATTTATCTTAACCTCTCACGACCAATAACTGCAAACAAATCTGACAAAGGGAAAAGTCACAAAAAAAGGGGGCGCTAAACAAGATAATTTGAATGAGATAGACAATGAACCAATTTCAACGTCACCGACTCACGAGGAGTTAGCTGAAGAGGCTTGCTTCCAAGAGTCCCCCACAGAGCCTACTCAAAGTGACATACTGGCTGCCATAAACTCACTAAGCAAGAAGGTGGACACAAGGTTGGCTGATATCTCAAAGAGTATTGGGACTTTGGCCGAAACTGTGAAGGCAACTAAGGGAAGGGTGCATGAGGTTGAGCAGACGACAGTCGATCACGAGGCCACGTTCAAAAATGACAACAAGGCCTCCTGGGTGGCGCAGTGGTTAAGGGCGCTGTACTGCAGCGCCAGCTGTGCCATCAGAGTCCCTGGGTTCGCGCCCAGGCTCTGTCGTAACCGACCGGGAGGGTCCATGGGACAACGCATAATTGGCCTAGCGTCGTCCGGGTTAGGGAGGGCTTGGTCGGTAGGGATGTCCTTGTCTCATTGCGCACCAGCAACTCCTGTGGCGGGCTGGGCGCAGTGAGCGCTAACCAAGGTTGCCAGGTACACAGTGTTTCCCCCGGGACATTGGTGCGGCTGGCTTCTGGGTTGGATGTGCGCTGTGTTAAGAAGCAGTACGGCTGGTTGGGTTGTGTATTGGACACATGACTTTCAACCTTCGTCTCTCCCGAGCCCGTACGGTAGTTGTAGCGATGAGACAAGATAGTAGCTACTACAAAAATTGGATACCACGAAATTGGGGAGAAAAAAAATAAATAAATAAATGAGAACAAAAAACCTGAAAGCCAGACTGGAAATGCTCGAGTCGCATTCAAGACGCCAGAACATCCGAATATGTGGGATCCATGAGGACACTGAGGGAAACCCACTGAATTTGTCTCGGAGCTGATACAGGCATTGCTGGGGAGTGAACACTTCAAAACGGCCATCCTGATCGACCGCGCACACAGATCTCAGGCAACGAAGCCGGCCAAGGGCGGGCAACCAAGGCCATTCATTGTACGGTTGCACTAAATCAAATCAAGTCAAATTAAACTATCCCCAGACCAGGGATCTCATCCTCAAGCTGGCTAGTCAAAAGTTCCCCCTGAACTACAACAGAGCCAGGGTGTCTTTCTACCCAGATCTGAGGAACCAACGGAAAGAGTATGATGAGGCACGCAACAAATGCAGGGCGGCCAACATCGGATATGGATTCCTCTTCCCAACCCGGTTTAAGGTGACAAGTTGAAGGATCAACACGTACGTTTGACAACCCAAAAGAGGCCGATCTGTTCTTGACAAGAAAGCTCCCTGGCTGAGGATACAGAACGTCTGTGTCAGCCGGCTAAATGACCAAATACAGGCCAGGAATGTGTTTGAATTTTCGGCCTATGTCTTTTCGATTAGAAGATCAGAAATTGGGACTTAATATGATAGGTGAGATGTTGTGGCTAATATATCATTGTTTAGCATATCATGTTTTAGCGCCACTCACCCCCTAACGTGAGAGTTCAGTGTTGTGTTATTTAATATTAGTTTATATGCGGAGCATCTATAGGCGACGAGTTAGTTCAAGCTGTATGTCTAGACACCCTAAGGTTTGTGTGTTAGCCAAGGAGTGCTTCGTTTGGGGAAGTCACTCAGAAAAGGGACGGGAGGGGGAACAAGAGACATTATTTTAAGAAACTAGATTCAATAGTAACTCCATTTTTATGGGATAACAAGGCAGCCAGAATTTCAAAGAAGCATTTATGCAAGTACAAGATAGAGGGGGGCTTTGGCCTTCCTCACTTTAAACTGTATTATTGGACTGCTAATCTGAACATTGTGTCTTTCTGGAGGGAAAGTTTACCTGCGATGAGACAGAATGATATGCCTTCAAGGCTTTTGATTGAGCAGGCCTCCTGTCATTGTTCCTCACGCCCTGCACTTGTTAATAGCAGATCATATGTGAAAAAAATCCAGTCAATTTTGACTCTAACCCAGTCATTTGTCATACGCTTAGGATCTGGAAACAGATTAGGTATTTTCTTAACATACCCACTGTATACATTCACAGCCCAATTTGCCTGAATCATGCTTTCCACCCTGCATTGGATGATGTGGTATTTTCACAGTGGAGGGAGAATGGGCTCACAACAATTGGTAATCTATACATAGATGGTCAGTTAGCTTCATTTCAACAATTACAAGGGAAAGTTCAACATGCCAACAACACATTTTTTCAGATACCTACAAATCAGGAATTCCATAAGGACACATATCCCACAGTATGGCATGAAGCCAAATAGTCCTACATTAGATAGCTTGATCCTTGTCAAACCCCATTCAAAAGGGTCGGTCTTTAGACTGTATGATGTGTTACAGGCCCACATAGAGGTATCTACAGACACCATTAAAAGGGCTTGGGAACAAGAACTTGGTTCAGAAATCTCAGATGAGAACTGGGTAGAAGCTCTCAGGAATATAAACCACAGTTCAGGGAATGCCAGACACAACCTTGTACAGTTTAAGGTTTTTTACAAAATTTGGCAGCCGATAGTGGATAAATGGTCTAGTCCCGCTTCATAACTGGGTTGACAATCTGCTGCTACTCTGTGCTGTACTCCACTCAATATTTATTTTTAACTTAACTACACTGCTTGTAATGACTATATGCTGTCTTCTTATACATGTACCACCTAATAGGATTTTGTATTATTTTGTGTATGTGTGAGTTAAGTTTTGTTTTGTCCTCTAAATTGGCCATCCCATTCAACAGTACAATGAATGTCATTGTTAGTATTGCTGTCTTTTTTATTAGATTTTTTATTGGAAAATAATAAACTGTCATGGCTTGGTCTTAGTATTTTGTGTTTTCTTTATTTATTTGGTCAGGCCAGGGTGTGACATGGGTTCTTGTGGTGTGTTTTTTGTCTTGGGGTTTTGTGGGGTGTCTACGTAGTCTATGGCTGCCTGAGGCGGTTCTCAATCAGAGTCAGGTGATTATCGTTGTCTCTGATTGGGAGCCATATTTAGGCAGCCATATTCTGTGAGTGTTTCGTGGGTGATTGTTCCTGTCTCTGTGTTTGCGTTTGCGTTTGTACCAGATAGGGCTGTTTCGGTTTTCGTTATTTCATTTTGTTATTTTTGTAGTTTCTGTATGTTTCGTTTTCCTTCATTAAAATATCATGAATCACCATCACGCTGCATTTTGGTCCGATCCTTGTTCTACCTCTTCATCAGAGGAGGAGATAGAAGAGAGCCATTACATAAACATATTACTTAAAATATATATTTTTAAAGTATATATTTTTAAAACTGCCTATTTAGTTAAAAGAAATTCATGTTAGCAGGCAATATTAACTAGGGAAATTGTGTCACTTCTCTTGCGTTCAGTGCAAGCAGAGTCAATGCAGCGGTTTGGGCCGCCTGACTAGTTGCGAACTGTGTGAAGACCATTTCTTCCGAACAAAGACCGCAATTAATTTGCCAGAATTCTACATAATTATGACATAACATTGAAGGTTGTGCAATGTAAAAGCAATATTTAGACTTAATTAAGGTTGCCACCCATTCGATAAAATATGGAGAGTTTCCGTATTTCACTGAAAGAATCAACGTTTTGTTTTTGAAATGATAGTTTCTGGATTTGTCCCTATGAAGGACCTAAGTCTCTTATTTCTGTGTGTTTATTGTATTATAATTAAGTCTATGATTTGATATTTGATATATCATTCTTACTGAGCGGTGGTAGGCAGCAGCAGGCTCGTAAGCATTCATTCAAACAGCACTTTCCTGCGTTTGCCAACAGCTCTTTGCAATGCTTGAAGGACAGCGCTGTTTATGACTTCCAGCCTATCAACTCTTGAGATTAGGCTGGCAATACTATAGTGCCTATTAGAACATCCAATAGTCAAAGGGAAATTAAATACAAATGGTATAGAGAGAAATAGTCCTATAATCCCTTTAATAACTACAACCTAAAAACTTCTTACCTGGGAATATTGAAGACTCATGTTAAAAGGAACCACCAGCTTTCATATGTTCTCATGTTCTGAGCAAGGACCTTAAACGTTAGCTTTTTTACATGGCACATATTGCACTTTTACTTTCTTCTCTAACACTGTGTTTTTGCATTATTTAAACCAAATTGAACATGTTTCATTATTTATTTGAGACTAAATAGATTATATTGATGTATTTTATTAAGTTAAAATTCAATTGTTCATTCATTAGAGAGCCTTTTTATGTCTCTATTTGGTCTGGTCAGGGTATGATTTGGGGTGGGCATTCTGTTTTTGTTTTCTATGATTTTGTATTTCTATGTTTTGGCCGGGCATGGTTTTCAATCAGGGACAGCTGTCTATCGTTGTCTCTGATTGGGAACCATACTTAGGTAGCCCTTTACCCTCCTTTCAGTGTGGGAAGTTAACTTTGTTTGTGGCAGTAATGCACTGTAAGCTTCACAGTTGTTTTTCCGTTTGTTGTTTTGTTGGCGTCATTTCTAAAAAATAAATAAATGTACGCTCACCACGCTGCACCTTGGTCTTCTTCCAGCAACGGCCATGACAATTCAGTACAGTTGTAATAGTCATTATTACAAACATATATATCAAAATCGGCCCATTAATCGGTATCTACTTTTTTTGGTCCTCCAATAATCGCTATCGGTATCGGTGTTGAAAAATCATATTCGGTCGACCTCTAGTCGTAATGTTGATAAGTTGATGTTTCTCTTATATTCAATAGTTCTTCCCGGCTGTATGTAATAAGACTTCAAATGTATTGGGGTAACAATGTAAGAAATAATACATAAAAAATAAATACTGTATGGTTTCCTAAGGACTCAAAGTGAGGCGACCATCTCTGTCAATGCCGCCTTGCTACGAGAAGTCTCCCGCTCTCGTCTGTATTCTTACTCTTTCACCTCAGCTAATACATTGTCAAACTTCCTCCCATGTTCTATTTTTTTATCATTTTGGGGGGCACAAAATGAAAAGGTTGGGAGAGTAACAGATGGAGAGAGAGGAAATAGAAAATACATACAGTGAGCTCGAAAAGAGAGTGACACATTTTTGTTGTTTTGGCTCTATACTCCAGCACTTTGGATTTTAAATGATACAATGACCATAATGTTAAAATGAACACTGTCAGGGGGTATTATCATCTATATCAGGTGAACCTTTTTGAAATTACAAACGCACAAATGTCATACCACCCAAAAATAATGACTTCTCCTGTTATTGTAATAGTGAGAGGTTAGCTTGTCTTGGGGGTTGGATATTTGTGCATCTGTAACTTTCTCACTCATCATTATTCACAATTAATTTGGACAATACGTAATCATGGTAGCATCCTCTGCAATGTAGAAGTGTTTAGAAACATATTCTATTCTTATTTACAATAAAAGTGACTCCAAAATGACACAATACATTATTTACCATTCATTTACAAAACAAACTGTAAAGGCATTCAAGTTTGTAGTCGCAAGCTTGATGTAATCATTGCGTGCTAGGGATATAGGACCAAATATTAAACTTTTGACTACTTTAACACATAAGTGAATTTGTCCCAATAATTTTGGTCCCTTAAAATGCAGGGACTGTGTACAAAAAGTGCTGGAACATATTTTTGGCCAGAACTGCTGAAAAGGAATGTCCAAACATGCTGGTATGCTGTCCTCACAGTTTTGCTTCAGGCCTGTATATGGCAGCCATACATACTGTACTAACCCAGGCAGAAGAAATGCACCCATGGTTTCAGATATGGTCTGCTACAGTAAAGCAGCTCAAGGAGCTTTCTAGTGATGAAGCTATGTAGAGTAACTACATATCTACGGCATTTGTACTTACGCTGCAGATGTGGTATAAAAATAAATTTAAAAAACATGACATTTCAGGATCATACACTATTGTTTACAGTGATAATAATATTTTGTTTATTTGATAGACCGATACAATATAAACATTGCTGAGCTTAAAATTCGAAATTATTTTAATTTATTGCATCACATTTTATGCCTCCTGATATTTTAATCTTCAAGTCAACAGCAGCAAGCACGTAGAGACACAATGTAATGATACTTTTTACCATTATTCCCAATGGGAATTCAATGTTTTAATTATTCCCAATGAAATGTATCGGTTATTACAAATATATAATTACCATTTTATCATGTTATTGTTTTAGTAAATACCTGGTCATTTATGTACAGTAAATGAAAGTGCTACTGGTTTTCCTATAGAATAGTCCCGTAAGTGAAAACCCCACCCATCTGGCACATCAGGCAGGCTCAAGAAAATTCTATTTCAACACAGGTCTGATCAGCAGAGGGCAGCTTTGCTGTGCTGATAGAACACAAGTCAATTTTTGGCTGGGACAAACTCTAGACAGTGTTTTGTAATATGGTGCAGTACATTCAACCCAATCAATTATTTATGCTTGGTGAAATAAATGAAAAACTGAAAGTCCTGGATGTCCTTAAAATGCAGAGAGTAGATTTTCTGCACTGCATTTTTTGGAAGTACCATTTGCACAGCAGTGTGTCCAGGGTGAAGGGAGTTGATTTAGAAATGGTTTAACTTGTAGCTTGACCCGTTCAGTGCTGAGGGTTAACCTGGCAGAGAAGTTGTTTGGTGCACAGAACAGGGCTGTCGATTCCTAAATGTGAGTGTGAACTCCCTCCGTCTGGGACATGCTGCAGTACAAATCAAAGATACTTGAAAGCACAGTGCAGGAGAGTCAGTACTGTGCATAGTGTTAGTAATGCACACTGACAATAAACTCTCTAAGAGATTGCCACCGACCTGTATTCATCTCTCAGATGGTAAACAATAAAATAAAAGTGGCTTAACCATACCAAAATAACCTTTGTCATTTAACATAGAGCCACCCCTCCCACCAAGCATCTACCCTGGCCTAACTCACAATGAGAGAGATGGAGGCAGATTGGAGTGGATTGACCAGAATAGCAATATTCATCCCCTCTCGATGAGCCAGCCTCACACATCATCACATCATTTCCCCAAACAATCCAGTTTAATTGCCATGTCACTGACTGTAGTCTCTGTGTAGTGCATAACAAACAGGTGCTCGAGTAGCCTGGGGACCAGAGTTGGATGCTTAACCCTGAACTGCTGTTGTGATTCATTTGGCACCACACCTTCTTAAAACTTTCCCTTATTGAAAGCCAATTATAAGACGAATTGCATGAGAGCTAAGATTATTTTCTGGCACCACGACAATCATGTCTGTGTTGCGTATGTATACAATGATCAGTAGCTTGTGAACTGGTTAGTTGTCAAAAAGGGACATTTCTCCGAAAAGTACGATCTTTGTCCCCATGTGCAGTTTCAAACCGTAGTCTGGCTTTTTAATAGCAGTTTTGGAGCAGTGGCTTCTTCCTTGCTGAGCAGCCTTTCAGGTTATGTCGATATAGGACTCGATTTACTGTGGATATAGATACTTTTGTACATTTGTCCTCCAGCATCTTCACAATGTCCTTTGCTGTTGTTCTGGGATTGATTTGCACTTTTTGCACCAAAGTACCTTCATCTCTAGGAGACAGAACGAGTCTCGTTCCTGAGCGGTATGACGGCTGCAATTCTTTTTCTGAGGTCTTGGGTGATTTCTTTGGATTTTCCCATGATGTCAAGTAAAGAGATACTGAGTTTGAAAGTAGGCCTTGAAATACATCCATTGGTACACCTCCAATTGACTCAAATGATGTCAATTAGCCTATCAGAAGATTCTAAAGCCATGACATCCTTTTCTGGAATTTTCCAAGCTGTCAAGTTAGTGTATGTAAACTTCTGACCCACTGGAATTGTGATACAGTGAATTATACGTGAAATAATCTGTCTGTAAACAATTGTTGGAAAAATTACTTGTGTCATGCACAAAGTAGATGTCCTATCTGACTTGCCAAAACTATAGTTTGTTCACAAAAACATTTCTGGAGTGGTTGAAAAACGAGTTTTAATGACTCCAACCTAAGTGTATGTACACTTCTGACTTCAACTGTAACTATCTGTGGGTACAACCAGACATGGGCTCACCTCAACATTAAAGAATGTGTTAGGTCTGAATGTATTTGAACAACAATCCATTTCAGTATCTGAGAATAACAAGTGTGGTAGTCTGTGTTAGAGCTATTGCAATGTCAATAATATTAGTGTGTTGCCAGCCACATACAACAGAGTTTGCTGAAACACTGAATATGTGAATGTTGTGTTCTTTCCAATGTACAGGTACCCGAAGAATTATCTTGACACAATCACACAGGACGAGACTGAACATCTGATTAAGAGGATTTCTTCTCATCACTGACAAACAATCGGTCAGAAGGTACAGGGGAGTTGGGGAGTATCTTGCTATTCCATCGGACAAAATGTATTTACTTTTTTTTGTTTCCGTACATAAAGAAGTTGTCCCTCAAACTCAACACAGGCCTGCCTGCATCTGCCGCCTGTGAACGTCTTTTCAGCTGTGCTGGAATACTCTACACTGCAAAGCGGGCCAGGATAGACTCAATTAAATGAGAAAATCAGCTCCTACTGAAACTGAATGGCAACTTCAGAGAGAAGTGAAGTGAGTTAAGTGTTCGATAGGTAGTTCCACAAAAAATATGCCTTTTGAACATTCATTTGAACCTTTGTGTATGTAAAGTTGAAGATTTAATATTAAAATCAGCTGTGCTGGATCTTATATTGTTGGTTATTTTCTGGTGTTTTATGGAACATTTACCCTGTCAAGCATTACATGAAAACAATATTACATATACAGTAGTATATAGAAAAGTACAATTTTTTGATATTCATTTGTTTGTGAAGCTTGCATCCAATTTGAACACCCTTTTCACATGAACTGCCATTCTTGTAAAAGGAGAAAAAAATAACCATCAAAATTGAAATAGCAAATTATTTTAGAAGTAGTAACATTTACTCTTGAGTACTTTTTAAATGTGCTACTTTTTACTTTTACTTTTAGTAGTTTTTTTTACACCTGTACTTTTACCTCTACTTGATTACAATTTCATTAAAGTAACAGTAGTTCTACTTCTACGTTCTAGTTCAACTTTCCACCCCTGTCTGTACTTGGCTTTACGATTTATATTTTTGACAACTTTTCACTACATTCCTAAAGAAAATGATACATTTTCCCTGACACCCAAAAGTACTCCTTACATTTTGAATACTTAGCAGGACATTGCCTAATTCACATACAAATGAAGAGAACATCCCTGGGCATCCCGACTGACCCTGATCTGGCAGACTCACTAAACACATGCTTTGTTTGTAAATTATGTCTGAGTGTTATGTCGGAGCATGCCCCTGGCTATCCGTAAATGTATTAAAAAAACAAAATGATGCCGCCTAGTTTGCTTTTTTATAAGGAATTTGACATTTTATACTTTTACTTTTAGTTATATTTGAGCAATTTCATTTACTTTCGATACTTAAGTATATTTTAAACCAAATACTTTTAGACTTTTACTCAAGTAGGGTTTTACATGACTTTCACTTTTATTTGAGTAATGTTCTATTAAGGTATATTTACTTTTACTCAAGTATGACAATTGGGTACTTTTCCACCACTGAAAACGCATTTGAGGAGAAGATTCTAGATTCCACCACTTGGATCTTTTCCTCAAATGTGTTTTCAGGAAGAGGCAATTAATCAAGGATTTGAGGAATCAAGAAACATTTGAGATTCACCCCATTTTAGTTTCCTCTCGATCAACTTATCCTCCCCCTATTGTCACTAAGAAAAACATGAAAACCTTATGTCAATTCATAACATGCATCTTGGTGTACTGTAAAAACATGCTATACATTCCCCTACAGTAGGTGGGTGAATAGGAATTCTCCTGAGGTAGGACTTCCCTCAGGGAAGATAAAAAATGTATATATAAAAGTCAATTTGTTGTACTTTTACCTTTGCGGTATCACATGAATAGTCTACTATAGCCTATGCCATTAACATCACAGAGGCCTCAAAAAAGCCTTTTGAGGACAGTCAGGGATTTGCTATAATCTTCCCCCTTAAACCAACCTGGTCTCAGAGCATTTCATCTGATTCTGTACGTGAAGTTAGATGGCTAAGTAGCTAACATTAGGTAGCTGGCTAGCTAATATTAGCTACTTAGCCATCTAACTTCACGCTAAAGTTGTCTGTGATGAGATTTGATGTCACAACCCTTGGGTTGCTAGACGTTTGTGTTATACACCTACCCAACCACCCTATTTTCATTTTTGCCTTAAGTAACCATCTGTCTTATGTAACCATACCAAACATAACATATCATACAAATGTTGTGTCCTGGATTTACATTTACAATGTTATGTCTAGTCTATGAGAGCAGGCTGCCTAAACAACAACCAAACCATGACCCTCAGTTTCCATTTGACACCATATGAAATCTTTTTTAACCTACTGATAACCTCCCAACATTATAGTGAATTTCCTTTATCGTCTACATCTTGTTTAATCTGGGATAGAATCCTTGAGGCGAAAGAAAACAGATGGCGCCACATTTTTTTCCAAAAGTTTTGTTGACTATTAATTAGGCCTACCCCCAACAGATGATGCTTTTAGTCCACAGACTCTCTCAATACAAATAATGCCTTGCATTTGATCAGGACAAGAAAGATAAGCCGTAAGATAGGGTTTCACAATGTAATTTATGCTCTTTTATTATCTTAATTAGTTGTGCTTTGAAGTCTTGGAATTGTTCTGTTTATGTACTTCAGTAAAGCTACAATATCTGGGGATCAGTGCAGATAGTTAGCCTGCGCCACCAGATTGTTTTAGGCCCCTGAGCTAAAGCTTATAGGGTATTAGCTCGGGGAGCTTACGCAAATCTTTGTCTCAGGCAAGGTTTCTCATCATCATTTACTCAACCACCTCCACTACACATACATGAGCACACCTAACAGGCTGAACTCTTAAATGCTCTACATATAAGGATTTGGAAACTAACAAAAGCAAAAATGGTATAATGAAATAGATGTCTGTCTTTGTTCATGAACATGTTAGCTAAAATACCCAGGAGGCTTTCTTTAATCTAAGGCACCATTGTTTCCAAAAATAGAGTGTGCAGCGTCAGCCAACAGATGCTTCAATAATTCAAATGGATCGTTTGGCTTATTTGGAGGCTTTGTGAGTGAAGTTGAATTAGAAAAAAAAGAGTCCCAAAAAAACGAGTTTCCCTGGCTTCTGTATCTGTTATGAGGAGAAACAAAGGATGCCGTCCAAATGCTTCCTTTCCCAAGGAGAGATGGGAAAACTTTAAAGTGCCGGCCCCTCCTTCCCTGCTTGTTTATTATTTAAACTCTGAAAAGTGTTTTAATGTCAGATTTTAAAATGGCTGCTCCAATGGAATTGTCTCTAGGCCATTTCACTCCAAGCTTCCACAGTGACTCATGAGCCACTGATGACAAGTATTTGCTATAATTGTGAAGATTTGACAGAGCAGGTAGTTTTCATTTTAAGAAAGAAGTCACCCTCCTTTTGTCACCAAATTACATTGACCTCCATGATTCCCTGGTCCAAGTCATCGATGGACCCTAAGAGTCTGCAAAACTAAAGCATGACTACATTGAGTAATGTCTATTCACTATTTAGCATGATCAATTAGTGCAAAATAATGAGAGCTGTATTGGACCACTGTCATCAAAATATTATGGGCCTTAACTTGTTGCTTTCTTCTATACAATTCAGTTCAATTCAATTCATAAAACATGTAGCCAAGATAGTCAACCCGGCAAAAAAAATCAGTTATTCTGGGAGTCAAAGGATCCACTGAGAACTTCTTACAAACTGAATTGTTTGCATTCATCAACGTAATTTAAATTACATATTTCTATATTACCTCTGAGGCCCGAGGTAAGTCTGGTAAAGATGTGGTAAAGATCCACATCATAGGATTCTAGTGCCATGCACAAGAGTCCTCACTTTTTTAAGAAAACCAATTCTACTTTCTGACAGCAATAAAGGTGTGGATTTTACCAAAGCTTGTGCTGATATAGGAGAAGCAGCATACCTACCTGTCTGATAAAAATGAATCTTTCTGGGTAAGATTAACAGTGAAGACTGGAGCAGTTAATCACAGACTCTAACCACATCTCCATTCACAGTTTTTATGTGAGAAAAGTCACTGTATAAAAAATATATTTTTTAATTACATTTTCCATTTCACCTTTATAAAAAATAATCATGACAGCTGTGATGGAAACAGGAATTTTCGCTACAGTTGAATAAATGCCGAAAGATCATTTGTTTGTCCGACATGGTGGGATCTTTTAGTGTCTGTAAAATATATTATGCAAGAAATGGTGGTGTAAACTCCTTTATATACAAATATTGATATTACAACCACCATATCAAAGTAAACTTGGAGTCACACGATGACATGGTGAGTGGTCTTCCCACTTGAGTAACTTTCTATTAAGGTATGTATACTTTTGATTATTGCATATTTTTATCAATTTCCCATTAGATGTGTAACCAGTAGGCCTAGTAAATGTGTCGTTAAACCCTGGAATTTGGTTACAGTTACAGGGATTTATTTTAATAATGCATGTATTACAGTCATTTACCATTCTCATTCTCGAATTTGAAACGGTGTTTGCAGAGTTCAAAACCTGCTACACTTGTGAGAAACAAATTTGTGTTTATTTCATAATCATCATTAAGGAGTTTTGTCAATGTCTTATGTTTGTATTTGTATTTACCAAGGCAGCTACCAAGGCAGCAGCTACTCTTCCTGGAATCCAGCAAAATTAAGGCAGTTATACCATTTTACAACGTTAAAAACATTCACAACAGATTTCACAACATATTAAGTCTGTTCCCTCAGGCCACTATTCTACAACCACATAATCAACACAACATTTTTAATGAATTTATTTGCAAATTATGGTGGAAAATAAGTATTTGGTCAATAAGAAAAGTTTAACATGGCATGTCGTTAGTAAAGATTGAAAAATGTAATGGGCGTAGACAGCTTGCCTGGGGAATTCCTGATTCTACCTGGATTATGTTGGAGAGGATTCCATTAAATACCATCCTCTGTGTTCTGTTAGACAGGCAACTCTTTATCCACAATGTAGCAGAGGGTGTAAAGCCATAACACATACGTCTTTCCAGCAGCGGACTATGATCGATAATATCAAAAGTCGCACTGAAGTCTTTAAAAAACAGCCCCCACAATATTTGTATCATCAATTTCTCTCAGCAAATCATCAGTCATTTGTGTAAGTGCTGTGCTTATTGAATGTCATTCCCTATAAGTGTGCTGAAAGTCCGGTGTCAATTTGTTTACTAAGGTTTACTAAGGGTTGGTAACAGGATGATTCATTGGCTATTTGAGCCAGTAAAGAGTGCTTTACTATTCTTAGGTAGAGGAATAACTTTTGCTACCCTCCAAGCCTGAGGGCAAACACTTTCTAGTATGCTTAAATTGAAGATATGGCAAATAGGAGTGGTAATATCATCCGCTAAGGAGTGAAGTGTTCCATGTGAGCAATGGCATGTGTGTGGTTTCTCTGTTCTGATAATGTTGAAAATGTTGAACCTAAGCACACCAACCTGCTGAATTGATACAATGTTGCACATCACTCGTGATAAATCAAGTCAAGACAGATATAGTTCCATGGCGTAGCAGTTGGACGTCTGTTTGTCTTGTCCTGTCCCATCCCATGTTTATATTGTTTTCTTCGTATATATTTCGTATATATTTTTAATCTCAATTTCCATCTACGGACTGAACATACTCTCACCCAATGTGGTACGGATCTGCTATTTTTTACACTTTAGAACCGGACCCCCCCATCAGGAGCTAGCCAGCTAACTAGCTACCAGCTAGTAGGCAGAACCTTTTACGACTAGGGGGCGATATTTACATTTTTGGATGAAAAACGTTCCCGTTTAACCTCTTCCTCCTACCCTCTAATTTTTCGAACATTCTGTTAAAAATCGCGCAACATTTCAGCGCCCTGCTACTCATGCCAGGAATATAGTATGTGCATATGATTAGTATGTGTGGATAGAAAACACTCAGACGTTTATAAAACTGGTTAAATCACGGCTGTGACTATTACAGAACGTGCGTTTCATTGAAAAGTGCAGGAAAATCTGATCACTGAAAGTGGAAAAATATATCCATCCGCCGCTTCAACCCATTGTTATGGGCGAAAGACATTAAATAGGGCTGATGTTGCAGTACCTACAGCTTCCACACGATGTCAACAGTCTTGTCATTTGCCAATTATTTGTTTCTTGGTCAAACGAACAAGAGACAGGCTTTTTCTTCACGTCTCCGACCGGATATTTTGGTTGAGAAATACACGGACAGTATTTCAAGACGGACCCCTATAGAAAACACTTCATCTCGTGATTAATTTGATCGCTTATTAACGTTTACTAATACCTAAAGTTGCATTACAAAAGTATTTCGAAGTGTTTTGTGAAAGTTTATCGTCGACTTTTTGAATTTTAAAAAATGACGTTACGTTATGAAACGCTATTTTTTTCATAGATCGATATCTAGGCTATATATGGACCGATTTAATCGAAAAAAAGACCCAATAGTGATTATGGGACATCTAGGAGTGCCAACAAAGAAGATGGTCAAAGGTAATGAATGTTTTATATTTTATTTGTGTGGTTTGTGTAGCGCCGACTATGCTAATTATTTTGTTTACGTCCCCTGCGGGTCTTTTGGGGTGTTACATGCTATCAGATAATAGCTTCTCATGCTTTCGCCGAAAAGCATTTAAGAAATCTGACTGGTTGCCTGAATTCACAACGAGTGTAGCTTTAATTCAATACCCTGCATGTGTATTTTAATGAACGTTTGAGTTTTAACTAATACTATTAGCATTTAGCGTAGCGCATTTGCATTTCCAGAGCTCTAGATGGGACGCCTGCGTGCCAGGTAGGAGCAAGAGGTTAAACAAGATATTTTGTCACGAAAAGATGCTCGAATATGCATATAATTGACAGCTTTGGATAGAAACCTCTCTGACGTTTCCAAAACTGCAAAGATATTATCTGTGAGTGCAACAGAACTGATGCTACAGGCGAAACCCAGATAAAAATACAATCAGGAAGTGCCGCACTTTTTGAAACCGCCTCATGCCAATGATATGGCTGTGAATGAGCTACGAATGAGCTTACGTTTTCTACATATTCCCCAAGGTGTCTACAGCATTGTGACGTCTTTTTACACATTTATTTTGAAGAATAGCCGTAAGGGACCACATTTAGCAATTGGTCACATGGTGTCTCCCGCAGAAAATCTTGCGTAAAATACTGAGGTAGCCATTTTTCCAATCGCTTCTTATGAGAAACCAATTGCCTCGACGGATATATTATCGAATATATATGTTAAAAACACCTCGAGGATTGATTCTAAACAGTGTTTGCCATGTTTCTGTCGATATTATGGAGCTAATTTGGAAAAAAGTTTGGCGTTGTAGTGATTACATTTTCCGGTCGATCTCTCAGCCAAGCATGATGAACAAACGGGAGCTATTTCACCTACAAAAAAAGGAACATTTGCTATCTAACTGGGAGTCTCCTGAGTGAAAACATCCAAAGTTCTTCAAAGGTAAATGATTTAATGTGATTGCTTTTCTTATTTTCGTGAAAATGTTGCCTGCAGCCAGCAGAGCCTAGCATAGTATTATGCCATGATAAACTTACACAAATGCTTGTCTAGCGTTGGCTGTAACGCATATTTTGAAAGTCTGAGATGACAGTGTGATTAACAAAAGGCTAAGCTGTGTCTCAATATATTTAATTTGTGATTTTCATGAATAGGAACATTTTCTAGGGGTATTTATGTCTGCTACGTTATGCTAATTAGTTTGAGGCTATGATTACGCTCCCAGATCCGGGATTGCTAGTCGCAAGAAGTTTTAACCACTGCTAGCGGTCATCACCGTTAACTCGGACATGAGCCAACCTCAGCCCGGTCAATTCCTGCCAGTCTGCACAGTGCGATATCAACCCAGAGCATATCGGACTGCTTTTTCTTTACCACATCTCCAGATTCGGGGTGGCAGGGTAGCCTAGTGGTTAGAGTGTTGGACTAGTAGCCAGAAGGTTGCAAGTTCAAACCCCCAAGCTGACAAGGTACAAATATGTCAATCTGCCCCTGAACAGGCAGTTAACCCACTGTTCCCACATCAAGCTCTGAACCTTTACACTGGATCATTGCAGCTGGCTAGCTTCTGTCTGAGTGGCTACCTGGCTAACGTCTCTGTCCCGAAGCAAGCACCAGTTAGCCTGGAGCTAGGCCCATCTCCCAGCTAGCTAAAGTGGTCCATCAGCCAATTATTGGGCTACAATACCTATTTTGCCAATTGGCCTGGACCCTTTTTACTGCCAACAAGGAGCCCCGCCGATCTATCACGACTGGTTTGCCGACGTAACTGTTCGAGGGGGTTTCAACAGGCTCTTCCATTGCGACATCCCTCGGAGGCCCATCTTCTAGCCTGCTAGCACCGGCCCGCTAGCTGTCTGAATCGCCGTGTCTCCAGCTCGCCTAGCTACTCACTGGACCCTATGATTACTCGGCTTCACATGCCTCTCCCTAATGTCAATATGCCTTGTCTATTGCTGTTTTGGTTAGTGATTATTGTCTTATTTCACTGTAGAGCCTCCAGCCCTGCTCAATATGCCTTAGCTAGCCCTTTTGTTCCACCCCTCACACATGCGGTGACCTCACCTGGCTTAAATGGTGCCTCTAGAAACAAAACTCTCTCATCTTCACTCAATGCCTAAGTTTACCTCCACTGTATTCACATCCTAACCTTGTCTGTACATTATGCCTTGAATTTATTCTTCTCTGCCCAGAAATCTGCTGCTTTTACTCTCTGTTCCGAACGCACTAGACGACCAGGTAGCCTTTAGCCTTTAGCTGTACCCTTATCCTACTCCTCCTCTGTTCCTTTGGTAGAGGTTAACCCAGGCCCCTAGCTCCACTCTCATTCCCCAGGCGCTCTCATTTGTTGACTTCTGTAACTGTAAAAGCCTTCATGCAAGTTAACATTAAAAAACATTAAAAACATTAAAAACCTCCTCCCTAAGTTTGTTATATTCACTGTTTTAGCACTCTCCGCCAACCCAGATGTCCTAGCTGTGTCTGAATCCACCTTTCCAGAAACAAGTCTCTCACCGTTGCTGCTTGTTATAGACCCCCGTCAGCCACCTGCTATGCCCTGGACACCTGCTATGCCCTGGACACCCGTCAGCCACCTGCTATGCCCTGTATAAAGTGTGCAAAATGGATGGTACATTTATAGAATGTACCATTCACCTTGACCCAGAGTTGGAGAGCATGGAGAATCTTTTTCGGTGGGTAGACCACAGGGGTTGCGTCTGGGTCAAGGTGAATGGTACATTCTCCTGGGAATAATCCTATTCCTGTAAAAACATCAGCAAACTCCTCCAGTACATTGTATGTCTCTACTGGTGCTGTCACTGATAAAACAAATATGTAATATTCATATGTGTAAACATACTGAATTGTAATTGGATACATTTTACCACCATATCATACTGTGCTATGATTGGTAAAGACCACCCAAATGGTTAGGTCAGCGATACGCAAACATGCCAGTTATAGCTAGCTAATAAAGAGCTACGTTAAGAAATATCCTGTAGTACTATATTGTATTATTTTGTACAAAGAGTGCAAAACAAGACATAGTGTCAGAATAAAAGGTCTTACAAGATGGATTTTTCTGGAGTTCCTTCACCTCGAATGGACTGGGAGTCTACAAACCTACCCGATGCATGGCGTAAGTACATGTGGAGCTAATGTCCACGGGTCCTCTGAAGGACAGAGGAGAAGAGGGAAAATGCAGCTACCTGCTCCTCTGGATCGGTGAAAAAGGGAGAGATATAAACAACAAATGGACACTGACCGTGGCTGAATCAAAGGTACTGAAAACATACTACGATCATTTTGAAGCATATGTGAATTGTTTACCCCCCATCTATCTTCAGAGTTTGTATTGTTAGATGACCTAAACTGGGACATGCTTAAGACCCCAGCCATCCTACAATCTAAGCTAGATGCCCTCAATCTCACTCAAATTATCAAGGAACCTACCAGGTACAACCCTAAATCCGTAACCATGGGCACCCTCTTAGATATCATCCTGACCAACTTGCCCTCTAAATACACCTATGCTGTCTTCCACCAGGATCTCAGCGATCATTGCCTCATTGCCTCATTGCCTGGTGCGTAATGGGTCCACTGTCGAACGCTATCTAAAACACTTCAGCGAGCAGACCCTTCTAATCGACCTGGCCCGGGTATCCTGGAAGGATATTGACCTCTTCCAGTCAGTAGAGGATGCCTGGTTGCTCTTTAAAAGTGCTTTCCTCACCATCTTAAATAAGCAGGCCCATTCAAAAACTTTTGAACTTAGAACATATGTAGCCCTTGGTTCACCCCAGACTTGACTGCCCTTGACCAGCACAAAAACATCCCGTGGAGTTCTGCATTAGCATCAAACAGCCCCTGTGATATGCAACCTTTCAGGGAAGTTAGGAACAAATATACTCAGTTAGGAAAGTTAAGGCTAGCTTTTTCAAACAGAAATGTGCATCCTGTAGTACTAACTCAAAAAAATTCTGGGACACTGTAAAGTCCATTGAGAATAAGAACACCTCCTCCCAGCTGTCCACTGCTCTGAGGCTAGGAAACACTGTCACCACCGATAAATACACTTTAATTGAGAATTTCAACAAGCATTTCTCTACTGCTGGCCAAGCTTTCCATCTGGCTACCCTGGTCAACAGCCTGGCACACTCCACAGCAATCCGCCAACACCCCCACCATTTCTCCTTCACCCAAAACCAGATAGCTGATGTTCTGAAAGAGCTGCAAAATCTGGACCCCTACAAATCATCCGGGCTAGACAATCTGGACCGTCTCTTTCTAAAATTATCTGCCGAAATTGTTGCAACCCCCGCTGCCACGGTCATCCCCCTCTTCAAAGGGGGTGACACTCTAGACCCAAACTGCTACAGACCTATATCTATCCTACCCTGTCTTTCTAAGGTCTTCAAAAGCCAAGTTAACAAACAGATCACCGACCATTTCGAATCCCATCGTACCTTCTCTGCTATGCTATCTGGTTTCAGAGCTGGTCATGGGTGCACCTCAGCCACGCTCAAGGTTCTAAATGACATCATAACATTACTGTGACATTACTGTGCAGCCATATTCATCGACATGGCCAAGGCTTTTGACTCTGTCAATCACCACATTCTTATTGGCAGACTCGACTGCCTTGGTTTCTCAAATGACTGCCTCGCCTGGTTTACCAACTACTTCTCAGACAGAGTTCAGTGTGTCAAATCGGAGGGCCTGTTGTCCAGACCTCTGGCAGTCTCTATGGGTGTGCCACAGGGTTAAATCCTCGGGCCGACTCTCTTCTCTGTATACATCAATGATGTTGCTCTTGCTGCTGGTGATTCTCTGATACACCTCTACGCAGACGACACAATTCTGTATACTTATGGCCCCTCATTGGACACTGTGTTAACTAACCTCCAGACTTCAATGCGAGCTTCAATGCCATACAACTCTCCTTCCGTGGCCTCCAACTTCTCTTGAATGCAAGTAAAACTAAATGCATGCTATTCAACCGATCACTGCCCGCACCTGCTCGCCAGTCCAGCATCACTACTCTGGACGGCTCTGACTTAGAATACGTGGACAACTACAAATACCTAGCTGTCTGGCTAGACTGTAAACTCTCCTTCCAGACTCACATTAGTATCTCCAATCCAAAATTAAATCTAGAATCAGCTTGCTATTTTGCAACAAAGCATCCTTCACTCATGCTGCCAAACATACCCTGGTAAAACTGACTACCCTACCGATCCTTGACTTCGGCGATGTCATTTACAAAATAGCTACCAGCACTCTACTCAGCAAACTGGATGTAGTCAGTGCCATCTGTTTTGTCACCAAAGCCCCATATACTACCCACCACTGCGACCTGTATGCTCTCATTGGCTGGCCCTCACTACATATTCATCACCAAACCCACTGGCTCCAGGTCATCTATAAGTCTATGCTAGGTAAAGCCCCGCCTTATCTCAGCTCACTGGTCACCATAGCAACACGCACCCATAGCACGCGCTCCAGCAGGTATATTTCACTGGTCATCCCCAAAGCCAACACTTACTTTGGCCGCCTTTCCATCCAGTTCTCTGCTGGCAATGACTGGAACAAATTGCAAAAATCGCTGAAGCTGGAGTCTTATATCTCCCTCTCTAACTTTAAGCATCATTACCGATCACTTTACCTGTACACAGCAAATCTGTAAATAGCACACCCAACTACCTCATCCCTATATTGTTACGTATCCTCTTGCTCTTTTGCACCCCAGTATCTCTACACATCTATCACTCCAGTGTTAATGCGAAATTGTAATTATTTCGCCTCTGTGGCCTATTTATTGCCTTACCTCCCTACTCGTCTACATTTGCACACACTGTACATAGATTTTTCTATTGTGTTATTGACTTTACCTTTGTTTATGTGTAACTCTGTGTTGTTGTTTTTGTTGCACTGCTTTGCTTTATCTTGGCCAAGTCGCAGTTGTAAATCAGAACTTGTTCTTACGTAACTAGCCTACCTGGTTAAATAAAGGTTAAATAAATAAAAAATATATATAAAAAATATAAAGGGAGGCAGACAAACGGAGCAGAGAGATTAATGTGATTGAAAGAAACTGTATTTTCATCAGGATATTTTTTACTGTTTTTTTTGTCGGCTTTAGGCCTTTGTATTTTATTTAGTTGATGATGGAAGTTATAGGCTGCTGCATTGGCCTGTAGGCTATCTCTGAGTTTCGTGCGCTAATTTCTTTAGCTGCCAATGGATCACAGTGTATGCTATCAATGTGTCCACATGGCGAAGGCTGGTGCTCTTGCATTAGTTGAACTTAACATTTCAGATTTTTTACAATTTAAATTCATATTTTTATGCCACGTGACAATAAAACGTTATTATTGAAATTAAGCTGTTCCACAAAAATGCGTATATAAAAATAGTCATAACTGGCACACAGATAGATCGAAATGGTAGGATAAATTGTACGTTTCCCTAAACTTGAAATGCATGAGCTGCCTATGGTCTTTATTATAACATCCACAGGAGGTCTCGTAAAAATAAAAAAAAGGCCCAAAACAATAGTAATCAAATCCCCATCCAACTGATTCCTTCTGGCGCCAGCACTGGTTTCAACATTGATTTTATATCATGAAAATTGTATGAAAACATTCAGGAGCATAGTATACTGGAAAAATAATATAAACAAATACTTTGCACTATATTGACCCTGATATTTGTTCTGTTTTTAGCGTTAAATCCTTTAGCCTGAAGGAATAGACTGGCACAGCACCGCAGAAAATAAGGTATTCGTTATTTCAAAATTGAGATGCAGAGCCAAAGCTGTATGGACATCGGTAAATGTTATTCCATATGGATGGTGTATAGCTATGGTGTTCAGCTGTGAATAATTGTGGACAAACACACACACACACACACACACACACACACACACACACACACACACACACACACACACACACACACACACACACACACACACACACACACACACACACACACACACACACACACACACACACACACACACACACACACCAAATTCCTAGCTGCAGTGTACAGAATCATATCCCTAAAATGTTGAGCCTAAATGAAGCAGGATAAATGCTGGAGAGACAGGGGATTCTGCCTTGGTGGTGTTCAGCACAAAATCTCCTATTTAGGGATTTGGTTGGCTCTTTCAGTCTAGGTCAAGGACTCTGAGAAATTGGCCCCCACACGGCATCCATTTTCTCTGACATCATCCGTATACTAATTGGGTCCATTCACCTGGAAACAATTCACTTCAGTCACCTCCTTCTTAAATCTGGGCAATTAGAAAGTATTCTTCGGTTGTTCTGATTGTGCTTAATCTTTCAAGTTCAATTTGGAAGCTGGAACATGGCATGACTTGGGCATACAGAGTGCAGGGGCCTTGGTACAGAACGGAAAAGGTTACCGTTCTGTTTGATCACAGGCCCAGTACACAACTGTGATATGCTCAGAACAAACCCTGGCATGGACAAGGACAGAATGACAGAACAGCGGCCAGCTGCTTTGATGAAACGTTCAGGTCAAGATAGCTATGTGGTTTTCAGAGTGACTCGGTTGTTGTGTCACAAGTTAAGATCTAATGGGTTTCTGTAGTTTTGTGATGGTTATTCACCATTGATGCCACTGAATGACCTTCACTGTAAAATCAATGTCTTTATGCACATAGGGAAAATGATATGCAGATTATTTGCTGAGGGAAACAGACATGCAAACGCTTATTCAAGCACAGACAGACAGACAGACAGACAGACAGACAGACAGACAGACAGACAGACAGACAGACAGACAGACAGACAGACAGACAGACAGACAGACAGACAGACAGACAGACAGAGACAGACAGACAGACAGAACACTCTCACTCATATTGCTGGAGTCTTAGGGGGAAAACTATTTCAGAGTAAGTGAGAGTGCTTTTTAAGTGACAATGCCAGGCTATTTCATTTTACATACATATAGCAATACCTCTGTGTTTTCTCAACACAAGCTTAATTTAGGGAGTCACCAGCAAAATCTAATCAGAGTTGGGAAGCACAATATTGAAGCCAGATACTTTCCTCAATCAATTCCATATTTTTCTTGTAAAGGAGAGGAGAGATTTGGCCCTACTAAACTCAAAAATCTATTCCAACTAATTTTGAATCATATTCACCTTCATGTGGCGGACTGAGTGCAGCAGCACACATGGATTTTCAAATTAAAGCTAGGATTGGTGAATTTCAACAAATATGTGCCACACAAACTTTGAGATTTAAAGAAAGGAAGTAAAACATTTTAGAATATCACAACTTTTCACAGCTGGCTTTATGTAAACACAAGTGTGTGAGTCAAGTAGCTGTTCTTTGGCTTTATTTGGACTATTCTACACTGCGGATATGTTTGTTTATCATCTTGACCATGTGCTAGCGTGGTAGGCTAGTCGACACATTGTTTGTTTTTGAGTGAGTGATGATTTTGACTCTGTAGTAGAGAAAGATATTTATGGGATCCCACAACATTCCACTGGTCAGTGTCCATTTTAGGAGGAGATGTTGTAAATACAGACTTAAGTTATGAAATACATGGAAAAGGTGGTTCGACAGTAAAGCAGTGATATAGTTTGACATTTTAAAATGTGAGAACTAATTTATGATTATTATTAGGTGGAGGCTGCGATTCCGTACACAACCCCTATTTTGCCCATGAAAACCTTTTCCCCAAAGCAAAAAATCTGTATCACATTCTGTGCATGCATTTCTTTACGCCTCGATCACACCAACAGCGTCATTGCAGTTTAGTACACCATAAGTACATTAATTTCCAATGGAAAGCTGCGTTTGCCTTGCAGCATTGGATTGCAGAGGCAGTGCAGTGCGTTCTGTGTGGTGTATACATTGTATTTGTTGAACATATGCGCAAACCTCTTGACCCGAAATGGTAGCAGAATGTGATGTTGACCTTTTGTTGCACACATATCCAGATGATGATGCATACCATTTTGTGCAATGACGCTGTTGGTGTGATCGAGGCGTTACCTCTACTTTACTCACATATTTTTATGGACACATTCCCTTCACATTCTTCAGTCTGTAAAGTAGGGAATACCATACATGTGCACAAGCTACGGACTTTTAGCTATAGAGAAGAGGCTTCCAGAGAATTCAGAACTGCAGCCCCATCGTTATTATCATTCAACCTTTATTTGACCAGTTTAGACTCTCAAATCTTACACAAAATAAGCATAACGTTAAGATGATAAGCATTTAGTTTGACATCAGTAATCTTAAAAGTATGGGCTTGTGACAGCATTGGTAAGGTAACCGTGGTATACAGTAAGTAAAATTGTGATTAAATTATTGAAGTTAAACTCTATTTTCAGGACCCCACAACCACTCATGTCTGCTGGAGTGTTTGAGTCTGGTAATGGTTGAAACAGTAGGACAAAGTCTACTCTGTGTAAACACACTGGACTGTGGTGTGGGCTACATTACATTTCTGATTCCTTAGCAACCTTCACATGCAGCACTATGGTATAAAAAGTATATTGACCAGTCCAGTTGGTCAAGCATGTGCAAGACGTATCAGTATTGGCTCTGTTCCAATAGCATAAGTGAACGAATCAATGTATTGGCCATGAAGTCCCGTTCACTGGAAACATGTAGAGCCAAGTCCTGGATTAAAAATCACTTTCAGTGGAGAACATACTTCTTACTCCAAGAGTAATCTGGTTCAGAAAATCAGCCTATAGTGTGTGGGAGTTTTTCGGCGAAAGCTGTGGGATTCTAGATCAGATTTTGGCCATGGAAGTGGACATGCAAGAAGGGCATATGATGAGGGGGAGGGGGCAGGCTTGGCTAGGGAGTCGAGGTGTGTGCGCGCGTGTGCGAGTACGCCTGTGACTTGGCAGTCTTGGCAGTGGAGATAAGAAGTGTGATTAGGATGGGGAGATGGTCTGAGGGGCTTTCCATTAGAAAATGGGGAGTTGTCACTGCGCTGCCAATACAAGTTGGCAGCATACACATGCAGAACACTAATGGTGACTAACACTTCATTATAGCCTACATACAGTGGGGCAAAAAAGTATTTAGTCAGCCACCAATTGTTCAAGTTCTCCAACTTAAAAAGATGAGAAAGGCCTGTAATTTTCATCATAGGTACACTTCAACTATGACAGACAAAATGGAGAAAAAAAATCCAGCAAATCACATTGTAAGATTTTCAAATGAATTTATTTGCATATTATGGTGGAAAATAAGTATTTGGTCAATAAGAAAAGTTTATCTCAATACTTTGTTATATACCCTTTGTTGGCAATGACAGAGGTCAAACGTTTTCGGTAAGTCTTCACAAGGTTTTCAAACACTGCTGCTGGTATTTTGGCCCATTCCTCCATGCAGATCTCCTCTAGAGCAGTGATGTTTTGGGGCTGTTGCTGGGTAACATGGACTTTCAACTCCCTCCAAAGATTTTCTATGGGGTTGAGATCTGGAGACTGTCTAGGCCACTCCAGGACCTTGAAATGCTTCTTACAAAGCCACTCCTTCGTTGCCCGGGCGGTGTGTTTGGGATCATTGTCATGCTGAAAGACCCAGCCACGTTTCATCTTCAATGCCCTTGCTGATGGAAGGAGGTTTTCACTCAACATCTCACGATACATGGCCCCATTCATTCTTTCCTTTACACGGATCATTCGTCCTGGTCCCTTTGCAGAAAAACAGCCCCAAAGCATGATGTTTCCACCCCCATGCTTCACAGTAGGTATGGTGTTCTTTGGATGCAACTCAGCATTCTTTGTCCTCCAAACACGACAAGTTTAGTTTTTACCAAAATGTTATATTTTGGTTTCATCTGACCATGTGACATTCTCCCAATCTTCTTCTGGATCATCCAAATGCTCTCTAGCAAACTTCAGACGGGCCTGGACATGTAATGGCTTAAGCAGGGGGACACATCTGACACTGCAGGATTTGAGTCCCTGGCGGCGTAGTGTGTTACTGATGGTAGGCTTTGTTACTTCGGTCTCAGCTCTCTGCAGGTCATTCACTAGGTCCCCCCGCGTGGTTCTGGAATTTTTGCTCACCATTCTTGTGATAATTTTGACCCCACTGGGTGAGATCTTGCGTGGAGCCCCAGATCGAGGGAGATTATCAGTGGTCTTGTATGTCTTCCATTTCCTAATAATAGCTCCCACAGTTGATTTCTTCAAAACAAGCTGCTTACCTATTGCAGATTCAGTCTTCCCAGCCTGGTGCAGGTCTACAATTTTGTTTCTGGTGTCCTTTAACAGCTCTTTGGTCTTGGCCATAGTGGAATTTGGAGTGTGACTGTTTGAGGTTGTGGACAGGTGTCTTTTATACTGGTAACAAGTTCAAACAGGTGCCATTAATACAGGTAACGAGTGGAGGACAGAGGAGCCTCTTAAAGAAGAAGTTACAGGTCTGTGAGAGCCAGAAATTTTGCTTGTTTGTAGGTGACCAAATACTTATTTTCCACCATAATTTGCAAATAAATTCATTAAAAATCCTACAATGTGATTTTCGGGATTTTTTCCCCCTCATTTTGTCTGTCATAGTTGAAGTGTACCTATGATGAAAATTACAGGCCTCTCATCTTTTTAAGTGGGAGAACTTGCACAATTGGTGGCTGACTAAATACTTTTTTGCCCCACTGTAGCTGGGCATTAACCCATGGGAGATACATTATTATTTATGTAATTATGTAAATATATTTGAACATGTCTTATGTGGCTCAGTTGGCAAAGCATGGTGCTTGTAGTTTTAGGATTGTGGGTTCAAATCCTGCTGGGGCCACCTGTATGAAAATGTATGCACATACTACTGTAAATTGCATAATTTTAATGCATCCACCCTAATTTGTCTCCAGGTGTGTCTTGTTTTGAGGGTTGGGATGCACCTGGAAACAATAATTAGGATGTGATGCACTATGTCAAAGTACTGTTAGTGCAGACAGGTACACTGTATTCAGACCCCTTTTTCCACATTTTGTAACATTACAGCCTTAATCTAAAATGGATTAAATACAATGTTTTCCTCATCAATCTACACGCAATAGCCCGTATTGACAAAGCGAAAACAGGTTTTTAGAAATTTTGGCAAAAGTGTTTTAAAAAAAAAAGTAAAACAGAAATACCTTATTTCCATAAGTATTCAGACCTTTTTCTATGAGACTCGAAAATTGAGCTCAGGTGCATTCTGTTTCCTTGACATGTTTCTACAACTTGATTGGAGTCCACTTATGGTAAATTCAATTGATTGGACATGA
This sequence comes from Oncorhynchus keta, assembly GCF_023373465.1. NCBI lineage: Eukaryota > Metazoa > Chordata > Actinopteri > Salmoniformes > Salmonidae > Oncorhynchus > Oncorhynchus keta. The sequence continues at coordinate 40,652,780 of NC_068449.1, read as the reverse complement.
TTTGGAAAGGCACACACCTGTCTATATAAGGACTCATAGTTGACAGTGCATGTCATGCCAAACACCAAGCCATGAGGTTGAAGGAATATTCCGTAAAGCTCCGAGACAAGATTGTGTCGAGTCACAGACCTGGGGAAGGGTACCAAAAAATATCTGCAGCATTGAAGGTCCCCAAGACCTAGGGTAAGTAATCCTTCTCACCCCCCTAAAAAGATTTAGATGCACTACTGTAAAGTGGCTGTTCCACTGGATGTCATAAGGTGTATGCACCAATTTGTAAGTCGCTCTGGATAAGAGCGTCTGCTAAATGACTTAAATGTAAATGTAAATGTAAACACAGTGGCCTCCATCCTTCTTAAATGGAAGGGGTTTGGAACCACCAAAACTCTTCCTACACTCTAAAACGAAAAGGTTCCTAGAGTATCCTTTAGGAGTTCTTCAAAATAAAACTGTGGGGGAACCTCTCTAAGTTCTCCGAAGTACCCTATAAAATGGTTCTTCAAAGGACCCCTTTCAATGGATCCTCGAATAACCTTTTGAAGAACCTTTTTGGGTACATTTTTAACTTCCCCTTCCCCTATGTTTTATAATAATACGCGTAACAATAACATCAATAACACAATATTTCAGTTGTCAGTGTTTATTATGATTTTAGTGGTAAAGCAGGATATAAAATTCCAACGGTGATAAACTCCCAACCGAGCCTACATCCAATGAGTAGATCCTCTGGCATGTTGATTTTGAAACCTTTTTTTATCAACGTATACATTTTTTGCAAATGTATGCCTTTATTACGATATTATTTATATTGCCTGAATACTCAACGATGATTAACACCACAGTTATGTGTGCTTCTGTCAAGGTTGTGGTCAAATGCATGTAAGTTAAAGTCCATTGAGCAATTGAACAAAAATCCAATTAATTTTGAAAATGTTCCTTATTGCAAAAGCATGTAACAGAATTTGCGTATTCCAGAACTGTAATTTGCATGTAAATAAACATAACCCTGTTTTATGTTTTTAATACTGCAGATAGAATGCTCTGAGTGCCAGAGATGGTACCATTCAGCTTGTCCCAGACAAAGAAGGACTTCAACAAAGGTAAAATAGAAAATTATTGGAAGGGGCCTCTTTGCTGTTAAATTAGAGACGTTTAAATACATTACTGTTGTACCTTGTAACTACTTTAAATGTGTAACTGCTGCACTAAAAATGCAAACAGTGATTTGGTATACAATTTAAGATTGTAAACCTTGTACAACTGTATGTAAACATTGTCTAACTTCAGATAGAGCAAATTGCACTTGAAATGAACATTTCTTTAAAGTTATTGCAAATAAATGCATATTTTCACTTTTTTTCTCAGACAATCACTGAATTAGATTTCTTCATCTTTAAATGCAATGTTTGAGATTTTATGTATTTCTGTCAAATCAAAACTGGAATTTCTATTCAAGGCAAAGGTTGTAAAAGTATACTAGACATTTATAGAATAAATCATATCTAGTTTGATGTTTATGTGACAAACGGTGAATTAGTTATTGATTTATACCGTCGTAGCAGCCTACAAGGTATTGCATACTGGTACATTTTTTAAGAGCTCAACCTACTCGCGCATCGATTGGCCAGGTGGACTCTTCTGTCGGTTTTCATTGGTTTGTGGAAATAGTATTTCACTCATGTTTTGCCATGTAATTTCCTATGAATATTGTGTGTGGTTGCTGGCGTAGGTGCAGATCATTTATAACATACGAAGTGTAGAAAGATAGTTGTCCAGACGAGAGGATGCGCATAAAATAATATATTTTTTCTCCTCGCTCCCTTGCGAATGCAATGATGTGGGAATGGAATTTCTAACTGAGACAGGAGTTGCGTGTCCAAAATGTAGACATTTGCATGTAATCAAGAGATGAGGATAAACCAAGAATGTTTTGCACAAAATTGAAAGACCTGAAAATCTCTGGAGAATGTCCATTCGCCGGTATTGGTCGTGTGGACGAACCCGGAGACTTTGAGGAACGTACAAGTGACCATACCGGGGATGTACTGGCAATTTCCAAGGATGTGTATGGACATGTATCGGAGGTGCTATCTCAAAGGAAGACAAGCAAGACTAGAGTCAATCTTCATTCATTAGGGGAGAGCATCCGCAAAGTAGCATGTCCCGAGGTAAATTGAGATTGTGCTACAATAAATCAATTTCTCAAAAATATCATCAGAATTGACTGTTGTGCACTGTTGTTGAGTGTCGTCTCAGAAGAGAGCAGTTTACACCGTGGAACATGTACAGTAACCTATCGGAACTAATCTCGAACCATATTATTTGTTTGCTGTTGTGTTAATGTGATTGCAATGGGCCAAACTATAAGATTTCTTATACACATATATTGTCAATAAACTTCTGGACTTGTTGTTTTCCAGTTTCAAAGACTGCATACTGCCTTTCTGCAAATGATGAAACAGCATACGTTAGACAAGAAATGGTAAGAACTAAGTCCAATAAATGCTGGCGAAATTAACGATTTAAACTATGCTGCCCTGATATTTAATTATTGTCAAAGGTCACGATGATAAGAAATGACAATGTTCAGTTGTGTTCAATCGAATGCGGCCAGCTATTAGTCTTATTGAATACCTATTGACTGCGTGCCATGCATGGATGCCCCATGCATAACGACCTGTATATGATCAATCAGCAAGATGGCTTTGAATAGTCAAAACTTTGGTTAAGAAACACAGTTTTTCATAACATACATGGGATTTCATGGAATTAGGATATCTAAACCCATTCATTCATGTGGTGAGTGCAGTGCTTACTAATATAACACTGATGTCATTTCTGTCCACAGCCCTTCCGTGTGTTATGCAGACATCTGTCAAGATAGGACCTTTGATCGACCAGAGCATTTACTGGAGATCATGAAGAATTATTCTCTCAAAACAGGTATTGTGAAGCTGATCAAATTCAAACAACACTGAACATGAGTTGCTTTTATTCCGTTGTGGGTGTTTTTAACGTCTGTTATATTCATGCCTCTGTGAAACAAAAGACACATTTGTACCTTGTGTGGACAATAGAAATATTATATTCTATTGTTTTCTATTCTAATCTACAGTATTGTATTTTATTTTTTTATTGTTATTCTATTCTATTACATTTGCTCTCCTTTTACGATCAGGTATTCGCATGGACGCTTTGAAAGTCTCCCTTGGCGAGGAGCTGTTCCAAACGTGCTTCGACGAGGACAGCCATATTCTGCAGGTGGTGGGGGGAACCCTCAGCGACTTCCTGAACAGCTTCAATGTCCTGTTGAAACAGGGCATCGTCCCAAACCCGCCAGAACCAGCCGCTCTGCAAGCCAACCTAGACAGAATAACAGATAATGTAAACAATGAATCAGCTTCGGTGCTGTGCCTGGACAAGGATCTGGGTCTGCACACCGTCTACTACTTCAACCCCGGGCAGACCACGGAGTTCTTCTTCCCTGGTGTCATCAAGGCGGCCGCCCGCCTGCTCTACGACACCACCGTGGAGGTGTTCATGGACATGGAGATGGAGATGGACCTTCAAGGAGGCACCAAGGAGAGCGTAGGCCCCTTGCAGTTCCAAGCTGGGCCCCGGCAGCCCAGCCTGCTCTACTCGGTGGTGGTGAAGGATGCCAAGAGCCTGAGCCCCAGTCCCATGAGGGCCACGTCGGTTGGGACCATGCCCACCTCGCTCTTCTCCTCCACCTTCCCTTTCCACCTCTTTCTGGATCAGGACCTGGGCCTGTTGCAAATCGGTGACGGCCTACGGAAGAGGCTTAGCCGGAAGGATGGCCTGAGACGGCCCGCTGCCTTCCAGGAGCACTTTGCCATCGTCACACCCCAGATCAGGTGCACCTTCCAAGGCATCTTGACAATGCTGAACACACAGTTCATCATTCGGATAAAGCACCAAGGGGGCTCCATGGCCGATGACACAGGGAGGGTAATGACCCTATTTTGACTGGATATCAGACCTGGGTTCAAATAGTATTTGAAGTCTTGAGTGATGCTTCATTGAGCTCGCCTGGTTCAATGGAACCAAGTGCAAACCCACCTATTCGGCAGTCCAGGCAGGCTCAAGCTAACCTAACATAGCAGCCATAGAAAAACGCCTGAGTGGAGGTCCCACTATTGTTTTTCAGTGGAAAGTTAGGTGGAAAATACTGTATCCCTTGAAACATCCACTTTCTGTTGACTCCGCAGAGTGGGCTCAAAGCAAACACTCAAAGTCTTTGATTTGCAAAACCATTTGAATTCAGGTCTGCTGGATATGACCCCTTGGAGTTGAGACGAATGCCTAACAAGGTATTGAAGGTTGTCTAAATGCAGGTTTGATGTTAAAAATAGCCCTTCAGAAAGGCAAAATGCCACGTTGTTAATTAGTATGTGCTAATTAGCGGAATGCTCCCTCTGAGGTAGAGAACAATATAAGCCCACGATGGAATTGGACAGCCGGGTCTCATAGACTAGACGTAACATAGTAAATATAAATCCGGGACACTAAAATTAATATGATATGGTACGTTTAGTATGGTTACATAAGACGCAAACATCTAGCATCCCAAAGGTTGCGAGTTCAAATCTCATCACAGACAACATTCGCTAAATAGCAACTTTTCAACTAGGTACTAATTTTAGCTACTTTGCAACTACTTAGAATATTAGCTAACACTTCCCCTAACCCTAACCTTAACCCTTTTATCTAACCATTTCTCTAACCATAATTATTATAGCTAACACTAACCTTAACCTTTTAACCTAACTCCTAAACGTAACTCTAACCTTAACCCCCTAACCCCTAGCCTAGTTAATGTTAGCCAGCCAGCAAATCTTAGCCACCTAGCTAGATTTCGTAACATGTCATACGTTTTGCAAATTCGTAACATATAGTACATTTTGCAAATTCGTAACAAAAAGGACATTTGCAAATTCGTAACATATAATATGAATTGTAATTCATAATATGTCATACAAAATGGGTGATGGACATCCACAAATGAATATATACCATACCAAACATAACATATTAAATGTGGCTTGGATTTACGTTCAGAATAATATGAAATGCTCTGAGACCAGGTTGAATTGGAGGCACTATGTCAAATCAGTTCACCCATCAAAGTCTCTCACGGGGATGCTGATATAATTGTGTAACAATCTCTATTTATGGTCAACTATTGAGAGCAGTAAAAAGAAAGTCAGGTCAGGTCAAAACATGTACAAAGTTAACTTTTCACGGGGTGGGAATCTCTGAAAGCTTCATAGTTATTTAACACTTTATTTCTTCCAGTGAGTCAGACCATTTGTAGAACTACAAAGAAAATCTGTCAACAGAAATAAATGAATTAGGTGTGACCATTCGCCTCATGCAGCGCGACACATGTCCTTTGCATAGAGTTGATCAGGCTGTTGATTTTGGGATTTTGATGTGCTGCTAGAGATTATTGTCTTGCTGGAAGATCCACTTGATCTTGTATTCTTAACAGTCCTCTGCCTCCTGGCAGAGGCAACCAGGTTTTTGGCTAAAATGTCCTGGTACTTGATAGTTCATGATGCCATTGACTTTGACAATGGCCCCAGAACTAGTGGAAGCAAAATATCCCCATAACATCAAAGATCCACCACAATATTTTACAGTAGGTATGAGGTTATTTTCTACAAATGATTCGTTCTTTTGATGCTAAACCCACCACTGGTGTGAGTGTCAAAATAGCTCTATTTTCATGTCATCTGACCATAGCACTGGTTCCAATTCAAGTGCCAATACTGGTTAGCAAAGCTATTTTTCTTCCATTGGTCCTTGAGCCCTTGTTAACTTTACCAAGTATCAGGACATTTTGACCTGGTTGCCTCTGTCAGGAGGCTGAAACTTGGCCACAAGTGGATCTTCCAGCACACATCAAAATCCACAAAGAAATGGTTAACTGACCACAAAATCAACATTTTGCAATGGCCATCTCAGTCTCCATACTTGAACCCCATTGAAAACCTGTGGTTTGAATTGAAGAGGGCATTGACTTGAATATATCAGTCCATAAGAGCAGCTGAAGGATATCAAGGATCTGGAAAGATTCTGTATGGAGGAATGGTCTAAGATCCCTTCCAGTGTGTTCTCCAGTCTCATAAAACATTTTAGATAAAAGCTCCGTGCCGTTATCCTCGCAAGGGGAGGGTGGTGGAGTTTTGAAAACAAGGGGTGCCAATATATATTTTTTAATAAATTGTTAAATAAAATCTCTTTCTCTGAACAATTGTATTTGAGAATACAATGTAGCTCAGTATTTGTATTATTTATTGTATACAGTCTTATTTGCTCATCTTTATCAAGTGTGCCAATAATTTTGGACATGACTGTGTATATACAATTTAGCATGGAGTACCCGGACAAAGCCATTTATCTCTTGTCTTGTTTCCCTCTCTTCTAGCTCATGGACCTGAAAGGCCAGATGATCTGCATCTCAGAGTCCAATGCCATCCTCTTCCTGGGCTCGCCGTGCGTAGACAAGCTGGAGGAGCTGACTGGCCGTGGCCTCTACCTGTCTGACATCCCCATCCACAACGCCCTGCGCGACGTGGTCCTGGTGGGCGAGCAGGCCAAGGCCCAGGATGGCTTGAAGAAGCGCCTAGGCAAGGCCAAGGCGGCCCTGGAGCACGCTCACCTCGCCCTGGAGGAAGAGAAGAAGAGGACGGTGGATCTGCTTTTCACTATTTTCCCGGGGACGGTGGCCCAGGAACTTTGGCAAGGCCACACGGTGGATGCCAGGGAGTTTGAGCATGTCACCATGCTGTTCTCGGACATCGTAGGCTTCACGGCCGTGTGCTCACGCTGCACGCCTATGCAGGTGGTCACCATGCTCAATGAGCTGTACACACGCTTTGACCACCACTGCGGGGAGCTGGATGTATACAAGGTGTGTTACAGCAAGGCCCAAGGAAACTCAGGGAACTTCTCAATCAAAATCAGATTTACCGGATACAACTAAACATTGTGGTTATGCTTTATTTTACAAAGTGCCTGGTAATTACTTGGAATGATGAAGGTGAAATTAAATTCATAACAATAACCACAGAATACATTTGTTTATGGGGATAGATTGAATTAATTGAAACACTACGCACCACCCACCATTTGGTACAATGTAGTGTGTGGAATTCCTCCCAATTAAGTACCAGAAAGTACCAGGTTATAATATAATTATTCAGTAAAACAGCAGTTAAAATGGAACAGCAAAAATTGCCTTACAGTGTAAGAAAGCAAGATTAGGTTTTTTATACAGCTAAAATTTACATTTTTGAGAAATGGACTCCAAATGTGCCCAAATGTTGCTATAGTCTTATTCCACAACCCCTGTTACCGGTTTTGGATTGAATGAATAAGGCCCTCTATATAATCTTATGTTAATATCAACAGTTTATTTTTAGAACAACAATTTATGTTGTTGACTACAGACCCTTGCTAGCATTCCCATATTATGTTGATCCCGTCATGAATACAGCTTAATTTGAATTAAATTAGCCATGGAGGTGTTAAGGTAAGATATGCTTCATGTTGCTCTTCGATAGCGTTTCATTAGAATGTGTTTACTGATATGAATCATTTGAGAGTGGAGGCTTGTCTACCTCATGCTTTTGCATAATTTAACAATAATTCATCAATGTATTAATATAGACAATACTCAACAGTTATGTCTTGACCAAAGCAATTTAGAGAGAATAATAGTTGTGTATTCTTAAGTCATCAATAATTAAAAGGTCTACTCCAAAATAAGAGTAGGATCCATATAAAACAGATACACAGGCTCCAAAAAGGGGAAAGATCATGGTTGTTTTTGACCTTGTCAGAATGAGACTTATGTGATTTAGGCACAAAAGTACTTTAAGTTCATGGTAGAAAAGTTATTTTTGTTGCGTTCTCTCATAGATTCCACAAGTATTGGACAAAAATGAAACAATTCCACCATTTTATTTGGGTTTATTATTTCTTAAAGAACAGACTGTACTTGTCTCATGGCCAAACTTGCTTGCTCTCAGTCAACTGTCTTGTAATCTGCGGGGAGTTTGGTTAATGTAATCAGTGTGTCACTGAAGTATAACAGAGGAGAGCAGCATATCTGACGGATCTTTCGTAAAGTACTGGGTAGTCAGAGGTTCCTTTAGGACCTCTGTTTCCATTCACGATCCAAAAATAGATTTTGTCTGCTTTCCAAATGGCACTCTATTCCCTTTATATTGCACTACAATTCACTGTATAGAATGCCATTTGGGACATCGACTTTTACCTCACGTTGTTCACCTCAACCACTACCACACAACTGTCGAGGGCTCTCCTGCTCCAGAGTAAAACATAAACACCTCCCAGAATAACTATTTTGATGCTAATTCACACGGATTAAATTGGCCCTGTTGTGTTTGTGTTCGAATGTGTCAACATCTCGACCCGTAGGGGAAGACTGTGTGACAAATTAAAATAGGTACAGTAGTTTTTGCTCACTTGATTTGACGTGTTTTCCATTACTTGTGCTTCTCATCAGGAGGTTATGAATTGGAATGGTCTAACGCACAAATCAAGAAATTAAGAGGGCTAAAAAAACAATCCTTCAACATAAAGTACGATGCATACACCATACAACTATTATTCTCTCTCAATACAGTCAATGTATAAATTAAGAACAGGGTCTGTAGACCATGGGGGCAGGTCTTAAATAAAAAAAAGTTTAATAGTATTAAACAAGATATGATACAAGTCTTGTGATGAAGTCAACTGTATGTCATGTAGTTTGCCTATGGGATATTAAACTATTCTATTCTACTGTATCTAGGTGGAGACTATCGGTGATGCGTACTGTGTGGCTGGTGGCTTGCACAAGGAGAGCGAGACTCACGCAGTGCAGATTGCCCTCATGGCGCTGAAGATGATGGAGCTGTCCGATGAGGTCAGGACGCCGACTGGTGAGCCAATCAAGGTGAGTGTTACGGCTTACCTTCTTCACAGTGTGAAACCATCAATGGAAAGCCCCTTTCAGAACAGCACTGAGCAGCACAGGAAGTTGCTTGAACACAAAACTGATTTTCAGGCTTTTCTACTGTTATGCCATTTGCTCAAAATGTAGACAAAGTTGTTCCCTGGTAGCTGGTTGTTATTTATATCAAGAATGACAATATTGTTCATCTGAAAGAGAGCAACTCTCCAGTTGGGCTGATCTATGACACGCTAGCACCTGCCCCATTAAGAGGGGAATGAGGCAACCTCAGAGAAATTTTATTCACACACACAGACAGAGATGTACATGGGGCTGAAGAATGGTAATGGTTCTGAAACAGGAGAACTAGAGGTTATGGGTACAATGTACACAATACAATAAGGGTTCCCAACATTTTCCCCTAGAGCCCCCCTTTTCACATTTGATTAGTTATTGTTTATTGAGATAGCCTATATTAAATACACCACCAGCTTTTATAATTGATTTTATTATTTTGGTTTGGCCGGCAGGGATGTCCTTGTCCCATTGCAGTGTACAGTGTTTCGATGAGACAAGACTGTAACTACCAATTGGATACCACGAAATCGGGGATAAAAAGGGGTAAAAAAATATGACTTCTCAAGCAAAGTCCAATTTCTTAGACTCCTCAACTTTAGAAGGTTGTAGCTCAGCTTCTGAATATCAGAGACATACAAAAGATATTCCATTGGCATCAGAGTTGTGTTTTCCTCTGGCATTTTACAGCTTGTTTCTTGCCTAAAACATCGCATATTTTTCATAATTTTAGATGATTATAAACAATCGCGAATTGGAAATGATTTGCTATTATTATCATTCATTATATAATTTTTTTACCTCCCACCAAATGTTGTGTCCCCCCCAGGTTGAGAACCCCTGCAATAAGTGATAGGACAAGTAGAGTAACAAGGTTATTAAGGGAGGGACTATATGAATATATATGCTACCTGCACATATTACAATACGGCTATACACGAAGGCAGCATATAACTACTATAAGAACAACAAGCAGGAATTATATACATCACAGTATATGCATGTCACTCTCACTTTGGCCATGCACACCAACCCACAAGTCCAGAGATACCGTAGGAATGAGTCCAGTTGTTGATGGGCAGAGACAGAGATGTTGCGGGAGACTGTGGATTGTGTTACCAGCAGAGTCAAGAGGATGGGCAGATGTCAGGCCGGCTTAGTAACCTCCCTAGCAAACTGACAGTGGCTCATCAACATCTCAAATTTGGAGATTACAATGAGAAAGCTGCAGCTGTTCCTGTCTTTCAGTATTTTGATATATTATTTGGCATTTGACATTACATTGAAAACTTAGAGGTAGTTGACCCCATCTTATGAATACATAGAACACAGATTATGGACCCAAAGAGTCAGTGATCCATGAATTGGATTCGTTCACTTTGCTACAGTTAATCATTAGCGTCATTGAACACAAAACAAGGGGTACACTACAAAGCAGGATCAAGGAGTTAGCCAGCTCTTTAGGAAATAAAAAATAAATATGCCATTTAGCAGACGCTTTTATCCAAAGCGACTTACAGTCATGTGTGCATACATTCTACGTATGGGTGGTCCCGGGAATTGAACCCACTACCCTGGCGTTACAAGCGCCATGCTCTACCAACTGAGCTAAGTTTAGCTTTCCTAATGAACTAGAAAATCAATAGTTATTTCTGGTTGTTTATCCAAAGTAGCTGGCTAACTCATAGATCCTGCTTTGTATTAGAGGGCGACCGATTAATCGGAATGGCCGATTAATCAGGGCCGATTTCAAGTTTTCATAACAATCGCAAATCGGTATTTTTGAATACCGATTTGGCCAATTTAAAAAAACATTTTTTTACACCTTTATTTCATCTTTATTTAACTAGGCAAGTCAGTTAAGAACACATTCTTATTTTCAATGACAGCCTAGGAATGATGGGTTAAGTACCTCGTTCAGGGGCAGAACGACAGATTTTTACCTTGTCAGCTCGGGGGATTCAATCTTGCAACCTTACAGTTAACTAGTCCAACGCTCTAACCACCCAATTACATTGCACTCCACGAGGAGCCTGCCTGTTAAGCGAATGCAGTAAGCCAAGGTAAGTTGCTAGCTAGCATTAAACGTATCTTATAAAAAACAATCAATCAATCATAAACATGGTTTATGATATTACTAGTTTATCTAGCGTGTCCTGCATTGCATATAATCAATGCCGTGTGTATCGTTGCTCCAATGTGTACCTAAACATAAACATCAATGCCTTTCTTAAAATCAATACACACAAGTATATATTTTTAAACCTGCATATTTAGCTAAAAGAAATCCAGGTTAGCAGGCAATATTAACCAGGTGAAATTGTGCCACTTCTCTTGCGTTCGTTGCATGCAGAGTCAGTGTATATGCAACAGTTTGGGCCGCCTAATTTGCCAGAATTATGACATAACATTCAAGGTTGTGCAATGTAACAGGAATATTTAGACTTATGGATGCCATCCGTTAGATAAAATACGGAACGGTTCCATATTTCACTGAAAGAATAAACGTCTTGTTTTCGAAATGATAGTTTCCAGATTTGACCATATTAATGACCTAAGGCTTGTATTTCTGTGTGTTATTATGTTATAATTAAGTCTATGATTTGAGTAGTCTGACTGAGCGATGGTAGGCACCAGCAGGCTCGGAAGCATTAATTCAAACAGCACTTTTGTGCGTTTTGCCAGCAGCTCTGCTGTTTATGACTTCAAGCCTATTAACTTCCGAGATTAGGCTGGTGTAACCGATGTGAAATGGCTAGCTAGTTAGCGTGGTGCGCGCTAATAGCGTTTCAAACGTCACTCGCTCTGAGACCTTGAAGTAGTTGTTCCGCTTGCTCTGCAAGGGCCGCGGCTTTTGTGGAGCGATGTGTAACGATACTTCGAGGGTGGCTGTTGTCGATGTGTTCCTGGTTCGAAAACAGGTAGGGGTGAGGAGAGGGATGGAAGCTATACTGTTACACTGGCAATAAATACTAAAGTGCCTATAAGAACATCCAATAGTCAAAGATGAATGAAATACAAATGGTATAGAGAGAAATAGTCCTATAATTCCTATAATAACGACAACCTAAAACTTACCTGGGAATATTGAAGACTCATATTAAAAGGAACCACCAGCTTTCATATGTTCTCATGTTCTGAGCAAGGCACTTAAACGTTAGCTTTCTTACATGGCACATATGGCACTTTTACTTTCTTCTCCAACACTTTGTTTTTGCATTATTTAAACCAAATTGAATATGTTTAATTATTTATTTGAGGCTAAATTGATTGTATTGGTGTATTATATTAAGTTAAAATAAGTGTTCATTCAGTATTGTTGTAATTGTCATTATTGCAAAAAAAACAAAAAACTGGCCGATTAATCAGTATCGGACTTTTTTGGTCCTCCAATAATCGGCATCGGCGTTGAAAAATCATAATCGGTCGACCTCTACTTTGTATACCCCTTTGGTTAGTATGCTCCAAAAAAGCAGGCCTAAATCACATTCAAGTAACTTCTAAAACACAACTTTGTGCCCTGGGTGGTCAAGTAGTCTAAGGCGCTGCCTCTCGAACACACATACAGAACACACACATATAACGCTGCAGGCATGGGTTCGAATCCAACGCTCTCTGCTGTCTGTCATGGGACTGCCCTACTCCTTCGGAGAGGATGTTAAACGGATATCTTGACTCTACCTACGGTCATTACAATTTCACTTGTCATTCCTAATTGGCATATGTCACTCCTCACCTCTACACCATGCTTTCTGATGTGTGCTGAGCCTTCCGGCACAAATGATTGCCTTGCATGACCAAAGTGGGTGCCACACATTGATGGTGGTGGATAAGGTGAGTTTACTCCCTACTATGAAAGCGCTTTGAGCATCTGGAAAATTGCTATATAAATTCAATCAATAAATCTAAATAATAATTTGGCAAAATAATCCATTCAGAAGTAGGACATGTGGATAAGGTTATTTCACATAAAGCATCACAGCAAGGGAAATGTTCTTGAATTATTATCACAAATTACATTTAAATTATATTTACTACGGTCAAAATGTGATTTCCCGAAAAGATATGAGTTGCAATGACTTGATTGTTTTTTAAAGAGTGTTATGGAAATCTTACTCTTCGAATATACAAATATTTATATTGGATTTTAGTTGATTTCACCTTATAGCTGTCACTTCAAAGGAAAACTTAATATAATCAATGAAGCTTTGATTTAATGTTGTAGTTTTTCCCCTCAGCACAAATTATATATTTTTATTTACAGATGCGAATTGGCCTGCACACTGGCTCAGTTCTGGCCGGTGTTGTTGGCGTGATGATGCCGCGCTACTGTCTGTTTGGCAACAACGTCACATTGGCAAATAAGTTTGAGTCCTGTAGCGTACCTGGAAGAATCAACGTTAGCCCCACAACCCACAGGTGACTTAAAACTTCTGCAATTCCAAAATATTTTATAGTTAATTTCACTGCCAGATCTCCGTAAGCTCAGCCACTAGCTAATGTTTTATATTTAAAAAACATTATATTTTGAAAAGTCTTGTGTTTACACTTTGCATTGATGATCACATGTATCCTTATGATGTGGTTATAATGCATCATTGGACTTGTCATTAGCATGTATGTATTTATAATGTATTATTTTAATGTCTCATTCATTTGAATCACACTGTATATCACAAAAGTCACACAGTAAATGATGTTTTGTGTGGTGCCCTTCAAATGACAAACTACCTGACTCACTGTGATAGTAAAAGATGCACTGGCATTCATCAGAAGATAGACCATTAAACCCTATGTTGGCTACAGGTCTTGCCTGAATCTGTACTATTTGGTCATAGAATTTGAACCCGAATTTGGCTGCCCAACATTTGTCATAGTCACTAAAGCCAAGGTCTTTACTACAAACATTATTGGATGTTCAGTGTGGTCTCTTTAGGGACACAGTTGAAAACAGTTTCACAAAACACTTGATTGGCCAGAAAGTTCACCCACCTGCATTCCCAAGTCTGAATCTGTCCCCGATTGAAAGGAAAGAATGAAAACCAGAAGGCGTATGGTTGTTCTCTCGGACTGTAATGGAATAGCCCTGGCATTGGGGCCTCTAAAAAGTGTGTCCAAACATTACCTGGGTATTTGTAACAAGATGTTATAGTGTAATTAGTGTAACTAGTGTAATTAGAGTGTAATTGGTTGATATGTTACTGTATATTTTTGGTAAGAAAGGCAAAACAACATTGTTCGTGTGTTTCAAGAGAACGTGTATAACTTCCTATCCAGTTGAGTTGCTTTTTGGTTTCAGACAGCAACTGTGTTATACAATACAGTCATACACACGTTCTCACAGTACAAGATAAATAGTTTATGTGGTCTTGCACAGGAAACAGGATCCAATGTTGATTGAATAGAGAGCCCCGTAGCCCCCATTTCTACCTGCAGCACACACTAAAACGTTATATTTACATTCATAATGGTTCATTTGTTATTTTGGGTTTCCAGATTGCTGAAAGATTGTCCAGAGTTCGTCTTCATTCCCCGGACCAGACAGGATCTTCCGCCAAACTTTCCACCGGATATTCCTGGTGTTTGTTACTTCTTGGAGGATTTTGATCAATGGTCGGGCAAAACCACAAGTGACTGTGAGACTGCTGAACCATGCTACAGCAATACTAACTTCATGGTTGAGAAAACATAGATAGATAATGAGACACAGCCACAACTGGGTTCAATTAATATTTGAAATCTTTGAGCGTTTGATTGAGCCTGCCTGGAGCGCCAAATTGGCAGAGTTTGCACTTTTAGCAATATTCCATTGGTTCCATCGTGCCATGCCAGCTCAATCGAGTAGAGTATTTGAAAGAAAACTAATATTTGTATCCAGGTCTAAATACAGCTAGCACCCGTTGCTGTAGATTTCTTTAGGGGATGTAGAAATGTTGATTATTCTCTTACAAAATCGCTAGATGTACATTTTGTGTGCTTTCACTGGTTTATTCACCTCACCAGATTCACATAATTTCTTAAACTGTAATTATACTACAACTGCCTATGTAACTACCATGTAAATACATACAGGTATTAATCACTATTTGGGACTTAAAGGGATAGTCACCCTAATTACAAAATTACATATTGGTTTCCTTACCCTATAATCTTTCAATTTTTTATTTAACCTTTATTTAACCAGGTAGGCAAGTTGAGAGCAAGTGCTCATTTACAATTGCGACCTGGCCAAGATAAAGCAAAGCAGTTCGACACATAGAACGACAGAGTTACACATGGAGTAAAACAAACATACAGTCAATAATACAGTATAAACACGTCTATATATGATGTGAGCAAATGAGGTGAGATAAGGGAGGTAAAGGCAAAAAAAGGCCATGGTGGCAAAGTAAATACAAAATAGCAAGTAAAACACTGGAATGGTAGATTTGCAGTGGAAGAATGTGCAAAATAGAAATAAAAATAATGGGGTGCAAAGGAGCAAAATAAATAAATAAATTAATTAATTAAATACAGCAGGGATAGAGGGTAGTTGTTTGAGCTAAATTATAGGTGGGCTATGTACAGGTGCAGTAATCTGTGAGATGCTCTGACAGTTGGTGCTTAAAGCTAGTGAGGGAGATAAGTGTTTCCAGTTTCAGGGATGTTTGTAGTTCGTTCCAGTCATTGGCAGCGAGAACTGTAAGGAGAGTCGGACAAAGAAAGAATTGGTTTTGGGGGTGACTAGAGAGATATACCTGCTGGAGCGTGTGCTACAGGTGGGAGATGCTATGGTGACCAGCGAGCTGAGATAAGGGGGGACTTTACCTAGCAGGGTCTTGTAGATGACATGGAGCCAGTGGGTTTGGCGACGAGTATGAAGCGAGGGCCAGCCAACGAGAGCGTACAGGTCGCAATGGTGGGTAGTATATGGGGCTTTGGTGACAAAACGGATGGCACTGTGATAGACTGCATCCAATTTGTTGAGTAGGGTATTGGAAACTATTTTGTAAATGACATTGCCGAAGTCGAGGTTTGGTAGGATGGTCAGTTTTACAAGGGTATGTTTGGCAGCATGAGTGAAGGATGCTTTGTTGCGAAAAAGGAAGCCAATTCTAGATTTAACTTTGGATTGGAGATGTTTGATATGGGTCTGGAAGGAGAGTTTACAGTCTAACCAGACACCTGGGTATTTGTAGTTGTCCACGTATTCTAAGTCAGAGCCGTCCAGAGTAGTGATGTTGGACAGGCGGGCAGGTGCAGGTAGCGATCGGTTGAAGAGCATGCATTTAGTTTTACTTGTATTTAAGAGCAATTGGAGGCCACGGAAGGAGAGTTGTATGGCATTGAAGCTTGCCTGGAGGGTTGTTAACACAGTGTCCAAAGAATGGCCAGAAGTATACAGAATGGTGTCATCTGCTTAGAGGTGGATCAGAGACTCACCAGCAGCAAGAGCGACATCATTGATGTATACAGAGAAGAGAGTCGGTCCAATAATTGAACCCTGTGGCACCCCCATAGAGACTGCCAGAGGTCCGGATAAGCAGTCTATGGACAAATTAAGAAAGCAATCCATGCTTTAATTTGGATTAACTGGTCTCCAAATGCAAGTCAATATCCTTGCATTTTTCGCCTCTCATCTTGTCCTTAGACTGCATACAGGCTAAGTGCCAAGGAAACCAATATGCAATTTTGGAATTTGGTTGAACTATCCCTTTAAAGAGAATTACATATTAACTAATGTCACGGCATGGCTAGAACACAATTAATTTGCTTCCATTCCAATTAATATTTACTACTGTGATTAGTTTTGTATTGTCCAAGCGACAATAAATATTGTGATTAACAGTTTTGTTCTACTACTCTGATGTTTGGAATATATTTTCAGTTTTCCTGCGAGCATAGTTATAGAACAGGTAACTGACCAAATAAAGGAAACACTAACATAAAATGCCTTAATAGGGCGTTGGACCACCACGAGCCAGAATATCGTCAGTGCACCTTGGCATGGATTATATAAGTGTCTGGAAACTATTGGAGGGATGCAACACCATTCTTTCATGATACATTTGATCATTTGATGTTTTGTTGAAGGTGGTGGAAAACGTTGTCTCGGGCGCCGCTCCAGAATCTCCCTTAAGTGTTCAATTGGGTTGAGATCCGGTGACTGAGCATATGGTTTACATAGTTTTCATGCTCATCAAACCATTCAGTGACTAGTCCTACCCTGTGAATGGAGGCATTGTCATCCTATGTGGCATAGCCATGGTAGCCAAAATAATGGCCTGCCCAGCATTTTTATACATGATCTTAAGCGTGATGGGATGTTAACTGCTTAACTAACTCAGGAACCACACTTGTGTGGAAGCAGCTGCTTTCAATATACTTTGTATCCCTTATTTACTCAAGTGTTTTCATTATTTTGGCAGTTACCTGTAGTTTGATATTACACTGCAACAATGTGAGGATCAAACATTTGCTCAAAGTTTGTTTTGTATTTTCACACAAAGGAAATTATGTTCAAAATTGCACTCTATTCCCTCTGGACCTCAAAGCCAGTTTTTTTCATTCTAACCCCTTTAATCAGGGACTGATATAGATCTGGGACACCAGGTGGGTGCAATTAATTATCTGCCTTAATTGACAGTGACCAGTTGTTGTTGGGGGTTAGCTGCCTTCCTTAAGGGCAGAACAGATTTTTCCACCTTGCCAGCTCAGGGATTCAAACCAGAGACCTTTCAGTTACTGGCCAATGGCTCCTAACTGCTAGGCTACCTGCCAGGCTACCTGCCACTAGTTGTACTCTACAATACATAGAGAACGAAATGTAATTTCAGACACAGACTTGATTGTGACAGATGTGATGGTAGGCCTAAAGGAGGAGATCAGATGCAATTAGGAAAGTGGAATGGGGTCAGGTAAGGAAGAAAACAACATTTATTTTATGTTTTATTATTACAATCATGTAGCCCTCTGTCATTATAGGCTGCACAACTGCACACAAAACATGGATCAGTAAACAGCAGGTAAAACTTGTCCACCTCTCAATATTTAAAAAAAAGCAACAGAAACACTGATTCTGTCCCTAACAGCACCCGATTACCTATATAGTGCACTAGTTTTGTGCAGTGTACTGAAAATACCAGGCCCATCCAAGTTGACCTGTGAGTCAAAACCAGTGCAACAGCACAGCAGCTTTGACTAAACAACGGCGATTGTGTTCTTTCTTTGTCCTTTTTGGAACATCTTAAGAGATTTACAATAGATCTAAAAACAGTAATAAATGCTTTTATTAGTGGACATTTGATCAAATGTTTGCTTCAAAGAGGACATGTGACATGATAAGTATAGGCTTATGTCTAAACATCAGACAAATATTTATTGAACCTTTAGACAAATATTTATTGAACTAGGCAAGTCCGTTAAGAACAAATTCCTATTTACAATGACGGCCTACCACGACCAAACCCAGACGACGCTGGGCCAATTGTGTGCCGCACTATGGGACTCCCAATCACGTCCGGATGTGATAGTCTGGATTCGAACCAGGGACTGTAGTGACGCCTCTAGCACTGAGATGGGCCCCCACTCGGGAGCCCAAAATATATAACATATACAGTACCAGTCAAAAGTTTGAACACACCTACTCAGTCAAGGGTTTTTCTATGTTTTTACTATTTTCTACATTGTAGAATAATGGTAAAGACATCAAAACTATGAAATAACACATATGGAATCATGTAGGAACCAAAAACGTGTCAAACAAATATAAAAATATTTGAGATTCTTCAAAGTAGCCACACATTGCCTTGATGACAGCTTTACACACTCTTGGCATTCTCTCAACCAGCTTCACCTGGAATGCTTTTCCAGCAGCCTTGAAGGAGTTCCCACATATGCTGAGCACTAGTTGTCTGCTTTTTCTTCACTCTGCGGTCCAACTCATCACAAACCATCTCAATTGGGTTGAGGTTGGGTGATTGTGGAGGCCAGGTCATCTTATTCAGCACTCATCACTCTCCTTCCTGGTCAAATAGCCCGTACACAGCCTGGAGGTGTGATGGGTCATTATCATGTGGAAAAACAAATGATAGTCCCATTAAGCGCAAACCGGATGGGATGGCGTACTGCTGCAGAATGCTGTGGTAGCCATGCTGGTTAAGTGTGCCTTGAATTCTAAATAAATCAAAGACAGTGTCACCACACCTACTCTGCATCTCACAAAGACGGTTGGAACCAAAAATCTAAAATTTAGATTAATCAGACCAAAGGATAGATTTCCACCGGTCAAATGTCCATGGCTCATGTTCTTTTGGCCAAAAGCAAGTCTCTTCTTCTTATTGGTGTCCTTTTTAGTAGTGGTTCCTTTTGCAGTAATTTGACCATGAAGGTCTGATTCCTCTGAACAGTTGATGTTGAGAAGTGTCTGTTACTTGAACGCTGCAATTTCCGAGGCTGGTAACTCGAATGAATGTATCCTCTGTAGCAGAGGTAACTCTAGGTTTTCCTTTTCTGTGACAGTCCTCATGAGAGCCAGTTTCATCATAGAGCTGGATGGTTATACGACTGCACTTGAAACTTTCAAAGTTCTTTACATTTTCCCGGATTGACTGACCTTCATGTCTTATAGTGATGATGGACTGTAATTTCTCTTTGCTTATTTGAGCTGTCTTGCAATAATATGGACGTTTACCAAATAGAGTTATCTTCTGTATACCACCCCTACCTTGTCACAACACAGCTGATTGGCTCAAATGCATTAAGGAAAGAAATTCCACAAATTAACTTTTAACAAGGCACACCTGTTAATTGAAATGCATTCCAGGTGACTACCTCATGAAGCTGGTTGAGAGAATGCCAGGAGTATGCAAAGCTGTCATCAAGGAAAAGGGAGGCTACTTTGAACAATCTCAAGCTTAACATATATTTTGATTTAAAACTTTTGGTTACTACACGATTCCATTTGTGTTATTTCATAGTTTTGATGTCTTCACTATTATTCTACAATGCAACAAAATTAAGAAAAACCCTTGCATGAGTAGGTGTGTCGAAACTTTTGACTGATACTGTACTTAAGTAGTTTCAGTTGAAGTCGAAAGTTTACACACACCTTAGCCAAATACATGTAAACTCAATTTTTCACAATTCTTGACATTTAATCCTAGTAAAAATTCCCTGTTTTAGGTCATAGCCACTCTCCCACGCCGAACAAGTATTAAAAGTATAAATCATTTTGAATTCAATTTAAGATGGTGCTGATAGAGATGGCAGCTTCGCTAATTGTCCTTAGGCAACTGTGCACTATTTTGTGTTATTTATTTATTATTTCTCATTGTTAGCCCAGAAAACCTTAAGTGTAATTACATACAGCCGGGAAGAACTATTGGATATCAGAGAGACGTCAATTTACCAGCAGTGCGACCAGGAATACGACTTTCCAAAAGCAAATCCTTTGTCTGCACCTCCCAGGGCATTTATAATGATTCCAGAGGCCGCCCCAAAACAACGCCGTCGGAAGAGAGGGTGCCGGAGCGGTCTTCTAGTGAGGCTTCGAATGTGCGCACACCACACACAGCTTCTGAGTATACTACTCGCAAATGTACAGTCCCTAGTTAACAAAGTTGACAGAATTAGGTCAAGAGTTGATTTCCAAAGAGATATCCGGGATTGTAACATACTCTGTTTCACGGAGACATGGCTAGCTGGGCACATGCTGTCGGAGTCCATACGGCCAACGGGATTTTCAGTGGGTGGGGGTGGGGGTGTATGTTTCATGATTAACGACTCATGGTGTAATTGTATCAACACAAGAACGCAAGTAATTTTGTTCACGTGACCTAGAATTCCTCACAAACAACTGCTGACCGTATTATCTCCCAAGAGAACTCCCCTCGGTTATCTTCACAGCCGTGTAGATCCCCCTGCAAGTGAATACCAAGATGGCCATCAAGGAACTTCACTGGACTTTATGCAAACTGGAAACCATATATCCTGAGGCTGCATTTATTGTAGCTGGGAATTTTAACAAAGCTAATCTGAGAACAAGGCTACCTACATTTTATCAGCATATCGATTGCAGTACACGAGCGAGTAACACACTCGACCACTGCTACTCTAACTTCCGCGGCACATACAAGGCCCTCCCCCGCCCTCCTTCTAGCAAATATGACCATGACTCCATCTTGTTGCTCCCCTCCTATAGGCAGAAACTAAAATAGGAAGTGCCCGTGCTTAGGTCTATCCAATGATGGTCTGACCAATCAGATTCCACGCGACCAGATTGCTTTGATCACGTGGACTGGGATATGTTCCGGGTAGCCTAGACAATAACATTGACGTATACGCTGACTTGGTGAGCGAGTTTACAAGGAGATGTTGTACCCACTGTGACTATTAAAACCTTCCCTAACCAGAAACCGTGGATTGATGGCAGCATTCATGCAAAACTGAAAGCACGTACCACCGCATTTAATCATGGCAAGGCAACTGGAAACATGACCGAATACAGTGTAGCTATTCCCTCCATAAGGCAAGCAAAGTGTCATTATAGGGACAAAGTGTTGCAATTGAGCGGCTAAAACATCTACTTTGTGCATGACACAAATCATTTTTCCAACAATTGTTTACAGACAGATTATTTCACTTATAACTCACTGTATCACAATTCCAGTGGGTCAGAAGTTTACATACACTAAGTTGACTGAGCATTTAAACATCTTGGAATATTCCAGAACATTATGGCTTTAGAAGCTTCTGATAGGCTAATTTCATGGACTACCTTCAAACTCAGTGTCTCTTTGCTTGGCATCATGGGAAAATTGAAAGAAATCAGCCAAGACCTCAGAATGTTTTTGTAGACCTCCACAAGTCTGGTTCATCCTTGGGAGCAATTTCCAAACACCTGAAGGTACCACGTTCATCTGTACAAACAATAGTAAGTATAAACACCATGGGACCATGCAGCATCATAACGCTCAGGAAGGAGAAGCTTACTTTAATGAGAAAAGTGAAAATCAATCCCAGAACAACAGCAAAGGACCTTGTAAAGATGCTGGAGGAAAAGGGTACAAAAGTATCTATATCCACAGTAAAATGAGTCCTATATCGACATAACCCGAAAGGCCGCTCAGCAAGGTAGAAGCCACTGCTCCAAAACCGCCATAACAAAGCCAGACTACGGTTTGCAATTGCACATGGAGGCAAAGATCATACTTTTTAGAGAAATATCCTCTGGTCTGATTAAACTGTTTGGCCATAATGACCATCGTTACGTTTGGAGGAAAAAGGGGGATGCTTGCAAGCTGAAGAACACCATCCCAACAGTGAAGCACGGGGGTGGCAGCATCATGTTGTGGGGCTGCTTTGCTGCAGGAGGGACTGGTGCACTTCACAAAATTGATGGCGTTATCAGAAAGGAAAATTATGTGGATATATTGAAGCAACATCTCTAGACATCAGTCAGGAAGTTAAAGCTTGGTCGTGAATGGGTATCCAAATGGATAATGACCCCAAGCATACTTCCAAAGTTGTGGCAAAATGGCTTAAGGACAACAAAGTCTAGGTATTGGAGTGACCATCACAAAGCCCTGACCTCAATCCTATAGAAAATTTGTGGGCAGAACTGAAAAAGCGTGTGCGAGCAAGGAGGCCTGCACACCCTGACCATAGTTTGCTTTGTATGTTTCTATGTTTTGTTTGGTCAGGGTGTGATCTGAGTGGGCATTCTATGTTACATATCTAGTTTGTCTATTTCTATGTTTGGCCTGATATGGTTCTCAATCAGAGGCAGGTGTTAGTCAGTCTCTGATTGGGAACCATATTTAGGTAGCCTGTTTAATGTTGGGTTTTGTGGGTGATTGTTCCTGTCTCTGTGTTTGCACCAGATAGGGCTGTTTTGGTTTTTCACATTTCTTGTTTTGTTAGTCTATTCATGTATAGTTTCTTTATTAAAGAACCATGAATAATAACCACGCTGTGTTTTGGTCCGCCTCTCCTTCGACTCAAGAAAACCGTTACAGACCCACTGGAAATGTGATGAAATAAATAAAAGCTTAAATATATCCTTCTCTCTACTATTATTCTGACATTTCACATTCTTAAAATAAAGCGGTGATCCTAACTGACCTAAGACAGGGACTTTTTACTAGGATTAAATGTCAGGAATTGTGAAAAACTGAGTTTAAATGTATTTGGCTACGGTGTATGTAAACTTCTGACTTCAACTGTATGTGGCAGGGTCTACAGACTATCACGGATTACAAAAAGAAAACCAGCCCCATTGCAGACATCAACATCTCCCAGACTAATTAAGCAACTTCTTTGCGTGCTTTGAGGACAATACAGTGCCACCAACACGGCCCGCTACCAAAGACAGTAGGCTCTCCTTCTCCGTGGCCGACGTGAATAAAACATTTAAACATGTTAACCCATGCAGACATATACGGACATATTCAATCAATCCCTATCCCAGTCTGCTGTCCCCACATGCTTCAAGATGGCCACCATTGTTCCTGTTCCCAAGAAAGCTAAGGTACCTGAACTAAATTACTATTGCCTCGCAGCACTCACTTCTGTCATCATGAAGTGCTTTGAGAGACTAGTCAAGGATCATATCACCTTCACTCTACCTGTTACCATAGACCCACTTCAATTTGCTTACCGCCCCAATAGGTCCACAGACGATGCAATCACCATCACACTACACACTGCCCTATCCCATCTGGACAAGAGGAATACCTATGTAAGAATGCTGTTCATTCACTACAGCTCAGCATTCAACACCATAGTACCCTCAACTCATCATTAAGCTTGAGACTCTGGCTCTCGACTCCGCCCTGTGCATTTGGGTCCTGGACTTCCTGATGGGCCGCCTCCATGTGGTGAAGGTAGGAAACAACATCTCCACTCCGCTGATCCTCAACACTGGGGCCCCACAAGGGTGCGTTCTCAGCCCTCTACTGTACTCCCTGTTCACCCACGACTGCGTGGCCATGCACACCTCCAACTCAATCATCAAGTTTGCAGACGACACTGCAGTGGCAGACTTGATTACTAACAACAACAAGACAGCCTACAGGGAGGAGGTGAGGGCACTCAGAGTGTGGTGTCAGGAAAATATCATCGCACTCAATATCAGCAAAACAAAAGAGATGATCATGGACTTCAGGAAACAGCAAAGGGAGCACCCCCCTATCCACATCGACGGGACATAAGTGGAGAAGGTGGAATGTTTTAAGTTCCTCTGTGTACATATCATCGACAAACTGAAATGGTCCACGAACAAACAGTGTGGTGAAGAAGGCGCAACAGCGCCTCTTCAACCTCAGGAGGCCGAAAAAATGTGGCTTGTCACCGAAAACCCTCACTAACTTTTACAGGTGCACAATTGAGAGCATCCTATCGGGCTGTGTCACCACCTTGTACGGCAACTGCACCCCCCCACAACCCCAAGGCTCTGCAGAGGGTGGTGCAGTCTGCACAACGCATCACCGGGGGCAAACTACCTGTCCTCCAGGACACCTGCAACACCTGATATCACAGGAAGGCAAAAAAGATAGTCAAGGACAATAACCACCCGAGCCACTACCTGTTCCAGAAGGTGAGGTCAGCACAGATGCATCAGAGCTGGGGCAGAGAGATTGAAAAATGGCTATCTCAAGGCCATCAGATTGTTAAACATCCACCACTAGCACAGAGAGGCGGCTGCCTACCTACAGACTTGATGTCATTGGCCACTTTAATACTAGTGACTTGTATAATGCCACTTTAAGAATGTTTACATATCTCGCATTACTCATCTCATATACTGTATCCTTCACTATCTATTGCATCTTAGCTGCTCTGTCACTGCTCATCCATATATTTTACACTGACATATTCTCATCCCATTCCTTTACTACATTGTGTCTATTAGGTTTTGTTGTGGAATTTGTTAGATATTAGGTTTTGTTGTGGAATTTGTTAGATATTAGGTTTTGTTGTGGAATTATTAGATATTACCTGTTTGGTACTGCTGCACTGTCGGATCTAGAAGCATAAACATTTCACTACACAATGTGTATGTGACCAATACAATTTGATTTGAATAGCCTGAATCCACAGAGCTCTTCTTGCAGGCTCTATTTCCCTACTTGGGAACATTGTGAACCGTAGGTCGGGATTTCTGACCTGGTTACATGTACATTGAACAACACAGTAGCTTTTCGGCATGTTTTGTTATTTCTGTATAACTATTAACCATTGTAAAAGAGTTGGCTCTTTTACAATTGGGGTCAATAAGAAAGAAAATGTGTTTAGTGGGTATGGATGAGGAGAATTCCTTATTACGTGATTCTCGAGTATACTGTGCATTATAGGGAAATAATGCACGCCCTATAATTCCCTGTAAGACAATCATAAACGAGTATTCAACAATGCCATGATATAGTTAAACAATAAGGTACCTCAGGGGTGTGGTATATTGCCAATATACCACGGCTAAGGGCTGTTCCTGCACGACGCAACACGGAGTGCCTGGATAAAGTTTTTAGCCGTGGTATATTGGCCATATATCGCAAACCCCCGAGGTGCCTTATAAACTGGTTACCAGCGTAATTAGAGCAGTAAAAATACATGTTTTGTCATACCTGTGGTATACGGCCTGATATACAGCCAATCAGCATTCAGGGCTCGAACCACCCAGTTTATAATCTATTCTACCTAGGATTTGTTTATATCATTTGATTGTGGCATTTAAATAGGTTGGTTTCGTTGTGTAGTCTTTATTTGACACTGTTTTCATAAACAACGCTGTCTTCAGCGAGCAACCCTCATTTCTTCCTCAGTGGTCAGTTGCCGAGTGAATATTTTTGTCCTTGAGCTCCCATTGGACACATTCGATGTCAATTTGATGAGGAATGTTTTCAAGAATGGAGCCGCAACGTAACATCTGCAAACTGTGAAGGTGCCGTGTTGATTTAGACATAACAGTTTACATTGATAAGGAATCGTGAAGAACTGGTCGTAGAAATGGTATGTAAACATCAACCTATTAGATTTCACGGCGACATTTGATTGCCATGGTTATTTTGATGTGTAGTGGTGCGTTTTCCCGTATGAGAACGAGCTATCAGCCTATGGCTACAATATCTGTTCACTGTAAATTAACACTGAAATTCGTGATGCGAGTGCGATTTTATCGTTCTAATATTCATGTTGCATTAATGAAAACATTATTTGCTGTTGAACAAGTCATTCCAATTTACAGTGGAATCATAACACTATCATCACTCTACATTTTTGACATACTTGTATTTTCTGATTTATGTTTCTCTATTTCTGTTTTATATCCGTTTTTAGTATGGTTTTGTCAATCACGCCTTGGAACTACTTGTATTACGAAATTATGGCGAAGACGTGTGGGAAGACATCAAGTGAGTTCAAAGATTTGTTTTGTATTTGTGATTGACACAGGGCATTTGCATACCATAATTCAAAGCAGAAAGTGAAAATAAAAACTAAATGTAGCCATGTTGCAAAATGCAAAACAAGGAATCAGCAGGTATGTTCAGTAGATAGATATGTTAGTAACACATTAAATTGCTCCTATAACTGTGTGAAGCAGCATTGTAGTAACACACTTTACACACATGAACGCATAGATTTTGTATTGTAGATATGTGGTAGGAGAGTAGCTTAGTGGCTTGAGGGCAGACAATGTGTTGTGAAAAGTTTTATGAAATGTACGATTTTAAATTGTAGATAACTGCCTTAAATGTTACTTAATAAATACAAATTACACTACTGCTTAAGTAATTACCATGTAATAACAATTGCTTACTTTACTTTTTAATTTAAGTTATTACACTTTAATTGTGTTTACTACATTGTCTTGACCACAACTTTATTTAACCTACCAATATGACATGGATAATAATGCAAAAATATGTCAATTAACCATATTATAGTATTGAAATCAATAATTTACATTTACATTTAAGTCATTTAGCAGACGCTCTTATCCAGAGCGACTTACAAATAATCTCCCCCTATTGCTAGACAGAGTGTATAACGAATGGCCATGTCAGGACCAGCAGATATAGTGGGCCTATCTAACTTATACCATGTGACCATAAATCACCATAGATCACCAGCAAACATAAAAGAAAACGATATATATAATTAATCAATTCATTATTAAATGACACCACTATTATGGGAAGGCGAGCCATATTTTTACTCATCATTTCATTTTCATTAGCTTTCTAATAGTGGTGATAAAGGGAGGTTGTTGCATTATGAAAACAAAGTGCTCAAATATTTGGCAAGATCCAAGTTTATTTTTCTTCCTCCGTCTTTGCTGTTCCAGGAGCCAGACTTTCATCCCATCCTATGCTATAAGAACAGAGGCACAGCTGCCTCTCCAAAAAAAAACGTGTTTTGAGGATTCTGGTCATTTTTATCGCCCAAAAACATTGTGCTGCAATATTTCTCAACCTTATCTTGGCTGACGTAATTCAACATTATTACATGCGTAAATATTCAAGCTAGGTTTTATTTTCAGATCTTGCATCACAGAGAAATTGAAAAAGTAATTCTTATTTTCACTACATTTTTATGTTTGTTCAGCAGATCACATGCTCAGAGAAAGTGGTTGCTAGCCAGCACAGCAAATCAGTATTGTTTTCTCAGATCAACTCGGTAATCAGGTCAAATAGACCTCATTAGGATATATAACAGGCTTATTTATTAGCATGCCAAATACATTTTCTCATTGTAACTTCTAAATATATATAATCCTACGATGCAGTTAGTGCTCAAAGGTAGATTAAGGGTACTCCAACATTCATGAAGGTGTCATGACGGTTTTCATAACGTTCTTATGAATGCCTTATGTATACCCCCATAAAGTAAAGTGATACTGATTGTTTTTGATTGGACCAAATAAGTATAGCTATCACTTTACTGAAGGACCCTTATGTATGATTCATTTAAGGCTTTTATAACAGCTATTTAAGATGTTATAACATCAGCCATAGGCATAAACAACGGCATACAATGTTATGAAGCTAGTTTTAATGGATACTATAGAGGACAAGCGAAATATGTTGTCGTATGCTCTTGTCAACTGCCTCTTTATTACATAGGTAATAATCACATGTTAATATGATATCTAATAATTGCATTTTCTTCTTTCCTGTTATCAGGAGGGAGGCACAACTCGATGTAGAGGGTCAGTTCCTTGTCAGAATCATATATGAAGATGCCAAAACATATGACCTTGTTGCTGCTGCAAGCAAAGTTCTCAGTATGTTTTTTAATCATGTTTTGAAATGCAAGATGCTTTACTTGAACCAGTTTATTCCTAACATAATTGTATGGCATCACTTTAAAATACGCTACCCTTTATAAAGGGTCACTTATTTTAAAGTGTTACCAATGGGACTGAGATGGTGTATTTTTTTTTATCTTGCAGAGATTGATGCAGGGTGTATCCTACAGATGTTTGGGAAGATGTTTTTTGAGTTTTGCCAAGAATCAGGGTATGACACCATCCTGCGTGTTTTAGGCTCCAATGTCCGTGAATTCTTGCAGGTAAGCACTCCAGTTCCCTTCTTAATATTTCTTCAGTGAACAGATACTCATGTAAAACAATGTCCTCTTCAATGTCATGAATGCTTCAACGTAAGTTAAATATGACCTATATTTCAATTGTACAGTGCCGAAACAATTCTGTGTCCGACCCCTCGTCTTTGAATATGGGGGAGTTGACCATGTAATTCAAATAGGACAGTGGCAGTTTGATTTGCCAAGACCGAACCCTCTATTTACAAATACAAAATGTAGGGCTTCACTTTGGGTTGGAATAGAGATAAAGGAGTGAGACTGGAGTTATGTAACCTTGTTCTGAAGGCCTGCTTTTGGCCTGCCTTGCCTGCTCCCAGATCAGTTTATGCTGTGTAGCCAACTCCTATGGTGTTTGGTATGACAATGACCACAGGAGTTGGCTATATAACGCAAACTGATATGGGACCAGTCTAAATGGAATCTTAATGGAGAGAAACTACTATTTCAATCATTTATGCAACCCCCATACAGAATCTGGATGCCCTCCACGACCACCTAGGTACCATCTACCCTGGGATGAGGGCTCCGTCCTTCCGCTGCACAGACGCGGAGAAGGGCAACAATCTGATCCTGCACTACTACTCGGAGAGGGAGGGGCTCCAGGACATTGTGATCGGCATCATCAAGACGGTGGCCCAACAGATCCACGGCACAGAAATAGAAATGAAGGTGTGCTGTTTAAAATAAAATAATAACTATTATTACTTAAAAGGATTGGACCCTTTAAAAAAAAGCCTAAAATGACATCTTGATGCCATTTGGAAGGAAACACTTTGAAGTTTGTAGAAATGTGAAATTAATGTAGAGACAAGCAGGTGTTCAAACTGTAGAAGCCATTTCCTACTTTTGAATTAAAAAATAGATTTTATCAAACAAAACTATGCTACATTTTATCTCTGGGACCCTCAGGATGACAAATCAGCATACGATTACTGAATGTAAGTACATTATTTACCTTCAGAGGTGAATGTATAAAACCAGTTGCTGTGATACAAGTTTGTTGTTGTGCACTCTTCTCAAACAATAGCATTTTTTTTACTTTAATAGCTACTGTAAATTGGGTAGTGCAGTTATATTAACAAGAATGTAAGCTTTCTGGCCATATAAGACATGTCTATGTCCTGGAAAGTTTGCGGTTACTTACGTCTTTCCAGTTAGCAACAACTGTCCCGGTATAGGGACACCAATCTCGTAGATCCTTAAGAAATGAAAGGGATAGTTCGGGATTTTGCCAATGAGGCCCCTTATCTACTTCCCCAGAGTCAGATGAACTCGTGGATACCATTTATATGTCTCTGTATTCAGTATGAAGGAAGTTAGAGGTGGTTTCGCGAGCCAATGCTAACTACTGCTAGACCTAACGCGGGCACTGTTTTTTGTGTGCCTTGGAAGTTATTTGGATTCTGTGCTGCTTGGGGTTCTTACCTTCAGTCCAAAATGGGACAGTGGCCGACTTTCAAATGCCCCTCTCCATTCAGGAGTTGTTTAGGTCTGAGCAACTGCTAGTGTTGGTCACTCAGTGGGCAGTTTTTGATCTGAGATGCTGGTGGGTCTCTGTTGACTTGGGTCAGATGTCTATGAAAGAGGCAGAATGTTAGTACACTCAGAAGGTGACGTAATACAACTACCAAGTAGCTAGTAGTTATAGTGTAAGATACGGTATTTTAAAGTGTCTAACCATTATTAGACTGATATAAGTATCATGATAGTTTTAAAGCTAGGAATATGTGAATAAGTTATGTACCTTCTTTATAGCATAGTAGTCCATGCAGAAAACACCAGGTGGAATTAGTATATACCATTGGTATAGACTTGGATAGTCCTCTCAAAAATCTTGTCTCTGAGCACATAGGTTACCTCCTCATTTTCAGAGAAAGCCAACTATACTTTCAATCCTAATCATATCGCAGAGATAGGTGTCCGTATGTATTTTTTATCTCCCAAGCTCGGCGTAAAATTAAATGGGGGAGCTGAATTGACAGACCCTGCAAATATGACACCAGATTTTCTGGAAGTGTTATTCATTGTTGCCACGGAAACCGTGTGCGTCAAGCCATTGACGTCAGTGTATAGACTAAAAAGGACTTGTTGTGGCCAGGCAGTAACCCTCACAAGAACATCACTGTGTTTAAAACCATCACACCTTAGATCACCTTAGACATTTACATAAAGACATACAGTATTTCGATGTCTATGCGTTTACCAATCACCCACCGGTGTCCCAATAAAGTAAAGCAGGATATAAACACAGGAAGCATAGCATGCACTCATTCTAATTTTATGTTTGCACCTTCCTCCCTTTTATGAAATCCATTCTTCCTTCACCAGGTGATCCAGCACAAGAGTGAGGAGTGTGACCACATCAAGTTCCTGATCGAGGAGAAGGACTCGGAGGAGGAGGCCTTCTATGAGGATCTGGACGGCTTCGAGGAGAACGGCACGCAGGAGACCCGGATCAGCCCCTACACCTTCTGCAAGGCCTTTCCCTTTCACCTCATGTTCGACAGGAACCTGATGCTTACTCAGTGCGGCAACGCTATCTTCCGTGTGCTGCCGCAGGTTTATGTCTATTTATCTATAGGACATTGAGATTTTATGTGTGTAAATAACTACTCTTATACTGCATTAATGACTGCATTATAACTCAGTAGGAGTGTGTATATAATGCACTGTAGATATGGGCTTCACAGGTAGCCTGCAGTTGTAATGCAAATATGTGGTTATAATCTATTGTAAGACTTGGCACAAGTATGTACGACCCCCCTTATGAAGTGTTTTGCTGTTGTATTCCTTAGCTCCAGCCAGGCATCTGTAACCTGCCCTCCGTGTTCTCTCTGGTGCGTCCACACATAGACTTCAGCTTCCAAGGCATGCTCTCCCACATCAACACTGTCTTCGTTCTGCGAAGCAAGGTATGCCAAGAATACTCACTACTGAAACTTTTTGCATTTTAATTTAATGTTAAAATTCCATCACAAAAAAAAATAGAGGAACAAGATAGAAAACTACATTTATATTTTCTGTGTGTCCTGGCTGCTTGTGTGTCCATGCGTGTGTGTCTGTGTGTGTCTCTGCCTGTGTGTGTGTGTGTGTAAATTATGTCTTTCCAGGAGGGCCTCTTGAACGTGGAGACTTCAGAGAACGAGGACGAGCTGACTGGTGCTGAGATCAGCTGCCTGAGGCTGAAGGGACAGATGATCTACCTACCCGAGGCGGAGAACATCCTCTTCCTCTGTTCTCCCAGGTTCTGCTGCTGTGATGTTAGACAAAAACAATGTGCTGTTCTAGGCTGCGTTCCAAATGGGCACATAAAGCGCTAGTCAGAAGTTGTGCACTATGTAGGGAATAAGATTCCATGTGCCCTGGTCAAAAGTAGTGGACTGTGTCAGGAATAGAGGGATGTATGTATTTGGGATGTAGTCCTAGACTTGGGGTGGATGGCTGGGCTGGATGGATGTCTCTTGGTTGGTGTGTGAAACCTAAATTGGATTCAAAACCACAGCTACTGTAGTGCAGCAGATGGTCTGGTCTTAAGGGGCCAATCTACAGTGGAAACAAAAGTCTAACCCCGCCTTTGCTTTGGTAAAAAGCTGAGGGATGGATTTAAAAATGGAACTAATCTCAGATTCAGACAGCTATGGCTGCAATGACTGCCCATCCATTATATAAAAATGATAGTTTTAACTATGTTTTGAGACTATACAGTGTTTGTTTACATTTAAAATGTTTAATAACATTGGAGTAAAACAAGGTTCTATTTGGGTTCTGACATGGTGTCACAGTTGAACTAAGCTCATTAGGATTTTAAGTGATATTCAAGAATCAGTGTATACATGCATACATACATACATACATACATACATACATACATACATACATACATACATACATACATACATACATACATACATACATACATACATACATACATACAGTTGAAGACGGAAGTTTACATACACCTTAGCCACAAGTTAGCCCATTCCTCCTGACAGAGCTAGTGTAACGGAGTCGAGTTTGTAGGCCTATTTGCTCGCACATAGTTTTTCAGTTCTGCCCTCAAATTTTGTATAGGATTGAGGTCAGGGCTTTGTGATGGCCACTCCAATACCACTCCAATACCTTGACTTTGTTGTCCTTAAGTCATTGTCCATTTGGAAGACCCATTTGCGACCAAGCTTTAACTTCCTGACTGATGTCTTGATGTTGCTTCAATATATTCACATAATTTTCCCTTCTCATGATGGCATCTATTTTGTGAAGTGCACCAGTCCCTCCTGCAGCAAAGCAGCCACACAACATGATGCTACCACCCTCGTGCTTCACTGTTGGGATGGTGTTCATCGGCTTGCAAGCCTCCCCCTTTTTCCTCCAAACATAACGATGGTCATTATGGCCAAACAGTTCTATTTCTTTTCATCAGACCAGAGGACAGAAAAGTACGATCTTTGTCCCCATGTGCAGTTGCAAGCCGTAGTCTGGCTTTTTTATGGCGATTTTGGAGCAGTGGCTTCTTCCTTGTTGAGCGGCATTTCAGGTTATAGGACTCGTTTTATTGTGGATATAGATCATTTTGTACCTGCTTCCTTCAGCATCTTCATAAGGTCCTTTGCTGTTGTTCTGGGATTGATTTGCACCTTTCTCACCAAAGGACATTCATCTCTAGGAGGCAGATCGTGTCTCCTCCCTGAGTGGCATGACGGCTGGGTGGTCCCATGATGTTTATACTTACGTACTATTGTTTGTACAGATGAACGGGGTACATTCAGGCATTTGGAAATTGCTCCCAAGGATGAACCAAACTTGTGGAAGTCTACAATTTTTGTTCTGAGATCTTGGCTGATTTATTTAGATTTTCCAATGATGTCAAGCAAAGAGGCACTGAGTTTGAAGGTAGGCCTTGAAATACATCCACAGGTACACCTCCAATTGACTCAAATTATGTCAATTAGCATAACATAAGCTTTTAAAGCCATAACATAATTTTCTGGAATTTTCCAAGCTGTTTAAAGGCACAGTCAACTTAGTGTATGTTAGTGTATAACTAGTGTATAATTAGTGTATAACTTCTGACCCACTGGAATTGTGATACAGTGAATTATAAGTGAAATATCTGTCTGTAAACAATTGTTGGAAAAATGACTTGTCATGCACGAAGTAGATGTCCTTACCGACTTGCCAAAACTATAGTTTGTTAACAAGAAATGTGTAGAGTGGTTGAAATGGACTCCAACTTAAGTGTATATAAACGTCTGATTTCAACTGTATATAGTCATTAGTTGGATGTAGCAGCTACAGATTGTTTAAAGGGACAATCTTTGGTAACACTTTACTTAAATCATCCATTTATATGTTGTCTTATAACCAGGCTTATGTCTCAAACTGTCCGTTACTGTATTTAGTTAACACATTTTCTGGTTGTAAAAGGCGGGTACTAGTCATGTACACAATTTCTAGTCCCAGAAGTGACTAAAAAGTGTAATTAGGATAACTTGAGTCATATAGTCAGTATTTTCCAAAAATAAAATGTCAGAGGGTTGGGTTTGATTTTAAGTTATGCCTACAAACACGTGGGTATTGGTTTGTAAATTTTCTCTTGGAATGCACACTGACCATGGTAAAGTTTGTTAGATGTTGGCTCTCTTTATGGGGCTAGTTAGGTACCGTCAATAAAGTGACATCATGTATATGGGACAATAAGTTCACATTGCAATAGTTCCACATTTTAGTGACATAAAAACCTCAAACCAACTATAAATTGTATGAATTCATGTAAAATATTGAAAGCATTTAATAAGAAAACTAAAAGGTGTGAAACAGATCAGGTTGTGACGCAGTCATTATAAAATGATCGTTATTAGTTTTTATAAGAGGGGCATACATGCTGATCATAATGCATTATGTTGTCCCTACTGAACACAGCCCCTGTTGAGTTGTGTTCAAGCACTGTTCAGTCTCTGATGCGTCACCAACACTGTGTTCAGTGTGATGAACCTGGATGACCTGACGCGGAGAGGCCTTTACCTGAGTGACATCCCGCTGCACGATGCCACACGTGACCTGGTGCTGCTGGGAGAACAGTTCCGTGAGGAGTACAAGCTGACTCAGGAACTGGAGATCCTAACTGACCGTCTGCAGCACACCCTTCGGGCCCTGGAGGACGAGAAGAAGAAGACGGACAGGTTCGTAGAGACTCCCAACCCATCGCCCTCACTGTTTGATAGACCTCCTTCACCCATTTACTTTTTTTGTTTTAATGTAAAGGGATGGTCCACTCCAAATAGAATTTCAGCAGTGTTGGAGTCTTTGGTATCGCTTTCTAAACTCCTGATATGCTCAGTAGTGCGGATTGCCTCAGAAGGAACATGTACCGTTCTTCCATTGAAAATCAGAAAAGGGGTGGCTTCCCTTGATCCTTGACCCTCATGAACATTAACATATTTTTATAAAATATACTACACTACATTATATCTCATGTAATGTCAATAACTCAGTCTTTCTATTTTATTGCAATATGCCAATGAATGTGTGCGGTACAACTCATATAAAATACCAGTCAAAAGTTAGGACGCCCACTCATTCAAGGGTTTTTCTTTATTTTCACAATTTTCTACATTGTTGAATAATAGTGAAGACATCAATACTATGAAATAACACAGTATGGAATCATGTAGTTACCAAAAAGTGTTTAAGGTTCTTCAAAGTAGCCAGCCTTTGCCTTGATGACAGCTTTGCACACTCTTGGAATTCTCTCAACCAGCTTCATGAGGTCATCACCCAGAATGCATTTCAATCAATAGGTGTGCCTTGTTAAAAGTACATTTGTGGAATTTCTTTCCTTCTTAATGAGTTTTAGACAATCACTTGTGTTGTGACAGGGTAGGGGTGGTATACAGAAGATAGCCCTATTTGGTAAGACCAAGTCCATATTAGAAGGCAAGAACAGCTCAAATAAGCAAAGAGAAATGACAGTCCATCACTTCTTTAAGACATGACGGTCAGTCAATCCGGAAAATGTCAAGAACTTTGAAAGTTTCTTTAAGTGCAGTCGTAAAAACCATCAAGCGCTATGATGAAATTGGCTCTCAAGAGGACCACCACAGGAAAGGAAGACAAAGAGTTACCTCTGCTGGGGAGGATACGTTTGAGTTGTCTGCGCCTCAGATTGCAGCCTGAATAAATGCTTCAGCATTCAAGTAACATCTCAACATCAACTGTTCAGAGAAGACTCCGTGAATCAGGCCTTAATGGTCAAATTGCTGCAAAGAAACCAGTACTAAAGGACACCAATAATAATAGCAAGTGATTTGCTTGGGCCAAGAAACAATGGACATTAGACTGGTGGAAATCTGTCCTTTGATCGGAGTCCAAATTTGTCTTTTTTGAGACACAGAGTAGGTGAACGGATGATCTCCGCATGCGTGGTTCCCACCATAAAGCATGGAGGTGGGGGTGCTTTGCTGGTGACACTGTCAGATTTATTTAGAATTCAAGGTACACTTAACCTGCATGGCTACCACAGGATTCTGCAGCGATATGCCATCCCATCTGGTTTGCACTTAGTCCGACTATCATTTGTTTTTCAATAGGACAATGACCCAAAACACACCTCCAGGCTGTGTAAGGGCTATTTGACCAAGAAGTATTGTCATCTACAAGACCCTGCTAGGTAAAGTCCCCCCTTATCTCAGCTCGCTGGTCACCATAGCATCACCCACCTGTAGCACGCGCTCCAGCAGGTATATCTCTCTAGTCACCCCCAAAACCAATTCTTTCTTTGGCCGCCTCTCCTTCCAGTTCTCTGCTGCCAATGACTGGAACAAACTACAAAAATCTCTGAAACTGGAAACACTTTTCTCCCTCACTAGCTTTAAGCACCAGCTGTCAGAGCAGCTCACAGATTACTGCACCTGTACATAGCCCACCTATAATTTAGCCCAAACCTCTTTCCCTACTGTATTTATTTTGCTCCTTTGCACCACATTATTTTTATTTCAACTTTGCACATTCTTCCACTGCAAATCTACCATTTCAGTGTTTTACTTGCTATATTGTATTTACTTTGCCACCATGGCCTTTTTTTGCCTTTAACTCCCTTCTCACCTCATTTGCTCACATCGTATATAGACTTGATTCTACTGTATTATTGACTGTATGTTTGTTTTTGTCACGATCGTCGTAGTAAGGAGACCAAGGCGCAGCGTGATATGAATACATGTTCTATATTTAATGAAGAAAGAACACTGAAACAAACTTACAAAACAACATGACACGATATAATCTAAATGTGCAGACACAGGCAACTAGACATAGACATAGATAATAAACCACGAAATACCCAAAGAAGATGGCTGTCTAAATATGGTTCCCAATCAGAGATAAACAGCTGCCTCTAATTGAGAACCAATCGAGTCAACCTTAGCCTACATAAACACCTAGATGGTAAACAATCCCATAAACCTTCAAAACCCCTAGACAGTCCAAAACACATACATCACCCATGTCACACCCTAACCTAACCAAAATATATAAAGAAAACAAAGAATACTCAGGTCAGGGCGTGACAGTTTTACTCCATGTGTAACTATGTGTCGTTGTATGTGTCGAACTGCTTTGCTTTATCTTGGCCAGGTCGCAATTGTAAATGAGAACTTGTTCTCAACTTGCCTACCTGGTTAAAAAAATAAGGAGAGTGATGGAATGCTGCATCAGAACCTGGCCTCCACAATCACCCGACCTCAACCCAATTGAGATGGTTTGGGATGAGTTGGACCAAAGAGTGAAGGAAAAGCAGCCAACAAGTGCTCAGCATGTGTAAACTCCAAGACTGTTGGAAAAGCATTCCAGGTGAAGTTGGTTGAGAGAATGCCAAGTGTGTGCAAAGCTGTCAAAGGCAAAGGGTGGCTACTTTAAAGAACCTAAAATATCTTGATTTGTTAACAATTTTTTGGTTACAACATGATTGCATATGTTTTATTTCATAGTTTGTCCTCACTATTATTGTACAATGTAAATAAAACATGCTTAATGAGTAGGTGTCCAAACGTTTGACTGATACTGTATGTAAAATCCGAAGTACAATTTTATCAAGCATTTAGGTAAAAACAAATGTACCCTATTCAAAATGTTATTGCCAAATTAGGTCTTCTCGGATCTTGAAATTGAATCCATAATTCTAATCTGACAACGACAGAACCCGCTCATAATAAAAATAATAATAAATCAATACGTATCCGAGGTGGACCAGATTCGACCCAATATGTCAGAATGGAGGGAGAATCGAATCCAAATGGGATAATGTCTATCGGACTCAAATGGATCCGAAAGAAATTCATTATTGATGTGCAAGCCAGTAGAATTGTTTTGACTTGTCTGGCAGGCAGTGAACGTTAACATATATCTAAAATAATTGAGTTATGGTGTATACAAGAACTTAGTATTTTCATAAATAACATCCCTAATTTAAAATGTCAAACACAAGCGAAGGGGTGTGTGACGAAGACGCACTATAGGAGCTTCTCTCTCCAGAATGCGCTTTCTGCTCCTGCCCGTTCATGCGCATTCATTGTTTCATTGTGTGAATTGTTTGTCCCTTTGTTAATGTTTATTTTGCTTGAGCACGCATAGAAGTACCTGGGCTGACGTGCACTAATATAGGCCTATAAAAAAGTTCCCATTTGGGAATGTCTGCTAGCATTTTTTGTTGTTGTCATGACCTCACACAACAGAGTTTTACATCCATTTCGAATGACAATAGTTCCCCACTGTATTTGAAAAATCTTTCTAACACTCTCCTTCCCGATAGGCCTAAGTAACCACTGCACCTCGGTGTGCTATAGCAACATATTGCTGATGCCATATCCCCAGAACTTCATAAAATAGGCTACCTGAACACACCTACCGTGTGCAAAATCCAGCATTTTCTATTCTGAGTTCATTGGTGTGGGAAACCGTGAGAGCCCAGTTGAAACAATGTTGCAAGTTTGCTATGGCAAGAGTTCAAGCCAGACAGGCAGAGCACTAACTGCAATGCGTAGCAAACATGATTTATGGAGGATATTTATTTTCCTCAGGA
The DNA here is from genome assembly GCF_023373465.1 of Oncorhynchus keta. Lineage (NCBI taxonomy): Eukaryota > Metazoa > Chordata > Actinopteri > Salmoniformes > Salmonidae > Oncorhynchus > Oncorhynchus keta. The sequence goes on along the minus strand of NC_068449.1, from coordinate 40,614,063 downwards.
TATGCTCTTCAAATATAATTTTACAATCTGGTCGGTATATCATATTTTTAGACAGATCCAAGGTCCGTGGCCACCAAGCATGATCCAATCTCAGTGGGTTAACTGCCTGTTCAGGGGCAGAACAACAGATTTGTACCTTGTCAGCTCAGGGGTTTGAACTTGCAACCTTCCGGTTACTAGTCCACCGCTCTAACCACTAGGCTACCCTGCCGCCCCAAGTTGAGATACTGGCGTGCAAAGGAGCAAGATAAATAAATAAATACAGTATGGGGATGAGGTAGATTTCATAGGCTATTTATAGATGAGCTATGTACAGGTGCAGTGATCTGTGAGCTGCTCTGACAGCTGGTGCTTAAAGCTTGTGGGGGAGATAAGAGTCTTCATGATTTTTGCAGTTCGTTCCAGTTATTGGCAGCAGAGAACTGGAAGGAGAGGCGGCCAAGGAAGAATTGGCTTTGGGGGTGACCAGTGAGATATACCTGCTGGAGCGCGTGCTGCTATTGTGACCAGTCAGCTGAGTTAAGGCGGGGATTTACCTAACAGAGACTTGTAGATGACCTGGAGCCAGTGGGTTTGGCAACGAGTATGAAGTGAGGGCGCCAAATTCAAAACAACAGAAATTCCATAATTAAAATTCCTCAAACATACATGTATCTAATACCGTTTTAAAGGTAGTCTTGTTGTTAATCCCACCACAGTGTCCGATTTCTAATATGCTTTTCAGCGAAAGCACCACAAACGATGATGTTAGGTCACCACGAAACCACAATAAAAACAGCCATTTTTCCAGACAACGAGAGGAGTCACAAAAAGCACAAATAGAGCTAAAATGAATCACTAACCTTTGATGATCTTCATCAGATGACACTCATAGGACTTCATGTTACACAATACATGTATGTTTTGTTTGATAAAGTTCATATTTATATCCAAAAATCTCAGTTTACATTGACGCGTTATGTTCAGTAATGTTTTGCTTCCAAAACATCCGGTGATTTTGCAGAGAGCCACATCAATTTACAGAAATACTCATCATAAATGTTGATGAAAATACAAGTGTTATGCATGGATTAAAGATATATACTTCTCCTTAATGCAACCGCTGTGTCAGATTTCATAAAAGCTTTCAGCGAAAGCACACCATGGAATAATCTTGAGTACATGGAATAATCTTGAGTACAGCGCTCAGCCACCAAAACAACCATACAGATACCAGCCATGTTGTGGAGTCAACAGAAGTCAGAAATAGCATTATAAATATTCACTTACCTTTTATGATCTTCATCGGAATGCACTCCCAGGAATCCCAGTTTTATCATAAATGTTCAATAATACTCCAACCGGAAAATTCCTTTGTCTTTAGAAATTAAAGGGAAGGCAGCTCGCTCTCACGTCCGTGCGCTTGATTTAGCTCATGGCATTCTGCCAGACCCCTTAGTCAAACAGCTCTTATTCACTCCCCCTTCACAGTAGAACCCTGAAACAAGGTTCTAAAGACTGTTGACATCTAGTGGAAGCTTTAGGAAGTGCAGTCGAACCAAATTTACAATATATCTTGGATAGGCCATTTCTTGAAAATCTACAAACCTCAGATTTCCCACTTCCTGGTGGATTATTTCTCAGGTTTTTGCCTGCCATATGAGTTCTGTTATACTCACAGACATCATCCAAACAGTTTTAGAAACTTCAGTGTGTTTTCTATCCAAATCTAATAATAATATGCATATCTTAGCATCTGGGCCTGAGTAGCAGGCCGTTTACTCTGGGCACCTTATTCATCCAAGCTACTCAATACTGCCCCCCAGCCCAAAGAAGTTAATGCTCCGCCTGTCTGCCTCTCTCCATCTGGCTTGAGATTTTGGTATAGCAAACTTGCAACATTGTTTCAACTGGGTGCTCACCATTTCCCACACCAATGAGCTCAGAACAGATACAGCTGTATTTGCTCAAGGGAGGTGTGTTCAGGTAGCCTATTTTATGACGTTTCCTCTGGAGATGTGATACACACTGGAAAGTATTGAGTGTGAATGACAAACTGGCGGCCTACCACACCTTGTTCAAAGGCACTTAAATCTTTTGTCTTGCCCATTCTGAATGTCACAAATACACAAACCATGTCTTAATTATCCTTATTTAACCTGTCTCCTCCTCTTCATCTAGACCAGCTATTCCCAAACTGGGGTACGTGCAATGCCATACGCCAAATAAAAATGTGATTCACATTTTCAAACAGTCCATTTAGATTTTCTAAATGTTTCACTGCCAAAAATAAAATTAGGCGCTAACATGTCTGACAATGAATGGGCAACATAAACCAAATTGAAACTGATAATTGTGCATGATTTCAACTGAATGATGAGGATGAAGAAGGTGATATTCCTCTGTCCTGCACGCGCACACACAGAAAAACACTTTGTTACCACTCATCAGTGTTACTTACTAAAACTGTTATTACACTAAGGTTTTAATTCTAAGATAAACTTAGACTACAATTAGGGTGTGGAAATGTTAAGATAATTTTGCTCTTACTGTAGTACTGTAGCCTACTCCTGACCGGTCACGTTGTACAGTGCCCGAGTCTAAGACACTGCATTGCTACAGATGCTGGCTGAAAACCTGTGTCGGACGCAACAGGGAAACCCATGAGGCGACGGTAGGCTTTTGGTTTCTCTCCCTCTAAAAACAGTAATAATTCTAAATAACAAACAGGCTTTATTTACAAATTAGTAACAATGTCTCACCTCAAGAATGGGCTTTTTCCTCGCACACTTTAGGTTATTTGAAAATGAAATCTCAGAATATATTTTTAAACAAGCCATAGAAAGTTGTTTGCAATTTCAGTTTTAGTCCACCAGAAAGATAGAACAAATATGGTGAACTAATATGCTAATTGATTAAAAATATCTATTGGAACCTTTAACAAGTGGAAAGGGGAAGAAGTATTATTATTATTAACCCTGTTTTTCGCAGGCTGTGAATTCTGCAAACATTTCTAGGATGGGCTATTAGCAGGACTATATATTGGTCATATTGATCATGGCTCTCGAGTGGCATAGTGGTCTAGGGCACTGCATCGCAGTGCAAGAGGCATCACTACAGTCCCTGGTTTGTATCACATCCAACTATGATTGGGAGTCCCATAGGGTGGCACGTTGTTGTTATTATTATTATTATTATTATATATATAAAAAAAACATACATATTCTCAAAGATCAGATTTGCCCTAATGAAAAATCCCCCTTAGATATTATATTTAGAATCCTCCAATCCTCTAATTGTAATTTATTTCACTGAATCTCCTTTGGGGTATTGGTTAGACTACAATAAGGGTGTGGAAATGTTATGCTCTTAGCACTGTAGCCTACTACCGACCGTCACGTACATATTTTCTGTTCCATCCTAACGGAAACCCTGAGGGTTTCATTTTTTCTTGGAATAGAAACATCATAATATTAATCAAATTAAGCTCAATTTCTTAAAATCAATCCCATATACTATGTTCTTACAAAAAAAAAACGTTTTAAGTTCTCTTGTACAGCCAGTATTGAAGGCTACCAAATGCTTCTCAAAGATGCACTCTGGTGGTCAAACTAGCACTAACTGGCATTAATGTTAACAATGGTTGACAATTAAATAACATGCCATAAAATTCTGCGGCGGTATGACGCAACTTTTAAAGCAAGAACCACTGTATGTGCAAAAGTTCTATCTCACAACTTGATGAAACCTTCACTCTTGCGTATACATTTATTTAGAAACAAGCGAGAATTAAGATGACTTAAGAGTAGTAAGACCTGTATAAAAGCAAAAGATAATATTAATAAGGGGCTAGAAGCGTATTTTTGGGTGGCTACCAAGTGGCAAGGACAGGCAAGCGCCATACTATTGTGGAGGACTTAATTCTTCCTGCTACGGCTGGGATAATGCTGGGGGAAAAGGCAAAAAAAACCGATACAGACAATGCCTTCATCAAACAACACTTTCACAACGCACGTTTTCAACAGATGTGGCACAGCTCCTGGTATATGTCCGTTACGTTTATGTGGGAGTCAATTAAGGGGGAGTCAATTAAGACATCCTCTTTGCAAACCAGGACAACAGGAGAGGATCTTTTTAAAGTACTGGACAGCTTTGTGACATCAAATGGACTTGTGGTCAAGATGTGTTGGTATTTGTACTGATTGCGCAAAAGCCATGACAGGGAGACATAGTGGAGTGGTAAAGCACATGCAAGCAGTTGCTCCCGACGCCACTTGGGTACACTGCAGCATCCACCGAGAGGCTCTTGCTGCCAAGGGAATGCCTGACAGCTTGAAAGCCATTTTGGACATGAGTGAAAGTGGTTCACTTTGTTAAAGGCCCCTGAACTCTCGAGTATTTTCTACATTATGCAATGATATGGGCAGCGACCATGTAACGCTTTTACAACATACAGAAGTGCGTTGGTTATCAAGGGGAAAAGTATTGACACGTTGTTTTTTAAATTGAGAGACCAGCTTAAAGTTCTTTACTGACCATAATTTTCATTTGTCTGACCGCTTGCATAATTACAAGTTTAACACACGACTGGCCTATCTGGGTGATGTTTTTTTGCGCCTAAATGATCTGAATCTAGGATTACAGGGACTCTCCGCCACTACAGTGGGGCAAAAAAGTATTTAGTCACCCACCAATTGTGCAAGTTCTCTCACTTAAAAATATGAGAGAGGCCTGTAATTTTCATCATAGGTACACTTCAACTATGACAGACAAAAAAAAAATCCAGAAAATCACATTGTAGGATTTTTAATGAATTTATTTGCAAATTATAGTGGAAAATAAGTATTTGGTCAATAACAAACGTTTATCTCAATACTTTGTTATATACCCTTTGTTGGCAATGACAGAGGTCGAACATTTTCTGTAAGTCTTCATAAGGTTTTCACACACTGTTGCTGGTATTTTGGCCCATTCCTCCATGCAGATCTCCTCTAGAGCAGTGATGTTTTGGGGCTGTCGCTGGGCACCACAGACTTTCAACTCCCTTCAAAGATTTTCTATGGGGTTGAGATCTGGAGACTGGCTAGGCCACTCCAGGACCTTGAAATGTTTCTTACGAAGCCACTCCTTCGTTGACCGGGCGGTGTGTTTGGGATCATTGTCATGCTGAAAGAGCCAGCCACGTTTCATCCTCAATGCCCTTTCTGATGGAAGGAGTTTTTCACTCAAAATCTCACGATACATGGCCGCATTCATTCTTTCCTTTACACGGATCAGTCGTCCTGGTCCCTTTGCAGAAAAACAGCCCCAAAGCATGATGTTTCCATCTCCAAGCTTCACAGTAGGTATAGTGTTCTTTGGATGCAACTCAGCATTCTTTGTCCTCCAAACACGACGAGTTGAGTTTTTACCAAAACTTTATATTTTGGTTTGATATGACCATATGACATTCTTCCAATCTTCTTCTGGATCATCCAAATGCTCTCTAGCAAACTTCAGACGGTTCTGGACATGTACTGGCTTAAGCAGGGGGACATGTCTGGCACTGCAGGAGTTGAGTCCTTGGCGGCGTAGTGTGTTAATGATGGTAGGCTTTGTTACTTTGGTCCCAGCTCTCTGCAGGTCATTCACTAGGTCTCCCGTGTGGTTCTGGGATTTTTGCTCACCGTTCTTGTGATCATTTTGACCCCACGGGGTGAGATCTTGCGTGGAGCCCCTAATCGAGGGTGATTATCAGTGGTCTTGTATATCTTCCATTTCCTAATAATTGGTCCCACAGTTGATTTCTTCAAAACAAGCTGATTACCTATTGCAGATTCAGCCTTCCCAGCCTGGTGCATGTCTACAATTTTGTTTCTGGTGTCCTTTGACAGCTCTTTGGTCTTGGCCATAGTGGAGTTTGGAGTGTGACTGTTTGAGGTTGTGGACAGGTGTCTTTTATACTGATAACAAGTTCAAACAGGTGCCATTAATACAGGTAACGAGTGGAGGACAGAGGAGCATCTCTTAAAGAAGAAGTTACAGGTCTGTGAGAGCCAGAAATCTTGCTTGTTTGTAGGTGACCAAATACTTATTTTCCACCATAATTTGCAAATAAATTCATTAAAAATCCTACAATGTGATTTTCTGGATTCTTTTTTTTCTCATTTTGTCTGTCATAGTTGAAGTGTACCTATGATGAAAATTACAGGCCTCTCTCATCTTTTTAAGTGGGAGAACTTGCACAATTGGTGGCTGACTAAATACTTTTTTGCCCCACTGTATATTCAATGTGCGGGACAAAATTGAGGCTGAGATTAAGAAGTTGGAGCTCTTCTGTTTGCATTAATAACGACAACACACAGGTCTTTCCATCATTGTATGATTTTTGTGTGTGCAAATGAACAAGTTTACAGACAATGTCAAATGTGATATAGCGAAGCACCTGAGGGAGCTGGGTGACCAGGTACTTTCCCGAAACGGATTTGTTATCCTTTTCATGCCCTGCCTCCAGTTCACTTACCGATATCTGAACAAGAGAGCCTCATCGAAATTGCAACAAGCAGTTCTGTGAAAATTCTATTTAAAATCAGAAGCCACTGACAGATTTCTGGATTGGGCTGCGCTTACAATTTCCTGCCTTGGCAAATTGTGTTGTTAAGACACAGATGCCCTTTGCAACCACGTACCTGTGTGAGAGTGTGGATTCCTGGCCCTCACTAGCATGAATACAAAATACAGGAACAGACTGTGTGTGGAAAGTGATTTAAGACTGAGACTCTCTCGTACAACACAACACAGCAGAGATATGTGCTTCCATTCAAGCACACCCTTCTCATTAACCTGAGGTGAGTTATTCAGTTTGATGAATAAATAAGGTTTTATATGTAAGATGGCTAAATAAAGAGAAAAATTATTGATTATTATTATTTGTGCCCTGGTCCTATAAGAGCTCTATCACTTCCCACGAGCCGGGTTGTAACACTCTTTTTTGTTTAATAAATGTATCGTATAGTGTGTGTGGCAAGCTTACAATGATGGCAAAAAACATTTGAGTGCACTGACCCTGGTGCTAGAGGGGGTACGCAGCTGGAGGTTTAATGTTTGAAGGGGTACGGGACTATAGAAAAGTTTGGGAACCACTGATCTAGACTGATTGAAGTGGATTTAACAAGTGACCTCAATAAGGGATCATAGCTTTCACCTGGTCAGTCTGTCATGGAAAGAGGAAACGGAATGTTTTGTACACTCAGTGTATAAGCCAGTTAGCAGACACTTTTATCCAAAATGATTTACAGTCATGCATGCATTTACCTATGGATGGCTCTGGGAATCAAACCCACAATCCTGGCATTGCAAATGCCATCCTCTGCCAACTGAGCCATACAGGACCACACTCAGTATCGTTTGGTGAAAAAAATGGGAATAAAAACATCTCCAGAAGACAAAATAATCTATACGAGACGTTTTCTTTTCACTTTTCTTTAGATTGCTCTACTCAGTCCTGCCACCGTCAGTGGCCAATGAGTTGCGCCACAAGCGTCCAGTCCCGGCCAAACGCTACGACAATGTGACCATCCTCTTCAGCGGCATTGTGGGATTCAATGCCTTCTGCAGCAAACACGCGTCAGCCGAGGGTGCCATCAAGATAGTCAACCTGCTCAACGACGTCTACACCCGATTTGACATCCTAACCGACTCGAGAAAGAACCCCTACGTGTACAAGGTTTGAAGGGATATTTTGTTTTTCTCTACTCTTATTTACAGATAAAATTAAAACATTGACACGTGCAACAGTCAGATGCACCATTGTTTGAATACTCCTTTCTGATTGGCTTGAAGGGCATTCTAGAGCATGCATTATTTAAGTAATAATGCCCTCAAGGCCGGTGTTTGGAGGATATATTGGCACGTACCAATATATCCTCAAACACAGGCTTCTAGGGCATTATCACTTTTATACAACGGGTTAGCAACATAATGAAAATGTCAATCATTATTTGAATAAGTTATTTGATTAATTTATTAATACCATTTCATCCTTCTACAAGATATAGTCCCGACCACAAATCTAGGTTTGCTACCCAAGCCGGCTGCCAGAGATGCAACCCAGTCGTTCAGTCTTTTTGTTCTGTCTATGGACCCGACCCAGTCATTAGTTCTAAATGTTCCATTGTCATACTGGCTGGCAACGTTCTTATCCCTTGCTTGCGAGCTAGCCAACTACAGCTAACTTACAGTCACGTCAAACACTGCAGCCAGAATAACAGCAGCAGCGGCATTTGCATTTGTTGAAGCTGTTTTCTAGTGAAATGTATTTGGACACATCCATAACAATGAGCTAATGAGGCGTGATTTCACCTGGCATAGAAAATATGCTCTCGTTCAGAGGAGCTGAACAACGAAGCTGGAAAGACTGCAAACTAGCTGCCCTTCGATTAGTTGTACCTTTTTTGAATTGAAATGTCTTTGTATATATCCATAAAAATTATGCCAGCTGATTCATGATTTCAGCAGGCTGAGAAACGCTGCCTGCCTTTGTCTCGTCTTGACACGTTCATTACTATGGGACAGTAGGAGATCGAATTTGAATATTGAAACAATGTTGCAAATGTCGGAGACATATACAACAAGGTTTATACAAATCTCCGCTGTTAAAAACTAAATGTTATTCTAAAAGAAGTGTGAGAATGCTTTTTATAGTGGAGATCAAGTTTATAATGTTGGGGGGGTGGGTTGAAACAGAATTTTGCATTACTGCTATTGGCCAATAGAAACACATTTAATTACAGATTCACTACATGGAACAACAAATAGTCCCCCCAAAAATCTAAATAAATGTTTTTCTGAAGTGTCTGTCCTATATCTGAAAGAGCAGGAAACTATATTTAAAAAACATTTGACATGCGTCTATACCAGACATGGGCAAACTACGGCCCGCGGGCCACATACGGCCCGTTAGGCTTTTTAATCCGGCCCGCCGAACTTCTCCAAATTATAGTAAAAACCTCCTTTTTTCCCCTTTCCCTGCAATGCCCACGTTTCCCCAATAGATGGCACACTCAAAACACATTGACCGTTGTTGGAGTGGCGCGTATTTCTCTTTATTTCACTTTAATTTTCACTTCGTTTCACGTCACCATTAAGCCCTTCTGTGAAAATGAGCGGACCAAAGAGAAGGAAAGTGGACAGCGAATGCCGAGTGTTTAATAAGGAGTGGACAACAAAATACTTCTTCACTGAAGTCCGATCAACGGCTGTATGTCTGATATGCCAAGAAGCTGTTGCGGTTTTCAAAGAGTACAATATCAGCCGTCACTTTGCCACGAAGCATGCAAACTATGCTAGCAAGCAGTCAACACAAGAACGGGCGGCTACTGCTCAGAGGTTGGCAGCTAATTTACAGAGTCAACAGAACTTTTTTCACCGACAAACTGCAATTCAAGAGTCAAGTACCAAGGCAAGTTATTTGCTGGCATTCAAATTAACATTTGAGAAACCAAGGCTGTCGAGTCTGCCGATGAGGATGTGGTGATTGACAGAGTCGAAAGCCTTGGCCAGATCAATGAATACAGCTGCACAGTAATGTTTCTTATCCATGGCGGTTAAGATATTGTTTAGGACCTTGAGCGTGGCTGAGGTGCACCCATGACCAGCTGACTGGTTTTGGGAGAAGGAGAAATGGGGAAGGCTTGGAGGAGTTGCTGTGGGGGGTGCAGTACTGTTGCCCGGGGTAGGGGTAGCCAGGTGGAAAGCATGGCCAGCCGTAGAAAAATGCTTATTGAAATTCTCAATTATAGTGGATTTATCAGTGTGACAGTGTTTCCTATCTTCAGTGCAGTGGGCAGCTGGGAGGAGGTGTTCTTTTTCTCCATGGACTTTACAGTGTCCCAGAACTTTTTTGAGTTAGTATTGCAGGATGCAAATTTCTGCTTGAAAAAGCTAGCCTTGGCTTTTCTAACTGCCTGTGTATAATGGTTTCTAGCTTCCCTGAAAAGCTGCATATGACGGGGGCTGTTCGATGCTAATGCAGAAGGCCATAGGATGTTTTTGTGTTGGTTAAGGGCAGTCAGGTCTGGGGAGTACCAAGGGCTATATCTGTTCCTGGTTCTAAATTTCTTGAATGGGGCATGCATATTTAAGATAGTTAGGAAGGCATTTTAAAAAAATAACCAGGCATCCTCTGCTGACGGGATGAGATCAATATCCTTCCATGATACCCCGGCCAGGTCGATTAGAAAGGCCTGCTCGCTGAAGTGTTCCAGGGAGCGTTTGACAGTGATGAGTGGAGGTCGTTTGACCGCTGACCCATTACGGATTCAGGCAATGAGGCAGTGATCAATGAGATCTTGGTTGAAGACAGCAGAGGTGTATTTAGAGGGGAAGTTGGTTAGGATGATATATATGAGGGTGCCTGTGTTTACGGCTTTGGGGAGGTACCTGGGAGGTTCATTGATAATTTGTTTGAGATTGAGGGCATCAAGCTTAGATTGTAGGATGGCTGGGGTGTTAAGTATGTTCCAGTTTAGGTCGCCTAGCAGCACAAGCTCTGAAGATAGATGGGGGGAAATCAGTTCACATATGGTGTCCAGAGCACAGCTGGGGTGGTCTATAGCAGGCGGCAACGGTGAGAGACTTGTTTTTAGAGTGGTGGATTTTTAAAAGTACAAGTTCAAATTGTTTGGGTACAGACCTGGAAAGTAGGACAGAACTCTGCAGACTATCTTTGCAGTGGATTGCAACACTGCCCCCTTTGGCAGTTCTATCTTGTCTGAAAATGTTGTAGTTTGGGATGAAAATCTCAGAATTTTTTGGTGGTCTTCCAAAGCCAGGATTCAGACACAGCTAGACCATTCGGGTTGGCAGAGTGTGCTAAAGCAGTGACAAACCTAGGGAGGAGGCTTCTAATGTTAACATGCATGAAACCAAGGCTATTACGGTTACAGAAGTCATCAAAAGATAATAATCATAATAAAATAATAATAAAATTGTCTGATAGGTCTATACAGATAGCAGCCGATAAGACAGCTAACGATTAGCGGACCGCAGTTGGGCGTTCAGCTCCCTCGGGCAGATAATGTCGGTAATCCAGTTGTGAAAGCCCGGTGGGGCTCCACGTTGGCAGTAAAACGGGTCCGGATAGGTAATTGTAGCCCAGGGGTGACTGATGGAGCTCTTCAGCTGGCTAGCTCCGGTATAATTTATGTTTGCTCCGGAATCGACGTAAGCCGATAGTCACACGGATAGCAGCTAGCTAGCTGCGAGATCCAGGTATAAATGTCCAGAGCTTGCAGTTGAACATGGAGAGAAAAATAGGTCCGGTATGTTCTGGTCCGAGCAGTGCCGTACAAAACTGCCGATAGATTTTCAAGCTAAAGGATAGCTGATGACCACAAACCATGTTTAGCTGAATACTAACGATTAGCCAGTAAAGAAGCTAACTAGCTTCTGGCTAGCTTCTGATTAGCTTCTGGTTAGCTTCAGGCTAGCTTCTGGCCGACTTCTGGCTAGCTTCTGCTTGTTAACAAACTATAGTTTTGACAAGTCGGTTAGGACATCTACTTTGTGCATGACACAAGTAATTTTTCCAACAATTGTTTGCAGACAGATTACTTCACTTATAATTCAATGTATCACAATTCCAGTGGGTCAGAAGTTTACATACACTAAGTTGACTGTGCCTTTAAACAGCTTGGAAATTCCAGAAAATTATGTCATGGCTTTAAAAGCTTATGTTATGCTAATTGACATAATTTGAGTCAAATGGAGGTGTACCTGTGGATGTATTTCAAGGCCTACCTCCAAACTCAGTGCCTCTTTTGCTTGACATCATGGGAAAATCTAAAGAAATCCGCCAAGAATAGTAGACCTCCACAAGTCTGGTTCATCCTTGGGAGCAATTTCCAAATGCCCGAAGGTACCACGTTCATCTGTACAAACAATAGTAAGCAAGTATAAATACCATGGGACCACACAGCCGTCATACCCCTCAAGAAGAAGACGCGTTCTGTCTCCTAGAGATGAACGTACTTTGGTGCGAAAAGTGCAAATCAATCCCAGAACAACAGCAAAGGACCTTGTGAAGATTCAGGAGGAAACAGGTACAAAAGTATCTATATCCACAGGAAAATTAGTCCTATAACCTGAAAGGCCTCTCAGCAAGGAAGAAGCCACTGCTCCAAAACCGCCATAAAAAAAGCCAGACTACAGTTTGCAACTACACATGGGCACAAAGATCATACTTTTTGGAGAAATGTCCTCTGGTCTGATGAAACAACAATAGAACTGTTTGGCCATAATGGCCATCGTTATGTTTGGAGGAAAAAGGGGGAGACTTGCAAGCTGAAGAACACCATCCGAACCATGAAGCACGGGGGTGGCAGCATCATGTTGTGGGGCTGCTTTTCTGCAGGAGGGACTGGTGCAGTCAGGAAGTTAAAGTTGAGTCGCAAATGGTTCTTCCAAATGGACAATGTGCGAGCAAGGAGACCTACAAACCTGACTCAGTTAAACCAGCTCTGTCAGGAAGAATGGGCCAAAATTCACCCAATTTATTGTGGGAAGCTTGTGGAAGACTACCCAATATGTTTGACCCAAGTTAAACAATTTAAAGGCAATCCTACCAAATACTAATTTGAGTATATGTAAACCTCTGTCCCACTGGGAATGTGATGAAAGAAATAGAAGGTGAAATAAATAAATAAATAAATCACTCTACTATTATTCTGACATTTTCACATTCTTAAAATAAAAGTGGTGATCCTAACTGGAATTTTTACTAGGATTAAATGTCAGGAATTGTGAAAAACTGAGTTTAAATGTATTTGGCTACAGTGTATGTAAACTTCCGACCTCAACTGTATACATTTTTTTACTGGTACCAGGGACCTTCAGACGAGTCTTGTGTACGTCCTAGAGAACAACATTGTGTTTGAGAGTCTCAGCTTTCCACTGAGGTGTCATTTTAGTGTGTAGCCCAAACCATTCAGATGCTACAGACGTTTGTGTGAGAATACTGATTTTTGGGATGTCTTATGGTCTGATAAACACTGTCTAGCTCTGTCACTTTTCACCCCAGATGTGGAAGAGCAATATTGGCAAATGTTGTGGATTGAGACGCAGCCCATGAGAGAAAAAAAAGGTCTCATGCTTAAACAGAAGGATTGTGATGGAGTTTGTTTAATGTTAATTCGATTTCGGCGTAGCAAGGAAATTGTAGGCTAAGGGTTAAATTACTACTAAACAATGTACATTTTTTGAATGTCAAGACTTTACAGTATAAAAGCCAAGCTGTTTGAAAAATGGTATGTTCTATAAACATTTACATTAAAGATATGCTTTCATTATGTAAATCAAGTCAATTGTAAGCTTCAGTTTGTTGCAGAATGATTGGTTGAGATTAATCGGAATCTCATCTAAATCTTTGGTATACAGTATTATATAAACTAAAAAGGGCAATCTGCAGTTCTGCATCCATTTTTAGATTGTATTAAATGGTATATACACCCATTGATTCTTGAAGAATTTAACTTACCTCTGTCGTACCCCATTAGAATCCAAAATATAAGCTTGTTTTACTCCTTTGTTTACAAACAATGTAAATGTAGGAAAAATACTGTATAGCGTTAAAACATGGGTAAAACTATAATGTTGCTATAATGGATAGTCAGTCCTTGTATCCATAGCCCTGTCCATGAGTTTGAAAGTGGTTGCATTTCTCCAGCCCCACCCCTTGCTCCTTTAATAGATAATCAATTCAAACCTTTTTGAATGTCGTATTGTCACAAGTGTGATGCACTGTAGAATTGATTCATTTGGATGTTTCTCTATTCAATAGCCTCACTGGGTAAACTTGTTATCGAGCAAGATTTTATATTCGTCATCACTAGGGCACTTTAGGCTTTCAGACAAGAATGCACTTTAAGAAGTCAAACAAACCTTACTACATCCAAGGGAAGGACTTCAGCACTGGGTCACCAAAATAAGTCAAATGTACACTACCATCCTTAATGACTAGGTGGTCCAAGTTGTTAACTGGCTCTGAAGAGCCTTGATTGTCTATAAACTGGCATAAGTGTTTCAACTGCAGGGCATTTGTTAAAATAACTGCCATTATCATGGTCCGCTCCTGAAGGGGTCTGAGTTGGGCTAGATGAGGCCAAAAGGGTAGTGTCTTAAAGAAATACTACTGCAAATTGCACTATCATGATAGTTTTTGCTCTGTACTTGTAGTATCTTAAGAGGCTTCTTAGATTGACGCCGGACATGTAAGTACGTTTTAGTATTTAATGGTAACTTAGAATAACATTCCCTAATACACCTGGCGTAAACTTTGGGGTTCTCTCAAGCATGGTTATATGGCAGACAGAAAACGGCTACCGATAGCGGAACGCAAACCCCCGCCTTGAGTCAATACTGGCAACTATTGGTAAACAATTATACCAGGTTACTACATTCCACTCTTTAAAGCTAATAACATAATTCCTTTCTGAGCTAAAGCTGCCAATTTTCTCATAACAAATCACATGCTATTTTTACATGTTTTCCCGAACATGATCTCCCTTAGGATCTGAAATAGTCTGGCGGACGTCTCTCTAATAGAGCGTCTCTGAGGTGGTGTAGCTAGTGTCACCAGCACTTGAAGATGGGTGAAAAGGGCTGACGTTACATGCTGAATTCCATTTTGTTTCATGAAACAGTGCTTGTGAAACAAGTAGCATTGTCGCTAACCAACATGAGGCAATCCCATGACACTGAAGCTTTGTCTCAACTTCTCAACCGTAGCCTGTGATGTCGACGTGTTCATGGGGTAGACATCCATCCACTTTGATTCTTATTCAATCAGCACAAGAAACATTTTTCTTAGGAAAGGTCCAGCGTAGTCCACATTTTCCCGGCCATTTCCATGGATGTAATGGCACGGTGGAGGGGGTGACTTCCTGTTACTCTGACAATCTGCACACCGGCTAACCTCATTTTCCACATCCTGGACCATCTTTGGCCACCAGACGTAGGACCTCGCTAGGCCTTTCATTCTCAACATACCTGAAAGCGACTGGTGCAACAACTTCAGTAGTATACCCCACTCTTGTGGTGGGATAACTATTCTTGAAGCCCACAGAACACACCCCTCTCAAATACTAAAGGCCAAGCGGCGAGCGTAGTAAGGCATGATCTGAGGCTCTGTCACGTTAGGCCATGCTTTCAGGAGAAATTCATGCACTTGTGATAATTTCACATCCTTTGAAGTCCATTTCCTGATTTGTGCTGTGTTCACGGTTGGATCTTCTAACACGTTGATCATCAAGACTTGGTAAATTTCTCCTTCCTGAGCGACGCTTTCTGGAATAGGCAGCCTACTCAGAGCATCAGCATTCCCATGGTATCTACTTGGCTTGTAAATTATTCTGTACTCGTAGGCCCTGAGCCACACAGCCCAATGTTGAACTCTTGGAGAGACCATCTGTGGTACTGGCTTTTGTTCATGGAACAGAGAGATCAGAGGCTTATGGTCGGTCACAATAGTGAATGTTGTCCCGTATAAGTACTTGTGGGATCTCTGTATTCTGAATATGACAGCCAGTCCTTCCATGTCCAGCTGGGAGTAGTTTTTCTCCGCTGGCGACAATGTTATTGACATGAACCTGATTGGTGCAGAGAAACCTTTCTCCATCCAGTGTGATAGCTCCGCACCCACACCATACGATGAGTCGTCGCATGATAAGATCTCTGTCTGCTGAGTAGTGCACCAGCACTTCTGCTGATTGCAGTAATACCTTTGACTTTGCAAAAGCTTCTTCCTGTATTTCTGACCATTTCCAGGTCACACCCTTCCATAACAGTTGATTCAGTGGAGCTATAGAGGGTAGAGAGGTTAGGGAGCAAGCGATTGTAATAGCTCAGTAAGCCTAGTTAGGCTTTCAGCTCCGTAACGCTTGTCAGAGCTGGAGCTTCCATGACAGCCCTCACTTTAGCTTTGACTGTGTGTAACCCCTTGGCGTCCACCTTGTGACCCAGGTACTGCACTTCATCAGCTAACAGTGTATACTTGCTCCTCTTCAGCCGGAGAACAGCCTCCTCCATCCTCAAAACTTCACCCAAGTTACTGAGATGCTCCTCCTACGTGACAAGAATGTTGAGGTAAACTGCTACCTTGGGTATCTCCTGCAGAACTCCCTCCATGGTTCTTGGGAAGATAGCTGGTGCGGAAGCCCCCGAAAAGGTAAACATTTATAGGTAAACATCCCTCTGTGGGTGTTTATGGTGACACTTCATCCATTAGCACTTGCTGATATGTGTGACTCGTGTCCAGTTGTGAACTGTTGCCCTCCGGTTAACATTGAAAGCAAATCCTCCACTTTGGGTATAGGTTACTGCTCCAGTGATGACACTATTTAGTCTGCTTGTAATCACAGCATAATCTGATTGAACCATCTGGTTTGAGTATGGGAACAACTGGTGCTGCCCACGCAGAAATTGATAGTAATAATTATATCCTCTGCTAAGTGTCTGTCAATTTCCACATCCATTTTAGGCTTCATGGCATATGGAACTGATCTTGGCCTATATAATCTGGGAGTAGCATCTGCAGCAACATGAATGGTAGCTTGGACAACTTTCAATATCCATAGCTCTTCTTTGAAAACACACTCATGATTTGAAAGCACCTGAAGCAGTGTCAATGTCTCTGTGGTGACATGTTTGATTTCATCCCAGTTCAATTGTATTTCCTCAAACCACTCTCACTAGTTCGCTGGAGCCAGTACCTTCCACTAGTAAGAGGCAGACTTTTCTTTTGTCCATGATATTCCACTCGAACATCAGCAACTCCAATCACAGTGGTCTTCTCTCCTGTGTACGTTTTGAGTTTAACGGGGGTCTCTCGGTTTACACAGAATCCAAACCGGTTGCGCGCGTGCGCCATCGTGCGCAAATGTATTTTGTCCCCCTACACCAAACGCGATCACGACACGCAGGTTAAAATATCAAAACAAACTCTGAACTAATGACATTAATTTGGGGACAGGTCGAAATGCATTAAACATGTATGGCAATTTAGCTAGTTAGCTTGCACTTGCTAGCTATTTTGGCCTATTGAGCTAGCTTGCTGTTGCTAGCTAATTTGACCTGGGATATAAACATTAAGTCTACCCCCTACTTTTTCGAACATTCTGTTAAAAATCGCGCAACATTTCAGCGTCCTGCTACTCATGCCAGGAATATAGTATATGCATATGATTAGTATGTGTGGATAGAAAACACTCTGACGTTTCTAAAACTGGTTAAATCACGGCTGTGACTATAACAGAACGTGCGTTTCATCGAAAAGCACAAGAAAAACTGATCACTGAAAACTGGAAAACATATCAATGCGCCACTTGCATGTATTGTCTATTAGAAAGCAAATTAAATGGGGCTGAGATTGCAAGTCCTACAGCTTCCACAGGATGTCGCCAGTCTTGTCAATTGCCTGCGCTTTGTTTCTTGGTCAAAGGAGTAAGAGAGATCCCATTCCTTCCGGTCTCCGACAGGATGTTTTGGATGACACATTTCCGGACATGATTTCAAGACGTGGAGCTATTGAATACACATCGCCCCGTGATCAATTTGATAGATTATTAACGTTTACTAATACCTAAAGTTGGATTACAAAAGTATTTCGAAGTGTTTTGTGAAAGTTTATCGTCTACTTTTTTAATTTTAAAAAATGACGTTGCGTTTTAAAAAGCTGTTTTTTCCTTGATCACACACTTTCCATAGATCGATATTTAGGGTATATATGGACCGATTTAATCTAAAAAAAAGACCCAATAGTGATGTTTATGGGACATCTAGGAGTGCCAACAAAGAAGATCGTCAAAGGTAATGAATGTTTTATATTTTATTTCTGCGTTTTGTGTAGCGCCGGCTATGCTAATTATTTTGTTCACGTCCCCTTCGGGTATTTCGGGGTGTTGCATGCTATCAGATAATAGCTTCTCATGCTTTCGCCGAAAAGCATTTTAAAAATCTGACTTGTTGGCTGGATTCACAACGAGTGTAGCTTTAATTCAGTACCCTGCATGTGTGTTTTAATGAACGTTTGAGTTTTAACGAGTGCTATTAGCATTTAGCGTAGCGCATTTGCATTTCCAGATGGCTAGATGGGACGCATGCGTGTCGGGTCGACGTAAGAGGTTAACTGATATGAACAAGGTCCTCTACTCCGACAATCCACACATAAAACGGCCAACCGAATCGTTTCCAGTCATCTCTCGTCCTTCCAGGCCTTTTCATATTTTAACTTATATGGTGATTGCCATCTACACTTTAATAGTATTACCACTACAACCGGCAAAACACTTTGTCTTTCAATCACCACGTGGGTATAACCAATGAGGAGATGGAACGTGGGTACCTGCTTCTATAAACCAATGAGGAGATGGGAGAGGCAGGACTTGCAGCACGATCTGTGACACAAATCGAACTGACTTATATTTTAACGCTTGGCAACGCAGATGCTCGTTGGCGCGCACGAGCAGTGTGGGTTAAAATTAAATAACATGTATGTTTAAATTTATTTTGAAAAGCTCATGCATGTGACGCGAGTGGTGTAGTCAGCCTAGAGTAAACTACCTGAGGCTTTCTCAATCATGGTTATATATGATAGCGGAAAGCAAACCCTCGTCTTGAGTCAATGCTGCCATCTATTGGTAAACATAAATATACCAGGTTACTACAGTACTGAAAGGGCTTCATCTTGACAACTTGACTATTGACATACACACTTGAGGATTGCATTAACAGTGGACTCACTAAAATATTACAATAATGAGTGTAATATTATTTTAAGCACCTCACATTCCTTTAACACAAATACACACAAATACCCTCTAACATACTGTTTGCCAAAATAAGGAAACACCAACATAAAGTGTTTTAATAGGGTGTTGGGCCGCCACGAGATGCCAAACAGCTTCAATGCACTTTGGCATAGATTCTACATGTGTCTGGAATTCTATTGGGGGGATGCGACACTATTCTTCCATGAGAAATTCCATGATTTGAAACGCTGTCTCAGGCACCACTCCAGAATCTCCCATAAGTGGTTTATTGGTTTTGAGAGATATATACAGTGCCTTCAGAAAGTATTCACACCCCTTAACTTTTTCCACACTTTGTTATTTTACAGCCTGAATTTGAATTGGATTCGATTTAGATTTTTTTTGTCACTGGCCTGCACGCAATACCCCATAATGTCAAGTTGAAATTATGTTTTTTGAACTTTTTACAAATGAATTAAAAATGAAAATCTGAAATGTCTTGCGTCAATAAATATTCAACTCATTTGTAAAGGCACGCCTAAATAAGTTCAGGAGTAAACATTTACTTAGCAAGTCACATAAGTTGCATGGACTCACTAAGTGTGCAATAATAGTGTTTAACATGATTTTTGAATGACTGCTTCGTCTATGTAGCCCAGACATACAATTATCTGTAAGGTCCCTCAGTCGAGCAGTGAATTTCAGCCACAAAGTCCAGGGCCTCTCAATGCCTCTCAAAGAAGGGGACCTATTGGTAGATGGGTAAAACATAAAGCAGACATGGAATATTCCTTTGAGCATGGTGAAGTTATTAATTATACATTTGATGGTGTATCAATACACCCAGTCTACAAAAATACACACGTTCTTCCTAACCTCGCTGGTATTTCACAATGACGCCAATGGTTATTTTAAAACAGTTAGAGATGAATGATTGTGATATGAGAACTGAGGATGGATCAACAGCATTGTAGTTACCTCACAGTACTAACCTAAATGACAGAGTGAAAAGAAGGAAGCCTGTACAGAATAAAAATATTCCAATATATGCATCCTGTTTGCAACAAGGCACTTAAGTAGTACTTCTAAAAATGTGGCAAAGAAATTAACTTTTTGTCCTGAATACAGAGTGGTTATCTTTGGTGCAAATCCGGCACAACACATCACTGTGTACCAGTCTTTATATTTTCAAGCATGGTGGTGGCTGCATCATGTTATGGGTATCCTTGTCATTGTCTGCCATGTTCTACCAACTGAACCCATTCCAAAGACTAGCACAGTTCTGAGATCAGATAGTTCTAGTTCCTCAATGTTTTTTATTGAGTTACATGAACTTGAAATAGTCTATCCGACTCTCATTCCATCGCTTACGGCCATACCAGCCTGAATAAGGACTGGGCAGTTTTTCATGATAAACAATAAATGGAATGGAGCTGAACACAGGCAAAATCACTCTCCTTGGTCAAATAGCCCTTACACAGCCTGGAGGTGTGTTGGGTGATTGTCCTGTTGAAAACAAATGATAGTCCAACTAAGCGCAAATGATGGTTAAGTGTGCCTTGAATTCTAAATAAATCACAGACCAGTGTCACGAGCAAAGCAACCCCACACATCACACTTGCTCCTTGCTTCACGGTGGAAACCACAGATGCGGAGATCATCCGTTCACCTACTCTGCATCTCACACAGATACGGCGGATGGAACCAAACGTTTTACATTTGGACTCATCAGACAAATTTCCACTGGTCTAATGTCCACTGCTTGTGTTTCTTGGCCCAAGCAAGTCTCTTCTTCTTATTGGTGTCCTTTTAGTAGTGGTTTCTTTGCAGCAAATCAACCATTAAGGCCTGATTCACGTGGTCTCCTCTGAATAGTTGATGTTGATAAGAGTCTGTTACTTGAACTCTGTGACGCATTTATTTGGGCTGCAATCTGAGGCTGGTAACTCTAATGAACTTAACTTCTGCAGCAGAGGTAACTCTGGGTCTTCCTTTCCTGTGGCAGTCCTCTTGAGAGCCAGTTTCATCAGAGAGCTTGATGGTTTTTGCGACTGCACTTGAAGAAACTTTCAAAGTTCTTGACATTTTCCGTATTGACTGACCTTCATGTCTTAAAGCAATGATGGCCTGTCGTTTCTCTTTGCTTATTTGAGCTTTTCTTGCTATAATATGGACTTGGTCTTTTACTAAAAAGGGCTATCTTCTGTATACCCCCCCTACCTTGTCACAACACAACTGATTGGCTCAAACACATTAAGAAGGAAAGAAGTTCCACAAATGAACTTTTAACAAGGCACACCTGTTCACTGAAATGCATTCCAGGTGACTACTGGAATGAAGCTGGTTGAGAGAATGCCAAGAGTGTGCAACGCTGTCATCAAGGCAAAGGGTGGCTATTTGAAGAATCTCAAATATAAAATATATTTGGATTTGTTTAACACTTTTTTTGGTTATTACATGATTTCATAGAAAATAGTAAAAAAATAAAGAATAACACTGGAAGGAGTAGGTGTGTCCAAAGTTTTGACTGGTACAGTATGTATGTATGTATGTATGTATGTATGTATGTATGTATGTATGTATGTATGTATGTATGTATGTATGTATGTATGTATGTATGTATGTATGTATGTATGTATGTATGTATGTATGTGGGTAGGTAGGTAGGTAGGTAGGTAGGTAGGTAGGTAGGTAGGTAGGTAGGTAGGTAGGTAGGTAGGTGTGTGTGTGTGTGTGTGTGTGTGTGTGTGTGTGTGTGTGTGTGTGTGTGTGTGTGTGTGTGTGTGTGTGTGTGTGTGTGTGTGTGTGTGTGTGTGTGTGTGTGTGTGTGTGTGTGTGTGTGTGTGTGTGTGTGTGTGTGTGTGTGTGTGTGTGTGTGTGTATGTATGTACACACAGTGCATTCAGAAAGTATTCAGACACCTTTTTTTTTACACATTTTGCTGTTAGCCTTATTCTAAAATGGATTAAATAATTTTATTCATCAATCTACACACCATACCCCATAATGACAAAGCAAAAACACGTTTTTAGAAATTCTTGCAAATGTTTGAAACATAAAAAACAGATACCTTATTTAGATAAGTATTCATACCCTTTGCTATGAGACTCGAAATTGAGCATAGGTGCATCCTGTTACCATTGATCATCCTTGAGATGTTTCTCAAACTTGGAGTGGAGTCCGCCTGTGGTAAATTCAAATGGTTGGACATGATTTGGAAAGACACACACACCTGTCTATATACGGTCCCACAGTTGACAGTGCATGTCAGAGCAAAAACCAAGCCATGAGGTCAAAGGAATTGTCCATAGAGGTCTGAGACAGGATTGTGTCGAGGCACAGATCTGGTGGGGGGAAAAAAATTGCAATTGGGGGAGAAGGTGCCTTGGTCAGGGAGGTGACCAAGAACCCTATGGTCACTCTGAAAGAGCTCCAGTTTCTCTTTGGAGATGGGAGAACCTTCCTGAAGGACAACCATCTCTGCAGCACTCCACCAATAAGACCTTTATGGTAGTGGCCAGACTGAAGCCACTCCTCAGTAAAAGGCACATGACAGCCCGCTTGGAGTTTTCCAAAAGGCACCTGAAGGACTCTCAGATTCTCTGATCCGATGAAACCAAGATTGAACGCTTTGGCCTGAACGCCAAGCATCACGTCTGGAGAAAACCTTACACCATCCCTATGGTGAAGAATAGTGGTTGCAGCATCATGCCCTGGGGATGTTTTTCAGCAGGAGGGACCGGGAGACTACTCAGGATCGAGCGAAAGATGAACAGAGAAAAGTACAGGGAGATCTTTGATGAAAGCCTGCTCCAGAGTACTCAGGACCTCAGACTGGGGTTAATGTTCACCTTCCAAAGGGACAATGGCCCTAAGCACACAGCCAAGACAACGCAGGAGTGGCTTCAGGACAAGTCTCTGAATGTCATTGAGTAGTCCAGCCAGAGCCCGGACTTGAATCCAATTGAACATCTCTCGAAACACCTGAAAATAGCTGTGCAACGATGCTCCCCATCCATCCTGACAGAGCTTGAGAGGATCTGCAGAGAAGAATGGAAGAAAGTCCCCAAATACAGGTGTGCCAAGCTTGTAGCGTTATACCCAAGAAGACTCGAGGTTGTAATCACTGCCAAAGGTGCTTCAACAAAGTCCTGAGTAAAGGGGCTGAATACTTATGTAAATTTCATATTTCCGTATTATTATTTTTTTTATTTGCTTTGTCATTATGCGGTATTGTGTGTAGATTGATAAAAACATGTATTTAATCCATTTTAGAATAAGGCTGTAACGTAACAAAATGTGGAAAAGGTCAAGGGGTTTGAATACTTTCCAAATGCAATGTATACAGTACCAGTAAAAAGTTTGGACACCTTCCAGGATTATTAATTTTTTTAAACTATTTTCTACATTGTAGAATAATAGTGAAGACATCAAAACTATGAAATAACACATGGGAATCATGTAGTAACTACGTCACGTAGCCTAGTAGTTAGAGTGTTGGGCCAGTAACTGAAAGGTTGCTGGATTGAATCCCTGAGCTGACAAGGTAAAAATAGGTTGTTCTTCCCCTGAACAAGGCACTGTTCCCCGGTAGGCTGTCATTGCAAATAAAAATGTGTTAACTGACTTCCTTTTTTAATTTAAATCATAGTTTTGATGTCTTCACTATTATTCTATAATGTAGAAAATAGTATAAATTAAAACCCTTGAATGAATAGGTGTATCCAAACTTGAGTGTGTGTGTATATATATATAAAACACACACCCTTTAACCCCCTATGCTTCTTTGAGATCTCTCTTTCATTGTCACTGAGATGTATTATTCCAACCATGGTAGCCAGAATAATGGGTAACTAGGCATTTTATACATGACCCTAAGGATGTTTTAATTGCTTAATTTAGTCAGGAACACTTCCTTTCAATATACAGGTACTATGTATCATTTACTCAAGTGTTTCCTGTATATCCCAACCTGTATATCCCAATGGATTGGTTAGATATTTATGTTATGGTTTGTGGCCCCAAGTGGCACTTTATAGTTTGATGAACCATTGAAAGCCAAAGATCCTTTTCATCCTAAGGATTTAAAGGGGAAATAATATTGTGTGATATCAAGATCTGCATCTACCTATAGATGGAAACTGAGTGATATAAAGTATTACAAATGACAGTTTTCTAGACCTCACGTCCCTTTAACATATAACGACTTACGTCACACAGCATTTTCTGATATAATGTTCTGCCTAGCGACCAAAACGTCTCTCTTTCTACAGGTGGAGACAGTGGGTGATAAGTACATGACGGTCAGTGGGCTGCCAGAACCATGTACCCACCACGCTCAGTCTATCTGCCACCTGGCCCTGGACATGATGGAAATTGCTGGACAGGTCAAAGTGGATGAAGAACCAGTACAGGTGAGGATGGGATATGTTTCCTTTTTCCAACATTTTTACCAGAATCAATTGAGAAAGGCAGCAAATGTGAAATGCTGGTGCTGGCTGAACCATTTCATCAGCCTTGTCTAGAAACAACCCCTAGGCCCTAGCACAAGGGCCACATGGGGATTTCAAAATTCAACTGAGGGCCACAGTTTTTGGGGGACCAATTTGTTTGTTAAAATCAATTTTGGTGCCAGAAAAAGGTTTTATTTCAAAGTATACAGTGCCTTCAGAAAGTATTCAGACTCCTTTACTTTTTCCTCATTTATTAGGTTACAGCCTTATTCTAAAATTGATTAAATCAGTTTTCCCCTAATCAATCTACACACAATACCCCATAAAGACAAAGCAAAAACAGGAATTTTAGAAATGTTTGCAAATTAAAAACAGAAATAGCACATTTGGAATTTTTCCTATTTTGTTGCCTTACAACATGGAATTAAAATTGATTTTGGGGGGGTTTGTATCATTTGCAACATATTTTTATTGTGAAACAAACAAGAAATGAGACAAAAAAACAAACACTTGACCGTGCATAACTATTCACCCCCTCAAAGTCAATACTTTGTAGAGCCACCTTTTGCAGCAATTACAGCTGCAAGTCTCTTGGTGTATGTCTCTATAAGCTTGGCACATATATATGCCATTTAGCAGACGCTTTTATCCAAAGCGACTTACAGTCATGTGTGCATACATTCTACGTATGGGTGGTCCCGGGGATCGAACCCACTACCCTGGCGTTACAAGCGCCATGCTCTACCAACTGAGCTACAGAAGGACCATCTAGCCACTGGGATTTTTGCCCATTCTTCAAGGCAAAACATCTCCAGTGCCTTTAAGTTGACCGAATACAAATATGACCGAATACAATTCCCTCCGCAAGGCAATCAAACAAGCTAAGCGTCAGTATAGAGACA
Source organism: Oncorhynchus keta (assembly GCF_023373465.1). Classification (NCBI taxonomy): domain Eukaryota; kingdom Metazoa; phylum Chordata; class Actinopteri; order Salmoniformes; family Salmonidae; genus Oncorhynchus; species Oncorhynchus keta. Next base: position 40,588,947 of record NC_068449.1, on the reverse strand, counting down.
AAGTAGAGTCGCAATTCAACGGCTCAGACACAAGAGGTATGTGGCAGGGTCTACAGTCAATCACGGATTACAAAAAGAAAACCAGCCCCGTCACGGACCAGGATGTCTTGCTCCCAGGCAGACTAAATCACTTTTTTGCCCGCTTTGAGGACAATACAGTGCCACCGATACAGCCCGCTACCAAACCCTGCGGCCAACGTGAGTAAAACATTTAAACGTGTTAACCCTCGCAAAGCTGCCGGCCCAGACGGCATCCCTAGCCATGTCCTCGGAACATGCGCAAACCAGCTGACTGGTGTGTTTACGGGTATATTCAATCAATTCTTATCCCAGTCTGCTGTTCCCACATGCTTCAAGAGGGCCACAATTGTTAGAGCGTTGGACTTGTAACTGAAAGGTTGCAAGATCGAATTCCCAAGCAGACTAGGTAAAAAATCTGTCGTTCTGACCCTGAACAAGGCAGTTAACCCACTGTTCCTAGGCCGTCATTGAAAATAAGAATTTGTTCTTAACTGACTTGCCTAGTTATATAAAGGTAAAAAATAAATAATCCTGTTCCCAAGAAAGTTAAGGTAACTGAGCTAAATTACTATCGCCTCCCCGTAGCTCTCACTTCCATCATCATTAAATGCTTTGAGAGACTAGTCAAGGACCATATCACCTTCACCCTACCTGACACCCTAGACCCACTCCAATTTGCTTACCACCCCAATAGGTCCACAGACGACGCAATCACACTGCACACTGCCCTAACCCATCTGGACGAGAGGGATACTTATGTAAGAATGCTATTTATCGACTACAGCTCAGTATTTAACACCATAGTACCCTCAACTCGTCATTAAGCTGGGTCTCGACCCTGGATAGTGCATCTGGGTACTGGAATTCCTGACGGGCCACCCCCAGGTGGTGAGGGTAGGAAACATCTCCATCCCACTGATCATCAACACTGGGCCCGCACAAGGGTGGCGGAAGGGACTTCTTTAAGCAATGGCTTTTTTCTGGCCACTCTTCCGTAAAGCCCAGCTCTGTGGAGTGTACTGTTTAAAGTGGTCCTATGGACAGATACTCCGATCTCCCCTGTGGAGCTTTGCAGCCTCTTCAAGGTTATCTTTGGTCACTTTGTTGGCTCTCTGATTGATTGATGCCCTCCTTGCCTGGTCCGTGAGTTTTGGTGGGCGGCCCTCTCTTGGCATGTTTGTTGTGGTGCCAAATTCATTCATTTTTTAATAATGGATTTAATGGTGCTCTGTGGGATGTTCAAAGTTTCTGATATTTTTTTATATCTCAACCCTGATCTGTACTTCTCCACAACGTTGTCCCTGACCTGTTTGGAGAGCTCCTTGGTCTTCATGGTGCCGCTTTCTTGGTGGTGACCCTTGCTTAGTGTTGTTGCAGACTCTTGGGGCCTTTCAGAACAGGTGTGTATATATATACTGCTATCATGTGACAGATCATATGACACTTAGATTGCACACAGGTGGACTTTATTTAACTAATTATGTGACTTTTTATGTGACCAGGTCTTATTTAAACAAGTTATTGTTTTCTTTTCACTTCTCCAATTTGGACTATTTTGTGTATGTCCGTTACATAAAATCCAAATTAAAATCCATTTCAATTACAGGTTGTAATGCAGCAAAATAGGGAAAAAGCCAAGGGGGATGAATACTTTTGCAAGGCACTGTATATTTGGGAGTGTCTCCCATTCTTCTCTGCAGATCCTCTCAAGCTTTGTCAAGTTGGATGGGGAGTGTTGCTGCACAGCTATTTTCTGGTCTCTCCAGAGCTGTTTGATTGGGTTCAATCCAGACTCTTGCGGGGCCACTTAAGGACATTCAGAGACTTGTCCCGAGCCCACTCCTGCATTGTCTAGGCTGTGTGTTTAGGGTCGTTGTCCTGTTGAAAGGTGAACCTTCGCCCCAGTCTGAGGTCCTGAGTGCTCTATAGCAGATTTTCATCAAGGATCTCTCTGCACTTTGCTTCGTTCATCTTTCCCTCGATCCTGCCTAGTATCCCAGTCCCTTCCGCCAAAAACATCCCCACAACATGATGCTGCCACCACCATGCATCACGATAGAGATGGTTCTAGGTTTCCTCCAGACGTGACTCTTGGCATTCAGGCCAAAGAGTTCAATTTTGGTTTCTTCAGACCAAAGAATCTTGTTTCTCATGGTCTGTGAGTCTTTAGGTGCCTTTTGGCAAAATCCAAGCGGGTTGTTATGTGCCTTTTACTGAGGAGTGGCTTCCGTCTTGCCACTACCATAAAGGCCTGATAGGTGAATTGCTGCACAGATGATTGTCCTTCAGGAAGGTTCTCCCATCGCCACAGAGGAGCTCTGTCAGAGGGACCATAGGGTTCTTGGTCACCTCCATGACCAAGGCCCTTCTCCCCCGATTGCCCAGTTTGACCGGGCGGCTAGATTTAGGAAGAGTCTTGGTGGTTCCAAATTTCTTCCATTGAAGTATGATGGAGGCCACTGTGTTCTTGGGGACCTTCAATGTGGCATAATTATTTTGCTACCCTTCCCCAGATCTGTTCCTCGACACAATCCTGTCTCTGACCTCTACGGACAATTCCTTCAACCTCATGGCTTGGTTTTTGCTCTGACATGCACTGTCAACTGCGGGACCTCGTACAGACAGGTGTTCTTTTTCTAAATTAAGTCCAATCAATTGAATTTACCACAGGTTGACTCCTATTAAGTTGTAGAAACATCTCATTGATGATCAATGCAAACAGGATGGACCTGAGCTCAATTGTGAGTCTCATAGCATAGGGTCTGAATAGTTATGTAAATAATGTCATTTAATTTTTTTTAATACATTTGTAAAAACCTGTTTTTGCTTTGACCTTATGGGGCATTGTGTGTAGATTTCTGAGGACTGAAAGAAATTAAAGAAAATGTGGAAAAAGTCAAGGTGTTAGAACTTTACTTATTCTACTTGGGAAGGCAGATAAAGTATATATTTTTTGTTATTTTTTTAACAAGAACAAACAACACTTTGCATGTGAACACTCTGAATCCTAAATCAATACGCCACATTCTTGACATATGTCACTTTGTTTTGAGCCGACTTCACCGTGGGCTTTTTATTATTTTTTTGTATTTTTTCACCTTTATTTAACCAGGTAGGCTAGTTGAGAAGAAGTTCTCATTTGCAACTGCGACCTGGCCAAGATAAAGCGTAGCAATTCGACACATACAACAACACAGAGTTACACATGGAATAAACAAAACATACAGTCAATAATACAGTAGAACAAAAGAAAACAAAAAGTCTATATACAGTGAGTGCAAATGAGGTAAGTTAAGGAAATAAATGGGCCATGGTGGCGAAGTAATTACAATATAGCAATTAAACACTGGAATGGTAGATCGGCAGAAGATGAATGTGCAGGTAGAGATACTGGGGTGCAAAGGAGCAAAATAAATAAGTAAATAAATACCAGTATGGGGATGAGGTAGGTAGATAGATGGGCTGTTTACAGATAGGCTAAGTACAGGTGCAGTGATCTGTAAACTGCTCTGACAGCTGGTGCTTAAAGCTAGTGAGGGAGATGTGAGTCTCCAGCTTCAGAGATTTTTGCAATTCGTTCCAGTCATGGGCAGCAGAGAACTGGAAGGAAAGACGACCAAAGGAGGAATTGGCTTTGGGGGTGACCAGTGAGATATACCTGCCAGTGAGCTGAGATAAGGCGGGACTTTACCTAGCAGAGACTTGTAGATAACCTGTAGCCAGTGGGTTTGGTGACGAGTATGAAGCGAGGGCCAACCAACGAGAACGTACAGGTCGCAATGGTGGGTAGTGTATGGGGCTTTGGTGACGAAATGGATGGCACTGTGATAGACTGCATCCAGTTTGTTGAGTAGAGTGTTTGAGGCTATTTTATAGATGACATCACTGAAGTCGAGGATCGGTAGGATGGTCAGTTTTATGAGGGTATGTTTGGCAGCATGAGTGAAGGATGCTATGTTGCAATATAGGAAGCCGATTCTAGGTTTAATTTTGGATTGGAGATGCTTAATGTGAGTCTAGAAGGAGAGTTTACAGTCTAACCAGACACCAGGTATTTGTAGTTGTCCACGTATTCTAAGTCAGAGCCGTCCAAAGTAGTGATGCTGGACCGGCAAGCAGGTGCGGGCAGCGATCGATTGAAAATCATGCATTTAGTTTTACTTGCGTTTAAGAGCAGTTGGAGGCCACGGAAGGATAGTTGTAGGCATTGAAGCTCGTCTGGAGGTTAGTTAACACAGTGTCCAAGGAGGGGCCAGAAGTATACAGAATGGTGTCGTCTGCGTAGAGGTGGATCAGAGAATCACCAGCAGCAAGAGCAACATCATTGATGTATACAGAAAAGAGAGTCGGCCCGAGAATTTAACCCTGTGGCACACCCATAGAAACTGTCAGAAGTCCAGACAACAGGCCCTCCGATTTGACACACAAAAACTCTATCAGAGAAGTAGTTGGTAAACCAGGCGAGGCAATCATTTGAGAAACCAAGGCTGTCGAGTCTGCCAATAAGGATGTTGTGATTGACAGAGTCGAAAGCCTTGGCCAGGTCGATGAATATGGCTGCACAGTAATGTCTCTTACCGATGGTGGTTATGATGTCGTTTAGAACCTTGAGCGTAGCTGAGGTGCACCCATGACCAGCTCTGAAACCAGATTGCATAGCGGAGAAGGTATGGTGGGATTCGAAATGGTCAGTAATCTGTTTGTTAACTTGGCTTTCGAAGACCTTAGAAAGACAGGGTAGGATAGATATAGGTCTGAAGCAGTTTGGGTCTCACCCTTTGAAGAGGGGGATGACCGTGGCAGCTTTCCAATCTTTGGGAATCTCAGACGATACGAAAGAGAGGTTGAACAGGCTAGTAATAGGGGTTGCAACTATTTCGGCAGATCATTTCAGAAAGAGAGGGTCCAGATTGTCTAGCCCGGCTGATTTGGAGGGGTCCAGATTTTTCAGCTCTTTCAGAACATTGGCTATCTGGATTTGGGTAAAGGAGAAATGGTGGAGGATTTGGCGGGTTGCTGTGGAGGGTGCCGGGCAGTTGACCGGGGTAGGGGTAGCCATGTGGAAAGCATGGCCAGCCATAGAGAAATGCTTATTGAAATTCTCAATTACAGTGGATTTATCGGTGGTGACAGTGTTTTTTAGCCTCAGAGCAGTGGGCAGCTGGGAGGAGGTGCTCTTATTCTCTATGGACCAGAACCTTTTTGAGTTAGTACTACAGGATGCAAATTTCTGTTTGAAAAAGCTTGCCTTAGCTTTTCTAACTGCCTGTGTATATTTGTTCCTAACTTCCCTGAAAAGTTGCATATCACTGGGGCTATTCGATGCTAATGCAGAACTCCACAGAATGTTTTTGTGCTGGTCAAGGGCAGACAGGTCTGGCGTGAACCAAGGACTATATCTATTTCTAGTTCTACATTTTTTGAGAGTGGCATGCTTATTTAAGATGGTGAGGAAGGCACTTTTAAAGAACAGCCAGGCATCATCTACTGACGGGATGAGGTCAATGTCATTCCAGGATACCCCGACCAGGGCGATTAAGGCCAGGTCGATTTTGCAGAAGTGTTTCAGGGAGCGTTTGACAGTGATGCGGGGTGGTCGTTTGGTCGCAGACCCATTACGGGTGCAGGAAATGTGGCAGTGATCGCTGAGATCTTGATTGAAAACAGCAGAGGTGTATTCGAAGGGCGAATTAGTTAGGATGACATCTATGAGGGTGCCCGTGTTTACTGATTTGGGGTGGTACCTGGTAGGTTCATTGATAATTTGTGTGAGATTGAGGGCATCAAGCTTAGTTTGTAGGATAGCCGGGGTGTTAAGCATGTCCCAGTTTAGGTCACCAAGTAGCACGAGCTCAGAAGATAGATGGGGGAAATCAGTTCACATATGGTATCGAGGGCACAGCTGGGGGCAGAGGGAGGTCTATAGCAAGCGGCAACAGTGAGAGACTTGTTTCTGGAAAGGTGCATTTTTAGAAGTAGAAGCTCAAATTGTTTGGGTACAGACTTAGAAAGTAATACAGAACTCTGCAGGCTATCTTTGCAATAGATTGCAACACCGCCCCCTTTGGTAGTTCTATCTTGGCGGAAAACGTTATAGTTAGCAATGGAGATTTCAAGGTTTTTGGTGGTTTTCCTAAGCCAGGATTCAGACACGGCTAAGACATCTGGGTTGGCAGAGTGTGCTAAAGCAGTGAGTAAAACAAACTTAGAGAGTAGGCTTCTAATGTTAACATGCATGAAACCAAGGCTATTATGTTTACAGAAGTCAACAAATGAGAGCACCTGGGGGGTGGGAGTGGAGCTAGGCACTGCAGGACCTGGATTAACCTCCACATCACCAGAGGAACAGAGGAGAAGTAGGATAAGGGTACGGCTAAAGACTATACGAACTGGCCGTCTAGCACGTTCAGAACAGAGAGTAAAAGGAGCAGGTTTCTGGGCACGATAGCATAGATTCAAGGCATAATGTACAGCCAAAGGTAAGGTAGGATGTGAGTACATTGGAGGTAAACCTAGGCATTGAGTGATGAAGAGAGAGATATAGTCTCTAGAGATGTTTAAACCAGGTGATGTCATCGCAAATGTAGGAGGTGGAACAACATGGTTGGTTGAGGCATATTGAGCAGGGCTCGAGGCTCTACAGTGAAATAAGACAGTAATCACTAACCAGGACAGTAATGGAGAAGGCATATTGATAAAATAACACGTCCGTTATGCTCTGGTTAGAGTCACGTTGTTCGAACTGGCGAGAGCTTTCCGAGCTGAATTTTAGCTGATGACCGCTGGCAATGGTTTGCTGACTGATATCTGGTAGTTAGCTGGCTAGCTTCAGTTGAGGGATTCCAGATCCCAAGTAAATATAAATACTTTAGGAAAAAAAAGCAAATCCACGCCACATTGGGTGAGGCGGGTTGCAGGAGAGTATTTAGATGATGAGGTTTAGCAAATTATTTTAAAGGATATGCGACAAAAAATATGTAAAACGATATACACAAGGGATAAAACAGGACAAAAACGTCTGACTGCTACGCCATCTTGGATTAACATCTTGGCCTGGGAGGCCACCTGGTTTTCAAAGCAATCACTTTTCTCCCAGTGCAATCTCCACCCACCCGGGCCAGCTTAATTGAATACCCTCATTGTAATGTTGCTGTAGCCCTCAGTTCCAGGAATAGGCATATAGGTGGTTGATAGAGCACATGAGGGCCACATCCTAATTCACTTATGGTGTGCACTTGCCAACTCCTCATCATGGGAGTTAGCAAGTACACACTTCGGGCAAAGGGAGGAGAATCGGGACACAACTCAACAACATGACAGCAACAAGCCCAACTAACATGCATCACTTGCGGTACGGTTTTGGAAGCATAAGGACCTTATCTTTCATATCAGCAAAAGATCATTTTCAAAAAACAAAAGGTAAAATTGATACACACCTTTTATAGGGCTAGGGTTAGTGTTCTCACACGGCAACATCTCCATGTTACAGCACGTGTTTACGGAAGAAGCAAGACAGAGGGACAACCTATATAGCATCCTCCGAACACCTGTGGGGTCCTATGTGGCTCAGTTGGTAGAGCATGGCGCTTGTAACGCCAGGGTAGTGGGTTCGATTCCCGGGACCACCCATACGTAGAATGTATGCACACATGACTGTAAGTCGCTTTGGATAAAAGCGTCAGCTAAATGGCATATATTACTATTACTATTGTGTGTAATCGTAGAACCGCACCAGAAACGTGTTGTCACTGAAAATGACTGTTGACTGTACCTGTGATAGTCGGTTAAAACAGTGTAAAGTAACTATATTTAGCATTTGGGAAATTATTTTGATGTGATATGAAAGTTAAGGGCCTTATCTTTCTAGAACCGTATCGGAATTGATAATCATTTTGTTCAGATGGAGTATAAGGCTGTTTTGGCTGCCAGAGCCAGGTACTAATGAAAATAACATACAATAACATACATGAACTGAATATAACAAACATGAGCTGCTACTTTAATAATGGGAATTGATGGGAAATGATGTAAATATATCACTAGCCACTTTAAACAATGCTACCTTATATAATGTTACTTACCCTACATTATTCATCTCATATGCATACGTATATACTGTACTCTACATCATCGACTGCATCCTTATGTAATACATGTATCACTAGCCACTTTAACTATGCCACTTTGTTTACTTTGTCTACATACTCATCTCATATGTATATACTGTACTCTATATCATCTACTGCATCCTTATGTAATACATGTATCACTAGCCACTTTAACTATGCCACTTTGTTTACTTTGTCTACATACTCATCTCATATGTATATACTGTACTCGATACCATCTACTGTATGCTGCTCTGTACCATCACTCATTCATATATCCTTATGTACATATTCCTTATCCCCTTACACTGTGTATAAGACAGTAGTTTTGGAATTGTTAGTTAGATTACTTGTTGGTTATCACTGCATTGTCGGAACTAGAAGCACAAGCATTTCGCTACACTCGCATTAACATCTGCTAACCATGTGTATGTGACAAATCAAATTAGATTTGATTTGATATTTGGACAATCAAATAAAATGTATTTATATAGCCCTTCATACATCAGCTGATATCTCAAAGTGCTGTACAGAAACCCAGCCTAAAACCCCAAACAGCAAGCAATGCAGGTGTTGAAGCACGTTGGCTAGGAAAAACTCCCTAGAAAGGCCAAAACCTAGGAAGAAACCTAGAGAGGAACCAGGCTATGAGGGGTGGCCAGTCCTCTTCTGACTGTGCCGTGTGGAGATTATAACAGAACATGGCCAAGATGTTCAAATGTTCATAGATGACCAGCATGGTCAAATAATAGGTCTGGGACAGGTAGCACGTCCGGTGAACAGGTCAGGATTCCATAGCCGCAGGCAGAACAGTTGAAACTGGAGCAGCAGCACGGCCAGTTGGACTGGGGACAGCAAGGAGTCATCATGCCAGGTAGTCCTGAGGCATGGTTCTACGGCTCAGGTTCTCCAAGAGAGAAAGAAAGGGAGAATTAGAGAGAGCATACTTAAATTTGCACAGGACACCGGATAAGACAGGAGAATTACTCCAGATATAACAAACTGACACTAGCCCCCCGACACATAAACTACTGCAGCATAAATACTGGAGGCTGAGACAGGAGGGGTCAGGAGACACTGTGGCCCCATCCGATGATACCCCCAGGCAGGGCCAAACAGGAAGGATATAACCCCACCCACTTTGCCAAAGCACAGCCCCCACACCACTAGAGGGATATCTTCAACCACCAACTTACCATCCTGAGACAAGGCTGAGTATTGCCCACAAAGATCTCCGCCACGGCACAACCCAAGGGGGGGCGCCAACCCAGACAGGAAGATCACATCAGTGACTCAACCCACTCAAGTGACGCACCCCTCTTAGGGACGGCATGAAAGAGCACCAGTAAGCCAGTGACTCAGCCCCTGTAATAGGGTTAGAGGCAGAGAATCCCAGTGGAAAGAGGGGAACAGGCCAGGCAGAGACAGCAAGGGTGGTTCGTTGCTCCAGAGCCCTTCCGTCCACCTTCACACTCCTGGGCCAGACTACTCTCAATCATATGACCCACTGAAGAGATGAGTCTTCAGTAAAGACTTAAAGGTTGAGACCGAGTTTGCGTCTCTCACATGGGTAGGCAGACCATTCCATAAAAATGGAGCTCTATAGGAGAAAGCCCTGCCTCCAGCTGTTTGCTTAGAAATTCTAGGAACAATTAGGAGGCCTGCGTCTTGTGACCGTAGCATACGTGTAGGTATGTACGGCAGGACCAAATCAGAGAGATAGGTAGGAGCAAGCCCATGTAATGCTTTGTAGGTTAGCAGTAAAACCTTGAAATCAGCCCTTGCCTTGACAGGAAGCCAGTGTAGGGAGGCCAGTACTGGAGTAATATGATCCAATTTTTTGGTTCTAGTCAGGATTCTAACAGCCGTATTTAGCACTAACTGAAGTTTATTTAGTGCTTTATCCGGGTAGCCGGAAAGTAGAGCATTGCAGTAGTCTAACCTAGAAGTAACAAAAGCATGGGTTAATTTTTCTGCATCATTTTTGGAAAGTTTCTGATTTTTGCAATGTTACGTAGATGGAAAAAAGCTGTCCTTGAAACAGTCTTGATATGTTCGTCAAAAGAGAGATCAGGGTCCAGAGTAACGCCGAGGTCCTTCACAGTTTTTTTTTGGACTGTACACCCATTAAGAGTAATTGTCAGATTCAACAGAAGATCTCTTTGTTTCTTGGGACCTAGAACAAGCATCTCTGTTTTGTCCGAGTTTAAAAGTAGAAAGTTTGCAGCCATCCACTTCCTTATGTCTGAAACACAGGCTTCTAGCGAGGGCAATTTTGGGGCTTCACCATGACAGTGAGAAATATTTTATTTTTTGGGCTCTCTACTCCAGCACTTTGGATTTAAATGATACAATGACTATGAGGTTAAAGTGCAGACTGTTAGCTTTAATGTGAGGGTCATTTCATTCATAATGGGTGAACCGTTTAGCAATTACTGCACTTTTTGTATATATTGCCTCCATTTTATGGGACCAAAAGTATTGGGATAACTTCAATTATGTGTATTAAAGTAGTTCCAAGTTTTCTTTTTGGTTTCATATTCCTAACACGCAATGATTACATCAAACTTGTGACTCTACAAACTTGTTGAATGTATTTGCTGTTTGTTTTGGTTGTGTTTCAGATCATTTTGTGCTCAATAGAATTGAATGGTAAATTATGTATTGTCACTTTGGAGTCACTTTCATTGTAAATAATAATAGAAAAGGTTTCTAAACACTTTCTAAGCACACATGAATGTGGATGCTACCATGATTATGGATAGTCCTGAGTGAATCATGAATAATGATGAGTGAGAAAGTTAGATGCAAAAAGATCATACCCCTAAGACATACAATAACAGGGGGGATAGTTTTTATTGGGTGGTATGATATTTGTGCGTCTAATTTTCTCAGTTGTACTACCATTGTTAATTTTCGTATCATACTAGCTAATACAATGAGAAAACAATCATTTTTGGGGGGCCATTACCATGGTACTGGTGCAAATACCATGGTATCTTCCTGGTAGTGACCAAAAAACATGCTTGTTTTTTCATTGTATTAGCTAGTATGATACAAAAATTAACAATGGTAGTACAATGGAGACAACAAATGTAGTGCACTCTCTTCAACGTTGGGACCTGAATAGGTCATGGTGAGAAGAATGAATGTATTCTGAAACCTTGAAGATTTAAGATAATGAGTTCTTTCTTCAATACAGTTTTCAGTTTAAATCAAATCAAATCAAATTGTATTTGTCACATACACATGGTTAGCAGATGTTAATGCGAGTGTAGCGAAATGCTTGTGCTTCTAGTTCCGACAATGCAGTAATAACCAACAAGTAATCTAACTAACAATTCCAAAACTACTGTCTTATACACAGTGTAAGGGGAAAAATAATATGTACATAAAGATATATGAATGAGTGATGGTACAGAGCAGCATAGGCAAGATACAGTAGATGGTATCGAGTACAGTATATAAATATGAGATGAGTATGTAAACAAAGTGGCATAGTTAAAGTGGCTAGTAATACATGTATTACTTAAGGATGCAGTAGATGATATAGAGTACAGTATATACGTATGCATATGAGATGAATAATGTAGGGTATGTAACATTATATTAGGTAGCATTATATTAGCAAGGACGTCGTAGAAAACCCCCAGAGGCAACATACTGATCAAGTGCTCTCATTCAACTGACTATGCTACTCTTGTGCATTTTTAAGTAGCCAACATACTGTACCAAAAAATATTTGTAAAATGGGATTATCATCTTATAAATACATTTTCATTTAATTCTCCACATATTCCTAAAAAGAGCACGTTACAATGTTTCCCTTTATTTACACTCTGTGTGAACATTAATTGTCGCCATGACGGCAGGTAACCTAGTGGTTATAGCATTGGGCCAGTAACTGAAAGATTGCTTGAGCAAATCCCTGAGCTGACAAGGTAAAATCTGTCATTCTGCCCCTGAACAAGGCAATTATCCCACTGTTCCTAGGCCATCATTGTAAATAAGAATTTGTTCTTAACTGACTTGCCTAGTTAAATAAAAATAAATAAAAAAAGACTACGACAGGCTGTCTTGACTGGCCCTAACTTTAGCTGACATTAGCGTCTATGCTAATGGTATTTTCTATATTTATTAAACTATAAAAACATTATAAAATAACAATTATATCATTACAATCCGCTTAACTTGGGGTTTCATATCCTATGCTTTATAACTCGCTCACCGTGATGATAATGTTTAAAATAATTTGTTTATCTGGTGCTTCTCTCTTCAGTTTTCTGTTTGCTTTCTCATTCAACTGACTCACTGACTAGGTAGGCTAGCACGAGAGTGCGTGAAGCAACCAATAGAGCGGGCCGAAACAAGCTACAGTTGTCAGCGCTACAGTTGTAATGTGGAAATGTGCAAGTTTGTAGATGCATGTCTATGCTTGGTTTTGTTAGTCCTGTTAATAAGAAAGTGAGATAAGTCAAAGGTAAGGCAAGATACTTGATATCACAAATTATAAACCCAGGAAATATAATCATATTTCATTCACGAAATATGTATCATATTACATTAAACAAATTCTAAGAATATTGAGATATATTGTCTCTTATTTAATCATCTCTATTTTATCGTCCCGTCTCAGAAATGAGTGAATGATTTGTTTTACCCCCTAGTATTTTTAAGCATCAAGTATTTGTCAACTCTTCTTCAAAAAAGCCACTGTCAACGTAAGACATTGTAAGAGTTGTAACTTTGATGTTAAAACGGCAGACTTTTTTGTTTAACTGACAGATTGAGTTTGTTATTGTATCAGTGACTCTTGGAGACCTAGCATTGGAAAATCACATCTGGCTAACAAAACATTGTTTATCAGACACATGGCATGGGGTGAAGAGGATCCCAGTTTGTCAGTGGAAACAACCTCCAATCATCTCACTGCCCCAGGTTAAAAATAGGTCTCTGTTGCACTTTATCCTAAACATTTAGTGTTCAGCAAGTGTTCTGTTCTCACTGTTCGAGCACCGAAGGTCCTGAACCCATAAGGGACACGAATAGAGAGTCTGCGACGTTCAAGAGAACGTCTATATATATATATGCCATTTAGCAGACACTTTTATTCAAAGCGACTTACAGTCATGTGTGCATACATTCTACGTATGGGTGGTCCCGGGAATCGAACCCACTACCCTGGCGTTACAAGCGCCATGCTCTACCAACTGAACCAACTGAACAATTCCAATCATGGCAGCAGTTATTGAAGGTATGTCTACTACAAACAGGAATTTGAGAGTCCAACAATGACTGCATATTGCAAAACACTGCTCGCCTGTAGCAACTTCCCCAAAAAACAATCAATTCGAAGTGGCTAGAATATTCACTGTAGACAGTTATAACAGTCTTCATCTATCATGTTCTCTCTTTTTTTTCATGAGCTCATCTGCATAGGCACACAGAGCCAGTGCCACTTTTAAACGGTGTAAAGACTTATTTGTGAAATTAAATGGATCTTTGCACAATAAGGGGTGGAAGGGGCTAACACAGCCATATTAATATACTAATATACTCAGACCATGGCAAGTTGACTGACACACTCAATTCTTAATTCTATGGGCACAGTCCCATCAGGGCCGGATTACCTAATGGGCACGCAGGGCAGATAGCATTTGAACACATCAGTTTAGGGCCCCTGGAGGTTGGGCCACACCCACCCCAGATAGAAAATGAACATGTCGGTTGGGGGCCCCCCCAGAGAGCATATGAACACGTCATTAGCCATGGCAAAATGTCTGGAATTGCAGGAAATTATCTTTTAAAACTGCAGAATATGTATAGAATGACATTAGCTATACAACTACAAATTATTCTCTGCATCATAGCAAGTGTGTAGAATTAGCTCCTCCCTCAAAAAACATTTGCCCACTAAAAGTAGGTGCCCCGAGGCCCCAGATGTGGTAGCCTGGCCCTGAGTCCCATAGAGCTGTGGAGAACTATAAAGATCCTGAGAAAGCTTGACCTTGTAACACCTCCAAACTAATGTGCCAAAAACATGTTCACAGTTGTGATGGTGAAAACAGATGAAGAACTGTAGCGGATGTTTGGAAACCCTTCACATGCCTGCTGCTGTCCCAGTCCACCCATGGGAATGGCCCACAGAGCCATGGCAGAGAATTCATGTGGACTACGCTGGTCCTTTTGAAAAGCACGTGTTCCTGTTTATAGTTGATGCACATTCCAAATGGCCAGAGGTGTTTTGCACGGACTCCTCCACCTCAGCTCAGATGATAGAGTGTCTCAGAACTATGTTTGCACGCTTCGAATTGCCACTGCAGCTGGTAAGTGACAACGAACAAGCTTTTGTAAGTGACGAGTTAACAAGATTCATGTCACTAAATGGAATCAAACACTCAACCTCAGCTCCGTACCACCCTGCCACCAATGGGCTGGCAGAACGCTTTGTGCAAACCCTAAAGCAAGGACTCCGTGCAGCAAAACGAGACGAAGGGACTTTGCAAACAAAACTGGCCAAGTACCTGGCCTCCTACCAAAATACCCCACATGCCACGACAAATGAAAGCCCAGCCGCACTGATGTTCGGGAGGCCTCTCCGCACACAGCTGGACATCATGAAGTCAAACAGGCGCAATGAAGTGCCGAACAAACAAGCCAAGATGCTCTCCCGTGGCCAGGAGGACAGGAAGTGATGGTGCGAGACGACAGAATGGGACCCAGACCTTACCAGGTTCAAGTGAGCCCAGACATAATGTGGCGGCGTCACATTAACCAAATGCATTCCACAGAAAACAGCACAACAATTGAGAGAGAACAGGCACAGAGAGCTCCTGAGAGTGACACACAGGGAACTGTAGAGGACGGTGGGGCAGTAGAGAGACCCCAGGCTGAAAGAAGGGAACGTGTTGATGAAGGTGCTGCTATAGCAGAAGCTATAATGGATCAAGAACACACTGAGGATGTTCAGGAGCCTCCAGACAATCCTAGGCGCTACCCAGAACGAAGGCACCGTCCACCAGACAGACTGGACTTGTAAACAAACAAACAAAAACTAACTCTTCAAATCAAAAGATGCAAAATAACTACAACGAGTTCTGGGAAATGATGTGGTTTGGTAAAAGTAACTCTGATTGTATAAGAGAAGGAATGTTATGTTCTGTTAATTACTGATGTCACCTTTAAGAATGGAGCAAGACCATACAGGATCTTAAAGACCAGGTTTGCGTCTGAAGCTATCCAGACTAAATAAATGATGTTTGTAAATTATATGACAATGGAGGTAACTGTTTGGTTTCTTATCAAAATTCTTAAGTGTTTGTTTGTAGAATGATTAAATTGGTTTCAGACTAGTAGCTCCTGCTTGTGACCAGCATGTGAGGCAATATCTCAGATGTGAGAAGATCATAGCATGCATATATAGTTTGGTGGCCTCCAGAGGAAGGAAAGGTCTTATAAACCTAAAGTTGGATAATCCAAACCTAACCGTTATTCTGCCCTTGAATTGCATTCCCATGCAAATCTAGACAGATAGCTAACAACTAAGTATTAAATAAAACTCCCAAGGCGTGACTTTTCTTGAATTAATATATTGAAAACATTTATGTTGTGAAAAAACAAATATTTTCAGGGCTGAAGTGTGACAAGAAATAACTGCACTGAAAGACCTGCACCATAGCGTTGTTTTTAGCTGCTTCTATGCGTGCAGAACGAATCATCCCCATTAACAAGAAAAGCTCATTGGGAAGAATCAATGGATTTCTTAGAGAAGTACATACAAACAGTCTTGTCTATATATAAATGGAGGCAAGAATTAGTCATCCATTTAGAAACATGTACCATAGCTTCAGTTAACTTGTTGACAACCAATTGTTTATTTTTTGAGTATACATACAGAACTGTATTGTCTGCATACATCTGCATGTTGACTTGTGGGCAAGCAAGTGGGAGATAGATGGTAAACAGAAGGGGGCCTAATATTGACCCTTGTGGGACCCCAATGTTATAGTAAAGAGAGTCTGACTAAGTGTCCCCCAAACGAACCCTTTGACTTTGTTTGCCAGATGGGAATACATCCAACTAATGACTTCAGGTGGACACATTAAGGGAGGATAGTTTGGATAGGAGGACCTCATGATTCACAGTATCAAAGGCCTTTTTAAGATCCAAAAAGACTGCGCTGACTTCACCACCTATGTCCAGTTTAGATTTAATGCACTCCATAAAATAGCAATTGTCTGTTTCAGTAGAATGGTTAGTTCTGAATCCAAATTGCATTTGATGTATGGAGTTGCCCTGAATGAGGTGATCAGTCAGATGACCAGCCATCCATCTTTCAGCTACTTTTGATAGCCCTGGAAGAATGCTTATAAGTCTGTAATTTTCCACCAGTGTTGGGTCACCAGCTTTTAAAACAGGTGTCACTGCAGCAGACTTCCAAGCATTGGGGAAGAACATATTTGATGGACAGATTAACTAGATGTACATTGGGGGCAATCAAAGAATATGTTTGTCTCTTCAGGAATACATTGTCGAGACCAAATACATATTTTGTTCCAGAGCTCCTGAAGAAGCTAATAATACTGTCCACTGCTGACGCTGACATTTCGGGAATTCTGAATATTGGTTTATTATTATCTATGGGAGTGATAACTGTGACCTTGGTTGAAAATCTTTGAGCCAGTTTGAGTCAGGTTGAAATAATCTGATCTGAGTTTTTTCCTGCAAGTTTTGTTTCCCCAGTTTATATTGACATCGCTCTTGAAGATAATCTCCTTCTTATGATCACATTCTTTAAGCAAGGCATTTAGATGGTCTTAAAACAAGATATCAGATGTTGATGGTCGATATAATCCAATAATAGTGAGAGACATTCAGAGGAAGACATTCAGCCCCATACATTCAATGTCATTGATAATATGATACGATTGCATTTAAAGTTATCTTTCATATACATAAGCAATCCACCCTGTCTGCCCTCTCCCCTGTCCCTCCTGAATATGAAATGTCCAGGGACATTAATAAAGGCAGAAATAGGAGAATATTTCTTCAGCCATGTCTCAGAGAAACAGGAAAAAAATCTAGATTAGAGTCGTTCAATAAATGTTTTACCTGTTCACTCTTAGAAATAATTCTATGAATATTCAGAAGACCTCCCAATATTCCTCTAGGCTTGGAACGAGGGTCCCAGAGCATTTTAGCCCGATTAACAGTTTTTAAAAAGTTTCATAGTACAATTTTTTTCTATAAAAAAAAAGCCATGTTAGCGACAGAGGTTATGCTCACATACACAGAATGTCCTTCTCTGAACCAGACAATATAGGTTGCTCAAATATACATTATTTCAATCCTTCATCAATGATTTCGGTCTGGATGGCTAATTAGCGGGACTTTTCTCTACTTCTCTACATCCTCCATATCAGCCTTTTTTTCTGCAGGTGACCTAACTCCAGACTTGGTACCCTGGGCCGCTTGGGTGTATGTTGATTCCGGATTGTTTGAATGAAGGCCAGCATTGATGTTTGGCTGCCTTCTATTGTACTCCCCAAAGAGTTGCGCTGTCTTCGAAGTCCCTTATTAACCTCAAGATTTTCTATTGGGTCATGATTGTTACTGGTCTCAGTAGCTACTTTCCCAGCTTAATTTTTTTTTAGCAATTTTCCTTATTTTTCTCGGAATGAGAGGTCACTGTTGCAGACTCTGGCTCACCAGGTACCAACTCCAATGTTTCATTCACTCTGTCTTTCTCCTTGGGAGACGAGGAATTATCTTCTTCAACCTCAGTCTCACTGAGATCAGTCATTCAGCTGAGATATGTGATCCGTCTGCCCTACTCATGGGGACAGGATTGTTGTCCTGCACATAGTGTTACTTACTCGACCGTGGCTCTATATGGGAAACCCTGTTTTCTTGAGCATCCTCTTCTCTCCCTAGATAACCATTGGGATCCACACAGGAGAGGTGGTAACTGGGGTCATAGGTCAAAGGATGCCCCGCTACTGCCTGTTTGGAAATACTGTCAACCTCACCAGTCGTACAGAAACCACAGGAGAGAAGGGAAAAATCAACATTTCAGAATATACTTACAGGTAAGGAAAATAACGGCTTTATTTAGATGAATGAGACATTGCTGTGAAGTGCTGAACCATCCTTTGTAAGATTGTGCATGGCATGTTATATTACTGTTGCTGACACCTGTATGTGTGTGTCTTGGCGGTTGGGCTAAAGGGGGAAAAAAACACCTTCTTTTGAAGCAGCCTTTGGGAACAACATATTGTTGAATTCTGTGAAAATGTGGGAAATACATTTTGATTTCAGGTGTTTGCAGTCAGCAGAGAATGCTGACCCCCAGTTTCGTTTGGAGTACCGAGGACCCATCACCATGAAAGGCAAGAAGGAGCCCATGAATGTGTACTTTCTGTCGCGCGAAAGTACTGAACACATAGTTTGATCATAAAAGCATTCCCCTTTCCCCAGTGGGCAAAATGCATAAAGGTGTAATTTTGGGGTTCTACTTTGGTTTTATGGGTTGAAGAGATGTCAGATAAACAAATTAGAACCAAGAGAATATGTCCTTTTCTGGTCGCTAAAAAGAGATGTTAAAAAAAAAAACGTTTTTACAATCAAGCATAAAACCGGACCATGACGTACACCTGAACAGTTTTGCTCACTGGGTCACTTGTCAGTTTCAGGAAGCTGCTCTATCTGAAGACATAACAATTTTACCATCTAGAAATATACCTTGTTCTCTCCTTCACCAACAGTTATTCTTATTGTTGGTATGTACAGTTGAAGTTGGAAGTTTACATACACTTAGGTTGGAGTAATTAAAACTAGTTTTTCAACCAGTCCACACATTTCTTGTTAACAAACTATAGTTTTGGCAAGTCAGTTAGTACATCTACTTTGTGTATGACACAAGTAAAATTTTCAACAATTGTTATTTCACTTATAATTCACTGTATCACAATTCCAGTGGGTCAGAAGTTGACATACACTACGTTGACTGTGCCTTTAAACAGCTTGGAAAATTCCAGAAAATTATGGCTTTATAAGCTTCTGATAGGCCAATTGACATCATTTGAGTCAATTGGAGGTGTACCTGTGGATGTATTTCAAGTCCTACCTTCAAACTCAGTGCCTCTTTGCTTGACATCATGGGAAAATGGGAAAATCCAAATAAATCAGCCAATCAGAAAAAATGTAGACATCCACAAATCTGGTTCATCCTTGGGAGCAATTTCCAAATGCCTGTACAAACATTAGTACTCAAGTATAAACACCATGAGACATTCTGTCTCCAAGAGATGACTATCGTTATGTTTGGAGGAAAAAGGGGGAGGCTTGCAAGCCGATGAACACCATCCCAACTCTGAAGCACGGGGTGGCAGCATCATGTTGTGGGGGTGGACTGCAGGAGGGACTGGTGTACTTCACAAACTAAATGGCATCATGAGGTAGGAAAATTATGTGGATATATTGAAGCAACATCTCAAGACATCAGTCAGGAAGTTACAGCATGGTCACAAATGGGTCTTACAAATGGACAATGACCCCAAGCATTTAATTTTTCTTTTTTTTTACCTTTATTTAAACAGGCAAGTCAGTTAAGAACATATTCTTATTTTCAATGACGGCCTGGGAACAGCACCTGTTCAGGGGCAGAACGACAGATTTGTACCTTGTCAGCTCGGGGGTTTGAACTCACAACCTTCCAGTTACTAGTCCAACGCTCTAACCACTAGGCTACGCTGCCGCCCCATAATTCCAAAGCTGTGGCAAAATGGCTTAAGGACAACAAAGTCAAGGTATTGGAGTGGTCATCACAAAGCCCTGACCTCAACCCTGTAGAAAAAGCGTGTGCGAGCAAGGAGGCCTACAAACCTGACTCAGTTATACCAGCTCTGTCCGTATTAAGAGGAATGGGCCAAAATTCACCCACTTTATTGTGGGAAGCTTGTGGAAGGCTACCTGGAACGTTTGACCCAAGTTAAACAATTTAAAGGCAATGCTACCAAAACCTAATTGAGTGTATGTAAACTTCTGACCCACTGGGAATGTGATGAATGAATGAAATAAAAGCTGATATAAATAATTCTCTCTACTATCTGACATTTCACATTCTTAAAATAAAGTGCTGATCCTAACTGACCTAAGACAGGGGATTTTTAATAGGATTAAATGTCAGGAATTGTGAAAAACTGAGTTTAAATGCATTTGGCTAAGGTGTATGTGAACTACCAACTTCAACTGTATGTTTGTTTCAAGTGACAAATGAGTTACATTCATAGGTTTAATTTAGTGTGATATGACACAGATGAAGAACCTTTTTTATGGATATACTGTAGGTACGGGCAGGTATTGAAATACAATGTCATGTATTTTTTTTCTCTATCCATTCCAGCATTTGAAGTAGTATTTTACACTCAAAGTATTCTGTTTTCTATGTATTTATTGACTGATGTTGTATCTGTGCACTGATTGTATTTGTTATTTTCATTTGTGGTGTAACATACATGTATAGGCCAAAATGTATAGTCCAAATCATAATCTCAGCTGTGAATTCCATATTCTGAACACTGAACTTTTGGTATTATGTATTAAACACATTAAATATTTCACTTAACCGTCCAAATATATTTGAACACCAATATGCAGTGTTGTGTAGTTGTGAACTACACGTAGTTCAACAAGTAATTCGACTACATTTTGCAGTAGCTTGGTGGTAGTTGAACTAAATTAAAATCTAGGTAGTGTTTTCAGTAGTTAATGACATTCTTTGCCATGTAGTGGTGTAGCTAACTGCTAGAAGCAAACACTACTCTTTTTGCAAAAATAAAATAAAATATGGGGGAGGTAGGCAAACATTTACTTTCTTTTTCAGACCTCAGACCTGCCTAATTCTCACTTGAAACATAGTTTTTGTGTTTAATAGGCTAAATTACATACTCTGTTAACATATGACCCCAATGTGATCTGTTCATGCAATTTGTAATCTATGACATTTCAGACTTGCGTATCGTAATTTTCACGATTTGGATGTAGAAAACTACTTTTTCAAAGTGACTTGGGCTCCCGAGTGGCGCAACGGTCTAAGGCACTGCATCTCAGTGCTAGAGGCTTCATTACAGACCTTGGTTTGATTCCAGGCTGTACCACAACTGGCCGTGATTGGGAGTCCCATAGGCGGCGCACAATTGGCCCAGGTTCGGGTTTGGCTGGGGTATGCCATCATTGTAAATAAGAATTTGTTCTTATCTGACTTGCCTCGTTAAAAGTTAAGTACTAGATTTGTGCTAGACGTGTGCTCCTAGATTTTTCTCAAGGGTAGATTTAGTGTAGCTTAACTTCTTCCAGTGTGAAGTAATTGGTAGCTTGGTAAACTACTGTCTATTTTCAGAGTAGCTTCACTAACACTGTCAATATGTTGTTCTGTAAGTGTAACATTTATTTTGAACTACACTCACCCAAAATATCTTGTTAATGTGAAAGTGCGTCACAACGTGGATACTAATTGTGCAGGAGAAGACTATTGTTTTTACACAAATTAATTCACTGGTTGTTTCATTTATGATTTTTGTTGAATAAAAAGAGGCTACCAGAGCTGTGGTATTGTTTATTTGAGCAGAGGAATTAGAAAACAGTTCACGCATTTTGAACAAAGTCACTGTTTGCAACTGAAATAGTCAACCTTGCAGAAGCAGAGGAAGTCATTCTTGGTTAATGCGCTCTCAAGTGGCCAGTTGTAGAACTGTTGATACTGACAGATCAGAGCCTTGGCAAGGCTCCATAGCTTTAATTTGTGTTCTGTTGAAATAACAGAGTACACAAAGGAAAGAAATGTTTAGCACCATGTGTCCTACGCTCCCTCCCTCCCACCCACCCACCTTCCCAAATGGTCCTCAATGATTTTAGTTTCTTCCTATCCCAGTATTGAGGTACACATCATATAGATATCTCAATCATTCAATCAAATGTATTTATAAAGCCCTTCTTACATCAGCTGATGTCACAGAGTGTTGTACAGAAACCCAGCCTAAAACCCCAAACAGCAAGCAATGCAGGTCTAGAAGCACGGTGGCTAGGAAAAACTACCTAGAAAGGCTAGAACAGGCTATAAGGGGTGGCCAGTCCTATTCTGGCTGTGCCGGGTGGAGATTATAACAGAACATGGCCAAGATGTTCAAATGTTCATAGATGACCAGCAGGATCAAATATCTACACTACCTTCAACAGTGAAGAGGCGACTCTGGGATGGCCTTCTAGGCAGAGTTGCAAAGAAAAAGAACACAGACACTGGACCGAGGAACTCTGCCTTACAAGGCCAGCATCCCGGAGTCGCCTCTTCACTGTTGACGTTGAGACCGGTGTTTTGCGGGTACTGTTTAATGAGGCTGCCAGTTGAGGATTTGTGAGGTGTCTGTTTCTCAAACTAGACCCTCAATTGTACTTGTCCTCTTGCTCAGTTGTGCACCGTGGCCTCCCTTCTCCTCTTTATATTCTGGTTAGCGCCAGTTTGGGCTGCTCTGTGAAGGGAGTAGTACACAGTGTGGTAAAAGATCTTCAGTTTCTTGGCAATTTCTCGCATGGAATAGCCTTCATTTCTCAGAACAAGAATAGACTGACGAGTTTCAGAAGAAAGGTATTTGTTTCTGGCCATTTTGAGCCTGTAATCGAACCCACAAATGCTGATGCTCCAGATACTCAACTAGTCTAAAGAAGGCCAGTTTTATTGCTAACATAATTACAAAAGGGTTTTCTAATGATCAATTAGCCTTTTAAAATGATCAGCTTGGATTAGCTAACACAACTTGCCATTGGAATAGGGAGTGATGGTTGCTGATACGGGCCTCTGTATGCCTATGTAGATATTCCATAATAAATTGTCCGTTTCCAGCTAAAATACTCAATTACAACATTAACAATGTCTACACTGTATTTCTGATCAATTTGATGTTATTTTAACGGACAGAAAATTAGCTTTTCTTTCAAAAAGAAGGACATTTCTAAGTGACCCCAAACCTTTGAACGATAGTGTACACACGTCAATACAAATGAAAACTCAGGTACGTAATCAATCAGACAACAACATAAATTAAAGCTTGCCATGTCCTATAAAATAAATCAAATAAAATGTTATTGGTCACGTACACACATTCGGCAGATGTTATCGCGGGCAAAGTGAAATGCTTATGTCTCTAGCTCCAACAGTGCTGTCACGTGTGCTCCCTCTCCGGCCTCTAGGTCACCAGGCTGCTCATTCAGGCGCACACGTCACCAATGTTACGCGCATAATGACACTCACCTTGAATCCATCACCTCCGTGATTACCTGCCCTTTATATGTCGCTCCCTTTGGTTTCTTCCCCAGTCGTCATTGTTCCTGTTTCATGTCGGTGTGTTGTTTGTGTCTCTTGTTTTGTTCATTTATTAATTAAATGTATTCACTCCCTGAACTTGCTTCCCGACTCTCAGCGTACATCGTTACAAGTGCAGTAATACCTAACAATACACACAAATTCCCAAAATGATCAAAACAATTATGAGGATGTGGATTTGCCTATTGTGATTTTGATTATCTCCAAAGTGAGACTTTGTAACATGCTAATAACCCATTGATTGTAAAATGGTGAGTTTCGCCTTTTCCGGTGTTCCATGTTTCTGGCAACCAGACAGACATATCCCAGGCATTTGATTCTGCCTTTTCTATTCCTGAACTACCAGAATTGTCCCAAAGATAGCTATCAGTGAGTCATGATTTATACAGTAAATACCTGTGCTATATGGGATAGTGCATAAACAATACCATCCAAACAGTCTGCTATATGTGCAAACCAAAATATATGTTCATGAGTTGCAGCGGTATGCTGGCATCTTCCACATTAAGGGGTCAACTTGGGAGTAGAATTTAGCCAGTTTGGCATTAGTATAATGACTTCTTTGTATCACTTTGAAGTGTGTATGAACTTCCCTGGTACAGTGCATTTTTGTTATGTTTCAACCTTATTCTACAATCTTGGCACACCTGTATTTGTGGAGTTTCTCCCATTCTTCTCTGCAAACCCTCTCAAGCTCTGTCAGGTCGGAATGAGGGAGCGTCACTGCACAGCTATTTTCAGGTCTCTCCAGAGATGTTTGATTGGGTTCAAGTCCAGGCTCTCGCTGGGCCACTCAAGGACATTCAGAGACGTGTCCAGAAGCCACTCCTGCATTGTCTTGGCTGTGTGCTTAGGGTCATTCTCCTGTTGGAAGGTAAATTATCACCCCAGTCTGAGGTCCTGAGCGCTCTGGAGCAGGTTTTCATCAAGGATCTCTCTGTACTTTGCTCCGTTCATCTTTCCCTCGATCCTGACTAGTCTCCTAGTCCCTGCGGCTGAAAAACATCCCCACTGCATGATGCTACCACCACCATGCTTCACCGTAGGGATGGTGCCAGGTTTCCTCCAGACGTGACACTTGGCATTCTGGCCAAAGAGTTCAGTCTTGGTTTCATCAGACCAGAGAATCTTGTTTCTCATGGTCTGAGAGTCCTTTAGGTGCCTTTTGCCAAGTTCCAAGTGGGCTGTCATGTGCCTTTTACTGAGGAGTGGCTTCCGTCTGGCCACTCTACTATAAAGACCTGATTTGTGGAGTGCTGCAGAGATGGTTGTCCTTCTGGAATGTTCTTCCATCTCCACAGAGGAACTCTGAAGCTCTGTCAGAATGTCACCTCCCTGACCAAGGCCTCTCCCCCCAATTTCTCACTTCCTAGAGCAGCTAGCTCTAGGAAGAGTCTTAGTGGTTCCAAACTTCTTCCTTTTAAGGAATGAAGGAGGCCACTGTGTTTGGGATCCTTCAATGCTGAAGACATTTTTTGGTACCCTTCCCCAGATCTCGACACAATCCTGTCTCGGAATTCTACAGACAATTCCTTCAACCTCATGGCTTGTTTTTTGCTCTGACATGCACTGTCAACTGTGAGACCTTATATAGACAGGTGTGTCCCTTTCCAAATCCAATGTCCAATCAATTGAATTTACCACAGGTGGACTCCAATCAAGTTGTAGAAACATTTCAAGGTTGATCAGTGGAAACAGGATGCACCTGAGCTCAATTTTGAGTCTCATAGTAAAGGGTCTGAACTTATGTAATTAAGTTTTTTTTCTCTCTCTTTTTTTTCGGTGCAATAAATAAATAAATACTTATTTCGCTTTGTTATTACGGGGTATTGTGTGTAGATTGATGAGGAAGACATGTACCTTAATCCATTAGAATAAGGCTTTCAAAGGGTCTGAATACTTTCCGAATGCACAGGGAGGCCTTTATGAAATGAGTCACATATTTTTGCCCTCCTGATGTGTGACTCAGGTTGTGACCCTGAAGTTGAGTCTCTGGTGTTATCCATCAGCACCAAAGATAACCTGAGGGGTCTCTCAGTCTGTCATATTGCTTAGCCTTTAGATAAGCAACACCAAATAGGATGGCAGATATTATACTTTTATAGTGTAACTCAGGCCATGATTTAATCCGATCGTTCCTTGTCAACAATGAACCCTTAAGGCAATGTTCCCGCGTTTGCAGAGACAAAATTCACTGCCAATTCTGCATATGTTGGCTCAATCGGAAATTACCTTTCAAATTGTGCATTGTCGAAAAAGCGCAATCGGGTCGGTCTTAGTATTTTCTCCATTCACCATCTCCTGTAACCGATATATCTCAATAAGCAACTAAATTAAATAAAAAAAATAGTAAAATGTTTTAAACCAGATGTGCACATTTATCAGCTTTACAAACATTCATATGAAGTATTATTGTGTTTCAATGTTTCAATTCCCCTTTAATGTGCTGTGATTCACAATTTATAAAAGCACTCACACTTCTGAGTTATCTCGTTGCAGGTTTTCATGGGAATAATTCGATAACTTCAAAGAAAATAAAAACCAGCACGCTGTTCTTGCTAGTGTGACTTATTCATTCAAGCTTAGACTACGTGGCGTACTCTTGGCCTTTCTTCTGAGCTTTTTATGTGTCGCGCTCAAATGCAATTGGATGCTTGATATCGAAATCATTATTAAAATGATTTACACATAATCAATATGGCCTTTCCATATTGATGCCTATCACTACTACTGAGTATAATGCTGTTAATGATTAACCTCCCACATCTACGTTGTTGAGTAATGTTCCCTTGATTGATTACATCACCACAGCTAAAATAGAAAGGTATCTTCCAAAAACAGCTTCTTTGAGGTGTATGTAAAGGTCATGTGAAGTTTGCTAATTTCAAACGGTGTCCAGAAGGATCTCTTAGGATGACAGTTGTGTCATGTCTGCATATTGTATAGTACTCGTTAATTCATTCATTTCGAGACTTCTGGACTAAATCAGTGTGTACCATGGTGAATATGGTACAATTCTTTATTGGAAAGAACCTGACATACTGTAGGTAGCATACACGTTTGAAATGGTGAGAGACAGGGAATCATTTTTTCTATCTATTAACCTATATTTTCATTTTAAAGAAAGCTACACAAATTTGTAGAAATGGACAGTAAGAAACACAGCAACCCAGTGCCACACAAACATCAATCTATTCATTACAGCCAATGTTCTCCTACACGGCAGATTATTTCCCCCATTGGCTCTTATTGTGGCAGACCACCTAAACTGAGGGCATCTTACCAGAAAAGATCATCTGCTATTCTCCTATAGGAAAGTAAAGACGTCACAAGAAGTCATCTGTTAGGGCCAACACTATCCCTGTGCAATATTAACTGACAGCTACAAAGGTCATCATTTTTTAGGTGAAGTAGTGGGAAGATTATTAAGGTTAAAGTCTTAATAGAATCAAACCTTATCAGAGATGCAGATGATTAAAAAATATTTTCACTGAGGTCAATGTCTGTGGGTTGTAATTTCAGTAGGATAACCACTTAGCGGAGGTAGCTAAATTGTGGTTATCTGTACATTAATGTTATGACCCCTTTCACATACAACAAGGAGATCCATTGAGAAAGCATTTTAGTTATATAGAGTCATCATATATTTAGTCCATGGACTAAATAGGGACATTTGATCTGCAGGCAGGATGACACTACATACAATCCAAACCAAAGAGACAATATAAACTATACATCATGTAAAATAAATAAACAATATATATATACAGCACATTGCTATTGAAAAAATATACATGATTAGGAAGAAATAGTAAAAATATCAAATTAAATCATTTGAGGTGATTGGTTTAAGGTTTACTTGATTGAAAAAACACATTTATAAAGGTGTTTAAATGTAGTTTATGAACTGTTATTTATTAGTTTATGGATGAAATACTTATACATTCATGTTTTAAGTGTAACCAAAATATGGCCATATAACCACAAAATCTGGTCACAATGTGGTCACAGTGGACTGATAAAAGACACATTTTAATGCCAAGTATAGGTATGGCAAATTTTGATCAGATTATGGTGATTGGATCATCTTGACCGGATGACGACAACCACACACGTGAGCACCAGGTACAAACAGGGCTTTTAGTTTGTACGTGGCCATGAATCTCATCCAACTCCAGATAGAGTTGATGTGAGTAGTGGGAAGGAATGAACTCATCAATCTTTCACCTACCTTTCACCTACATTCTTGTGCTGTCCATTTCCTGAAAAGTTTCCATTGTGGAGATACAAGGTTTTCTTACAAATAAACAACAGAAGCCAGCTGAGTGAATTAGTCTCTCTTTAAAATGTCTGTCTTCCAAATATCATCTGGTGGGTGATGACACAGTGGCCATTTTTGCACCAGGAAGTTCGCCACACAACAGCTAACAAACACACAAATGCAATACACATGTTTATTACCACTCCCAAAATAAGAACTGCTTTAGTATTTAAATTGTGTGATTGTTAGATGAGTGGTGAAGTTTCTGAGTGGTGATCTTTCTGGTGCAAAAATGACTGCAGTGGCATCACCCACCAGATGAGATTTGAAAGAGAGTAATGTGAAAGTGGCTGCAGCAGGGAGCAAGTTGGGGGATACTGTGATAAGATCCAGAGGCCCATTGTGAGGCCCCTTTTTTTAAGGTATCTGTGACCAACAGATGCATATCTGTATTCCCAGCCATGTGAAATCCATAGATTAGGGTCTAATGAGTTTATTTCAATTAACTGATTCCTTCATTTGAACGGTCATTCAGTAAAATCTTTGAAATTGTTTCAAGTTACGTTTATATTTCTGTTCAGTTGTCACAGCCGTCGAAAGAAGTAGACCAAAGTGCAGCGTGGTGAGCGTACATTTTCCTTTTATTTAAAATGTTGCCAACAAAACAACAAACATAGAAACAACCGTGAAGCTTACAGGGCTATAGTGCCACTAACAAAAGTCAACTACCCACACTGAAAGGAGGGGGGAAAAAAGGGCTACCTAAGTATGATTCCCAATCAGAGACAATGATAGACAGCTGTCCCTGATTGAGAATCATACCCGGCCAAAACATAGAAATAAAGAAACATAGAAAACAAAACATAGAATGCCCACCCCACATCACACCCTGACCTACCAAATAGAGAAACATAGTGACATCAGTATATAATGACATACATATAACCAAAGATAAAATTATATGACTCGTTTCTGAAAGTTAGTCCCACACATTTTCAATTTTCAATTGCTCACCTCTCACTTTAGACCCCTTTCAGCACAAATAACCAACCGACCCTAAAAGTGTGTGAGAGAGAGAGTAGGAGAGAGAAAGAGAGAGAGAGAGAGAGAGAGAGAGAGAGAGAGAGAGAGAGAGAGAGAGAGAGAGAGAGAGAGAGAGAGAGAGAGAGAGAGAGAGAGAGAGAGAGAGGGAGAACGGGGCAGGGGAGGGGCAATATCTCCTAAAGAGAGCGAGAGAGAGAGAAAATGGGGTTAGGAGACATAATTTTAACTAATAATTGATGTTTGTTTTTCAGAGGCTGTGATCAGACGATTCCAAGGTACCACCAAGGGGCAGCTTGGGACAGTAATACATTGTTAAATTGCTGAGCTCCGCTACTACCACTACTACACTACTACTACCACTACTACACTACTACTACTACTACTACTACTACTACTACTACTTGTCTACTACTACTACTACTGCCACTACTTGTCTTACTACCACTACTACACTATGAGCTTTACACAGCCACATCAGCATATGAGATAGGGGAGAGTGATAAGAGAGTGAGCTAACACGGGACATGGTTTAAAAGGCCAGGTGGTAGGCTAAGGCAGGTCACTCCTTAGAGTAGAGCCAGTCCAACCCTTCCAGCAACCATGACCTACAACGGCACTTGGAAAGTAGACCGCAGCGAGAACTATGAGAAATTCATGGAGCAGATGGGTAAGAGATTGATCGTTTTTGGAAAATTTGTTTTGGGGGAAAGACTTTTGGGCACAAATGGCACAAATGCATTTGAAAGCAAAGACAAGTAGGCCTACAAAATGTATACATGAACAGGCATACAAAGTGCATTTAAGAAATAATGCAAATAATGTCAATTCACGTTTTCTACCACAGGCAAATTCAGTGTTTGTATAAAAGCTATTTTTAATGCATTAAATGCCTTTAGATTAGAGGACTGTGTGTGCACCTTGCACCTAAGGCACTGTCAAATGAATGCATCATCTCTAGCCAGGCGCTGCACTGTTGTACATGCAGATGAAATATCTTGTATAGTTGTTTGCGCATGGTTCAATGAGATTTGGTGTTGGACACGTGGATTGTGTGTCTGTTCACAGAAGTCAACATGGTCAAGAGGAAGCTGGCCGCTCACGATAACCTCAAGATCATCCTTGAACAAACTGGAGACAAGTTTGTCGTGAAGGAGTCCAGTACTTTCCGCACGCTGGATTTGGAATTTACCCTGGGAGTCACCTTTGAGTATGCCCTTGCAGATGGGACAATGATATCAGTAAGCAATGCATTTATACAGTATTATATAGTATTATGTTATTGCTGCCATACAGACAATAGCTGTGGAAGAGCCTAGGCATAGTTGTTATGTTGAAGCATAGTGTATTCCCAGGATAATAAATTAGTAACAATATAATTGAATGGGTGCATACCACAATTCCACATATTTTATTCCTATCTGTTATTTCCAATCACAAAAGTTTATTGCATTATTTTTCTGTGCTCAAAAGCTATTGAGAAGCTATTCAGTACTTGATAATGAATTGCGAAGTACAAGGCAATTATTCTTACTCAATGAAACAGTTCAGTACCATTGGCTATGTTCCAATGTGTCCACACTAGGATACCGGATAGAACACATTCACAATCCATTTCTTTATTGTGTACAGTATACTATTGTGCATATAAAGTATAACCACAGGCCTGATGAAGTGTAAAACCTTTCAGCAACTAGATGAATATGATATGATCTTTTGAGATGTGCAGCATGACTGCAACAACGATTACCTGGAATGTTGCCACTTGATTCTTGGACCATTATCATGATGAATTATTTGACCTTTCACCCCTCAGGGTTCATGGGGCATGGAAGGAGACATGATGAAAGGTACATTCACCAGAAAGGACAATGGAAAGGTGCTGACAACTACTAGAGCCATTGTTGGAGAGGAACTTGTACAGGTTAGTTACCCTCTCTGGAAAATGTTTTACACACCCTTAATGAAAACCTCCATAAAACTTATGTACACTTTTGAAGAAGAAAACAGGCAGCAGACCTTGGCCAAAGTACAAATCAAATGCTTGAAAGTACCCATGTTGGGACTATTCTATTGGTTCAATTGTACATGGCAAACCAAATCAAGTGCAGCATTTGACAGAAGTGTTTGTCATGGATATGAATTTGAACCAGGTCTGGTTGTAAGATATTTTTGTTGTCATAAAATATATATATATATATACTGTATATATATACTCTTCCTCCAACAGAGTTACAGCTACGATGGAGTCGAAGCCCAGAGATTTTTCAAGAGGGGTTAGAGGAAACCGATCAACCAATCCAACCGCTAAGAACAAGAAGTGTTACCTTCAAATCCAGAATGATACCATTGTGACACTGAACATTTTACAACCTTTCCTAAGCCATTGGACCACTTCAGGTCTTTGTAACACCAACATAATTATTAGCTGTACAAAAGTAACTATTTGTAATAGAAATGTATAAAGCATGTTTGATTTGCACTTCAAGTTTTGATATTTTAAGAAGTAAACACGTTTAATTATTTATGGAGTCATTTTCTGAATTTCTCAATGTGCACATAATGTATACAGATATTTATGAATATTCACAATTTAGATGAGTACAAGCACAGTACTGCAATACGCTATTGCCAATGACTGACTCACTGTTGGCAATCATCAATGGAAATCAAGTGACTTCATAAACCAGAGGCATACAAAACACGTTTAGTGATTGCATAATTTAAAGTTTATTAAACAATGAATAAATATAAATGCATAGGCATCTCCAAAAATATAAAGTGTGCACAGTCAGCTCTACTGTACATGTTTATTTATAAATGGAACCTGTTCAACTTTCTCATGGAAAAAAAATGCAAAGGCACTCCAGATAGCAGAGCAATATATACGAAGTCCATACTCCCAAAAATAGCCTGTGAGAAGCAAGACTTACATAAATGAATAATAAACTGTATAATACATTAATCATTTAATGTAAAGCATTGAAATAACCAACTTTACAACAAGCAAATAAAAACACTACCAGTGAGAACTGGGGACACATTTTCATGTTGAGCTACATTAAAAAATATAAATGGGGATTCAAACAGTATTTCAACAGCCCAGGAACATTAGTGAACAAATACTATGACATCCATTTTTATTGGAAGGTCCCAGTTTGTTGAGTCTTACCCCAAATTATTTGAAAGCAAAAATGTCAATAATTATTTTACCATTACAAAATGTTTATTTTACTAGAAGTAATGGCAAAACCGTGAATTTCAAAGCAGCATGCATTTAAATGACAGTACACAATTGGATTATGAGTCAAATAAATAGCATAATCCATAAAGAAAAATAAATGTTGTTTTGCTAACTGAAAAATGACAGCCAAGATGCTAAGTATTCAATAGCTTTTTTCTCGTTAAGATTTTTGCCCATAGACGCTGCACTACATTTTATGCCGATGAGTCAACATGTAGGACCTGAAACGTGAACAATTCTAATATCAGGAATATTGACTTGCATTGAATTTGTGCCATACATGCTAAAAAGTTTGGAGACAGTGGCCAGTTAAACAAAACCAAAGCATGGATTGCTGTCTTACCTTGTCCATAGACTGCATAGACCAACATGTAATTTTGTAATTTGGGTGAACTATCCCTGTAAATTATTTTACTGAAAGTACCAGGGTACTCTGGGACGTGGGGCAAGATTCAGACTCAAGTTTTGTTAATGCTTCTGCCCAACCATGCAATTGCTGTATCTGTTATTTGCACATATTGCAAATGGATAGAGGAACATTGCAATTAAAATAAATCATTATGTTCATATTTTTTTTTTTTGGGGGGGGGGTTATCATTTAATTTACACAACATGCCTACCACTTTGAAAATACAATATATTTGTTATTGTGAAACAAACAAGAAATGAGACAAAAAAATGGAAAACTTGAGTGTGCATAACTATTCACCTCCCCAAAGTGAATTCTTTGGGGGGAGGTGAAAAAAAAAGTTGAACCTCCGTCCCAGTCTCAAATCTCTGGCAGACTGAGACAGGTTTCTCTCAAGAATTTCCCTGTATTTAACGCCATCCATCATTCCTTCAATTCTGACCAGTTTCCCAGTTCCTGCCGATGAAAAACATCCCCACAGCATGATGCTGCCACCACCATGCTTCACTGTGGGGATAGGGTTCTCGGGGTGATGAGAGGTGTTGGGTTTATGCCAGACATAGCGTTTTCCTTGATGGCCAAAAAGCTTCGTTTTAGTCTCATCTGACCAGCGTACCTTCTTCCATGTGTTCGGGGAGTCTCCCACATGCCTTTTGGCGAACACCAAATGTGTTTGCTTATTTATTTCTTTAATGGCTTTTTTCTTCTTCTGGCCACTCTTTTGTAAAGCGCAGCCCTGTGGAGTGTACGGCTTAAAGTGGTCTTATGGACAGATACTCCAATCTCCCCTGTGGAGCTTTGCAGCTCCTTCTGGGTTATCTTTGGTCTCTTTGTTGCCTCTCTGATAAATGCTCTCCTTGCCTGGCCCATGATTTTTGTGGGCGGTCCTCTTGGCAGGTTTGTTGTGGTGCCATAATCTTTCCAATTTTTAATAATGAATTTAATGGTGCTCCGTGGGAAGTTCAATGTTTCGTATATTTTTTTATAACCCAACCCTGATCTGCACTTCTCCACAATGTTGTCCCTAACCTGTTTGGAGAGCTCCTTGGTCTTTATGGTGCTGCTTGCTTGGTGGTGCCCCTTGCTTAGTGGTGTTGCGAACTCTGGGGCCTTTCAGAACGGGCGTAGAAATATATATATATATATATATATATATATATATATATATATATACACACTGAGATCATGTGACAGATCATGTGACACTTAAATAAAGTTCACCTGTAGACAGTTTAACTAATTATGTGACTTCTGAAGGTAATTGGTTGCACCAGATCTTATTTAGGGGCTTCATTGCAAAGGGGGTGAATACATACGCACGCACCACTTTTCCGTTTTTTTATTTTTTGAAACAAGTAATTATTTTCATTTCACTTTACCAATTTGAACTATTTTGTGTATGTCCATTACATGAAATACAAATAAAAATATATTTAAATTATAGTTTGTTATGCAACAAAATAGGAAAAACGCCAAGGTGATGAATGCTTTTGCAAGGCACTGTACGTATCCCCAGTTAACCGCAAGTGGTTTTGTCCATTGATGACTTAAATACCATAAAACCACGATGTAGCTCTGTTGCATTTTTTTTTTACAACAGGCAATGGAGTTGAGATATCTGGAATGTGCCATTTTCCTCTCACAAAGAAGCACTTTGCATGAGCGAACGACCTATAACATTTTCAATATGTAATGGCAAGTGATCCAAGGCAATGTCCAAATGCTGCAAAATTGCAACATAAATCATGAGCTGCAGTGTTCAGAAATCCCCATGGATAAAGTACCATCCCACCTATATAAAATAAGCAAAAGTGTCACTCTGTGGGAAGAAAATGTCACCCATAAAGTGTTAAACTATGAAGTGTTAAAGGTTCAATGCAGCCACTCAATATCAACGAGTTTCTGTGATTGTTCTCAATTAAAATGGTCAAAAAGAAACAAAAATAGCTTGTTAGGAAATAGCAATTTCTCAAGCAAGACATTTCCTAGGACTGTCTGGAAGTGTTTGACTGGGGAGGGGAAAACTACAAAAACTACAAAATTATGTTTCTGCTGTTAATGGCATAGAGATTTGGAACTCTCTTTCTTATTGGTCTAAAAACTAATTTACCGCATGGGGACGTCACCATGGAAGGCCAAAACTCCCTCTCACCAAAACTTTGAGAAATTTCAAACAGCTCAAAACAGCTCTTACACTATAATTATCACAATTTTACAGTATTATTCCAACCTCATAGTTTGGAAATATATATAGAACACGGGAAAAATCTACACTGGGCCTTTTATCACCAAAACTGAAGCCATTTCCCATTGGGTTATTTACCTAACATGTAGGCGGGTAGCCTAGTGGTTAGAGCATTGGTCCAGTAACCAAAAGGTTGCTGGATCGAGTCCCCGAGCTGACAAGGTACAAATCTGTCATTCTGCTCCTGTACAAGACAGTTAACCCACTGTTCTCCAGTAGGCTGAATTTGTCCTTAACTGACTTAAGACTACTTAAAAAATAAATAATGTATTCCTATTTTCCAATCACAATGTGAAATATCAAAATGATTTATGTAAAAAAAAAACATGAAAATAAGTAGAAGTTATTGTTCCTGGTTTTTGACAGGAAATGACCCGACTTATACAATGAAAACGGTATAAAATGAATTCTAATGTGAATGATATTTGTTTGGCTTCATTCAAAAACATCTAGAGGACAACTTGCTATCATCTTTATCAAAATTGTAATAAATTGCACCTTAAATTGCGATACTATGGGTCTCATTGACAAAAACATATTGACACAATCATGCTCGCATAGTGTCCCACACCTTGGCCCGGATTGAATCTGATCGCAGGTTATAGGCATTGACAAAAACATATTGACACCATCATGCTTGCATACATTAGTATTCCACACCTTGGGACACTATGCTAATATTCAGATTGAGACAACATTATCAGCACTTACCGTGAATAGGATCTCCGTGAATGTGGGAACATTGCCTTTAAAAGCTACAATGTCTATAACCCGTGATCATATTGAATCCCTACCGTTATCTTCACTGAATAAACAAATAATAATAATGACAACTTAAAAGGTTATTTTCACTGTTTTCAGACTCTATTTTTTCCACTTACTCTGAAAGTAGTCTACAGAGCCAGATAAACTGTCACCCACAGCTTTGATTTGTTTAAATAGCCACTACTAACAATGGGAGTGATAGGGGCAAGCTCACCATGTTCAACATTGCACGACAAAATCAACTTAAATACCTTCAAATCAGTGGTGTGAAGGTGAATGGCAAGGCACTGGAGTGACAAACCACCTTTGCTGTCTTTGCCTAGCTGGTTCCCTCTCTCCACTGGTATTCTCTTTGATCCAATTACTGGGGCTAAGTCACTGACTTCCCATGCCGTCCCTAGGAGGGGTCTAGCTTTTTTCACTATTCTCGACGTCATCTTCGTGTCCGTTTTTGCACCCCTTGGGCTCGTGCGGTGGGGGAGATATTTTCGGACTATACTCCGCCTTGTCTCAGGGTAGAAAGTCGGTGGTTTGTTTATATCCCTCTGGTGGTGTGGGGGCTTTGGTAAAGTGGGTGGGGTTATATCCTGCCTCGTTGGCCCTGTCCGGGGGTTTCGTCGAACAGGGCCCCCGACCCCCCCGTCTCAGTCTCCAGTATCTATGCTGCAATAGTCTATGTGCCGGGGGGCTAGGGTCAGTCTGTCCTATCTGGTGTAATTCTCCTGTCTTATCAGGTGTCCTGTGTGATTTTAAGTATGCTTCCTCTAATTCTCAAATCTCTCTCTCGCTTTCTCCCCTCCCAGAGAACCTGAGCCCTAGGACCATGCCTCAGAACTAACTGACCTGGCGACTCCTGGCTGTCCCCATCCCCAGTCCACCTGGTTGTGCTGCTGATCAAGTTTCTGCTGTTCTGCCTGGAACCCTGACCTGTTTATCGAACCGGTTACCTTATGCCGGATCTACTCTTTCAACAATCTCGACCTGTGAATGCTCGGGCATGAAAAGCCAACTGAGATTTACTCCTGAGGTGCTGACCTGTTGCATCCTCTATGACCACTGTGATTAATGTTTGACCCTGCTGGTTATTTATGAACGTTTTAACATCTTGAAGAACAATCTGGCCTTAAAGGCCATGTATTCTTATAATCTCCACCCGGCACATTCAGAAGAGCACTGGCCACCCCTCAAAGCCTGGTTCCTCTTCTTCCTAGGTTCATGCTTTTACATCAGCATTGCTTGCTTTTGGGGTTTTAGGCTGGGTTTCTGTATACACACTGTGACATCTGCTGATGTAAAAAGGGCTTTATAAATACACTGCTCAAAAAAATAAAGGGAACACTAAAATAACACATCCTAGATCTGAATGAATGAAATATTATTATTAAATACTTTTTTCTTTACATAGTTGAATGTGCTGACAACAAAATCACACAAAAATTATCAGTGGAAATCAAATTTATCACCAATTTACGCAGACGACACCATTCTATATACTTTCGGCCCGTCATTGGACACTGTGCTATCTAACCTCCAAACGAGCTTCAATGCCATACAACACTCCTTCCGTGGCCTCCAACTGCTCTTAAACCCTAGTAAAACCAAATGCATGCTTTTCAACCGATCGCTGCCTGCACCCGCATGCCCGACTAGCATCACCACCCTGGATGGTTCCGACCTTGAATATGTGGACATCTATAAGTACCTAGGTGTCTGGCTAGACTGCAAACTCTCGTTCTAGACTCATATCAAACATCTCCAATCGAAAATCAAATCAAGAGTCGGCATTCTATTCCGCAACAAAGCCTCCTTCACTCACGCCGCCAAGCTTACCCTAGTAAAACTGACTATCCTACCGATCCTCGACTTCGGCGATGTCATCTACAAAATTGCTTCCAACACTCTACTCAGCAAACTGTATGCAGTTTATCACAGTGTCATCCGTTTTGTCACTAAAGCACCTTATACCACCCACCACTGCGACTTGTATGCTCTAGTCGGCTGGCCCTCGCTACATATTCGTCGCCAGACCCACTGGCACCAGGTCATCTACAAGTCCATGCTAGGTAAAGCTCCGCCTTATCTCAGTTCACTGGTCATGATGGCAACACCCATCCGTAGCACGCGCTCCAGCAGGTGTATCTCACTGATCATCCCTAAAGCCAACACCTCATTTGGCCGCCTTTCGTTCCAGTACTCTGCTGCCTGTGACTGGAACGAATTGCAAAAATCGCTGAAGTTGGAGAATTTTATCTCCCTCACCAACTTCAAACATCAGCTATCTGAGCAGCTAACCAATCGCTGCAGCTGTACATAGTCTATTGGTAAATAGCCCACCCATTTTCACCTACCTCATCCCCATACTGTTTTTATTTATTTACTTTTCTGCTCTTTTGCACACCAATATCTCTACCTGTACATGACCATCTGATCATTTATCACTCCAGTGTTAATCTGCAAAATTGTAATTATTCGCCTACCTCCTCATGCCTTTTGCACACATTGTATATAGACTCCCCTTTTTTTCTACTGTGTTATTGACTTGTTAATTGTTTACTCCATGTGTAACTTTGTGTTGTCTGTTCACACTGCTATGCTTTATCTTGGCCAGGTCGCAGTTGCAAATGAGAACTTGTTCTCAACTAGCCTACCTGGTTAAATAAAGGTGAAATAAAAAATAAATAAAAATAAAAACAAGTCAAAATGAGGCTCAGTAGTGTGTGTGGCCTCCACATGCGTGTATGACCTCCCTACAATGCCTTGGCATGCTCCTGATGAGGTGGCGGATGGTCTCCTGAGGGATCTCCTCCCAGACCTGGCTAAAGCATCCGCCAACTCCTGGACAGTCTGTGATGCAACGTGGCGTTGGTGGATGGTGCGAGACATGATGTCCCAGATGTGCTCAATTGGATTCAGGTCTGGGGAACGGGCGGGCCAGTCCATAGCATCAATGCCTTCCTCTTGCAGGAACTGCTGATACACTCCAGCCACATGAGGTCGAGCATTGTCTTGTATTAGGAGGAACCCAGGGCCAACCGCACCAGCATATGGTCTCACAAGGGATCTCATCTCGGTACCTAATGGCAGTCAGGCTACCTCTGGCGAGCACATGGAGGGCTGTGCGGCCCCCCAATGAAATGCCACCCCACACCATGACTGACCCACCGCCAAACCGGTCATGCTGGAGGATGTTGCAGGCAGCAAAACGTTCTCCACGGCGTCTCCAGACTCTGTCACATCTGTCACGTGCTCAGTGTGAACCTGCTTTCATCTGTGAAGAGCACAGGGTGCCAGTGGCGAATTTGCCAATCTTGGTGTTCTCTGGCAAATGCCAAACGTCCTGCACGGTGTTGGGCTGTAAGCACAACCCCCACCTGTGGCCCTCATACCACCCTCATGGAGTCTGTTTCTGATCATTTGAGCAGACACATGCACATTTGTGGCCTGCTGGAGGTCATTTTGCAGGGCTCTGGCAGTGCTCCTCCTGCTCCTCCTTGCACAAAGGCTGAGGTAGCGGTCCTGCTGCTGGGTTGTTGCCCTCCTACGGCCTCCTCCACGTCTCCTGATGTACTGGCCTGTCTCCTGGTAGCGCCTCCATGCTCTGGATACTACGCTGAGAGACCGAGCAAACCTTCTTGCCACAGCTCGCATTGCCATCCTGGATGAGCTGCACTACCTGAGCCACTTGTGTGGGTTGTAGACTCAGTCTCATGCTACCACTAGAGTGAAAGCACCGCCACCATTCAAAAGTGACCAAAACATCAGCCAGGAAGCATAGGAACTGAGAAGTGGTCTGTGGTCACCACCTGCAGAACCACTCCTTTATTGGGGGTGTCTTGTTAATTGCCTATAATTTCCACCTGTTGTCTATTCCATTTGGCACAACAGCATGTGAAATGTATTGTCAATCAGTGTTGCTTCCTAAGTGGACAGTTTGATTTCACAGAAGTGTGATTGACTTGGAGTTACATTGTGTTGTTTAAGTGTTCCCTTTATTTTTTAGAGCAGTGGATAATTGATTGATTGATGTTACTTAGAGGTGATTTTGCCACAGATTCTGAACATAGTGAGCTTTCCCCTATCATTCCTTTTACTTTTTGGTTGGCAGTGGCTAAAGTTGGTCAAGTTAGCAGTGGTTGAAATAAATGTCTCTCCATGCATGTACTTTTTATGTCTCTCATGGCCTATAAAGTACATGCATGGTACTGTACGTGGACAAATGGAGGCAGGTCCCCCAAAAAGTGAAGATATAATTGAAGTAGACCCAATAACATAAACCAATTGGAATTTGTCGGTTGGATACAAATGTAAAGTATGCCATGCGCATGCTCATACTCTACACATCACTATTGTTACCTCTTTATAAGTCCTCATGCAGGTTGGCTAACATTGTAACAGTTGTCTATTCAGCAGGATAACAAGTATGCAAACACAATGTTAGTGTTTGTATTCTGTGATTGCTGAATTTGGTGGTCATATTCGGAAATAAAATTTGTGTTGGCCACACAATCAGGGATGCACATTACCTTAAACCAAAAGATACACCTCTTGATCCCAGAGGTCAATGTCACACTGTAGCAAGTGTATATTCAACAGGTTATCATTATATTCTACTGTAATATGCCTTGGACTGCCCTTTCCAACTTCCAACTCTTCTATCAACATACATAAACATTTTTCTCTCTGACAGTGGACTATCAAACTATCTTTACTTCAAAATACATATAAGTACTTCTGTAACCCCACAGTGCATCAGTGATTTGGCATTTGACACTGATTTCAATTGAAGTTCTAGGAGCAACACCTTTCCAGTCAGCAGACTCTTTGGCATCCAGTTCAATAGATTATTTTCCATGGACATCAGACCTATGAGTAAGAAGAGGACATTAGATTACTATGATATGGATCATACTGTATGTGTACGCCATGAATACATCCATGAGTACATTTCCAAGAAAGAAATGCCATTTAGCAGACACTTTTATCCAAAGCATACGTAAATTGTTTATGGGTTAATTGCCTTGCTCAGGAGTAGAAGGACAGATGTTTAGCTTGGCAGCTCGGGATTTGTATAGCAACCATTCATTACTGGCCCAACGCTCTAACCACTAGGCCCACTGTCCTGTGTTCAAAGCACAATGCTCTACCAGCTAAGCTACAGAGGCCCACATTACCAATGTGCTATAGAGCTTGTTACTAAAAACATTTCTGGTCCTTATACACTTCTTGTACTGCAGACTTGGGTAAAATATATAATGTAAAATATTTTCAAATACATGGGAGTTTCATTTCATTTGGTTGAGTACAATGAAACCAACACAACAGTAAAAGAAGTGCACCACGCAAACTAAATATTTCTGATGAACATATATTTTAAAGTATTCAACCTATGTATTTGACCCAAGTCTGGTTTATTGGTTGTGCATTTTTCAGCTCTTGTTTTTGCTTGTTTAAGTTGACATTTTAGTCATTTAGCAGACACCTTTATTCAGAGCAGCTTAGTTAGTGCATTTCTTAAAGGCCCAATGCAGCTGTTAATTTATCAATATCAAATCGTTTCTGGGTAACAATTAAGTACCGTACTGTAATAGATTTCCATTAAAATGGGAAACAATTGCTTTTTAGTATAAAAAAAACCTTCTGAAACTAAACATTTGCTCGGTCTGGGAGTGGTCTGAGTGGGGAGGGGGAAACTGAAAACTGGCTGTCACTGGCACAGAGGTTTGGGACTTTCTTTGTTATTGGTCAATTAATCCATTTACCGCATGGTGATGTCACCATGGAAAGCCGACATTCCCGCCCATGCAAACCTGCTGATAATACGGTAATGTGTCGATTGTATTTTCAACCAGCAACTATCAGATACAGTGCGGGTAGTCTGTGCGGGTAGGCTAGTCTACATGATGAGATTATTATATATAAGAGCGAGAATATTTGTATTTGTCAAATGGCAGTCAAGCATCGATCATCATGTCACCAGCATAAGACCTTCGATATATATCGGAAAGGAGCATCAAGATCAATGTGTACTTTCACCACCATGTGAAGTTCATCATCACTTATCACCTGTAGCCTAATGAACTTCATGGTTTTCCAAGCCATAGTGGGAGGACCACACACCATATCATCTTGTGACTCCGAGTTTACTTCCATATGATGGCTATTATATCAATACATGTCTATAAAGGCGTTTCCACCACCATTTCTCGCATGATACATTTTACAGACAAAACAATTCCCAGGTCGAACAAACTGTCACACCCTGACCATAGTTTGCTTTGTATGTTTCTATGTTTTGTTTGGTCAGGGTGTGATCTGAGTGGGCATTCTATGTTACATGTCTAGTTTGTCTATTTCTATATTTGTCCTGATATGGTTCTCAATCAGAGGCAGGTGATAGTCATTGTCTCTGATTGGGAACCATATTTAGGTAGCCTGTTTGGTGTTGGGTTTTGGTGGGTGATTGTTCCTGTCTCTGTGTTTGCACCAGATAGGGCTGTTTTGGGTTTTCACGTTTCTTGTTTTGTTAGTTTGTTCATGTGTAGAGCCTTTATTAAAGAACCATGAATAGAAACCACGCTGCATTTTGGTCTGCCACCGTTACACAAACAAATGATCTATCGGCATTTATAAAATTGTATTGAAACGGTTTCCATCACAGCTGGCATGTTTAAAAAAAAATACGCTATCACTTTAGTCGCATAAAAACGGTGGATGGAAACATGGTTACTGTCAGCAAATATTTCCTCAATAAGTAGCAAAGTCAGTGCATGTCCTGAGTAGTGGTAATGAACAGCTTAAATCCTGGTATACAGATTAATATATATTTTTACTGCATTAAATTAAAATACGAAATGTCATGCATTATTATCTCCAGGGAAATTAAATGATTTGGTACCTTCTCTCACTGATTTTGACTCAGGCGAGTGCAGCATGCCGTGCAGTAATGTTTGTACAAAATAAACTGCATCTGTATTCATAGAAGGACCTGGTAGCGGAGCCATTAAAAAAAAGTGCTGAAAAGAGGAACTGTGTATCACTTACCAGGTAATACCATCACAAATAGCCACGCTCATCCAGTGCTCTGGCTGTCACTGGGTTCCATTTTGCAGTGGGCTTATTGCAGTTATGGCCTGTTTTCGAGGAAAAAAATAAAACAATATAGATGAAGATGAACTCAATGCAAAAACACATGACATTTTAATTTTATTTTTTTTATTTTTTTTACAGATGACGTCAAAGCAAATTTTGGGCAGATGCCAGCATTTAAAATATTTGGATGCTTTAATATTTATGCTTCATTACAGTTGTAATTTTACTGTTGAGACCACTTGTACAGTATGAGGAGAACATGTCGTTTTGGAACAGTGTACTGTACATGAATGTCCGTAGGTGATTTTACAAGCCGCTGTGACTGTACAAGCTTACCTGCATCAGGCCGGGTTTTGGGTGGGTCTAGCATGGAGTGTGTGTTTGCGGGGTGCAGGTGGTGGCTGGGATGTTCTCGGGGCTCCGTCGGTGCTCGTGGCACGATAGCCGAGAGTAGGAGGGGTCGCTGGTGATGGTACTTAAGTCTGTATGTGTCCGTCATGCAATTGTCCACGCTGAAGTACGTGGTGAGGGAAACCCCTTGGGCTGCCGCTGACTCGGCTCCAGGTGGCCTGCAGATGGGCAGCCTCTCCTCACTTTCGCCCGACGACGGGTTACTCCTCTCTGGGTCCGAGCCCGACTTGGAGCTGGCACCCGACGAGGGCCTCTGCAGAGGGCCATTGGATTCCGACCTCCGGTTGGGACTAGGGGTATGTGAGGCCGAGGTGGGCCGGACGCTGGGCCGGGGGCTGGTCTGGGAGGGCTCCTGGAGTAGCCTGGGATGGAAGCAGTGGCGGCCAACATCCCCCTGGTGAGGGGAAGCTCGCTGGGCGGCTTTGGGGTGAGGTAGTGGTGGCGTGATGGGCTGATGTTGGGATGAGGGCTCTTCCAGTTCGATAAGGGGGGGTTGGTGGAAGGCCAGGTGGTGGGGAGGACAGGGCAACTCGGACAGAAGGGGCTTGCTGTTGCTGGAGCGGTAGGCACTGTCCTCTGGTTCTGAGAGATTCCCAGTCAGGTTGTCGGAGTTGTTCCACTCCGAGCTGCTGGGTTCACCCAAGCGCCGCAGGGCGGGGCTATCGCCATGGTGACCACCTCTGTTGTTGTTACTCATCTCTGGCGATTCCATCATGTGACTGCTCCTGTTGTCTGAGGAGCTGGCGTCCCTCTCCAGACCAGCTCCTTTCTTAGAACTACAGGGGCTGTATCTACATTTCTGTCTGTAGAATAGAACACAATATACTTTCTAAATGCACAAAATATGGATGTACACATTGACAATTAACGACATTAAACATATCAACATAACATTACCTTGAACTTGGACTACTTTTCAGGAGATGTGAAACTTGATGGTCACAATTCTTTCCCTGAGTTGTCAGTTGATGTTTACCTAGAAGAAAAATAGACAAAGCTGAAATTAACACACTCACTGCTTAGGACAAAATGAAAATGAAACCCCAAAATGATGCAATCACCAACATTTTATGGTGTTATTTATTTACATTATTTGTAAAGTATGGATAGTTTTTCCCCACGATAAATCTTGATATTTTGTCCAGAAGGGAAAAGTAATACAACTTGGGGGTGATTCCATTGAATAAATGACATCAACAGTTAATCAGGTCTATTTATTCATGATTTATAAATTAGGAATAAGTATTTGACATTTTCATTTTAACCACCATTTTCTAGAGACACAAAGAAAATAACACCTAATCGCAGAGAAGAGAAAAAAACGAACAGAGCAACACACAGGAGAGACATTAGAGCAGGAGAAAGAAAGAAAGAAAGAAAGAAAGAAAGAAAGAAAGAAAGAAAGAAAGAAAGAAAGAAGAGAGAGGGATGGACAAGCAGGTAGACACAGACACAGAGACAGAGAGAAAGAGAGCAAGAGAAATAGGGAAGGGCCTATCTTCAGGGAGATAGCCTATTTGTCTCACAGTGCCAGTGAGTTGGGGGAGTAAAAGCAGTTCTGTTTTTCTGACGCACGATGGCACCACAGGGTTGATCTCCACCGCCATTGACCCTGCTGCTGGATTGACCAATCGGCAGACGGTCAGCACGGCAGGAGGCAGTATGCATGCTAAATTCATCCACTTTAAAAATAGAAGCGTCATTTTTTTTCCCTTCCTGCCTCTGAGGTCCATGCAAGGATAAAAGCTGTGGGAGTCGGTTTGGCTCTAGATTCACACAGGTTGACTGTAGAAGGAAGCATTGCTATAAGTTAACATATTCAGGTGAAGGGATAAAACATGTTCAACT
The DNA here is from genome assembly GCF_023373465.1 of Oncorhynchus keta. Lineage (NCBI taxonomy): Eukaryota > Metazoa > Chordata > Actinopteri > Salmoniformes > Salmonidae > Oncorhynchus > Oncorhynchus keta. The sequence continues at coordinate 40,544,129 of NC_068449.1, read as the reverse complement.
CTATGCTCTTGCATAAAACTATGAAAGAGTGTTTGCAGCCAACACTCGATCACATGAAAATGTAAAAAAGGGGCCAGCACTTGATTCAGTTGCAATAAAAGCTTTGAATAGCTTAGCTTTTATATATTTTACGGGGAACATATCCTACTGGAGAACACAGCGCTCTACACACAAGCTAACATATTAACAACAATGACTAAGGCGGAAACAGTCAAGTCCAGCTGCGGCATCTGAACAAGCATTCGGGGATTACTGTCAGATTAATGAATGTGGAGGGGCTTAATGGGTGAACAGGTTAAATCAACTTTTTGGCATTCTAGAGACCAACAGTCAACCAGCGCACAATCCAAATTGACATTGTGTACATTTACTCACTCATACGGTGTTTAAAATGTTTATTTTTATGTGACTAAAATGTCCTCTTTAGCCTCTGAACACTTGACAAAAATGCCATACTCTGGCCCCTCAAATACACATAAGATACAATGGCATAGAATATCATATTTTTCATCAAATACACATAGGATCAAATGTGAATAGAAGGTCATCTTTTCCCTCAAATTCACATAGGATTTGTGCATCCTGTCAAAAGATGTTGCGAGCACAGAATCTACAAATCTAGAATATAGCTATCAAGGCAGACCACAACAAACTCCCTCTAGGAAACAAAGTCAATAGGGTCGAGCCTAGGCAAGGTTTAATAAGATCTCCCTCTCAACATGACAACAACAAATGATCAAGTCAGGATGTTACTGTATTTTTATATTTTGCCTACCCTCATTCTCAGTGTGGAAAATAGTCAGAGACCTACAGTACAACACAACACATATCCTACTGTACACTACACATGTCTGAGAGATTTTGACGTGTTACTTACAGTACTGCTATTTACAGTAGCAACAGTAGGCCATTTGTTAGCTCGGCTCAAAATCTATTTCCACACTAGGTTTAATTAGCGTTTTCTTCTCGGATATCGTCATGTATTTTAAATAGCTAGTGCAGATTAGAACGTAAGAGATTTGAAGGGCTTGATTTTGCATAACTCACCAGGGCTCTGACAATCATGACAAAGGTCCTTTGTGTTTAGGGCCTATTACCCCCATATCCAGTTGGCCATAATCTAGCACCATTAAGTCAGGGGATCAAAATGAACAGTCCCTTAATCTGCTTTTCCTTCTTTTTTAAAGCCTATGTTTCCCTGAAACGTTGGTATGGGGGAGGGGAAGATAATACTCTTTTCAAAACACTGAGGATTTTGTCGTTGCTCAGATGTATATACAAAGTCGTCTTATAATACAGTTTGAACATTTTATCAAGGGTTGCACTATGATAGTGTGATGAAAATGAAGTATAACATTTCGATCACAATAGATAGAAGATACATTATGTACTGTATTGATTTAGAACTATTACTATGATTTTGCAGGTATAACGCTAAACCTTTGTAAGAATAACACCATTTTTCAAGTGTTCTGAGAGATTTGGTGTTATGAACTCTTTAGGGACAGTTTGACATATGAAAGAAATATATTGCACACCCTCCACCTCAAATCAAAAAATAATGATTACCACCATAAATAACAATAACTGTAGCAACCCTGTGTTTATTAACGTGGATATCAACTTCAGAAAGTTGAGGGTTTGCCGACCACCGCGGACGGACAGGCTCACTCTCCCTGCCTGTATCATTACACTACGACCAGAGCCGGCTGCAGACAACGATCAGCTAGGGGGAAATCGTATTTTCCACATGGTGATGCTATATTTATAATTATAGTAAATATATGCAATTCATTTTCCATCAACAGGTTTCTTACGCCAATGCACCACACACAACCAATAAGCAACATATAACTGCATACTGATTACCGACTTTGAGCGCTTATCATCGTGGTTTGAGTCTTCAACACCAGAACCAAGAAGAGTATGTCAGTCTGGACAAAACCGAAATTACATCCCTCCCTACTCAGTATTGAAGGCTTGGTTTGACAATCTCCAAATGTCATGAAACCTTTGTGTGTTTTGTAACAGAAGTCTCTTTATATTAATCAAATGACTGTTAATCAAGGAACCTACCAGGTACAACCCTAAATCTGTAAACTTGGGCACCCTCAAAGATATCATCCTGACCAACTTGCCCTCTAAATACACCTCTGCTGTCTTCAACTAGGATCTCACCGATCACTGCCTGCGTCCGTAAGGGGCCCTCGGTCAAATGACCACCCCTCATCACTGTCAACACTCCCTAAAACACTTCTGCAAGCAGGCTGTTATAGCAGCAAAAGGGGGACCAACTCCATATTAATGCCTATGATTTTGGAATGAGATGTTTGATGAGCAGGTGTCCACATACCCTTGATCATGTAGTGTAACATTCTGATAACCATGTTTCTTAGGAGGGAATTTAAGTACTTCAGCGTAACGTTTCCTAAAGGTTTCCTCATGGTTCCATTTAAAGTAATGTTCTCAGAATGTTCAGAGAACATTAAGAAACAACGTACTTCTGTGTGAATTTCAGTACTCCAGGATAATGTTTTCTGCAGGTTTCCTCATGGTTCTATATTAAGTCATGTTTTCAGAACATTAAGAAAACTTTCCATAAAAAACACAAGAAAGTATTACTAACGTTCAAAGAGCGTTCTAAGAATGTAATTTAAAAATAGATGCAGTGCCTTGAGAAAGTATTCACACCCCTGGGCTTTTTCAAAATGTTGTTGTATTACAGCCTGAATTTAAAATGGATTAAATTGAGTTTGTTTGACATAGGCCTACTACACACAAAATAACACACATAATGTCAAAGTGGAACTATGTTTTTAGAAATGTTTACAAATTCATAACATATTCAAAGCTAAAATGTCTTGAGTCAATAAGTATTCAACCTCTTTATTATGATAAGCCTAAATATGTTCAGGAGTAGACATTTTCTTAATGCAAAAGCAGCAGCTACTCTTCCCGGGGTCCACACAAAACATGACACATAATACAGTCAATGGGGTGTGAATACTTTCTCAAGGCACTGTATCTATTTTTAAATAACATTCTTAGAACGTTCTTTGTTTTAAAGCGGACATTGAATATCCCTATGACAATGGTGACGTTATTTATTACACTTTGGATGGTGTATAAATATACCCAGTCACTACAAAGATACAGGTGACCTTCCTAACTCAGTTGCTGGAGAGGAAGGACTTTCACCAAGAGGCCAAGGGTGACTTTAAAACAGTTACAGTTTAATGGATGTGATCAGAGAAAACTGAGGATGGAACAACATTGTAGTTACTCCACAATAATAACCTACATGAGGTTTATATCGAATATAATAATAAAAATATGCATCCTGTTGCAATAATGCACTAAAGTAAAACTGCAAAAAAATGTGGCAAAGAAATTAACTTCCTGTCCTGAATACAAAGAATTATGTTTGGGGAAACTCCAACAGAACATATCACTGAGTACCGCTCTTCATATTTTCAAACATGATGGTGGCTGCATCATGTTATGGGTATGCTTGTCATGGGAATGGACTAGGGAGGTTTTTAGGATAAAAATAAATGGAATAGAGCTAAGCATAGGCAAAATCCTAGAAGAAAACCTGGTTCAGTCTGCTTTCCAACAGACAGCGGGAGACAAATACACCTTTCAGTAGGACAACAATTTAAGGCCAAATATACACTGGAGATGCTTACCAAGACGACATTGAATGTTCCTGAGTGGCCTAGTTACAGTTGTGACTTAAATTGTCTTGATGGCAAGATTTGAAAATTGCTGTGGAAAAAGTGGAATGTGGATGTGGAAAAAGTAAAGGGGTGTGCATTTTTTCCTGAGGGCACATTCTCAACATCAAGAAAACATTCTCTATCCACTATCTTGTTTTAAAATATATATATATATTTAACCAGGCAAGTCAGTTAAGAACAAATTCTTACTTACAATGATGGCCTAGGAACAGTGGGTTAACTGCTTTGTTCAGGGGCAGAACGACAGATTTGTACCTTGTCAGCTCGGGATTCAATTTAGCAACCTTTCTGTTACTGGCCCAACGCTCTAACTACTAGGCTACCTGCCGCCCCGTATGCCTTATTTAGGGCTTGTTTCCTTTCAAATGGGGTCTGTTTGAATTGACTAAAATGAACAGCTTGGTATGAGTAAAAAAAACAAACGATGCATGCTAGCTCCATCCTGGTGGCAAAGTGGACTACTTCCTTGGATAGAGAACATAAGGAAATGAATATAATGTGTACCATCTGTGCTTGGAGAGTTCAAAACAGTTAGCCTAATGTAGCAGTGTTATTAAACGTCTTATTGGAACATGTTCTCAGATCATTATTTAATGAGCTTCAAATCATCTATAATTGCTGTTCTCACAACGTTAATAATAAAACAAACAGATGAGGAAATATAGGAAATATAGGAAATTGGCTATATGGAATTCATGAAAACCTGCAAAATGGTGAATGTAAATCAGGGGAAAAAATGTACTACCCTCCCCTTTGCCCAATAAAAAAAAACACACAACCCTCCCCAAAGCAAAACAAAAGTTAGGCAACCTTCCCGTTTTGGAGCAGCCCTCCCACCCTAGTACATTTTCAAACTGTCCTTTAGAGAGAACATGACTCAGTTTCAGTTTAAACTATAAACAATGAACCTTCACTAAACATACTGTACTACAGCTGTAGGATATTCATTGACTAGTATTGTCGCAGCAAAAATAATCCTGCAGAATGTTGCGGGATCGGTGGTTAGGCTATATTAGTGGTTAGGCTATTAGCCGGCCAAAATTAGGCTTCATGAAAAGTGAAGTACTGTTAATATAACCATGTGTTTTTGCGTGTTTTCAGTGAATTTATGTAAATCATGAAACCCATCTGCATTTCCCACTGTGCAGAAAAATTCTCAGTTACAAAAGAGTGATCAAATTAAGATCATACATCTGTACAACTTATATATATTAAACACACATGCTCGAAAGCGCAGAACATCCACTTACCTGGATGCAAAGGGGAGCGTACCGCATCAGGTTTTGAATCGCACCTGTTTGGGTGAAGCTGACCCCTGCAAAAAAAAAAAAAGAAGATTTAAACTCTGAAACAACTCTGCCAAAATGGACTTCAGAGAGTAAGATCATTGTGTTTCACCCAAGAGACTAAGTTTATGATGGACATTGTGGTACAACTATCCTTGTGTGACATTTTTAAAGTGTTAAATTCATTGTATTATTGTCTGGAAACACATGGGTCCCCTGAAAAGACAAAACATCTATATAAACAAATATAAGGCATGTTTATTAGGTGTCAACACATGAACTCGATTAAACTTAACAACATTACAGTCACTTAATACAAGATTTGAATGTAAACAAAGTCCACCTTTGTGAATGCACACCTGGCATTAATCTATGCTCCTAGATTTCAGCTCAGCAGGCTAAAGCCAGGTCTCTAGAGCTGGGTTTAAACCCCAGTCTGCCATCATACCTCGGAGACTGCACCTCTGGTGTCAACCGCTGCTCCTTCCCGGCAAAGCTGTCCACCCCTGGCGAGTCAGGGTTGGTGGAGCCGCTGCTCAGCCGGTCGCTGCTCTCGTATCCCGACTCAGTTCTCTGGATGGTCCAGGTGTCGCTGCGCAACAGGGCTTTGGCCCCGCCCTTGGCCCTAGTCCCGCTGCTTCCATCCCCTCCACCGCCCTGGTCGCCGTGCCCACTTGCCCTGCCCTCCGATTCGAGGGAGCTGTGGCTCTCTGTCTCTTGCCGCTGCTCGTCCTCGTAAATTGTCATCAAGCACTTCTGCTGCTTGCACACTTCCCTCATCCTGAGACGGTCCCGTTCCCTCTCTTTATCCTTTTCCCGCTCTTTTTCCCAGTCCCGGTTGTCCTGTTCGCTGCCATGCGGGATCTCCTGATAGGAGGGTTTAGCGAGCCGGAGGCTACCACCACCGCCATAGTGCTGCTGTTGTTGTCGCCGTTCAAGGTCGTTCAAGACGCTGTCCACATTCAGAACTTCCCGGATTGGCCTCCAGGAGGGCTTGGCTTTGTTATGGCCCGCTCCCAACCTGCTGCCTTTATCCCACGCGTCCTGGCTGCCGTCATGTTCTTGGTGACCAGGGGAGGTTTCCTGTCTCCAACTGTGTCCGCCAAGGGCACCGGACTGAGAGCGTGGGTCTGGGTCCTGGGAAGCTCTGCTCTGGTGGGAGGATGACAACTTGTCAGCCCGGGCTCCACTGCCGCCTCGCAACCTCTGGTCAGCGTGCTGCCTCTGCCCGCCCTCAGGTGGGGATCTGGCATAGGACATTTCTAAACAGGAAGTGACATACAGATGTAGGATCTTAATGTGTGCCAGTTTGCAACAGCAGGACAATAATCCTGCAGCAACATGAAATGTGAATTATTATGTGGATTATAATTAATGGACATTTTTGTAGGGGTTGTTACATTAGGGCAGATCAAGTCTGAAATTTCAAAGTGGAAATTACAAACTTTAGAAATTCTAAACCTCAAATACACTACACATTTACATTTTCCTAGATTGCTCGAAAGTTCTCCTGCAACAGGTTGATCAAATTAAGATCCTACATATGTAAGAAACAGCATGCACCAATTTGTAAGTCGCTCTGGATAAGAGCGTATGCTAAATGACTTAAATGTAAATGTAAATGTAGTGTGCCAAGCATGCATATTGTACTTGTGTAGCATCGTAAAATGTATTTAGGCCTACAATCTACGTATAAACTTATTCTAGGTGGTTTTTAAATATATTTCTCAGGATTGGATAAATGTTGAACAATGAATGGCTCGATTGAGAGAAGATAATCTCCTGCACTTGGTCCAAGGTTTATATCGTAAAAGTTGAAGATATTTGATATAGGATACAATGCCTTCCAACATCGTCCAGATATTCCAAAAGACAATATTACATAATCTTTCTCTGTATATTCTGTTTTAGGTGGAATTTTGGGTAGAAAAATCTGATTGGAGAGGGCACTTTTGGGACAAATGTCACATGGTCTTCTGGAAAACACTGGCAAAATGCAAAGCACATTGTTTAGCTTCATCAGAAAACTTACCTCTGAACTGAAAATGTAAGAATAATAAAGTATACTAAAATTTAGAAAAGCAGGTCACACAAATAATAAAACCTAGGATTAGAACTACACAAAAAAACTGAAGCACTCTGGAACCAATTATTTCCATCTTACATGGTTCTATTTGCCCTGAGACAACTTTATCTGTGTAGAACAGATGGTATGCTATTTTCTTGGAGATTGGCCAGTCCTGTAAAACATTTCCTGACTCCATATTGCTACCCTTAGTTTGCCCTTTGGTTTGGGGCCACATCTAAAAAAACAATGCACCAAAACATTATCCAAGTGACCCTTCAGGCAATCTATTGGATGTGCACCGCATCATATCACATCATAGTCAATACTATGTGTCTATAAACAATGTGAAAAATCATCCAACCAATCTTGAGGAGAAAACCCTTGTATCTTAATAATCTACAATCAGGTTAACACAGTCATTGATACATACATTGATTTTGGTTGTAGCACTGGTTGGTTGAATAGTTCACTCATCACACACAACATTAAGTTTGTGGTAGTCAATGACAAGTAACTGCCTCTGATTCAATGAATAGTAATTTCAATTTTTGTGCAAGTTATTTCTATCTGCCACTGTAAGCTAAAACTGTTTTGACAAAAAGAGTATGGACACAATATACTGGTTCTTACACATGTCATCAGCGCTTGTCATGGTTTTTCAAGGTACCCCTCAAAGTACAGTAAAATGTTACCTTATGAGTATAACAATCACTGTAGTGCACTTTACCTTTGTGTGGATCTGGTTTTCGACGGCCTCTTTCGCCCTCCTTCTTTATCCCTTCTACAACCCTCTGGGAAGTCTCCTTGTAAGGAACCCGGGATTTGTTGGGACTACAAGGTGGGCCTTTCACTATGGATATCAGGATTGGGACGACACATGAGTTACAACACAAGCTCATTTGATTTGATTTATTTTACAATTTAAAAACACAATTCAACCATACGATGTGGATACAATGCATTTAAAATCATATAATATAACACAAATTTTTTTTATTATGTTTTGAGTTTTAAAAAAAAATCTTAGTTGTCTTCCTCTGCCAAAAGCCAAGTCTGGGTCATGTTCTGCACAGCACCCCGAAGTACAACGTTTTGAAATGGAAAACGAAAATGAGGTTCAATATGCTTCCAAGCATTTTCTACAGTTCTGTGCCTACTGGCCTCAACCCGGATCTTACCTCTTTTGTAGCCTGAGGTGGAGGGTGGAAGTAGCATCTGCTTATAGGGCCCCTGGTTGGAGCGGAATGGGCCTGCATTCTCCCGGATGGCATCCAACTTCTTCATCCCTACTGCAGAAGCAGAACATCGGATAGGCATTCAGTGAAATGAGGAGAGAGCTAATGGCCACGTTCCAGGCTGACTACATTTCAGATGCATGCAAGATCTCAGAACGCTTGGATGGGTGTTTAACATGTCAGCTATCCCCATCATATGATATAGCAATTTGATGCTTAACTGCGCAGTGAATGACGTGGCACACAACCATTTGTTGTTGTAATGCAACATCTGCAATGCAGTTGGTCTGGAACGCAAACTATGTGTATGAATGCCTTTGTTCAAGCCCTACACTAACCCAGCTGATTGACTTTCTCAACAGTTAGCAGAATAAAGTATGTTAAAGTAGGACTAGAATAAAATCCTGCAGTGGTGGCCAACTGCACAGGAGGAGAGCTGGCCACAGCTGCTGTAAGATAAAATGCAACATTGGACAATGCATTTAAAAAAAACATTATCACAAAGTTGCACTTTTTCCACAAGTGTTTTCCTTTGGTTGTTTTTCTACGACACATGACATGACCCAGCTCAGTAGTTGGCCTGTCACAAAACTGTGTCTATCCTTGCCAAAGGTGTTCTGCCTCACTTAAACAGCAACTGGCATTAGTTTACTCCATTCTTGGTAGCATCTAGCCAGCCCATGTTGCATACCAATTCTCTACCCTGCTGCTTTGTGTGTACACATTTTCACTTGCCTTCACGGGTTTTTATTTATTTTTATTTTTTTATTTCACCTTTATTTAACCAGGTAGGCTAGTTGAGAACAAGTTCTCATTTGCAACTGCGACCTTAAAGCATAGCAGTGTGAACAGACAACAGAGTTACACATGGAGTAAACAATTAGCAAGTCAATAACACAGTAGAAAAAAATGGGCAGTCTATATACAATGTGTGCAAAAGGCATGAGGAGGTAGGCGAATAATACAATTTTGCAGATTAACACTGGAGTGATAAATGATCAGATGGGCATGTACAGGTAGAGATATTGGTGTGCAAAAGAGCAGAAAAGTAAATAAATAAAAACAGTATAAAAACAGTATGGGAATGAGGTAGGTGAAAAAGGGTGAGCTATTTACCTATAGACTATGTACAGCTGCAGCGATCGGTTAGCTGCTCGGATAGCTGATGTTTGAAGTTGGTGAGGGAGATAAAAGTCTCCAACTTCAGCGATTTTTGCAATTCGTTCCAGTCCCAGGCAGCAGAGTACTGGAACGAAAGGCGGCCAAATGAGGTGTTGGCTTTAGGGATGATCAGTGAGATACACCTGCTGGAGCGCGTGCTACGGATGGGTGTTGCCATCGTGACCAGTGAACTGAGATAAGGCGGAGCTTTACCTAGCATGGACTTGTAAATGACCTGGAGCCAGTGGGTCTGGCGACGAATATGTAGTGAGGGCCAGCCGACTAGAGCATACAAGTCGCAGTGGTGGGTGGTATAAGGTGCTTTAGTGACAAAACGGATGGCACTGTGATAGACTGCATCCAGTTTGCTGATAGAGTGTTGGAAGCCATTTTGTAGATGACATCGCCGAAGTCGAGGATCGGTTTTTACTAGGTAAGCTTGGCAGCGTGAGTGAAGGAGGCTTTGTTTAGAAAGCCGACTCTGGATTTGATTTTTGATTGGAGATGTTTGATGTGAGTCTGGAAGGAGAGTTTTCTAGCCAGACACCTAGGTACTTATAGATGTCCACATTTCAAGGTTGGAACCATCCAGGTTTAAAAGGAGGAGACTGGTGCAAAGAATACGGTGGATGCTCCCATGGCTCTGGAGCCACATCAGGCCCTCAAAATGCTTTCTTGTAAGGCCCAGACTAATATCTGATTCCTATTGGAACCAGGTGTGATGGAAGACAAGACAAAACCAATGGAAAATGAAAAATGGATCAACAATTGTCACACTGACCATTATTTGGGTTGTTTGTTTCTATGTTTTGTTTGGTCAGGGTGTGATATGAGTGGGCATTCTATGTTACATGTCTAGTTAGTCTGTTTCTATGTGTTTTGGCCTGATATTGTTCTCAATCAGTGGCAGGTGTTTGTCGTTGTCTCTGATTGGGAACCATATTTAGGTAGGTGTTTTAGGTTTTTCGTCATCCATTAACTATGCATTCACACCACGCTGCGCTTTGGTCTCCTCCATACGACGATCGTGACAGCGATGGCTAGAAGGTCGGTGACGACCGCCGAACACTGCCTGAACAAGGAGAGGGAACAACTTCGGCGGAAGTCGTGACACCCTCAAAACAATTTTCTTGCTTTTGGAATCAACGCACGTGCACAATTAGGTAAATTATTTCATAAGCTTTTTAGATCATGCTTTTAAATGCATGGGGAGGAGCGTCCACTTTGTGAGTGCACACTTCTGGAGAAAAGTAGAGAATTCGGACACCTAACCAGTGTTACAGCATACCAGCTACTCTTCATCAGTAGTCATCAAATCAAATGTTATTGGTCACATAAACATGTATAGCAGATGTTATTGCGGGAGTCGTCAAATGCATGCGTGACTACAGTATATAGGGCAACCAGTGAGGTTTGATTGTCCCATCACCCACAAATTTCATTTTTGCTTTACTTTGTCACAGGTGCAGCAATATGACTGAAATATTGCAGTCTTTGTTTACTTTACAAAATTAGCTAAATATGGCATGGTAACAGTGTATTTCTATTAGATTGGATTTCAACATGAAACAAGTATTTATGTAGTCTGTGGCGAGCCCACAATTTACGTTTTCCTGACCAGACAATCTGCAAATCGGGAAAAGGTTATTCTCAGACAAGAGCACTGCTAAGGCCGGTTAACAATGTCTGAAAAAACTATCAACAGCATTGATAATCTGGCCAATACTGCCCAAAAGCATCCTCACAAATATCTGTCCTTATATAAACCAATAATCCACATCAAACAATAACGCAACATAATTACTTACGCTTATCCACATAACAATACAAATCAAATCCCATTCCAAAAGAGATGACCAGATACAACGCCCAGGCTAAAAGGTCCGTTTCAAAGGGCAGGGCACCATTTCCGAAAGCAAACGCATATTAGAGAATGGGAACAAACGCGGGATGGGAGATCACGGGAGGGAGTGAAAGCTACCAAGCGCACTTGACCCGGGGAGCAGGGATAGCAGGGAGAGCAGGGATTAGGCAGGGAGGCGGGTGGTAATCTGCATGTCACAGAGGCATCGTCCTCGTATCAAGTTCAACTCTGCACACGACAAGGGAGGACAATCGCAACACCCATCGCTTCCCCAGGGGAGTGCTTTTAAAAACAATGCCAGGCGCCATCACATTAAAAGGATGTTTTTTTCTCGATGACAGTGTTCGTTGTGTACTGTAGGCCTCTGTATTACGCATGTAGTAGAAGCAGAATAGTACATATTCTCTTTCCACAGCTACAATATTTGAGGGAAAATGTATTGTGGGTGTTGGATGTGTGATCTAGATAGAACCTTGTGTATGGGCAAGGCCATTTAGGAAAGACACTGAGCTAGCCACAGGACAATTGTGAAACGAAGTCTTACAATGCCTTATGATCACATCAAATGCCTTAAGTAAAGTTTTACCAACATTTTTGCACCAGGTTAGTTAAGTGAATGTTTAACGACCCTTCACCTACCACGCCCCACACCTCCCATAAAGGTCTGCTACACTGGAAACTTACATTTTGGCTGAACGTGAGACACTCATTACTTTCAATATAACCTCGAACCTACAAAACTTTCCATGACATTATGCTCTAGTTCTATTTTCAAGAATTTGAAGTGCGGCACAAGGCCAAAAACTCTTTATAAAGTGTCTCACACTCTGCTCACGATGGGAAAAGTAACGAGTCCAGGGTAGCAGCTAAAAATCAACTGTTTTTGTGACGACTCATTGTGACACACATGTAAACCAACCGTTAAGGTTTCGTCTTACCTGGCACTTTGGCGTGGGCTTTGAAGCGGGGACACATAATCGTTTGTCTTGGCGCATCCTCGCTGGAGACTGGGGTCCCCTCCAGGTTAGTGTAGAACAGGAGCAGTGGCTGGAAATGTCCCCGGATGCATTTAGAGGCCACGTCTTTCCACTTGGATCCGATCTAAGAAGAACACAAAAATAACGTAAAAGTGAAAATGTTTTAATGTGTGACTGACATGTTTGAGACTAAACGCTAGCAACTAGTATGTTGCCAACACCAAATGAATGGAAAAGATAAGCACCGAATAAGATCTGGATATGATTTGGTCCTTAATGTTCCGATTCATTTGATGTGGCTGGATCTACTGAATTGATGGCCTGGGACTTATCTCCACATGAGAACACTTTTGAGGTGGTTTTCAAAGTTTTGACAAGAATTCTGCAACATCTGCACAAATAGATCATCTATGAGATATTAGAAGCATTTTTCTCAATTCATTTGAAACAGACACCAACACGTTCATTTGAACACTCACCTCTTTCACGGTGGCGTCATCAAAAAATATCCATTTTGAGGACTTGCTGTGATAAGCGAACGCAGAGTAATGTTTGCTGGAGAAACAAATCATTCCCACGAGATGTAACTCACTCCTTTTGGCGTTCTCATCAGTGACCCGGTAGAACAGCTGAAATATGACATACATGAAAGATGGCATACCGATGATCAATTAGGATAGGACTCTTCAACCAACATTGACATTTGCTTAATACTCAAGCAACCCTAATACGCATGCCAGATCTCACAAGACCTTGATAGGATTTAGCCAGACTGGAATGTGAACATAATCATTGGACAATCATGTTGTCTCTTTGACATTTACATTTACATTTAAGTCATTTAGCAGACGCTCTTATCCAGAGCGACTTACAAATTGGTGTGAGCCATTTCCCATTTGAAATGTGTGTTCATAATCTTGTTCTTTGATCATACTTCATAATATGTGGCCCTAAATAACTATGCATTTAAATGGTAGTTACAAAGGCAGGTACAGTGTAATTACAATGACATATTGCTGCATACTACTAACAATTGTTATACCTGATTGTGGCAAGGATTTACGAATAATATCAAGGTCACATTTTACAATAAGTGTCCTTAATACATACAGTATGTATTTACATGGTACTTACATAGGCAGGTGCAGTCAGTGTAATTACACCTAAAGTTCCACTATACATGTAATTACACAGTAATAACTGTAGTAACATTGTAGTGCTGTCAGCTTTTTCATATTTTGTAATATCTCATATACATGCAAACGTTTGATTTAGAGTTTTTTTGTTTTCTTTCATGATAAGATCTTTTAAGATTTTTAAGTTGTTTTCCTCAAAATGGAGGCGTAGCTACTTTATTTTAGCGGTTAAAAGGGGAAACAGGAAATCTTACAGATGAAACTGTATATCCTGTATCATGTATACTGAAGATTTGCCTCTGGGGTGCGTTTAAAACCAAAAGGGTCCACTGAAATGGGATAAAAAAACTGCAGAAATGACATAAAATGGACACCCACGTAAGAGTAAAAAATATTCTAAAATGAAGGACTGTGTGGTTGAATGGGATTGGGGTGCTGTGTGATTCAGTTGGTAGATCATGGCACTTGCAATGCCTGGGGTTTGTGGGTTCGATTGGAAATGGGGCCACCCATACAAAAATGTGTGCTGCATGACTAAGTTGCTTTGGATAAAAGTCTGCTAAATGGTATATATATATATATATATATATATATATATACTTAGTATTATTGTTGTTATCTTACTCTGTATTATTATTCAAATAAATGTATTAATATTACATAATCATGTATATGAACCATACAGTCAACCCTCAAGCCAAATTTGAGGTAAACAATTAGCGACTAAACTTCCATTGTGCATCTTTAACTCTTACCCCCGAGAGGTTGAGATGTGGACCCAGTGACCTCACCACGTCCTCTGTAAGGTCAGACTGTTCTGCGTCCCACACAAAGCCAATGGTGACGATCTCTGGGTGGTTCATGAGAACCCGACGGATCTTGATGCTCTGGCCACAGTTGCTCTGCAAAGACGATGAGAAACGATCATCCAGGAGAGATAATTAAAGGCAGAAATCTACATATAAATCTATGTATTTTATTCCAGCAACCTTGTCAACTTTGCCATAAAACATGTTGCAACATATAGGAATCATAAATTATAATATATACAGAACTATAGTAGTCCTTTATAATAACTCCACGGAATAAAGCATTTATAATGGATTAGTAAATAGTTTATTAATTTATTAATGATTACTTCCACATTTGTAAATGTTAGTAACCTAGTGAGTCATACATTTATGAACAACTTCTAAAGTATTTAATAACGATGAATAAGATTCCAGAATATAAGTCCTCATAAACCATCTACTAATCATTAGTTAAGTATTTTTGTGCAGCCTCATCTAAAGTGTGGGCTATATATACTTTATAAATGTTTTGAGTGACCAGTGTAATTTATCACAGGATATGCCATTGGTGGATATTCCTTAAGGTATCAAAATGGCCGATTAAAATAGATCAATGGTTAAACAATAAGCACACAACACAGAGGATCCTTAAGAAATATTGATTTTTTTTCTTCGAAAACACTCAAACTGTTGTAATACTGTGATGTGTATCTTCATACAAAGTCTATGCTGAGAAAAATAAGGAAAATGCTAATATATGCACATACGGTGCCTTTGGAAAGTATTCACTGTCTGACTTTTTCCACAATTTGTTACAATACAGCCTTATTCTAAAATGTATTAAATATATTTTTAAAATCCTCAGCAATCTACACACAATACCTCATAATGACAAAGCGAGAACACGTTTAGAATTGTTTGTAAATGTTTTAAAAATAAAAAACAGAAATACCTTATTTACATAAGTATTCAGACCCTTCGCTATGAGATTCAAATTGAGCTCAGGTGCATCCTGTTTCCATTGGTCATCCTTGAGATGTTTCTACAACTTAATTGGAGTCCACCTGTGGTAAACTCAATTGATTGGACATGATTTTGTCTGTATAAGGTCCCACAGTTGACATTGCATGTCCGAGCACGACAAAACGTGCCTGGAAACAGCCCTTAGCCGTGGTACATTGGCCATACATCATAAACCCCCTGAGGTGTGCCTTATTGCTATAATAAACCCATTACTAATGTAAATTAGAGCAGTAAAAATAAATGTTTTGTCATACCCATGGTATACAGTCTGATATACCATGTCAGCCAATCAGCACTCAGGGCTCAAACCACTCAGTTTATAATGATCAATAAACTATTTACTCATCCTTTATAATTATTATTTACACGTTGTTAGTTATTCTTAATGTTGTTAATATGAAAAATGTAATACAACTTTCATTACATAAAATACAAAATAGCTTTAATATCTATCTTTAATAATCCTGCGTGATAAGATTTTTTGATCCAGGAACAGTAGAAAGGGTTAATGGAACAAAGCACTTTCACCAGGGCTGACGCACATTGAAGTGGTAGACCGGTGCTAGCCAATCGAGATGAGAGAGCAACAGTGGATAAGCCATAACTGCTATTTATATCCCTAACACTAGTCTGGCTGCCTCTCCTTCAGGCCTGTTCCATCATAAAGTCACAAAGCAGAATGCAGAGAGAAGAAATCAGCTCGATGCGGGTTTGAATTAAATACTGTCTGGATCTGCATTCACTTGCTTTGGGATACTGCAGGTACAGTAGCTATAATATATTGTTCTGATGGTCATACGTTAAGGTTCAGTTCAATAAAACAGTATTGTAGTATTTACAGAGTAACACTTAATGTGAAGATGTGTCCTATAGTTAATCAATCACAGAATGTTTTTGATACTGATAGAATAGCTGGTAGAATCCATTCATCGCTAGATCCTTTCTGTATTCAGAAGATGGACCGTGATTTATAAACAAATAACATCATGAACATTGCTACAGTTATGGACTTTCACAGTTCAAAAAGCACAATCTCCATCCACTACATAATTGACTAACAGAGTGATTTGATTGGACAAGGAGTTCTATTTTGGTCAAAGATTACATAAAAAATCCATTGGAGTCATGTACTGCTAGAAGCTGGGATGACAGCACATTGCACTCACATTGTTCAGCACCAACTTTCTGGCTGCATAGGTAACAGCATGGCCACATGTCTATCAAAACCAAATACATCACATTGGATATTAGACATCAAACTGTGGTTCATAATGAAAATGAGCAACATACCGGACAGTTACGTAGGTCATCGATGGTGTTTGCCGCCTGCAGCAATTCCCCGAACATGTCCGACCGAATCCTGTCGTTCTGCCCCAAGACGCGGTCCACCTGTTGGCTGGGACACAGAGGGGGCAGGATATGAGGGGTGTCCTTCTGCACTGTAAATCACATAAGCCTTATCCAAACCTAACAGAAAGTGTATGTTGTGATCGCTTAGCAGGCTAGCACGGTCACACTTTACAGCACAGTTACAGTAAAGTTATTACACTGTACTGACACACTGTACTTACCCACAAGTTATACAGTTATAATAGCATTGTAGCGTAAAGTCTTACCTACCCCTAGCACATTATGCAGTTGTGGGACGACCTATTAGAGCAGTAGGTCTATCTACAACTAGCTGTGCATACACACCTGGTACAAGGCATTCACATAGGTTATTGCCTTATAGTTATCATAGAATGATGCCTATGCACTGTAATATAAAATGTCAAATCAAATGTTATTTGTCGCATGCCTCGTATAACAACAGGTGTAGACTAAACAGTGAAATGCTTAAGTACAGGTTTTTCTCAACAATGCAGAGAGAAAAATATAGAAACATAATAACACAAGGAATAGATACATAATGAGAAACGATAACTTGCTAGACACTGAGTGTACAAAACACAAAACATTAGGAACACCTGCACTTTCCATGACATAGACTTACAGGCGAACCCAGGTGAAAGCTATCATCCCTTGATTGATATCACCTGTTAAAAAACTTCTTAGGGCTGTGTCATGATGTTGGCCTCTTTGGGTATAGCAACCCCATCCCCCTCTCCCTGCCTCGCCCCCCCTTGCCTCCTTCAACTAGGCTGCTGTGGTCAGAGGTTGTAAATTCCTGAGAAGACCCCCTCATGGACACACAGTAGAGGGAGGGTAGATTTTCATGGATAACAAAGGAAATCCTTCCACCTCACAGAACTTGAGGAACGACAACCGCCGAAACATCCATTCTATAACGAATGTCACTCTGAACAATCCCCTCTAACCATAACCGAGAGAGGGAGAGAGACGGACTATTCTACAAAAGACACACACTTTTCACCAGCGGTCAAGACGACACACTGAGCGTAAATATATATATTGATTGCAGTTGTTCCTGAATGAGTGAGCGTTCAAGTTTAAACGATTAGCATTTCAATCGTTATAATTATGACTCTGTAGTGACTTCTTAGTCGACCCCCACTTCCCCTTTGGTCTAACAAGCCGCCATGCCGGTTTAGCCCACTTCTATCATTACATTTACCTTGTTTGTTTGTTTGTTTATGCATTTCTGTGAATTACTTAGTTAGTAATAAATAAATGATTTAAGACAATTGATGTATGGATGACTCATAGTGAAGACTATGTTCGTGCAAATAACCAACAATTTACAACGTTTGGAATGAGACTAACGTGAGGTAAAGTAAATAATTCATTAATTCGAAGACTAATTGATCAGATAAAATATCTGAAAAGTTATTTTAGGAAATTATAACTTTGTAATCTGAATATTTTACCTTGGTGCCCTGACTTCCTAGTTAATTATTTACGTGATTAATCAGTTGATCGCGTAGTAACTAATTACAGTCTTCAGTAGTAACTATCAGTCTTCAGTTAATGATAGTAAAGACACGACAGCTGCAATCCTGTTAACGGGATAATATGACAACAGCCAGTGAAAGTGCAGGACGCCAAATTCAAAACAACAGAAATCCCATAATTAAAATTCCTCAAACATACATGTATCTTATACCGTTTTAAAGGTAATCTTGTTGTTAATCCCACCATAGTGTCCGATTGTCACGATCGTCGTAGTGAGGAGACCAAAGCGCAGTGTGGTGTGAATACATACTTTTAATGAATGACGAAAAAACACGAAGTACACTAAACAAACAAACAGAATAACAAAACGAACGTGACCGCTATCGAAACTGAGTGCTAACATGTAACATCACATAGACAATAACCCACGAACCACAATACAAAACAGGCTTCCTAAATATGGTTCCCAATCTGAGACAACGACAAACACCTGCCACTGATTGAGAACCATATCAGGCCAAAACACATAGAAACAGACTAACTAGACATGCAACATAGAATGCCCTCTCATATCACACCCTGACCAAACAAAACATAGAAACAAACAACTCAAATAATGGTCAGAGTGTGACACCGATTTCAAATAGGCTTTACAGCGAAAGCACCACAAATGATTATGTTAGGTCACCACCAAGCCAAAGAAACTCTGCCATTTTTCCAGCCAAAGAGAGGAGTCACAAAAAGCACAAATAGAGATAAAATGAATCACTAACCTTTGATGATCGTCATCAGATGACACTCATAGGACTTCATGTTACACAATACATGTATGTTTTGTTTGATAAAGTTCATATGTATATAAAACAATCTGAGTTTACATTGGCGCGTTACGTTCACTAGTTCCAAAAACATCCAGTGATTTTGCATAGCCACATCGATTGAACATAAATACTCATCATAAATGTAGATGATAGTACAAGTTATACACATGGAATTATAGATATACCTTTCCTTAATGCAACCGATGTCTTTACGGAAAAAGCAAACCATGCAAAAATCTGAGATGGCGCTCAGAAAATAAATACAATTTTCCGCCATGTTGGAGTTAACAGAAACCAGAAATCACATTATAAATATTCCCTTACCTTTGATGATCTTCATCAGAATGCACTCCCAGGAATCCTAGTTCCACAATAAATGCTTGATTTGTTCGATAATGTCCATTATTTATGTCCAAGTAGCTACTTTTGTTAGCGCGTTAGGTACACATATCAAAACGCTCGCGCAGGTCCAGTATAACTTCGGACAAAAACTTCAAAAAGTTATATTACAGGTCAAAGAAACACTTCAAACTAAGTATAGAATCAATTTTTAGGGTGTTGTCATCATAAATCTTCAATATAGTTCCAACCGGAGAATTCCTTTGTGTCTAGAGAAGCAATGGAACGCAGGTCGATATCATATGGAATGCGCATGACTAGGAAATGGCTCTCTGCCAGTAACCTGACTCATTCAGCTCTTATTCAAGCCCACAACACAGTAGAAGCCTCATTCAAGTTTCTAAAGACGGTTGACATCTAGTGGAAGCCCCAGGAAGTGCAACTTCATCCATATCCCACTGTGAGTTCAATAGGGCCTGGGTTGAAAATCGACCAACCTCAGATTTCTCACTTGCTGTTTTGATGTCTTCTCAGGTTTTTGCCTGCCATATGAGTTCTGTTATACTCACAGACATCATTCAAACAGTTTTAGAAACTTCAGAGTGTTTTCTATGCAATACTAATAATGATATGCATATATTAGCAACTGAGACTGAGGAGCAGGCTGTTTACTCTGGGCACCTTTCATCCAAGCTACTGCCCCTGCAGCCATAAGAAGTGAAATCCACTTCAATCAGTGTAGATGAAGGGGAAGGGGGGACAGGTTAAGTAATGATTTTTAAGCCATGAGGAAATTGAGACATGGATTGTGTATGTGTGCCATTCAGATGGAGAATGGGCAAGACAAAATATTTAAGTGCCTTTGAACGAGGTATGGTAGTAGTTGCCAGGCACATCTGTTTGAGTGTGTCAAGAACTGAAATGCTGCTGGGTGTTCCACACTCAACAGTGTCCCTCCCGTCTGTATCAAGAATGGTCCACCAACCAAAGGATATCCATGCAACTTGACACAATTGTGGGATGCATTGGAGTCAACATGGGCCAGCATCCCTGTGGACCGCTTTCGACACCTTGTTGTCCATGCCCTGACAAATTGAGGCTGTCGATGTGCATGGGGTATGAGGTAATTTAAGTAGATGCACTATATATACAAAAGTATGTGAACACCTCTTCAAATTACTGGATTCGGCTATTTCAGCCACACCTGTTGCTGACAGGCGTAGAAAGTCGAGCACACTGCCATGCAATCTCCATAGACAAACATTGTCAGTACTAGTCTTACTGAAGAGCTTAGTGACTTTCAACATGGTACCGTCATAGGATGTCACCTTTCCAGCAAGTCACTTAGTCAAATTTCTGCCCTGCTAGAGCTGCCCCGTTCAACTGTAGGTGCTGTTATTGTGAAGTGGAAAAGTCTAGGAGCAACAACGGCTCAGCCGCAGTGTTAGGTCACACAAGCTCACAGAACGGGACCGCCGATTAGTGAAGCACATAGCTACCAAGTTCCAAACTGCCTCTGGAAGCAACGGATGCTCAAGAACTGTTCGCCGGGAGCTTCATGAAATGGGTTCCCATGGCCGAGCAGCCTAAGATCACTATGCGCAATGTCAAGTGTCGGCTGGAATGGTGTATATGTCACACCCTGACCATAGTTTGCTTTGTATGTTTCTATGTTTTGTTTGGTCAGGGTGTGATCTGAGTGGGAATTCTATGTTGTGTGTCTAGTTTGTCTGTTTCTGTGTTTGGCCTGATATGGTTCTCAATCAGAAGGTGTTAGTCATTGTCTCTGATTGGGATACATATTTAGGTAGCCTGTTTGGTGTTGGGTTTTGTGGGTGATTGTCTCCTGTGTCAGTGTTTGTGCCACACGGGACTGTTTCGGGTTGACACGTTTGTTGTTTTTGTAGTTTATGCATGTATAGTTTTCTTATTAAAAACAAACATGAATTTCAACCACGCTGCATTTTGGTCCTCCTCTCCTTCGACGGAAGAATCCCGTTACAGTATAGCTCGCCGCCATTGGACTCTGGAGCATTGGAAATGTGTTCTCTGGAGCAATGCTTCACCATCTGGCATTCCAAATGACAAATCTGGTTTTGGCGGATGCCAGGAGAACGCTACCTGCCCCAATGCACTGTGTCAATTGTAAAGTTTGGTGGAGAAGGAATAATGGTTGTGGATGTTTTTCATGGTTCGGGCTAGGCCCCTTATTTCACACAATGACATTCTAGACCTGGCCTGGGCAATTATTTTCCATGGAGGGCCACATTAGAATATATCATTGCAGACCAGAATCATTTTACAGAATTATACATCATGTATAATATGACTGTGTTGACAGATATATCTACTGTAAATCACGTCCAGATATGCTACTTATTTAACTTATTTAACTTTAATAAATAATAATAATAATAATAATAAACCATAAATAAATCACGTACATGCTCTCCTTTTGGTAGGTATTTTCATTATTAAACATGCAATGAACTACACGGGGGGAAAAGTACACTGTGCATTCAGCACCACGGATAGAACTCTTGTTAATGGGTTGCACAATAACACAAGAGAGAGAGAGAGAGAGCTCAACATTACCTTTAAATTACTCAATCAGTGTGAAGAGTGAAGTCCCTGATGGGCATTGACTAGAGCAGTTTCTGACGTCGCAATGCGCAGAATTGCTGAGAGGTGAGAGTCAGTAAGAGATGATCTGTCCCTTGACATCACATCGTTATTATTCACATGCGCCGAAAACAACAGATGTAGTAGACCTTACAGTGAAATGCTTACTTATGAGCCCCTAACCAACAATGCAGTTTTAAAAAATATAGATAAGAATAAGAAATAAAAGTAACAAGTAATTAAAGAGCAGTGGTAAAATAACAATAGCGAGACTATATACAGGGGGTACCGGTACAGAGTCAATGTGCGGGGGCACCGGTTAGTTGAGGTAATATGTACATGTAGACAGAGTTATTAAAGTGACTATGAACACGTGATAACAACAGAGAGAGGCAGCGGTGTAAAAGAGAGAGGGGCCGGGGGGTTGCAACGCAAAAAGTCTGGGCAGCCATTTCATTAGGTGTTCAGGAGTCTTATGGCTTGGGGGTAGAAGCTGTTTAGAAGCCTCTTGGACCTAGACTTGGCGCTCCGGTACCACTTGCCGTGCAGTAGCAGAGAGAGCAGTCTATATGACTAGCGTGGCTGGAGTCTTTGACAATTTTTACGCTGAGCTGTAGTCTGAATGAATAGCATTCTCACATGTGTGTGTTCCTTTTGTCCAGGTGGGAAAGGGCAGTGTGGAGTGCAATTGAGATTGCATCATCTGTGAATCTGTTGGGGTGGTATGCAAATTAGAGTGAGTCTAGGGTTTCTAGGATAATGGTGTTGATGTGAGCCATGACCAACCTTTCAAAGTACTTCATGGCTACAGACGTGAGTGCTAAGGTAGTCATTTAGGCAGGTTACCTTAGTGTTCTTGGACACAGGCACTATGGTGATCTGCTTGGTATTACAGACTCGGACAGGGAGAGGATGAAAATGTCAGTGAAGACACTTGCCAGCTGGTCAGTGCATGCTTGCAGTACACGTCCTTGTAATCTGTCCGTTGAAATCTGTCCGTTGACCTGTTTATAGGTCTTACTCACATCGACTGCGGAGAGCGTCGTCACACAGTCTTCCGGAACAGCTGGTGCTCTCATGCACATTTCAGTGTTATTTGCCTCGAAGCAAGCATAGAAGTAGTTTAGCTCGTCTGGTAGGCTCATGTCACTGGGCAGCTCTCGGCTGTGCTTCACTTTGTAGTCAGTTAGGGTTTTCAAGCCCTGCCACATCCAATGAGCATCAGAGCCGGTGTAGTACAATTTGATCTTGGTCCTGTATTGACGCTTTGCCTGTATGATGGTTCATCGGAGGGCATAGCAGGATTTCTTATAATCTTCCAGGTTAGAGTCCCGCTCCTTGAAAGCGGAAGCTCTAGCCTTTAGCTCAGTGCGGATGTTGCCTGTAAACCATGGCTTCTGGTTGGGGTATGTATGTACGGTCACTGTGGGGATGATGTCATCGTTGCACTTATTGATGAAGACAATGACTGATGTGGTGTACTCAATGCCATCGGAGGAAACCATTAACATATTCCAGTCTGTGCTAGCAACACAGTCCTGTATCTTAGCATCTGCTTCATCTGACCACTTTTTTATTGATCTATTTTATTGCTTCCTGCTTTAATTTTTGCTTGTAAGCTGGAATCCGGAGGATAGAATTATGGTCAGATTTGCCAAATGGAAGGTGAAGGAGAGCTTTGTATGTATCTCTGTGTGTGGAGTAAAGGTGGTCTAGAGTTTTTTTCTTCTGGTTGCACATTTAACATGCTGATAGAAATTTGGTAAAATTGATATAAGTTTCCCTGCATTAAAGTACCCGGCTACTAGGAGCACCACCTCTGGGTGAGCGTTTTCTTATTTGCTTTTGGCGGAATACAGCTCATTCAATGGTGGCTTAGTGCCATCTTCTGACTGTGGTGGTTTGTAAACAGCTACAAAAAATACAGATAAACTCTCTAGGTAGATAGTGTGGGGTCTACAGCTTATCATGAGATACTCTACCTCGAGCAACAGCTCGATACTTCCTTAGATATTGTGCACCGGCTGTTATTTACAAAAATACATAGTCTGCCGCACCCTTGTCTAACCAGATGCCGCTGTTCTCTCCTGCCGATGTGGCGTATAACCAGCCTGCTGTATGTTGATAGTGTCGTCGTTCAGCCATGACTCCGTGAAGCATAAGGTATTACAGTTTTGACTTGTTATACTTCATCACTAAAAATGTCTGTACACATACATAGGTTGATCCAAACAGTACTTACATCTTCTGAGCATGACTCCTAATCTTTGGAGTTTTGTTTTCATCGAGATATGCATATAACCTCGTCAGTCACATTGTTTTGAATAGTTCTCTAATCACTGCATCAGACTGAAAATCGATAAGCTCAAGTTGCATGTCAGTGGGAGCGTTATCCACATTGGAGATGAAAGGAGAGGAAACCAACTGCATGTCATTTTCCAACACTTTGAAATCCTCAAAACGACAAGATAACTCACTGTTCAAAGCACGCAGCAGCGATGTATTCTTCTCCCGCTGGTCATCTGATAGCGAACAGACTAGTAGTGTCGGAAGGTGGGTGAGATTGTTGGCTTCTATTTGGCGGGTTGGGAGGACTAATTTTCGCTTGAAGGCTTTGATACATCTGATGTGAAAAAAAGGGCCTTCGCTTGTAGTTTGGAATTCAGTTTGTTCATGACGGCCACAATGTCCCCGGTGAAGGCAAAATCAGCCAACCATTTTTCACTTGCAGTTGAGGGATATCCACATATTTTCCTTTCATTTGCAAAAACTTCAGGTCCCACACCCTTTAAGCACCTTCCCCAAACTCAGCCATCTCAGGTTTGTGTTGTAGGGGAGATCTGCATGATCCGACTGTCTCTTCCAACAGTGACAAGAACTGCCTGTGGTTTAACGATTTTGCTCTTCTGAAGTTTAGTGACTGTATCCACCTTAGTGACTGTATCCACAACATGGCTCATTTTCAGAACACATTTACAGAGTACCTCCTGATGAATAATGCAATACAGGAAAATAATTTTCTGATCTGGGTTCAGCTCAGCTACTTGATCTTGTACGCCAACGTTTTTCCCTGTCAAGTTTGGGCACCCATCAGTGGTCACACTGGAAAACTTTTCAGAACTCAGTCCCGGCTTTGCCACACTTATTAACCTCCTCCAAAAAATCTTTCCCTGTGTTTGTGCTCTTCATTGACTGCACTGAAGCAAGCTCCTCTGTAATTTAAAAGTCTGGGGTTATGCCTCATAAGAATATCAACTGCTCTCATCCACGGCGAAGGAGAAATAGGTGCCAATTCATACCCCTGCAACTGTTGTTCCATATTCTTTGTGATGTCCTCAACACGCCATATCTTCTTGACAGAGAAACATTTTCAAACTCTTTCTTGTCGGGGCAAAGTATTGCTGCAGAGTCAATTAAACATTATTTAATAAATTCACCCTAGGCTAAATGGCTTGCTATGCTTAGAAATTTTGTGAGACGGTACATACTGTAGCTAGTTCTCTCAATTACGTTGTTTGCTGAATGCAGTTTTGTGAAATCCTTGCTGCTTTTGCAACTGAGAAAGCAACTCTTTCGATGCACTTGCCCTCTGCTCAGAAGACATATTCCTATATTTCTCTGCATGCTTCGTCTGGAAGTGTCAGAACAAATTGTGGTCTTTCAAGACAGCGATGCTCACACTAAGCACACAGCTTTCCCTTGATACCTCAATAAAGAAATATTTTCATGTCGACTCTTGCTGTAGGTGTTCATTCATTGTCTACTTTCCTTCTTTTTTTTATCTTTGAAAAACACATTTTGGGCAATTTATAGCTAGCTACTATTTGTAACTGTGACGTGTGTGTCAGAATGTCAGTCACTGTCTGTCCTCGTGCAGTTGTTAATTATACGAGCCTTCAAAATAAATGTCCCACAAGCGGTGGGAGTTAAATCATTACACAAAGGTGGGTATTCATTTGGGCTTTTAATTTGAATAACAAATACGTTTTTCAAAACTTTACTATCGCAAATTCTTTATGTGATCTGAGCATTATTCCGTGGGCCATATTGAATCAGGTTGCGGGCCCGGGCCGCCCTTTGCCCTGTTCTAGACGATTCTGTGCTTCCAATTTTGTGGCAAAGGGAAAGCCCTTTCCTGTTTCAGCATGACAATACTCCAGTACATGCAGTACATGCAGGCAAGAGCGTAGGTAAAATGTATTCAATAGGATTGGTTGCTGGGAAAGTTTAACCGAAAACTATTTTTGCATTCGTTTTCAAATATATTTTTAAATCATTTGTCATATAGTTTTGCTCTCGCTTTAAAATGATACGTTTTAGGGTTTTGCTTTTGATGTCTTATTTTTCTTGACAATTCTATACGTTTTGCTTTCAATTGTTTGGTTTTTGATTTCAACATCCATTGTTTCACCCGTTCTCGAAAATGTAATGTTTACATTCTCAACTTTATTTTTCATGTTCACAACTTATTTGATTTTGAATTCAATACATATGGCGTGAAATTGACCCCATACACAACCCTCCCCCTCTCATCTTACCCGAAGCTGCCGTCCGTTCTTGACGATGCATGGAAAAGCCAGCAAGGTTTATATTATCCAAGTTCTTGTTCAGTCACGACTTCAACAAACATAGGATATTACAGTTCTTCAGGTTCCGTTGATAGGAGAGTCTCGAACGGAGCTCGTCCAGTTTGTTCTCTAGTGATTGTACGTTCGCCAAAAAAACATTGGACAATCGCCTCTTTCGAGTCCCGGGGACCAGGGCCTGGTCCGGGGTAACATAACGTCCAGAACTGCCGACTCGTTGAAGTAGAAATCTTCATCTAAATTGAGGTTAGTGATGGCTGTTCTGATGTCCAGAAGCTGTTTTCGGTCACAGGAAATGATGGTGGAAATAAGTTAAGATCAGCGTAAAAAAATACACAATATCAGGAGCCCGTAAGACGGCAGCTATACACTTCAGCGCCATCTCACCAGAAAATCCCCTTTTGGCTCACAACAAAGATTTAGTTCTGTTTGTCAAGTTTCTTAGAGGAAGTACTTACCATAGGGCTGTGGTGGAGACATAATGCACTAGCTCTGTGAAAGGAAGGGGGTCCGAGGAGGCGCCACAACTACGACATACAAACTGCAGGGGGAGAAAATCAAAGTTGCATTTCAAATTAAAATAACAGAATAACTAACAGAAAGTTGAAATTGGAAATCTGATGATATGTGTATTGGCTTTCGGGTCAAATATATTTTGGCAAAATCGAATTTATGCTGTATGTATGCTTTTATTTATGCATTTATATGTCTTTCTTAGGTGGCGCAAGAATTCCCCTACGGGGACAATAAAGATCTATTGAATTGACTTGGTTTTACAATCTTTTTGCTGTTAGTATGTCACTATTGGGTAACACTTTACTTAGGGCATACAGTTATAGTGTATTATTACTTGTTACAAGCATGTATAAGTCCTTAGAAATGCTTTAGAAATGAACTTATAAAATGGTACGTCTTTTTATATGGAAATGTATCAAATGGCTGAACATGGCTGTTTCATTATAAGAAGATAACACATTATAAACACTTCATAGATACTGATGGCTTATAATGCATTATGAACGTATCATGATGCATTATACCTGTATCCCTCTATATGTATCTCGTTTTCCCTCTTTCTAATCAACAGTGGATTAAATAAATCACATTACCTGTTCATAAAGTATCATGGCAAACTTCTGGTGGGTAATGCAGGACTTGGATGTGCAGGCCTCAGTCGCCGTGTCAGAAACTATGTGCAGGTGAATCCTCTCCAGAATGTTCTCCTTGTGCACCAAGAATGAAACAAAGTGAGGTCAGACACCTGAAGTAACTGTTTTCCATTACATCCTTAGCATCTGTAGCCCAAACTATCCTGATACACATATCTGTGAGCCGAAACATAACAGTGTACACTGAGTGTACAAAACGTTAAGAACACCTTTCTAATATTGAGTTGCACTTGTAGTCCATGCCTCAATTTGTCGGAGCATGGACTATAAGGTGTCGAAAGCACTCCACAGATATGATGGTCCATGTTGACTCCAATGCTTCCACAGTTGTGTCAAGTTGGCTGGATGTCCTTTGGGTGGTGGACCATTCTTGATACACGCAGCAAAGTGTTGAGCATGGAAAAACTCAGCAGCGTTGCACTCAAACCGGTGTGCCTGGCACCTAGTACCATACCCCGTTGAAAGGCACTTTAATCTTTTGTCTTTGTCATTCACCCTCTGAATGGCACACATCTGTCTATAATAAAGCACAGCTCTGCCATCTTAACAACACTATCAACAAGGCAGGTCCTACAGGCCCTAGTTTTGTCACACCTGGACTACTGTTCAGTTGTGTGGTCAGGTGCCACAAAGAGGGACTTTGGCTCAGAACAGGGCTGCACGGCTGGCCCTTAAATGTACACGGTGAGCTAACATTAATGATATGCATGTCAATCTCTCCTGGCTCAAAGTGGGGGAAAGATTGACTTCATCACTACTTATTTTTGTAAGAGGTGTTGACAAGCTGAATGCACCGAGTTGTTTAAACTACTAGCACAAAGCTCGGACACCGATGCATATCCCACGTGAAGTCTCTTCACAATTCCAGAACAGATTGGGAGGTGCACAGTACTACATAAAGCCATGACTACATGGAACTCTATTCCACATCAGGTAACTGATGCAAGCAGTAGAATCAAATTTAAAAACCAGATAAAAAAAAAACATTTTATGGAACAGCGGGTAGTGTGAAGAAACACACATGTACAGACAAACGTATATGCACACAGGCACGAGCACACACATGCCACACACGTACATTGTAATATTGTTGTATGCGTTATATATACCCCTTTGCAGCAGCTAATGGGGTTCCCTAACAAGTACAAATACATACACAATCCATGTCTCAATTGTCTCAAGGTTTAAAAATCCTTCTTTAACCTGTCTCCTCCCCTTTATCTACACTGATTGAAGTGGTGACATCAATAATGGGTCATAGCTTTCACCTGGATTCACCTGGTCCGTCTATGTCATGGAAAGACCAAATCAAATGCTCAAAATTATAAACAGATTTTTACAGCACATGAGAAATGTAGTCTTGTCTTACCCTGGCGTCTTCCTGACTTCCATTTTGGTTGAATAGGGTTATTATGGTCTTCAGCTACTGTAAGATGGTACCATTGGACAGCGCTAGGAATCCCCAAATATCTCAGTTGAAGGTATAACCTTGTGTGTGCTAAGCAGAAAATACCCTCTGATCTCCAAGCTTCTGTTCCTTTAGCTCAGTGTTTCCCAAACCTCTCCTTAAAGTACTCCCAGCCGTTTCCACTTATTTGATTTATTCCAGAACTAGCACAGCTGACTTAGCTGGTTAAGTGACTAGATGAATCAGGTGTATTTGTATTGGGTTAGGGTTGCAAAATTACTTTTGGGAAAGTTACTGGAATTTAGCAAATTTAAGGGGTACCAACGGGGAGTTTTGGGAAACTGCTTAAGTTCAATAAAAAAGGCTGATATGACATCTCGATCGCTAAAAAGGAAAGTGCTACGGTTCTAGACTTACAAAGCACTCTGCAGCGTCGTCCATGTGGCCAAGTTGGAAACGCTGCTCGTCCTTAAAGGTTTCTGCGAGGGCGTGACGCAGGCTATCCGAAGGCAACGCTCGCTCTTGGCTTTCCTGGAACTGGCTGAAAATACTCTGCGGGGGGAAAAAGCGTTGTGGAGAATTGAGGGGAGGGGGTTACTGTAAGTGGCCTTCATGATCAGGTCTCTAAGAGCTGGTTTCCTGAACCCAGGTCAGTCCAGGACTAAAAACAATTGTCAATGCAGTCCAGGATTAGACTGAATTCTAGGTCCAGGAACTCTGCCCACTGGGCACAGACGTCAATTCAACGTATATTCCACGTTGATTCAACATTATTTCATTGACATGACGTGGAAACAATATTGATTCAACCAGTGTGTTTAAAAGATCTTCAAATATCAATGGCTATTTTTGTTTAAATAGAAACTAAATAACTATTCTACATTTTTTATGAGTGGTACGGTGAACTTGGACATCTTGTGAATCTCTTGAATGAGTAATTAAACTAGGTGTAAGATGTACAGTATTGTGATGATGATATTATATACAAACCTTTAAAGCGCAAAAAATGCAGGCATCCCCTAGACAAAAATGACCAGGAAGCTGTCTCAAACTCCTCCTGAAAATGTCCAACTGCCATAACACCTGTTCAGGTGAAATGACAGCATTGCACTGATCATATTCAAATCACAGGTATATGTGTATTAATCCAACAACATCTGTAACATAAAATGTTATGACTGTTTTAGTCCTACATTACGTTCTACATGAAAAGTAGAACTAAATCCTACATAGAAAAAAGCATGGAAATCTTAATTTTAGTAGTAATCTTGCCCCTTAGATTATTTCCTACGGAAGACTATGTTTACACTATTGCATAAACCTGCATATTGACACGTTTTAGCACTCACCTGTACGGCACTGTTGAGGAAGCAGCTATTCTGGCCTGGTTCGTTCAGCAGGCCTTTGGTTAGAGCCAGAGACAACATGCTCCCAGGCTGATAGGATTTCCCCAGACCCCCACCACCACCAACAGCTCCAGGCTTTTTGAAGAGCTTGACCCATGCCAGAGAGTTAGAGCCTGCCACTGGGGAGAGAGCAGTCACCAGCTGTTGTTATGCTCTAATGGGAATTGGATATACAAGTGTGGCTCCTAGACCAGAAGTTTAAGACTGCTGTTATGAGATATATCCATAGAGAACACTAATCATACAATACAATACCTTGTTTTACCAGGTAAGTTGACTGAAAACACATTCTCATTTACAGCAATGACCTGGGGAATAGTTACAGGAGAGAGGAGGGGGGATGAATGAGCCAATTGTAAGCTGGGGGTGATTAGGTGACCGTGATGGTATGAGGGCCAGATTGGGAATTTACTGTACATCCTGAGGGGTAAGTCCTTATGTGTCCATGCACATCTTAGAGAGTGAATAGCACTTGGCCACTGGTTATGATCAGACATTGGGTTAGGTAGGATTTAGTGACCTGTGTGATGGGAGCTGTTGTTTACCTTCTCCGGAGAGTAGGGGAGGCTTGCCAAAGCTGGACATACTGGGAAGAGGGAGCTCGCAGGCCATGGGACCAATCCATTACATCCCTGCCTCGCACTTCCAAAAAGATCCACTGAAGTCATTCCCAGGCTCATCCATAGGGAAGCTTTTGAATGGCACTATTGGACATTGAATGACAATGGGACCAAGTCTAAAGAGAGGAAAAGAGATGGGACAAATCATTGGCTTTAAAAAAAACTTTGGGCAACGACGGCACAATCAGCACAAACCGTCATTCTGTTACCAAACTTTGCATCGGCACTGCGGGGATTGTTAAAAGTATTAAATGTGCATTTAGTTGTGTGGTTTAACTTTGCAATCATTGTTTTTTGTTTGACATACATTTTAAAGTGAGTTGCCCTACTGCTTTCAAAGGTTGATCAAATTCAATACCAGTGAGTTACCACTTAAGTTAACATGTATCTAACTTGAATATTTTCCGTGTGTGCATTTTCAAATCGTTTTTTTTTATTAACATATTAGGGGCAGATACAAATTAACAGTTGAAACAGTTTTTCAATAAAACACATCACAGTACAAGCCTATTGTCAACACTATATGTGATACAGTTTCCTGAGTTCCCATGGCTGGTGCTTGTTCCCCCTCTGGCCCCCCCCATAAAAATACATCTTAAAATTGCGCCTGCTATTATGTTGCGTTACTGCCATTGTTTTATCCCATGCCTTCATACATTGTTTATGACTTTCTCAAAGTCTTATGATTTTATTTTGCATACATCTAAATAGAATCTAGATGATGATTGTTATATAAGTGACCATAGAGACTAGGCCTACGGTTGCAATAGCTTCTCTGTGTTGTGATTGACTTGAGCTGGGTGGACAACGTTACAATCGTATAGGCTACTTGGGCACAGATTCAACAGCCAGTTTACAGGCATTTGCTGCTTTTCAAGTCACGGGTTGTCGCAGCACTGAAAAATACAGTACCCCCTGGCATTTCATCACATTATTTAATCACATTAGGACTGTGTGAAAGTCTGGATACTCCCCATACCAAAACAGCACATATAGCTAGCTAGCTAACTAGGCCAATGAGGCTCCCTGCAGGGTTGGGGTCAATTTGAATGGAAGTCAGTCGATTCTGGAAGTAAACTGACATTCCAATCCAATAATTGAAAAAAGGGCATCTATTTACAATGACTTCTCAATAAACTGAAAAGTAGAAGGTACACTACATGACCAGAAGTAGGTGGACACCTGCTCGTCGAACATCACGGGCATCAATATGGAGTTGGTGCCCCCTTTGCTACTATAACAGCCTCCACTCTTCTGGAAAGGCTTTCCAATAGATGTTGGAACATTGCTGCGGGGGACTTGCTTCCATTCAGCCACAAGATAATTAGTGAGGTCGGGCACTGATGTTGGGCGATAAGGTCTGGATCGCAGTCAGCATTCCAATTCATCCCAAAGGTGTTCGGTGTGGTTGAGGTCAGGGCTCTGTGCAGGCCAGTCAAGTTCTTCCACACCAATCTCAACAAAACATTTCTGTATGGACCTCGCTTTGTGCACAGGGGCATTGTCATACATCATAAAATGGGAAAGGGCCCTCCCCAAACTGTTGCCAAAAAGTTGGAAGCACAGGATCGTCTAGAACGTCATTGTATGCTGTAGCCTTAAAATTTCCCTTCACTGGAACTTAAGGGGTCTAGCCCGAACCATGAAAAACAAACTTTACAGTTGGCACTATGCATTCAGGCAGGTAGCGTTCTCCTGGCATCCGCCAAACCCAGATTCATCCGTCAGACTGCCAGATGGTGAAGCGTGATTCATCACTCCAGAGAACGCATCTCCACTGCTCCAGAGTCCAATGGCTATACACCACTCATGCGCATGGTGATCTTAGGTTATGTGCGGCTGCTCGGCCATGGAAACTCATTTCATGAAGCTCCCGATGAACAGTTCTTGTGCTGACGTTGCTTCCAGAGGCAATTTGGAACTCGGTAGTGAGTGTTGCAACCGAGGACAGACGATTTTTAAACGCATTAGCACTCGGAGGGCCCATTCTGTGAGCTTGTGTGGCCTACCACTTTTCTGCTGAGCCGTTGTTGCTCCTAGATGTTTCCTCTTCACAATAACAGCAATTACAGTTGACCGAGGCAGCTCTAGCAGGGCAGGAATTTGACGAACTGACTTGTTGGAAAGGTGGCATCCTGTGACTGTGCCACGTTGAAAGTCACTGAGCTCTTCAGTAAGGCCATTCTACTGCCAATGTTTGTTTATGGGGATTGCATCGCTGTCTGCTAGATTTGATACATCTGTCAGCAACAGGTGTGGCTGAAATACATGAATTGACTAATTTGAAGGGTTGTCCACATACTTTTGTATATATAGTGTATACATTTCAAAAATTGTTCAATGTTTTTATGTTTTATTTAAATCACTTTCGGAATTGACTGCCTTCAATTCAAATGGACCAAAACCCGGTTTCTCTGCACCCTGAAACATTACAGACAGGACAGGTTACTGATATTGTTGCTGAACTGTGATGCTGCCGAGTCATGATGCTTTCCTGGAATCCACATAATTAATTCCATATGAAGTAGGATTAGGCATCAACCCAAGTAATATACCTGATATCCTACTGGTAGGTAAACCAGAAGCACATTATAAAGCATCAGGTTACTCTTATAGGAGTGTAATAACACTGTAGTTACAATTGATTCTATATTGAACTCCATCTCTATCCCTGCGTGATTGTAAAGCATGACTAAAACAATATGTTATTACGATGTTATTGTAGTAAGTACAATAATACACAGGTATAAGTGCAAATTAAAGAAAAATGTTACTGGTAAACTTTTCTCATCCTCTTCTCTAAGAGTTGGCTATGGGCTACTGTACATAACACATAATAGTTTATATTCTATAATATTTGCTGGGTCCAAACGGCCACAATTTCCTTGAAAGATGGTTATTCTCCTCCTGTCTGACAATATAAAATTGAAGTTGGAATTTACATTTAAACTCAACTGACATTTAATCCGAGTAAAAAGTCCCTGTCTTAGGTCAATTATTTTAAGAATGTGAAATGTGAGAATAATGGTAGAGAGAATGATTTATTTCAGCTTTTATTTACTTCATCGCATTCCCAGTGGGTCAGAAGTTTACATACACTCAATGAGTATTTGTTAGCATTGCCTTTAAATTGTTTAACTTGCGTCAAACGTTTCGGCTAGCCTTCCACATGCTTCCCACAATAAGTTGTGTGAATTTTTGCCCATTCCTCCTGACAGAGCTAGTGTAACTGAGTCAGGTTTGTAGGCCTCCTTGCTCACACATGATTTTTCAGTTCTGCCCACACATTTTATATAGGTTTGAGGTCAAGGCTTTGTGATGGCCACTCCAATACCTTGACTTTGTGGTCCTTAAGCCATTTTGCCACAGCTTTGGAAGTACGCTTGGGGTCATTGTCGATTTGGAAGACACATTTGTGACCAAGCTTTAACTTCCTGAATGATGTCTTCAGATGCTGCTTAAATATATCCACATCATTTTTGTGAAGTGCACCAGTCTCTCCTGCAGCGACGCACCCCAAAACAATTTGCTGCCACCCCCGTGCTTCACTGTTGGGATGGTGTTCAGTGGCTTACAAGCCTCCCCCTTTTTCCTCCAAACATAACGATGGTCATTATGGCCAAACAGATCTATTTTTGTTTCATCAGACCAGAGGACATTTATCCTAAACTAACGATATTTGTCCCCATGTGCAGTTGAAAACCGTAGTCTGGATTTTTTATGGCGGTTTTGGGGCAGTAGCTTCTTCCTTGCTGATCGGTCTTTCAAGTAATGTTGATATTGGACTCGTTTTACTGTGGATATAGACACTTTTGTACCTGTTTCCTCCAGCATCTTCACAAGGTGCTTTGCTGTTGTTCTGGGATTGATTTGCACCTTTTGCACCAAAGTACGTTCATCTCTAGGAGACAGAACGCGTCTCCTTCCTGATCGGTATGACAGCTGTTTGGTCCCATGGTGTTTATACTTGCGTACTATTGTTTGTACAGATAAACGTGGTACCTTCAGGCATTCAGGAAATTCAGGAAATTGCTCCAAAGGATGAACCAGACTTGTGGAGGTCTATTTTTTTCTGAAGTCTTGGCTGATTTCTTTTGATTTTCCCATGATGTCAAGCAAAGAGGCACTGAGTTTGAAGGTAGGCCTTGAAATACATCCACAGGTACACCTCCAACTGACTCAAACGATGTCAATTAGCCTATCAGAAGCTTCTAAAGTCATGACATCATTTTCTGGAATTTGACTGTGCCTGTCAACTTAGTATGTAAACTTCTGACCCACTGGAATTGTGATACAGTGAATTATAAGTGAAATAATACGTCTGTAAACAATTGTTTGAAAAATTACTTGTGTCAAGCACAAAGTAGATGTCCTAACCAACTTGCCAAAACTATAGTTTGTTAACAAGAAATTTGTGGGGAGGTTGAAAAACAAGTTTTAATGACTCCAACCTAAGTGTATGTAAACCTCCGACTTCAACTGTAGTCAGATCTCAGATGTGCCATGGAAACTATGAGCAGGAAGTAGTGTAACTCCCATTAATACTGTAGCTGTGTCCCAAATGGCACCCTATTCCCTTTGAAGTGCTCGACTTTTTACCAGGACCCATAGGGCACTATATGGGGATTAGGGTGCCATTTGGGATGCAACCAATACCTCCTAATAATAGTAATGTGTTAAACAAGAAGCCCTGTATTAAGACAAGTAAATCCCAACCCAAAGTGCTCTACAAAGCTACTTCAGAGATCATACAAGAGCCAGAAGCAATAGCTCCATCTTTCCATCTGATTAGTGGGTGGAATTCTAGCCACATTGCCTCATAACTACCTAGACGTAGGGGCTAGATGATGTTTGTTTCTGGATAGGGCTGCTGCTTGGTTTTAAAAAGCTATAGTCTTGTCCAGAAACAACCTGTTAGGCAGATCTGAATGGTTTGGATAAGAATAAGCAACATGACAGAACATCCCACCTACCGATACATTCATTTATGTTATGCATGAAATGAGATGTGTTTTCACATATCCTTTCACATTCTGTTTGCCATCACGAACTTCAGCATAATATCTGACTGCACCTGTAGCTGACCCATGTTTGTCATTACTTCTACTATTTGCAAGTGAGATGTTTTTGCTTGAAACAATCACATATTTACAAAATGTACAAAATGTTTACTGTATACACTGCCTTCAATTCGAATTGAGCCTAAACCTGGTATCCAGGCAATTGTATCCAGCCCACGTTGTGACCAAAAAGTGGTATACATATAAACCTGAATAATCACAAGCAGACATTAACAAATATGATTACATTTGCTTATCTGCACATGTGGTGTATTCTTCAAATAGAAAAAAGATCCGTATCATAGCCCTATAATTATAACCTAAAACTTCAATGATTTAATTTAGCCTATAATTCGCCATCCATTGTATTATTCTAAATAGCGAGGGGTTTACACGAACATGAGGGGTATTTTCTACCATGCATAAGGCTACTTCAGATGCCATTGCATATCGTGCAATTTACACCTGTTAGGACGCATGCGTGTTATGGGGGAACGGGGTTATTTACCGCAACTCGCATCACGGCATCAAAGAAAAACATACCCGTTAGATAAAAATGTTATAACACACATGCAATACTCACTGTATCTCGTGGATAATATTTGGCCGATATAAAATATCTCCCAAAACAGCTAGGCTGTCAACATTAGATTCCCACAAGTTGTGTCACCTACAAACCGTTGAAGCAAAAATTACTGCAATAGACTACCCGGACTCGCTCGTGGATAATGTCAGGCAGTACTGGTGGATGGAATCTGTGGGCAAATGCAGTATTAAGGTCTGCATAGCTACAATAAATTGCAACGCCAGTGCAGTGATACAATACCAACCGGCATTTTAACCGTCATACCCGAATACGTTTTGTCTATTGTCTTATTCTAGCCTGATAATGTCCTTGCTGTTTTTACGTTTTCGGTTCAATAGCGGAAATAATTTCTGGAAATAAATCCAGTAGTGGTCTATGCATGAATGTCATCCGCAGATTAGTGATGCTTCGAGAGTAGCGAGGTCAAAATCCGCCCCGAGTGTACAGTAGCCTACTGCAATTCACAAAGAGATATCTCGGCCGCATGAGTGCACTTGATGGCAAATCGCTTGTCTCGCAGAGCAGACACAAGCATTCGGCGTTTGGTATGTCCCATTTGAGGTGAGAGTAGAACTCACATGACTCTCAAAAACACTGTTTCGCTATCAGGCTGACTGCAGCATGTCACGTTGTAATTGTCGAGGCTTTCTATATTAAGCTTTGATGTTTGCAATTATGAAATACAATTATCTAAAGACCATTTTCCTCGAGATAAAAAACATTCAGGGGGAAATAAAGTCCATGTCTATAGCTCGGTATCCATCCAATCGGAGACAGATTTGCATGCGAATAATTCTAAAATACGCATAAATAATATGCACACTTGTTGATAAAAGTTCAATGTGCTTCCAACACATTTTCAACTCTACAGATAGTTTTGTCACAAAACTGTTGCATAAAATAGCAAATGCGCCTACTCTGGGTTTGGCACTTGCACTCCAGCCAACAGTTTACAAATACAGTGCAGGTAGACTATGCGGGATGGCTAATCTACATGATCAGATTATTATGGATAAAATCAAGAATATTTTATTTGTCAAATGGCAGTCAAGCTTCGATCATAATGTCACCAGAATAAGACCCTCGGTATTTTATTGGATAGCAGGATCACACTCATCACGTGCACTTTCCTGTGAAGTTCGTCACATTTTATTTCATCTGTAGACTAATGAACTGCATGGTTTCCCAAGTGGTAGTGGGAGGACCACACACCATATCATCATGACTCCAAATGTACTTTTATATATGATGGTTATTATACCAATATTTACCCATAAAGACGTTTCCACCGCCATTTCCAGCATAATTAATTGTACCTACACAAAAATATCACATGTCTTACGAGCAAAAATTCCTGTTTTTGTCAAAACTGTCATTATTATTTTTTAAATAAGATATGACTTTATTTGCATAAAAACTGTGGATGAAAACGTGCTTAGTATCTAGGTTTTCATCCAATTGGCAACAGATTTTCATGCTAATATTCTAAAATGTTCCCACCAGTGGTGTATTTCCACCAAACTGACTTGTTGAGGATAAAAATCAGTGCGTGATGACGTAGTGAACACAACATGTATTATTTAGCTTTGGTTCTCAACTCTATCGATTGTCACAAAAACAAAAAAATTACATTTTTTTTTAAATGATAATTATTTTTTTGCAGTGTTATTTTTTGTTGTTGCTGCTTTAGTTGAGAAATTTAGAGTGAGAGAGACAGAGGGGAAGTACAGTTCAGAAACTTCCATATTGGGGATTCAATCCTGTGTTGACCAGTCAATAGAGTAGACCAACCTCCAGCACTCCTAAACAATACAATTAAATTGAATAAAATGGCATATGCAGGCCCATGGCCTATATTTCAGTCCGCTATCCACAACTCAGGAAGCACCGTTGCATTTGTTGTGACTAGTACGCCTATGCTAATTTCCCACAAAAATGCACGGTGCAGGACCACTGATCGGGAACATGTCTTCCTTCCCATTAGATCTTGAAACGTGGCAGATTATAATTATATTTGACAGGCTCTCAAGTTGAAATCAATGTTTGAAATGTTTAAAACGATTTCTAGCCCAAATTGTGTAACTCTCTTTATGTGCATTTTCCCCTCATTTTTAAGCTTCTTGTTCAGCCTTGGGAGGCAAGGGAGAGGAGCTCTTGTCCAACTTTTGATCGTTTCAAGTAATGATTTGTGTTCGAAAGTATTTCTTATTAAATGAGATCTACGGCAGCTGTAGTGATATCATACCATCATGAAATACAATCAATGTTCAATATTTTTCTGGGTATAGCTAAACGAATGAATGGAATCCAATGGGATGCTAATATTAGCAATATGCTGACATGACCTACTGAAACAGCTGATTCCATGGACTCCTTTTGAGAAGAAAAACCCACAATAACCACGTTTCCATCCACAGTTTTTATGGTAGTAAAGTCATATCGCATAAGAACAAATTACGATAGCTGTGATGGAAACAGGAAGTCTCGGCGTAATTTTATAAGTGCTGACAGATCATTTGGTTGTTCAACATGGTGGGATCTTTTTGTGTCGGTAAAATGTTGGTGGAAACGCCTTTTATGTGTAAATTTTGATATAATAACAATCATACGAAAAATACATTTTGAGTCACACAATGATAATGAGTCTGGGCCTCACACTACGACTTGGGATGCTACGCAGTTTATTAGGCTACAGATTAAATCAATTATGACGAACTTCATAGGATGGTGAAAGTGCACAGTGATGAGCTTGATGCTGCTTTCCAATAAATATTGAAGGTCTTATTCTGGTGACATGATGATCGATGCTTGACTGCCACTTGACAAATCAAAATATACTCACTCTTATCCATAATAATCTCATCATGTAGACTAGCCAGCCTGCACAGCATACCCACACCACATATGCGAGCTGTTGGCTAGAGCACAGGTGCCAAGACCAGAGGAGGCACATTTGGTATTTAATGCAACAGTTTGTGACAAAACTATTGGTGGAGTTGAAAATGCAATGGAAAATGACATTGTGCAGTTAATGCTAACAACATTGCTATGGATAAAGCTATTTGCCAATTCAACCCAATCCAACTCTCCAGGTGTCACCCATCTTCCCCTTTATCGCCTGCATATTTATACCTGTGTTCTCTGTTTGTCTGTTGCCAGTTCTTCTTGTTTGTCAAGTCAACCAGCGTTTTTGTGTCTCAGCACCTGCTTTTTCCAGTCTCTCTTTTTCTTGGCCTCCTGGTTTTGACCATTGGCTGTCCTGACTCTGAGCCCGCCTGCTTGACCACTCTGCCTGCCCGTGAGCCTGCCTGCCAACCTGTACCTTTGCCCCATTATTAAACCATTGTTAATTCGACATTGTCTGCATCTGGGTCTTACCTTAATACCTGATTGTGTGTGTGTGTGTGTGTGTGTGTGTGTGTGTGTGTGTGTGTGTGTGTGTGTGTGTGTGTGTGTGTGTGTGTGTGTGTGTGTGTGTGTGTGTGTGTGTGTGTGTGTGTGTGTGTGTGTGTGTGTGTGTGTGTTGATCAGACATCATCAACTGTTGTTGGTATATGGTTGTTGGTCTGTAGTTGGTCATACAGTTCCTGGGTAGTACCCTGAACTAACTAAGAATTGTCCTATCTTTAAAAAAAATATTTGAATTCAGGGAATTGGTACGAAGTCAGTGAAACTATTTTCCGACTCAATTTGGTATGTGTTGGTTCTTTAATGTTAGCATACTGTAACTCAGTATTGTTTTTTCTTCCGATAGGTACAGTACATATGACGTTGCTTAAGCAATACTTTCATAATGAATGATGTATTGTTACTAATTAACAAATAGCATGTACACTGTAGCCCACTTACTTTTCTTTTCATTTGCAGGAATTGTGTGTTTCAAGTCAAAGTACTGTACATAACAAGTTCATTTGTTCCACATATCCAAACCACACATTGATTTACATAAGCCAATTAATTATACAATGTCATGAAAAGAGATATACATTTTTATTTGCACATCGATAAGCCCATTCTAAAAGATTAATAGGCAACATGTCTACATAATTAAAGACAAAGATACTTTTGTATCTGATATCCAATATAAGCCAAAAGATGTATTGAAGTTTCAATGTATTACTCGTATTTTTTCTCTTAGACATTTCAATAACATTTCTGCCATGTGTGCTATTTATTTACACGTTATTCTCTGAATAGACAATGCAAAACTAACCATCAGTAGCATTACTCATGCAAATGGCACAGAATTGAAACAGGACAGCAGGGAACCCCTATTTGAAACCATCAGTTTGTCGTCGGTTGCACATATTCAATAATCATGATTTAGGCTTCAGCTCCGACTCCTATATCACAGATCAGGCTGTAAGGTTAGAGGTACCAGCAGTGGATCTTGTTGGACCGGTGCTCTCTTGTATTTCCAGGAATTTATGGGTCATTTAAAGGTCATCTAGAGGTCATCGGACTCAGGGATGGGCGTAGGTTCCAGAGGCACGGTGGGCAGGATCAGTGGGATGCCGTCGGTTATCCATCCCTGGGCGACCCTGTTGAACGTGGGCCGTTTCACCCCTGGGTCCTGGAGCTCAGAGTAGTTGGGGAGGTTCAGGTCGATCTCGGGGAGCTTGAACGTGATCCCACTGCTCTGGGGGGCTTTGTCGAAACCACCAAACGTTGTGGCCACCCTGGAAATCAGATGTAGAGATACAAGAGTGAATGCAAAATCAAAATGAAGATCTTTAAAGATGTGACGGTTGCATAGAATATAGAAAGCTGGCTTTTTATGGAGCGTTACAGGAGCGTATCCATGTAACAGTGAATCCGAACTGTTTTTATAAGAAAACCATTTAATTCCATTGAAATGTTTGCAAAATCAATGTCATTATAAGTACTGAGGATCCGATCTACTGAGAGTACTATCCCAACCTTGAAATGTAATGTGCATACTTAACTCAAAGTCTGCCATTGAGAGAAGTGCATGGCTGATGCAGTATGTTCAAGTAGCTCGGAAATCTTTGGCTTACGTTGTTGAATAGCAGTTGTCTGAAAACTCTCCTCAGAACACTTCACCTGTTAAAGCTCTTGTATTCAGGAGCCTCTGGTCTGGGCTCAGGGACAGGCATCCTGATATTGAGGGTCGCGGCCAGGTTGGGGGTGTCGTTAATGATAGCCTGCTCCCAAGGGGAGTGGTAGGACTTGGGTATTGCTGTAGAGTTGAACGTCTCTGCAGGGACATCCTTCAAGGGGCCTCCATATCCTGAGATACATGCCAAGAAGATATGATCATAAGACCAACAGTGCAGTGTATAGACACTCACTTATCCTATCAACACATTAGTATATCTGTGCGGTTGGACTTTAGTGCGATACATGATTACTGGCAATTTCTTGCTTGTCGTCCTTGCACAAGAAATGTGAAAAAGTACTAGGGCATTGAGCCTGTATTTTGTCCAGACTAGGGTTCCCCAACTGGCGTCCCGCCAAGTTTTTTTTGTGTTGAATTTTCATTGCTGGACATAAAAGACTGTACAAACACCAGGAAATCAGCTCCAAGTGATTGTAATTTTAGAAATCTGTTCCCAAGCATTATAGAGAGGCACGGGATCATATACAAATGTAAGCAAGGCTGGAATGATTATGTTTTAGTCAAACATTATATCTGTTTGGGGTTCGTGCAGTCAATTTGCAGTCCACAAATGATTTGTAATTCTGTTCCGGCCCCCCGACCATCCGCTCCAGGAAAAAAAAATCAGCTCACGGCTGAATCTAGTTGATGATCCCTGATGTAGACAGAGCAAGGTAACAAACACGACACTTTAGTCATTCCGTTGTTCCCACCTGTTCCTCCATGCTAATTTCATCAAGACATAACACAATTTTTTTTTTAACCATTTTTTGTTTAGTATTACCTGTTTTTTATTGCTTGTAAAACAAAATAGGTGTCACAATGACTGTGGCGGTGCTGTTTTATAAATAGCCACTATAATCTAATAACAGTATAAACTAGAGCAGTGAAAACGGTGATGTAGACGCAACACTGGCAGATTGAGACAATTTGGTCCATCATGAGCTCATGTCTTAAAATAGTGCACACCATAAGTGTGCGTTCATCCTTTGTGTGAAAAGCGGGTTGGTCCAGTTGACATGGGTTGACACCATGCTTGGTCACATCAGATTCTACAAGAGTGTTCTGTTTGTATCTCCTGCTGACAATTGAATGCAGGGAAAGGAAATGCTTCTCATGTATCCTGCTTAAAGGCCAGAGGTCTGCTGAGTCACTATGGGGAATTAGACTGGTCCTTAGAGGTAACATGAACATCTAAATAGGGCCTTAAAAATGCATTCACAACCCCTTCATAAGCAGTACATAAGCAGTTCATAAATGTTCATGTCAACAATTGCAAGAAATAGCATACATATCCATTTCTAGTTGTTGAAAAGCGACATTTACTTATGAATGCAGTATGCATGAGTTATGAATGTGTTATGAAGTCCTTATGTAGGATCCCTTCAAGTGAAGCGTTACTCATGCTTAACACTACGTAATAATGAAATAAAGATATTTTAATAAGCCCTTATTATTCCCTTAAACTATATTATTCCGCCTTATAAGCATTCATAGATTTTGAATATTGATGTGGTAGCTACATACCTGGTGCAATGCTTTCTGAATTTGAAGGGTTTCCTGGGGCGGGTGTGTAAAGAAGTGTTTTTGATCCCTCTTTGTTTTCGGCACTGTCTACATTCTCAGCTGGCAGATCCCTCTGGAAAAAAATGGAAAGTATTTTGTTATCAGCAAAGCTTTACCCTTTTGCTCAGTTCTGAACCTATCTCATTTATTCATTTGGGGATTAGCTGCAATGAATTGTTCACTTTGAGTAAATGAGGCCCATCGATCACAGGTTTTACGACTATGTTAACTTAGCACACCAAGCTAAAGCTTGGGCATAACATCAAAGCAGGATCAGCTACCACCAAAATGCCCATCAAAAAAGTTGAAATAGCAACTAATGCATGTTTGTTTGCAATGTTGAGAATTGATGTGCAATGTTGAGAACATGGCATCTCGCGTCTTGTGACGGCCGGCCGCCCAACAACCTGCCCGCTCGACCCTATCCCCTCCTCTCTTCTCCAGACCATTTCCGGAGACCTTCTCCCTTACCTCACCTCGCTCATCAACTCATCCCTGACCGCTGGCTACGTCCCTTCCGTCTTCAAGAGAGCGAGAGTTGCACCCCTTCTG
Organism: Oncorhynchus keta; assembly: GCF_023373465.1. Lineage (NCBI taxonomy): Eukaryota > Metazoa > Chordata > Actinopteri > Salmoniformes > Salmonidae > Oncorhynchus > Oncorhynchus keta. Next base: position 40,500,141 of record NC_068449.1, on the reverse strand, counting down.
AAAAAACCTACACTCGATCCCTCCGATGTCAACAACTACAGACCAGTATCCCTTCTTTCTTTTCTCTCCAAAACTCTTGAACGTGCCGTCCTTGGCCAGCTCTCCCGCTATCTCTCTCAGAATGACATTCTTGATCCAAATCAGTCAGGTTTCAAGACTAGTCATTCAACTGAGACTGCTCTTCTTTGTATCACGGAGGCGCTCCGCACTGCTAAAGCTAACTCTCTCTCCTCTGCTCTCATCCTTCTAGACCTATCGGCTGCCTTCGATACTGTGAACCATCAGATCCTTCTCTCCACCCTCTCCGAGTTGAGCATCTCCGGCGCGGCCCACGCTTGGATTGCGTCCTACCTGACAGGTCGCTCCTACCAGGTGGCGTGGCGAGAATCTGTCTCCTCACCACGCGCTCTCACCACTGGTGTCCCCCAGGGCTCTGTTCTAGGCCCTCTCCTATTCTCGCTATACACCAAGTCACTTGGCTCTGTCATAACCTCACATGGTCTCCCTATCATTGCTATGCAGATGACACACAATTAATCTTCTCCTTTCCCCTTCTGATGACCAGGTGGCGAATCACATCTCTGCATGTCTGGCAGACATATCAGTGTGGATGACGGATCACCACCTCAAGCTGAACCTCGGCAAGACGGAGCTGCTCTTCCTCCCGGGAAGGACTGCCCGTTCCATGATTTCGCCATCACGGTTGACAACTCCATTGTGTCCTCCTCCCAGAGCGCTAAGAACCTTGGCGTGATCCTGGACAACACCCTGTCGTTCTCAACTAACATCAAGGCGGTGGCCCGTTCCTGTAGGTTCATGCTCTACAACATCCGCAGAGTACGACCCTGCCTCACACAGGAAGCGGCGCAGGTCCTAATCCAGGCACTTGTCATCTCCCGTCTGGATTACTGCAACTCGCTGTTGGCTGGACTCCCTGCCTGTGCCATTAAACCCCTACAACTCATCCAGAACGCCGCAGCCTGTCTGGTGTTCAACCTTCCCAAGTTCTCTCACGTCACCCCGCTCCTCCGCTCTCTCCACTGGCTTCCAGTTGAAGCTCGCATCCGCTACAAGACCATGGTGCTTGCCTACGGAGCTGTGAGGGGAACGGCACCTCAGTACCTCCAGGCTCTGATCAGGCCCTACACCCAAACAAGGGCACTGCGTTCATCCACCTCTGGCCTGCTCGCCTCCCTACCACTGAGGAAGTACAGTTCCCGCTCAGCCCAGTCAAAACTGTTCGCTGCTCTGGCTCCCCAATGGTGGAACACACTCCCTCACGACGCCAGGACAGCGGAGTCAATCACCACCTTCCGGAGACACCTGAAACCCCACCTCTTTAAGGAATACCTAGGATAGGATAAAGTAATCCTTCTCACCCCCCTTAAAAGATTTAGATGCACTATTGTAAAGTGGCTGTTCCACTGGATGTCATAAGGTGAATGCACCAATTTGTAAGTCGCTCTGGATAAGAGCGTCTGCTAAATGACTTAAATGTAAATGTAAATGTAATAGCACTTTATGTGCAATGTTGCTCAATTTGAACAGTTGCCAAAAGTAAAAGCAGCCATTTGCAACCAGACCCCCCATAGTTGATACACAATCACAATACTAAATATTTACATGTAACAAATCATTTTTGTCATTTAGCAGCGCTACAGTATACCCCCTGTGGACTGGCATCTAACCAATGTACACATGAACATATAATGCATATAATTCAGAAAGTATTCATACCTTTGACTTATTCCACATTTTGTTATGTTATAGCCTGGATTCAAAGTTGATTAAATATATATTTTTCTCACACATCTACACACACTATCCTATAATGACAAAGTTAAAATATGGTTGTAGAAGTTTTTGGCACATTCATTGTAATTTAAATTCAGAAATATCTCACTTACATAAGTATTCACACCACTGTCAATACATATACCTTTGGCAGCGATTACAGCTGTGAGTCTTTCGGGGTAAGTCTCTATGAGCTTTGCACACCTGGATTGTACAATATAGTTGTTGATCATTGCTAGACAGCCATTTTTAAGTCTTGCCATAGATCTTCATGCTAATTCAAATCAAAACTGTAACTTGGCCAATCAGGAATATCGAATGCTGTCTTGGTAAGCAACTCCAGTGTATATTTGACCTTGTGTTTTAGGTTATTGTCCTGCTGAAAGGTGAATTTGTCTCCCATTGTCTGCTGGAAAGCAGACTGAACCAGGTTTTCCTCTAGGATTTTTCCTGTGCTTAGCCCTATTCTGTTTATTTTTATCTTAAAAAACTCCCTAGTCCATGTCGATGACAAGCATGCACATAACATGATGCAGACACCACCATGCTTGTGTGGACACTTATACCTAAACCCCCGGCACTTATACCTAAACCCATGTCGCCTATACCTACATCTCCCAATGCCTTATGCCATAGTTTTAACATCTCAATTGTCAGTAGAAACCACATTTGTTTAAGCATGTCAGCCATATCAGCTATGTTTTTTTAAAGGCAGCATATGAGGCTGAATGAACTGTTTTGCTGCCAGACAAGGCTCCGCTGATAGCCAGGTGTAGCGGTTGTAACGATTCACTCCAAGATGTTGAAAAGAAAGCTCTGCTGTTGGGACAGCTTTGTGTAGGTCCTAAAGGTTTGTGTAGACCATTTGTCACCATTAGAGTGCAATCCATGTATTGTTTAGTGTTGTGTTGTGTAGTGGCTTTGCTGGCATGCATCTAAAAAAAATTGGGGAGTTTCCCCCACCAAGATTTACATGTTAAAATCGCCACTGTAGAGAAACCTATTTTTAACACTGTATTGTAGCAACCAAGCAAACAACTTAGCGGGAGTAATGTTACAGAAATGACTGTATGTTCATGGGGCTTCTAAGATAAGTGCTGTCAGGATTAGAGGTTGACCAATTATGATTTTTTAATGCCGATACCGATAATTGGACGATTTTTAAAATGTATTTGTAATAATTACAATGACAACAATACTGAGTGAACAATAAAAATCTATTTAAAATAAAATAAATAATGAAACATTTTCAATTTGGTGTAAATAATGCAGTAACAAAGTGTTGGAGAAGAAAGTAAAAGTGCAATAAGTGCCATGTAAAAAAGCTAACGTTTTAGTTCCTTGCTCAGAACATGAGAACATATGAAAGCTGGTGGTTCCTTTTAACATGAGATTTCAATATTCCAAGGTAAGTGGTTTTAGGTTGTAGTTAATATAGTATTTATAGGACTATTTCTCTAAATACCATTTGTATTTCCTATTCCTTTTACTATTCTTATAGGCACTTTAGTATTGCCAGTGTAACAGTATAGCTTCCGTCCCTCTCCTCGCCCCTACCTGGGCTCGAACCAGGAACACATCGACAACAGCCACCCTCGAAGCAGCGTTACCAATGCAGAGCAAAGGGAACAACTACTCCAAGTCTCAGAGCGAGTGACGTTTGAAACGCTATTAGCGTGCACCCCGCTAACTAGCTAGCCATTTCACATCGGTTACACCCGCCTAATCTCAGGGGTTGATTGGCTTGAAGTCATAAACAGCTCAATGCTTGAAGCACAGTGAAGAGCTGCTGGCAAAATGCATGGAAGTGCTGTTTGAATGAATGCTTATGAGCGTGCTGCTGCCTACCACCACTGTGTCAGACTGCTCTATCAAATATCAAATCATAGACTTAACTATAACATAATAACACACAGAAATACGAGCCTTTGGTCATTAATATGGTCGAATCCGGAAACGATCATTTTGAAAACAAAACGTTTATTATTATCGCATATACCCTGACTCTGCGTGCAATGAACACAAGAGAAGTGACACAATTTCACCTGGTCAATATTGCCTGCTAACCTGGATTTCTTTAAGCTAAATATGCAGGTTTAAAAATATATACTTCTGTGTATTGATTTTAAGAAAGGCATTGGTGTTTATGGTTAGGTACATGTTGGAGCAATGACAGTCCTTTTTCCACGAATGTGCACCGCATCGATTATATGCAATGCAGGAAATGCTAGATAAACTAGTAATATCATCAACCATGTGTAGTTAACTAGTGATTATGATTGATTGATTGATGGTTTTTATAAGATAAGTTTAATGCTAGCTAGCAACTTACCTTGGCTTCTTACTGCATTTGCGTAACAGGCAGGCAGCTCGTGGAGTGCAATGTAAAGCAGGTGGTTAGAGCATTGGACTAGTTAACTGTAAGGTTGCAAGATTGAATCCCGAGCTGACAAGGTAAAAATATGTTATTCTGCCCCTGAACAAGGTAGTTAACCCACCGTTCCTAGGCCGTCATTGAAAATAAGAACGTGTTCTTAACTGACTTGCCTAGTTAAATAAAGGTGTAAAAAATAAATAAATATATATATATATATATATATATATATATATATATATTTACTTATTTTTATGAAGACTTGAAATCGGCCCTAATTAATCGGCCATTCCGATTAATCGGTCGACCTCTAGTCAAGATACTAAATAATTTATCTTCATAGTGCTGCCAAGAAACAAACTTACTGCTTGAATTGTCTAACTACTTCTGAAATGATTGGTTCTTCTCGTGTTATTCAATCCTAATACAGACTTGTTGTCAGCTATCGGGGGGATTTGTGTCAATAGATTTTAATATGAAAACATTCAGTGTAAAAATGAAACTACAAAAGTACACTGAACAAAAATATAAACGCAACACGTAAAGTGCTGGTTCCATGCTTCATGAGCTGAAATAAAAGATCCCAGAAATGTTCCGTACGTACAAAAATCATATTGATCTCAAATTGTGTGCACTAATTTGTTTACATCGCTGTTAGTGAACATTTTAGCCTCAAAATAATCCATCCACAGGTGTGGCATATCAAAAAGCTGATTAAACAACATGATCATTACGCAGGTTCACCTTGTGCTGGGGACAATAAAAGGCCACTCTAAAATGTGCAGTTTTGTCACACAACACAATGCCACAGATCTCTCAAGTTTTGGGGGAGTGTGCAATTGGCATGCTGACTGCAGGAATGTCCACCAGAGCTGTTGCCAGAGAATTATATGTTTATTTCTCTACCATAAGCTGCCTCCAAAGTTGGTCTTTCTGTCTGTAATAAAGCCCTTTTGTGGTGAAAAACTCATTCTGATTGGTGGGCCTATGGGTGGGCCTATGCGCTCCCAGGCCCAGTCACGTGAAATCCATAGATTAGGGCCTAATTTATTTATTTAAATAGACACATTTCCTTATATGAACTGTCCCAGAAATTTTTTTGAAATTGATGCATGTTGCGTTTATATGTTTTATCACTATAGAATAAAATGGTTAGGGTGTCATTTGGCTCTCTTCACACCTAACAAAAATGTATGACAGTGAGACTCAGTTTTGAGCTTTTTCTCATATTTAAAATTGTAACTTTCTCTTTTCGACATCATTTACATTGTGTAAAGTCGTTTTCACATACAATTTTATTTGAGTATGAATCGTCTCCCACTGTTCATCTCCCACTAGTCATCTCCCAATAGCTCAGTCTGTGATTATGTAACCATCACTTTGGTTACTATTCCCTGGATGGACCTGTGGAGATGCTTTGTGACAGATGTCAAAGCAATAACCTGACATGTTAGCAAAACAAACACTTTAGCTGCAGTGGAGTGTACACTTTATAAAAGTACTCTCTCTACTAACTCTCCACATTCCACTCCATTTCTATACACGTATCTAATATATTCATATATGTGTTATTGGTATTCAGCAATCGTTTGTTTCTCAACGAATTCAGGATACCAAACATTTTGAATGGATAAAAAAAAAGTCCAATGTGTAAGAAACATTTCACAAATCCTGCATATCTTACATACATGTTCGTTAAATTAAACGTCAGAGGCCCGGCGCACTCGACAACGTGAACGTTTTATTGGAAGAGTGCAATATTTATCTTCAGTGCTGCAACAAATGAACGACACAATCAAGTGATAAAAGTGACAATATCTTGAACACATTCACAGTCCATATGAAAGTGTAACACATTTCACATGCCTTTCACAGAAGGTGCCAAACCAATCACAGAAACGTCAACCTCTTCAATGACGTGGTCTTGAACATAGTGTGTGACTATGTTTGGCAAACTGACTGAATTATATGAATAAAAACACTGTTCATTTGATATATTTCAGCAATAAAATCAGACATTTGAATGATTATTTTAAGACATTTCTAAGTTTCCTTCATTTTCATAGTAACATAAGGGATTGTCTGAACGTGAACATGAATATTGATTGTTTTCATCAGCATGTGCACTTGGTACTTGCTATCTAACCTGCTACACATGCTATTGTGCATATTACACAAACCATCAAGGAACCCTAGCAATACATTTGAAATCCAGTTCACTGTATTTCTATTTTTAGATGTTACCGCTTACATCACGTACTGTTACAGTACTCAATACATTTTCCAATTTAGTTTTCATACTATGTGGAAAATAAAACATGTAAGGTTCATATAGGTTCAACACATCTAACTTTCCTTTCCCGGCCATCTGTCATTTTCTCACTCATCACCTTGCACACCTCTTACTTTTAGAGGTAAATCAATGTAAAACACATGCAAATAAATAATAGGCCTATCATGTATCCATTTCTACAAATGCATAAAACTTGTTTTGAATTTGAACTTTTCTGGTACAGAACATCCAATGGAACATACATTAGAACATATTATACATGTGTGTGAATGCACTTCACTGATCAGAATTATAGTAGAGAATGAGATACTAATTATTTGCCCCCCTGTGGCCACGGGACAGTACTTTTTTCCAGAAATGAAAACCTTTAAAGCTAGAATCCATAGTGGTGAAACTGCCACGTCCGTTTGCAATTTTGCAACAACTACATTAAACACTGTTTTTGCGTTCATGACACTATACCCCTCTTAAAAAAAGGAAACACTACGTTGATTCAATTGTTAATTATAATATGCTGGCCCTATTGATTACATATGTACATCCAATTACATTTTCTACGTTTGTTCTTACAGTGTTTTTTTGCAGTGCGGTGTTTTCTTGTGTATGTCATCTAGCTGAGGATGTACAGATAGCTGTGCGAGATTACCTTCTCATAGTTGTGCGTGGCAAGGTAGCGTAGAGGGACTGACACGGGTGGCCTGGGCCTCGACCCATATGTCCAACGGTAGCACTCACCCATGACCACAGTGGCTGGGCCTGTCTGAAGGGAGGCCCGTAAACAGGGGCAGAGGTCAAACTCATAGACCTTGTATGCATTGCTGGGGGTGGAGCATGATAGTAACCACCACTGACACTGGGGGCGTCCAATGACACCTTGCGCTTCCGTTCATCCGGAGGTTCCGGAAGAGATCGTTGGTTGGCGGCGGAGTTGACTTTAGTGGAGATGGACTGAGGGAAGTTCTGGAATCGGAAGGCATCGTCCACCAGACCCAGGGGGCTCCGGGAGGCAGCCTCCCAAGTGCCGGGGGGCTTGAGTGTGACTTTTTCCTGCAAGGAGGTCTGTCTCCCGAGAGATGGATGGAACACAGGGGTGGTCACAGGGGACATAGATGACTGTGAGGGCATGTAGGACATGGAGCAGATCCGTCTGGGTAGGGACAGAGAGTAGCTTCTGCCAAGACCCTGGGAGAAAAGGACATTGTACTTGATTGATGTGAATCTGCTATTATAAAGCATACTGTACACACTGGGGCTCAGGGTCGAAATATAAAATACCAAAAGTAATGTAATGCACATGTATTCATGAGGCACTAAATAAATGTGTTCATGACACTGTATCCCTCTATTTCCACACACACACACACACACACACACACACACACACACACACACACACACACACACACACACACACACACACACACACACACACACACACACACACACACACACACACACACAGTGTCAGAGGGCATTGCCTCCCGTGAAAGAGCAGGATATCCACTTTCAATCTCTTCACATGGACACAGGCCAATTCTACTAAACTGGGTGTTCATCGCCATCCATGACCTTTTCCCATGATTATTGCTATTTGTTTCACAACATAGAAGTCATATCACTCTCTCATACAGTAGCATTGTGGCCTGGAGATGAATGCCTATAAACAATCACAGTAGTGAACAGGCCCTCAAACCTGATGATGCATTATCACTGCACATTTTGTTCAGTGTTCATGTTCCAAACATAGCTGGGTGACGTAATGGGGTCGTTTCTCCTTAAAATACATGAGTCCCCTTGGCTAATTAAGACCAATGGCTGGGAAGAGGGTTTGTTTTCAGCACTTACCTTTGGCAGGGGTTGATCTTATCGGGTCTCTGCTTAGCAGAGCTAACTTTTTGAAAGGGATAGCATGTTTTAAAGATGATGAGTCTGAGCTATATTTGGAAACGGTGAGCCCTTTGCTCATAGCAGGTCTCCATGCAAACTTTGGGTTTCAGCAAATACCTGTTTAGTGGACAGTAACACATTGCCTTAGTAACACATTGCCTTAACAAGTCATTGAAAACATAAACCTGCAAAAGTGTCTTAAACAGGTGGAAAGGACTTTATCATGATTGTTTTTAACCAGACATTGCTTAAGCTACCATGAATTGGCAACATTAGCAAATACATAGGCAACATTAAAATAGAAGAGGTATTACAATATGAGTGTGTGGTACAATAATTCAAGCGTGATGCATTCATAAAAGAAAACGTTGCAAGAGTCCATGCAGTAGTAATGAAATATAAAAACATACACAGGGAAAGGGAGATATTTAATAGCAAGATTGTGCTACGAAACGTGCAATATACAATGGAACACATAAAAGAGGAACAATAAACGTAACAAAGGACAGAAAAGGTCAAGTCAGCAATCTCATTGGAAATTACAAAAGATTATCTGTAACATATATATCAATTAACCTGAACATAAAACATGTTTGATTAAGTGTTCAAATGAATATGTTGATAAAAACCACTAAGTGACTGGCCATAATTGACAATAAAATACAAAATTCCACATTGTCAACGACACAAAGATGTAGTGGGGGCTTTAAAAATATAATTAGGAAAAGCTTTGAGCTGTATCACACTATTAAATATGCTTTGGAATGAGACTGAAGGAATTGTAAGAGGTCTGCATCCAAATATACTATATCCAAATATAGTGCCTATTATTATATCTCTTCTAATCATAGTCATCATAAAAGTATGAACAAACCCCCCTGTTTTTATGTTAGGCACTATCATTGCTATCATTTTGCATACATTTTGACTAGCCTCCAACCTACCCACACTGTTTAACATTTCCATTACTGTTGCAATAATGATAATGGTGGTGTCATGTGGTCATGACACCACTGGTGAATACAGGCTACCCTAAACATAAATTAATTTACACAAAAAAAAGGCGAGGCAAGGCACCATAGACAAACTAGAAATGTTTCCTCTTTTCAGCTGCACACACAACTGATCACAATTTCCTGAGAATACTCAACACGACGTATCCCTAGTGGGACCAAAACTTCAGCCAAGGAGGGGACTTTTTTGTTGAATTCTTCCTCTTATGCCTAATGGGTATAGAACTTTCCCCTGCTAGTATCTGTATCTTCACTAATGATCTAGCGCTGCAGACAACAATATAGCAGCTACCCCGACTTGCTAAACTGTGTATCAATAGATAGCACAATTAGCTAACTAGCTTCATTGGCAAACACTACATTGGTATTAGCAGTAGCTAACATTAGCTTCATTCACAGCTTCATTAACAACACCTGCAATAGTCTCTCATTCTCAATAGTTTCTCATTCTGAAACACTCATGTACAGCTAGTCTCTAATTTCATTGTTTTACAAGCTATGAAGCAAACAGATTATTGAAGTTGAAGTGGGGCGTTAACTCAAGCAAAAGAGGTAGATCGAGGCAGGGTGGCAGAGTGGCCAATTAATGATAACAACCATATGCAGTGATACCTACTGAAATATTTTATCTGTATAAAAGCACTGGTATAACACAGGTTGTTGGTCTGGAAAATGACTTCCATAAGACAAAGACAGAGGCATTTGTTTTCTCATGTTAATTTACTATACATCTAAATGTTCTGCAATTTGTAAAAAAAAAATGTGTAAAGCTAGAGAGAGGAACATAATGAAAATGCATTCATTGGTTTCCCTTGTTGACCTGTCATGCATAATGTATATTCTTTAAATATTGAATTAATTGTTTAGTTTTACTGTTCTAAGTTGTCATGTAAAATGTTTTGTGATGGATTTGCATACGTATGTATAGTAGAAAGTAAGAAGATATAGGGTGACAGTTTGACACTGCAACAATGCAGAGATATTACCAAAAATAAGTATATTATTTGAAATACTTGGCAGGACACATCTAATTTAATTTAAACCATTTTAAATAAATGGTGCTTTAGAAATGGTAAGAAATGGTGTATCATCTCTGCATGTTCTGCAACATCAAAGATGGGGCAGTGGGTTGGGACTAATGTTGCAGAATGACATGCCTCCACTGTTTGCTTGTTACCCCTTGCTTTTTGGCAGAAAATGTAGGCCGAGGAGCCATTTGAATGGTACCTCTAGAGAGGACATCAGCATCAAAGGGTATAGAAGACATAGATTCTGAGTTGACACTGAGAGATAGCTGATGGGGAGTGCTTGTGGGTATAGGGCAGTGGGTGCTTGGAGCTTGGGTAGCTTTTTTGGAGATATCATGCAGAGCAGGTGAAGCATTATGCTTCCAGTACAGTTGCTTGCTAAATGGGAGTGGTTCACTTGACTGTGTAGATTGACAGCCGAAGGGGTATAGGACACTCACCGATCTAGTAGACTTAGCAGGAGCTATGGGCTTGCATGGTTGGTTTGCTGGGGGAAGATCATGGGCAGCGTAAAGAGAAATGCCAAAGGCAGGTCTAGGGCTGACAACAGGGGCAGGTTTAGGGCTCAATGGTGGGTTTGACTCAGGGGTTGGGATGGAAGCCATTTTGAGGCTAGGTCTAAGGCCTTCAGCCTCAGTGCCTACGTTATATCTAAAGAGTGATGAGTCCAGCTGGTAAGGCTGATGTTTCAAGACATCTAGGGCATCCAGGTGCTTGTGGGGTGGAGGTTTTGTTTTCGCCTTGGTCTTTGGCTTGATTTTTGGACTTGTTGAAGGTGGCTGCTTAGCTCCTGCAGGGGGATAGCAAGGAGCATGACGGGGATTGTATGACAAAGGAGATGGGGCTCGGACGTTGGATGAGTATCTCCAAGCACCTGGAAAGGAGGTGGTGGGGGAAGGAGACTTTGCTTTGTTGGCCTGAACTGTTTCGGCGTCCACCACATATTTCTCCATACGGGTCTTCCTCTTGGCAAAGAGTTCGGCACCTCTTCCCCTCAGAGTTGGACCATTTATGGCTGGACTTACATGGCCCTCAGAGATGTGACCCATTGGAGATGTAGACGGAGCCTTGGCTGCGTGGCTGTAAGAGATCTCTTGTTGGGGTGGGCAAGATTCCACCGAAGGATTTGGGGACTTATTCTTTGAGACTGTGGGTTGGCGAGGTGCCGTGTGATTTGGGTTTGGGGCCTGAATACTCACTGGGGACCGCGATGGCTGTGGACTCCAGCTATTCATGGTTGGCTGAAGTTGAGAGGGTGATGTTGAGTTGGCTGGTGCCCCGGTGCTCATTGGTGGCTGCGGTCGTGCCTGAGTTTGGGGTGGTTCACGGAGGTTCACCATTTGCTGAGGCAAAAGCCAGTCTTGTTGTTTGAAGTATTGCTGAGGAGGAGCCCCCACTGGACTTGGGAAAGATGCTGGGATTGGACTCCTTGCCGGGTGAAGTAGCACATTTGAAGAACTCTCCTTCAGCCATGGTGGACAGGCTGGGTTGATGCTAGGCTTTGGTGCAACAGGTGGGGGATACTTGTGCTTGACTGTTCGGTGTTGCATAAAGTTGCATGCCTCAGCACCAAGACTAAAGTAGTCTTCCTCTTCTCCTGACTCAATGTATGATCTTCTTTCCCCTCTGTTTTGAATATAGGCATTGGATGCTTGATCAGAGGATGCTCTATTAGCACGTCTTCTTTTTGAGTCTAGTAGGATGCCAGTCTTGATTGCTGGTACAGATATGCGTTCATCACGCGACGCTATGAAGTCCCCAGTTGGGGACCAGACCTGTGGAACTGTGTGTATAGGGACTGATACCTTGAATTTGAGTTCATGATGCTTCACTGGACTAGTGACACCACTAAGAGGAGAAAATGGGATAGGCACTCTGTTATGGGATCCCAAGAAGGGCTTCGCTGTTCTGTTGGGCACAAGAGGCTTTGGTATGGCACTAGATAGGTGGTTGGGCAGTCTGTTCATCATGTGAGCACATTGTTGCACCTCCTGTTGGTTTTCTTTGCACTGCAGTTGTTGATTGCCATGAGCATGATTGGATTGCACGTAAGTTTCATCCATTTTGTAAGACTTGTGCAGTTCTGTGTCTTCAAGCTCTACAATACCCTCGCCCGGTAAGCCTTTGCACCGCATTTCCTCGTGCTCTAAGGCAATCTCATCCATCCTCTGGCGGCGCTGCGCAAACATTGCCACGCCCTTGCCTCTTGTCTCTGGCAGTCGCTCCATCTCTTCCAGCTGCTGGAATATGTTGGCTATTCCAAGGTTCTCCTAGTTTAAATTGACGTCTCGTTCTTGTACATTCATTGAGTAGTCTTCTTCAAGTTCTGAATAATCTTCAGTGGTCAAAGGAAACCTGACCGTTTTGCCGTCTTCACGTTCTATGTCTTCGTCGCTTTTGTCGTCAAACTGGTGCCAACCTGTCCCGTAGCTGACAAGTGTATAATTCTTAACCCTTTGCCGCTGTTTCTTGAACATCAACACCCCTCTGTTTCTGGGATTTGGTGCATCGGTCAACAGCAAAGCAATGCTTTTAGACTTGGCTTCCTTCACCTGCCTTTCTGACTGACTGGCTCTTGCTCTGTCTGGGCCCTGGAGGGGAGATATGAGGAGAGAGGACAGAGATAAAAAGAGAGACAATTTATCAATGCAATGTAAGTACATAAACTATTATTTTTTGCTACCTCAGAATGATGCATATGTAATGTCAGGAGGTATCACATGAAGTACCCCACATAAAGGACATTACAAGAGCACTGTCTACCCATTTCAAATGATCTGTCTCCTGAGAATGTCATCAACCGATTACTTTTAGGGTGTAGCTTTCTCAATTGCCATTTAAGATACAGTACATTCGGAATGTATTCAGACCCCTTCACTTTTTCCGCATTTTGTTACGTTACAGCCTTATTCACATAAGACCCCATAACGACAAAGCAAAAACTGTGTTTTAGACATTTTTGCAAATCTATTACAAATAAAATACTGAATATCACATTTAAATATATATTCAGACCCTTTACTCAGTACTTTGTTGAAGCACCTTTGGCAGTAATTACAGCCTTGAGTCTTCTTAGGTATAATGCTACAAGCTTGGCACACTTTCTTCTCTGCAGATCCTCTCAAGCTCTGTCAGGTTGGATGGGGAACGTCGCTGCACAGCTATTTTCAGGTGTCTCCAGAGATGTTGGATGTGACAATTGGCATTCAGGCCAAAGAGTTCAATCTTGATTTCATCAGACCAGAGAATCTTGTTTCTCATGGTCTGAGAGTCCTTTAGGTGCCTTTTGGCAAACTCCAAGCAGACTTTCATGTGCCTTTTACTTGGGAGTGGCATCCGTCTGGCAGAGCTGCAGAGATGGTTGTCCTTCATGAAGGTTCTCCCATCTCCACAGAGAAGCTCTGTCAGAGTGACCATCGGGTTCTTGGTCACCTCCCTGACCAAGGCCCTTCTCCCCTGATTGTTCAGTTTGGCTGTGCGGCCAGGTCTAGGAAGAGTCTTGGTGGTTCCAAACTTCTTCCATTTAAGAATGATGGAGGTCACTGTTTTCTTGGGGACCTTCAATGCTGCAGACATTTTTTGGTACCCTTCCCCCGATCTGTTCCTCGACACAATCCTGTCTCGGAGCTCTACGGACAATTCTTTCGAACTCATGTCTAGGTTTTTGCTCTGACATGCACTGTCAACTTTGGGACCTTATATAGACAGGTGCGTGCCTTTCCAAATCATGTCCAATCAATTTACCACTGTTGGACTCCAATCAAGGAAACAGCAAACGGTCTGAATACTTATGCAAAAATGTCTAAAAACCTGTTTTCGCTTTGTCATTATGGTGGATTGTGTGTAGATTGATGAGGAAAAACAATAATTGAATCAATTTTATAATAAGGCTGTAACGTAACAAAGTAAAGGGGTCTGAATACTTTCCGAATACATTGTACATGGGGTTAGCTGCAGAATATAATGGATATCGAATAGAAATATCTATTCAACTTAGTTGCTTCTGACTTGATGACCTCAGCACCTATGGTAAATCTAGCTTTTTTTTTGTCTTGAATTGAATTGAATTGGTATGTTTATAAATATCATGCTAATATCATGACAGCCTACATGATTCATGAGGAAAGGAATTTGGAGACAGACAACTTTGGAAGTCACTTTCCAAACAACGAGTTCCATTATTTCATTATGTATTACAAATCATTCAAACATTAATGGCCAATATTTTAGAATAACCTTTTTCTTCATAATATTTAGACCTAACTCCAAAATAAAGGAAAAAATAGAGAGCCAGAGATTTGAAGTTTAATTCCAGACCTATTTATTATCTTGTTACGATGGCTGATGACAAATGGCTCGTATTGTATTATAGCAAACACTTCAATTTACTTGAAGCTTCCACCCTAAGGTCTACAGAACACTGTCGTCTATTGATGTGATGGATGTCATGTAAACTGACTACACAGTTGAAGAAAAACCCATTATAGCTACCTAGCCAATTACATGTGGCTTATAGAAAGACCGACCCTGTGCAGTCTAGTAATACTTTTAAATAGTCATATTATAAGTAGAAAACTAATACAAATAATAGAAATATGATACTTTTTAAGTTCGATTTTAGTCCGTTGACATTTTGAATTTATTTTATTTTATCCGAAGAGCTGTAAAGTTTTTAGTGTCCACTAGAGGATGTTAATATATGTATTTTTGCTGACAGATATATCCAATTTACATATTAGGATTTGCAACATTAGACAACAGACACAACCTGTAAATATTACAACTTTCATCTTTACATTAAAATAATACGTTACTTACTATACTCCTACATTGTCGCCAATGAATACTTTAAATGTTGAAAGGGATGTTCAGTATTATACTATACAGTAACTAAAAATCTATGGAAGTAATGGCAGCATGCATGCAGTGCCTGTTAAAATGTTCACAGCCAAATCAACTTTAATCAACGTAGTTATTTGGTTTAAAGTTACTTAAAGGTGATCCCGTTTTTTTAACATGCACCACATGCCCCCATCACTCCCATTGTTTTCAGCTAGCGCTGGCTAAAGTTAGCTGACGTTTAAAGAAAACCGAACCAAGGATTCATGTTTCTGTCCTGGGCTATAGACTACTTTCAGGATGAGGAACCATCTAACGTTACATTTTAAAATACTTCTCCTTTAACTCTTCAAATAAGTTACTGTTAAATGTCTTGAAGCACCAATTTATGTTTGGTCAATCTGATTTATCCATGTTTTTCTGTTATCGTCCATCTGCCAGTGTTGTAGACTGAATGAACTCAAATGATTAATTGCATTTGATATAGTTGAGGCTTTACTTGGAGGATTAAACTAAAAAGAATAACAATGTATAAACACATAATGACACTTTGTATTAATTTAAAATAATATTTATCAAAACATCTGACCCCATTTAAAAAGTCAAATTTAATAATAAATATAGAGTTTGCATGGTCTTTGCAACAAACTGTTTGCTTTGTGCATATAACATTGACAGCAAATCCAATGAGGGTAAACATTCACCAAAGTCGGACAGATACTTCTAATGTGCTTTAATTTCAGTATCGCCTGGACCTGCACACTCTGCAACTGTGTACTTTTATTTTTAGGTCCACATTGCAAGATGCAATAAAAAAGCACTCATTTTAGAGCTAACTTAGGGGGGTCTCTGTGGCAAGGAAAGTGAGGAGCTAAATTTCCATTACACAGTCAAGGCTAATGGTTTGAAAAAGGGATCGGGTGTCAAGCCAGGATGACACATGGTGGTGTCCGTCAAATTCCCTTCTGCCAGTCTCATCAGAGGCATGGTCGTATTTTATTCTGATCCACTCAGACTATTAAATGCACAGGAGAGTCAGCCTGTATGCCCACTTCCAATAAGCACACATCCCAGCAGTCATGCCCTTTCGTCCAAATTCAAACATTGCATCATTATCTATTTTGCTTTATAAACGTCACTGTACTTTGTGGCAGCAATAACAGTAGTTCCTTTACAATACAAATAACATGATTTAAGTGACAACAAGCCAATTATATTTGACATGCCTTTTCTTTTCAAATTGTTGTATTAAAATAACATTTCTAACATTGTTTTATTTCATTATAAGCCAAATGCAACACAGAGAAAATGACCACATAGTTTTGAGTTGCACAGATTTACATTGGTACTCGATCTACAGTAAATGAATGACGGGGTGGAGGGAGGAGGGAGGAGGAGGGTGGCTACTTACGTGCGTGCCTCACCCTGTGTCTGCTGGGACTGGGGAGATCTCTCTCAGACGCAGAGTCCCACTCCTCTGCCTGCTCAGCACCCTGCGCTGAAATTCCAAAGGATAGATAAGCAGGTGGTGTTTCGCGGTGCCCTCCTTCTTCCGGAGACTCAACACTCCCATTCCCCCTGGCCCCAGTCCCAGAGCCCAGCCTCCTGTCGTCCCCCCTGGGTTGCCCATGGGTAAGAGTTAGGGTCATCTAACTCTGGCCAATGGAGGAAGAGGAGGTGGACCGTTGGAATGATATTTGACACAAGTTGGGGTTCGGGGCGGGGGCTTGTGGGGTCTTTGGGGGAGTCGGTGAAGGGGTGCTTGAGTAGACTTCGGCTTAGGAGACCTCGGATTCTGCCGGGTTGACGCTACATGGCCCCTGTGATAAAGTGTCTATTTCTTGGCTTCTGCTGGGGCTCAGTCCCCTGACCGGGCTACATTCTTCCGGGCTGTAGTCGGAGGGTGGTCTCTGATGTTCCACCATGGCTTTCTTGGTGTAAGGTTCAGGGCTCTACAGAATGGGGGGACTCAACCTGTCTAATGTGGGTGTGCTGGAGATCTATGGGGAGCTCTGTATCACTCTGCCTTTCTTCATTGTAGGATCCATCCCGGGACTCTGAGATGTAAAGGTCGTCAGAGGAGTGGCAGTACTCAGAGACTGACCAAGCATCCATGACAATGATCTCCTGGTCCTCTGTTTCTGACTCCACGTCTTGCATGTTACAGACACAGATAGGGTCCTGGAAGTGACAAATGCAACATTTAGAACAAGAGAGGAGACGAGAGAGCATGAAAAATAAGAAGAAAGGGAACTTCCACTAAGAAATTGATCATGAATACATTATTAAGTTTTCAGTATTATTGTCAACAAAATCACCTTGCAGCTGTAAACAAAAAGCAGCAAAGCAATGTGATACAATTTGAACACGCACACAGACACATGCACACACATGCACATGCATCCACGTACATGAGCATGCATGCACGTACATGCACGCACGCACACATCATCATCATTGTCAATTCTGATGAGAGAACAGTGCCTGTGTTTCTTTAACTATATCAAGCTGTCAAGTTAATATTTTATGTTTCAATTCAATTTGGCGATAATCAGGTAGCTAATGACACCAAATAACAGCAACTACAGTTATAACTTGTGCAGCCGGTTTAGCCACATATTTCACAAGGAATATGTTCACATATTTCACAAGTTTGCAATCCAGCTACTGTGTGATCAATGCATTCCTTATCCCCAATAGGAAGTCGCAGTGGCTTGCACTGCCACCACTCTAAATGGAATGGTATGCAATATCACACTGGAAACAGCATTCACATCCAAGGCTGTTTTCCAAGCTATGATTTATACAAAGAGAGTTTTTCCCCCTCCTCTATACAAACATATCACTCGGCTCTGCGGATCTGGAGTGCTGGCATTTCCATTTAAGAACTCAATCCTAGATGTGTTTGATTAAACGTTGCCAAAGAAAACTCTCAAAGTCAACTAGAAACAAAGCCACTGCTACTTAATTACAGTTAAGGGTAGCACTTTATCTGGCACTACTGTTGCTAAGGAAGCTCTTTCTTTTTTCTTTTTTATTAAGGGAACTCTTTCTTTCATAATGCCGCACAGTCAAATGGCATAGTAAAAGTGTCATATGTTAGAAATGCATGTGCAAATAACACTTCTAATTTCCCATAACCCGAAAACAGCTATACCACAAATTACCTCAAAACAACCCCTACATGTTAGAAACTACCCAAAACAGTTACTACAAACAACTTCAATACCAGAGAAGACCCCAAAATACTCGAAACCAAAGATAACAGACACCCCAGACGACCTCAAACATCCCAAAAATACCAGCTACTCCAAGCTCTTTTGGGTGTTTTGGGGTATGCTGTGTTATTTTTTGCATATTTTTGTGGTAGCTGTTTTGAGTAGTGTCTGGTATGGGGTTGTTTGGAGTTAGCTGTGGTAATTTGGGTTAAATAGTAGTAGTAGGACCTACTTAAAATAGTAGGACCTACTGAAGTATATTTGAACAATTACATTTACTTTTGATACTTATTTAGCACCAAATACCTTTAGATCTTTACTCAAGTAGAATTTTATTGGGTGACTTTCACTTTTACTTGAGTCATTTTCTATGACAATTGGATACCTTTTCTACCAGGTTGCCATAGATTCTGATTCAAAAACACATTGAGTGAGCTCTCTTTCTAGAGCATGAAATTCACTTCTTATTCAGAATTTAACAGAGGTTAAAGGGACATTTTGCTCCAAAATCTAATTTAGTCCAATGTTTTCAGAACTCAAAAGTAGTCTAATGTCAAAATGAATCCATGTCCAGTTATAGAGTTGTCAGAAGTTTGCATACACTTATGTTGGAGTCATTAAAACTTGTTTTTCAACCACTCCACAAATGTATTGATAACAAACTATAGTTTTGGCAAGTCGGTTAGGACATCTACTTTGTGAATGACGCAAGTAATTTTTCCAACAATTGTTTACAGACAGATTATTTCACTTATAATTCACTGTATCACAATTCCAGTGGGTCAGAACGTTAAATACACTAAGATGATTGTGCCTTTGAGCTTGGGAAATTCCAGAAAATTATGTAATGGTTTTAGAAGCTTCTGATAGGCTAATTGACATAATTTGAGTCAATTGGAGGTGTAGCTGTGGATGTATTTCAAGGCTTAGCTTCAAACTCAGTGCCTCTTTGCTTGACATAATGGCAAAATCAAAAGCAATCAGCAAAGACCTCAGAAAAAAATTGTAGACCTCCACAAGTCTGGTTCATCCTTGGGATGACGGTACCACGTTCATCTGTACGAACAATAGTAGGCAAGTATAAACACCACGGGACCTCGCAGCTGTCATCCCGCTCAGGAAGGAGATGCATTCTGTCTCCTTGATATGAGCATAAAAGTGCAAATCAATCCCAGAACAACAGCAAAAGACCTTGTGAAGATGCTGGAGAAAACAGGTACAAAAGTATCTATATCCACAGTAAAACAAGTCCTATGTCGACATAACCTGAAAGGCCGCTCAGCAAGGAAGAAGCCACTAATCCAAAACCGCCATAGACTGCAGTTTTCAACTGCACATGAGGACATTGATCATACTTTTTGGAGAAATGTCTTCTGGTCTGAAGAAGACAAAAATAGAACAGTTTGGCCATAATGACCATGCTGCAGGAGGGACTGGTGCACTTCACAAAATAGATGGCTTCACGAGGATAGAAAATTATGTGGATATATTGAAGCAACATCTCAAGACATCAGTCAGGAAGTTAAAGCTTGGTGGCAAATGGGTCTTCCAAATGGACAATGACCCTAAGCATACTTCCACATTTGTGGCAAAATGGCTTAAAGACAACAAAGTCAAGGTATTGGAGTGGTCATCACAAAGCCCTGACCTCAATTTTATAGAAGCTTTGTGGGCGTAACTGAAAAAGCATGTGCGAGCAAGGAGGCCTACAAACCTGACTCAGTTACACCAGCTCTGTCTAGAGGAATGGGTCAATATTCACCCAACTTATTGTGTGAAGCTTGTGGAAGGCTACCTGAAATGTTTGACCCAAGTTAAACAATTTAAAGGCAATGCTACCAACTTCTAATTGAGTGTACATCTGACCCACTGGGAATGTGATGAAAGAAATTTAAAGCTGAAATAAATCATTCTCTCTACTATTATTCTGACGTTTCACATTCTTAAACTAAAGTGGTGATACTAACTGACCTAAGACAGGGCATTGTTACTAGGATTAAATGTCAGGATTTGTGAAAAACTGAGTTAAAATGTATTTGGCTAAGCTGTATGTAAACTTCCGACTTTTATGCCAAAATCCAAAATGAATGGTAAATATAAGTACTATATAATTTGCAGATGTGCTTATATTTTCCATTAATTTGCATTTAAGACATCATTTGGATATACATGACATATGGCCGGAGATGTGGACTCTTCTTTAAGATATGTTGTACTATATCGCATTAACTGGGACTAACAGACTCCATTTAAAGGTCTCCAAAGCTAGTCAGTCACCTATTAATTAATCTTGGTTACCAATAAGTAAAATATCCGCAAAATTGTCACTTCCTACATGTGAACCTGCCCACGAGAGATGAGTCACCCCTAAACGCTGGTACTTTGAAATAAAGCATATTTTTGTATTTCCGAAGAAGTGCTTATTCTTCACAGCCATGCTTTGATATTTAAGTCTTCAAGCCAGAAGCCAGCCTGAAGCTAGCCTGAAGCTAGCCTGAAGCCAGCCAGAAGCCAGCCTGAAGCTAGCCTGAAGCCAGCCAAAAGCTATCCAGAAGCCAGCCTGAAGCTAGCCTGAAGCCAGCCAGAAGCCAGCCAAAAGCTAGCCATTTTACTGGCTAACGTTAGTATTCAGCTAACCACGGTTTGTGGTCATCAGCTATCCTTTAGCTCAAAAAGCTATCGCCAGTTTTGTACAACGTGACTCAGACCAGAACATACTGGACCTATTTTTTTCTCCATATTCCCGGATTTCAACCGCAAGCTCTGGACATTTACACCTGGATCTCGCAGCTAGCTAGCTGCTATCTGTGTGACTATTGGCTTACGTCGATCCCGGAGCAAACATCAATTATTCCAGAGCGAGCCAGCTGAAGAGTTCCATCAGCCACTCCTGGGCTACAATCACCTATCCGGACCCGTTTTACTGCCGATGTGGAGCCCCACCGGGCCTTCACGACTGGAATACCGACGTTATCTGCCCGAGGGAGTTATCCAACTGGTCACCCCGTCGCAACGTTACCTGAACGCCCATCTGCGGCCCGCTAATCGTTAGCTGTCTTATCGGCTGCTATCTGAATCGGTCTATCGGACAATTTTTCTTGGGTCACTATAACTATATCTATATTGCAAATTGGATTGATCCCCTCTACCACACGGAACCCCACTAATCTATCGACAGAAACGCATATGGTGGATAAAAACAGACCTCCATCCTATGCTAGCTTGCAACCGATGGCCTGGCTAGCTGTCTGTATCGCCGTTACCCCAACCAACCTCACTACTCACTGGACCCCAATGATCACTCGACTAAGCATGCTTCTCCTTAATGTCAATATGCCTTGTCCATTGCTGTTCTGGTTAGTGTTTAATGGCTTATTTCACTGTAGAGCCTCTAGCCCTGCTCATTATACCTTATCCAACCTTTCTGTTCCACCACCCACATAGGCGATGCCATCACCTGGTTTCAATGATGTTTCTAGAGACAATATCTCTCTCATCATCACTCAATACCTAGGTTAACCTCCACTGTATTCACATCCTACCATACCTTTGTCTGTATATTATACCTTGAAGCTATTTTATCGCCCCCAGAAACCTCCTTTTACTCTCTGTTCCGGACGTTCTAGACGACCAATTCTCATAGCTTTTAGCCGTACCCTTATCCTACTCCTCCTCTGTTCCTCTGGTGATGTAGAGGTGAATCCAGGCCCTGCAGTGCCTAGCTCCACTCCTATTCCCCAGGTGCTGTCTTTTGATGACTTCTGTAACCGTAATAGCCATGGTTTCATGCATGTTAACATTAGAAGTCTCCTCCCTAAGTTTGTTTTATTCACTGCTTTAGCACACTCTGCCAACCCGGATGTTCTAGGCGTGTCTGAATGCTGGCTTAGGGAGACCACCAAAAATTCTGAAATCTCCATCCCTAACTACAATATTTTCAGACAAGATAGAACGGCCAAAGGGGGCGGTGTTGCAATCTACTGCAGAGATAACCTGCAGAGTTCTGTCCTACTATCCAGGTCTGTACACAAACAATTTGAACTTCTACTTTTAAAAATCCACCTCTCTAAAAACAAGTCTCTCACCGTCGCTGCCTTCTATACACCACCCTCTACCCCCAGCTGTGCTCTGGACACCATATGTGAACTGATTGCCCCCCATCTATCTTCAGAGCTCGTGCTGCTAGGCGACCTAACTGGAACATGCTTAACACCCCAGCCATCCTACAATCTAAGGTTGATGCCCTCAATCTCACACAAATGAACAATGAACCTAACAGGTACCATCCCAAAGCCGCAAACACGGGCAGCCTCATAGATATAATCCTAACCAACTTGCCCTCTAAATACACCTCTGCTGTTTTAAACCAAGATCTCAGCGATCACTGCCTCATCCTATGGCGTTCTGTATTAGCATTGAAAAGCCCCTGTGATATGCAGCTTTTCAGGGAAGCTAGAAACCAATATACACAGGCAGTTAGAAAAGCCAAGGATAGCTTTTTCAAGCAGAAATTTGCTTCCTGCAACACAAACTCAAAGAAGTTCTGGGACACTGTAAAGTTCATGGAGAATACGAACACCTCCTCCTAGCTGCCCACTTCACTGAGGATAGGAAACACTGTCACCACCGTTAAATCCACTATAATTGAGAATTTCAAAAAGCATTTTTCTACGGCTGGCCATGCTTTCCACCTGGCTACCCCTACACTGATCAACAGCACTGCACTCCCCACAGCAACTCGCCCAAGCCTTCCCCATTTCTCCTTCTCCCAAATCCGGTCAACTGATGTTCTGAAAGAGCTGCAAAATCTGGACCCCTACAAATCAGTCAGGCTAGACAATCTGGACCCTTTCTTTCTAAAATTACCTGCTGAAATTGTTGCAAACCCTATTACTAGCCTGTTCAACCTCGCTTTTGTGTTGTCTGAGATTCCCAAAGATTGGAAAGCAGCTGCTTTCTTCCCCCTCTTCAAAGGGGGGACACTTTTGACCCAAACTGCTACGGACCTACATCTATTCTACCTTGCCTTTCTAAGGTTTTCGAAAGCCAAGTCAACAAACAGATTACGAATCCCACCATACCTTCTCCGCTATGCAATATGGTTTCAGAGCTGGTCATGGGTGCACCTCAGCCACGCTCAAGGTCCTAAAAGATATCTTAACCGCCATTGATAAGAAACAATACTGTGCAGCTGTATTCATTGACCAGGCCAAGGCATTCAACTCTGTCAATCTCCACATCCTCATCGGCAGACTCGATAGCCTTGGTTTCTCAAATGATTGCCTTGCCTGGTTCACCAACTACTTTTCTGATAAAGTTCAGTGTGTCAAATCGGAGGGCCTGTTGTCCGGGCCTCTGGCAGTCTCTATGGGGGTGCCACAGGGTTCAATTCTTGGACCGACTCTATACATCTATGATGATGCTCTTGCTGCTGGTGAGTTTCTGATCCACCTCTACGCAGACGAAACCATTGTGTATACTACTGGCCCTTCTTTGGACACAACCCTCCAGAAAAGTTTCTATGCCATACAACTCTCCTTCCGTGGCCTCCAATTGCTCTTAAATACAAGTAAAATTAAATGCATGCTCTTCAACCGATCGCTGCCTGCACCTGCCCGCCCGTCCAACATCACTACTCTGGACGGTTCTGACTTAGAATATGTGGACAACTACAAATACCTAGATGTCTGGTTAGAATGTAAACTCTCCTTCCAGACTCACATCAAACATCTCCAATCCAAAGTTAAATCTAGAATTGGCTTCCTATTTCGCAACAAAGCATCCTTCACTCATGCTGCCAAACATACTGACCATCCGACCGATCCTCGACTTCGGCAATGTCATTTACAAAATAGCCTCCAATACCCTACTCACTAAATTGGATGCAGTCTATCACAGTGCCATCCATTTTGTCACCAAAGCCCCATATACTACCCACCACTGCGACCTGTACGCTCTCGTTGGCTGGCCCTCGCTTCATACTCGTCACCAAACCCACTGGCTCCACGTCATCTACAAGACCTTGCTAGGTAAAGTCCCCCCTTATCTAGGCTCGCTGGTCACCATAGCAGCACCCACCTGTAGCACGTGCTCCGGAAGGTATATCTCTCTGGTCACCACCAAAACCAATTCTTCCTTTGGCCTCCTCTCCTTCCAGTTCTCTGCTGCCAATGACTGGAATGAACTACAAAAATCTCTGAAAACTGGAAACACTTATCTCCCTCACTAGCTTTAAGCACCAGCTGTCAGAGCAGCTCACAGATTACTGCACCTGTACATAGCCCATTTATAATTTAGCCCAAACATCTACCTCTCCCCCTACTGTATTTATTTATTTTGTACCTTTGCACCCATTATTTCTATCTCTACTTTGCACATTCTTCCACTGCAAATCTACCATTCCAGTGTTTTACTTGCTATATTGTATTTACTTTGCCACCATGGCCTTTTTTTTTGCCTTTACCTCCCTTATCTCACCTAATTTGCTCACATTGTATATAGACTTATTTTTCTACTGTATTATTGACTGTATGTTTGTTTTACTCCATGTGTAACTCTGTGTTGTACAGTATGTGTCGAACTGCTTTGCTTTATCTTGGCCAGGTCGCAATTGTAAATGAGAACTTGTTCTCAACTTTCCTACCTGGTTAAAAGGTGAAACATTGCTAAGATGATCTATGACAATGTTTCTCAGGAGTGGGTCAAAGGACCTGTCTTTCTTTTCCATGGAGGGATGAACAGGGGCGCATTCAGCAAGACACAACATTTTGTAACATTCAGATAGAAATATGCCATGTGGCACAAACAAGCCTCTCTGACATGTAGAATAAGGAATCACTTTGGCTCTATTCATTTGTATCTTCACCATTTGACAACGTTTGGCCACTGAACAGGACCATGGAGCTAATTAGGTGCACATGGCTACAGTCCAAGACCACAACAGTGAAAAAAAGAATGCAGCTCAATGGAATAAGAAACGCTTTTCATACATACAGCTTATGTGCTATGAAGATGACACAATACGGCATGGCCAGTAACACATGAACCTACTCTCAAACATAAGGCCTACTGTACACACAGTAACTGTGTCATTACAACAACAATGTCAAAACAGATTTGATAAACATTCATTTCAGCTGTTGACCTTTTTTTTTATCAGTAATTTGTTCTTATATGGGTTAATTACAAAAATGTTTGTTGTCTTTTGTATTGTTATTGTATCATTGTTGTTTTGAATAGTTAATTTTTTTGTGGGATCGTAACAGTTAATTAATAGGGATCCAAATACACAAATAAACTGATATTAAACTGTAACACCTAATTTTATACCTTGAAATACCTACAGGTTTTTTTGGACAATTTGTATCTATTATGTGTGATACGAATTTACTGACTCTTTTTTTTTTTAACGTTGTACATTTGCTCCCTCTAGCTGTCATGATCGAAAGTCACATAATTCATGCTTCCCTTAGTGTACTGTACTCATTGACACATATGAAAGATATCTCTACTTATAGTCATAGTTTTATTTGATACATTTTTTTACTTAAAACATCGAGGTGAACATAGAGGTGAATTCAATTCACTGTTTTCACTGTTTAATTTAGAGCAATATGACTGTAAAGTACAGGTACAATTGAATCCATATACACTATATGCCATTTGTTATGAACCTTTGGTTGGTGATTACCCTGTAGCAGAGTCGCAATGTTTGTCAGAGTGCTATTGAGAAGAATGGAGTTCTATCAATGCTTAGATATATTTGGAACACATTTATTTGTATGTTGAGTGTATAAGAAAAAGCGGAATTTGACTCCAAAACATAACTTTTCAGATCTCAAAAGTAGTTTAAAGTATATATAATTTGAAGGAGTTCCCACAAATGCTGAGTACTTGTTGGCTGCTTTTGCTTCACTCTGTGGTCCAACTCATCCCAAACCATCTCAATTCAGGTGATAGTAGAGGCCAGGTCATCTGATGCAGCACTCAATCACTCTCCTTCGTGGTCAAATAGCCCTTACACAGCCTGGAGGTGTGTTGGGTCATTGTCCTCTTGAAAAACAAATGACAGTTCCACTAATCCCAAACCAGATGGGATGGTGTATTGCTGCAGAATGCTGTGGTAGCCATTCTGGTTAAGTGTGCCTTAAAATCGAAATAAATCCCCAACAGCGTCACCAGAAAAGCACCCCCACATCATCACACCTCCTCCTCCATGTTTCACGGGGGGAACCACAAATCTGTTCATCAGTTAACCACCGCCACGCTAGAAGAAGGAGGCAAAAAGAAGGCTAATCAAAACTAATGTAGTTACTGGAGTCTCAATTGTGTACACTGTACACAATAACTATACATAGTTTATTTGAGTAGTTAATCATAAGTTTTTTTATAATTGTGTATAGCAAGGGCCAAGCAGATACTGATACCATATCAAATCAAATGTATTTATATAGCCCTATGTACATCAGCTGATATCTCAAAGTGCTGTACAGAAACCCAGCCTAAAACCCCAAACAGCAAGCAATGCAGGTGTAGAAGCACGGTGGCTAGGAAAAACTCCCTAGAAAGGCCAAAACTTAGGAAGAAACCTAGAGAGGAACCAGGCTATGAGGGGTGGCCAGTCCTCTTCAGGCTCTGCCAGGTGGAGATTATAACAGAACATGGCCAAGATGTTCAAATGTTCATAAATTACCAGCATGGTCAAATAATAATAATCACAGTAGTTGTCGAGGGTGCAGCAAGTCAGCACCACAGGAGTAAATATCAGTTGGCTTTTCATATCTCTACTGCTCCTGCTGTCTCTAGAGAGTTGAAAACAGCGGGTCTGGGGCAGACATTTTAAATCAAATTATACTACATTTTGGTTAAGTGTGAATTTCTTGAAAGAACTTGAAAAGCAGTCAATATTTTTTATGTGTCCCTAGTTTTGATAGTTTGGATACCCATACTCATCTGGTTTCCAGGTAAGTGTCTTATGAACTTTTAAAACTTCTTCGGGATTGGTGTCCCGTCCACAGGATGGTTGTGCTAACGTAGGCTAATGCGATTAGCATGAGGTTGTAAGTAACAAGAACATTTCCCAGGACATAGACATATCTGATTGTTACGGATACAAGTATCCTGTGTGTGTATCCTGTGTGTGTGTTTCTTTTCTCTCCTTCTCCCCTCACAGGTGAAAATCATCACTCCCCAATCAGTCACCAATCCAATCATCAATCAGAAGACACACCTCCTCCTGTTTCCTACCCTATCACAGTTCCTTTCCCTTGGTTTAAAAACCCTGTCAGTTGTTTACTCTAGATCTCAATCTCTCTGTAAATGCCATGTTTTAAGTTCTCTGTGTTTCACTCTCTTGTTGTGTATTAACCTCTCTTTTGTTTGAGCACCTCCATAGCACTTTGTCCTCACCTGTGAGTATTGTTTTTGGTTATGGTATTTGTGTTTGATTGCTGGTGGGAAAAGGGGAAACCAAGACAAGTTGCCCATGGGCATACACTACCCGTAGGTAGACTTTGTTAAATACACTAGTTAGAACTGGGCGGACCACCCACTGTATTTTTATTTAGTTAGCTGTTAAAGTAGGCTAGTCTAGCTTAGGGGTGTTTTTGAATACTTATTGTTTCTTTCCTTGGGTCCAGCTCAGCCCCTTTTCCTGCTCCCCCCATTACTGTGTGTTTATTAATAAACTCTTGAGTTTGATGGTAGATTTCAGTAGTCGTGGTTATTTCGTTCTCACTTTCACTTTGTCACAATTATAATTTGCATTAGTTATGCTACGGGTCTCACTACCATCCCCCCCTAGACTGGGACAAAAGGGATTCGTAACACTGATATTGGCAGAAAGCTTCATTTCTTGTTAATCTAACTGCACTGTCCAATTTGCAGTCCCTATTACAATGAAAGAATACCATGATATTGTTTGAGGAGAGTGCACAATTTTGAACATGAAGAGTTATAAATAAACAAATTAGGCACATATGGGCAGTCTTGATAAAACATTTTGACAGAAATGCAATGGTTCATTGGATCAGTTTAAAACTTTGTACATACACTGCTCCCATCTAGTGGCCAACATTTAAATTGCACCTGGGCTGGAATAATATACATTATGGCCTTTCTCTTGCATTTCAAAGATGATGGTACAAGAGAAATACAAAAGAACAGTTGGTTTTCTTTGTATTATCTTTTACCAGATCTACTGTGGTTATTTTTCTACATTCCTTTCACATTTCCAAAAACTGCAAAGTGTTTCCTTTCAAATGGTACCAAGAATATGCATATGCATGCTTCAGGATTTGGGTATGTCATTTTAGGCCAACATTTTAAAAAATGGGCGGATCCTTAAGAGGTGAAAATATTTACAATGCTGAACAAACAGAACAAGTTGATTTTAAAATTAGACTAATAACAAATGTTTTATTTGTCTCAATTCCAGCCTTACCTGAAGCTCATCTACAACCCCTCAGCTACAGTATGTAAACATTTATGTTTTAACATGATCAAAATATCACAATGTTAACAGAATATTTTGTCAGCGTTTTTTATAATTACATTTACAAATGTTTAAATGTTTATCTGTTATTTTCCCTGCAGACAAACATCTAATTTGAATATGTGATAACAACACTTGTAAGTATCTCATTCAGATTTTAATTTTTCCTTTCAGCTTTAGTGTCATAAATAAATATTGTCAAATGTAACAATATTGCTTATTTGTCAATCAAATGACACTCACAATACCATCTAAAACATGCATTATTATAATCTTTCAACCTATACCCAAAGCTCCCATCATTCATGAAGGTAAGAAATTACTAATAACAATGCTATATTCTTCCTAATATGATGTGTTGTATCTGTATTCTTACAGTACACTAATATATTTCCTACTTGAACCATGTTATGACTGATATATCTGCAGGCTGAGGAGACGGGACTTGGGAGGGGGAAGGAAAGTTATATGGCGGTGTGGAAGGTGAGGCTATCCTGACTAGTCAAGCACTTTGGCTTCAAGTACTTCTTTCTCCCTGTTTATAGGGAGAAGAAGCCCAAGGCTTGCATCTGGATTGGATTGAGATGACAAATTTACATATCTTTCTGGAGTACATTAAACTTTAAAGATGAACAATGGATTTTTAGTTGCTAATATTCTTCCTAAATACCAAATCAATTTCTTAACTCATGAGACCACAAGTTTTAGGCTAACAATATATGATTTTACTCGTTGGTATGGGTATGCAGTGAGGTCGTTTCAGGATGATATTTCTGTCTATTCAGGGGACCCCTTTTGGCTCAAGAGCACACCAGTGGCAAGTTGTGTGACCTCTTTAGATCATCTTTATATCTATACAGTACATGGCAGGTGTTGGTGTCCAATTACATCACAGAAGTAACCACCTTCTCAATCAATTGCTATCTAACATTCATTAAAACGTCCACCATGCAAACTAAGAGCTTGTTTTTGTGTGCATACAAAGTACAATTGACAACTGGGACTTTGCTTGATAATGGATTTATTTGACAATAGAAAATGTAACTGAAAACAGATCTTAAATATTGTTGTGTCGATCCCTGAGAATTAAACAGAAATGAAACACTTAAATGGAAGTACAGTATATTCCTGATATGAATACATTTCAGATTTTCAGTTAAATGTCTCCTTCCCATATTAAAAACCTGGAAATGGCCCTAATGTTACCCTACCTCAATTTTCCTTGCCCCCACATACAATTCTATTGCTCAAACAGGAATGAGAAGTTGGGACGACCCTGTAAAAAATGTTTAGCATGATGACATGATAACAAGAACAATGTTTCATAGCTTATGTTAAAAATCTATATAGACAATGTATACATACTATAATATATTATATTAGTATTGTTAGTTATAGTATAAGAAGTAGAGGTCATACCTCGTCTATGCCAGGGTCAACTGTGTCTCCACGGTGATCTGGTGGAGGGTTGGCAGCCTCTGTCTGGAATCTTTTAGGCCATGTCTATCAACACAAATACAGTTGGATATCATACAGCAGTCTCCATCAGCAGCCCTCACATAGAGGCCACATTAATGTTATCCGTCCATACATGATTCAAACACAGTAGTAAGAGAGGACTTACCTTTCCTGGTGCCTGAGGTTGAGCAGCCTGTTGCAATTTTGAAAGGGAAAATAATAGCAATTAAGATACTCTGTCTGGCCTATAAAATGATTGTTAGTTTAAAATGAAACAAATTATGAAATGACGACGTACTATCGGTTCATTGTCTCTAATTTCCTTTTGAGAATATTTGACCACACTTCAAACTGCCACAGTCAACTTTCGTATTCTCCTGGAACCGTGCCGCTTATGCATAGTTTAATTGGAGCGTCTCACACTCTGCAAAGGTCATGCATCTAGTGTAGCAGGCCAGTATCATGGGAAGGGAGAGCACAACGATCTAATGACCACTCCTCACCTGTAGTGGGAACTGTGGTTTCTGAGGGGTCTTCTCCGAGTTCTGCTGGTTCTGCCCGTTCACCTGGTTGTTCTGGTTAGGCTGGGGGTAGTTGGGGTAACCATAAGACGTGTAGTAGGGGTTGCCCTAGGGAAGATACACTTGTGAAAGTTAAGAGTCGTAAACGATCAAAAAGTGTGTTTTGCATCATGTTATTCAAAACGCATCATCATTTAGCTTTTTAAGTGCTTTACCTTAAACTTGACATACACACTTTGTGGGGACCATATCAACAGTGGACTAACACAATTCAACAAAAAATGGGGGGTAAAGTGATCCTTTAATATGAATAAAGAGTATATATAATTTCTTACAGTGAATACCAGATGCACATTGAGGAACAAATCACATCGAAAGAGAAACTCCACTGTACCTGCATTCTTGGTTGCTGGGGAAATGAAAAGGATGGGTAGTACTGAGGAAACTGGGGAACCCCCTTCAGGAAAATATCAAAGAAATACAACTTCAATCAATACTGGAAATTACCTGACACGTGGTATTTCATTGAATTACATTTGTATAAAAACAGACAAACTGACTTCAGGAAATAAACATGTCTATTCATTAGTAAAAGCTGGGAAGCCTTTTGTCATTGGTATCCATCGAATACATTGGTATTTCAATGAATTTGTGTATAAACATACATAGACTAACTGATCTACCTGTGCAGGGTTTTGAGGTTGCTGGTGGTTAATTTGGATATTTTGGTTGTTGGGGTCCTGGGGGGCCCCAGGATGCTCCTGTTGGGCATTGGTGTACAGCACGGGGGGCAGCTGGTTCCCCTGTGTAGGGAACATCTTCTGGGGGCCGAAAGGGCCTCCCACCTGGGGGTTAAAGTTCACCATCTGGGGGAGACCCAGTTCAGGTTGCTGCTGGATCACGTACTGGGGCATGAACGGAGACGCCTGAGCAAACAAGGTTGGGTAAAGAAATCTGTCTCTGACCTAAGATCATGTCAAAGCTTTGCTGACCGAAGTTGTTCAAGTGGTGATGAGCAATTGAATGAACAATTCAGCTGATGTGCCAAAGCTGAAAATTAGTGTAGTTCAAGGTGTAGTGGGAATGGAAGCTGCTTCTGAAATACATTACTGGAGACCATTTTGAACTATTATGCTGTCTACAAATGTGGCTAATGATATCAATCTTTTTGTTCTACAGTATGTCTTTAGCATTGTCATGGCTAATGATTTCTATCTCGATTGAGTTCGATTGGATTGGTTCAGTACCTGCATTTGTGTTTGCCCAAAGCCTACACCTGTCAGGGTCAGTCCATTGAATCGCAAGATCTGTAAAGGATGGGTGAGCAGTCAGAAAATGTTTTTGACAAACATTACTCTACATTGCATTGTAATTTACGAAACATCGATTTTAAAAGGTAAAAATCATGACCTACAAATGCAATGTCAAGAGTTGCAGACAAAAACATATGGGGCAATTCATTGTACCTCATTGCTGTTACTTGCGAGGATTCCAATTTGCTGTTGATATAACTTTAAAAAAGCAACAAAAACAGATTGTTATGATTCATTTTTAAGTGTAGCGCTATAAATGACGGAATGTTCAAGTAACGTGTGAAACTCACAGGAAGTGAAAGGCTAGCACCAAAAAGGCAGACCAAAACAGTTACAGTCTGCAGCTTCATGATGTCCTACAAAAAAGACAGAACAGATGTTGTTGATATCTGACATTTCAATACATGTTACCATCTTGAGCATATTGTACGTGATACAAACTTATTTTTAACTGTTTTTGTTGACACAAAAGCAAGTGACAGTGTTACCTTATCAGAGAACGCCAGCTCAGTCAGTCTTCCTTTTTTCCTGTGTGTTCTTTATATCTCCGTGCAGCCTACTGTGTCTCTCCTACTTTTAAACTATCTTCCCATTTGAGCTGTCATGTCCTAGACACACACAGACTATGGTTAATGACGCATAGGCTCTTTGAGATGACATCACTCTCAGACTCAGACAGTTACGGTGCAGGTATATGCAGCTGTATCATTATGGACTGACCATAAGTCAAAATGAATCTCATGGCTGGCCATTATCTATCAGGGGTGTCATACTCCATTTCTCATGTTGTCTAATATGTTGACTCTACAGTATGTGACACATACTAGGTGGATAACAGTCAACTCTTCTCCCATTATTCCAATGGGTATTCTGCCCCTACAGTATGTTCACAATATATACATCATCTCCTATTATACTTCACTTTCCCTATATTAGCCAAAAGACCCTTGAACTCAATGCCTATTATGTAAACGATGAATCTACATTTTTTTGTAAACCTTTCAGAGAGACCTGTGATTATAATGTGTCATTGAAAGAGAGTTTGCTGCAGGTAGTCAAGAGTTTTCAGACAGATGATTTGTCTATGGACTGGTGTGGGGTTGATCTGTGTAAATGGAAGTATTTTGATTGACATTTTCAGTGTTGATTGTGTCCTGTAAATAAGGTATTATAGGCAGGTAGCTGTAAGGCTGCTGAACTGGCAACAGGAGGGCTGCTGGTTTTAGATCCTAACCGCCATCATTTGGTTAGGATAAAAGCAATCTCTAAAAGAGATTGAGGAAGTGTGAGACGTGCCATCTACAGGAGAACACTTGCCCTTGTTCTTCATCAGGCCCAGTTCCCCTCAGTTTTAGTTCTATGTCCCTATATAAAAATAGCCAAAAAAGTTACAATGATTAAGTGACAGGTTGGTGCAAAATCTGTACCAGCTAATCTGCCACTGCCAAAGTACCCAAACAAAGCCAAAAGATGAAGGAGAGTGATGAGCAGCAGCTGCAGCATCAAATCTCCAGCTAGCTTCGCAGGCAGAGCCTACCCACCCTTCCACAAGCACTGCCAGGATATTGGCTCCACAGCCCCCTCCACCTCTGACTGTTCCTGACAATCTTGGAACAGAGGAGCCAGCCCAGGTTAATCTGGAATACAACCCTAGCCGCAGGTTCTGTCCAAAAGCTCTCATTAAATTGCATTTGGTTCATAGGAAGAGTTTCTGGAATACTGGGTTACTGCAGAATTCAATGTAAATCCAATGCAAGATCCCAAATGATGGCTATTCGGATCTCCATTCGCCTGTTGTTTACTGTGTTTGGTTACTGTTAATGTAATTAGTCTAAATATAGATTGTGTCTTGTCTTTATCCATCTGATATTTTCTCTACCAGGCCTACTTGGTACAGTTGTTTTGTTCTGCTCTCATTCATTTGTTCGTATTTGCAGTTTAGCAGTATTCTAAGCCAAACTGTTATTAAGTATTTGTGTTTGCATGCATAAATAACTAGGCTACTACTTTCAGCATTTGGCTTGCATTATCTTGGTAAGACAGCTGCGTGTATGGCTGAATTCACATAGGTTGTTTGTAATAGGTGAATGACCCTATCTATCGTGTAGCCTATATTCATTACCAAAGTGTAAGTGCTTTAGTGTGTAGGGCGCTGTCCATTGTGCTGATACAGTGCAGTGGGGACAGGCTACAGATTTTGCACCTTCCTGTCACTTCAAAATAACTCATTCAATGGTCTCGGAGTCTTAGCATTTGAACTTTGTTTATTGTGGTATAGCGTGATATAAGCAGAATTCAATATAATTCCATTGCAAGAACCCCCCCAAAATTGTGCCTCCTCCCCAATTTCAACTGCTCCCTTAGTCACTTTTTCATGGCACTGCGTCTGTTCTTCATAGAGCCCTGGAGTCACTTGGAGCCTGTCTATGTACTTCTTCACCAACAGTTTCTGCACTTTCTCCGGTCCTCACAAATGATTAAACGTCTGGTTTCCTGGACAGAAATTCAACCTAGTCCTGGACTAGAAGGCATACTCAGTGGAGATTCTCCATCGAAAGTGCTTCTTATGGAGTAAAGTGGGCTCATAATATGCATTTCATTCTGCCACTAGATGACAATATAGGCCAAAATTAGATTCTAGAAATCCTGGCAACATGCCATACATTTGCATGATAAACATGGAAGGGACAAAAATCAACCCCTTTCATGGGGTGGAAAACCATTTCAAACCAAACAAGCAAACAACTTTTATGAAGGCTAATAATCATGTTTATTGATATTCGAACAAATATACATGGACAGAGGCAGGTAGCCTAGTGGTTAGAGTGTTGGGCCAGTAACCGAAAGGTTTCTAGATCGAATCCCTGAGCTGATAAGGTTAAAAAAATCTATCGTTCTGCCCCTGAACAAGGCAATTAACCCACTGTTCCTAAGTCGTCATCGTAAATAAGAACTTGTTCTTAACTAACTGGCATAAGATCTGAATGTATACAATGTTAGAAGACATTATACGTTGTCATTTAGCAGATGCTCTTATCCAGAGCGATTAACAGGAGAAACTAGGGTTAAGTGTCTTGCTCAAGGGCACATCGACCGATTTTTTTTTTTTTTTTTTTTCTTTTTCACCAAGTTGGCTCAGGAATTCGAACCAGGAACCGTTCGGTTAATGGCCGCAAGCTCTTAACTTAAAGCGCTGTGGACAATTTGGTGAAATTCCCGTGTCCATGTTCTAGAGCAGACACCTGTAAATAAATGACCAAAGATAGTTATTGTTTATCATTTTTTTCAATAATGAGATATTGCACAATACCACAAATGTAAGCAGACTGTTTGTATTTGGATGTATACCTTGCTCCAATCCAATTTGTCCACTCTAAACTTGAATATTGTCTAAACAAGTAGTTGGGGATGGAGTTGTGGTTGTCTCAGTTGAAATCTGAATGAGAAAAGATAGCCAACAAGTATAAATACAAATCATTAAAACCCTTCTGATAAACAGGAGCTATCTTGTCGTTTATAAGTTCATAACACATTCATAACCCATACATAACACATTCATAAGCAGTAGTTAAGCATTTCATAACTAATGTATGTATCAGATTAAATGTGCATAATTCTCTACCTGAATGTCCAAATCAGGTTTCATGGTGTGCGCCCTCCTTATCAGAAAGCGCTAAAGGTGAAAATCGTATGAACGTACGCATATTAGCTAGATTCCTTTCCTTACACAGAGTTAATTACATATTGAGATACACTATTGACCATGAGGCACGTGCACTGTACAGTCAGCGACCAGTACTGTACCTTGAATCTTCTCACTGGCTCTGCTTGTGGAGGACCCTGCTGTGACTGCTGCATCAAGGGAATCCCACCTGCACCTTGGACTCCCTAACCAGAAGGAAGAGTTATTATTATATATATACATTTATTATAAATTGTAAATGATGGAATGGTCAAAATGTTCAAAAAAAATGTATTCATGTATTTTCCTGGTATGTAATACCCTCTCGCCCTCCGGTGATCATGTCGCATTCACGTCAAGTCGGAAACTCAGGACCTCCGAGTTAAAATTAACATAAGTTATTTGCGTAGAGCTTCCTATTGGTTAATTCCGATACCTCCCAAGTAGGAAACTCACATTCCAACTCTTCCGCCTACGTTAGCAAATTTGAAATGTCAGCATAAATAACACAGCATACGTTTGAATACATAGAGTCGACTATACCATGACTTGCTGTTGTGGAGGATTCAATCCTGTCATTTGAGGGACGCCCATGTAGTAAGGCAGCTGTTTAAGGGAGAAGTGACATATTAATTACTGCAAAGCCTTTCCCATGGTTTCTTCTCATATAATACCATAATAACATCAAAAGACAAAAACATCATGTGCAATATAAACATGCAGGTCAAAAATGTGCACAATGTATTTTCCATTTTTAGAACTCCTAAAATGTTAAAATAACAGAAAATAATATATGTAGCAGAATAAGAGTATGAAAGTGTATTTATTTCGGGTCATACCCCATTAGCTGGTGGGCCAGGATACTGGTACTGCCCAGGGAAGTTAGGGAACGGTTGAGGCTGCTGCATTCCGACATTTGGGAATCCATAGGGACCAGCGGGGACAGCTTGGGGCTGCATGACATAAGTGGGGACACCTGGAACCATCTGTATGAGTGAGGGGAGAAAGTCGTGCCAAATTATTGAGCACTTAGATAAAAATATTGTTTTCCCTCATCTGTCCCTAATACACAATTGACTGTCTGTTGAATAAACTGTTATGTGAAATTATTTATAAAAAGGTGTATAAGTAGTTTAAAAACAGTTACCTATTTGTTTATCCACCTGTAGTGAACAGTTACTGTATAATACATTTCTTGAAATAGAATGAAAATGCAAACAGAGATATTGATGACTGACCTGGGCAAACATAGGCTGCCCAATCAACCCAGTGCCACCAGTGAGGCCAGGGTTCAGGCCCCCCAACACCAGTCCAGGGTTAACCCCAGACACAACTCCACCATTTAGACCTCCCAGCAGCCTCAGCTTCTGAGAAACGGCAAAGATAGATATGATATGACCTTTAATTCTAACAAACAGCTTCTTCTGAAGTGTGCTCTTATTCAATACTTCCCATCAACCTAATAGCATTGGATTGGTGAAGGATAAATATGTTTTTAGTGTCCAGCATCCTACCTTGCCAGCATTGACCTAAAAAGAGATCATTGAGAAAAAAAATATTGGCTGAGTCATTGTGAACGCTACCATTAGATGTTGTACATTGTTGTGTGATGATAATGTGATATACTCACATTGAAGATGGTGGCCATGAAGGCTACAAAAAGAAGAACCTTCATTTTGCAATCTGGAATCTTGACAGACCACAAACGTGATTACTGTTGCTAAGCTACTGTACTATATACATTATATAGATTATTTGCTGCTACAAAATTATCGAATCATATATAATGTTTGAATATGAAGGCAAAAATACAGACCTTAAGGTTGTGAAAATTGTTTCGTTTCAGGTGCTGTCCTCCAAGCAGTATTCTCAGTTGCCCTCTGACATTTGAACATAGCCTTTTATTGACGTTTGATCTTCTAAAGTAACCAATTAGAACAGAGGCCAGAAATGAGAAATCTTCATGTTGGTCACCTAATGCACATAATAACAGAAGGGACCAAATTAAAATGAAGCCAAAGGCATTGTGTGGTTTTAATCTTCAATGACACCAATACCTCGTCCCCAAAATTAGATCATTGTCCATTTTTCCAAATATTACTAAGTGACCACCAGTGACCGCAGTAGGACCGTGAAAGGTCACAAACAGATTAATCAACCAGGTTGTAATCCTGGAGCCCTGTGACCTAAGTAAAGCATGAAATCCACATGGGTAAAGAATCTAAGAATGAAAATCAACATAATATGTTTGTAGATTGCTTCTGTATACATTTACCTATATGTACTATCACAATTGTTGTGGTTTTAACAAATAATGTACTCATGTACTTATGTACACCCTTAAGCAGGGTAAATGCATACTGTACTTATTGCTTCCTAAAGAGATTGTGAACGGACTTGTGACATTGTTAAACCTTAAACTGCCTATTTTCTTTCACATGCTGTAACAGCCATACACATGTTCACAGGACCCATGCTTAGTTACGACACTTCTCCATTGTGATTGGATAGGAAGGGTGTCATGCAGCTCATAGGTTGTCTGAGATTGGTGTATCCGACTACAGTATTATAGGTAAATACCACCTAGGTGAGTCTGCGGCTGTATTGTGGTAATAGAATCTCATGTCGTTTGTGAAGTATGAGACCAAATGCTCCCACTTTGTTTTTTAATTATATGTTACGACTAATGACTCATCCTTTTTGGTTATACACACACATTGAAAAACAGTTAGACTATTGTCCAAAATATTATAGAATATAATACGTTTTTTGATTAAAAAAATGTCCCATAGTATGGTTCAATCCATAATGGCTTGTGTTTGTCTTGAACATCTTACTGAAAATGTGAAACATTTTAGTGACATATTTGTGGGTTCATGAATGAATGGGCAGGGAAAGTTCATAATGCAGTATGTGAACTTCACTGTCGTAAGAAAGCATGTGCAGCTTGTTCATTGCATAGGAGTAATATTCTATGAAATCAGTGATCATTTTAAAAATTTTGCACAAGGAGAGTTTTTAAAGATATTTAAGTGCCACGAAACTGTTTGAATTAGAGCACTCAAAACATA
The DNA here is from genome assembly GCF_023373465.1 of Oncorhynchus keta. Taxonomy (NCBI): domain Eukaryota; kingdom Metazoa; phylum Chordata; class Actinopteri; order Salmoniformes; family Salmonidae; genus Oncorhynchus; species Oncorhynchus keta. Next base: position 40,461,158 of record NC_068449.1, on the reverse strand, counting down.
ATGTGAGAAAATGCTTAGGAAGCAAGAGGGTAAAATTGACTGGTCACTTGTGCTGGAAGGTATACGGGTAGACAGTGCCTGTGAAGCCTTTGAAGTCAGTAGTGATGTTGGACGGGCGGGCAGGTGCAGGCAGCGATTGGTTGAAGAGCATGCATTTAGTTTTACTTGTATTTAAGAGCAATTGGAGGCCACAGAAGGATAGTTGCATGGCACTGAAGCTCATCTGAAGGGTTGTTAACACAATGTCCAAAGAAGGGCCAGATGTATTCAGAATGGTGTCGTCTGCTTAGAGGTGGATCAGAGACTCAAGAGCAAGAGCGACATCATTGATGGACACAGAGAAGAGAGTCGGTCCAAGAATTGAACCCTGTGGCACCCCCATAGAGACTGCCAGAGGCCCGGACAACAGGCCCTCCGACTTGACACACTGAATTCTATCAGAGAAGTAGTTGGTGAACCAGGCGAGGCAATCATTTGAGAAACCAAGGCTATTGAGTCTGCCGATGAGGATGTGGTGATTGACAGAGTCGAAACCCTTGGCCAGGTCAATGAATAAGGCTGCACAATATTGTTTCTTATCGATGGCAGTTAAGATATCGTTTAGGACCTTGAGCGTGGCTGAGGTGCACCCATGACCAGCTCTGAAACCAGATTGCATAGCGGAGAAGGTATGGGATTCGAAATGGTCGGTAATCTGTTTGTTGACTTAGCTTTCGAAGACCTTAGAAAGGCAGGGTAGGATAGATATAGGTCTGTAGCAGTTTGGGTCAAGAGTGTCCCCCCCTTTGAAGAGGGGGATGACCGCAGCTGCTTTCCAATCTTTGGGAATCCCAGACGACACGAAAGAGAGGTTGAACAGGCTAGTAATAGGGGTTGCAACAATTTCTGCAGATAATTTTAGAAAGAAAGGGTCCAGATTGTCTTGCCCGGCTGATTTGTAGGGATCCAGATTTTTCAGCTCTTTCAGAACATCAGCTGACTGGATTTGGGAGAAGGAGAAATGGGGAAGGCTTTGGCGAGTTGATGTGGGGGTGCAGTGCTGTTGACCGGGGTAGGGGTAGCCAGGTGGAAAGCATGGCCAGCCGTAGAAAAATGCTTATTGAAATTCTCAGCCAAACTCTTTTTCTTTTGCAAAGGTAGCAACAGCCAAATTAGCCAGTATGCTAGCAGAGCTTGAATGCTCCAAAGCCACAAGCCTGGATAATATTCCTGCAAGGATTCTTAGAGATTCTGCTGAGCAAATTACCCTTGTATTAGGCATATCACTAATCTCTTTCTTGAACAATACCTCTGTATAAGAAGAGGATAATGTCACGCCCTGAGCCCTTGGCTCTCTATGGTGTTGTAGGTCAGAGCGTGATTCGGGGGTATTCTATACTTTTCATTTCTATGTTGGTGCTCTTGGTATGGTTCCCAATAAGAGGCAGCTGATGTTTGTTGTCTCATACTTAAGTTCTCCATTGTTCCCACCTGGGTTGTAGGATATTGTTTGTGTTAGTGTGTTTAGCACTACGGCTTTCACAGTCATATTATGTTTGTTTATGGTTTTGGTAGTTCCACTTTGGATGTGGAACACTAAAGATGTGGAACTCAAATAACGCTGCACCTTGGTACGTCCTTGTTAACGACCGTGACAGATAAAGTCTGACCCTGGGAATTATAGGCCCATCTTCAGTATAACATCAAAGATCCTGTAGAGAGTTGTACATGAGCAAATGCATGAATATGTCAACAAAGTCTAACCTTTGATTTTCAGTAAGGGTTTAGAAAAACATACTCATGTCTGCTTTACTTACTATCGCTGCACTTAAGTAAAACTGAGGCAATTCTTTTTTTGGTCCAGACCTTGTGTACGTCCTCTGGAGACAGAGTGGATATAGCGGGTGAGGTGCTGACTACCAGAACCTGTGTTAGCTATCTGGGATGCATCCTTGATGGAAACTTTGGGGCATGGTCACTAAAGTGTTAGGGAAGGTTAATGCCAGGACCATATTTTTTGCTAGAACGTTCAAGCTGCTTGATAATGACTCCATTTTGACTACACTAGTACTTCCTGGTTTGAGGGCTTATCTAAGCTTTTGAAGGGGAAGCTCCAGATAGCCCAGAATAAGCTGATCAGGATACAAAGTAACTGCAATGATGAGATAGACGTTGATCTTGTTTGTTTTTGTGTTTAATTATCTCTCTGCCATACTGTGATCAACCATGTTCGATCTTGCCTAGCTTAGAGAAATTAAGGCTGGCTATAACCAGAATAGAAAGAGTGGGAGGCCCCGGTTCACAACTGAGAAAGAGGGGAAGTACATTAGTGTCTAGTTTGAAAAATAGATGCTTCACAAGTCCTCAAATGGCAGCTTCATTAAATAGTACCCGTAAAACACCAGTCTCAACTTCAACAGTGAAGAGGTGACTCCGGGATGCTGGTGTTCTTTTGCCCATCCTAATCTTTTCTTTTCATTGGCCAGTCTGAGATATGGCTTTTTCTTTGCAACTCTGCCTATATGGCCAACATCTCGGAGTCGCCTCTTCACTGTTGACGTTGAGACTGGTGTCCTCTTGCTCAGTTGTGAACCGGGGTCTCCCACTCTTTCTATTCTGGTTAGGGCCAGTTTGTGCTGTTCTGTGAAGGGAGTAGTACACAGCGTTGTACGAGATCTTCAGTTTCTTGGCAATTTCTCACATGGAATAGACTTCATTTCTCAGAACAAGAATAGTTTCAGAAGAAAGGTATTTGTTTCTGGCCATTTTGAGCCTGTAATCGAACCCACAAATGCTGATGCTCCAGATACTCAACTAGTCTAAAGAAGGCTAGTTTTGTTGTTTCTTTAATCAGAAACACAGTTTTCAGCTGTGCTAACATAATCACAAAAGTGTTTTCTAATGATCAATTAGCCTTTTAGAATGATAAACTTGGATTAGCTAACCCAATGTGCCATTGGAACACAGGAGTGATGGTTCCATAAAACATTTGCCGTTTCCAGCTACAATTGTCATTTACAACATTAACATGTCTACACTGTATTTCTGATCAAGTTGATGTTTTTTTTAATGGACATTTTTTTTTTTGCTTTTCTTTCAAATACAAGGACATTTCTAAGTGATCCCAAACTTTTGAACGGCAGTGTACATGTTCAAAAAAGGGAGAAATATTTGTATCAGGGTCCACCTGACATTTTAATACTCTTCTCTTAGTCATTCCACCCATACGTAGAATGTATGCACACATGACTGTAAGTCGCTTTGGATAAAAGCGTCTGCTAAATGGCATATATTATTATTATTATATTCTGATCTATACAATATATTTCTACATATAGAATATATTTCTATCCATCTGAATGTTCTGTAAAGTTGTTACCCTCATCAACCAGGGATCTATGATGCCAGTCTTGTGTTGCCCCCGCTGTTGTGTTGGCATTTAGTGAGAATTTGGTTTAGACAACAGTGGTGTTTCATTCAGCTATCAATTAGTCTTAGGGAATTTCCTCTCCAACACCAAATTAACAATACCTATCTAGATCTCTCCCATATTCCCATGAAAGCAGTTTCTTCTGGTCAATGGTCACTTATGTGTGTAATTATCAATCACAATAGTTTAATAGGGAATGAATAGCAATTAGATTGCAGGACATAGATAGATAGAACCTGCAAAGATTGACATCCATTTAATAAATGTATTCAAAGACATCAGCTGTGATAGCATCATTTCCAGTATATTGGGAACGCCGTTACAAAACATGTATATGGACACACAGTTCAGATACAGTCAGACCGTCTGTTAATCTAGTTTTAGTTTTTGTCAAAGGAGACTGGAATAACACTTTTCTTTCATCAAGTTTATTCAGAGATATATTTTGAAGTAAGGGGGGGGAGGCAAACAAGAAGGCAACACAGCAAGTTAAAGTAGCGCACCCAGGAATTGAACCCCCGCCTGTGGAGGTCATTTGTCATCTGGAATTGGCAGCTTGACGAGATTCTGGTATTTGATATTACAGGTTATATAGTTAATTTTGGGTTGCACAATTCTGTTAACTTTCCCACTTTCCACACATCCCAGTTACCAGAATTTTGCAACCCGAGTTAGAATGCTGTCCAGGTTTGAGATGCTCAGCCTCACTTCAGCATTCACTGGTGAGTCAGAGCCAGAGGATTCTTCCACCTCTCCAGTAGTCACCTTCGTCTGATGGGCAGAATGGAACATGATAGAAGCATTATTAGCTACGTTGTACATTTGTTATTGTTACCTCAAGTGTTATATTAACAACAAATGTATTGCTACAACCTTCGTTTATTAGTGACGTATTTAAATGCATGTTTCATGAAAATACATGTTTCTTGAAGTACACCTTGGACAAGTAAGCCTTGTCTGAGCCGTAACAGCCCATAGGGGTATGAGACTACAGTATGTCTTGATTCCGTAGCATGAGGCAGCTTGATGTACAAGACGCTAGTTGTCGCAAGGCCTTACCCGCAATACATCTCCTTAATGCTGAGTGCCAAGAAGAGAGGCATCAGTTCCCATTTTTAGAGTCTTTGGTATGACTTGACTGTGGGTTGGACACCCACCCTTCCAATCTCAGAGTGGACACTCTAATCGAAGACAGTATAGATTAAAGATGGGCAGATACTGTTTTTCCATTAGGCAATGTCATGGCGACTTTGGCTAGCTAAACTCATGTTCAGAAACAGGTAATCGGGTCTAACAGCCTTCTGCAGTCGAACTGTGCATGTCCAGGCCATCAAATCAAAGGCACTCCTTCATTTATAAAGTTATTTTTGACAAAAAAAAATGAAAGTGTCTATTTGTCACTTCCACTAGGTTGGAGTTATAACATGTTCAACTACTTAAGAAATTGGCTCGAATCTAGGTTGTCCTTTACATTAATAGAAAATTAGCGATGGAAACATTTTTTACAACTTCTCTCATTGACTTCTCAAACCCCAAACCCCGCTCTGGTCTGCTTGGTCTGTTTCGCAAGCGTTCCCGGATGACACGCGATGTTGCGCCTCTGGATTTAGAAACTCTGTGCTCTAACCACAAGGCCACTGAGTTGCCTCATGTTTCACGAGAAAACGTCATTAAAACGTGAACAATGGATAAAGGTTCATTTGAGAGATGCCGTGGTAATTTGGAAATGAGTCATCTTTATTTGAGGGCAATTCTTTCAAATACATGATGAGGGTTATAAGGGCAATCACACTGTCAGAAATGAAGTTAGGAGGAGGAATAACTGTGAGAATATACCAGTGGAGTATTTGTTCTTGTTGATGTGGCCATTCCATGGAAAGGGACAGAATGCTGTGAAAGGGATTTAAAATGAGAGAGCAGGTGAAACACTTGCAAAAGTATATCAAGGTCCATAATACATTTCTTTGTGACTGCGATGTAGTCTGTGCAATCTACAGTTGTGAGCACTAAAACCTTTTTATAATCTGGTGCCACAGTACATGTTTTTGTGACAAACTAATACTATACTTATGCCAAACTACTGTGTATTATTGGATACTACAGTAGTTGTTCCTGCCAAAGCCAGCACCTGGATCTAGGCGCGCTCCTGTGCACAGGATTTTATATGGATGTATTGCTAGGATATGTTAGGGCCGTGTTGCACGCACTTGCATTGTGGCAATTGTTCTACTAATACCACAGAACAACCCAATCATAATCACCGGATACTTAAGCCATCTCCGCTTAGCACAGTCAACCTGGGGAACTTTTTAGTGCCCTCAACTGTATGACTAACAAGTAGAGGTGGCCCATCATGTTACCTTGACTCTAGCTTTGCCTGCCTTCCCTCCAGCAGCTGGCTGCTGGATGTTGATTCCTCCACCCACAGGAATAATCTGACAGGAGAGATTATGAGGAGAGGATGAGAGAGCCTGAATCACCATCATGGGTCATTGACATCAAGGTATGAACACTGTTAAATGGGATTTATTTGGTGCATTGAGATATCTAGGTGTACGACACTATAAGACATACTACTGATACAACAGCAATGATATACCTGCATCAACATTGAAGCCTGGGGGCCTCCGATGCCATTTGCCTGTGGCAGAACTGCAAATAATGGTACAACCTGTAAAGATATGTTTACACAGTCACACTGTAACACAGATTATTTTCAATAGAAACTCCTGATATCTCTAGGCTTCTGGTAAATGTTAGAGAAGCGAATTTGGACAAAGGAGACAAACCCCATTGGCTAGTTGAGGAAGCTGTCCCTGTTGTAGTGGCATGCCATTGGCTGCTCCCACCTGTTCTACAGGAAGTGCCCCACCCTGCTGAAGAGCACCAATGGGGACCAGCTGGGGCATGGCAGCCTGACCAAGTGCACCCGATTGTTGAATAAGTAATGATCCACCAACTGGTACTACCTGTTTTGCCAATAAGAATAGTTTACACCAGGAGAAACAGTTTATATTAGAAATATGACATGTTAGAGAGGTAGCCCATAGTACAGATGCTGGTTCAAAAGTTACTTTTTAAAATGCCTGTACTGCAGCACCAGTGCATCGTCTATATGACTCTCTAGTAAGTTTGCTTGCAATCATCTAACAAAAACCTATGTAATTAAATATATAAGTTATATTTCTGAAATATACCACTGATGGTGTAGTTATATTCACTTTGCAGTTTAAAAAAAACTTGTTGTTGATTCTTCACAAAAAAAACAGTTTTATATCTTTATGTTTTGAAGCCTGAAATCTGGCAAAAGGTCGCAAAGTTCAAGGGGCCGAATACTTTCGCAAGGCACTGTATCTCTGAAATATGCCACTGATGGTGTTGTTATATTCACTGTGCTGCAGCGTTCAGTGAGGATTCACCTGGACCTAAATGAGACAATAATCCACCTGTGTGTAATCATAAATGCACCTGCACTGAAGTCTCAGAGGTCCCGTTAAAAGCGCAGAAGCATCATGAAGAACAAGGAACACACCAGGCAGGTCAGGACAATTTTTAACCACCCACACTGTATCTGTGCCACACGTACCTGTGCCAGAAAGGGTCGCCCATTTAAGGCAAGCCCATTCATAACCCCTGGGTTAACGGCATTACCGACAATGCCTCCATTCACAACTCCTCCATTGCCACCACCACCACCACCCTGGAGAGTAATGCACATTATCCTATTACCTAGCTCATAATGCCTTAACTTCTCTCACTGAGTCATACTGTCCACACTATTTCTTTATACTGTACATGTATTGATACATTTCTGTGTATTATATTGTATTTATGTATAACATTATTGTAAAAGATACTCTCAGTGATTGTAAAGAAGCTCAGAAAGTAAATGTATATTAAGACAATTTTATCAACAATATCTTATTGTTAAGATGTTTAAGAAACACACAATACCTCACCACTACCTGAAGACTGTCCTCCAGCCGCCACCTACAAATGAAACCAGGAAAGAACAGTGGACGCTATCAGACCTGGGTCTCAAATTCTTGAAAAATAATTTCAAATACTTTGTGCCTGTTTGAGCTTGCCTACATGTAGTTAAAATAACTTTAAAAAGTCCCAAAACTGGAAACCCTGAATCTGAATGTGCCAAATCTGGCACTACTAGCAAACGCTCAATGTATTCGAAAGGATTTCCAAGTATTTGAACCCAGGTCTGGATGCTATGGTAGCTACAGTATTGAATAAATATTTAAATGTGTCTTACCAGGAGAGCCATTGTCTGAAAGATGATCCACAGCATACAAAACATGTTGCTCTGCTTTACCAAACAAAAAAGAAAGTCAGAAAAGCATCTCATTGTTGGAAACATATAACCGAAAGGAGCAATAACCCTGTGTCATGAATTTTCAATCAATACAAAATCAATACTTGAAATGTGATTAAATTGCATGAAGGCTGTTCCATGGAAATGGTTAAGTTGTCATCTGTCATACCTCTGTGAATGATGGCAGTTTTTCAGCTCACAAAGACACTTCTGAAGATGACATGTTGTTTCTAGTTTTGCTCTTATAAAGAGCCACTTCCTCCATGTCCACTGGTAACAGTCCAATCAGAATACAGCTCTAAATGTTGATCTCACAATTGTGGCTTGCTGACCCAAAGAGGGCCTTATTCAAAATCACATGGATTGCAAAACCCAGACCAAGAATCTGAACCATATTATCATATTACAATTATGTCCTTATTATAAGCCTTTGTTGGATGAGTCAACTGTTCACCTGTGGTGGCTGTGTAAAATAGATGCCGGTTATTATTTTCATTTAAACTAAAAGAGACAAAGCATCACCACTGACGTGAAAGTGACATCACCAACCACAACTTATTACAGTTACTTCCCTATTATGTCATTGTACAGTACAAATGATCAAATAAGAATATAAAGAAGGCTTGAGTGTAATTCAGTGTAACCTAAAAACTAAATACTGGAGTAGTTTCTCTTCATTGTATAAATTTATCATAGTGCATGAAATAACTTTATTGATGACATTTTCCTCGTGGGGGGGGATCAATAAAGTTACATTCAATTCAATTGTGCATGAAGTAAAACAATCAAACAGGAATGTGATGAGATCCGATGAGGTCAACATTACTTTTATTAGAATGGTTAGTGAAGTAGCAATATCAGGCAAGACATAAAAAACAGTTACAGCATTCAACTCTTAGTAATTCTGTCAACATCATATGTTCTACTACATTTCCTGCCATTAAAATGTCTCCTTTTGACATAGAAATAAATACTCTATTCAAGCTCAATTTATTGTGAGAGTCAATACTAAATGGTTTCCATACAAAAAATGCACCCGCATAAAACTATAGCTTTTTTTTAATGTTTAAAATAAATACTGTAATATTTTGGCCAAAAAGTAAAGTGATTTGTTTCACCTGCATAGAAGTCCATTTTTGTTTTGTTTATTGTCATCTACAAAAAGCACTCGTAAACTTTCCCCCTCTTGGAATGTGTTCATAACACTGATATAATTGTTTAAAAAATACAATCTCATCACCTACTCTACTAATACCACTATCAGCTATACAGTATCTACATACAGTATCACAGAACATCCACATATTTATAGATCCAAATTTGCTTTACCTTGGTGTGATTTAATGACCAGACATCTTTTTTTTTTTTTACATTTTCACCTAAAATTACATCGAACTGCCTGTAGCTCAGGACCTGAAGCAAGGATATGCATATTCTTGATTCCATTTGAAAGGAAACACTTTGAAGTTTGTGGAAATGTGAAATTAGTGTAGGAGAATATAACACATGAGATCTGGTAAATAATACAAAGAAAAAGCATATTTTTTTCATCATCTTTGAAATGCAAGAGCAAGGCCACAATGTATTATTCCAGTTTAGGCACAATTTAGATGTTGGCCACTAGATGGCAGCAGTGTATGTGCAACGTTTTAGACTGATCCAAAGAACCATTGCATTTCAATTCAAAATGTTGTATCAAGTCTGCCCAAATGTGCCTAATTGGTTTACATTTTCTAATTCATAACTCTGCACTCTCCTCAAACAATAGCATGGCAGTATTTCACTGTAATAGCTACACTGTGTGGTGGATGAATCAGAATTAGTTGGGTAACAGATAATAAAGATATCTTATCTGCATAATATGCTTACTTGTTATTAGAATGTTTCCCTTCGGACTCTGGTGTTGGCAGTTGCACTTCTTCCCTCTGCTGGGTTTCAGACAACTGGGGCCCAGAGAGGGGAGAAGTCAGGCTTGTCTTTCACATGTCCCTGGTGCTATGCAGAATATCAGAAAGGGAAGAGGACAGGAGGGAACATTGTCTTCATATGTGAATGTATCTGTTAAACCATGTGAAGGGATGGTGTGATTAATGGGGAACCAATTACTGGTTTCCACAATGTCTGTGTGCCAGTCACTCCCTCCTTCGGCCTTGGGGGATGTGTCTGGTAGTGTCTAGAGTTGACAATTGATTTATGCCATTGGATGAGTTGGTGTTTTTGTGCTAGGAGTAACAGGAACAAGATAGCAACCTCATCTTAGGTGCCAAACTGAACAATAATTTATAGCGAATGTTATCTGGCTACGGGATACTCCTTTCTCATTTATAAAGTCTCACTTTGTGAACAGTTCCTAATATCTGTGGTTTGTTATGTCGACAAGGGGGTGGATCTTTGCTATAAAAAAATCTCAGTAGCCATTGTGTTGCCACTCTCAACGGATCATTAGAAATGGTGAATCGTTGAAGGTCATTGCTGTTGCAAAGCTCTTATTATTAAAGATTTAGTTTAAGTATAACTCTGACTTATGTGATAAGTTTGTCTACTCATTTGATAGGAAAGAAATGATCCACCACAACTGTAATAAGACAACATGAACTATCCTCCTCCATCTGACATAAGACATGGAAGGACAGTGGTCCATCCTCACTTGTACTTTTGAGTCAATTGTACTTTGCAGTAGCATGGTGGAACCGGCCGGATTACTGCACATATACATCTGGGCTTTCTCCAATAGATGGGAGTTTTGGACAAACCAAGAAATTACTGGTCAAATCAGCATCCTCTCAGAAAACCCGCCCCCAAAATACTGTGCTTTGAATTAGGTCGTCCTCTGATTGGTTAAAGGTGATCTCATCACTGACAAGTTAGTTTTGAATAATGCCTCTCATTACAGACATAGGCTCAAACAGTTTCAATAAGGAGCAATGCCAGACTGATATGTGAAGTTAAATAAAATGGTGAACACAGAGATCAGGCTGGTTCCACCGGGCTAACTTTACAGAACATCCCAAAAACATACAATTGAAATCAACACAAGTGACTCTCCAATTAAGGTATGTGGTTCTGCCATGATTGAAGGTTATTTTGTTAAATGCTTATTTAAGCTGGTTGCTTGATGAGGTACTGATTGGACTCAGAAGAGCAGGTTGACATCCATGTCCTCTGCAGAGGGGGGAAATGGAAAATCACAAGAGATGACATCTTTACAAGAGTTCACAATGCAGGGTCATACTATCAAATGTGTGAAAGCACATGACCATGGTCCTTCTGTAAGCTACAGTAATGCAGCATTCATTCATTCACTCACATGTAACTACTACAACTATCACAACATTGCCAATGTCACGCAAGCCTCATTCTTTGGTCAATGAATTGCTTTCACTTTGTATAAGACTGCCACTCTTACCATCCTTAATGCCGAAGCAGTGGGTCCACTCCCTGAAGGACACATGTTTGTCTTTGTCTGCGTCACACTCCTGGAAGAAGCGGGAGGTACAATGCTCCATGGGGACTAACGGGACCCTCAGGGGGGCCAGCTCAGAGTGGGACAGAAACCTGGATAGGAACACCAGTGTCATGTTCATAAGCCTATGCAATGGAGAACGTTTTTAAACATTTTGCAACAGAAAACTAAAATGAGTGTCTCTAATTGTGCATTACTGGCACCTAGTTCACCAACAAACTAACATGGTCCAAGCACACCAAGACAGTCACGAAGAGGGCACGACAAATCCTATTCCCCCTAAGAGGACTGGCATGGGTCCTCAGATCCTCAAGGGTTTTACAGCTGCACCATTGAGAGCATCCTGACGAGTTGCATCACTGCCTGGTATGGCAACTGCTCGGCCTCCGACCACAATACACTACAGAGGGTAGTGCGTATGGCCCAGTACATCACCGGGGCCAGGCTCCCTGCCATCCAGCACCTCTATACCAGGTGGTGTCAGAGGAAGGCCCTAAAAATGGTCAAAGACTCCAGCCACCCTAGTCATAGACTGTTCTCTCTGCTTCTGCACGGCAAGCGGTACCGGAGCGCCAAGTCTAGGTCCAAGAGGCTTCTGCACAGCTTCTACCCCCAAGCCATAAGACTCCGGAACATCTAATCAAATTGCTTCCCAGACTATTTGCATTGGCCCTCCTTTCACGCTGCTACTCTCTGTTATTATCGATGCATAGTCACTTTAATAACTCTACCTACATGTACATATTACCTCAATTACCTCAACACCGGTGCCTCTGCACATTGACTCTGTACCGGTACCCCCCTGTATATGTCCCCACTATTGTTATTTACTGCTGCTCTTTAATGATTTGTTATTCTTATCTCTTACTTTCTTCATTTCTTCTTATAACTGCATTGTTGTTTAAGGGCTTGTAGGTAAGCATTTCACTGTACCTGATGTATTAGTCGCATGTGACAAATACAATTTGATTTGATTTTGAAATAGTGCTTACCCGTTTCACTCCATTTTATTCCATTGGGGGTTGAATATGGGGGAGTCTGACCCCAAAACTGGAACCGATTCACACACAGTCTGAACTGGATTTACCCAAAGGGACTTAATCTCATATTAGATTCAGAACCACCCATGTATCTGATTCACAATGAGAACCGTAATCAGAGAACCGAACCATAATGTCTTGTGTAGATGAACAGCTACAAGTGAAGCTATTCACTCTTGAATCATATCAAAGACATATAGCTACACTTCTTTAATATTGGCCTGCTGCACTAGGCGTGTAACTTTTTACAGACGCTCACATTAATTTCAATGAAAGCTTGGTGTAAGCAAGAGGCTCTTGCTTCTCAGTGTAAAATTACGCTCTGGTTCTTTTTCATGATTATGACATCAACAAACAAATACGTCTTTCTCCTGAAGTACTGTACCTGTCAGAAGGGTGCTGGTCCATCTGAGCAAACTGCCAGTGCACGGGATAGATGTACATGTTGTAGTTCTTCTCAAAGTCCTGGGCCAGCAACTCAATGGGGTGGTTGCCGGGATGGAGGCGCCTCTCACTCTCGTGGATCTTTCTCACCTGGGAGATTGACATCATCATTTATGGTCACACATGAATATTAAAGTAGTATTGAATTGAATATGAATATGTGATAACAAGAAAATCAGTTGTGAGGTGCTGGTGATTTTATATCTTTGAGATGTATACTATCAATCACTAAGAATGCAGTTGGTTAAACTTCATAAAGCCCCTTTTTATGAATATAAATTATTTAGAAAATATAAATAATTAAACTACTATAACCCCTTTTATAGACGGTATGTCTAATGTAAAGTGTTACCCTCGTATTTTAAGCTTATAGTTAAGTGTGTCCATAAGAGTTTTTTCAAATCTATGGATCCAATGATATTCAATTAAATAAAAATGTATAAAAATGAAATCCAAATAAAAAAAGATGTTTACTCACTCTGATGCGTTGCTTGGGGGTGAGGAAGCCAGGGGACATGGAGTCATGCTCATAGAGATGCAGCAAGACGTTCTTCAGCCAGTCGCGCATACGCAGAGGAAACTGGACCAGTTCGCCAGTCATACACGGTGCTATGACTAACAGAGAGAGTAAGGTAGGGGAAGAAAGAGAGAGAGTGAGAAAGAGAGGAGAGGAAGAGACAAGGTAAGATGAGGGAATTATATAGAGTGTGAGAAACAAACGAGAGAGAGAAATAAAAATACAGGGAGTAGAAGAAATTGACAAAAATGTGTTATACTTTATGCAGTTATTTCATGTTAGTTACTGTATTGGTCAGAAACTGTAGAGGTGGTCTGACTATAGCTGTCTTACATTTGCAGACTCCAGTGTAGTCCAGGTGAAGTATATGGCCTCTCTTGGTGCCTTCCAGGTTGCACTTGGTGGCAAAGAACTCACAGGGTGTGTAGGTGACATTGTCACTTCCACATACCTGCATGAAAGACAAATGACTTCATGAGTTATGGATTTAACAAAGTACATGCTTCAGATAAAGATATTGTAGTGATCCTGCTCTTGGTAAGCAACGAAGCATCACATATTTCCAATATAGTCAACTCTATCGGAACTGAGGCTAGTGCACCTGTCTTAGGAACAGAGGTCTGCAGATACAATTCTAGACAGAACCAACAGCTCCCCAATGTTGCTAGAATATCATGTCAGGGTTGTACCTACCATTGCCAGATTCGTGGCATGTTTCCTTCAAGTTTCCTCGAAATACAGATGTAGGATCAGAATACTTATCCAAATCTGAACTTTTATAGAGGCATAGTTCTGTGGTACCGATCTTATCAATTGCCACAGTTATCTCTGGAACTTTCATTGCGCACACCTGTCCCCTGTTCCCACTGATTGTATTTGTATATATGTGCCCTTTGTTCACCATAGTGGGGTCGATAATTGTTATAATGTCCGTTTTGTGCGTGCGAGTACCTGTGCTGTGTGTTTTGGGCTTTCGTGCCCTTGTGGATTGCGCAGATGATTACGGGTCTAGTCCCGTGTGATAATCATTGTGCGTTAGTGTTATTTATTTTAGGTACTCCTCGCTCTTTTTGGGGGGTTTCAACCCTGTGTTTTTGTTACGTGTTTGTTTGGTCTTCGTCCCCGTGCCTTTACACCACACGCTGTGATTTGCATTCCCGAGCCTGTCTCCCGACTCTCTTCATACCAACGTGACATCAATTTCCATGGCCTGACCCTAATAGCAACTTTTCCCAAATGTTTTTAAAGGAACTCCTTTCGTATTGTTTATGTTTATTCGACAGGATAGAGAGAACGTGCTAGAGCAGTGGGTCAGGTTCAACCCATGCTCGCAGCAGTACATACGGTATAGTATTGTGTTTATAAGCATGGATATCGACTCTGCCGCTCAAGCATGGTTTTGGGGCACAGTCGATAGCGTGCTGGACATCGGGCTAGAAGGTCGAGGGTTTGAGACCTGCTCCCTGCCTGTTTCATTACAGTATGATTCAGAGGCAACGATTTAAAACTCTGAAACGCACCCGGCACCCCAATGACCACTGTTCATACTCACATGATCATAGTTAGTGACACTCTGTGGGCAGGCAGAAGGCTCATGACACACACACACAGGCTTCTTCTCCTTGTTGAGTTTACAGGTCTTTCCATGTTTACAACGGAAGTTCTCACAAGGGTCTGAAAGAGAAAAAAGTATATACCTAAACACACTCATGCCCTATAATTTTATATCAGTGGAACATTGATGTGAACATTGATGTTTATTTTCTGCTAGATTCACTAAGTCATTGTATTTATACTTTGTTCATGTGTTATTAATGTTTTAATCATGTCTTAATTATGATTCACAAGTATGTACTTTCCATTGGTTATAGATGTCAATGGAAACCCCAGCACTAACACCACAGCCATTAGCCCCCTGCATTCCATTGCCATTTGAGTTTGTACAGTGCTCGAATTCAACATGAGCTCGCTCATTGACCCCTTAATCCAGCGGAGACGAGAGGGAGTTTGTTTTGGTAGCGTGGCACTATTCTTCTGGGAGTGTTAGTGAAAAGGCCCAGTCAGCAGATTCCTGGTGTGTGTGTGTGTGTGTGTGTGTGTGTGTGTGTGTGTGTGTGTGTGTGTGTGTGTGTGTGTGTGTGCGTGTGCGCCTTGCTGAGATTTACACTTACCGGCAGCGGATGCTTGGGGTCTGTATAGGCTAGCCGCCAAAGAGGGCCTGGTGCTGGGGTAGAGGTCCACTGTCGCCCTGATCTGGACCGGGTTCATTCCCACCAGAGGAGCCTGGGTAGGAAACAGAAGGTGACATCTCAATAGAGGTCAACAAACCACCCACAGATGTTAATAGATAAGATGTGGGCTGCATTTTAAATTACACCCTATTTCCTATATTGTATAGTACACACATTTTGGGAAGCTCTGGGAATAGAGTAGATCCATGGATCACCGGTTTAATTTCAAATAGGTCACCTGCAGAAAAGGGCCTAGCTTTATATAGAGGTTACATGGTTCAATGTCGGTTGAAGTTTTAGGATGACATTATAGCTAATGGGCGATATGTGATGAGTGTTACCCATGTCCCTGCTCTTCTCCTCTTGGGCTTGTATACAGCACTGTCGGTGGTGCGGTAGTGCTCCTTCACGCCCTCATCCCCCTGGTGGTCTGGGACTCCCTCTCCTGGTGGGGCCTCATCCCTCTGTAGGGGGTGCTTCCTCACTCTCTGGTTCTTCCTCTGCTTCCTGGCTTTGCCTCTGGTGTGACTGGCACTCTCGTTTATGTTCTTCTCCTCCTTCTCTTCTCCCCCTTCTACTGAAAGATGTGTATCATCAAGATCCACAATGTTCTTTGTCTCTTGGAGTTCTGTGTCTGCGTCTTTTTTATTGGTCCCCTTTTCTTGGGTATTGTACTTGTACTGGCCGAGCACTTCCTGGCTCTCAGTGAACTCGGCGTCTTGTATGTCTGGCTGGGACTCATAGTCATCAGTGGCAGTGGGGATTTCATCATCCTTGCTAGCTTGTTCTTCTTTCTCCTCCACCTCGGCCTCCACGTTCTTATTTGAAAGGAACTGGGCGTCTTCGGCGAGGGGTTTCCCTTCCTCAAGCTCGGTTTCAAGAGGCTCTGTGTTGTCGCTGTCGCTGGCGTAGTCCAGATCCTCTGGAATCTCAGGCTCGGTGTTGCTGTCCGTCTCTTCAACTTGAACCTCTTCCTCTACTCCTCTGTCCCCGACCACATGTTCCTCCTCGTCGTCTTTCTCTCTCTTCTCCTCATCCTCAACTGACTCCTCCTCATCCGCCATCGCCTTCACCTTTTCCGCCTCTTTCTCTGCCTCCACATGCACCTCCTCCTCCACCTCTACCACCTCCTCATCTTCCTCCTCCTTTTCCAAGTCTCCCACCTCTTCTTCTCCCTCCTCCTCCTCCTCCTCCTCCTCCTCCTCCTCTTCAGACTGTGTCTCCTCAGACTCTATATTTCCCTCCTCCTCCTCCACCTCTTCTTCCTCTGACTCCCCATGGAGGAGGTCCACCAGTGCCTTATCTCTCAGCAGGACGGGGGTGCTCCTCTCACCACTGTCGGACACTTCAAACACCCCTCCCTCATTGGAGTGACCCACATTAACATTAGCATTGTCCTCATAGCTTATGTCCTCGTCCTCCTGCTCCTGACTACTAGACTCAAAGGTCATGAAGGTCGGCAGGACCTCCCCCTCATTGACCTCATCTGGAACAGTGTCCTTGGAAAACGAAATGAAAAGTTTCTGGAAAAACATTTTGTAAATATAACAAAAGATATAGCTTCTGGACAAACTTTTGCCATTCATATAATTAAAGGTAAAGTTTCTGGACAATCCTTGTCAATGTGTTTTATTTGTATTGGGGTTTATTTACAGTATGGAACCTATTTAAAATACAGGAGTTGGAGTTTACCTTCTGTTTAGCTATGTGTGAGGACTTGGACAAAGCTTCATGTTTGTCGTGAGGTTTGCCTTTGACCTTGGGAATAGCAAATAATTCTTTATAAAACATCATTAGACTTGTGGTTATTCAACAGGGCTACAATGATTGGCATCATACATTTTTATTAAAAAGCTGTTCATAAAGTAAGAGTGGATTTATCAGTACTTACAGACACAGCAAATGCTGAGGCCAATAGCCAAAGGAATATTAAACGGGTCTTCATACCTATAACGACATCAAATTAAATGGAATATATTATTTATTAGTATATATAATTGAGTATAAAGTTTAAAAGACCAGTGCAGTCAAAATCATTTTTCCCTTTGTTTTGTATCATATGAATACCACGAGTGGGATGTTTTATTGCTCAATCTAATTTGAGCTGATTTAATATTTTCAATAGGCCTAACGGACGCATGCTCAAACTTGTGCACTTTTAATTGACTGAAATTATTGAGATATCAAAGTGTCACAAACAAAATAATTTAACAATAGGCCAGGTGATCTTTTTTTCATATGCAAATAGACATTTTCGGGAAGTGCTTAAGGCTTGCCATTCCATGACAACAGCATTTATTTTTCAACAATGCTTTGAAGTAATGGGGCTTATCAGTCCTTTACAACAAAAATATACACAGAGTAGGCTAATAAGTCCTTCGTTTTTGGGTCATGTTCAGTTAAAAATATTTTTCTAATCAATATTATATCAAAAGTCATATTCTTGAAGATCAAGGGGTATGTATTTAATCAACTGAAATGACTAGAAATCTGACAGATGTAGTTTTTTAACATAAAGATATAGCCCAAACGTATTATTATCTGTATTGAAGTAGAAAGCAATGGGTTAGAAATATACCTAACCCATAAAGTAAAATGCATCATCCATTCTTGGCCAGCTAAACTCTAACATTGATTTATCCTGCAATAGATGTTGTTCACTTGGTAATATTCCTTTGTGTCTTCTACTAATACCTCTTAATAGGAAAGTAATCAGATTATGTTACTGAGTTTGGGTAATCCAAAAATGACATTACTGATACAAGTTTGGACAGGTAACTAGTAACTTTAATGATTTCTATTTAGAAAGTAACCTATCAAACCCTGTGGTTCAACACAACTATGGAGAATTCAAATCAAGAATTCAAGCCGGCCCCAATGGATACCAACTGAAATGGCCCAGACCTCCACCCGCAAGGTAGTCTGGGTATTATGCACACTGTGCGCTGCCTTAATGACCCTCTCCTGTCCCAGCTGTAAACACACTGTGGGCTACACTGGGAGAAGTGACATCCAAGCTATAAAACCTCACAAATGTGTGTGGTGATGCCCAACTTGCCGCAGCGCAAATATCCCCTACAGTCAATCCTTTAAAAAGAGCCCAAGATGCTGCCAAACCCATGGTCGAGTGGGCAGGTACACCGCTAAATAACCCTTACCACTTGCTGCTGTATGCCAGGGAGATAGCCTTCACAAGCCAGTAGGCGAGACGTTGCTTAAATAGCGCCCTGCTACGAGCTGGATTAGCTAAACAGACAAAAAGATGGTCACATAACCGGTTATCTCGAGTCTGCTCAAAGTGCGTGCAGAAAGCTAGTACTGGATAGGGCATGAAACCTCTGTTGCTCTACAGAAGCAAAAGGAGGAGGTGAAAAATAAAATAAGCTCAAAGGCTAAAGCCATGTAAGTCATAACCATGAAGGCCACATTAGGACACAACATCACCTTAGAGTTGCCAGGGGTGAACAGGAACGCTGTACGGAAAAGGCGTGGAGGCCCCCAACACATTTAGCCGAGGCCAAAGCCATGAGCAGAGATCTCTTACAGGAGAGGATCTTCAGATCCACCAACTCCAGAGGCTCAAAGGGGGCAGCACACAATGCCTCCAAAACCAGAGCTAAATTCCATGTGGGCCCAATAGGTACAGCAGACCACCAGACCACTGGTGCGCAATAACTTTTGTTTTCTTGCGTTGCGTAAAGATCTACATCGGCCCTGCCTAACCTCTCCCATATCTGGGCAGCCACCCAGGGGTGTAGCCTCCACTGACCAGCACATACCAGCCCATCAAACGTGGGAGGAGGTGCATGAACGCCAATTACATCCTCTGAAGCTCCAGGTAATTGAAATGTTGGGCAATCTGTCCACCATCCATAACCCCGATTTGAGTAGCTATCACACAGTGTGCCCCACACTTAGAGGAACACGTCTATTATGACCACCTTGCGGAATAACACCGGTCCCATGAGCGCCCCTTGCAACAGTACCCCACTGGGCCAGTGCCTGCAGGCATGCCGGGGACAACCGGAGCGACCGGTTAAGGTGGCAGAAGATAGCTCTATTTACCAAGTCCATATTATGCAAGAAAAGCTGAAATAAGCAAAGAGAAACAATAGTCCATCATTACTTTAAGATATGTCAATATGGAATATTTCAAGAACTTTTAATGATTCATTTTATTTAGAATTCAAGGCACACTTAACCAGCATGGCTACCACAGCGTTCTGCAGCAATACGCCATCCCATCTAGTTTGGGCTTAGTGCAACAATCATTTGTTTTCAACAGGACAATGACCCAACACACCTCCAGGCTGAACAAGAAGGAAAGTGATGGAGTGCTGCATCAGATGACCTGGCCTCCACAAACCCCCGACCTCAACCAAATTGAGATGGTTGGGATGAGTCGGATCGCAGAGTGAAGAAAATGTAGCCAACAAGTGCTCAGCATATGTGGGAACTCCTTCAAGACTGTTGGAAAAGCTTTCCAGTTGAAGCTGGTTGAGAGAATGCCAAGAGTGTGCAAATCTGCCATCAAGGCAAAGGGTGGCTATTTGAAGAATCTCAAACAAAAGGACCATTTGTGATGTTTATGGGACATATTGGAGTGCTAACAGAAGATGCTCTTTAAAGATAAGGCATGAATTATATTGTTATTTCTAACATTGATTTTTGTGTCGCACCTGGCGGGATGAAATATGATTATCTGTGTTTGTTTGATGAGGTGCTGTCCTCAGATAATCGCATGGTTTGCTTTTGCCGTACAGCCTTTTAAAAATTTGACACCGTGGCTGATTTGACACCAAAAAGCTATATTTTTGTCTCATCAGACCACATGACCTTCTCCCATTCCTCCTCTGGATCATCCAGATGGTCATTGGCAAACTTCAGACGGTCCTGGACATGCGCTGGCTTGAGCAGGGGGACCTTGCGTGCGCTGCAAGATTTTAATCCATGACGGCGTAGTGTGTTACTAATGGTTTTCTTTGAGACTGTGCTTCCAGCTCTCTTCAGGTCATTTTCGAGGTCCTGACGTGTAGTTCTGGGCTGATCCCTCACCTTCCTCATAATCATTGATGCCCCACGAGGCGAGATCTTGCATGGAGCCCCAGACTGAGGGTGATTGACCGTCATCTTGAACTTCTTAAATTTTCTAATAATTGCGCCAACAGTTGTTACCTTCTCACCAAGCTGCTTGTCTATTGTCCTGTAGCTCATCCCAGCCTTGTGCAGGTCTACAATTTTACCCCTGATGTCCTTACACAGCTCTCTGGTCTTGGCCATTGTGGAGAGGTTGGAGTTTGTTTGATTGAGTGTGTGGACAGGTGTCTTTTATACAGGTAACGAGTTCAAACAGGTGTAGTTAATACTGGTAATGAGTGGAGAACAGGAGGGCTTCTTAAAGAAAAACTAACAGGTCTGTGAGAGCCGGAATTCTTACTGGTTGGTAGGTGATCAAATACCTATGTCATGCAAGAAAATGCAAATTAATTTTTGTTTTAGATTCAGTCTCTCAGAGTTGAAGTGTACTTATGATAAAAATGACAGACCTCTACATGCTTTGTAAGTAGGAAAACCTGCAAAATTGGCAGTGTATCAAATACTTGTTCTCCCAACTGTAGGTATTCCTCTTGTCCAGTGCGATGGCGATTGCATCGTCTGTGAATCTATTGGGGCGGTAAGCAAATTGAAGTAGGTCTAGGGTGTCAGGTCAGGTAAGGTAAAGTAAGGTAGAGGTGATATTATCCTTAACTAGACTCTCAAAGCACATCAGGATGACAGAAGAGAGTGCTCGGAGTGATGGTCATTGAGTTCAGCTACCTTTGCTTTCTTGGGTACAGGAACAATGGTGGCCAATGGTGGCAAGTGGGGACAGCAGACTAAGATAGTAAGAGATTGAATATGTCCGTTAACACTCCAGCCAGCTGGTCTGCGCATGCTCTGAAGACGCGGCTAGGGATGCCGTCTGGGTCGGCAGCCTTGCAAGGGTTAACACTCTTAAATGTCTTACTCACATTGGCCATAGAGAAGGAGAGCCCACAGTCACTGGTAGCAGGCCTCGTCGGTGGTACTGTGTTATCCTCAAAGCAGGCAAAGAAAGTGTTTATAGCTTGTCCGGAAGCAAGACTTCTTGTCCCCGACGTGGCTGGTTTTCCCTTTGTAGTCCGCAATTGTCTGTAGATCCTGACACATACATCTCATGTCTGAGCCATTAAATTGCGACTCCACTTTGTCTCTATACTCTATACGTTTTTCCTGTTTGCCTTATGGAGGGAATATCTACACTGTTTGTATTCGGCCATATTCCCAATCACCTTGCCATTGTTAAATGCGGTGGTTCACACTTTCAGTTTTGCGTGAATGCTGCCATCAATGCACAGTTTCTGGATGGGGTAGGTTTTAATAGTCACAGGTTCTAATAGTCACGGTCAATATATCCGTGTATTTGTCAATGTTATTCTCAGAGGCTACCCGGAACATATCCCAGTCCACATGATCAAAACAATCTTGAAGATTGGATTGCAATTGGTCAGATCAGCATTGAATAGTCCTTAGCACAGGTACTTCCTGTTTGAGTTTCTGCCTATAGGAAGGGAGGCGCAAAATGGAGTCGTGATCAGGTTTGCCGAAGGGAGGGCAGGGAAGGGCCTTGTAGGCATTTCAAAGCTGAGTAGCAGTGGTCTAATATTTTCCCAGAGCAAGTGCTACAGCCAATGTGTTGGTAGAACTTCGGTAGTGTTTTCCTCAAATTTGCTTGGTTAAAATCCCTAGCTACAATAAATGTGGCCTCATGATACGTAGTTTCTAGTTTACATAAAGTCCAGCGAATTTCTTTGAGGGCCATCGTGGTATCGGCTTGAGGGGGAATATACACTGCTGTGACTATAACCGAAGAGAAAATTCTCTTGGGATGCAATACGGTCATTTGATTGTAAGGTATTCTACGTTGGGTGAACAAAAGGATGTGAGTTTCTGTATGTTATCACAATCACACCATGAGTGGTTAATCATGAAACATACACCCCCGCCTTTCATCTTCCCAGAGAGTTATTTATTCCTATTTGCGCAATATACTGAGAACCCAGCTGGCTGTATGGACAAAGACAGTATATACCGAGAGAGCCATGTTTCCGTGACACAGAGTATGTTACAATCCCTGATGTCTCTCTGGATGGAGATTCTTGCCCTGAGCTCGTCTACTTTATTATCCAGAAACTGAACATTAATGAGTAATATACTCGGATGTGGAGAATGGTGTGAGGACCTCCTGAGTCGGACTAGAAGTTCACTCCGAATCCTTCTTCTCTGCCGGCGGTGATTTGGATCAGCCTCTGGAATCAGTTCAATTGCCCTGGGGGGTACGAACAAAGGATCCAATTCGGGAAAGTCGTATTCCCGGTCGTAATACTGTTGAGTTACCGCCGCTCTGATATCCAAAAGTTATTTCCGGCTGTATGTAATAACACAAAAAATGTCCTGAGTTAATAACGTAAGAAATAACACACACAAAGATAAATACTGCAAAGTTGCTTAGGAGCTAGAGGCAGAGCTGCCCTATCTGTCGACACCATCTTGCAGCCTGTATCCTGACTGCATCCTCACATGATCTAGGGTAACACTGTGCATGGTCGGAGCAGGCAGTGAGTCTCCCGTAAAGTGTCATCTGAGGGGGCATAATGCCCTCTCGTGGACTGGGATGGGTTGGTTATTTTTTATTTCTACCACTCTCGACAACTGTGTGTCTAAGTGGGTCAGCCTGCTTATTTGGTAGGGCTCCGCCTGTCTCCTTTCGGGGAGGTTCTCCACAGTCAGCCCCGAAAGACCTCAGAGTGAGAAAACCACGCTGCGCCTCTTCCTGCTTCTTTTTAGCCTCAAACTGGGCCGGAGAAATCTTCTCATCAAAGTACATCTATCTGTCACTCTCTGGCACCTCCGAGAGAGTCAGCTAAAGATGACACTTTCCCACCACAATAGCTCCCATACTTTCCCTGAGCAACAGAACAGTGCACCAGGACATGAGTAGAATGAAATGTGTGGGGCTACCTGGCAGTCAAAGTTGCGTCCTACTCTGCCAGCAGCTCAGTCTGGTAGAACTGTAGAATAGTGACGGACGAAAGGGAATGTGGCATGGACCAGGTTGTTGCCACTTCCTTGCCGAAAACCGGAAAAAGAGGCAGGTGGTGCTTGACTGCGGCAATCATAGGGGGCGGGTACGTGGAAGATTTCTTCAGCGGGAAGGATGGTCACTTCTGCGGGGAAGGACGATCACTAGCGTGAGGAGGTAGCTGCCCCGGAATTAAGTCCTCAACCAAGATCCCCCCTGAGCCCGCCAGAGACAACATGTCATCATCCGAACTTGGGCCCAGTGAATCTCTGTGGGAGACCGAATCAGCCAGTTCACTATTCCCCTGCTGGGAGGCTATTTCTATTTACTTTGACCACAAACCCCAAAACCCTCCCCACATCCTGCAACTTGGCAAGTACCGGCATCCAGCAGAGGAAGGTTGCCAATGTTAACCCCAAGCTTTCTCAAGAATGCTATATGTCTTTCTAAGGAGTTTGCATGCAGCCGCTGGACTGGTTTTGAAAGAGTGCCCCCTGAGCGTGTTCCAAGCCGAACAAAAAAAATCATGAGTATCTATGGGAGAAATACTACAACCGCATAACTGGAGACATTGTCGCGAACCTGAACCCAGCTTAGCCTTCATCGTCTCGGTCAAAATGTTTTGCCGTCTTACTCATTGCTGAATCATGTTGAAAAATAACGCATTTTTTGTGACAAGACAACTCTGAGAACAAATACATACCCCAGCACACAACGAGTGAACACGACAGTTTAGTTGGCACAAAGTCAGATAATCTCATGTTCCGGTATTTTTTATTTTTTTTGCAGAAGCCTGAATTGTTCCTGCTCATATCGAGGTGAAGAGTGAAAGAATTGCAGAAATGAATTTGAGGCCTCAGGGTTATCGTTATCGCATGTAAAAGGTTATCGTTTTCAGAAAGGCACAGATTTCATTAGCCTTGTCAGGCATGATTCCAGTTCTTCAATCGAAGTCGCAAAAGGGAGTTGTGTTGTACCGAGAGTGCAGACTGAAAGGGAACCCTTCCTCTCCTGACACATTGCTAGCAAAATTCTTGCTTGAGAAATACTTTTTTTGTTATTTTATATGAAAAACTATTACAGTAAGGTACTTCATATTTACCAAGAAATGTTTTGATAATGAGATAAAAACAGATGTATTGGGCCTTAAAAGAGGCAAAGTGCAATTAGTACATACAGTTGAAGTCGGAAGTTTACATACCTTAGCCAAGTACATTCAAACTCAGTCTTTCACAATTCCTGACATTTAATCCTAGTAAAAATTCTGTTTAGGTCAGTTAGGATCACCACTTTATTTTAAGAATGTGAAATGTCATAATAATAGTAGAGAGAATGATTTATTTCAGCTTTTATTTCTTTCATCACATTCCTAGTGGGTCAGAAGTTTACATACACATACACTCAATTAGTATTTGGTAGCATTGCCTTTAAAAAGTTTAACTTCAGGTAGCCTTCCACATGCTTCCCACAATAAGTTGGGTGAGTTTTGGATAATTCCTCCTGACAGAGCTGGTGTAACTGAGTCAAGTTTGTAGGCCTCTTTGCTCACACACGCATTTTCAGTTCTGTCCACACATTTTCTATAGGATTGAGGTCAGGGCTTTGTGATGGCCACTCCAATACCTTGACTTTGTTGTCCTTAAGCCATTTTGCCACAACTTTGGAAGTATGCTTGGGGTCATTGTCCATTTGGAAGACCCATTTGCGACCATGCATTAACTTCCTGACTGATGTCTTGAGATCTTGCTTCAGTATATCCTCATATTTTTCTATCCTCATGATGCCATCTATTTTGTGAAGTGCACCAATCCCTCCTGCAGCAAAGCACCCCCACAACATGATGCTGCCACCCCTATGCTTCACGGATGGGATGGTGTTCTTCGGCAAACAGTTCTATTTTTGTTTCATCAGACCAGAGGACATTACTCCAAAAAGTACAATCTTTGTGCCCATGTGCAATTGCAAACCGTAGTCAGGCATTTTTATGGTGGTTTTGGAGCAGTGGCTTCTTCCTTGCTGAGCGGCCTTTCAGGTTATGTCGATATAGGACTTGTTTTACTGTGGTTATAGTTTCTTTTGTACCTGTTTCCTCCAGCATCTTCACAAGGTCCTTTGCTAAGGATCTGGGATTGATTTGCACTTTTCGCACCAAAGTACGTTAATCTCTAGGAGACAGAACGCTTCTCCTACCTGAGCGGAATGATGGCTGCGTGGTCCCATGGTGTTTATACTTGCTCACTATTGTTTGTATAGAAGAACGTGGTACCTTCAGGCGTTTGGAAATTACTCCCAAGGTTGAACCAGACTTGTGGAGGTCTACAATTTTTTTCTGAGGTCCTCACTGATTTCTTTTGATTTTCCCATGATTTCAAGCAAAGAGCACTGAGTTTGAAGGTAGGCTTTGAAATACATCCACAGGTACACATCATTTTCTAGAATGTTCCAAGCTGTTTTAAAGGCACAGTCAGCTTAGTGTATGTAAACTTCTGACCCACTGGAATTGTGATACAGTGAATTATAAGTGAAATAATCTGTCTGTAAACAATTGTTGGAAAGATGACTTGTCTTGCACAAAGTAGATGTCCTTACCGACTTGCCAAAACTATAGTTTGTTAAGAAGAAATGTGTGGAGTGGTTGAAAAACAAGTTGGACAAACCATTTTCCCCAACTCTAGAACATTTAAATCTTGACCCCCCTCCCACGCCTCCTCTCGGTTGCCATAGTGTGAAGCTCTCCCTTCAGAGATGCGCCAGTCTCTCAAAAGCCACATTGAGAGTTCAGAAGACGCTAAAGCAAACACCAGAAGCCACTAGATAGAGAATAGAGTCGTTTGAATCCACAAACTTTTTTGTCTCTGGGTTTGGAGAGTTTGGGGGGGAATGACAAAAATGATAAATCACTTGGAAAAGATTCAAACGGGATGATTCTGTTTTAGCCATTAAATATAAAATATCCAGTGTAATATAAATATCACGTAAATGTTGTCTTTGTTGGTTTTACTAGCTACATAAGGTAATGGGATTACACTTTGGTCAAACTTTGTGGAGATTTTAATTTTTTTTTTAACCCAGTAATTACATGAAATGCTCTCTAAAGCATGAGGGGGTATTGCATGCTAAAAATGATAAATCACTTGGAAAAGATTGAAAAGGGATGATTCTGTTTTAGCCTAATGGTATAAATATCACGTGAATGTTGTCTTTGTCGATTTTACTAGCTACATAAGGTAATGGGATTACTCTTTGGTCAAACTTTGTAGTGTTTTTAAAGTTTTTTTTACCCAGTAATTTAATGAAAGGCTCTCTAAAGCATGCATGCTAATGTAAAATCATAAAGGAAAAAACGGAGTTGTAGACGTCTGAAACATCCATAACACCTAATACAATCCTGCAGATGCACCCTATGCAACACAATGGGGCCAAAAATGACGCATCTGAGCAGATTGACTGAGCAGTAAACATAACACAAAATCACTCTTCTCATTGCAATACATAACCACCCCAGTATCAATTTCCTCAGTAAGACAATAAATACATTTAGAGGGTTTAGTTTTGCGACGACAAAATATCTCTTCAAGGAATTTCAAATGATCATTTCAAGTGGATGTAGCTAAGAGAGAAGAAGACAAAGTTGTTACCTGATGTTGGCAGCTGCAAGGAGAGGTCTGAGACTGGGTCACACAGACGCAAACACACATACACACACAATGTACTATCTCACCCAAGACAGTGCACACAGTGCACACACCACACCTCGTCTTTCGTGCCTTCTGTGTCAAAGGAAACAGTGGACCACAGCAAAGGAGACGGTCAACTGAGTATAGCCAAGCAGGGAAGCGAGAGAGAGAGCTTATTCAATCAAACCCGTATGGCGGAATATTACACGCAAGCTCTTATTTCCTATGGTCAACTAAAATCACCCAAAATGGTTTACAATCACAAGAATGGATGAGACACTGACGCGTAAACCACAGGAGGCCGGTGGCACCTTAAAAGGGGAGACGGGCTCATAGTAATGTCTGGAATGGAATCAATGGAATGGTATTGGACACATCAAACAGATGGTTCCCATGTGTTTGATCCACTACTTAACCAAAAGTATGTGGACACCTGCTCGTCGAACATCTCATTCCAAAATAATCGGCATTAATATGGAGTTGATCCCCCGATTGCTGCTATAACAGCCTCCACTCTTCTGAGAAGGCTTTCCACTAGATGTTGGAACATTGCTATGGGGATTTCCTTCCATTTAGCCACTAGAGCATTAGTGAGGTCGGGCACTGATGTTGGGCGATTAGGCCTGGCTCACAGTCGGTGTTCCAATTCATCCCAAAGGTGGTCGATGGAATCATCTAGAATGTCATTGTACACTGTAGCGTTAAGATGTCCCTTCACTGGAACTAAGAGGCCCAGCCCAAACCATGAAAAACAGCCCCATACCATTATTCCTCCTCCACCAAACTTTACAGTTGACACCATGCATTGGGGCAGGTAGCATTCTCCTGGCATCCGCCAGACCCAGATTTTTCCGTTGGACTGCCATATGCTGAAGTGTGATTCATCACTCCAGAGTTCGTGTTTTCACTGCATCGTGCATGGTGATTTTAGGCTTGTGCTGCTGCTCTGCCATGGAAACCCATTTCATGAAGCTCCCGACTAACAGTTATTGTGCTGATGTTGCTTCCAGAGGTGTTTGGAACTCAGTGGTGAGTGTTGCAACAGAGGACAGACGATTTTTACGTGCTAATCGCTTCAGCACTCCGCAGTCCTGCTCTGTATGCTTGTGTGACCTACTACTTCGTGGCTGAGCTGTTATTGCCCCTAGACGTTTCCACTTCACAATAACAGCACTTATATTTGACCTGGGCAGCTCTAGCAGAGAAGAAACTTGACCAACTCACTTGACCAACTGAAAGGTGGCCTCCTATGACAGTACCAGGTTGAAAGTTATTGAGCTTTTCAGTAAGGCAATTCTACTGTCAATGTTTGTCTACGGACTTTTCATGGCTGTGTGCTCACTTTTATAACCTGTCTGCAACTGGTGTGGCTGAAATAGCCAAATCCACTGATTTGAAAGGGGAGCCAGATACTTTGCTATATATAGTGTACCTTTCCATTCACTCCATTCCAGCTATTATTATGAGTCATCCTCCCCTCAGCAGCCTCCTGTGGTGTGAACACACATAAGCATTGTGTTATGTAGTAGGTGGGTAAGAGGGGAAGGCCACAGTCAGGACCAAGTTAATGTAGGGGATTACCGGGACTGAAGTCCCTCTGCCCAGGAGGCAGCAACAAATATATATACACAGTATATATTATATATGTACTGCAACTGCCAACCACAGAAGAACTCAGGAGCCCAATCTCAATGAGTGTTGACAGCCTGTTGCTGCCTGCTGCTGCTCTGCGAATCATCAGATGGGGGAAGGAGAGGAGTTAGGGGGCCCACGTGGGTAACTGGGGGTCCTGCCTTGATTGGGTAACTTATTAATAAAAAGTAAGAAAATAACTGCAAAATAAGTACATGTGACTGGTCAATTGTGTGAGTCATGTGTCATTCATAATCCAATCAGAAAGCATAAAATAAAACAACAGCACGAGCAACAACTTAAACAAACAATACTGACTGGTTATTTTTTATTTTTCTGCTCAACACAAAGGCACGACAACCAAAATGCCTGCAATCAAGCATATGAAAGATCAACCCATTGGCGGAGTGGGTGCCTTGAGCTGCACATACTTTGAATTTGGTTGGGGTAAATACTGTAAACTGCTGCCTAGAGACAGATTCACGCTTGTGCAGTCAATATTTAACTTGCTCCAAATCCACTTGGCAATGGCAGATTGTTTACATCAGGTTTACAACCAAATAAAAATAGTTGAATTGAAATCCACAAAACTCTTTCTGGTAAGATGTGGTCTGCCCATGCACAAGCCACAAAAGCATTATGACTCAATTATGCCAATGTTAGTCAGTCTCTTCTAAACTCAGCAAAAAAATAAACGTTCTCTCACTGTGAACTGCGTTTATTTTCAGCAAACTTAACTTGTAAATATTTTTATGAGCATAACCAGATTCAACAACTGAGACATAAACTGAACAAGTTCCACAGACATGTGACTATCAGAAATTGAATAATGTGTCCTTGAACAAAGGGTGAGGAGGGGGGGGGGGTCCAAAAGTAACAGTCACTAGCTGGTGTGGCCACCAGCTGCATTAAGAACTGCAGTGGATCTCCTCCGCATGGACTGCACCAGATTTGCCCGTTCTTGCTGTGAAATGTTACCCCACTCTTCCACCAAGGCAGCTGCAAGTTCCCGGACATTTCTGTGGGGAATGGCCCTAGCCCTCACCCTCCAATCCAACAGGTCACAGACGTGCTCAAAGCTCAGTCTGATGATGCTGTAATACACTGCCCCAGACCATGACGGACCCTCCAAATCGATCCCGCTCCAGAGTACAGGCCTCGGTGTAACGCTAATTTCTTTGACGATAAACTCGAATCTGACCATCGCCCCTAGTGAGAAAACAACGTGACTCGTCAGTGAAGAGCACTTTTTGCCAGTCCTGTCTGGTCCAGCGACAGTGGGTTTGTGCCTATAGGCAATGTTGTTCCGGTGATGCCTGATGAGGACCTGCCTTACAACAGGCCTACAAGCCCTCAGTCCAGCCTTTCTCAGCCTCTTGCGGACAGTCTGAGCACTGATGGAGGGATTGTGCATTCCTGGTGTAACTCGGCCAGTTTTTGTTGCCATCCTGTACCTGTCCCGCATGTGTGATGTTCGGATGTACCGATCCTGTGCAGGTGTTGGTACATGTGGTCTGCCACTGCGAGGACGATCAGCTGTCCGTCCGGTCTCCTTGTAGTGCTGTCTTAGGCGTCTCACAGTACGGACATTGCAATTTATTGCCCTGGCCACATCTGCAGTCCTCATGCCTCCTTGCAGCATACCTAAGACACGTACACAGATGAGCAGGGACCCTGGTTTCTTTTGGTGTTTTTCAGAGTCAGTAGAAAGGCCTAAGTTTTCATAACTGTGACCTTAATTGCCTACCGTCTGTAAGTTGTTAATGTCTTCGACCGTTCCACAGGTGCATGTTCATTCATTGTTTAGGGTTCATTGAACGAGCATGGGAAACACTGTTTAAACCATTTACAATGAAGATCTGTGAAGTTATTTGGATTTTTACTAATTATCTTTGAAAGACAGGGTCCTGAAAAAAGGGATGTTTCTTTTTTTGCTGAGTTTAGAAGTGTCTGAGGTAGAAAATCGCACTCTGGTCTTGCATAACAAGGCTCTAATGCACTATAGCCAAATGGATAAACTTGAGATGACTTTTCAGCGTAACTTGTGGAACACGATACTCCAACATTTTAAGAATACAAGCATTTCACTTCAGGCAGTCCAACTGGACCTCTCGAACGCTGTTCATTTGGTGGTCTCAAGATATTTTGTTGCCGGGCTCCGGGATGGATCCGTTTGATAGCTTTGAGGCAAAAGGAATACTCCCAGCCTGTGTAGTGATTCGGTCTCAAAAGTAGGCCAAGCAAGTACCGGCAAACCCCTCAAAGGATTGAGAGGACCCAGCAACCCAGTTAGCAGACACCTGGTTTTCTATCCAGTTACAGTTATGTACAATAAAAAATATTACATGACATTACATTTCAAAACACTTTTTACAACACATTAAGTGTGTGCCACTACTCTACCACCACATATCTGCAATACAAAATCCATGTGTACGTGTGTGTAGCATCAAATATCAAATCAAATAAAAGTTTATTTGTCACGTGCGCTGAATACAACAGGTTACAGTGAAATGCTTACTTACAGGCTCTAACCAATAGTGCAAAAAGGTATTAGGTGAACAATAGGTAGGTAAAGAAATAGAACAACAGTAAAAAGACAGGCTATATACAGTAGTGAGGCTATAAAAGTAGCGAGGCTACATACTGACACCGGTTAGTCAGGCTGATTGAGGTAGTATGTACATGTAGATATGGTTAAAGTGACTATGCATATATGATGAACAGAGAGTAGCAGTAGCATAAAAGAGGGGTTGGCGGGTGGTGGGTGGGACACAATGCAGATAGCCCGGTTAGCCACTGTGCGGGAGCACTGGTTGGTCGGCCCAATTGAGGTAGTACATGAATGTATGTAAATTAATGTATGGTTAAAGTGACTATGCAAATATGATAAACAGAGAGTAGCAGCAGCGTAAAAGGAGGGGTTGGGGTGGGGAGGGAACACTTAATGCAAATAGTCCGGGTAGCCATTTGATTACCTGTTGAGGAGTCTTATGGCTTGGGGGTAAAAACTGTTGAGAAGCCTTTTTGTCTTTGACTTGGCACTCCGGTACCACTTGCCATGCGGTAGTAGAGAGAACAGTCTATGACTGGGGTGGCTGGGGTCTTTGTGTATGTGTATGTGTACAGTGGGGAGAACATGTCACGTTATGACCTTTAGTGCTTTTGTTATGTCTTTGTTTTAGTATGGTCAGGGCGTGAGTTGGGTGGGTTGTCTATGTTCCTTTTTCTATGATTTGAGATTTCTGTGTTTGGCCTAGTGTGGTTTTCAATCAGAGGCAGCTGTCATTCGTTGTCCCTGATTGAGAACCATACTTAGGTAGCCTGGTTTCACTTTTGAGTTGTGGGTGATTGTTTCCTGTGTCTGTGTTTGTACCATACGGGAGGGACTGTTTCGATTTTCGTTTGTTCATTCACGTTGTTATTTTGTATTTTTGTAGTGCTCAGTTTTATATATTAAAATGGACACTTACCACGCTGCACATTGGTCCGACTTCTCTTACTCCTCGTCAGAAGAAGAGGACAATCGTTACAGAACAAGTATTTGATACACTGCCGATTTTGCAGGTTTTTCTACTTACAAAGCATGTAGAGGTCTCTAAAACAAAAATCCAGAAAATCACATTGTATGATTTTTAAGTAATTAATTTGCATTTTCTTGCATGACATAGGTATTTGATCACCTTCCAACCAGTAAGAATTCCGGCTCTCACAGACCTGTTAGTATTTCTTTAAGCCCCCCTGTTCTCCACTCATTACCTGTATTAACTGCACCTGTTTGAACTCGTTACCTGTATAAAAGACACCTGTCCATACACTCAATCAAACAGACTCTAACCTCTCCACAATGGCCAAGACCAGAGAGCTGTGTAGGGACATCAGGGATAAAAATTTAGACCTGCACAAGGCTGGGATGAGCTACAGGACAATAGACAAGCAGCTTGGTGAGAAGGTAACAACTGTTGGCGCAATTATTAGAAAATGGAAGAAGTTCAAGATGACGGTCAATCATCATCGGTCTGGGGCTCCATCTATGATCTCACCTCATGGGGCATCAATGATCATGAGGAAGGTGAGGGATCAGCCCAGAACTACACGGCAGGACCTAGTCAATGACCGGAAGAGAGCTGGGAGCAACGTCTAAAAAAAAAACATGAGTAACACACTACGCCGTCATGGATTAAAATCCTACAGAGCGCGCAAGGTCCCCCTGCTCAAGCTAGCGCATGTCCAGGCCCGTCTGAAGTTTGCCAATGACCATCTGGATGATCCAGAGGAGGAATGGGAGAAGGTCATGTGGTCTGATGAGACAAAAATAAAAGAAAATGTCCTGCCCAGATTTATATATCTGTTTCAATCTCTCCCTATCCCTTAAAATGTCCTGCCCAGATTTATATATCTGTTTCAATCTCTCCCTATCCCTGTTCCCGTAGCATTTTTTTCCTCTCTCGACAAGCTGACCAGACGGTTTATCTGTCACGGCAAAACCCATAGGGTTGGCCTGGATAACCTGAACCTTGATTACGGTCAAGGGGGCTTAAACCTCCCCAATTTTATAATGTGCTACTGGGCTGCACAGTCTAGGTTTCTGGCTCAGAGGTTTGACAATGGTCCCTCTCCCTCATGGTTGAACATTGAAAAGCTTGAGGTAAATGATAACACTGGGGCAGAATTGTTTTATAAATGGGACAGAAAATCTATAAAAACCATCACAGACAACTCTTTAATCATACATTCTGTCCTGGCATGGTGCAAACTACATGAGCTGTTCGGAGGAGGGGGATTCCTTTCCCCTAAAACCCCTTTATGGAACAATATATTGATTCCTATGTTTCTCCAGAATAGTAACTTTAGACCATGGTCTGATAAGGGGATCACTCTTCTGGAACATTGTCATGAGGAGGGAGTTCTTATGTCTTTTGATCAGCTGAAACAGAAATACCACTTGCCTAACAGGGACTTCTTTAGCTACCTACAAATATGAAACTTTATTAGGGTGACTCTCAAGGGACAATGGAACCTACTTAAGATGTCACCTACTGAACAACTCTGCCACGCAGACCAACGACTGTCCAAGACCATTTCCCGTGTATACGATGCTCTTATGTCAGGACTAACACTGCCTGGGCTAGATAAACCCCGACTTAGATGGGAAAAAGATCTGGGTCTTGATCTTGATGAGGATCTATGGAGTGACCTATGCAGGGATGGTATTACATCCACATTGAACTCCAGATAAAGACTGATCCAGTTTAATTTCCTCCATCAGCTCTATATCACCCCATCTAGACTGCACAATTTCAACCCTGATATCTCCTCCCTATGTTTTAGATGTGGCTCAGATGAAGGAACATTCCTCCATTCCACTTGGCAGTGTTCAAAACTACACGGTTTCTGGCAGGGGTTATGCGATACCATATCCTCAATTCACGGGGTTGCATTCCCTTTAGACCCGGAGGTCTGTCTACTGGGCAACTTTACTAACAACAATCTTAGGCAAAGCCATACTATAAAGCTAACAGAAATATTGCTAGCGATTGCCAAGAAATGTATTGCCTTGAAATGGAAATTGGATTCCTCCCTGCCAGTTGCAATGTGGCTTTCGGAAGTTAATAGTTGTATCCCTTTGGAGAAAATCACTTACTGCTTGAGGAATAAGTTAAAGACATTTTACAGAATTTGGCAACCTTTTATTGACTATATGGAGAATCTCCCCCCACATCTCATTGATTGAATCTCTATATAATCCTCACCTAATATTTCACACGTAATGTATAATATGTACCAATGTCTCATTATGATTATTTTTTTCTTATTGTATGTTTGTATATATAATTATAATTATAATTATTTTTTGTTACGCTCATCTGTTACTGTTACTTTGTCCTATCATTGTCTAATATCTTTTCAATTTTGTTTTGAATGTTCTTAACTGGAAAATGCAAATATATATATATCTTTTTAAAGACAGCTCGGTGCATTCAGCATGTCAACACTTCTTAGAAAAACACTAAACGATTTGTATCCAATTCCCCGGCTGGAGGATTACATTGATCAGTTTGGGAAAGCTCAGTATGTCTCAAAGTCTTATTTGCTGAAGGGATACTGGCAGGTATCCCAGTCAGAACATGCAAAGGAAGTATCTGCCTTTGTGACACCAAGAGGGTTTGTATCGGTGTCTGGTTCTTCCGTTTGGGATGAAAAATGCCCTAGCCACATTCCAACGTTTGATGAATACTGTGACGGCAGAGTTGAGCAATGTGGTCACTTACATTGACAAAGTGCTATAGTGTACAGCGACTCATGAGCAGAGCATGTGGACCATACATGTGGATTGTTCCAGTGTTTGGAGGGGTCCGGGTTGGTGGTAAACTTATCCAAGTGTGAAATTGCACAGGCCCAAGGTGACCTTTTTGGGTCATGTGGTGGGGTTGCAGAAGGTGAAGCCAAGGGCAGCCAAGATCCAGATTGACTTGCCGGTGCCACGGATACGGAAGCAATTGTTGAGAGTTCTGAGAATGAGTGGGTTCTATAAGATATGTTTTCTATACTCTGCAGCGGTGACTGAACACCTGACAAATTGAAAAAAGGGGCCAGGCTTTGCTGGACAGAGCAGTGTCAGCAGGCACTGGAACAGGTCATGGCCATCTTATCATGGGAGCCGGTGTATGGGGTGCCAGATTTCACAGTACCATTCAAGCTGTTTGCTGTTGCATGTGATGTGGGGGGTAGGGGATGTGTTGCTGAAGAAAGACTCGTCTGGATTCGAAAAGGTTATTAGCAGTGGTTACCAATCAGTCGAGTGCGATCGACTGGTCGCCTTTCCTCGTCGATCGCCAAACATTTCTGTAAAAAGCCCAACAATAAAGCCGGGTGTTCCTATTTTTGTATTTGTTTCTGGCTGTAGGAGCATTTGATTCAGCAGAGAAGATACTCCACATGTTGTGGTTCGTCGCCGCCTCAGACTCGCTCCCCACATTGTCTGGTCGGCTATGAGGTGAGCTTCGAGTCAAGGCAGACAACCCCACACACACACAATAACACACCACTCCAACGAGGGACGACAAGCAGAGGGTGCTGTGAGTGGAATTAATTACTCTCACCCCATGACCAGTAGCAGCTACCCTCCTGTACATGATGAGAGAGAAACCTGTTCTTCTTCCAAAATAGTCATAACGTGCCTGAAGCTGATAGGAAAGGAAACTGAGGAGTTGACACGGGAGATACGGGAGCTATCGGAAGAGCTTAATTCAACCGCTTCAATGGATCCCCAACAGTCACTACCCAGGCTGACCCGCAACAGTGAGGATGGAGCCTCACCTTCATCGGTTGCCAACTCACTGGCCCACCATAGCAGGCGCACCTCCACTAGAGATTGTCATCATCAAAGTCAGCTTGAGCGGGCACAGCTGGTGACAACCAGAGATGATAAACTGCAGTCACAAAGGTAGATAGAGCAGCTCATTGAAAACCTTGGGATCAGAGGGCTCTCCTTCTCAGGCCAGTCATCGTCATCATCTACTCAGTCAACCCCTCGCCGTCGAGAGCCATCGCACCAGCGAGACCGGTCTTCATCTCATTGCAGGACTCGTAGCCCTACAGCACCGCTGACAAGGTCAAATCTGTTGTTCCGCCCCTGAACAAGGCAGTTAACCCACTGTTCCCTGGTAGGCCCTCATTATAAATAAGAATTTCCTCGCTGCACCAGAGTCCATTAGAGCTGGAGACGGTGCCCCTCCTGGTCGCAATAGGGACACAGCTCCATCTGTCTCCAGCGACGTTCCTCTGCCGCAGGGAGGTGTGTGACCCTTATCTCCATGGGTTCAACTCTGCCCCAGGATGGACAACGGAGGAGGGTGAGGAGAGCGCCGGCGCTCCCAAAGAAGGTTTTCCAAACAGATGGCCATTGCAATGAGCGCGTTCAGGGAAAGGTTGTCGTCTCTGCACGCCAACTCCTCGCACAGTCCTCTTTCGGAATAGGGTGTGTAGCGCCAGTTCATTCCATCCGCTGGAGGCTGCCATGGTCCGGAAAGTGAGGGCATACTCCGCAGCGGTCTGGGCACCCTGCCCGAGTTGGAGTAGTCGCTCACCTCCCTCTCTGCACTCAGAGGATGGTCGAACAGTGCCCTGAAGAGAGCCATGAACCCCTCGTAGGAACCTAGCTCTTCCTCTCCTCTCTCCCAGAGAGCCATAGCCCACTCCAACGTCCGCCCAGTCAGCAGGGAATTGATCGTGCAACCATGGACCTCTCACTGGTGGGGGCTCCTGTCTGATGAGCGAAATAGAGGGATCACTGGAGTAGGAAGCCACAGCATTTGGAAAGAGTCCCGTCATACTTGTCCGGTAGGGACAGTTGGGAATCACTGACCTGGACGGACTGGTAGGCTGGGGTACTGGCTCACTAGGATAACTCGTGGTAGAAGGCCCTCCGCTAGTTGTAGGTGAATCTTCTCGGGTGATATCGAGACGATATGGAGGTGGAGGACCTCATCCATAGCCGCACCCAGTTACGCCAGCTGATCGTGATGTTGGCGGATTAGGTGTCCTTGTTCAGGGACCATCTGAGAGATGTCCTTGTCTTCTGCTGCTTCTACTCTTTTGAAGAGGCAGTGTTCTTTACCACATACGCAGGGAGTCAGGAAACAGGTGCAGAAGCTGAGTTTAATAATAATAATCATGAAGATAATACAAAACAGGAGAAGCGTACTGAACGTAACCAAAACCAACACTGCCTGATGACTGAGGCTTACTGTGGGCAATATGAAGGGGGAGTACGTGGGTTACATGTCACACCGGAGCTGTCCACCTGAATCTCCGGGAAGCAAACACGCTGTCCCCCAGGTACACCCACATCCAACACCGACCTCCCATTAATACTTTCACGTCAACGCACACACTTAGTCAGGTTACCGGACAACTAGGCAAGCCTACACTGGAGTATGCTTCAGGGGTCCTTCAAATTTAAACTGTGGGGTATCCTCTATAAGTTCTTAGGAAAAAAATGGTTATTCAAAGAACCCCTCTTAATGGCTCCTCGAAGAACCTTTTGAAGAACCTTTTTGGGTACATTTTTTAACTCCCCCCTCCCTTATTATTAATAATATTCATAACAATAACAACAATGTCACAATATTTCAGTTGTCAGTGTTTATTATGATATTAGTGGCAAAGTGTCACGCCTTGGTCTTAGTATTTTGTGTTTTCTTGTCTCTGTGTAGTTTCACCAGATAGGCTGTAATTAGGTTTCACGTTCCGTTTTGTATTTGTATCAGTTATTTCATGTACCGCGATTCATTCATTAAAGACATGAGTAACCACCACGCTGCATTTCGTTCCGACTCTCTTTCGACAAACGAAGAACGCCGTTACACAAAGGGAAATGTAAAAATCCAAATATGAGGTAAACTCCCAGCCGAGGCCCAAGTCCAATGGATATATCCTTTTGCTTGTTCATGTCAATGTGTTGATGTTCTCCGTATCCATAGCCAGAATGATTTTGCAGTGATGGTGATCAAACAGGTTTCCTGTTATATTCATCAGAGGTGTAGGGAGGGGGAAGTGTGTGAATGAAAAAACTGCAATTACACAGATGTACAAATGTGAATGAATGTAAGGGTGCATGCTGGTGGTAGGTTGTGTGCTGGTGACAGGGAAGTCAGGCGCAGGAGATCAAACTTATAAAACGGAGCAGTTTAATAAGTGCTCAAAAACTCAGAAAACCAAAATAAACCAAATATAACAAGTGGGTACAAAACCCGTCGAATTATAACATATAATAGCTCATTTAGCGAGGATGAAATGTTGATGTCGCCACTTTGCACCACTAGATGTCCATCTGTATCAAGTTTTTCAGTCACCAAAAAAGTAAGTGGTCAGCTAAGAAAGTTTCCTTTTACATCCCATTTCATATAATTAAGCAATTAGTTTTGTGCGATTAATTCTTACAATAAGATAACTGTTTCCAAAAGGATTTGGTGACATGTTAATGTAAAATGTTTAATTATGTTGTTTACCGAAGAGACCAACAACAACATAAAATGTGTGAGCTGTATTATAACACTCATATTATAAGCATTGAAGAATGTACTATCGACATTCAGAAAGAAAACAATAAGAAAACAATAAACTTAAAGTAAATTCGTCCAACATTTTCTGTGTGACCAAAATGTACCTTTCAGTCGTTCATACATTCCTATTTTTTGTTAAGACAAGGATACCAAAAGCATAAAAAATTCTGAACCATTTTGTTTTCTGTGTGCCAACAGCCCGATTTGCCACTCACAACCAGTGCAGGCCAGTGGTGGGAGAAATGAGGAGGACAGGCTCATGGCTGGAATGATGATCTGTGAATGTCCAATGTGTATTTACTGTATTTCTTTGAAGAAGTCTGTAAGGCGGAGGAGGAAGAAGAAGAAAGACTGTGTGTGTGCGTGCCTGTGTGTGTGTGTGTGTGTGTGTGTGTGTGTGTGTGTGTGTGTGTGTGTGTGTGTGTGTGTGTGTGTGTGTGTGTGTGTGTGTGTGTGTGTGTGTGTGTGTGTGTGTGTGTGTGTGTGTGTGTGTGTGTGTGTGTATTCAGCATTCGGCACCAATACATTAAGCGAGTTGCCTGGGAGGAAGTGAAGCAATTATGTTAATTGGCATTTTAATCCGTATTCAATTCATACAATAAATTCTACATTTAATTAACAGAGTACAGGAATACAGCTTTATATCATTGCAACCATAAGAGCACTATAAATATTATCCGCAGAATTGTACCTTTTGTGGATCACAATGATTTCCTAATATGGGATTTCTCTTAAAACACAAGGAACTTCAGTAATAAGTAGCGCAAAATATATAAACTGTTGCCAAACTTTTACTTCTACGACAAGGAGATTTCCAGCCCTTACAGACAGTTTATGATTTATGGTAACAACAGGTGCTGCAGTGACACTGTGTGATTCGTCACCGGTAAGCCATCCTTGGTGGTGACCTGAGAGAGGAGAACGAGAGAAAGAATCAAGTGAAAGATGGATGGTTTAAAATAAAAACATTCAGGATAATTCGAGTTGTTGTTAAATTCTACGTTTAGATATCATGTGCATTATACTAGGAATGTCGTTGTGTCAGATGATCAAACTGTGTAGCAGAGAATATCAATCCCAACTACCTTAATAGCTAAATATTTGTCTTACCCTTT
Organism: Oncorhynchus keta; assembly: GCF_023373465.1. Classification (NCBI taxonomy): domain Eukaryota; kingdom Metazoa; phylum Chordata; class Actinopteri; order Salmoniformes; family Salmonidae; genus Oncorhynchus; species Oncorhynchus keta. The sequence continues at coordinate 40,421,135 of NC_068449.1, read as the reverse complement.
CCCCTTCTTTTGCAATGCAGCATGTGGCTTCAGAGGTGATGTTCTTGGGGACCAGCATGGTTTGCTTTGACCGTAGTGGGGTTGGAGAAGCTCTGGAGAAGCAGCAACCTGTACACTGCATGATGTTGGGGAATATTGTGTTCGGTTTCAGTGTGCATTCCTCACAACCCACTGTGAAGATAATGAAGACATAAATTAATTGAGAATCTATTGAATAGTATGATCTCTCCTCTCTGCACAGACCATACAAACGCTCCACACCGCGTGGCCGCGGCCACCCTAATCTGGTGGTCCCAGCGCGCACGACCCACGTGGAGTTCCAGGTCTCCGGTAGCCTCTGGAACTGCCGATCTGCGGCCAACAAGGCAGAGTTCATCTCAGCCTATGCCTCCCTCCAGTCCCTCGACTTCTTGGCACTGACAGAAACATGGATCACCACAGATAACACTGCTACTCCTACTGCTCCAAGAGCTTCTGGTCAGCGGGTGGTGGCACCGGGATCCTCATCTCTCCCAAGTGGTCATTCTCTCTTTCTCCCCTTACCCATCTGTCTATCGCCTCCTTTGAATTTCATGCTGTCACAGTTACCAGCCCTTTCAAGCTTAACATCCTTATCATTTATCGCCCTCCAGGTCCCCTCGGAGAGTTCATCAATGAGCTTGATGTCTTGTTAAGCTCCTTTCCTGAGGACGGCTCACCTCTCACACTTCTGGGCGACTTTAACCTCCCCACGTCTACCTTTGACTCATTCCTCTCTGCCTCCTTCTTTCCACTCCTCTCCTCTTTGACCTCACCCTCTCACCTCCCCCTACTCACAAGGCAGGCAATAAGCTCGACCTCATCTTTACTAGATGCTGTTCTTCCACTAACCTCATTGCAACTCCCTCCAAGTCTCCGACCACTACCTTGTATCCTTTTCCCTCTCGCTCTCATCCAACACTTCCCACACTGCCCCTACTCGGATGGTATCGCGCCGTCCCAACCTTCGCTCTCTCTCCCCGCTACTCTCTCCTCTTCCATCCTATCATCTCTTCCCTCTGCTCAAACCTTCTCCAACCTATCTCCTGATTCTGCCTCCTCAACCCTCCTCTCCTCCCTTTCTGCATCCTTTGACTCTCTATGTCCCCTATCTTCCAGGCCGGCTCGGTCCTCCCCTCCCGCTCCGTGGCTCGACGACTCATTGCGAGCTCACAGAACAGGGCTCCGGGCAGCCGAGCGGAAATGGAGGAAAACTCGCCTCCCTGCGGACCTGGCATCCTTTCACTCCCTCCTCTCTACATTTTCCTCCTCTGTCTCTGCTGCTAAAGCCACTTTCTACCACTCTAAATTCCAAGCATCTGCCTCTAACCCTAGGAAGCTCTTTGCCACCTTCTCCTCCCTCCTGAATCCTCCCCCTCCCTCTCTGCAGATGACTTCGTCAACCATTTTGAAAAGAAGGTCGACGACATCCGATCCTCGTTTGCTAAGTCAAACGACACCGCTGGTTCTGCTCACACTGCCCTACCCTGTGCGCTGACCTCTTTCTCCCCTCTCTCTCCAGATGAAATCTCGCGTCTTGTGACGGCCGGCCGCCCAACAACCTGCCCGCTCGACCCTATCCCCTCCTCTCTTCTCCAGACCATTTCCGGAGACCTTCTCCCTTACCTCACCTCGCTCATCAACTCATCCCTGACCGCTGGCTACGTCCCTTCCGTCTTCAAGAGAGCGAGAGTTGCACCCCTTCTGAAAAAACCTACACTCGATCCCTCCGATGTCAACAACTACAGACCAGTATCCCTTCTTTCTTTTCTCTCCAAAACTCTTGAACGTGCCGTCCTTGGCTAGCTCTCCCGCTATCTCTCTCAGAATGACCTTCTTGATCCAAATCAGTCAGGTTTCAAGACTAGTCATTCAACTGAGACTGCTCTTCTCTGTATCACGGAGGCGCTCCGCACTGCTAAAGCTAACTCTCTCTCCTCTGCTCTCATCCTTCTAGACCTATCGGCTGCCTTCGATACTGTGAACCATCAGATCCTCCTCTCCACCCTCTCCGAGTTGGGCATCTCCGGCGCGGCCCACGCTTGGATTGCGTCCTACCTGACAGGTCGCTCCTACCAGGTGGCGTGGCGAGAATCTGTCTCCTCACCACGCGCTCTCACCACTGGTGTCCCCCAGGGCTCTGTTCTAGGCCCTCTCCTATTCTCGCTATACACCAAGTCACTTGGCTCTGTCATAACCTCACATGGTCTCTCCTATCATTGCTATGCAGACGACACACAATTAATCTTCTCCTTTCCCCCTTCTGATGACCAGGTGGCGAATCGCATCTCTGCATGTCTGGCAGACATATCAGTGTGGATGACGGATCACCACCTCAAGCTGAACCTCGGCAAGACGGAGCTGCTCTTCCTCCCGGGGAAGGACTGCCCGTTCCATGATCTCGCCATCACGGTTGACAACTCCATTGTGTCCTCCTCCCAGAGCGCTAAGAACCTTGGCGTGATCCTGGACAACACCCTGTCGTTCTCAACTAACATCAAGGCGGTGGCCCGTTCCTGTAGGTTCATGCTCTACAACATCCGCAGAGTACGACCCTGCCTCACACAGGAAGCGGCGCAGGTCCTAATCCAGGCACTTGTCATCTCCCGTCTGGATTACTGCAACTCGCTGTTGGCTGGGCTCCCTGCCTGTGCCATTAAACCCCTACAACCCATCCAGAACGCTGCAGCCCGTCTGGTGTTCAACCTTCCCAAGTTCTCTCACGTCACCCCGCTCCTCCGCTCTCTCCACTGGCTTCCAGTTGAAGCTCGCATCCGCTACAAGACCATGGTGCTTGCCTACGGAGCTGTGAGGGGAACGGCACCTCAGTACCTCCAGGCTCTGATCAGGCCCTACACCCAAACAAGGGCACTGCGTTCATCCACCTCTGGCCTGCTCGCCTCCCTACCACTGAGGAAGTACAGTTCCCGCTCAGCCCAGTCAAAACTGTTCGCTGCTCTGGCTCCCCAATGGTGGAACACACTCCCTCACGACGCCAGGACAGCGGAGTCAATCACCACCTTCCGGAGACACCTGAAACCCCACCTCTTTAAGGAATACCTAGGATAGGATAAAGTAATCCTTCTCAACCCCCCTAAAAGATTTAGATGCACTATTGTAAAGTGGCTGTTCCACTGGATGTCATAAGGTGAATGCACCAATTTGTAAGTCGCTCTGGATAAGAGCGTCTGCTAAATGACTTAAATGTAAATGTAATTTTAAGCTGCACCATGCATCACCAATGTGTGGCTCTCTTCCTTGTGGCTCTCTTCCACAGTTTGGGAATAAGGAGGTAATATAGCAATTTATATTCTCTCGCTATAATGACAACAGAACAACTCACTGGTCATTGTGTTTCCAGAACACATAAACCATCAACAAAAATAGTTATTGTAACGTAAAACTTACTGTTTGTCTTGTCGCTGCTTGGGTAAGAGTCTGCGATGAATAGAAGTATGGACAGGATGAGGGATACTCCAGTTGATTTCAACAAGCACATTTTAGTGACAGGTGGCAATATCCTGACAGGAAATATTAACAAAATCATTCAAAACCAGCCTTATTCATCTCAAAAGTTGAAAACTAATGAACACAAAAATCAGCAGTGAAACACTACATTGGATACACAACATAGTGAATGGAAAAAGCATTACCTGTGTATGTTTCTCTTGGTGGAAGCTTGTTCAGTGTTCAGTGTAGACCCTACTTCTTCAGTGTAGACACCCCTTCAAATTAGTGGAATCGGCTATTTCAGCTACACCCGTTGCTGACAGATGTATAAAATCGAGCACACCTCCATGCAATCTCCATAGACAAACATTGGCAGTAGAATGACCTTACTGAAGAACTCAGTGACTTTCAACATGGCACCATCATAGGATGCCACCTTTCCAAAAAGTCAGTTTGTCAAATTTCTACCCTGCTAGAGCTGCTCCGGTCAACTGTAAGTGCTGTTATTGTGAAGTGGAATTGTCTAGGAGCTCACAGAACAGGACCAACGAGCGCTGAAGCGAGTAGCGCGTAAAAATCATCTGTCCTCAGTTGCAACACTCACTACCATGTTTCAAACTGCCCCTGGAAGCAACGTTAATACAAAAACTGTTCGTTGGGAGCTTCATGAAATGGGTTTCCATGGCCGAGCTGCCTCACACAATGTCAAGCGTCGGCTGGAGCAGTGTAAAGTTTACCGCTATTGGACTCTGGAGCAGTGGAAACACGTTCTCTGGAGTGATGAATCACGCTTCACCGTCTGGTTTGGTGAATTCCAGGAGAACGCTACCTGCCCCAATGCATAGTGCCAAGTGTAAAGTTTGGTGGAGAAGGAATAATGGTCTGGGGCTGTTTTACATGGTTCGGGCTTGGCCCCTTATTTCCTGTGAAGGGAAATCTTAAAGCTACAGCATACAATGACATTCTAGAAAATTCTGTGCTTCCAACTTTGTGGGAATAGTTTCCTGTTTCAGCATGACAGTGCCTCTGTGCAGAAAGTGAGGTCCATACAGAAATGGTTTGTTGAGATCTGTGTGGAAGATCTTGACTGGCCTAGACAGAGCCCTGACCTCAGCCCCATTGATCACCTTTGGGATGAATTGGAACACCGACTGCGAACCAGGTCTAATTGACCAACATCAGTGACCGACCTCACTAATGCTCTTATGGCTGAATGGAAGAAAGTTAGCGCAGCAATGTTCCAACATCTAGTGGAAAGCTTTTGCAGAGGAGTGGAGGCTGTTTTATCATCAAAGGAGGACCAACTCCATACTAATGCTCATGATTTTGGAATGAGATGTCTGATGAGCAGGTGTCCAGGTACTGTATTTACCTCAGAGATGCGTTTCAATGATATGTTTATATTCCTGTAATAACATTAATGAGTCAGTGTATCTTCAATTAAATTAGATGTATGCTAATGAATGTGTACTCTAAATGAAATGTGCACCATGTGGAAATCGCTCCGCCATTTTCTGTTTGCTATGATTCTGACAGTTGGCCTAATTTCAGTTTATGTGACAAAACAAGCAAGTACAGTGTAGAGAATTATAACATTTACCCGGTACAGTTGAAATTGGGATTCATCTGTGAAAAGCACACTTCTCCAGCATGCCAGGGGTAATTTAACGTGAGCATTTGTCCACTGAAGTTGGTTACGATGCCGAACTGCAGTCAGGTCAAGGCCATGGTGAGGACGGCGAGTTTGCAGATGAGCTTCCCTGAGATGGTTTCTGACAGTTTGTGCAGAAAATCTTTGATTGTGCAAACTCACAGCTTCATCAGCTGTCCGGGTAGCTGGTCTCAGACGAATATGGGTTTGGTGAATGCCAGGAGAACGCTATCTTCCCCAATGCATAGTGCCAAGTGTAAAGTTTGGTGGATGAGGAATAATGGTCTGGGGCTCCATCAGGTGGATGGATTATCTTGGCAAAGGAGAAACGCTCACTAACAGGGATGTAAACAAATGTGAGCACCAAATATTTGAGAAATACGTTTTTTGGGCGTATGGGATCTTTTATTTTAGCTCATAAACATGGGACCAACACTTTATACATGATAAGGGACACACTCTACACACACACACACATGGATGTTGTATTGTAAATATGTAAATATGGCCTGAGGGAACACACTAAGTGTATTGGGTAAAGTGTTATGAAATGTAATGTCATGTAAGATTTGAAACTGTATATAACTTAATGTTGCTGGACCCCAGAAAGAGTAGCTGCCGCCTTGGCAGCAGCTAATGGGGATCCTTAATAAATATAAATACGAAATACAAATACATGTTGCGTTTATATTTTTGTTCAGTGTAAGAACAGCTACAACATAATATATTTTCATCCTTCCGTTCACCTGTGTTTTAAAATTTCTCGACCTTGGTTGCATTGGAGACTAGGCCCTGGCAGATGTAACTCAATATGCATGGAGGATGGCACATGAAATCGCAGAGATTTAAAGGCTTATGGTGCAACCGTGTCATGAGCCATAACTTCTTCAATCCTGCACTCTTACTGTCATTGTATTTCTCCACTCAAAATGGCAATTGTATAGCCTACTGTAAAACATTAAGACTAATTGCTAAGGTGTTTTATTATTGATGTTTTCATGAACAAGACGAAAGGTGAAAACCAGCTAAATGCATAGCACAGTACATTTTTTGTTATTGTAACATTCAATGATGTAGTGGTAAATAATTATGTGGGTCGACACTGATTGCCAGTGTGAGTAAAGTAGCACTCCCTTTACTTTCAATGCATTTTTCTACAAAAGGTGGGTAAACGCTTATGCAAAACAAGCATTACACTACACCCGCAATAACATCTGCTAATCACGTGTATGTGACCAATAAAATTTTATTTGATTAGAAAAGATGTGCATGAACAGCGTTTGTGTGTGTTTACCCTCCACTACACTACTGGTAACATTCTGTAAATTATCTGTTATTTACTCTTCTCTAAAACCGCTCTGGATAAAGGCAATCTACAATTTTCTCAGTACAAATTAAAATCGCTTTTATTCCCCAAAACTTTTAACATTTTCAATGGTATAGCATAGCATCTTCAATACATTGTTTACAGCCCGATTAACAATCAGTCCAGACATAGCCATTGAAAGCAGTCCTAGAGCAACATTGGTGTGACACGGCAGGAACTGAGGTTGCACAGGGTCCCTGAGGAGCTTCACTTGTGGTACAAGGTCCAGGCCGCGATGAAGATCCTGTAGTTGAAAATGAAGATGAGGCCATTGGGATGTAGAAGACCATAATGGTGGAGAAGATGGTGTGGACGATGTGGTCATGCTCTTGGAATCATGTGTGGTGTGTGTGCATTTGGTATCCGGCACCAATGCACTTTCACAAAAAGTGTGGTGAAGCTGAGTTGGCTGGGAGGAAGTGAGGCGATCATGTCAAGTGAGGGTTCTGGTTACTACATAGCCGTGTCTGTCTCCTCGACTCACCACATCCACTTAATCCCGCTCATATTGTCTCAACATCCAGTGGGATAGTAGTGCCTGGTGTTCCAAACTACTACTGTACACAGTACATGGACCATTGGCAGATTTGGGTTTACAGCTAGAAGCATCTGATTCTGGTGGAACTGGGGAAAAAGTAAAGGACCGTGGCTGATTTCAACACAAACGCAATACACAGGTTTAACACAGGATTTATACAGTGGAGTGTGTATTGTTGTAGTATATAGAGTGAATGTAGCTATAGTGTATAAAATCTATATGAAAAAACTGCATGTGGAAAATGAATTGCACTGCCTAAGAGACTGTTGGCTCAAGATGGCACCGGAGGAGGTGGCTGCCGTTTTACCGTCTCCTAACCAATTGTGCTATTATGTAGGTTTTTTCGCGTTGTTTGTAAATTATTTTGTACGTAATGTTTCTGCAACCGTATCTTACAGCAGAAAAGAGCTTCTGGATATCAGGACAGCGATCACTCACCTCGGATTAGACAAAGATTTTTTTCAACAACAAGCAGGACTCACACGATATTCTCCAAACACCCCACAGGGCAGACATCCCAATTATTCGCAAAAGGAAGCGACGCAGAGGACTAAGAGCCGGATGCCTCGTCCGGACCTGCAGAAGGCGAGTAGGAAAGCTGCCGCAACACTGGAGCTCCCCAGGGGTGCGTGCTCAGTCCCCTCCTGTACTCCCTGTTCACCCACAACTGCATGGCCAGGCATGACTACAATACCATTGCAGACGACACAACAGTGGTAGGCCTGATCACCGACAACGACGAGACAGCCTATAGGGAGGAGGTCAGAGACCTGGCCGGGTGGTACCAGAATAACAACCTATCCCTCAACGTAACCAAGACTAAGGAAATTATTGTGGACTACAGGAAAAGGAGCACCGAGCGTGCCTCCATTCTCATCGACGGGGCTGTAGTGAAGCAGGTTGAGAGCTTCAAGTTCCTTGGTGTCCACATCAACAACAACCTAGAATGGTCCAAACACACCAAGACAGCCGTGAAGAGGGCACAACAAAGCCTATTCCCCCTCAGGAAACAAAAAAGATTTGGCATGGGTCCTGAGATCCTCAAAAGGTTCTACATCTGCAACATCGAGAGCATCCTGACCGGTTGCATCACTGCCTGGTACAGCAATTGCTCGGCCTCCGACCGTACATCACTGGGGCAAAGCTGCCTGCCATCCAGGACCTCTACACCTGGCGGTGTCAGAGGAAGGCTCTAAAAATTGTAAAAGACCCCAGCCACCCCAGTCATAGACTGTTCTCTTCACTATCGCATGGCAAGCGGTACCGGAGTGCCAAGCCTAGGACAAAAAGGCTTCTCAACAGTTTTTACCCACAAGCCATAAGACTCCTGAACAGGTAACCAAATGGTTACCCGGACTATTTGCACACTTGCCGCCCCCAACACCTATTTTACGCTGCTGCAACTCTCTGTTTATCTTATATGCATAGTCACTTTAGCTATACTTTCATGTACATACTACCTCAATTGGCCCGACCAATCAGTGCTCCTGCACATTGGCTAGCCGGGCTATCTGCATTGTGTCCCACCACCCGCCAACCCCTCTTTTTACTCTACTGCTACTCTGTTCATCATATATGCATAGTCACTTTAACCATGTACATACCACCCCAATAAGCCTGACTAACCAGTGTCTGTATATAGCCTTGCTACTCTTATTTTCAAATGTCTTTTTACTGTTGTTTTATATCTTTACTTACACACACACACATCTTTTTTTTTGCACAATTGGTTAGAGCCTGTAAGTAAGCATTTCACTGTAAGGTTCTACACCTGATATATTCGGCGCATGTGATAAATCCATTTTGATTTTAATCACTTGTTTGGGTTGTGTCGTGGCAGAATCAGAAACCTTTAGGTAACATTTATAAATAAGATGTTTTATTAATTTTCATATGTAAACGTATCTTTTAAACCATGTGAAGGGATGATTGAGGGGGAACCAATTATCTCTTGGCTCCACAATGTCTGTGTGCCAGTCACTCCCTACTTTTCCCCTTGGGTAGAGGTTAGGCTTGTCTTCTTATGGGAAGATGTCTAACTATTTACATGTCCCCTCTGAGGTTGCCCTGATCTTGAGGCTCACTGTCTCTGTGATCTTGTCCAGGAGGGGGTGTATTTGATATATGAGCGAGATAGGAACATAGTTTAGGAGACCAAAGCTGAACGATAATTTGCACACAAACGCAAGCCTGTTGACTGCGATCACGCAGTCCAAGTAAGAAGATCTGACAGTTACGGTAGTTCATCATTCCTGTGCCAAACCTCAAGTTTAGATAGCATTCGAGGTAGAGCTCATTGCACTGTATACACCCATATTCTCTACTTACTATGGGTTATTTGGGCAATGGTGGACTTTGGGCACCATTTGGGCAATGGTGGCAAATGCTGGATTTTAAATGAGCATGATTTGATTTGATTGTCGATGCTGGCACACAGATAGTCGTTAAATGCATTGCGGTTTTCTGCTGGCATTGTGTTTCAGACTCAAACGCAAAGGCTAAATTCATCTGCCTCGCAATCTTCAGATCAAAGTGACACTTGACACAAAGTGACACAGAGCTTGAGATGGGTTGAATCTAATAACATTAAAATGTCACCAGGTGTAGAATGTTAAACATACAAATGTGAGTGCATTGGCGAAAATCAGAATAGGTCTTTATGTAACACATATCCGGTACACTTTATAATTACTTCCATGAATAAGACATAATTTATACTTTTTAAATCTTCATAAATATACTATGTTTATTAATTGTAATGCATATAAATGTTTAGAATAATCTATTTTCTTATAGAGCTCTGAAGAAAGTACCTCAGATGACCAAGTAAGTTCATCCTTTAATTAAAACAGGTGTATTCTTTTCTACTCAAAAGTATTGACCATTCAAGCAATGCCTAGAATTTATCTGGGGCCGTATTCACACAGCATTTCAGAGCAGTATTGCTGTTCTAGGATCAGGTCCCCATTGTCCATGTAATCTTATTCATTAGGATCTACAAGCCAAAACTGATCATAGATCGGCATACTCTCAGACGCTTGATATTTACGCTTGATAATGTCACCCCTGTTCTCCTTTATCAAGTGGCTCTAATCTTGAATATTCTATCTTTGTTAAATTGGGTTTCAGAATTCAGAGTCTGATTTATTGGAATCCAAATCAGAGATGAGTGACAACAACAGTATTCCTACTCAAGTATTATCCTTCCCACATAAAGAAATACTATATTATAAACTGGGTGGTTCGAGCCCTGAATGCTGATTGGCTGACATATGTGACATAGTAGACCGTATACCACGAGTATGACAAAACATATATTTTTACTGCTCTAATTACATTGGTAACAAGTTTATAATAGCAACAAGGCACCTCGGGGGTTTACGGTATATGACCATTATACCACGGCTGAGGGCTGTATCCAGGCACTCCGCATCGCGTCCTGCATAAGAACAGCCCTTAGCCGTGTTTACAGTGGTCATACACCACACACCCCAGGGCCTTGTTGCTTAAGTATACTATGGTATAAATACTATAGTATTCACTGTAGTGTTTACTGTTGTATACTGTAGTATTCACAGTAAACTATAGTATAAACACTGTAGTAAAATAAAACTGTAGTATATACTATAGTAATTAATATAGTGTTTTTGCAGATTGTAGTATACTGTAGTATATATACTGTAGTGTTTTTGCAGACAATATACTATTGCTATATTGCTATATGGGGAGTGGAATGGGCAGAGTAAATGCAAATTAAATACTGTAGTATAAAAAGTGTAGTATTTTTTGCTGACTTTAGTGTTTTTGCAGACATTACTGTAGTATTTACCACATAGATTTTTGCAGATAATACTGTAGTATTTACTAAGTAAAGTATACTACAATGTTGTATAGTAAGTACTACATATGATTGAGGGATACTACAGTGTGTAGTATAGTATTCTACATTATCCTACAGTTTACTATAGAATTCTATAGTGAGTAGTATTCTATAGTAAACTAGTATTTAATGTGGGTTGTTCTGGTTGTGCACATACTTGGGCTGTTAGTCGATACAAAAATAAATACATTGTAAAATACCTCCTTGGTCCATTTTGTTGTAATCTGTTCCCCTTCACAGAGTCTTCCGAGAGCCATTCTTGGGGGAGAGTGAGAGCCAATCACTGGAGGACAGGATACAGATCCTCAGAATGATATAATTCCACACAGTGCATATCAAAACAATAAAATTAGAAGGATGCAATCAATTTACAATATGTCAGGCAAATGACGATGGTTGCATTTACTGTATATTCTGTTGGTTTGTTTCAACAGACTGACCCCAATACTATTGGGGATACAAGAGACAAAAGCCAAGGCAGTGATGAAAATGTTCAAAAGGTTGGTCGTGCAATGCACTTGTCATAATATCCTGTGTCATGTTATGTCATACACTTATAATAAGAACGCATTTTTACACAATACTAAGCCTGTCAAAATCTTAGTTTGACATTTATATTTTGTCCACACATTTAGAATCTACTAGCTCGTCATTATTGACCCGAAAAGGGTCCATCAGAGAAATACTCAAAAAATTGCCAAAGACTCCAGCCACTCAAGCCAGACTCTTCCCTATGCTACCATCTGGCAAACGATACCGGAGCATCGGTTCCCAGACCATCAGGCTTCGAGAAAGCTTCTAACCCCAAGCCATAAGACTGCTAAATCACAGGAGGCTGCTAAGAGGAGTACAGCTCATAATAATGTCTGGAATGAAGCGAATGGAATGGCAACAAACACCTGGAATCCATGTGTTTTATGTATTTGAAACCATTATCCAGCTGCATACCACCGTGTGTTCTTGGGCACAGGGACTATGGTGGTCTGCTTGAAACATGCTGGTATTACAGACTCAGTCAGGGAGAGGTTGAAAATGTCAGTGAGGACACTTTCCAATTGGTCAGCGCATGCTCGGAGTAAATGTCCTGGTAATCCGTCTAGCCCTGCGGCATTTTAAATGTTGACCTGTTTAAAGGTCTTACCCACATCGGCTGCGGAGAGCTTGATCACACAGTTGTCCGGAACAGCTGATGCTCTCATGCATGTTTCAGTGTTACTTGCCTCGAAGCGAGCATAGAAGTTATTTAGCTCGTCTGGTAGGCTTGTGTCACTGTCACTTTGTAGTCTGTAATAGTTTGCAAGCACTGCCACATCAGAGCCGGTGTAGTACGATTCGATCTTAGTCCTGTACTGATGCTTTGCCTGTTTGATGGTTCGTCGGAGGGCATTTCTTATAAGTGTCATGACGTTGGCCTGGGGGTAGGTTTGTGACAGTCATAAATACCTCTTCCCCCCTTTTTCCTCTCTCTACCCTACTAATGTTACATTTGCAAAACCCTTGGTTAACAGAGATTCTGGGAACATCAGAAGGTGGGGGGAAATGAACTATATTCTGGTAATGCGACCAATTGAACATATGCGGTGGAACTAAATGAATATGATGTCAGTTCGGTTGTCATCTGAGACATTCTCATCAATGATAAGATGACATAAACTCTACAGTGGAAAGTCTACACATCAGAGTTATCGGATTCACATGGAATTGTTGTTCAATTTAAATGTTTGAATATGAAATTATTTGTGATGGGATGAAATGTGATTTTAGCTTCTAAAAAATCTTATGTGAGTTTTCATAAGATAGGGCTCTGCTCAATCAGTGGCCCACCCCTGTGAAGGGACATGGGCTATAAAACTTTTCCCTTCCTATATAAGCCCTTGACGACAATATAACCTCCTGTTCCGAGGACGTGAGGATGATGGTCCTATGTCAGAATGGTTCAGATAATAACTACAGAACGAAGCCAACATCAGCGTGAGCTTTGGTTGTGAATGGTATGAACTTTGAACTCTTATTCACTACAGAAGAGATACCTACTAGCCGTTAGGTTAGCAACAGCAGATGCAAACTAGGGTTAGGAAGGAACAGACAGAGTATCCCGTCTGTCACCCAACGACGTTACTACAACATATACAATTGACAACCAGAGACATTCTTCAAAGGACTCGGTTGGGCAACACGGCCTTCCATCTACCACCAACCTACCGAAGCGCAGCTCTGAGTAAATATTTATTGCATTTTCCTTTTCCAAATGGGCGGTAATTTAGAATGCATAAGATACTGTATTTGCGATAGAACAGCTTCTTCCCTTTGTTCATCAGTCTTCCCGCTCTTTCACTCAAACCCAGACCCTTTTCTTTTGTGTAACAAGATGTCATATCTGTTCCGCCCGCTAGAGACGTTTTCCTTTATGACGTAATTTGTAATCAAGTTATGATTTAATTATGTGTATGTGTAATTCTGTGTGATTAGTTCGGTATTTAGTAAATAAATAATTCAACCCAATTATGTATTGCTGATTCAACTTGTGAGCCAGGGTTACAACTTTCAGATGAGACTGAATTAAGATGACAATTAATATTGACTGCTATTGATGTAAAATATTACTAGGTCTTTAAGAGTTTATTCAGCTCTATAAATATTATTTTGTGGTGCCCTACTCTCCAGTTAATTACAATTACATGCTTAGCTCAATCAAGTGATATTAATTACAGAGAAATTATTTTATAGAATGGCAAGTCATATCACTTAATCCAGCATAGCAAAAGACACGACATAAACTACCAGGTTAGAGTCCCACTCCTTGAAAGCGGCAGCTCTACTCTTTAGCTCAGTGCGAATGTTGCCTGTAATCCATGGCTTCTGGTTGGGGTATGTACGTACAGTCACTGTGGGGACGACGTCCTCAATGCACGAGGAGCGCCACCTCTGGATGAGTGTTTTCCTGTTTGCTTATGGCGGTATACAGCTCATTGAGTGCGGTTTTAGTGCCAGCATTGGTCTGTGGTCTGTGGTGGTATGTAAAATACAGATAAAAACTCTCAAGGTAGATAGTGTGGTCTACTGCTTATCATAAGATACTCTACCTCAGGCGAGCAAAACTTAGAGACTTCCTTAGATATCATGCACCAGCTGTTGTTTACAAATATCCATAGGCCCCCGCCCCGTGTCTTGCCAGAGGCTGCTGTAATATCCTGCTGATAGACTGTATAACCCGCCACCTACAGTGGGGCAAAAAAGTATTTAGTCAGCCACCAATTGTGCAAGTTCTCCCACTTAAAAAGACGAGAGAGGCCTGTAATTTTCATCATAGGTACACTTCAACTATGACAGGAAAAAAATCCAGAAAATCACATTGTAGGTTTTTCAATTAATTTATTTGCAAATTATGGTGGAAAATAAGTATTTGATCAATAACAAAAGTTTATCTCAATACTTTGTTATACACCCTTTGTTGGCAATGACAGAGGTCAAACATGTTCTGTAAGTCTTCACAAGGTTTTCACACACTGTTGCTGGTATTTTGGCCCATTCCTCAATGCAGATCTCCTCTACAGCAGTGATGTTTTGGGGCTGTTGCTGGGCAACACAGACTTTCAACTCCCTCCAAAGATTTCCTATTGGGTTGAGATCTGGAGACTGGCTAGGCCACTCCAGGACCTTGAAATGCTTCTTACGAAGCCACTCTGTCACGGCTTTCTTCTGTTGAAGGAGAGGCGGACCAAAACACATCTTTAATAAAGATGAAACTAGAACAATATACAAAAACAAGAAATGTTAAAAAAAACTAAAACAGCCCTATCTGGTGAAACAAACACAAAGACAGGAACAATCACCCACAAAACCCAACACCAAACAGGCTACCTAAATATGGCTCCCAATCAGAGACAATGACTAACACCTGCCTCTGATTGAGAACCATATCAGGCCCAAACACAGAAACAGACAAACAAGACATCCAACATAGAATGCCCACTCAGATCACACCCTGACCAAACAAAACATATAACATACAAAGCAAACTATGGTCAGGGTGTAACACACTCCTTCGTTGCCCGGGCGGTGTGTTTGGGATCATTGTCATGCTGAAAGACCCAGCCACGCTTCATCTTCAATGCCCTTGCTGATGGAAGGAGGTTTTCACTCAAAATCTCACGATACATGGCCCCATTCATTCTTTCCTTTACACGGATCAGTCGTCCTGGTCCCTTTGCAGAAAAACAGCCCCAAGCATGATGTTTCGACCCCCATGCTTCACAGTAGGTATGGTGTTCTTTGAATGCAACTCAGCATTCTTTGTCCTCCAAACATGACGAGTTGAGTTTTTACCAAAAAGTTATATTTTGGTTTCATCTGACCATATGACATTCTCCCAATCTTCTTCTGGATCATCCAAATGCTCTCTAGCAAACTTCAGACGGGCCTGGACATGTACTGGCTTAAGCAGGGGGACACGTCTGGCACTGCAGGATTTGAGTCCCTGGCGGAGTAGTGTGTTACTGATAGTAGGCTTTGTTACTTTGGTCCCAGCTTTCTGCAGGTCATTCACAAGGTCATGTGTGGTTCTGGTCATGTGTGGTTCTGGGATTTTTGCTCACCGTTCTTGTGATCATTTTGACCCCACGGGTTTAGATCTTGCGTGGAGCCCCAGATCGAAGCAGATTATCAGTGGCCTTGTATGTCTTCCATTTCCTAATAATTGCTCCCACAGTTGATTTCTTCAAACCAAGCTGCTTACCTATTGCAGATTCAGTCTTCCCAGTCTGGTGCAGGTCTACAATTTTGTTTCTGGTGTCCTTTGACAGCTCTTTGGTCTTGGCCATAGTGGAGTTTGGAGTGTGACTGTTTGAGGTTGTGGACAGGTGTCTTGTATACTGATAACAAGTTCAAACAGGTGCCATTAATACAGGTAACGAGTGGAGGACAGAGGAGCCTCTTAAAGAAGAAGTTGCCAGAAATCTTGCTTGTTTGATGACAATTACAGGCCTCTCATCTTTTTAAGTGGGAGAACTTGCACAATTGGTGGCTGACTAAATACTTTTTTGCCCCACTGTATATGTTCTTAATGTCATCGAAATGTTAGTCATGCAATGCACTTGTCATAATATCCTGTGTCATGTTATGTCCTACACTTATAATAAGAACGCATAAGATATAATAAGAAGGCATAACATAAGATATTACAGTATTTAACGTCCTGTTGGTAGGATATACATGCTTTCAGTTCGTCCTATTTATTTTCCAGCGATTGAACGTTAGCTAGCAGGGCGGAAGGAAAAGGCAGTTCTGATGTCCAGAAGCTCTTTTCGGTCATAAGAGATGGTAGCAGCAACATTATGTACAAAACAGGTTACGAACAACGCAATTTTTAAAAATAGCATGGATGGTTAAGAGCCGATAAAACGGCAGCCATCCCCTCAGGCGCCATCTTTAATCATGTCACTCCTTTTTAAAAATGTTTCATTTAACCTTTAGTAAACTAGGCAAGTCAGTTAAGAACAAATTCTTATTTACAATGGCGGCCTACACTGGCCAAACCAAAACTTGGCTGGTCCAACTGTGCGCCGCCCTGTGGCACTCCCAATCACGTCCGGATGTGATACAGCCCAGGATCGAACCAGGGTCTGTAGCGACGCCTTTAGCACTTAGAGGTAGTGCCTTACACTGCTGCACCTTAGACCGCTGCGCCACTCCTCAGTAAAAGGCACATGACAGTCCACTTGGAGTTTGTCAAAAGGCACCTAAAGGACTCTGACCATGAGAAATAAGATTTTCTGGTCTGATGAAACCAAGCTTGAACTCTTTGGCCTGAATGCCAAGTGTCACGTCTGGAGAAAACCTGACACCATGAATCACCATGGTGTGGCAGTATCATGCTGTGGGGATGTTTTTCAGTGGCAGGGACTGGGAGACTAGTCAGGATCAAGGGAAACATGAACGAAGCAAAGTACAGAGAGATCCTTGATGAAAACCTGCTCCAGAGTGCTCAGGGTCTAAGACTGGGTTCACCTTCCAGTAGGTCAACAACCCTAAGCACACAGCCAAGACAACACAGGAGTGGCTTCGGGACAAGTCTCTGACTGTCCTTGAGTGGCCCAGCCAGAGCCAGGACTTGAACCCGATCTAACATCTCTGGAAAGACCTGAAAATAGAATTGCTGCGACGCTCCCCATCCAACCTGACAGACCTTGAGGGGATCTGCAGAGAAGATTGGGAGAAACTCCCCAAATACAGGTGTTTTGTATTTATTTAATTTTATTTCACCTTTTTTTAACCAGGTAGGCTAGTTGAGAACAAGTTCTCATTTGCAACTGCGACATTGGCCAAGATAAAGCAAAGCAGTTCGACACACACAACAGCACAGAGTTACACATGGAATAAACAAACATATAATCAATAATACAGTAGAAAAGTCTATATACAGCATGTGCAAACGAGGTAGGATAAGAGAGGTAAGGCAATAAATAGGCAATGGAGGCAAAGTAATTACAATATAGCAATTAAATAATGGAATGGTAGGATGTGCAGAAGATGAATGTGCAAGTAGAGATACTGGGGTGCAATGGAGCAAGATGAATAAATAAATAAATACAGTATGGGGATGAGGTAGATTGGATTGGCAATGTACAGGTACAGTGATCTGTGAGCTGCTCTGACAGCTGGTGCTTAATGCTAGTGAGGGAGGTAAGAGTCTCCAGCTTCAGAGATTTTTGCAGTTTGTTCCAGTCTTTCGCAACAGAGAACTGGAAGGAGAGGCGGCCAAAGGAAGAATTGGCTTTGGGGGTGACCAGTGAGATATACCTGCTGGAGAGTGTTCTACGGGTGGGTGCTGCTATGGTGACCAGTGAGCTGAGATAAGGCGGGGTTTTACCTAGCAAAGACTTATAAATTACCTGGAGCCAGTGGGTTTGGCGACGAGTATGAAGCGAGGGCCAGCCAACGAGATCGTACAGGTCGCAGTGGTGGGTAGTATATGGGGCTTCGGTGACAAAACAGATGGCACTTTGAAAGACTGCATCCAATTTGTTGAGTAGAGTGTTGGAGGCTATTTTGTAAATGACATCGCCGAAGTCAAGGATTGGTAGGATGGTCAGTTTTAAGAGGGTATGTTTGGAAGCATGAGTGAAGGATGCTTTGTGTGAAATAAGAAGCTGATTCTAGATTTAATTTTGGATTGGAGATGTTTAATGTGAGTCTGGAAGGAGAGTTTACAGTCTAACCAGACACCTAGGTATTTGTAGTTGTCCACATATTCTAAGTCAGAACCGTCCAGAGTAGTGATTCTGGAAAGGCGGGCTGGTGCGGGCAGCGATCGGTTGAAGAGCATGCATTTAGTTTTACTTGCATTTAAGAGCAGTTGGAGGCCACAGAAGGAGAGTTGTATGGCATTGAAGATCATCTGGAGGTTAGCTAACACAGTGTCCAACGAAGGGCCAGAGGTATACAGAATGGTGTCGTCTGCGTAGAGGTGGATCAAAGAATCACCAGCAGCGAGTGCGACATCATTGATGTATACAGAGAAGAGATTCGGCCCGAGAAATTAACCCTGTGGCACCCCCATAGAGACTGCCGGACAACAGGCCCTCCGATTTGACATACTGAACTCTATCGGAGAAGTAGTTGGTGAACCGAGCGAGGCAATCATTTGAGAAACCAAGGCTTTTGAGTCTGCCAATAAGAATGTTGTGATTGACAGAGTCGAAAGCCTTAGCCAGGTCGATGAATACGGCTGCACAGTAATGTCTCTTTTCGATAGCGGTTAGGATATCATTTAGGACCTTGAGGGTGACTGAGGTGCACCCTGAAACCAGCTCTGAAACCAGATTGCATTGCGGAGAAGGTACGGTGAGATTCGAAATGGTTGGTAATCTGTTTGTTAACTTGGCTTTCAAAGACCTTGGCTTTCAAAGACCAGTGTCACCAGCAAAGCACCCCCACACCATCACACCTCCTTCTCCATGGTTAATGGTGGGAACTACACATGTGGAGATCATCCGTTCACCTACTCTGCGTCTCACAAAGACACGGCGGTTGGAACCAAAAATCTCCAATTTGGACTCATCGGACCAAAGGACAGATTTCGACAGGTCTATTGTCCATTGCTCGTGTTTATTGGCCCAAACAAGTCTCTTCATCTTATTGGTGTGCTTTAGTAGTGGTTTCTTTGCATAAATTCGACCATGAAGGCCTGATTCATGCAGTCTCCTCTGAACAGTTGATGTTGAGATGTGTCTGTTACTTGAACTCTGTGAAGCATTTATTTGGGCTGCAATTTCTGAGGCTGGTAACTCAAATTAACGTATCCTTTGCAGCAGAGATAACTCTGGGTCTTCCTTTCCTTTGGCGGTCCTCATGAGAGCCAGTTTCATCATAGCACTTGATGGTTTTTGCGACTTCACTTGAAGAAACTTTAGAAGTTCTTGTCTTAAAGTAATCTGTCGTTAGACTGTCGTTTCTCTTTGCTTATTTGAGCTGTTCTTGCCATTATATGAACTTGGTATTTTACCAATTAGGGCTATCTTCTGTGTACCACCCCTTCTTTATCACAAAACAACTGATTGGCTTAAATGCATAAAGAAGGAAAGAAATTCCACAAATTAACTTTTAACAAGGCACACCTGTTAATTGAAATGCATTCCAGGTGACAACCTCATGAAGCTGGTTGAGAGAATGCCAAGAGTGTACAAAGCTGTCATCAAGGCAAAGAGTGGATACTTTGAAGATTCTCAAATATAAAATATATTTTGATTTGTTTAACACTTTTTTTGTTTCCCACTTGATTCCATATGTGTTATTTTGTAGTTTTGATGTCTTCACTATTATTATACAATGTAGAACATATTAAAAAGAAAGAAAAACCCTTGAATGAGTAGGTGTGTCCAAACTTTTGACTGGTACTGTATAGTTGTATTGTATTTTTTGTATTTTGTGATATTTGCTGTATTTTAAATGCAATTTTCAAATTGTATTGCACTGTAATCAGAATGGTGTCGATATTATTGTGTAGTTTATCTAATAATCACTGATTAAAATACAATTAATTACCAATCCATCAGTGTTTTTGCATAAACTTAACTGCATTAAAGAGCATTGGGATGCCATGATTCTCTCCACCTCGAAAGAACATAGGCATAGACCAGGGGGGTGTGTGTTATAGGGTAGACCTATAACCTGTAATAAACAACTTGTGGGATATTGGGTTATCCACCAGTATACCACCCTGCATCCCACTGCAGGCTTGCCTCTGAACCTGAGCAGAGTCTGTCCTGGTCAGTGCATGGATGGGAGACCAGATGCTGCTGGATATGGTGTTGGAGGTTCAGTATGGGGCACTCTTCCCTCTGGTCTAAGGAGAACCCAATGCCTCAGGGCAGTGAAGTTCACATTGCCCTGCATAGGGTGCAGTCTTTCGGATGGGGCTTTAAAACGGCCGTCCTGACTCTCTGTGGTCACTAATGATCCCTTGGCACTTATACTAAGAGTAAGGGTATTAACCCTGGTGTCCTGGCTAAATTCCCAATGTGGCACCCATGGACTCCTTATCATCCCGAGCTTCCAAATGTCTCATTCATCCACTCTCCTCCCAGTCACCCAGTAAAATACTCCTTGAGTAAAAGTCTAAAAGTATTTGGTTTTAAATATACTTAAGTATCAAAAGAAAATGGAATTTCTAAAATATACTTAAGTATCAAAAGTAAATATAAAAGTATAAATCATTTAAAATTCATCATATTTAACAAACCAGATGGTACAATTTAGTTTTTATGTTTATTGACAAGTGTGTGAATTGAACCATTTTCCTGTCAAAATGTAACGAGTACTTTTGGGTGTCAGGGAAAATGTATGAAGTAAAAAGTACATTATTTGCTTTAGGAATGTAAAAGTAAAAGTTGGCAAAAATATAAATAGTAAAGTACAGATACTCCAAATAACTACTTCAGTAATACTTCAAAGTAGTTTTACTTATGTACTTAAGGCCCCCAGTGCCTAGAAAATTGTGATGAGCTGTTAACCACTCAGATCTTACTTTCTTTAGGTCAGTGGCCTACATCGACAAAGGAAAATACATTTGAAATTAGCGGCCGATTTAAAAAAAAATCATGATTTGTTTCGC